>NC_053038.3:203142729-204392729 GCF_002575655.3 Aegilops tauschii subsp. strangulata | reverse complement strand
TCACACTTGGTTACTAGCGCAGCTGCATCCTGGAGGGCTGTGGGCCAGAAGAAACCTTGCCGGAATGCCTTGCCGGCAAGGGCCTTGACCCTATGTGGGAGCCACACATACCTCCATGTATCTCTGCCAACAGCTCTAGTCCGTCCTCTGAAGGAATGCACTTCAGCCTGACTCCGTTTGGCCTCCTTCTGTATAGGGTATCATCCACAAACTGGTACATGTTGGACCGACGGGCTACTTTCTCTGCTTCTTCCTGCTCCTCGGGGAGCTCTCCTATTTGGAGGAAACGTACGGTGGGCTGCACCCATGCTGGAGCCTGGGGCTCGACGGCAAGGACCAAAAGCACATCTTCGGCCGCAGGAGCAGCTGCCTCTATGGTCAGGGCCTGGGGCCCCGTCGGAGGTAGTTGCCCCTCGGCAAGCTTGGGGTACCCGGCAACCTCCTTGCCGGCGGCTCCTGGGAGCTCGGCGGGAAGGTACATGCAGGGGCTTGTCTTCCTTCACTTGTTCTGCCCTGCTGATGGCTCCATGGATGGTTGTATTAACTGAAGTACAAAGGTACCTGGTTCCACAGGCAACTTGAGGGCAGCGCGTTTCGACAGGTCGTCGGCAATACTATTCTCCGCTCGAGGAACATGTTATGCCTGTAGGCCGCCGAAACGTTCTTCCAACTTCCTCACTTCATTCACGTAGGCCTCCATCAACGGGCTCTAGTAATCCTTGTTGACTTGCTTGACGACGAGCTACGAATCACCTCTGATGATGACTTCTTGCTTCCGAGGTCTGCCGCGATCCTGAGGCTAGCAAGCAACCCCTCGTACTCCGCCGTATTGTTCGTTGATTTTTCCCGGGGGAAGTGCATCTGGATTACGTACTTGAGGTGCTCTCCGGTGGGTGCGATGAGTAGCACGCCAGCACCGGCACCTTGGAGTGAGAAAGCTCCGTCAAAGTACATAATCCACTCACTGCTCGTCTCCTTGCCGGGAAGGGTGGTCTCTTGAATCTCCTCGTCGGGCGTTGCGGTCCACTCTGCTATGAACTCTGCCAAAGCTCGGCTCTTGATCGTTGAAGTACTTTCAAACCTGAGGCCAAAGCTCGACAGCTCCAATGCCCACTCCACAATCCTCCCTGTCGCATCTGGGTTGTGCAAAATTCGTTGCAAAGGGAGGCGGGTGACGACGGTGATCTCGTGCGCTTGGAAATAGTGGTGCACCTTTCTCGAGGCCATGAGAAGGCCGAAAAGCAGCTTCTGCATCCCAGAATATCTTGGCCTAGCCCCCTGCAAGAGGGAGCTGACAAAATATACTGGATGCTGCACCATCTTCTTCTTCTGTCCCACTTCAGCCATCTGCTAAGGCTCTGCCTCGCCGGGTCCGGGCCTTGCCGGGGGTTCTGGTTTGCCGGCGCCAGGCTCTGCCGGGGAAGACCCCGGCCTGCCATCCGGCGGCTCTGCTGCAACTGCTACTTCTCCCTGAGGTTCCCTCTGCGCCACCAGCGCAGCACTGACCACTTGATTCGTTGCTGCTAAGTACAGCAACAACGGCTCCCGTGGTTTAGGCGCGACTAGTATTGGCGTGGAGGAGAGGTACTTCTTCAAATCTTGCAGTGCTGCCTCTGCCTCCGGAGTCCATTTTACTGGACCCGCCTTTTTCAAAACTTTGAAAAAGGGGAGGGCGCGCTCAGCAGATTTGGAGATGAACCTACTCAGGGAAGCAACGCAGCCGGCGAGCCTACGGACGACTTTGACCCGTTTTGGCGCCTCAATCTGCTCGATCGCTTTGATCTTGTCGGGACTTGCTTCGATTCCGCGTTGAGACACAAAGAACCCGAGAAGTTTACCGGAGGGGACACCGAACATGCACTTCTCTGGGTTGAGCTTGAGGTTGATCTTGTGCAGGTTTGCGAATGTTTCTTCTAAATCTTGCACGAGCGTGGCCCTGTCCTTGGTTTTGACCACTATGTCATCCATATAAGCTTCCATATTTCTATGTAGGTGGGGCTCAAAACCAATCTGGACTACTCGGGCAAATGTCGAACTAGCGCTCTTCAACCCGAAAGGCATTCGTACAACACAGTACGTACCACACGGGGTGATGAACGCGGTCTCCTCTTCGTCTTCCTTCATCATGAAGATCTGGTGTTACCCTGAATAGGCATCGAGGAATGACAGCAGGTCACACCCGGCAGTGGAGTCTACAATCTGTTTGATGCGTGGCAGAGGGAAATGATCCTTTGGACATGCTTTATTGATGTCTGTGTAGTCAATACACAGCCTTCACTTCCCATTTGCCTTACGCACCACCACCGGATTGGCCAACCACGTGGGGTGAAGTACTCCTCTTACCAGGCCTGCCGCATCCAACTTCCTGATCTCTTCAATGATGAACTCTTGTCGCTCCAAAGCTTGCTTCCTGGCCTTCTGCTTGACGGGCCACGCGTGAGGACAGACAGCAAGATGGTGCTCAATCACCTCCCTGGGAACGCCGGGGATGTCAGATGCTTGCCATGCAAATACATCGACATTCGCCCGCAGGAAGGCGACGAGCGCGCTTTCCTATTTGCTGTCGAGGGTGGAGCTTATAGTGAAAGCCCCGCCCGTGTCGTCCTCCTTGACGGACACCTTCTTGGTTTCTGGTGGTGCAGCCTTGGACTTCTTGTCTTGCCGGTGGAGCTCTCTGGCACGTCCTCAATGGGAGCACAACACTCCGAAGAGGTGCGCTTGCCGGAGTGGGTGCAAGAGGTCTTGCCGGAAGAGATCTTGCCGGAAGGAGTCTTGCCGGAAGGAGTCCTGTCGGCCTTCTTCCTCCCTGGAGCTTCGGCGGCAGGAGCAAGTGCCCCGGCGGCAGTTGCTGCAACTGCCTCTCGGTAGAGTTGGTCGGCGCAGATGAGCGCGTCTTTCTTGTCAGAGGGGACGGTGATGATGATCAGCGGCCCCGGCATCTTCAACGTGTTGTAGGTGTAGTGGGACGCCGCCATGAACTTGGCCAGCGTTGGACGGCCAAGGATCCCATTGTATGGCAAGGGGGTCTCGGTGACATCGAAGACGATCTTCTCCGTCCTATAGTTCAGCTTGCCCCCAAACGTAACGGGCAGCGTGATTTTTCCTTTGGGCTGGCTCCTTCCCTGGTTGACCCCTTGAAACGTGTCCATCTCTTCGAGGTCTCCATCAGGAATCTGTAGCTTCTTGATCACAGCGGGAGAGATCAAATTCAGACCGGCCCCACCGTCAACCAGCACTCTGGTCACCTTGAGGTTGCGTATTGTTGGTGAAACCAACAACGGCAAACACCCGACCGCAGTTGTGCGGTCAGGGTGATCCTCGGTGTCAAACACGATGGGCGTGCGGGACCACTTCAGTGCCTTCTGGGCATCGAACGACGGCTCTGCCGCAGTGACCTCACGCGCCCACTGCTTCAGCTGGCGGTGTGAGGTGTGCAACAAGGTGCCACCGTCGACGCACATAGCCTCCGTAGCCTTCTGGAACTCGTGCTCGCCGGACTCTTCGTCCTCGTCGTGATCATCATCCTCCTCTTTCTTGTCGCGGCCCCGAGCGGGCCTCTCTTGTTGGTTATCTTTGCTGCGGCGACCCCCTTGGCCGCCATGCTTCTTGCTGGATCCCTCAGCACCATCCTGACCCTTCTCCTTGTCTCGCCTTTCATATTCAGCCTTCTGCTTTTCTACAAGCAGCTCAACTTGTCAGCAGTTCTGGAGGTCATGGCCCTTGGTGCGGTGGATCTTGCAGTACTGCTTGTCGGAGCCTCCTGGCTTGTCGGCAGCCGCCAGAGCCAAGCAGGCGGCACACTCGGCAACCTCCTTGCCGGGGTCATCAGCCTTGGCCTTTTTGGCAGCGTCGAGCTCACCGGATCCCTCAACGGCAAGCATAGTCTTGCCCTTGCGCTTCCTGTTGTGGCGCTGGCCCTTCTTTGTCGAGGCGGCGGTGTCTTCGTCTGTGGAGTCGGTTTCCGCACCGGCATCCTCACCGGGGTACTTCCTCCCCTCTTCAGCTCGAGCACATCTATCGGCCAGAACATAAAGTTCGGCCACATCTTTGACCTTGTTCATCGCCAACTCTTCACGCATCTTGCGGTTGCGCACATTCTGATGGAATGCGCTGATAACGGCGGCGGGATGAACATCTGGGATGTTGTACTGCGCCCGGCTGAACCTCTGTATGTACTTGCGCAGGTTTTCACCTTCTTTCTGGGGGATGATATGCAAATCGCTTGCCTGGCCATGAGCTTGGTGGCCTCCAGTGAAGGCGCCAACAAACTCATGACACAAATCTGACCAAGAAGAAATGGAATCCGCTGGCAAGTGCATCAACCATGACATGACGTTGGGTTTGAGTGCCAACGGGAAGTAATTGGCAAGCACCTTGTCGTCGCGAGCTCCAGCAGCTTGCATCGCGATGGTGTAGATGCTGAGGAACTCCGACGGGTGGGTCTTGTCGTTGTACTTCTCGCCAACATCGGGTTTAACGTGCGGTGGGAGGGCCACTGGAACCGCCGCAGCTCTCGGGTAAAGGCTGGACAACCCACCTCGTAAGGCAGGTCGCCAGGGCCCCCCGGCGCCGGGTGGTCCATAGTAGGCCCCGCACGCCGATCTGACTGATGGCGCGTCTCCCGTCGTCGTTCGATGGTAGTTCAAGCGTCTTCCTGGGCCCGTTCCCGAAGGACTTGACGTTGGTCACGGCAGGTTCGCGGGTCGGACGACACTGTGGAAACGTTGTCACTGACGTCGGGTCGACGGGCCGGTGGCTGTTGTCGTGGCCGCGGGGGGAGGGAGTGCACCGTGGTCGCAGCGTCTCTGGTCCCTCCACCGCCGGCATGCACCGGCTCGTCAGGACGCGGTGTGAGGGTCCCGTTGGGAGTGGCTCGTCTTTGTTGGCGAAGCTGACAAGGCTTCGGATGGTGGCTCTCCACTCGTCGAGCTTCTCCGCAGCAGGGGGAAGTCGAGGAGCAGCTGCACGCGCGCCAGCGCTTCTGCTGGCGTAGGCAGCGGCGAGATCTGCCTAGACCGTGACGCGCTCTGACTTCTAACCACGTTAGAAGGGGCTCTGTCGCGGTCTCGCGGTCGCATGCCGCCTGCACCGGCGTCTGAGCTCGCACGCCGGCCTGGTTCGTCCTGTGAGTGGCGCACAGGGCTCTTTCCGCGGCGGTGCCCGGGGGCTCTAGCATCGCGGTGTTGCCCGCGGGCGCCAGCTGGGGTGTCATAGAGGCTGCTGCGCCACCTGTGGATAGCACGGCCCCGCCCCCGGACCCAGCGGCGCGTGGCCCATCGTCTCGGATTCGGACGACGCCGCTCGCCTGGCTCCGGTCGCCAGAATTTCGTGGATGCTCACGGGCCACGTCTTCGGCCCCATCCGTGGCCACCCGGCCGCCTGCTCGCGCTGGCGCGGACGGGCCGGCCCCGGACGAGCCGATCGTTGTGATCCCCTTTCTCTTGGGGGCCATGGTGATGATGAAGTCGGTGTGCTAACCTTCAAACCAGATTTTCACAGCTTGCGCCCCCTGTCTGGCGCGCCAAATATGTCAGGGGAAATGACACCTACGGGATCACTAGGAATCCCTTTTGCTGCGGTTGGCGGGCGCGGGGCTGTGGAAAGAGCGGGATTGAGAGATCAACACAGGGGGATTATTCAGGTTCGGGCCGCAAGTGATGCGTAATACCCTACTCCTACTGGTTTATGTTTATCTGGTGTTCTTGGACTAGCTACACAGTGTACAGGGTCCAAAAAGTCTGAATCCTCTCTCAGTACGCCGCGGGCCTCCTTTTATAGACAAAGGGGCTGCCACAGTGGCACACAGGAGGTGGAAAGCTATATAGTGGAACGAGTCTATCCTCTGGCACCGTAGGACAAACGCACTTCATGCGCTGCCGACGTGTCCTTCTTGCTTTATCGGGGACGGCAAGGAAGCTCATCCCAGCTGTCGCCGCCTCGCCTGGCTTCGACGAGCGTCTGAGCTGACGAGGTGTGTAGTGCCACGCTGGCTGGCTGGCTGCTGAGTTGGTGCGGTGGCAGAGTCTTCACGAAGATTTGCATGCCACCACGCAGGTGCTTGCTGGGTTGGCCTGGAAGCCGCACGTCGCCACGCAGGTGCTCACCTAGTTGGTGGGCTGGCAGCTGCATGGGAACGGTGGTGGAGTCTTGGCAGATGTGGGCCTGGCTGCGGCCCCGCGGATGTCTTCGGCAAGAGTCTTGCCGGGGGCCCGGCAAGGGTGTTGCCGTGGCATCGTGGTCGTCCCCGGCAAGGGTCTTGCCGGGGGTCTCGTGGGTATCCTTGGCAAGGATCTTGCCGAGGATCTTCGTCTTCTGGTTATCATCTAGTTTTGTATGCTTCTGGTCTTCACAAAGATCTGCATGCCACCATGGAGGCGCTTCCCGAGCCTTGGTCCCAATGTGGTTGAGGGCATCGGAACTCTCAGGCTCAAGGGTGGCAGCCCTGCTGGTGTTGGGCAAGTTGCCCTGGCAAGGTTCTTGCCGGGGCTGTGGAGGCCACCCCGGCAAGGGCCTTGCCGGGGGAGTTCTCCTCGCCCCTCTGCTCTTTGTGTTTCTGGCTTGGCTTTGCTCTGGCCGCCTTGCGTCTTTGCTTCCTCTGCCTGCCAAGCATGGCCAGGGGCGTGGGGCTGCGACTGCCTGTGCACAAGTAAAGGGGTACAAAATGGGCCCCCTACTTTTGTACACCGACATCGGTGCTATGTAATGAAGATGAGCCGGCATTGGATGTACGATGACCGATGCTCGCCCTAGTTCATTAATGGCATGCATACTTTTCGGCTTGCGGCTGAGGCAAAGAAGCGGGAAGATGATTTTATGGCTTGTCCATGTGCTGGCTGTAAGAATGATCAGAATTACTCTAAGTCAAGAACCATCCACATCCACCTGTTTGAGTCTGGTTTCATGCCCCACTATAATGTTTGGACCAAGCGTGGAGAAAGAGGGGTTATGCTGGAAGTCAATGAAGAAGAAGAGGACGACGACATCTATCCTGGCCATGGGTTCCCTAAATACGATGGTACAACAATGGGGGAAGAAGCTGAAGAAGAGGCATTAGATGAGCTCGCTGATGATCTAGGTCGGGCCATTGCCGAAGCAATGAGAAACTGCGCAAGTGAAAAGGAGAAGAAGAAGTTTCAGCTCATGTTAGAGGATCACAAGAAATTGTTGTACCCAAATTGCAAAGCTGACAAGAAAAAGCTGGGCACCACACTGGAATTGCTGCAATCGAAGGCAGCGAATGGTGTATCTGACAAGGGATTTGGAAAGTTGCTGATAATGTTTAAGAAGATGCTTCCAAAGGAAAACGAATTTCCCGAGAGTATGTACGAAGCAAAGAAGGTTGTCTGTCCTCTAGGATTAGAGGTGCAGAAGATACATGCATGCCCTAATGACTGCATCCTCTACCGCAGTGAGTACGAGGATTTGAACGTGTGTCAGGTATGCGGTGCATTGCGTTATAAGATCAGCCATGATGACCCTGGTGATGTCGAGGGTGAGCGCCCCAGGAAGAAGATTCCTGCCAAGGTGATGTGGTATGCTCCTATAATACCATGGTTGAAACGTTTGTTCCAAAACAAAGAGCATGCCAAGTTGATGTGATGGCACAGAGAAGACTGTAAGAAAGATGGGAAGTTGAGAGTACCCGCTGACGGGTCGCAGTGGAGAAAAATCGAGAGAAAGTACTGGGAGGACTTTGAAGGTGATGCAAGGAACGTATGGTTTGGTCTAAGCGTAGATGGCATTAATCCTTTTGGGGAGCAGAGCAGCAACCATAGCACCTGGCCTGTGACTCTATGTATGTATAACCTTCCTCCTTGGTTGTGCATGAAGCAGAAGTTCATTATGATGCCAGTGCTCATCCAAGGCCCTAAGCAACCCGGCAACGACATCGATGTGTACCTAAGGCCATTAGTTGAAGAACTTTTACAGCTGTGGAATGGAAAAGGTGTACGTGCGTGGGATGAGCACAAACAGGAAGAATTTGACCTACATGTGTTGCTGTTTGTGACCATCAATGATTGGCCTACTCTCAGTAACCTTTCAGGACAGACAAACAAGGGATACCGCGCATGCACGCATTGTTTGGATGATACCGACAGTATATATTTGGATAATTGTAAGAAGAATGTGTACCTGGGACATCGTTGATTTCTTCCGAGCAGGCATCCCGTAAGAAAGAAAGGCAAGCATTTCAAAGGTGAGGCGGATCACCGGACGAAGCCTCACCACCGTACTGGTGATGATGTACATGATATGGTCAAGGATTTGAAGGTAATCTTTGGAAAGGGTCCTGGCGGACAATCTGTTCCAAATGACGCTAACGGACGCGCACCCATGTGGAAGAAGAAATCTATATTTTGGGACCTACCCTATTGGAAAGATCTAGAGGTCTGCTCTGCAATCGACGTGATGCACGTGACGAAGAATCTTTGCTTGACCCTGCTTGGCTTCTTGTTCGTGTATGGGAAGACAAAAGATACACCGGAGGCACGGGAGGACCAGCAACGTATGCACAGAAAAGACGGCATACATCAGGGTCATGCCAGCTACGCTCTTACCAAAGAAGAGAAGGAAATCTTCTTTGAATGCCTACTCAGTATGAAGGTCCCATCTGGTTCTCGTCAAATATAAAGGGAATAATAAATATGGAAGATAAAAAGTTCCAGAACCTAAAGTCTCATGACTGCCACGTGATTATGACGCAACTGCTTCCGGTTGCATTGAGGGGGCTTCTACCGGAAAACGTTCGATTAGCCATTGTGAAGCTACGTGCATTCCTCAATGCAATCTCTCAGAAGGTAATCGATCCAGAAATCATACCAAGGTTAGAAAATGATTTGGTGCAATGTCTTGTCAGTTTCGAGTTGGTGTTCCCACCATCCTTCTTCAACATCATGACGCACGTCCTAGTTCACCTATGCGAAGAGATTAACGTTCTAGGTCCTGTATTTCTACACAATATGTTCCCCTTTGAGAGGTTCATGGGAGTCTTCAAGAAATATGTTCATAACCGTGCTAGGCCAGAAGGAAGCATCTCTAAGGGCCATGAAAATGAGGAGGTCATTGAGTTTTGTATTGACTTTATTCCTGATCTTAAGCCGATTGGTGTTCCTGAATCGCGGCATAAGGGCAGACTGGGTGGAAATGGCACGCTAGGACCGGAACAAATAATATGTATGGACGGGCATTCTCTCACTCAAGCACACTACACAGTTCTACAAAATTCCGCCTTGGTGGCTCCATATATGGAGGAACACAAGAATTTTCTACGCTCCAAGCACCCGAAGCAGTCTGACGACTGGATTACACGTGAACAAACGGGGACTTTCGCCGGTTGGTTGCAGACACGTGCCATGCATGACGCCGCTGTTGAAGATGACCTGTACTTGCTGCCCCAGTTACCATCTTCAAATATAATGACTTTCAAAGGGTACGAGATAAATGGGAATACATTTTACACGATCGCCCAAGATAAGAAGAGCACCAACCAAAACAGTGGTGTCCGCTTTGATGCAGCAACCAAGAGGGGAAAGGACACATATTATGGTTACATAGAGGAGATTGGGAACTTGACTATGGACGTGGTTTGAAGGTCCCTTTGTTTCGGTGCAAATGGGTCAATATGACACGAGGCGGGGTAACAGAAGACCCGTAGTACGGAATGACAACAGTGGATCTCAACAATCTTGCATACGCAAACGAACCATTCGTCCTAGCCAATGATGTGGCGCGGGTTTTCTATGTGAAGGACATGTCTACCAAGCCGAGAGAAAGAAAAGATAAGGAAGCGAATACATCATACGATGAGCCAAAGCGCCACATAGTTCTTTCAGGGAAAAGAAACATCGTGGGAGTGGATGACCAGACAGACATGTCAGAAGATTATGAAAAGTTTCATGAAATTGCTCCCTTCACATTGAATATTGACCCAAGCATCCAGTTAAATGATGAAGATTGTACATGGTTACGGCGCAAAGGGACACACGCGAAGAAAAAGTTTCACACCCAAAGATCCCACTCTGGGATGTGATCGGCTTCACTGTCATCACTTCCTTCTCTAGTGAGTTTCTGGACTTATATATCTAGAAAGTCCCACTTTGGACAAACCGTAGGGAATCTTTGTAATAGTTAGGGTGTTTATGTGTTTTGGCATTTGAAACGTGTACTTTTGTGCTTCGGACAAACGTGTACCTTTCTGTTACAAAGGCATTTCATTTTTTTGAACTTATTTCAACTCCAGAATTTTTGTGCGTTCAGTATGCACCATTCAAAGCCACGTCATCAACTTGGAACCCTTTCTGACTTCATTTTCTACTTTTCATGCATTTACTGATTTTTTTAGCTAAATGACCCGGAAATTGAAAAGCACTACAAATGAACTCTAAAAAGGTTGAAAGTTGGCATGCTATCATCATTTCACCCACATAGCATGTGTAAAAAAGCTGAGAGGGTTACGCAGAAAACTGGATGCACTTCGTGTACAAAATGGACAATCTCTTTCGAAGTATCAGGGTTTCGGACGAAAACTCATCTGTTTCAAAGGCATTTCATTTTTTAAACTTATTACAACTCCAAACTTTTTGTGCATTTAGTATGCAGCATTCAAAGCCACGTCATCAACTTTCAACCCTTTCTGACTTCATTTGCTATTTTTCATGCATTTACTGATTTTTTTAGCTAAATAACCCTGAAATTGAAAAGCACTACAAATGAACTCTGAAAAGGTTGAAAGTTGGCATGGTGTCATGATTTCACCCACATAGCATGTGCAAAAAAGTTGAGAGGGTTACGGCAAAAACTGGATGCACTTCGTGTACAAAATGGACAATCTCTCTCGAAGTATCAGGGTTTCGGCCGAAAACTCATTTGTTACAAAGGCATTTCATTTTTTAACTTATTACAACTCCAAACTTTTGTGCGTTTAGTATGCACCATTCAAAGCCACGTCATCAACTTTCAACCATTTATGACTTCATTTGCTATTTTTCATGCATTTACTGAATTTTTTGAGCTAAATGACCCTGAAATTGAAAAACACTACAAATGAACTCTAAAAAGGTTGAAAGTTGGCATGGTATCATCATTTCACCCATATAGCATGTGCAAAAAAGTTGAGAGGGTTACGGCAAAAACTTGATGCACTTCGTGTACAAAATGGACAATCTCTTTCGAAGTATCAGGGTTTCGGACGAAAACTCATCTGTTACAAAGGCATTTCATTTTTTTAAACTTATTACAAGTCTAGACTTTTTGTGCGTTCAGTATGAACCATTCAAAGCCACGTCATCAACTTTCAACCCTTTCTGACTTCATTTGCTATTTTTCATGCATTTACTGATTTTTTGAGCTAAATGACCCTGAAATTGAAAAGCACTACAAATGAACTCTGAAAAGGTTGAAAGTTGGCATGGTATCATCATTTCACCCACATAGCATGTGCAAAGAGTTCAAAGGGTTACGACAAAAATTGGATGCACTTCGTGTACAAAATGGACAATCTCTTTCGAAGTATCAGGGTTTCGGACGAAAACTCATCTATTACAAAGGCATTTAATTTTTTTTAAAATAACCTAAGTATTACCAAATTGAATATAATGATAAAACACACCAATATTAAACATAAGAAAAAAAGAATCACTGAAAAATCTATTTTTAAAGTAAAGTTATTCACAAACTACTGATTCACACAAATTTCAAATAATTCAAATTTAAACTATTCAAATTTGAAAACTACTCGCACTAACAGAAAGTTTGTAAATTTTTGTACCTAAAGCAAAAATATTTACAAAGAAACTCTAAATACAGCAAAAAACAACTTAGAAATAAATAAAAGGAAATAAATAAAGCAGAAATGAAAAAAAGAAAAAAAACTAAATAAAAAAGCCCGCCTACTAGGCCACAGGGGCGTGCATACGACTAGAAATCCAACCTGTGTTGGGCCAGGATGCGGCCCCGCTAGCCCGGTAGGCCCAACAGGGCAGCAGAGGTTCATTAGGCCACAAGGGCCTGCTTAGAGAGGAGCTCGAAAGAGCTACCACACTGGGGCTTATAAACCAGTGCGGACGCCCCTCGGCTAGCGAGGTGGGACTAAACTTGCGCCACCGCACCTGCGCCACCGCACCCCTTTAGTACCGGGTCGTGTCTCTAACCGTACTAAAGGGGGGGTCTTTAGTACCGGTTGCAGCCACGACCCGGTACTAAAGGGGTGCGCTTCCCGCCGCTTGGCCTGGCCAAAACAGACCTTTAGTACCGGTTGGTGGCTCCAACCGGTACTAAAGGCCAATCCTATATATACAACACTTCAAAAAAAAATCAGTTTTCTTCTCTTCTTCCTCTTCTTCAACCTCTGCCCCGTCGTCTTACCCGTCCCCGTTGCCGCGCCCGTCCCCGTCACGCGCCGCCCCGGCCCGTCCCCGTCGCGCGCCGCCCCAGCCCGCCGCCGTCGCCTCGCCTCGCTGGCCGTGGCCCCGCTGTAAGACCCAGGCCCCTGCCGCGCGCCATGGCCGCCCTCACACACACAGAGAGTACACACAAACACACACACATTTTCTTAATTATTTTCTATTTTTTATTTTTTATACTTTTAGTTATAGAGATGTTAGATTAATGTCAAAGTTTTAGATGAATTAGATTAATGTTAAATGTTAGATGAATTAGATATATTAATGTCAAATGTTAGATGAATTAGATAGAAATGTTAGATTAATGTCAAATGTTAGATGAATTAGATATAAATGTTAGATGAATTAGTTTTTTATACTTTTAGTTATAGATGAATTAGATATATTAATGTTAGATGAATTAGTTTTTATACTTTTGTCAAATGTTAGATGAATTGGCTAGATATATAAATGTTAGATGATCATATAGAATTTGTATATAAGAAATCACAATAATCCAATCATTTAAAAAATGTTACATTTGCATATATAGAATTTGTTCTCGACGTGAACGATGCCCGACCCGCATCCTCGCCGTCGACCCGTTCGCGATGACGTCTTGCTTCAGAGGAGCCATGTCCGGGACTGGGCTCCGTCGGGCTGGCACTGGGAGGTGCTACCTTCAGGGGTGCGCCGCTTGGTGAGGAACCCGACCCTGGGTCCCGTCGTCGACCCGGAGCTCCTTTGGTGGCGTTCGCATGGGCCACTTTCGGTGCGGAGGGAGCCGGCCCCACTGGAGGTGGTACGTCGTCGTGTCAGAGAGGAGGACGAGCACGTCCATCACTACATGGCTGCTATGGACGTCATGATCTCCAATACCTGGCAGGTTCTTCGGGGATCTCACCCGAGCTATGATCATGTGATGGTTCCTTTCTTTGGGTGTCCACCGCCCGTGCCTCAGGAACCGCGAGTGAACTAGATTATTCGATAGTATTCGATCTATATTAGCTAGCTAGTGATGTATTCGATAATATTCGAGACGATGTATTCGAGATTATATATATTATTCGATAATATTCGAGACGATGTATTCGAGATTATATATATTATTCGATAATATTCGAGACGATGTATTCGAGATTATATATATTATTCGATAATATTCAAGACGATGTATTTGAGATTATATATATTATTCGATAATATTCGAGACGATGTATTCGAGATTATATTCGATGATGCATATTATGTACTATGATTTAGTTTTTTCTTATTGATTGCATGCATGCATTGTAATTTGAATACTAAATTGTTTTATATTTCTTCTGGATTAGTTAAATAAAAGCTATGGACAATACCGGTAGAGAAGGGGAGGAGGCCATGTTCAACATCATACGCTCATCCCCTCGCCCAGATGAATTTGAAGAAGATGACGGCTTGCAATATCTGAACCCTACCGGTGAGGGTATGATATTTGATGAAGACGAATGAATAGATGAAGTCCGGAACTATGATTATGATGACGAAGAAAATGTTGATCTTGAAATAACAAAGACCGGCGAGGTATATTTATATAAGCAAGCATCTGGTGATCATCACATGTTTTAAACGATTTGTATATATATTAACGAATCGATATTTCTTCTTTCAGCCCTTCAGAGCGAGCAAATCTTCTACAGGCAGCAGGACAGTGCAAGGCCCGGCCAAAAAGTTGAAGGATGGCATAAAGTACAACATCGATGCCATCAAACATAATGGCGAACCAAGCGAGCCTAAGAAGAATGCGGGCAAGTTCATTCGTCAATGCGGAGTTCTTGTGACGGACCAAATCCCGATCTCCATTCAAGAATGGAAAAAGGCAGCAAAGGAACATCCAGGTCTTACTTTTGTCGACCAAAGAGCAAAAGATCTGCTTTGGGAATCTCTCATGTCACATTTCACCCTACCAGATCATTGCAGATGCAGATGTGCAGAAAGTCAAGGAAGCTGCTCTTAGGAAGATGGCGGTTGCATTCAACAACCACAAGAAAAGTATAAGGGCCAAGTACGTCGAAGGAGGAAAGAAGACTCCAGAATTCACGGGAACACCGGAGAAGCAAAGAGATCACTGGCCCGCTTTCGTGAAATTCAAGGAATCGGAATTAGCTAAGGAACGATCGAGAATAAACAAGCTCAATGCCGCAAAAAAGGAGCATTACCATAGGCTAGGGCCAGGTAGCTACGTGGTGGCCCGGCCTAAGTGGGATAAGTCTGAGCAAGAGATGGTGGATGCAGGGGTCACTCCAGTTACATTGAGCTGGCCCCCTAGGTGCAGGAATTGGTTATATGCGCATGGGGGGACGTTGGACCCAAAGATAGGCCAGGTTCTGGAGAAGGCAAGTCTTAAAGGAGCCGACCTCAAATTACTTGTTGCAATAGAAGAGGCTCGAACGGGGGTGTTCACGCCCAACAGAGAGAACGACGAGCTTACGCGTGCCCTGGAAAATCCTAAACACCCGAGAAGAACACGAGGCAAAGGCGTTGTTCCGTGGTATGAGGGGTTTGCGGACTGGAACACCGACTACAGAAGCCGTGCGAGAAAGAAGATGGAGGAGGAGAAGAAGAGGAAGCTGGAGGAGGAGCAGAGGAAGCAGGAAGAAGAACGCCTTCAAGGGCTAGAATCAGCGCACGCAAAGTTGGCACTCCAATTCCAGCGGCAGCAGTGGCAGCAGATCGACTCACTTTGCCAGAAAAGGGGGTCTCGGCAGCGGCAGCAGCTAGCGAATCCAGCATTGGCTAGCATCATCCCATCCATGCCGAGAAGCAACGTGGGTTCTGCCCCGGGCAATGAGGCACTGTTGGATAGATACCTTGTGGATGACATCATGGATAACACTAATTGTGAGCTACACTTCAAAATGAAGAACATATCCATGAAGGTGGCGGACGCCGTTGCTTATATAACCCCCCCCCCTCCCGAAGAAACCTTCCATTGCAACCCGATTCCAGTTGGCTATGCTCGTGTCGTGGTTGATGAAGTGGTGGCACAATATTCGCGGCTAGAGCTTGAGATTCCTGGAGGTGACGACGAGCACACACTGGGAGACGTCATACATCGTATCAGTTTGTCGAGAAAGGATTGCATCATCTTTCCAAGGCCACCGACACCACGTCAGCCGACTCCACCTCGAAGTCCGCCACCGTGTTAGCAGACTCCCGCTCCTCCAAGTCACGAGCCACCGCCTTAGCAGAGTCTTGCTCCTTCAAGTCTGCCAACGCGCCAGGCCGCTCCTCCTCCTCCAAGTCCGGCACCGCGTCAGCCCACTCCTCCTCCACCAAGTCCGACAACGCGTCATCCTACTCCTCCTCCTCCAAGTCAGGCACGTCATCCGCCTCCGCCGCCTCAGCGGGCTCAGCTGCCTAAGCAATAGCGGAAGAGAGCCGCCACAGCTATGGTGGCTAGCGGTACATGTAAAGGTGCAGGAGGCAAGCGATTTCAATTTGGTCCAAGCCTAGCACCTCTTCCGAAGAGGCCTTACGACATGACTCTGGAGGAATATGAAGCCGATTGCCAAGCCCAAGTGACGGCCCATTTTGGACCAAAACCGCCACCGCCGCGAAAGGAGAAAGTGCCTGAGCATATCGTTAACCACTTCATTCATATGGCTCGAGCATCAGCTCCCAAGCCTAGGGTGTGACGCCCCCGATTCGATCGTACACTAATCATACACGCAACCGTGTACGATCAAGATCAGGGACTCACGGGAAGATATAACAACACAACTCTAAAAATAAAATAAGTCATAGAAGCATCATAATACAAGCCAGGGGCCTCGAGGGCTCGAATACAAGTGCTCGATCATAGACGAGTCAGCGGAAGCAACAATATCTGAGTACAGACATAAGTTAAACAAGTTGCCATAAGATGGCTAGCACAAACTAGGATACAGATCGGAAGAGGTGCAGGCCTCCTGCCTGGGATCCTCCTAAACTACTCCTCGTCGTCGTCAGCGGGCTGCACGTAGTAGTAGGCACCTCCGGTGTAGTAAGAGTCGTCTTCGACGGTGGCGTCTGGCTCCTGGGCTCCAGCATCTGGTTGCGACAACCAGGTAAAATGGAAAGGGGGAAAGAGGGAGAAAAGCAACCGTGAGTACTCTTCCAAAGTACTCGCAAGCAAGGATCTACACTACATATGCATGGGTATATGTGTAAAGGGCCATATCGGTGGACTGAACTGCAGAATGCCAGAATAAGAGGGGGATAGCTAATCCTGTCGAAGACTACGCTTCAGGCCACCTCCATCTTGAAGCATGTAGAAGAGAGTAGATGGTAAGTTCACCAAGTAGTATCGCATAGCATAAACCTACCCGGCGATCCCCTCCTCGTCACCCTGTTAGAGAGCGATCACCGGGTTATATCTGGCACTTGGAAGGGTGTGTTTTATTAAGTAACCGGTTCTAGTTGTCATAAGGTCAAGGTACAGCTCCAGGTCGTCCTGTTACCGAAGATCACGGCTATTCGAATAGATAAACTTCCCTGCAGGGGTGCACCACATTACCCGACACGCTCGATCCCTCTGGCCGGGCACACTTTCCTGGGTCATGTTCGGCCTCGGGAGATCAACATGTCGCAGCCCCACCTAGGCTCAACAGAGAGGTCAGCACGCCGGTCTAAATCCTATGCGCGCAGGGGTCTGGGCCCATCGCCCATTGCACACCGGCACGTTGCGTACGCGGCCGGAAGCAGACCTAGCCTCCCTTATACAAGAGTAGGCGTTCAAGTCCAATCCGGCACGCGCCGCTCAGTCGCTAACGTCAAAAAGAGCTTCGGCTGATACCACGACGCCGGTTGCCCATATCTTGTCCCACATGACGGTTAGTGCGTATAAGGTCAACGACCCAACTCAGATCAAATACCAACATCTCGTTTAGCGTGTTAAGTGATGTAACCATGGACGCCGACCAGGGCCAGGCCCACCTCTCTCCTAGGCGGTCTCAACCTGCCCTGTCGCTCCGCCACAAAGTAACAGTCGAGGGCCGTCGAGAACCCAGGCCCACCTCTACCGGGATGGAGCCACCTGCCCCTTCAACCCCCATCTCCGAACAGTATCATAAGTAATGTAACAGTATACAGTATATAGCATATGCCCGTGATCACCTCCCGAAGTGATCATGGCCCACTAGTATAGCATGGCAGACGGACAAGAATGTAGGGCCACTGATGGAATACTAGCATCCTATACTAAGCATTTAGGATTGCAGGTAAGAGTAACAACTGTAGCAACTTAACAGGCTATGCATCAGAATAGGATTAACCGAAAGCAGTAACATGCTACACTACTCTAATGCAAGCAGTAGAGAGAAGGAATAGGCGATATCTGGTGATCAAGGGGGGGGGCTTGCCTGGTTGCTTTGGCAAGGAGGGGTCATCAACACCGTAGTCGTACTGGGTAGCAGTGGCGTCGGCCTCGGTGTCTAACGACAGAAGAGGGGGAAGAAACAATAAATATAATGCAAACATAAGCATGACGATGGAAGACATGACAATGCGCGGTGCTAGGTGTGCCCTAACGCGGTCGGAGGTGGTACCGGCGAAGGGGGGAAACATCCGGGAAAGTATTCCCGGTGTTTCGCGTTTTCGGACAGATGAACCGGAGGGGGAAAGTTGCGTGTTCGCTATGCTAGGGATGTGTGGCGGACGAACGGGTTGCCTATCCGGATTCGTCTTGTCGTTCTGAGCAACTTTCATGTATAAAGTATTTTCATCCGAGTTACGGTTTATTTTATATTAATTTTTAAAGTTTTAATTCAATTTTGGAATTAACAAATTTTAATTAATTAGAAAAGGTAATTATTGGGTCAGCGTGACATCAGCATGATGTCAGCAGGTCTACAGGTTGACTAGGTCAACCCTGGCACATGGGGCCCGTTCGTCATAGCCTCAGGTTAATTAAACATGGTTAAATAGTTAACTAAATGATTAGGTTAATCTAATACAAAATTAATTAAGTTAATTAATTCTTGAATTAATTAATTAATTAATATTTTTATTTATTATTTTTTTAAACTCTTTTTTTTAAGTCAGGGCGCTGGGGGCCCCACTGGGAAGTGGCCCAGGGCCTTAGCAGGCGTTGGCTTCACGGGCGCGGGTGCGGGCGATAGCCGGCGAGGCGGGAGCTCCTGCCGGTGCTGGCGCGCGAGGGAGTGGGGGAAACGACGGGCGCGGGAGGAACTGAGCGGGCTGCAGCAGTCGCCGAAGCAACAGCGGGCGGAGGCGGGGCTCCGGCGGGCGCGGCACCAGCGGCCGGTGGCGGGCGCTGCCGCGAGCAAGGCGGGGCGGAGCCGACGAGCAGCAAGGCAGCAGCGGCTGCGGGGGCGAGTGGCGTTGTGCTCGGGCGGGGGCGGCCGCAGTGCAGCAGCAACATCGCACGGGGCGGCGGCGGTAGGCGTGGATGCGCGCAGCGAGCACGCGAGCGCGACCAAGGCGCGGGTGAGGCAGGGCGGCAGCGGGCGTAGGTGAGCGAGCAGGGAGGAGGGGCGCCCGTGCGTGCGGGTGGCCGCGGCGAGTGGAGCGGCAGAGCGAGGCGAGGCTCGGGCGCGCGCGGGGGGGCAGGGCGCGGGGCGCGGCCCCGAGCGGCGAGCAGGGGAAGGGACGAGCACGGGGCGAGGGAGAGAGAGGAGGGGCGCGGCTCACGGCGGGTTAGTAGGGTTCGGGGCAGAGGTGGTCGGGGTGGTTGATGGGGACGACGGCGACGTGGAGGCAGTCCGGCGCGGAGGAGGCGCCGGCGAGGTCGTGCTCCGGGCGGCGACGGACGAGGGCGAGGCGGCGGCGTCGAGCCCGATCCGATCTGGATCGGGGGAGGGAGGGGGAGAGTGGGGGCGCGAGTGGGGGGAGTGGTGCGTGGGTTAGGGTTACGGGGGGAGAGGGGATAAGGGAGTGGGGGTGGCCGGTTGGGCCGGTCTAGTGGTTCGTGGCGCAGTTGGGCCGGTGGCCTACTGGGCCGAAGCCTAGTGGGAAGGGGGTTTCTCTTGTCCTTTTTTTGTTTGTTTTGTTTTGTTTTACTTTTCTTTTTATTTATTGCTTTGTTGTTTCCATCCACTATCAAATATCTAGGCATTTTATAAAAATGTGTTTATTGCACCATATTTACATATGCAAAATATGGCATCTCCCGAACATTTTTGTTTTAACTTTTGAAAACTTTTATTGTTGACATTAATTTGGATTTGAATTTTGAAACGGTTTTGAAACATCGCGAGATTAACAACAGTAACCGTGGTGACGTGGCATCATTAGCGTGGGATTACTGTAGCTTAATTCTCCGGGCGTCACAAATCTCCTCCACTACAAAAAATCTCGTCCCGAGATTTAGGAGGGGAGTAAGGGGGAAAGACTAGGTTGTGAAATTGTAACGGGTCTTCTCGGTCTTTGTTGCACTTCCCGAAGTAGTTGATCCTTTACGTTGATGTCCTTATTTCTCTGCTTCAGGTCATCATGATGAAGTCGGTGTCCTTTCTTCAGGACTCCATCGTACTTACGAAAGAATAAAGGGTGGGCATTCCGGGAGAACTGACCTCTGCAAGGTCGACTATCTGGTCGATAACATCGAGGAAGGTGGCGGAAGTAACTCTCGAATTGAAACTTACAAAAATATCGAGAGCAAAGTAAGAAGGTATCATGAGAAGTTTTGAGCGGGTAGGCAATCGTTCGGTGCCTGAAACAAAGTGTGAAAGGGATTCAGAGCAATGGGAATAAGTATTGCGTCTGATACCAGAATAGATCACTAGGCAGGTGGCCTGTGAACTACATATGAAGTCAAGCTCTAGGAATAACTTTGGCAACAGGGTGTACAGGAGAGTCAGGTTTCGATCCTGTAGAACTGTGGGTTATGGGCCCACCATGTGGGTTAAAAGTAGGAAGGGCGGTGACACCTTGCCCGATCATGTAAGCAAGGCATGTCAGAGGATAGTCTGTCGGTTATGTCGGCAACAACATCGGTACCAAGGGCGAGGGACGAAGAGAACCATTTTCCTGCTCGTTGAACGAGGCGGGCCAATAGGCAAGGTTCTCGTCCATCGGCGGCTACCGGAATGTCATCAGCGGTAGAAACAGGGTCTCACAGACAGAGTTGTACACCGATGTGTTTACATAAGCAGTGAATTATTACTGCTTAGATCATATAGATAACAAGAAAGGTTAAACCAAACAATGGAAAGGAAAATATGATTATCAGGTTAAACAGAACAATGGAAAGGAAAAATGTGTTTAAACACATATTTCAGGGGCATATCCTTCCCAAGGACAAGCAGAGCCTGATATCTGTGACAAGATATAATGTAGAAAACCCTTTAGGTAAGGGGAGAGAAACTTCATGACACTACCCATACAGTGGTGTTTGGATAATTGAGCAAGAAACATTTAGCATTGGGCTTCAAATGTTCTTGTTGAAAATCGGAGTACCACAGACATGCTTTGAGATAGCATTGACATGGTCTTCAGGCAAAGGTCGGATTTGGATATACAAAGGATTCATCAGGAACAACTTATAGAATAAGTCTCACGATTTCCTCATGGAAGAATGGTTCCTTGCTAAGATGGAAACTATAACAATAGGTCCTCTGGCCAGGTGTGCTAGGCATGACATCACCTTACCGGGTCATATAAAGACCAATGTTGTGACTCTTGGAAAGTGTTCCAACCATCATATCTGACCGAGATTCAGATATGATCGGTGTTAGGATACCTCAGACTCAGGATGTCTGGGAAGGAAAGGTGCGACACAAATTGACGAGACAACATTTTAAGGTTCTCGGGAATGAACTATGGAAGCGAGTTCCAAAATAAGAGTTCATCATTAAACCAAGGAGAGGTGAGGAGGTGGCTGATTGACTCAGCGACAATTCATTGAGATTTCCAAAAAGACGGATTTCCATAGTTATGTGAAGAAGGAGATAACATTAGTCAGATCAAATGATATAATGATGTATGCTCGAGGAAAACATACACAATTTAGCAATGATAGAAGGGGGCACCCAGAAATCTGGACTAGGTAGCACGATCAATGTTTGAATGATGATTCAATAAGCAATAGACTTAGAATGAAACTATCGACCATTAACTTCAAAGCAATAGGGTTGCTAGAGGTACAGAATCCAAGCAGCACGGTTCACGTGTTAGTATCCCGGTTAAAAATCAACACGGGGACCAAGAAAGAATTGTGAGGGTGAGAAGTATCACAATACCAAGAATTCCTTAAGAGGTGGAGCAGTCCTCACAACATCCTTGACATAAAAGACAGTAACACTTCAAGGTAGAACATAACATAAGTTGGATAGCAAGGAACTCAAGGTACCATGCAAAACTAGAACAAGTTTTGTGTTGGGAGGGAGATCAATAATGTTGTCGATGTTAACACAAATCATCGAGGGGGCAAGCATGGAGTTTCTCATCAGGAACTCAATGCACGTCTCGGAAGAAGTTAAAATGTTGACGATGATCACTACATATTTATCGAGAGGTTTCAAGAAGATGTAATCGATCAGCGATGACATCAAGTCAAAGGAATGATAAGGCGAAAGGTAAATGGACCCAAGGGTATGACACAAACTCCAAACCAAGCTTGTTGTCCAAAGCGAAATTATATGATGAGGAAGATCAACGTAAGCTTGGCTCATCATCGAAAATTGTGCTTTGGAAAGAAGGACCAGATAGCACAGTTAAAAAGTTGCACGATAATGATATAGCCTATCAGGCTAGGAATGACTTGAAGGGTTATTAAATCATAAGCAACAAAAATTATTTAGAGTTATTGAGTTGGAGTGCGGAATCGATTCACCTATCGGTGTTCCCAAGTGACTAATAACTCAGAACCCGGGGGAAATCTGAAGTCGGTGAGAAGCAATACTAGAAGAAGGCTCATAGGAAGCAACACAGTTCTTTGATACTCTCGAGATACCGGAGGGTAAAACTCGAAGGTAGATCGACATAGGGGTTGCGGAGATGCATTGATCCGCAGAAGACAAGTGTTTCACTTGCTTGAGAAATGGGATCAAGTAGAAAATATGGTCGGAACCACAATTGCAAAGGATCAATTCACAGATACCAGATGATATTATATCAAGGCAATAGTTATTATTACAAGAAGCTTCACAGATAAGGTATACATCGTGTCCATGGGCATGAACACAGGGTTCAAGGTCGACTCCCACTTTTCCAAAGCATAACCTTCCATTCACTTCTCGTGTTTCAAAAATGACATTAGTTGTTGAAGGTTTTACCTGGTGCAATACCAGATAAGTATGACCCGTGAAATCTTACGGGTCAAACAGATTAAGCAAGGCGTTGTTTCAACCCATCGGGGCATCTTAGGAACATATACCACAAACTTCATGAGTAAATAACTCAAGCTCGAAAGCAGAGCATAGTTGAGAAAGCAGAGGATACAATTTACCAAAGGCGTTATGTACCGAGGGAAGGCTCACAAGGTTATTGAATATGAAGGACGTTGTCGGATAAAAATTCAACAAGGGGTTTGTGGTCTACAACGGAGCTGTTGCGAGTATCGATACTCTATCAGAGGACGAAGGAACGAAAAGCCATCGGGTTATAGAAACAACTAACTAATTCAAAGATCAAATGCAAAGGAACTATCATTTCCAAATCAAGGGATCGGAAGCCAACGGCCTGATTAAGAATGGATAAGTTGAGTAAGCTTAGGGGTAAAATCGACAACAATTGGATTGGTCGAGATTCAGCCCATGTTTAAAATGACGTCCGAGCCGAAAGGAAGAATTCTAGGATCTGATTGAGGATTGCGAGCATTCGCAACATTTTGAATCAACGGACTCAAAATGGTAATGACAAGGGATGCCAATATGATTATGAGACTTATGGGATTAACCATAATGCAAGCAAGAATTTCAAGAGCAAAAGGCTGCTTGGGATTTTCGAAAGTTCAAATAGCATTTCGAAGATTTTTGTGAATTAGTTGAATCAACTAGGGATGAGCGGATACTCGATAAGTGTGAGAACTTATTCGTAGGGGTATTCAGGTGGCAAAGAACTGCAACGCAGTAGGCACAATGTATTCCCGGGGTATCTTGCAATAACAAGATCGACTGGGAATAAAAGTAAGAACGACAGGTGTAAGTATTTATCCATAGGGAAGTTTCGGTGGTAGGGAATTGCAAAAGGTACAGGCACAAGGTCTCGAGAGAATATCAGAGAGTATCTTCGAATTCTTCTGGTGCACGGAGCAATCATCTGGAGTGAGGGGTTCTCCGGGAGGAAGTAGTAACGAGATCCTAAAGTTAGATTTTAGTAAATTCATTAAACCCGAATAGGAGAGAGATCAGAATCCCAGAGTAAAGACGAGGAATAAAAGATCCTAATACCACCCAATGGCGACGTGGGCCCATGGGCCGCGCAGCCATGTTAGTAAAAGTTTTGTAATGTCTAGACTCAACTTCGGCCAAGGAGTGTGGAAGGGGGATTCCTATAGGCAGTCGGCTCTGATACCAACTTGTGACGCCCCCGATTCGACCGTACACTAATCATACACGCAAACGTGTACGATCAAGATTAGGGACTCACGGGAAGATATCACAACACAACTCTAAAAATAAAATACGTCATACAAGCATCATAATACAAGCCAGGGGCCTCGAGGGCTCGAATACAAGTGCTCGATCATAGACGAGTCAGCGGAAGCAACAATATCTGAGTACAGACATAAGTTAAACAAGTTGCCATAAGATGGCTAACACAAACTGGGATACAGATCGAAAGAGGTGCAGGCCTCCTGCCTGGGATCCTCCTAAACTACTCCTGGTCATCGTCAGCGGGCTGCACGTAGTAGTAGGCACCTCCGGTGTAGTAGGAGTCGTCGTCGACAGTGGCGTCTGGCTCCTGGGCTCCAGCATCTGGTTGCGACAACCAGATAAAATGGAAAGGGGGAAAGAGGGAGAAAAGCAACCGTGAGTACTCATCCAAAGTACTCGCAAACAAGGATCTACACTACATATGCATGGGTATATGTGTAAAGGGCCATATCGGTGGACTGAACTTCAGAATGCCAGAATAAGAGGGGGATAGCTAATCCTGTCGAAGACTACGCTTCAGGCCACCTCCATCTTGAAGCATGTAGAAGAGAGTAGATGGTAAGTTCACCAAGTAGCATCGCATAGCATAAACCTACCCGGCGATCCCCTCCTCGTCGCCCTGTTAGAGAGCGATCACCGGGTTATATCTGGCACTTGGAAGGGTGTGTTTTATTAAGTATCCGCTTCTAGTTGTCATAAGGTCAAGGTACAACTCCAAGTCGTCCTGTTACCGAAGATCACGGCTATTCGAATATATAAACTTCCCTGCAGGGGTGCACCACATTACCCGACACGCTCGATCCCTCTGGCCGGGCACACTTTCCTGGGTCATGTCCGGCCTCGGGAGATCAACACGTCGCAGCCCCACCTAAGCTCAACAGAGAGGTCGGCACGTCGGTCTAAATCCTATGCACAGGGGTCTGGGCCCATCGCCCATTGCACACCTGCACGTTGCGTACGCGGCCGGAAGCAGACCTAGCCTCCCTTATACAAGAGTAGGCGTTCCAGTCCAATCCGGCGCGCGCTGCTCAGTCGCTGACGTCAAAAAGAGCTTCGGCTGATACCACGATGCCGGTTGCCCATATCTTGTCCCACGTGGCGGTTAGTGCGTATAAGGTCAACGACCCAACTCAGATCAAATACCAACATCTCGTTTAGCGTGTTAAGTGATGTAACCGCGGACGCCGATCAGGGCCAGGCCCACCTCTCTCCTAGGCGGTCTCAACCTGCCCTGTCGCTCCGCCACAAAGTAACAGTCGGGGGCCGTTGGGAACCCAGGCCCACCTCTACCGGGATGGAGCCACCTGCCCCTTCAGCCCCCATCTCCGAACAGTATCATAAGTAATGTAACAGTATACAGTATATAGCATATGCCCGTGATCACCTCCCGAAGTGATCACGGCCCGGTAGTATAGCATGGCAGACGGACAAGAATGTAGGGCCACTGATGGAATACTAGCATCCTATACTAAGCATTTAGGATTGCAGGTAAGAGTAACAACTGTAGCAACAATGACAGGCTATGCATCAGAATAGGATTAACCGAAAGCAGTAACATGCTACACTACTCTAATGCAAGCAGTAGAGAGAAGGAATAGGCGATATCTGGTGATCAATGGAGGGGCTTGCCTGGTTGCTTTGGCAAGGAGGGGTCGTCAACACCGTAGTCGTACTGGGTAGCAGCGGCGTCGGTCTCGGTGTCTAACGACAGAAGAGGGGGAAGAAACAATAAATATAATGCAAACATAAGCATGACGATGGAAGACATGACAATGCGCGGTGCTAGGTGTGCCCTAACGCGGTAGGAGGTGGTACCGGCGAAGGGGGGAAACATCCGGGAAAGTATTCCCGGTGTTTCGCATTTTCGGACAGATGAACCGGAGAGGGAAAGTTGCGTGTTCGCTATGCTAGGGATGTGTGGCGGACGAACGGGTTGCGTATCCGGATTCGTCTCGTCGTTCTGAGCAACTTTCATGTATAAAGTATTTTCATCCGAGTTACAGATTATTTTATATTAATTTTTAAAGTTTTAATTCAATTTTGGAATTAACAAATTTTAATTAATTAGAAAAGGTAATTATTGCATCAGCATGATGTCAGCAGGTCTACAGGTGGCACGTGGGGCCCGTTCGTCATAGCCTCAGGTTAATTAAACATGGTTAAATAGTTAACTAAATGATTAGGTTAATCTAATACAAAATTAATTAAGTTAATTAATTCATTCATTAATATTTTTATTTATTATTTTTTTAAACTCTTTTTTAAGCTAGGGCGCTGGGGGGCCCACTGGGCGGTGGCCCAGGGCCTTAGCAGGCGTTGGCTTCACGGGCGCGGGTGCGGGCGATAGCCGGCGAGGCGGGAGCTCCTGCCGGTGCTGGCGCGCGAGGGAGTGGGGGAAACTACGGGCGCAGGAGGAACTGGGCGGGCTGCGGCAGTCGCCGAAGCAACAGCGGGTGGAGGCGGGGCTCCGGCGGGCGCGGCACCAACGGCCGGTGGCGGGCGCTGCCGCGAGCAAGGCGGGGCGGAGCCGACGAGCAGCATGGCAGCAGCGGGCTGCGGGGGCGAGCGGGGCGAGTGGCATTGTGCTTGGGCGGGGGCGGCCGCAGTGCAGCAGCAACATCGCACGGGGCGGCGGCGGTAGGCGTGGATGCGCGCAGCGAGCACGCGAGCGCGACCAAGGCGCGGGCGAGGCAGGGCAGCAGCGGGCGTAGGTGAGCGAGCAGGGAGGAGGGCGCCCGTGCGTGCGGGTGGCCGCGGCGAGTGGAGCGGCAGAGCGAGGCGAGGCTCGGGCGCGCGCGAGGGGGGGCAGGGCGCGGGACGCGGCCCCGAGCGGCAAGCAGGGGAGGGGACGAGCACGGGGCGAGGGAGAGAGAGGAGGGGCGCGGCTCACGGCGGGTTAGTAGGGTTCGGGGCAGCGGTGGTCGGGGTGGTCGATGGGGACGACGGCGACGTGGAGGCAGTCCGGCAGGGGAGGAGGCGCCGGCGAGGTCGTGCTCCGGGCGGCGATGGACGAGGGCGAGGCGGCGGTGTCGAGCCCGATCCGATCTAGATCGGGGGAGAGTGGGGGCGTGAGTGGGGGAAATGGTGTGTGGGTTAGGGTTACGGGGGGGAGAGGGGATAATGGAGTGGGGGTGGCCGGTTGGGCCGCCCTAGTGGTTCGTGGCCCAGTTGGGCCGGTGGCCTACTGGGCCGAAGCCTAGTGGGAGGGGGTTTCTCTTTTCCTTTTTTTTTGGTTTGTTTTGTTTCGTTTTACTTTTCTTTTTATTTATTGCTTTGTTGTTTCCATCCACTATAAAATATCTAGGCATTTTATAAAAATGTGTTTATTACACCATATTTACATATGCAAAATATGGCATCTCCCGAACATTTTTGTTTTAACTTTTGAAAACTTTTATTGTTGACATTAATTTGGATTTGAATTTTGAGTTGGTTTCGAAACATCGCGAGGTTAACAACAGTAACCGTAGTGACGTGGCATCATTAGCGTGGGATTACTGTAGCTAATTCTCCGGGCGTCACATAGGGACTCAGACTATGAGCGCCAAATCAAGAAGGCATATAGCGCACAAAAGAATGAGCCGAGTTCGAGCGCCAGCCAAGCAGCTGGCAAAAAAGTGGGAAAACTATTCCCCAACTGGGAGAACAGGCGGTGCAATCGACCCCCCCTGCTCATTCTACCAACACAGGCGAGTACCGGCGCCGATCAGCTGGTAATAACCGACGCGCATAGAAGGATGGCTGAAGAGGCCGGTGTCACTGTTTATCAACTCCTAGAGATCGAGCCCATGGATCTCATTTGAGAGGACATAAAACAGAAATATGTCCGCGGCCAGCCTCTGGTGAAGCCTGAGGAGGTCAAGCTTCTATCAACGAGAATGCATCAATTGCATGAATGGTACATGAAAGAAGCCAAGACTATCAATCGAGAGTCCCTCATGGTGAAAGTACCTAAAGGCTAATACTACCATGAAAAAGATCTGTGCGTTGAGTTTCAATAAATGTTTCAGCTATTCAATCAAGACGCACTCGACAAATCTATCGTCAGTTGCTATTGTTTGTAAGTGGTTTCTTTCTGTAATTAATTTAATTCTCTAGCTGGTTGTAGTGCTCGTTCTATTCATTACCTGCAATTATCCTCACTATATTCTCTTCTGTGGTATTATGCAGAATGAAGATGTTTGAAATGAACAAAGCTGGACGCTATGGCATCGGGTTCATTGACCCAAATATCATTAATCAAGAGACATAGTCAAAAGAATGGTCGAGAAAAGACACAGAGAAAAGCTTGCTAGAGTTCTTGAAACGCCTAAATGCATGTCCAGAAATACTACTTCCTTACAACTTCGGGTGAATCACACTGTCTTGTACTACAAATTATGTTTTTGCTTACTAACTAGATGTTAACAAGTGTATAGGGTTTAGGGTAGTTTATGAGTTATGCATGCCCGCTTAATTATACATAAAAACATGTACGCATGTAGTTACCACTGGATCTTGTTAATCATTGAAGTTGACGAGGGAAAAGTTCAAGTACTGGACTCACTACTTAAAAAGATACTGACTATGAAATAGTGAAGGGTATGGTCAACATGTAATTTCAATCATTATCGAACTATATGTCGGCCTCTTTAGTTCGTCATTTCTTAATATCAACTAATTAGTAACTCATTTATTCATTTTCCTTGCCGGCGGGCAGGGCTTGGCAAAAGTTCATCAAACAGGTTGATGGCCAATGGAAAAAAGAGCTAAAATGGATCTGACCGAAGGTAATTAATTAAGTAGCTAGTACCAGCTAGCTACCATTTCTTTAAATATAGTTTCAATATCGTTAATTATCCTGCTTGACTAATTATTATCTGATTGAATTCTATTCTCGTAAAGGCCCTGAAGCAGGCGCAGGGAACTGATTTATATGCATTCTACGTTTGCGAGAACATTCGCATGATGACTACTGAAAGGACCAGAACTGATAGAGACCAATGGGTACGTTTGGATCACGGGATGGCCCTCATGGGACAGTGATAGCCTCGTTTTAGGGTGGCTGCCACCCGTTTGGTTCAGGGGACAGGGAGGATGAGGATGGTTGGGGATAGCCGAGATTCACAGAGTATTCCTCGAAACGGTGGCTATCCCCAACGGCTGAAAAGTCGCAGACGTCGCCAACCACTCTCGTCGCCTCACCCACCGAATCGTTTTTCTCTCGTTCTCACCCCTCGTCGAACAGAAACGTTTCTCTCGTCAGCGACCACAGCGCCAGATCGGCGAGCGGCGGTCGGACAAACAGCAAAGTCGTCGGCGGCAGCGGCAGCGGCTGCCAGATCCAGGCACGTGAGCGCCCTCCTCTCTCTCTCTCTCAGGCCTGATTGCGCTGGCGGCGGCATGAGGGCGCGCGGGAGATCGCTTGTGGATGGACGGTGGCTGACGGAGCAGGCATAATTGCGCCAGTGGTGGCCTGATGGCGCACGGGAGCTCGCTTGTTCGAAGCATGGTGCCGATTTTGTTGGATCTTGATCTGTCTCTTTGTGCATTGTTTTGTTTCAGGCACGCGAACGATGACTTAGCTTTACAACAGCTGCTGCATGAAGGAGATAATGAGGAGAGCAAGTGGTACGAGTAGTAGATCGACTTGTAATTTAAAATGCTTCACGGTCACAGCAGCATTTTTTCAGTTAAAATGCTTTCCAGATTGCTACAGATATTATTGTCACATGGGTGATTTTTGAAGAAGAAAAATGATTTTAGTTTTGTGATGTTGAAGTTATTATTTATGGCGTGAATACTCGCTAGCATATTATGTCCTCAAATTGCTGAAGGGTAATGTCACCACCTCAACAAAATAAGTTATTGCAACAACCTATCCACCCCTTATCCCTCCAACCAAACACCTAGATGGCCGTCTCTAACCACTTGGCATCTCACCCAACCAAACAGAAAAATTGGCTATCTCTAGCCAGGTGGTTAGTGATATCCATAGCCACTCAAAGCTATCCCGCGAACCAAACACATCCCTAGTCACATTGAAATGGGACAAGATAAACTCATGCCCAGCCTCAACATCGGACACAATGGGCTCACCATCAACAGGAAGATCTAAGATGTCATGGATGACATATTTGGAAATCGGTATAAACTTCTTCCTAATCTGAATCTCTGAAGCAAGAACATCAAATTTGGACGCTAACCATTTGACAAACCTAAGAGGCACCTCTGTCCTCACAAATTTGAGAAGGCAATTTGCCTTGTAACTCTGAAGAACACGGGCTTACCTAGGAGACAAGCCACCAAAAACAGTGGAGAACAACTTGAGTATCTAGTGAATGTATTGGCTACAGGAAAAATCAGAAGACCTCTTGCGCTTCTACAACACAACAAGACACAAACAAAAGAAAAAATCAAGATAAATTACACTAAAAATAAACAAAAGAAAGACATCTAGCAACAACAACTAGAACTATATGGAACTAGGTTCTTGTGCATCAATAGCCATTCCACAAAAAAATAGATATGATGAAGATTACAAAAGGAGTTATCTAAAACTTATATCCATATCTATCATAGAGAAGTTGCATGAAAAAAAAGGAAATATAAACAACAACAAAATAAAATACCACATTGCGAGCTCCAGCATCTGTAATCTTCCATTTTAAGCAATTCACTTTCTGCAAAAACATAAAAAAGAGGAATTATCCATTAACTACAAACGTGCATTAACTGATACAAAAATGAAACTGGTACAAAAATGCATTAACAGAAGGAACTGGTACAAAAGCATTAACTACAGCACCACACTTACACGAGACACGTAGAACTCATACAAAGCTTTGTCGAAATCAGGATCATCCATTTGACTTTCCTGCAGTTAACTGATGAAACAAATGAATGGACTAAAAAACAGGAACAAATAAGCTACCAAACAAGAAATAAAAGAAAATAAAAATCAAATTAGAAATATAACCTCCGAAGCTTGAAAAGGATCACCTTCCGCAAAATCATTGGGGACAAAAGGATCCCCATCTGAATCATCACAATCTTCAACACAAGCAGCAGAAGTGCCCTTACCAAAAGCCTTCATGAGTCTCCCCATACTTCAATCTATAACCTAAATATGTACAAACACAAAGAAAAGGACAAAAAGTCTGAGATGAAATGGCAGAAGGGATAAAACATAACAAAAATATAAAGAAGATATGCATTGATAGCATTTACAATCTACATCTCTTTTATTTCACTACATAACCCACTGAGAATTATAGTGAAGAAAACCCCCGCGAATTACAGTGGAAACCAACTGAGAATTACATTGTAAATACACTCTAATCACCCACTAAGAAAAATACACTGGAATTCCGATGAAGATTACAGTGTAAATCCGAATATAATTACAGTCTAAGTCCTCTAACAAAATACACTGGAATCAGATGCATCACAAGAACATACAAACTAGCGACGCATCACAAGAACAGTCACAATTCTGATAAAAAAAAGAACACTCACAATTCATCTGCTACTCAATTACAGCGTAAATTACAATGAATTTACATTGTAAAACCAGCTATCAATTACACGGTAAATTCACTGACAAAAACACTATAAATCCAAAACGTAATACCACTATAAAAATTCAAGTGAATTACACTGTAATTCCACTAGCGAATACAATGCAAATCCATGGCAATTACACTGTAAATCAGCTATCAAATTACACTGTACATCACTGACAAATACACTTTAATTCCACTAACAAATACAGTACAACCCCAGTGACAAAAGTACACTGCAATTAGGACATATACATTGTTATTCCACCAACAAATACAATGCAAATCAACTGACAAAATACACTGAAATTACACTGTAAAATAACCGGGGATCACACTACAAACTGCTTTGGATTTACACTACAAATATACTACCTATCCACTAAAAAATTACACTGGAAATCCACTACAGATTACAGTGAAAATCAATGAAATCCAGTATGAATTACACTGAAAATCACTCTAAAAAACAATGAGGATTGCACTGTAATTCACTGTAAATTCAAAAATAGGAATTACAGAGTAAGCCACATACCCACTAAACGATACCAGTGAAGAGAAATGGTCTAGGGATTAAAGGCCAGGGAACAGAATACATACGTTCGAATTGACTGAATACACCAGACTACTACAACTAAGCAAGCCAGCCTCACATGAACAGCTCGAATTCCAACAACCAATCAATTACAGATCAGCAGATCAAACTGACGCACATCCCATCTACCGCAGCTACAGCGCTTAGTAGAACAATCAAACACATCCTAGAAACGGCGCAACCTAATGAATCTACACAGAGAAAAGCTGCGGGGGCTGACAGACAAAACCAACTCCCTACCTAACACATCATAGGAACAACAAAAAGGGAGGGGGGAAAACCGAATCCGACGAACAAAATCGCTAGCGGCGGAAATGGGGACGGGTCAGTGCGGGGCCGAGAGATGCCACAGATCCCGCCGGCAGGAACAGAAGGGAGGCGGAGGAAGCGGGGCAGCACGATGAAGAAAGCGGACGAGTCACCACCAAAACACTGGATCGAGCGGCGAGGCGGAGCTCTCTCTCTCTCTCTCTCTCTCTCTCTCTCTCTCTCTCTTGCTCGACTCTGCTCGAGGTTGCGTGTTTGAAATGACAAAGCGGCTGCGAGGAGGAGGGCGACACAGACACGCGGGTTGCGATGGGAAAAATAACTAGTCAACCACACGGGCCCGATAAGAGAAACGAGACAAATAACGGTTCAAACACACGAATCTCCGCACACAGATCGCACGGCACAAAAAAACAGATTTTTTAGAAATGGAGGAGGACCCTGACCCTATATCTGGAAGATGCATATAGCCACTTTATTAATTATTCACACAAAACCTTACAAAGTCATACAACAGTAAGACTAAAGCCACCGTTTGGGCAATATCTGTCGCTACTCCTATCCAGATGATGTAGGGATGCCGATAGTCTAGGCCTAATACCAAACAGACCTCGCAGCCAAACCTAACATCTAAGACCTAAGGTTCCAATCAGGACGCCTACCGGGTATGGGGCACCCACCAGTCCGGCGCACTCCTCAATCAGGACGCCTGCCGGGTATGAGGCCGTCGTAGCCACATGCCACCAATCCATCTTAAGTGTTGTACTGTTGCATCTACCTTGCCCGGTCTAGCTGCCGTTGACGCCACCACGACGCCAGACAATGCCAACATCCTGCGCTCGTCCATCATCACACGCCCACCGGCGAGGCCCCGCTGCTCCATGCCGCTGAGACCCGCGTTGTCGATGTGCCAGATGCCACGCCGTTCCTCCTTCACGTACACCACCTACTGCCACTGGTCCCATCCCCTCCGCCTGCAATTCCTCTAACCGAGCATCCAAACGCCCCAGGCGACGCCTCCAAGAAGGGTATGACACTCGCAGTGGCGCCGCCGCCCAATCACAGGAGATTATGGGTTTTCACCCGGGCATGGTGTCGGGGTGGAGGGCAGGGACTGAGGGAGTCCTGGATTACGGGGTCTTCGGACTGCCGGACTATATACTTTGGCCGGACTGTTGGACTATGAAGATACAAGATTGAAGACTTTGTCCCATGTCCGGATGGGACTCTCCTTTGCGTGGAAGGCAAGCTTGGCAATTCAGATATGTAGATCTCCTCCTTTGTAACCGACTCTGTGTAACCCTAGCCCCCACCGGTGTCTATATAAACCGGAGGGTTTAGTCCGTAGGACAAGAACAATCATAATCATAGGCTAGCTTCTAGGGTTTAGCCTCTACGATCTCGTGGTAGATCAACTCTTGTAATACTCATATCATCAAAATCAATCAAGCAGGAAGTAGGGTATTACCTCCATCGAGAGGGCCCGAACCTGGGTAAACATTGTGTCCCCCGCCTCATGTTACCATCCGCCTTAGACGCACAGTTCGGGACCCCCTACCCGAGATCCGCCGGTTTTGACACCGACATTGGTGCTTTCATTGAGAGTTCCACTGTGCCGTCACCATAAGGCTTGATGGCTCGTCTTGTTGTCAAGGACAGCATCACCTCTGGGGGAGCCCTGGCTGTAGGCCAAACTCTCCGACTAGGCGGCTTCGTCATGACCGCCCGCTCGGCCGTTGCGCCGACGATGACTTCTCGGGTCATCAAAAACAGCCTCCACGTCGGCTCGGGATTCGCCGAGCAGATGGATCCAATGGAGCTATCTTCCTTGAACGAGCTCTTGGATCGCGTCGCCGCCCTGGGAGTCGCCACGGACTATGATCGGGTCGGGCTTAAACCCGACCAAAGGGAGATTAACTCTCCGTCGGTCACCCATCATATAGCGGTGGTGGAGGAGCAACACAGCGATTCTTCCTCTATCTTGAGGACAAACTATGTCCGGATTCCCGAGCTCTCTGAGCCAGATACCCGTCTACGGGAGGACATGGCCCAAGCTTTGAACCTAGAATCAGACAGCGGGCCAGATCTATTGGGCAACATCCCGGAGCCCGAACTGCCAAGCTCGGAAACTCCCCCGCCCCTGGGTCTCAGATCGGGTCAGGGTTCGGACCTAAATCTACCCACCCACCTAGATATACGTGATCTTTCCCATATTAGACAAGAGCCCCAAGAGACAATACATCACTATTGGGCCAGATTCCTCCTTGTAATGAGCAAGGTGAAGGACTGTCGCGAGGAAGAGACAATACATCACTATTGGGCTATAACCTTCAATGCCAGTGACGAACCTAAATTCTGAACAGCCCGAGCACCAGCCGCCTTGGTCCTTAGTCCAATTGTGGACGGCTTCCGGCTCACTAAAGTGCTCATGGACGGTGGCAGCGGATTAAACCTCATATATGAGGAGACTCTTCGAAAAATGGAAATAGACAAGAGCCGCATTGAGCGAAGCAGCACGACCTTCAGAGGAATTATCCCTAGTCGGGAGGCGCGATGTGCAGGAAAAATCACACTAGCTGTGGTATTCGGCACGCCGGAAAACTATAGGTCCGAAGAAATCACATTCCAAGTGGCCCCGTTCAGTAGCGGATACCACGCCCTTTTAGGGCGGGAGGCATTCACGATCTTCCAAGCTATACCCCATTACGGGTACATGAAGCTCAAATTTCCGGGCCCCATGGAATCATCACTCTAGCTAGTGATCCGGACATAGCACTCCGCGCCGAAAATAAAACTGCCGCACTAGCCCTCGAAGCGTTATCCGCAGCCCTGCCGGCCGAGGAACTAACTGCGCTCCACTCCACAGTGGACAGGGACGACGTGATACTCGACAAAAGACCCAAGTCCACCTCTTTTAAACCAGCGGATGAAATAGTCAAATTCCAAGTCCACCCAACGGACCCTATAAAAACAGCATCCATCGGGGCACAGTTAAACCCCACAGTAGACGCCGCACTCCGGGAGTTCTTGCGCGAGAATTGGGACATCTTCGCCTGGCATCCTTCAGACATGCCAGGAATCCCACGCAGGCTGGCCGAGCGTAGCCTTAACATTCTAAAGGGGTTCAAGCCGGTCAAGCAGACTCTTCGGCGTTTCTCTGAGCCTAAGCGACAAGCCATGGGAGAAGATCTAGCCAATCTACTTGAGGCCGGATTCATTAGAGAAATAAAACATCCGGACTGGCTAGCAAACCTGGTGATGGTACCAAAGAAGGACAAATCCTGGCGCCTATGTGTCGATTTCAAGGACCTTAACAAAGCTTGCCCTAAGGATCCCTTCCCCCTCCCCTGCATCGATCAAATTATCGACGCTACCGCAGGACACGACTCATTGTGTTTCCTCGACACATACTCCGGATACCATCAAATTAAGATGGCGGAGTCCGATCAAGGCCGCAACGGCATTCATCACTCCATACGGTCCCTTCTGTTTTAACACCATGCCTTTCAGGCTCAAAAACGCCGGTGCAACCTATCAACGCATGATTCAGACATGCCTGGAAACACAAATTGGCAAAACAGTGGAGGCATACGTAGACGACGTGGTCATTAAAACCATACACGTCGAATCCTTAATAGACGACTTGAGGCTCACGTTCGAAAATCTCCGAACATATGACATCAAGCTCAATCCGGAAAAATGCGTTTTCGGCGTGCCCGCCGGAAAGCTCTTGGGCTTCATCGTCTCTAGTAGAGGAATTGAAGCAAATCCGGCTAAAATCCGAACTCTGTCACAGTTGGCTATCCCAACAGACCTCAAGCTGAAACTAACTGGATGCGTGGCTGCCTTAAGCCGCTTTATCTCCCGATTAGGAGAAAAGGCACTACCCCTTTATCGCCTTCTTCGACGCACCGAACACTTCGAGTGGACGGATGCGTCCACGGCTGGATTGGAAGAAATAAAGGCCGTTTTGGCCACCAACCCAATCTTGGCCTCGCCAAATGTCGGCGAACCAATGCTGTTATATATAGCGGCAACACACCAAGTTGTAAGCGCAGTGCTCGTCATCGAACGAGAGACGGACGGACATAAGTTCCCGCTTCAAAAGCCGGTATACTATGTATCCACTGTCCTCACTCCATGCAAATCATGCTACCCACATTATCAAAAGATAGCATACGCGGTCTGAAAGATCGTCGATGTCGCCTAGAGGGGGGGTGAATAGGCGCTTTAAAATAATTACGGTTTAGGCTTGAACAAATGCGGAATAAACCTAGCGGTTAATTTGACAAGCACAAAACCTACAACAACTAGGCTCACCTATGTGCACCAACAACTTATGCTAAGCAAGATAAACAACTAAGTGATAGCAAGATATACGACAAGAAACAATATGGCTATCACAAAGTAAAGTGCATAAGTAAAGGGTTCGGGTAAGAGATAACCGAGACACGCGGAGACGACGATGTATCCCGAAGCTCACACCCTTGCGGATGCTAATCTCCGTTTGGAGCGGTGTGGAGGCACAATGCTCCCCAAGAAGCCACTAGGGCCACCGTAATCTCCTCACGCCCTCGCACAATGCAAGATGCCGTGATTCCACTAAGGGACCCTTGAGGGCGGTCACCGAACCCGTACAAATGGCAACCCTTGGGGGCGGTCACTGAACCCGTACACTTTGGCAACCCTTGGGGGCGGTCACCGGTACCCGTCAAATTGCTCGGGGCGATCTCCACAACCTAATTGGAGACCCCGACGCTTGCCCGGAGCTTTACACCACAATGATTGAGCTCCGAACACCACCAACCGTCTAGGGCGCCCAAGCACCCAAGAGGAACAAGCTCAAGGGCACCAAGCACCCAAGAGTAATAAGCTTCTCAACTTGTAACTTTCATGTATCACCGTGGAGAACTCAAACCGATGCACCAAATGCAATGGCAAGGGCACACGGAGTGCCCAAGTCCTTCTCTCTCAAATCCCACCGAAGCAACTAATGCTAGGGAGGAAAATGAGAGGAAGAACAAGAAGGAGAACACCAAGAACTCCAAGATCTAGATCCAAGGGGTTCCCCTCACAAAGAGGAGAAAGTGATTGGTGGAAATGTGGATCTAGATCTCCTCTCTCTTTTCCCTCAAAAACTAGCAAGAATCCATGGAGGGATTAAGAGTTAGCAAGCTCGAAGAAGGTCAACAATGGGGGAAGAACACGAGCTCAAGAGATAAGGTTCAATGGGGAAGAAGACCCCCTTTTATAGAAGGGGAAAAATCCAACCGTTATGTGCTCAGCCCGCACACGAGCGGTACTACCGCTCCACGAGCGGTACTACCGCTCTGGCGGAAGAAGCAGGGAAAAGGAGCAACCAAACATGAACCTTGGGGCGGTAGTACCGCTTATAAGCGGTACTACCGCGCACCCCAGCGGTACTACCGCTGGAGGAGCAGAACACGGGACCAAAAATGCAGTAGCGGTACTACCGCCCGACCGGAGCGGTACTACCGCTTATAGGCGGTACTACCGCGTATAGGTGGAACTGCCGTGCCTTACTGCCGTGCAACTACTGCAAAACTCGACACGAAAAATGCAAGACCCAAAATCGAGGCGGTACCAGCGCGGAACCGTAGCCGTACTACCGCTTATGGCCATAGGCGGTACTACCGCTTTGGACAGCGGTACTACCGCTTGGGGTGATAAGCGGTACTGCCGCTCTGGCCGCGGTACTACCGCTAGGAAACCAAAACAGCCATAACTTCTGCATATGAGCTCCGAATTGAGCAAACTCAAGCTTGTTGGATTGAGAAAGACGAGTAGCATCAAAACAGAGGAGTGAAACCTCCAACCGAGAAGAACCGGCATAACCTCCAACATCGAAAACATCATAGAAGATGCGAGTGAACTCCGTTTTCGATGAACTCGAGCTTGTCATCAAGATGACCATAAGCTCCAAAACTCACAAAGAGAAGAACCAAACAAGAACCAACAAAGATGATGCAAGGATGCAATGGTTTGAGCTCTCTATGAACGATACGATCAAGCTACTCATCGAGAGCCCCCCTTGATAGTACGGCAATCGATCCTATAACCCGGTCTCCCAACTACCATCATGAGACCGGTAAAATAGAAAACCTATCAAGAGCAAACCTTTGCCTTGCACATGGTCCACTTGAGCTAGATGATGACGATCTTGACTCTCTCAAGTTGGACCACCTTTCTTGGTTGTGTTGGCTCGATGAAGACTAGTTGATTGCTCCCCCATACTCCACTATGGGTGAGCCACTCTTCCGCACATCTTCACCGGTCCATTGTCACCACAATGGACGGCAAGCTTCAAGCATTTGATCTCGTCATGATGCTTCACTTGAACTTGCGCACCGCAACATCTTCACAAGTCCATTGTCGCCACAATGGACGGCAAGCTTCAAGCATTTGATCTCTTCATGATGCTTCACTTGAACTTGCACACCGCAACCTAACCCCACAAAGAACTCTCACGAAGATCATGGGTTAGTACACAAAGCGTAATCGACAATGCTTACCACACCATGGGATCGCTTGATCCCTCTCGGTACATCTTGTGCGCTTTGTGTGTTGATCAACTTGATTCACTCTTGACTTAGTCTTGATCAACCTTGACTCTTTCCAACTCTCTTCATTTGGATGATGTCTTGAAGGTAAACATGAATGATCACACAATCTTCTTCTTCAAGACATGCTTGCAATAAGTTCTACTCTCACATGACCAATCTTTGGATAATTCCTTAATAACACCTTGGTCACCACATAAACTCCTTGAAACCAACACATGGACTTCAAGAAATGCCTATGGACAAATCCTTCAAATATAACTCAAGGCAACCATTAGTCCATAGAGATTGTCATCAATTACCAAAACCAAACATGGGGGCACCGCATGTTCTTTCACGGTCTTCATGGCATCCCAGAAATTATGACACTACTTTCAAGAGTGTTCAATTACGGTGGCCTCGGAAGTACCACTCAACGACATAATAAATAACCACGATGCCACGGGCCGGATTGCTAAATGGGCTATTGAGCTCCTCCCGTTCGACATAACATACAAACCACGGTGAGCCATTAAGTCACAAGTACTGACCGATTTCGTCGCCGAATGGACAGAAGCCGAACTCCCTAAAGAGTACGGCGCGTACCCCAATCGGATCATGCACTTTGACGGCTCTAAGATGTTGGCTGGTCTGGGGGCAGGCGTCGTCCTGACATCCCCCACCGGAGATACAGTCCAATACGTACTCCAAATATTATTCACAGACTCCAACAATGCAGCAGAATATGAGGCCCTGTTGCATGGTCTCCGGATGGCAGTCTCCATGGGCATTCAACGCCTAGAGGTGCGTGGGGATTCGAACCTCGCAATATCTCAAATAAACGGAGACTTTGAGGCCAAGGATCCAAAAACGGCAGCTTACCGCAATGCCGTCCTCAAAATGTCAGCTCGGTTCGAGGGGCTCGAATTCCACCATGTGGTCCGAGAAAACAATCAAGCGGCGGATATCCTCGCCCGCATCGGCGCTAAGCGCGACCCTATCCCACCTAGTATCTTCCCTGGAAAGGCTGTTTAAGCCATCCGTGGTGTGGGAAGGGGAGACCGGCAACAACAGTCCGGATCCGGCCACATCGCCAGATCCCGAACACTCTGATGTAATCGGAGGCTCTGCCACCGAAATAACACCTTCGGCCCACGTGATTATGGCTGTCATCGCCCCGTGGACAGAACCCTTCTTGGCCTACCTAACTAAGCAAGAACTCCCTGAGAACCCAAACGAGGCACGTTGCATTGTGCGGCAGTCTAAAGCTTACAAGGTCCACGAGGGAGAGCTTTATAAGAAAAGCGCTACCGGAGTACTTCAAAGGTGCATCTTCGAAGAGGAAGGACGACAACTTTTGGCAAAAATTCATGCTGGACTCGGCGGCCACCACGCCGCAGCTCGGGCCCTTGTAAGCAAGGCCTTCCGTACAGGTTTTTACTGGCCGACGGCCCGAGCAGACGCACAGGATCTCGTTCAACGATGCGTGAGTTGCCAGCTTTTTGCAAACCAAAGCCATATGCCACCTACCGCTCTCCAAACAATCCCCATTACTTGTCCCTTTGCGGTCTGGGGACTTGATATGGTAGGACCCCTTAAAGGGGGAAGCCATAAGAAAAAATACTTCTTGGTCATGGTGGATAAATTCACCAAATGGATAGAAGCCAAACCAGTTAAAACGGCCGAGTCCGGACCAGTGATAGACTTCATATCCGGGGTCGTACACCGTTACGGCGTCCCCCACAGCATCATCACCGATAACGGCTCGAACTTTACAACCGACGAGGTAAAAATTTGGTGCCGCAACATGGGCATTAAGCTCGATTATGCTTCTGTCTATCACCCGCAAACTAACGGTCAAGTCGAACGAGCAAATAGTCTTATCATGAGCGGCATTAATCCCAGATTAGTGCGATCCTTGAAGGAATCAGATACGCACTGGGTAGAGGAGCTCGACTCCGTACTATGGGGGCTACGGACCACGCCGAATCGCACTACCGGATACACTCCGTTCTTTATGGTGTACGGCGCAGAGGCGGTACTGCCCTGTGACATCATTCATGACTCACCTCGAGTGCGCATGTACGAAGAGAAAGAAGCCAAGCTTAATCGGCAGGACAGTTTGGACGCCCTGGAGGAGGAGCGTGACGTGGCAAAAGCCCGCTCCGCATTCTATCAGCAACAGGCTCGACGGTACCAAAGCAGAGAAGTACGGGCCAAAACTTATAATGTTGGCGAACTTGTTCTACGCCTACCGGAGAAGAAAAAGAATAAGCTCAAGCCTAAATGGGAAGGTCCCTTCATTATTGACAAAGTTCTGACCGGTGGAGCGTACCGTCTGCGGGATGCATCGGACAATCGACTCGAGCCAAACCCATGGAACGCGGCCAGACTCCGACGATTTTACGCCTAGTGCCGGACTCTGTGTTCGTCTCCTACCTCCGTCAATTTTTTATATATATCTGTTACCTGTTTTTTCTTTCTTTCTTCCCTTTTTTCTTCATGGCCTTAAAAGGTTAAATTGTGTTTTGACTGCACAATCTTGACACGCTAGGCGTGCTCATTATACCTGGGGGCTTCTTATACAGAAGCTTAATATAACTGTTTTCCGGGCTCTATGCCCCACACATGTGTTACTTTTCCACATGTACCTTTTTCGCCATTATATGCATCGATATGACTTAAGTTTTGGCGAAGCTGGGTTGCTTGGCTCTTGTGTTTATGCCATACGTTCCCGTTAATTCGGCTAGGGCATAAGGGGAGCACCTCTGTGATTGTTACTGTCGGGTCAGCCGGATGTGTACCTCAGACTGGGTGAAGCCGAAAGCTAGCGTTCTTAAGGGAATATTCGGTCGATGAACAAAAGATGACTTTTATTTATTGTAATACATGCCCCCAGATGTTTATATCCTGCGTCTCTTTTCGCAGTTCGGACATGCACATTAATGCATGCGTACCCAGGGAAAGGAACCCTTAACGGAACTATTCTCCATGGAATATGTTTCTTACTATCCATGTAATATAACATAGCTAGTTGGGTACTTGTCTGTTCAAGCACTTATGACCCCTACGCCTGGTTTCCACGTACCCCGGTTTTTACATAACTGAGCGGGTATTCGGATACACTCCGGACTGTCGGGTCTAGAGGTCGAAGCGAAAAGGTCCGCCATGACAAATGATTTACAATCCGGCTAGGGACAATATATGTCACTTGAAAGTACACAGTCGCTTAGACTGACTAAATTCTTCTTCTATACCATCCAACAGGTTGTCTAGCCTACAATCCTGTTGGGAATATTTTGTGGCTGATTTCACCTGGTCATACACCAAACTGACGGGGATCTCTTTCCCATCAGACCCCACAGGTCCGACCTCGGCCATGTGGTTCGGGTCAGCCTTGGTATATCGAGTCTTCACCATGGCCCAGGCTTCCCTTGCACCTTGTCGGCAGGCAGATATCTTCCATAATCGGAAGCGCCGCCACGCTCCCTTGAGCACCTCTACGAGCTCCCCCATGCCTCCGGGCAGGGAGGCGGATGGCCACAAGGCCTGGGCAATGCCCTGCATCACCTGCCGAACTTGTTCGTGCAGTTGTGAGAGCTCTGGCAGAAGATCACCTGCAGACCCGGGCATCTCCTCCGTGGGACGACCTGTCAGCATACTACAGATATAACTCTGTTAGCCGGTTTCTTCGCCAAACTCTATAAAGGTTCGTTCAAGCACTTACTAAAAATGCCGCGTCGAAGCCTCTTATTCTCCTTTACGGAGTCAGCAAGCTGGGCTCGAACATCTTTCAGTTCAACGCCCAGCCGGATATTGGCATCTTGGAGATCATTCTTCTCCCTCCTAACCTGCTTAAGCACACGCTCGCCAGCCTTTAACTGTCGTTGAGCATGTTGCTCATCCCCTCGCACGACCCCCGGATTCATTCCGGGATCATCTGCAGAATCTATTGTTAGATTTGCATGCATGCCGCATACTAACCGGTACATGTCATTCTTTTTTATAGAGACAAGTGTTACCAGAGGGGGCCTTCTCGGACTCCTTCATTGCGGCAACTACGGCCCGTAGCTGGGCTTTGCACTCTTCCAGCTCTTGAGACAACTGGGTATTCCTCTCCGTAGGAACCTACACAAATAATGATCCTTAAATCAGTTGTGTCAACTGTTTCAAGTCTCAGGGCTACTGATATACATAATTATCAGAATTTCTTACCCGTATATCCTTTACATACTAGTCCGTGGCTCTGGCAAGACCATTTTGAGCAGCTCGGATGTATGCGTCTCCTAAGTTGAAGGCATCGAACGCCTCTTGAGAGAAACAAGCGTCACGGAGTATGGCCCGACGATGCCTGTGATTCATGGCACTCTCCACTTCGCAATTCGTAGCAGACAGCCTGTCCGCATCCTCTGTAGGAGGAACATCCGGTGTTGGCCCCACGTTAGCGTCCGCCTCTAAGTCCGGCGCTGGAGCCCGACTGGTGGAGGCGTGGCCGGCCGGCTCTCCGGATATAGTCCGGCGAGCATTTTTCCTGCCAGGAACCATGGACGTTATTATATTTTAAAAGACGACAACCACGGAGCGGGGTTCTTTTTCACACCTCTGCGACGGTGTCTCAGTCCTGACCGCCTTCCTTTTAAGCCTACCCGGTTCCGGTGCCCCTTGTTGGTGAGTCACTGCGGGTTCGGCATGGCGTCCCAAGGACCTTCCCTGTAAGATACCATATGTGTGCGGTAGGTGAAGTGCGAAAAAGGGATCCTTCTCAGAAGTTGGGACTCCGGTTTTACTTACATGCGACGCAGGGAGCAGTCCAGGATAATCGGCTATGATGGCCACCAAGGCACCGTCGTGGCTTAATTGATAGAATGTCCTGTCGATGAGCTCCACAAATGTGTCCGGATCTTCTTCGAGTCCGGGGTCGAGGGCCCGGTCAGGGTCCTCTAGTTGTGGAGACGGGCTCTGGACCTCCCTCACAGCTTTTCGCAGTTCCTGCTATGAAATAGCAAGGTAAATACTTATGACGAAGAATGCGGGAAGGATCGAAGTAAAAAGTAGAAGTTCACCCAGTTTGGGGGGTTGTACATGGAGAATCCGTCCCGTGGCTTAATGCGGATGAACTCCTCTTCCTCTCCTTTATATAAGCCGGACAGTATTTTCGCTAGAGCAGCGACGGAGTCCGGTCCCTTACGAACGCAGCGGGGGGCATCGTCTTCTTCATTGAAGTTCCACATGGGTTGTCCCCGATATTGAAGTGGCTGCACCCCCCGCATATACATATTGACATAACCTCGATTATTGTCAATCCTGATTTGGCCAGCGTTTTTATCCGGCCCATCAGGTAAAGGACTTCTCCGTTATCTTCCTCCTGGGGGCTCCGAGGGCGCCAGCTGCGGCGTTTCTTCAAAGGGGCGTTGTCAAACTCAGGAAGGCCCACCCGGATAGGGTCCGGAAGGGGGACGTCCTCCATATAAAACCACTCCGAAGGCCAGTCTTCGGATGTCTTCTTCGGAGTACCGGACAGGTATCCGGTCCCGGCGATGCGCCATATCTCGGCTCCGCCTACTTGATATATTGACCCCTCCTGTGTGCGGGGTACGAGGCAGAATAGCCTCTTCCATAGCTCGAAATGAGCTTCGTAGCCCAAAAACAGCTCGCAAAGGGCGACATAGCCAGCGATGTGTAATATGGAGGCGGGAGTAAAGTTATGCAGCTGGAGGCCGTAGAACTCCAGGAGCCCGTGGAGGAACAAATGGATTGGAAATCCAAGCCCCCTTAATAAGTAAGGGACAAGGCATACCCGCTCCCCCATGGATGGGTTGGGAAAGCTCTCCGCTTGCTCCCCGCCGTTGTAGGTGGCAAGTCCGGCTCGAACGGGAACCATATACGCTGGAGGGAGAAAACCTTGGGTCTGCAACTCTACTAATTGGCTGTGGGGCACGGAACACTTCTTCCAATTGCTTGGCTTAGGGCTACGGGAGCGAGAGGAGGAGCTGCGATGGCCGGCCATGATGGGATGGACTTTTCCGGGCGCGCTCCGATGGATACTCGCTGGGGGAGGATGGTGTGATCTGGATATGAGGATCCTCGTCTCTTTAAATAGACGATTTACTTACATGGTTAGGGTGGCAAGTGTAAAAATGCCCCGACTTCTCGCATTCGCTTGACACGTGGAGGATAGCCATTATTAGGCGTAGAAGCCGAGGAGTGCAACGTTCATAGGAAGCCGGACACTACTCGACAGGTATTCAGAATTTGGAGAAGAACCCGCCTTGCAATGCCGAAGACAATCTGCGCGCCGGACTCATCGTCATTGAAGCCTGGTTCAGGGGCTACTGAGGGAGTCCTGGATTAGGGGGTCCTCGGACTGCCGGACTATATACTTTGGCCGGACTGTTGGACTATGAAGATACAAGATTGAAGACTTCGTCTCGTGTCCGGATGGGACTCTCCTTTGCGTGAAAGGCAAGCTTGGCAATTCGGATATGTAGATCTCCTCCTTTGTAACCAACTCTGTGTAACCCTAGCCCCCTCCGGTGTCTATATAAACCGGAGGGTTTAGTCCGTAGGACAAGAACAATCATAATCATAGGCTAGCTTCTAGGGTTTAGCCTCTACGATCTCATGGTAGATCAACTCTTATAATACTCATATCATCAAGATCAATCAAGCAGGAAGTAGGGTATTACCTCCATCGAGAGGGCCCGAACCTGGGTAAACATTGTGTCCCCCCGCCTCCTGTTACCATCCGCCTTATACGCACAGTTCGGGACCCCCTACCCGAGATCCGCCGGTTTTGACACCGACAGGGACCTCGACGGCGCCTGCAAGGAGGAGAACGGCGACCCTGGTCGTCGCCACCGTCGGGATGAACAAGTCACCCAGAGTTTCCTCCGGTCTGATGTCACCTCAACCAGCCCCCGCGAACGTACCGAGGCCGACGACCGCGATCGTAAGCCGTCAAGTGCAGCGAGAGAGAGCCTTCAACGCGAAGGAGACCCACCGGCAACTCACCGCCCACGCGGTCAAGACGCCATCCATCCACCCCCCGTCCGCACCGCCCGAGGCCGCCGCCGCGGCATCCACCCACCGCACACATCCCGTCAAGACATGGAGGAATACCCTCACCGCCGCCACCAGGATTCACCACACCGCGAAAAACACCAAGCCGGGCAGGACGAGGCTTGGCCACGCCGGCCAGATCCGTGCGGATCCGGCGAACCCCGGCCCACCAGCCGCCAGATCAGAGGATCTGGCTCCGATCCTAGGGCCGAGGCGGCTGGATCTGACAGGCGGCGCCGTCCCAGGCGAAGGCGCAGGGCGACACACACCGAAGGCAACGTCCGCCGCAGAGGGCTGGCCTCAGCGACCACCAGGGGAGATGCGGGCGGCGCCCGATGCAGGGTGGGGGACTCTCCAGAGGCCTAGGCGGGTGCGCGGGGAAGCCCCCGTCGCCGCCTACCGCCGAGCGGGCAAGCCCGACGACGGCTGCCGGCGGCGGCGGGGAAGGAGAAGGGGAGGTGGGGACCCGGCGGCGGCGTAGGGTTTCGCCCGAGTCGCCCGAGAGTGGATGAAAGCGAATTGTTTTCATCGGTATGTAAATTAGCAGATCCGAAATTCAAACCCGTAGCTGAGAGGCGCCGCGCATATTTATGCTGCTCCTTTCCGTAAAACAAAAAGCAAATCGAAAAAGAAGCTGCTCCTCATCCACCTCCGTTCCCCCCTTCCGCGGCTCGTTTTCTCTTCCCTCCTCCGCCGAAGCCGAACCACCCCACCGGCGAGAGAGAGCGCCGAACGACAGGGTGGGTTCTGCAAGGTACGCCCGCAGGACCACTGGTAGGTGCTTCGCTCCATCCTCCCCACCTTCCCCTCCCCCTCCCCCTCCCCAGCCTCCTGATCCGAATGCTTGTGCTCTCGTACTTTCGGGGATTTTATTTGGCGGAAATACTTTCTGGTACTTGTTTAAGGGGTTCTCGTTTTGAGTGTGTATCCAGTTGCTTATGAATTCAATCTCCATTTTCGCTTGGACTTGGAATTTATTGACTTCTGCAGTCGTACTGGTGTTTTTAGGGGGGCTCGTGCGGTTCTGTTGGGCGTTTTCGATGGTTTGAATTTCCGGTATCCCCTCTATGGTTCTGCCAAATCGAACTAGGTTACGAAAAATCTTCAGCCATTTTCGGCTGGGCCACGCGATCCGATACAAATCACGATCTCTGCACTGTTTCGCGTGTATATTATCGACACTTAGTACCGCGTTTCTGCAATTTTGCTGCAGCACTAATCCGCTTCCTCCGCTGCAGCGATGGACCCCCGCCACCTCAGCGTCGGCGTAACCCCCGGCAGCGGCGGGAGTGGCGGCCAGTCAGTGGACGCGTCAGCGAGGCGCCGCCGCCGCATGTCGGCCCCGTTGACAGGCACCCGCCTCATGCTGGCCTTCAACGCTGCTGCTGGTGACGGTTATGGCGGGAGGTCGTCCTCCTCGTCGTCGTCGTCTTCCGGAGGGTTGGACCTCTCGTTAGATGAACCGCACCCCCGCTACAGCCAACACCGTGTCTACCCCGAGTTCTCTCCGATGTCGAATATGGGGCGCCTCCTCTTTCATGGCTCTCCACTAGGGTCGCCTACGACCGACGACGATGTCCTCGTCATGGATGGTTACCTCGTCGCCGACGGCTTCAGCCCTGGCCCCAAGCGCTACGCCTCCTTCACCGACCTACGCTTGGTCCACACCAACTCCCCTGGCTCGGGCGGCAGCGGTCGCCACGGCTCCAGTCTCCAGGTAATCGATTCACACTTGTTATCGGCTTGTGTTTGGAAGAGCTCGTCATGTTGTTTCCGTGATATTGTCGGATGCGTTTGGTTGAGCTATGGTTTCATGGTCGCATTTGGTTTATGGTCTGGAAGATTGCGTGGTGTTAACAGAAATAAACAAACATCATTGATGAATTCTGAAAACGAAGTTAAGTCGTGACTTAAATAGTTAATGAAGATTTTTAAAATTAAGTTCTTAAAAAGGGGTTGTGACTTATGACAATGATGTATGGTAGATCACTTTGCATGCTGTGCTTTAATCCTATCTACAAATAGGGAAAAAGGAATGTTGAGATTTGGTGCTTTATAGTTGGACAAGTAGCGAGAAAAGAGCCAATGCAAACTGAGAAGTTACGTGAAATGAAAAGAAAATTTGGGAGCGATTGTTTCTGTAGATTAAAGCCTTTTACGAGTTCATCAAGGCAGACCAAGAGTACGGCGAATAAGCTTGCACGCTTTGCTTACTGGAAACCATGTTCTGTAGTTGCTCACAATGTTTCTTAGGACTTGGGAGTACAACAAGTCTGGTACTGACTAGCCGAATGTAGTTGACACATAGTCCTATGTCCTATCCTACCAATGGTGCACGGAAAACTCCTGTATTTATCCATCTGGAAGCTAAAATAAGGGGAGAGTTTTTCTGTTTTAGAAAAAAAGGAGGAGGAAGCATGTGGACAATAAAAGGGTGGGCAAGTTTTCCCCACCCTTGCCAAGTTCGTAGTCTGGAATTAGTAATACCAAATCATGCTTGTAAAGGAACTGACTGTTGAAAGTAGATTTCTTGAGGGGGCTAGAGTGAGGCTGCCCACGGATATGCATAATCTGATGAGTTGTTTCTCTTTTGTCGTTGATTCTGCAGTTTTCATATGGGAAGGAGTCTTGTGTGGCGCGAGTGATGAATCCAAGACATTCTGAGGTAAATATTGCTCATACCGCGGGATTCAGATAAGATTTAAATGTGTTTGATTTTATATGGTGCTTTTGCAATTCTGAACCGCAGTTTCTCTTTTGCTTCCTGTTAAAAGATTTCTTTGTTGTTCAAGGAATGGCAAGAAAATACTATGTTGTTTTTCAGACTCGTCTTTCTTTTCTTTGTTTGGGTGCTACCCAATTTCTGACGAAACAATTTTACAGATTCCTCATGAATATTTTCAGAAGTGAACCATTTGCGAATTGTTGCTAGCCACTATTTCTGAAAATGATAACAACTGTCAACTTCAGTCTTACAATAAAATAACAGAGTATATTAAGGACATGTTATTTTAAACCATTCAGGGATAGATGCTTTGTTCCTGTTTATAATCTAACAATTTCTTGGTATCTAAAAGTCGGTTATCTTGGCTGATGAACATTCTGAAACTCTGAAATTGTTGTCACAATACAACAGTGTTAGTTATCTTGGTATCTAAAAGTTGGCTATGTGGTGACCTGGGATCAATGGTTCATTCCGTGCCAGTAATATAGTTCCTTGATTCCGAGGCGGCTCTTGACGCCGTCGATATCCTCAACGACAGTCGTCGTCGATCTACAGCCGCAAGTCACTGATGTCCTTGCTGTTCACCTTCACATTGGTCGTCATTGCATCAAACTTCTGCAAAATCCCCTCCAACGATTTCTGGAGCTCCTCTGCGATCCAGAACCAAACTGGTTTGAGCAGATGGCTTTTCCGGCCTAGAAGGGTGGTAATAGCTTGCTCTGAATCGGTCTCAACACTGCGTAGGATTCCGAGCAGATTCACCAAAGGGATTCAGCACCTTTTGCGACGGAATTTTATGAGTCCGATATTGAGGTTGTGAGTGCCCTCCAACGCGGTCCATCAGACGTCCGTGGACCGGTCCGCACGTCCGAATTTCCATAAACCGGAAGCAAACCTGGAGAAGGTTTGCGGGACAGCCGCCAAGTGGGACTCTGATAGACCCATCCCACCCAGTCCGAATTTTGTAGGAATTAAGAATTTCATAGGAAAATTTTCTTTGAAGCCCTTTGTTTTGTAGGAATATAATCATATTCCTTTATAGGAAAGGAGTTAATCCTTTGTATTTCATAGGAAAAAATTAGCCTTGACTCAGTAGAAAAATTCCTATCCTATAAATCACATGACATCTCTTTTCTATTGATATTACTATCCTATATGCATCAACGGAGGCCTTAACATTTTTAGATGTAATTGTAGACTTTAGAGTTCATAACTGTTAATTATCACTTGCCTCTTTTTGGTTGGCAAGACATATCAGTGTAGCTCTGGTGATGCGTTTATATTATGTATGTCTGCTCTTGTGATTGAGTTTATATATTGCGATTATATACTCCCTCCGTTCCGAATTACTTGTCGCAGGTATGGATGTATCTGGATGTATTTTAGTTCTAAATACATCCATTTCTGCGACGAGTAATTTGGAACGGAGGGAGTACCACTTAAGACATATCTGTTCTGCTTCCTGTCGTACAATGCAGGTGGAACTTCAGCGCGGGCGACCAGTGCAGAGTGCCGGTCCCAACATGCAGGCGAGCCCCAGAACCTATCACCCATCGTTGCAGGCAGCCGGCGTTGCGACCATACCCATGAGGCCACCAGCCGCTCCGTACTTGACGCCTACGAGAGCCGCCACCACCACCTCCGCCACCGCCACTCCTGCGAGAGCGCAGGCCGGCTTCTCGTGGACACCAAAGCGGCCCGAATTGAAGCCGCCGTCGGTGCAACGGGCGACGTTTGCGTGGCCGCCGACCGAGGAGGAGAACGCGTCCATCAGCCAATGCCTGTACGGCCCCCGTGGCGCCCCTCAGCGAAGGCTGCCTGTGTTTGTGAGCATCTGCCCAGCGTGAAAACGCGCCCTCTCTCCGGTGTCCAGTGCATCCATAGGCTCGGTAACGGTAGAATCGCGCAAGACGGCCATGGATGAGGCTCGTTCTTCCAAAGGTGAGGATGCTGCCGCTGGTCGAGTTAGCGAACTGGCTCACGAATCACGACCTCTCATTTACTCCCCCCACGAGTTGTGAATGTGTTTATTGGAAAACCCTGATGACAATTCGCGTCGGTCGGGTCGGATTCCTCTGCAAATGTGCTAGTTTGCCGAGTTGGTTGGGACCAGGGGGTAGAAGCGGCTGCTGTATATGTGAGTAGAAGTAGAAGTACTGGTAAATATCGCTCGTGACACCGTTTAGTACACACACATCGCTCGTGACACGGCTTGTCTGCCGCTGTATATTCAGGATCTTGATCTCTTCGGCTGCAGTTTGTTTTCCTCAGATTGAAGAGCTTCAGCACCTTTGTGATCGGTCGTATTGAACGTTTTGTCCTTGTGTTTTTAAGATACACTTGGAATTTCCGTGCATTTCATGACTTGAATCTATAATGTTCGACAAACGCGCCAACCCGGTCATCCCTCGGGAAAAAAAAATTACAGCCCTCCCCCCCCCCACACACACACACGCACATACCCAATCCAAATGCCCAAGCTGTTCGACACCCCTCAAACCCAGCCCATATGTGGGGGCAGATACGTGGTGGAGTGGACATAGTCGGACGCGCCGCCACATTAGATTGGCCTATGTTGGCCCACCTCGTGCCCACGCCCACCATGACCAAAACCCTAGCTCACTCGTTCGCTTCGCGCCCTTTCTCACTCCACTCCCATCCACTACCCTCTCCGTCCGTTCCCCTCCCTGCGGCACCATGGCTGGCTCTGACAGCAAGGTGGACCCCATCGACTGGGACGCGTTGTTGGTAGAGGAATTGAGCGACGCCAGGGCAACCAGAAATGCCCTCCATTGGTCTGCGCCCGTCCCCTCCCCTGTCACCCCTTCTCCTGGTCGGCTCTCGGTGCTCATTCTCGCATCGCCAAACCCGCGGAGACAGACACCCTAATCAGAGGCGCAGGCGCACACCACGCGAGTTAGTGGGCCGCACACAGGGCGACAGAGGTAGGTTCTACCGCTTCGTTATCGGGTCCTGTAGGTCCATGCCCACCTAGTCTGAGGACGGCCTCCTCCAGGACTTCATTCGCCGGTTATTAACCTTAGCGGAGATGGACACCCATTGCCGCCGTCGCAAAAATACTAAGACGCTTCGGCTCCGCGTCAAGGAGTCCGAGCGGCTCAAGGAGAAGGCGCCCACCACAGTGAAAGTCACCTGCCTCCCCACCGAGCAGGCTCGCGCATCCTGGCATTTGGCCAAGATCTACTCCTCCTCGTCCGAAGTGGCACCAACACCGACGATGATGACTCCCTTTTTAACCGCTGACATCACCATCGAAGACTACTAACGCTACTCAGGAGACCCCAAGGGGAAGGGCCTGACAAGGAAATGGTGAACTTTGGCGCCCTGCATCCGCATATATCTAACGTTTAGGTGTTTTGTATGCTATGTTGACATTTTATCAACGTAGTGTTGATCACGTTGCATGGGTTGTATGGATGTGGATGGCTGCGGACACAGAGAAATCATGGGTGGCCGGGCGGTGTCTGTGGACATGTCAGTTGACATTTAGGGGTCAAATTTGCCACTTACGGTTGTGGATGCTCGAAGAAGCTCAAATTTGGGATTATGGGGAATTTGCAAACCAAAAATCTGGCCCCCTTACTCGGGGAAACATGAGGGTGACGCGCTGAACACTAACACCGCACTCTCCCGTCCCCTTTCTTAGCCGCACCATTGTCGGAGACAGCATTGGCCGAAGCTCGTGCAACTGACGGCGGCGGCGGGGCACTCCCTCGTGCCATAATTGATCTATGAGTGGTGGATCGTGATGTCACGACGACGTGCTTGGGGGTGGCGGTGACCTCAAGACCTAGTATGACACGACCACTACCACTCGGGTCCTCTTATGGCGCTGACAACGATGCTCGTCACCGCAGAGGCCTGCTGCCCTGGTTGATGTGACGGTGGCCGGTCTCCTTCGGTTGTTCTGGTGGCGATTGGCCATGGTTGTGTGCACAACGACTCGACAGTGTTGGTGAGATGACATGAGGAGCTTCAGGGACTGAAGACAATAGCAGTGGTGGGACTCAGGGCAGGTGGTGGTGGACTATGGGGTCTCCACCTCAGCCGGATCTGGAGGGGCAAGATTTGTCCCTACAGTGGCTTGTTGCCCTGATAGCATGGCATGAGGCCATTATTCCATCTGCGGATGATGCGGGCACGTGCCCCACAACCGCCTTGATGTCTGTCGATAGTTGAGCCCTGATCTCGACTGCGTCGTCAGTTGGGGATAGATCCAGGTGGGATTTGGGCCTTGGGCTAGAGGTATCCTCTGTGCTTGTCTCGGTAGCTGATGGTGTCCTGGACTAGGGGGGCCAACCTAGTCGGCCCATAGTCACCAGGTTGGGTCTGTAGGCCCTCATTCTCATTCGGTGTAATCCGGAAGCTACACGCCTGGACATGATCAATACCGCAGCTACCGAAGACTTGGCGTATACTCCAAGACATCTCCTGCTGCCTCCATGCGCACTCCTGGATACCGACCATGTAACCCTAGATGCCCTACTTGGTGTGTATATAAGCCAGAGGATTTAGCCTGTAGAGGGGATTCAATCACAATTACATTCACCTAGCCCTAGGGTTAGATCTCTCCTTATGATCTCGAGGTAGATCAAGCTTGTACTCGATACATCATCATCAATACAATCAAAGCAAGACGTAGGGTATTACCTCTTCGAGAGGACCCGAACTTGGGTAAATATTGTCTCCTTCATCCCTGTTACCACCGATCCGAGATCCACAGCTCGGGACCCCCTACCCCGAGGTCTGCCAGTTTTACCACCGACATTGGTGCTTTCATTGAGAGTTCCGCTGTGAGATCAACGAAAGGATCGATGGCGCATCTGCAGATTAACCGCGGCACCGACCGCGGACATCTTCGTCCCCGACCAACTTTTCGTATTCGACAGCATGACCCTTTGCGCCGACTCTGCGGGCCATCTGGCTCCCATCGAGAATTATGCCCCAGATCAGGTCGTGACTTTTGGAGGCTTGGAATACACTGCAGATTCGCGCGGTGAGCTCGTCCTTTCAGGCTGGACGCCAGGCCGGATCAAAGGCTTATCGGACATCAGGGGCTCGACCCCGGAACCTCCCTTAAGGACGTCAGGCCAGGCCCCCTGGCACCACAAGACCGCGAAGGAATCAATCACCCCCGCCTAGGGTGACATCGTCTCGGCGTCAAGGCCTGACGTTGGTTCGGACCCGGCTTCGGATACTATATCGGGTTCAGAACCGACTTTAGTACCAGATCCGGAATCAACTCTGGCCCCTCACAAGGCTGAGAACGCATCAAGCAACTCGCCAATCGTACTTCAAGTTAACCCGGCTTATAGCCAGGTCATGAACCCTGATGAATTATCTCACCTAAACGAGATGCTTGATCGCATCTAGAGCTTATCAATCTCACACGGTCAGACCTCAGTTTATGACAAGATCAGACTTAAAGCCGACGATCGAGAAATTTATGTCCCACCACCACCCACCTAGTCACCATGGTCAACAATTTAACCGGCGTGTTATACTATTGTGAGGCTACCGACATGGATGAAGATGTCGACGGTCCTCCAAAAACCACTACGTCGCTAGCCAACACTGGCAAGTGGACTGCAGCATCCACTTACGATGTATATATTGTAGATACTCCCAAGAACCCGTCAAGACATCGAAAAGGCGCGGGAGAGGTACCAAGGGGGACCCCAGCGGGCACGACGCCAACAGCACCAATAACGACGCGACAACAGACGAGGCCGACAATCTGGGCGAGGATTTTCAAGCCTCCCCAGGGCGGTAATACAGTCCCGCAGGAATCCCCGAGGTTGAGGACCCCGATGACCTCTTTGAAGGGGCTGACGACAATTACTTGCCTCAATCTGAGGATGATGGGAGCCTTGGTATCGAGGACTTTATAGTCCCCGTGGACCCCTTTGAGCAAGAACGGTTCCGACGATGCCTTGAGGCCACTGCCAGAAGCATGAAGCGTAAGTAGCAGCTGCTGCAAGCCAATCAGGTCGCACTGAATGACTGATGGGTCGAAATACTCTCGGCCGAGTAAGACCTCGAAGAACGGCGCCACAACGCGCCTGAATCTTACCCATGCAGGTGTTTGCTGCCCAAGTTCGACGAAGAAGTAACTGATGATGTGCCTTTAACACGTAGACGGGCTGATCAACCTGATCGACCCCCTAGAGGGCGCGACAGGCCAGCGAGGGAAATACACACCCAAACAACGACACGCCATCACGGCAAGGATCCTGTTGATTACTTTGAGCCTTACGACACACGACGCCAGATAGAGGTGAACCAGGCGCCCCCTCGATCCATCTACGGGTCAAGAGGGCGTGCGCTAGCCTGGCTCAACGACTATGATGCTTGGATGGACAGGAACGACTGAGCTTGGGACCAAGCTTATACACGGATACCTCCCGATGTTCAACACGACACTACTTGGTTCCGAGGCCCCGCTCAACCGATCTGTTGTATAGACAGGGTGATGGAATATCAGTTCCCAAACGGGTTTAAACCCATCAACATGGAGTCATACAATGGCACGACTGATCCAGATGTGTGGATTGAAGATTTCCTTCTCCATATCCATATGGCCAATGGAGTCGATCTCCACGCTATCAAATATTTGCCGCTCAAACTAAAGGGGCAGGCGAGGCATTGGCCGGAGGCCCGCCTCCTTATTCCATCGGGAGCTGGGAAGCACTCGTGGATGCCTTTAGGGCAAATTTCCAGGGCACTTATGTCCAACCTCCAGACGCCGACGACCTTAGCCATATCATTCAGCAACCCGGTGAGTCGACAAGGAAATTTCGGAACAAGTTCTTAACTAAAAATAACCAAATCATAGACTGCCCCGACGCAGAGGAGATCGCCGCCTTCCGACACAACATCCGTGATGAGTGGCTTGCGCGCCAGCTTGGGCAAGATAAGCCGAAGACGATGGCCGCCCTCACCTCACTTATGACCCACTTTTGCGTGGGAGAGGATAGTTGGATGGCCCGCAGTACTCACAATGGCGAGGCAGGTACCTCGGAAGCTCGCGACGCCAATGGTAAGCCAAGGCGCAACAAGAATAAGCGCAGGCATAAAACGACGGGAGCGACACCGAGGATGCCGCAGTAAACGCAGGGTTCAACGGACTTAGATCCGGGCAGAAAAAAGCCCTTTAAAGGAAACAAAGATGGACCTAGCTAGCGAGACAACATCCTCGACAGACCCTGCCAGATCCATGGAACCTCGGACAAACCAGCAAATCACACCAACGGGAACTGTGGGTCTTCAAGCAGGCGGAAAGGTGGCCACGGAGGGCCAAAATAAAGCCCAACCTCACAGTGAAGACGAGGACGAACCTCGGCGACCCAATAAAGAGGCCAGAAACAGTTTCCTCACGAGGTGAAGAACATGAACATGATTTATGCTACCCACATCCCTAAAAGAGATAGGAAACAAGCACTTCGGGACATTTATGCTCTAGAGCTCATTGCCCCGAATTTCAATCCATGGTTGGCTTACCCGATTACATTTGACGAGCATGTTCATCCGACTAGCATAAGACATGGCGGATCGGCTGCTTTGGTCCTGTATCAGATCGTTGACGGATTCCATCTGACGCGCGTCCTCATGGACGGAGGCAGAAGCCTCAATTTAATCTATGCGGGTACGATGAGAAAGATGGGCATACACTCATCTCAGATCAAGCCCAGCACCACCACCTTTAAAGGTGTCATACCTGGTGACGAAGCTCGCTGCACGGGAACAGTAACACTAGAGGTAGTCTTCGGGTCACCTGAGAACTTCCGGAGCGAAGATTTAATCTTCGATATCATCCCCTTTCGGAGCGGATACCACACGCTGCTAGGGTGCACTGCATTTGCTCGCTTTAACACAGTCCCGCATTACACATACTTAAAGCTAAAAATGCCGGGACCAAATGATGTTATTACAGTCAATGGTAACACCGAACGCTCCCTTCAAACGGGGGAGCAGACCGCATCTTTCGCAGCCGAGGTACAGGCAACCGAGGAGGCAATTCGTGCAACTAAACATATGCCTAGCTCATCAAAGTGCACACGGGCTGCACAGACTGACCTCGGTCAGGCATCCGCTCAGCCCAAATAGGGGCACGAGATCCTTGTTCGCCTCTCCTGGGAAGGGCATTACGTCCCTAGGGTGCATAACTTTGCACTAAAAAATACATGGGCCTCCGAGGATCCAAAGCAAATGATACATCATTGTTAGCTCGACCGAATAGCGACGCACTTTGGACTTGCGTACCAGCAGGGCACTGTAAAAGGCCCAAACGGGAGTGGCATGTCCACATGGTTTAAACCATCCAAGCAGCAGCTGCATACCTTTTTAAAGGTCTGGACCAACGAAATCAAGCAAACGAACGGCTAAGGTTGCAGACAGCCCATACCAACTTTCCTGTCAACAAAGACGAGCTGGTCAACAGCACGGAGATGCAAACGTGCGACAGGGAGTGACTTGGGCTAATCAATCCGGCAACATGTCCGCCTTGTTTTTACTCCTTTCCTTTTCTTTTTTCCCACTTTATCTTTTACAAGTCTCTTTTGTCAAAGCTCGGCATGTACGGCTTATCCACATGAAATGAAGAAAGTGCACCCCTTGAGGTCATTAAGCATTTCCTTACATCTACTGCTTTTGAGCCAAAAGTATACTTTCATGATTAAACTGTCATTTGCATCACCAAGGGCTTAGCTTTTAATCTCATGCCTCAACTAAAACACTACTGCAGGATACTGCTAGCACGACACTATGATCAGAGACCCTTTGCCGAAACTGTGTGCGATGCAATAATCACAAACGGTGGTGTAAAAAAACCGTCAAAAAAGGTGCAAAACGTTTGCAATGGCGGAGCCATCAAACACGGTTCAGATTTTAGTTGCGTGTGTGATGCAGGACACACGGTTAATCCATTCAAACTGTCTGCGACGAGGCAGAACAACAGAAACGGGCAGCCATAACAATGTGTGTGCGATGCAGGACACACGGTTAATCCATTCGAACTATTTGCGATGAGGTAGAACAACAGAAATGGGTAGCCATATCAATGTGTGTGCGATATGCGACATACGGTTAACTCGGACGAACTGTTTTCGATTAGGGAACACAACAGAAACGGTTCAACTTAACAAGATGTGTGTGATATGCGGCATACAATTCACATGGATGAACTATTTGCGATGAGCCAAAAGAACACAAACGAGTCGTGTAAACAAGATGTGTGTGATACGTGACAAACAGCCGACTCGGATGAACTGTTTGCGATGAGAAATTACAACACAGACGGTCAATGCAGTTACTTCGTGTGCGGTTCTGTGTGTACAAAAAACTTTGAAAAATGCAAACTAGTTGCTTGCGGTGGCGGAGTATCGCACACGATGCGTCTGCGAGTACTCGTGTGCGATGATTAGTATGTTACACATATGTTTCCTTATGTTAACATGTGTGTGAATTTGTAATATGGACAGTTAATATGCAAATGCCTTCTAGTCATCGGCACATGTTTAAACTCAATGAACTGTGTACGATACTAATACTTTCCATGAAAATTTATGAACTTGGGTAACAACATTTGAGTAACATATAGTGGTTACACTATTCGACAAAAGGAGGATCTTCGTAACACAGTTTTGACAACCATATGGTCCATATCTACATACTTAACATAGTAACAACTATCACATTTTAAGAGGCTAAGGGCCAACAACCATAAGGTCCATATCCACATACTTAACATATATAGTAACAGCTAGCACATTTTAAGAGGCTGAGGGCCAACAACCACAACTATCCACTGGAAGCAGCTTTATCACGGCGACTCAGCATCTCGTCAATGAAAAGGAAGGCCCCTCCTGTGCCTTGGTAGATCATGAGTAGAACAGTGTCTCTAGTTTTCCAATATGGATGCATTGCCACGAAAAGCGAGAACTTGTTAATCTGAATGGTCCATTTCTGCGGGAAATGCAGTACCTTGCAATCACTTTGGCGTTATTAGCAGGCACAAGTGTAATTCGACCACGCCAGGAAATCGATCCAGGAACTGCTACATGGGGCAATTTCTGTTGATATGTAGAATAAAAGCAATTATAACATATCGTTGAAGATATATATAGTTTATGAGCATCAACACTAAAATAAGACTTTTTACCAGCGTTTTGTGCACACAATTGGTCTTGCTCAGTGTGTGCACCATAGGTCTAATTAATCCCATCCAAAATCCAGCGTGCATACGCTGTGCTATCTCTCTCAGATTATCAACAAAGTTTATGACATGCTTCAAGTCCTTCCAATGAAATTTGGTACGCTTAGTAACATACAGATTATTTACTATGCATCCAACATATCCTGCTTAAAAGGTGGAAAGGTGTTATTTATTCAGAACATGGCAGAAGAATATATAGTGCGCATAAATTGGTAAATAGAATTTGTTACTGCCTAGGAATGGAGTCAGAATATGATATCACAATTAGTTGCTTAAATAGTGATCAATTGGTTGCTTAAATAGTAATATGACAGCAAGGATAAAGTTGAAAGGACACTAACCTCGATCAGACTTTGATCGGCTGATGACGCTGGGGAAGTAAACATCCATGTTAATTAGACCAGGCTGTGGTGCACGCACTAGAATTTTATTGCCAGCTTTCAGTTCATAACAGTTAGACATTTTTCTCCAAAGGTCCGCATTAAAATAGGAGTGACCATCTTTATCAAGTTTTATGCTAACCGTCATTGTAAATCCATGCTGCGTTGTCAATATGACATCCTGGGAGTCATCAGCAAAGTAAAGCCCAAGATTTCCTTCTACTCATGTTCTTGCAAAGCAAGGGATGTACTGCTTGAAATGAAAATTAAGATCGTAAATTAGATATATTGAAATAACAGAGCAAGATGCAAATATGGGAGTAACTGATAGAACGGATCCACACACACACACATATATATATATATATATATAGATGAAAGCAAAGTATAAAAATATAGAATAAAAAATAGATAATATAACAAAGATTTGATGCAAATATATAGATAATGTAGCAATAGACAGTATATGTTCACAAATTTAGGCCATGCCGACCGTGGTAGGTTGAGATTGAACATATCGAGCGCTCCCTGAAGTCATCCGGGATGGTGAGATAGAACCTCGTTTCCGACTGGCCACGACCACAGTTGCCCTATTCGTGCTCGCACTGTGGACACATGAATGGACACCCACGAATTAGCTAGAACAAAAATGATTCCACGGTGATTTCCGCCAGTTGATTAACAGCGACGGACGGACTGCGATAAGAGATGAGTGAATATTTTGCTAATTAAGTTGATTACCTTCTCCATGAGAAAAATCCTCATCCCAATCCCGCAGAAAACCCCAGTCGACCAGAGTCTAGAATGTCGGTGCAGATAGGCGGCGGAAAGCGGTGGAGGCAAAATTCGGTGCCGTTCGGAGCGCGACGTACGCCTGCCGCCAACAACCGTCGAGCTTAGGGTGCAGAGTGGCGGAGGAGTCCGCGGCGAGTGAGTGGGGACGAACTGGGAGAGGGTTTTCTCTTCCTTTTGCATGTGTGAGTGAACACACACGGTTCGCAGAGGCGACGGAGATGAATCGCGTGCGATAGTAAATCACCAAAATTGAATGGGAATCCAAATTTCCTTTGTCCTTCATCCATGAGTTTTTTTTCTATGATGAACATAAACCTTGCTAATCACCGTGTTCAAATTTGACACTTTTCCGGGTTCATTTACAATATTTAGGGCATTATGTGCATTTTGTAGGCATTAATGCACGTAATTCAAATTCAAACAATCGATGCATGAAAGGGTGCACAAGAATGGTCTGGAAAAACCATACTCGTGGTATTTAGTAATTTCTCAAGCCTTTTACAAGGAATGGGCAGAGATTTCAATGGAATGCGTGGCAATAGTCAACCACAAACGCGTCATTTACTGGGTTATCAACTATAGAACAATGAAATATGTGCTTGAAAAACATGAGGGCTGCATGGTGCCATGGTATGGCCTCACCGTGCCCTGGTTAAAAGCTGAGAAGGTTTGATTTATGTCGTCATGCACGCCCTTCATAAATCAAACCATCGCCGAGGAAGTTCAATGCTTTCGAGAGGGAAATCACCAAGATTGAAGGGGAATCCAAATTTCCGTCCTAGTTTGTCATTCAGTTTTTTTTCCAACGATCAACATACTGCCTCAAATGCAACGTGTTCAAATTTGACATTTTTCCGAACTTATTTACCATATATAGGGGATTATGTGCATTTTCTAGGCATTAATTATGCACATAATTCAAATTCAAACAATCGGTGCATGAAAAGGTGCACAAGAACGGTCTGAAAAACCATGCTCGTGCTATTTAGTACATTCTCATTCCTTTTACAAGGAATAGGCAGATATTTCAAGGAAATGTGTGGCAATAGTCAACCATAAACGCGTCGTTTACTAGGCTAACAACTATACAAAAATGAAATACATGCTTGGAAAAACATGACGCCTGGTGTGGTGCCATGGTATGACCTCACCGTGCCCTGGTAAAAATGTCGTCAGGCATGCCTTTCATAAAACGAACCATCACCGAGGAAGTCTCATGGTTTCGAGGGGGAAATCACCAAGATTGAAGGGGAGGGGTCCAAATTTCCTTTGTCCTTTGTCCATGAGTTTTTTTCTATGATGAACATACAACGTGTAAATCACCGTGTTCAAATTTGGCACTTTTTCGGGTTCATTTGCCATATTTAGGGGATTATGTGCATTTCCTAGGCATTAATGCACATAATTCAAGCTCAAACAATCGGTGCATGAAAGGGTCCACAAGAACGGCCTGGAAAACCATGCTCGTGCCATTTACTAAATTCTCATGCCTTTTACAAGGAATAATGGATAGATATTTCGATGAAATGTGTGTCAATAGTCAAGCACAAATGTTTGTTTATTGGGTTTTCAACTATAGAACAATGAAATATGTGTTTAAAAAACATGACGCCTGGCATGGTGCCATTGTATGACCTCACCATGCCCTGGAAAAAAATTGAGATTGTTTGGCTTATGTCATCATGCACGCCCTTCATAAATTGAACCATCACCGAGGAAGTTCCATGCTTTCAAGAGGGAAATCCCCAAGATTGAAGGGGAATCCAAATTTCCGTCCTAGTTTGTCATTCAGTTTTTTCCGACGATCAACATACCGCCTCAAATGCAACGTGTTCAAATTTGACATTTTTCCAAACTCATTTACCATATTTAGGGATTATGTGCATTTTCTAGGCATTAATTATGCACATAATTCAAATTCGAAAATCGGTGCATGAAAAGGTGCACCAGAACGGTCTGGAAAACCATGCTCGTGCTATTTAGTACATTCTCATGCCTTTTACAAGGAATGGGCAGATATTTCAAGGAAATGTGTGGCAATAGTCAACCATAAACACGTTGTTTACTGGGTTAACAACTATACAAAAGTGAAATACATTCTTGGAAAAACATGATGCCTGGTGTGGTGCCATGGTATGACCTCACCGTGCCCTGGTAAAAATGTCATCATGCACGCCTTTCATAAAACAAACCATCACCGAGGAAGTTTCATGGTTTCGAGGGGGCAATCACCAAGATTGAAGGGGGATCCAAATTTCCTTTGTCCTTTGTCCATGAGTTTTTTTCTATGATGAACATATAACGTGCAAATCACCGTGTTCAAATTTGGCACTTTTCCGGGTTCATTTGCCATATTTAGGGGATTATGTGCATTTCCTAGGCATTAATGCACATAATTCAAGTTCAAACAATCGGTGCATGAAAGGCCCCACAAGAACGGCCTGGAAAACCATGCTCGTGCCATTTAGTAAATTCTCATGCCTTTTACAAGGAATAATGGATAGATATTTTGATGAAATGTGTGTCAATAGTCAACCACAAATGTTTGTTTGTTGGGTTTCCAACTATAGAAAAAATGAAATAAATGCTTAAAAAACATGACGCCTGGCATGGTGCCATGGTATGACCTCACCATGCCCTGGTAAAAATTTGAGAAGGTTTGGCTTATGTCGTCATGCACGCCCTTCATAAATCGAACCATCACCGAGGAAGTTCCATGCTTTCGAGAGAGAAATCCCCAAGATTGAAGGGGATCCAAATTTCCGTCCTAGTTTGTCATTCAGTTTTTTTCCAACGATCAACATACCGGCTCAAATGCAACGTGTTCAAAGTTGACATTTTTCCAGGCTCATTTACCATATTTAGGGGATTATGTGCATTTTTTAGGCATTAATGGACATAATTCAAATTTGAACAATCGGTGCATGAAAAGGTGCACAAGAATGGTCTGGAAAACCATGCTCGTGTTATTTAGTAGATTCTCATGCCTTTTACAAGGAATGGGCAGATATTTCAAGGAAATGTGTGGCAATAGTCAACCATAGACGCGTCGTTTACTCGGTTAACAACTATAAAAAATGAAATACATGCTTGGAAAAACATGACGCCTCGTGTGGTGCCATGGTATGACCTCACCGTGCCCTGAAAAAAATTGGAGAACGTTTTCCTTATGTCGTGATGCGCGCCTTTCATAAATCGAACCATCATCGAGGAAGTTTCATGGTTTCGAGGGGGAAATCACCAAGATTGAAGGGGGGGTCCAAATTTCCTTTCTCCTTTGTCCACGAGTTTTTTTCTACGATGAACATACAACCCGCAAATCACCGTGTTCAAATTTGGCACTTTTCCGGGTTCATTTGCCATATTTAGGGGATCATGTGCATTTCCTAGGCATTAATGCACATAATTCAAGTTCAAACAATCGATGGATGAAAGGGTCCACAAGAACGGCCTAGAAAACCATGCTCGTGCCATTTAGTAAATTCTCATGCCTTTTACAAGGAATGGACAGATATTTCGATGAAATGTGTGGCAATAGTCAACCACAAATGTTTGTTTGTTGGGTTTTCAACAATAGAAAAAAAATGAAATAAATGCTTAAAAAACATGACGCCTGGCATGGTGCCATGGTATGACCTCACCATGCCCTGGTAAAAATTTGAGAAGGTTTGGCTTATGTCGTCATGCACGCCCTTCATAAATTGAACCATCACCGAGGAAGTTCCATGCTTTCGAGAGGGAAATCCCCAAGATTGAAGGGGAATCCAAATTTTCTTCGTTCTTTGCCCTGGAGTTTTTTTTCTATGACGAACATACACCCTGCAAATCACCGTGTACAAATTTGGCATTTTTTCGGGCTCATTTACTATCTTTAGGGGATTATGTGCATTTTCTAGGCATTTAGCGCACATAAATCCAATCCAGCTAGAGGTGCACGGGTGTGATGTGAGGGATGTGGATTGCCGTTTGATCGCGGCGCATCCAACGGTGCACACACGCGATCCGCGTGGCTGGGGTTCCGGCCAATCATAACGCAACACACAATAGGCTTAGCGCACACTGTTTCCGAAAGCGACGGAGATGAACCGTGTGCGATAATGAACGAGCAAAAATGTAAGGGAAGCCAAATTTCTGTTGTTGTTTGTCGTTGAGCTCTTGAATACCACCGCACTGTACGGTTGCCCGACCCTTCCGTCCCAGAGCTCTCTCCAGGCGTCGTCCATGGCCGCGATGCACAGCAACTGGTAAGGAAGCGATGGCATCCCGCCGCGGCACGTTCCTCGCCGCCCGCGACCGCACACATGGTAAGGAAGCGATGGCATCTTGCCGCGCCGAGTTCATCGCCGCCGGCGGCCAGACAGTTACATGGGCGGACTTTGAGGCTGCCATGGCCGAATGGGTGGTGGATCTAGAGGCGGCCAAAGCCACACAGAAGGAGCGGAAAAGGCAGAAAGCAGTCAAGAAAAGAGAGTCCCGCCGCCGCAAGAAAAAAGAAGCCGCACGCCGTGGTGAGGAGAGTTTTGCGGAGATCAAAGCACGGTGGGCTGCCGCCTACAAGGCCGGGAAGGATAACGCCAACGTCAGGCCATCATGCCCTGATGGCAGCATGTGAGAAGTAGTTTAAGTTTGTAGTATTAGAGCAAATTACCAGTAGTACTTTAAGTTAGTAGTACTAACGTACAATGTCGGTAAGAGCATCCTTTGAGGGCTTTGAGCATTGATTAGCATGTGTGCCGTGTGCATTTTTTGCGTTAATCATTAGAAGATCACAAAACACACGGTTTCTATGTCGTACCCGTCTGCGTTTTTTTGCGTTAATGACCCATAAGTCAGTTACCTGTGCGATGTTTCCTAATAAACCAGGCGTACCATTGACCCAAAAAAAATCACGTACACGTGTACATTTTTTTGGAGACGGGATCTGCCAACTTTCTTCTTTCTCGCACACGAGTATTTTACGCGCTTCATCTGCGTTGTGTGTTTCCCCCGCCCAAGTTTCAAGTTTCGCACCGAAATTTTCAATAGGCGCGCGATTTCAGAATTTATTCCTCCAACCACATCCCCTTCCCCTCAGTATCCCCCTCCCTCGCACCTCTCCCTACCGGCATCTCAAACCGCCGCCGCCGCAACCACATCTTCAACCACATCTACGTTCTGCTCGGATCCAGTCAGGTAACCCACCAATCTCTATCACGTCCCCGGCCTGATTGCTTAAATGGCGCCTGGGAAACATCCTCATGCCTCGAAATCCCTCCCACTAGGAGCTGATGGCGGTCCATGGCGCGATGGCCGTTGTGCGTGTTGACCCAAAGGAACACCTCGCCTCCGCCACCACCGACATGGTGCAGGCTCTGACCTACATGAAGTCCCCAGCGACTACCCCCCAGGACTTAACAGGTAAGATCTGACCAGCTAAATCTTACCAATACCACTTTCAACGACTATGATTTATACAGTTGATGTATTAAGCATGTTCGTGCCTTGTTTATTTTAGTACTGCACACTGTGTGATGTTCAAATATTACCGTGTCCAGCTCAATTTCACCAATTCCAGCAACAAACTTACAATACATGACTCAGGATATTACTAGAGATGCTGCCCATTTGCTACTTTTAGTGGATGCTAACCCTGTTGTACTTAACATGCATGTCCATGTACTTACGCAGGGTCATAACGGCCGATGCTTTCGTTTGCCGTCGAGGTGAGCTGCATCCCATGTCTTACAGTATTTCACATAATTTGTGCAATTGCAGTTTAACTTCTACCATTTACTGGATGCCTGTAGGTACACATGTCAGTGGCACTGATCCACGCTTCGACCCGGAGGAACAGCTCGCCTCCACCATCGCTGACTTTGGGCGAGCTCTGGCCAAGATGAAGTGCCCCAGCAACTACCTCTCAGGACTTACCAAGTATGTACTCACCAGTTCAATCTTACCAATACCAGTTGCAATTAATGACTATGTTCTGTACGATCGATGTATTAAGCATGTTCTAGTAAACATGCCTAACACGCTTTTGCTACTTTCCCTACCTTTTTATAGACATCTGGGCCATTCTCTGCTCTGGCAGCACCTGCCTTGTGATGTTTAACTATGCCAATTGCATTTTTATCAGTACTGGTTTCAATGTCTATTAAGCCTGTTGCAATTAACAGTTGAATCCATTTTTAAACAGTTGTATTTCGATGGCTACAAACTTACAAAACATGACTTAGGATGCTGTTAAGCCTGTTGCAATTAACAGTTGTATCCATTTTTTAATCTGTCCATTTGCTACCATGCTACTCTCCACAATGAAGATATACTAGAGATGCTGCCCCATTTGCTATTTTTGGTGGATGCTAACCCTGTTGTACTTAACATGCTTGTCCATGTACTTAAGCAGGGTCATAACGGCCGATGCTGTTGTTTGCCGTCGAGGTTAGCTGCATCCCATTTCTTACAGTATTTCACATCATTTGTGTAATTGCAGTTTAACTTCTACCATTTACTGGTTGTTTATAGGTACACATGTGAGTGGCACTGATCCACGCTTCGACCCGGAGGAACAGCTCGCCTCCGCCGTCGATGACTTTGGGCGGGCTCTGTCCAAGATGAAGTGCCCCAGCAACTACCTCTCAGGACTTACCAAGTATGTACCCACTAGTTCAATCTTACCAATACCAGTTGCAATTAATGGCTATGTTTTGTACTGTCGATGTATTAAGCATGTTGTCGTAAACATGCCTAACACGTTTTAGCTATTTTCCCTACCTTTTTATAGACAGCTGGACCATTATCTGCTCTGGCAGCACCTGCCCTGTGATGTTTAACTCTGCCAATTGCATTTTTATCAGTACCGGTTTCAATGGCCACTAAGCCTGTTGCAATTAACAGTTGTATCCATTTTTAAAGAGTTGTATTTCAATGGCTACAAACTTACAAAACATGAATTAGGATGTTGTTAAGCCTATTGCAATTAATAGTTGTATCCATTTTTTAATCCTTCCCTTTACTACTGTGCTACTCTTTCGAAATGAAGATATCACTACAGATGCTGCCGTTTTATTACCATTTGCTATTTTTGGTGGATGTTAACCCTGTTGTAGTTAACATTGGCTTTCTATGTACTTACACATGGCTACAATGGACGATGCTGTTGTTTGCCGTCGAGGTTAGCTGCATCACATGTCTTATACACCATCTATTCCTAAATATAAGTATTTTTAGAGATTCCAATATAGAATACATAAGGAGCAAAATGAGTGAATCTAGATTCTAATCTAAACTATATCTATAATTCTATATACATCTGTATGTAGTTCATATTGAAATGTCAAAAAAATACTTGTACTTAGAAACATAGGTAGTTGTATTTTACATCATTTGTGCAATCTCAGTTTGCTTCTAACATTTACTGGTTGCTTGTAGGTACATATATGAGCGGTACTGATCCACGCTTCGATCCCTTTTGCGTATGGGGCAATGAGATATTCATGAACAAGCGTCAAGTAAGGAAACTAAGAAAGATTGTTAGGCGAAAGAAATGGGTGATTGGAATTAAGCTCTTTATTTACACTTTGTCGAAGACAACAGTGAACTTTAGGATGGTAAGTAATATGTTGCCTTCCCCCCTGCCCACAACAAGTTACTCTATTAGACCTCAGCATCTGATATTTTTCTCTTTTCAGTGGTTTCCGAAGCTATTTACTGATGATTACCTTGCAAGCTACATGACCGGAGTGGAGGCAACTAAGGTTAAAGTATATAATTCATGCTACCATGATAATGCTCTAGAAGTCTTCCTGAAGGCGGTGAAGGATGGGCGGGCGATAGTCACAAGGGGTTGGACAAAAGTGGTTCGTGCCTATGGCATGCAGAAAGGCACATTATGGGCATTCCGCTCTTCAACACCGTCGGCAGTCAAAATGATTTACACTTGTCTGTTCACCTTTACCGCCTTTAAATACTGTGGTTCATCATAGTTAATTGCTGCCTAATCCTATAATTACTGAACATATTGTACTGGCAATTTTATTTATGGATTCGTTGTTGAACCATTGTGCTGAGAATTTGAATTGCACGTTTCATATTTCAAAATTTCCAATTAGAATAATAAATTACATGCAAAAATAAAAAGAGAACAGACGGTCATGGAACTTTGCAAACGGTTCTGGCAGTAAAAGCGCTTGTGATGGATAGCCCAATGCCACACAGTTTTCTACATCAAATCGTGTGTGATGTAGTTAATGAAAGCAAAGAGCTAACCAAGGCAGAGCGTGTGTGATAGTTACACCTTTCACAAACGAGAGTATACATAAAACTGTGTGGGATGTACATCCGAACGGAAACGTTTTCCCTGGATCGACTGTGTGGGATGTACATAAGAACAGAAACGTATTCCTTGGATTGACTGTGTGTGATATACATACGAACGGAAATGTTTTTCTGGGATTCAACGTGTGGGATGTACATACCTACGGAAATGATTTCTCGGATTACCGTGTGGGATGTACATACCTACGGAAATGATTGGGTTTCGATGCCTCGCCCGATCGCACACGGCCCCAGCCTGGGTCCCAGGAGGGCCCATACCTGACGATTTCTGGGTCATGTGGGAAGGATACCCTATCGCACACACTCACTTGGTGACGGTTCCAAATGCCGTCACGGAAAGGGGTTAAAAACCGTTTGTTTAGGACCGACGCGTACTAGTGAAAGGCCGAAGTATCTATTCAGCGTCTCGGATGTTGCTTATAAGAATCAGTTTCAAACGTAGATTTTGGTCAATAGTTGGGTTGCCTGGCTCCTGTGCCCCCTTACATTTTTTTGATCCATTCGGCTAAGGGTGTAAAGGGAGAACCACTGCGATCACGCTGCTAGCTTGAATGGCAAAATGCCTCAATGGAGAAAGCTGAAAACTGACTGTCTTGGTAAGCGTAAACTGGTCTGCCATCCGATGATAGCATCAAGCAATGTATCGTTCGAGATCATCCGTGTTAAATGAAGGGCTTTTTGTCAAATCACCCGAAGTGGTTAGCAGCATAAACCTCGGGTAGACAGCCAACCACTTCGCATACAGGGGGCTTGTCATCAGCCCTCACAGTCAAGTTCCTTCGACTAAGTGAAAGTTATAAAACTAGTATAGTCTGATTGCCTCGTTTCCATGTGCATGGACCACCTTCGGGAATCAAGAGGTCGGCTAAGGGTCATGATTGCCTATGAAACACCCTCTGTATACTATACAAAGGGGTTGAAGCCAACGACTTGTCACTTTTAGTTTAACATGGTCACAGAGGGAGTCAAAATTAAAGCACACAATCGTATGTCAGAATATAAAGCCGCATTCATTTCAAACAAAATGGAATCTTTTATATTCCACTACACTTCGGCATACTGAAGTACTACCTAAAAATACATAGTGTCTTTAGGACACTCGGCCTCGGTGATCCGGGCTCCTTCCATCACCTCGGCAAGGAACTGCCCCACGGTTCGGTTCTTCCCTTCGAGGGGCCCGTAGGCACGACCGCCGCTTTGACGTGCGGATAGTGCATCCTCACGTGGGCGTGCGCCTGTTGGGGACCCTCCACGCACGAGGAACACTTCCAGCGTGCCACTTGGGGTCCAACATCTTGTAGCTAGGAAAGAACCTGAAGAAGCTGGTCAGCAACGCCTCCATGGGCCAAAGGTTGACATAGAGGTCCTGAAGTGTCGGCTTCACCATGCGAAGGAGCTCGATCAGCCGCTTCATCTGATGATTCAGCAGCTCCGGATGCAATGGCGCCTGGAATTGTTGTCAGAACGCCCTCTCCATGGCATAGCCTTCCCGTGCACCGAAGTGGTAGCCGGCATCCGACACACTCTTCGGGAGATCCGCGAAGGCCTCTATGGATTGCCACAACTAGGTAAGCTCGACGAACCCCTTGCAGCGAAAAATCCACTGAAGTAAAACCGGCTTACTAGCAACGGTTTGCCTCACTTGCTAGAGCACATCATGGTCTCCCGGGCCTGGATCTGGACCTCGGCGTGCGCCAGGCGCAACTTCTCGAGCTCTATGCTCGCCTCCTTCTCCCTATTCTTAAAGGCGTCACGCTCCTGGTACACACCCTTCAAGGCCTCCTCTACTTCCAGGACCCACGCCTGGTCCTTGCCCCTAGCCACCTTTTCGACGGTCAGATCCTTCTCAGCCTTGGTGGCTGCAGCCTTCTGCTGCTCGGCCTCCTGCCGAGCTTTCGTCAGCTCGGCCTTGAGCGCCTCAAGCTCTGTCATAGCAGTTGTCATGAAAAACAACTCGGTGTCAGCATTAAAATTTAAGCGCATCTTCAAAGTAAATTTAATAACCTTGCAACTTCTTGAGCTTACGTTGGGATAGCTCGATCTGCTTTTCTATCAGATCGAGGCCTCCTCGGACCTCCTGAGCTTCCAATTCATCTCCACTATCTGAAGGAAATATGCCCTAGAAGCAATAATAAAATTGTTATTTATATTTCCTTATATCATGATAAATGTTTATTATTCATGCTAGAATTGTATTAACCGGAAACTTAGTACATGTGTAAATACATAGACAAAATAGAGTGTCCCTAGTATGCCTCTACTTGACTAGCTCGTAAATCAAAGATGGTTAAGTTTCCTAACCATAGACATGTGTTGTCATTTGATGAACGGGATCACATCATTAGAGAATGATGTGATGGACAAGACCCATCCGTCAGCTTAGCATTATGATCGTTTAGTCTTATTGATATTGCTTTCTTCATGACTTATACATATTCCTCTGACTATGAGATTATGCAACTCCCGAATACCGGAGGAACACTTTGTGTGCTATCAAACGTCACAATGTAACTGGGTGATTATAAAGATGCTCTACAGGTGTCTACGATGGTGTTTGTTGAGTTGGCATAGATCGAGATTAGGATTTGTCACTCCGAGTAACGGATAGGTATCTCTGGGCCCTCTCGGTAATGCACATCTCTATAAGTCTTGCAAGCAATGTGACTAATGAGTTAGTTACGGGATGATGCATTACGGAACAAGTAAAGAGACTTGCCGGTAACAAGATTGAACTAGGTATGATGATACCGACGATCGAATCTCGGGCAAGTAACATACCGATGACAAAGGGAACAACGTATGTTGTTATGCGGTTTGACCGAATAAAGATCTTCGTAGAATATGTAGGAGCCAATATGAGCATCTAGGTTCCACTATTGGTTATTGACCAGAGATGTGTCTCGGTCATGTCTACATAGTTCTCGAACCCGTAGGGTCTGCACGCTTAACGTTCGATGACGATTTGTATTATGAGTTATGTGATTTGATGACCGAAGTTTGTTCGGAGTCCTGGATGAGATCACGGACATGACGAGGAGTTTCTAAATGGTCGAGAGGTAAAGATTCATATATTGGAAGGTTGCATTTGGACATCGGAATGGTTCCGAGTGGTTCGGGCATTTTTTCAGAGAACCGGAGGTTACCAGAACCCCCCGGCAGAGTAATGGGCCTTAATGGGCTTCAGGGGAAAGGAGAGACGGGCCTCAAGCGGTGGCCGCGCCCCCCCATGGGCTGGTCCGAATTGGACTAGGAGGGGGCGGCGCCCCCTCCTTCCCTCTCCCCCCTTCCCTCCTTCTCCTAGTTGGAATAGGAAAAGGGGGGGGGGGCGAATCCTACTTGGACCGGGAGTCCAAGTAGGACTCCCCCCTTGGCGCGCCCCCTCTAGGGTCGGCCTCCTCTTCCCCCCTCCTTTATATACATGGGCAGGGGGCACCCCAAAGGGACACCAAGTCTTCTCTTAGCCGTGTGCGGTGCCCCCCTCCACAGTTTAACACCTCAATCATATCGTCGTAGTGCTTAGGCGAAGCCGTGCGCTGGTAACATCATCATCACCGTCGCCACGCCGTCGTGCTGACGGAACTGTCCCTCGTCCTCAACTGGATCAAGAGCTCGAGGGACGCATCGTGCTGAACGTGTGCTGAACATAGAGGTGCCGTACGTTCGGTGCTTGGATCGGTTGGATCGCGAAGACGTTCGACTACATCAACCGCGTTACTAAACGCTTCCGCTTTCGGTCTACGAGGGTACATGGACACACTCTCCCCGCTCGTTGCTAGGTTTCTCCTAGATAGATCTTGCGTCATCGTTGGATTTTTTTTGAAATACTACGTTCCCCAACAGTGGCATCCGAGCCAGGTCTATGCGTAGATGTTATATGCACGAGTAGAACACAAAGAGTTGTGGGCGATAATAGTCATACTGCTTACCAGCAACGTCTTACTTTGATTCAGCGGTACTGTTGGATGAAGCGGCCCAGACCGACATTACATGACCGCGTTCATGAGACTGGTTCTACCAACGTGCTTCGCACATAGGTGGCTAGCGGGTGTCTGTTTCTCCAACTTTAGTTGAATCGAGTTTGGCTACGCTCGGTCCTTGTTGAAGGTTAAAACGGCACACTTGACGAAAAATCATTGTGGTTTTGATGCGTAGGTAAGAACGGTTCTTGCTAGAAGCCCGTAGCAGCCACATAAAACTTGCAACAACAAAGTAGAGGACGTCTACCTTCTTTTTGCAGGGCATGTTGTGATGTGATATGGTCAAGACGTGCTGATATATAAATTGTTGTATGAGATGATCATGTTTTGTAAAAGTTATCGGCAACTGGCAGGAGCCTTATGGTTGTCGCTTTATTGTATGAAATGCAATCGCCATGTAATTGCTTTACTTTAGCACTAAGCGATAGCCATAGTCGTAGAAGCAATAGTTGGCGAGACGACAACGATGCTACGATGGAGATCAAGGTGTCAAGCCGGTGACGATGCTGATCATGATGGTGCTTTGGAGATGGAGATCAAAGGCACAAGATGATGATGGCCATATCATATCACTTATTTTGATTGCATGTGATGTTTATCCTTTATGCATCTTATTTTGCTTAGTACGGCGGTAGCATTATAAGATGATCACTCACTAAATTTCAAGGTACAAGTGTTCTCCCTGAGTATGCACCGTTGCTACAGTTCGTCGTGCCGAGACACCACGTGATGATCGGGTGTGATAAGCTCTACGTTCACATACAACGGGTGCAAGCCAGTTTTGCACACGCAGAATACTTGGGTTAAATTTGATGAGCCTAGCATATGCAGATATGGCCTCGGAACACTGAGACCGAAAGGTCGAACATGAATCATATAGTAGATATGATCAACATAGTGATGTTCACCATTGAAAGCAACTCCATCTCACGTGATGATCAGACATGGTTTAGTTGATATGGATCACGTGATCATTTAGATGACTAGAGGGATGTCTATCTAAGTGGGAGTTCTTAAGAAATATGATTAATTGAACTTTAATTTGTCATGAACTTAGTCCTGATGGTATTTGCATATCTATGTTGTAGAGCAATAGCTTGCGATGTAGCTCCCCGTTTATTTTTTCATATGTTCCTAGAGATAAATAAGTTGAAAGATGATAGTAGCAATGATGCGGACTGGGTCCATGATCTGAGGACTGTCCTCATTGCTGCACAGAAGAATTATGTCCTTGATGCACCGCTAGGTGATGGACCTATTACAGGAGCAGATGGAGACATTATGAACATTTTGGCAAGCTCGGTATGATGACTACTTGATAGTTTAGTGCACCATGCTTTACGGCTTAGAACCGGGACTTGAAAAACATTTTGAACGCCATAGAGCATATAAGATGTTCCAAGAGCTGAAATTGGTATTTCAGACTCATGCCCGAGTCGAGAGGTATGAGACCTTTGACAAGTATTTTGCCTACAAGATGGAGGAGAATAGCTCAACCAGTGAGCATGTGCTCAGAATGTCTGAGTACTACTATTGCTTGAATCAAGTGGGAGTTAATCTTCCAGATAAGATAGTGATTGACAGAGTTCTCTAGTCACTATCACCAAGTTACTGGAACTTCATGATGAACTATAATATGAAAGGGATGACGAAAACGATTCCCGAGCTCTTCGTGATGTTGAAATCAGTGAAGCTAGAAATCAAGAAAAGCATCAAATGTTGATGGTTGACAAAGACCACTAGTTTCAAGTAAAAGGGCAAGGGATAGAAAGGGAACTTCAAGAAGAATGGCAAGCAAGTTGCCACTCCCATGAAGAAGGGCTAGACCCAAACCTGAAACTGAGTGCTTCTACTACAAAGGAAATGGTCACTCGAAGCGGAACTGCCCCAAATACTTGGCGGATAAGAAGGATGGCAAAGTGAACAAAAGTATATATGATATACATGTTATTGATGTGTACTAGCTAGTGTTCATAGTAGCCCCTGGGTATTTGATTCCGGTTCAGTTGCTATGATTAGTAACTCGAAGTGGGAGTTACAAAATGAACAAAGACTAGTTGAGGGCGAGGTGACGATGTGTGTTGGAAATGATTCCAAGGTTGCTAAGATCACCATCGCATACTCCCTCTACCTTCGAGATTAGTATTGGAACTAAATAAATGTTATTTGGTGTTTGCGTTGAGCATAAATATGATTGGATCATGCTTATTGCGATACGGTTATTCATTTAAGTTAGAGAATAATTGTTGTTCTGTTTACATGAATAAAACGTTCTATTGTCTTACATCCAATGTAAATGGTTTACTGAATCTCGATCACAGTGATACACATAATATTGATGCCAAAAGATGCAAAGTTAATAATGATAGTGCAACTTATTTGTGGCACTGCCGTTTAGGTCATATTGGTGTAAAGCGCATGAAGAAACTCCATGCTGATGGGATTTTGGAATCACTTGATGCTTGCGAACCATGCCTCATGGGCAAGATGACTAAAAGTCCTTCTCCGGAACAATGGAGCGAGCCACTGACTTATTGGAAATAATACATACTGATGTATGCGGTCCGATGAGTGTTGAGGCTCACGGCGGGTATCGTTATTTTCTAACCTTCGCAAATGATTTAAGCAGATATGGGTATATCTACTTAATGAAACACAAGTCTGAAACATTTGAATAGTTCAAAGAAATTCAGAGTGAGTTGTGAATCATCATAACAAGAAAATAAAGTTTTCACGATCTGATCGCGGAGGCAAATATTTGAGTTACGAGTTTGGCCTTCATTTAAAAACAATGTGCAATAGTTTCACAACTCATGCCACCTGGAACACCACAGAGTAATGGTGTGTCCGAACGTCGTAACCGTACTTTATTAGATATGGTGTGATCTATGATGTCTCTTACCGATTTACCACTATCGTTTTGGGGTTATGCATTAGAGACAGCTGCATTCACGTTAAATAGGGCACCATCTAAATCCGTTGAGACGACACCATATGAACTATGGTTTGGCAAGAAACCTAAGCTGTCGTTTCTTAAAGTTTGAGGTTGCGATGCTTATGTGAAAAAGCTTCAGCCTGATAAGCTCGAACCCAAATCGGAGAAGTGCGTCTTCATAGGATACCCAAAAGAAACTGTTGGGTACACCTTCTATCACAGATCCGAAGGCAAGATATTTGTTGCTAAGAATGGATCCTTTCTAGAGAAGGAGTTTCTCTCGAAAGAAGTGAGTGGGAGAAAAGTGAACTTGATGAGGTAGTTGTACCTTCTCCCGAATTGGAAAGTAGTTCATCATAGAAATCAGTTCCAATGATTCCTACACCAATTAGTGAGGAAGCTAATGGTGATGATCATGAAACTTCAGATCAAGTTACTACCGAACCTCGTAGGTCAACTAGAGTATAGTCCACACCAGAGTGGTACGGTAATCCTTTCTGGAAGTCATGTTACTAGACCATGACGAACCTACAAACTATGAGGAAGCGATGATGAGCCCAGATTCCGCGAAATGGCTTGAGGCCATGAAATCTGAGATGGGATCCATGTATGAGAACAAAGTATGGACTTTGGTTGACTTGCCCGATGATGGCGAGCCATTGAGATTAAATGGATCTTCAACAGGAAGACGGACGCTGATAGTAGTGTTACTATCTACAAAGCTCGAATTGTCGTAAAAGGTTTTCGACAAGTTCAAGGTGTTGACTACGATGAGAGTTTCTCACTCGTATCTATGCTTAAAGTCTGTCCGAATCATGTTAGCAATTGCCGCATTTTATGAAATTTGGCAAATGGATGTCAAAACTGCATTCCTTAATGGATTTCTTAAAGAAGAGTTGTATATGATGCAACCAAAAGGTTTTGACCATCCGAAAGGTGCTAACAAAGTGTGTAAGCTCCAGTGATCCATTTATGGGCTGGTGCAAGCATCTCGGAGTTGGAATATACGCTTTGATAGTGTGATCAAAGCATATGGTTTTATACAGACTTTTGGAGAAGCTTGTATTTACAAGAAAGTGAGTGGGAGCTCTGTAGAAATTCTGATATTATATGTGGATGACATATTGTTGATTGGAAATAATACATAATTTCTGGATAGCATAAAAGGATACTTGAATAAGAATTTTTCAATGAAAGACCTCAGTGAAGCTACTTACATATTGGGCATCAAGATCTATAAAGATAGATCAAGACGCTTGATAAGTCTTTCGATGAGTACATACCTTGATAAGATTTTGAAGGAGTTCAAAATGGATCAGTCAAAGAAGAAGTTCTTGCCTGAGTTGTAAGGTGTGAAGTTGAGTAAAGACTCAAATCCTGACCACGACAGAAAATAGAAAGAGAATGAAAAGTCATTCCCTATGCCTTAGTCATAGGTTCTATAAAGTATGATATGCTGTGTACCAGACCTATTGTGTACCTCACCATGAGTTTGGCAAGAGGGTACAATAGAGATCTAGGAGTGGATCACTAGACATCGGTCAAAATTATCCTTAGTGGAATAAGGACATGTTTCTCGGTTATGGAGGTGAAAAAATGTTCGTCGTAAAAGGTTACGTCGATGCAAGCTTTGACACTGATCCGGATGACTCTAAGTCTCAATCTGGATACATATTGAAAGTGGGAGCGATTAGCTAGAGTAGCTCCGTGCAGAGCATTGTAGACATAGAAAATTTGCAAAATACATACGGCTCTGAATGTGGCAGACCCGTTGACTAAACTTCTCTCACAAGCAAAACATGATCACTCTTTGGGTGTTAATCACATAGAGATGTGAACTAGATTATGGACTCTAGTGAACCCTTTGGGTATTAGCCACATGGAGATGTGAACTAATCACATAAAGATGTGAACTATTGGTGTTAAATCACATGACGATGTGAACTAGATTATTCACTCTAGTGCAAGTGGGAGACTGAAGGAAATATGCCCTAGAGGCAATAATAAAGTTGTTATTTATATTTCCTTATATCATGATAAATTTTTATTATTCATGCTAGAATTGTATTAACCGGAAACTTAGTACATGTGTGATTACATAGACAAAATAAAGTGTCCCTAGTATGCCTCTACTTGACTAGCTCGTTAATCAAAGATGGTTAAGTTTCCTAACCATAGATATGTGTTGTCATTTGATGAATGGGATCACATCATTAGAGAATGATGTGATGGACAAGACCCATCCGTTAGCTTAGCATTATGATCATTTAGTTTTATTGCTATTGCTTTCTTCATGACTTATACATATTCATCTGACTATGAGATTATGCAACTCCCGAATACCGGAGGAACACTTTGTGTGCTATCAAACGTCACAAAGTAACTGGGTGATTATAAAGATGCTCTACAGGTGTCTCCGATGGTGTTTGTTGAGTTAGCATAGATTGAGATTAGGATTTGTCACTCCGAGTATCGGATAGGTATCTCTGGGCCCTCTCGGTAATGCACATCTCTATAAGTCTTGCAAGCAATGTGACTAATGAGTTAGTTACGGGATGATGCATTACGGAACGAGTAAAGAGACTTGCCGGTAACGAGATTGAACTAGGTATGATGATACCGACGATCGAATCTCGGGCAAGTAACATACCAATGACAAAGGGAACAATGTATGTTGTTATGCGGTTTGACCAAATAAAGATCTTCGTAGAATATGTAGGAGCCAATATGAGCATCTAGGTTCCACTATTGGTTACTGGCCGGAGATGTGTCTCGGTCATGTCTACATAGTTCTCGAACCCGTAGGGTCCGCACACTTAACGTTCGATGACGATTTGTATTATGAGTTATATGATTTGATGACCGAAGTTTGTTCGGAGTCCCGGATGAGATCACAGACATAACAAGGAGTCTCGAAATAGCTGAGAGGTAAAGATTCATATATTGGAAGGTTGCATTTGGACATCGGAATGGTTCTGAGTGGTTCGGGCACTTTTTCGGAGAACCGGAGGTTACTGGAACCCCCCGGGAGAGTAATGGGCCTTAATGGGCTTTAGGGGAAAGGAGAGAAGGGCCTCAAGGGGTGGCCGTGCCCCCCCTCCCATGGGCTGGTCCGAATTGGACTAGGAGGGGGTGGCGCCCCCCTCCTTCCTTCTCTCCTCTTCCCCCTTCCCTCCTTCTCCTAGTTGGAATAGGAAAGGGGGGGGGGGGGGGGAGGGCGAATCCTACTTGGACCGGGAGTCCAAGTAGGACTCCCCCTTGGCGCGCCCCCTCTAGGGCCGGCCTCCTCTTCCCCCTCCTTTATATAAGTGGGAAGGGGGCACCCCAAAGGGACACCAAGTCTTCTCTTAGCCGTGTGCGATGCCCCCTCCACAGTTTAACACCTCGGTCATATCGTCGTAGTGCTTAGGCAAAGCCCTGCACCGGTAACATCATCATCACCATCGCCACGCCGTCGTGCTAACGGAACTCTCCCTCATCCTCAACTGGATCAAGAGCTCGAGGGATGTCATCGTGCTGAACGTGTGCTGAACACGGAGGTGCCGTACGTTCGGTGCTTGTATCAGTTGGATCGCAAAGACGTTCGACTATATCAACCGCGTTACTAAATGCTTCCGCTTTCGGTCTACGAGGGTACGTGGACACACTCTCCCCGATCGTTTCTATGCTTCTCCTAGATAGATCTTGCATGATCGTAGGATTTTTTTTGAAATACTACGTTCCCGAACACTATCTCCTCAGAGGCGAAGTTCAGAGCCGAGGTTGATACGTCCATTTTGCATCATGTTTTCTTACTACTATTTATGATGTTTTTATCCATAACAATGCTTTTTGGAGTAATTCTAATGCCTTTTCTCTCATAATTTGCAAGGTACACACCAAGAGGGAGAATTCCGGCAGCTGGAAATCTGGACCTGGAAAAGTTACCTCAGGCTACCAATTCTGCACAACTCCAAACAAGATGAAACTTCACGAAGATTTTTTTATGGAATATTTAAGAATTATTGGAGCAAATAACTACCAGAGGGGGCCCACCAGGTGGGCACAACCCACCTGGGCACGCCAGGGAGCCCAGGCGCGCCCTGGGGGTTGAGCTCATCCAGGCCCACCTCCGATGCCCATCTTCTGGTATATAGGTCATTTTGACCTAGAAAAATAAATAAGGGGAGGACTTTCGAGACGGAGCGCCGCCGTCTCGAGGCGGAACTTGGGCAGGAGCACTTTTGCCCTCCGGTGGAGCGATTCCGCCGGGGGAACTTTCCTTCCGGAGGGGGAAATCATCGTCCTCAGCATCACCAACAGCTCTCCCATCTTGGGGAGGGTAATCTCCATCAACATCTTCAACAGCACCATCTCATCTCAAACCCTAGTTCATCTCTTGTGTTCAATCTTGTTACCGGAACTATAGATTGGTGCTTGTGGGTGACTAGTAGTGTTGATTACATCTTGTAGTTGATTACTATATGGTTTATTTGGTGGAAGATTATATGTTTAGATCCAATATGTTATTTAATACTACTCTGATCATGAGCATGTGTATCATTTGTGAGTAGTTACTTTTGTTCTTGAGGTCACGGGAGAAATCATGTTGCAAGTAATCATGTGAATTTGATATGTGTTTGATATTTTGATAGTATGTATGTTGTGATTCCCTTAGTGGTGTCATGTGAACGTCGACTACATGACACTTCACCATATTTGGGCCTAAGAGAATGCATTGTGGATTAGCAATTAGATGATGGGTTGCGAGAGTGACAGAAGCTTAAACCCCTGTTTATGCGCTATTCCGTAAGGGACCGATTGGATCCAAAAGTTTAATGCTATGGTTAGAATTTATTCTTAATACTTTCCTCGTAGTTGCGGATGCTTGCGGGAGGGTTAATCATAAGTACGAGGTTTGTTCAAGTAAGAACAACACCTAAGCACCGGTCCACCCACATATCAAATTATCAAAGTAGCAAACACAAATTAAACCAACATGATGAAAGTGACTAGATGAAATTCCCGTGTACCCACAAGAACACTTTGCTTATCATAAGAGACCATTTTGGCCTCTCCTTTGCCTCAAAAGGATTGGGCTACCTTGCTGCACTTTTGTTACTACTACCGTTACTTGCTCGTTACAAATTATCTTGCTATCAAACTACTCGGCTACTTACAATTTCAGCACTTGCAGACATTACCTTGCTGAAAACCAGTTGTCATTTCCTTCTGCTCCTCGTTGGGTTCGACACTCTTACTTATCAAAAAGAGCTACAATTGATCCCCTATACTTGTGGGCCATCAAGGCTATTTTCTGGCGCCGTTGCCGGGGAGTGAAGCGCCTTTGGTAAGGAAACATTTATATAGTGTGCTGAAATTTATTGTCACTTGTTACTATGGAAAACAATCCTCTGAGGGGTTTGTTTGGGGTATCTTCACCTCGTCGGGAACCAGAATTAGCTACCCCTCAACCTACTGCACTTACTGAAAATACTGAATATGAAATTCCTTCGGGTATGATAGAACAACTGCTAGCTAATCCTTATGCAGGAGATGGAACCGAACATCCTGATATGCACTTGATATATGTAGAACAAATTTGTGGATTGTTTAATCTTGCAGGTTTACCTGGAGATGAAGTGATGAAAATGGTTTTCCCTTTATCTTTGAAGGGAAAAGAATTGGCATGGTATAGGCTATGCGATAATATTGGATCTTGGAATTGGAATCGTTTGAAATTGGAGTTCCACCAAAAAAATTATCCTATGCATCTAGTTCATCGTGATCGGAATTATATATATAATTTTTGGCCTCGTGAAGAAGAAATTATCGCTCTAGCTTGGCGGAGGCTTAAGTCAATGTTATATTCATTCCCCAACCACGAGCTCTCAAGAGAAATTATTATCCAGAATTTTTATGCTCGGCTTTCTCATAATGATCGATCCATGTTTGATACTTCTTGTGCTGGTTATTTTATGAAGAAGACTATTGAATTCCGGTGGGATCTTTTGGAAAGAATTAAACGCAACTATGAAGATTGGGAACTTGACGAAGGTAAAGAGCCAGGTATTAAACTCAATTATGATTGTGTTAAATCTTTTATGGATACCGATGCTTTTCAAAAGTTTAGCACTAAATATGGACTTGACTCTGAGATAGTAGCCTCGTTTTGTGAATCATTTGCTACTCATGTTGAACTCCCTAAAGAGAAGTGGTTTAAATATCACCCACCTATTAAAGAAGAAATCAAAGAACCGGTACCAGTTAAATAAGAAACTATACTTTATAATGTTGATCCAGTTGTTCCTTCTACTTATATTGAGAAACCACCTTTCCCTGTTAGGATAAAGGAACATGCTAGAGTTTCAACTGTGGTTAACAAAAGCTATATTAAAACACCTAAACCTGATGAACAAATTAAAGTTGAACCTAGCATAGCTATGGTTAAAGATCTCTTAGAAGAAGATATAGATGGGCATGTTATTTACTTTTGTGAAGAAGCTGCTAGAATTGTCAAACCTGATAAAAAGGATAAACATAGACCTGTGGTTGGCATGCCTGTCATCTGAGTTAAAATAGGAGATCACTGTTATCATGGTTTATGTGACATAGGCGCTAGTGTGAGTTCCTTACACTTTATATCAAGAAATTATGAAAGACATAGCACCTACAGAGATAGAAGACGTAGATGTTACTATTAAACTTGCTAATAGAGACACCATATCACCAATTGGGATTGTTAGAGATGTTGAAGTCTTGTGTGGGAAAATAAAATACCCTACTGATTTCCTTGTTCTTGGTTCCCCACAAAATGACTTCTGTCCCATTATTTTTGGTAGACCTTTCTTGAACACATTTAATGGTAAGATAGATTGTAAGAAACAAACTGTCGGTGTTAGTTTTGGTGATGAGTCTCATGAGTTTAATTTTTCCAAGTTTAGTAGAAAGCTTCATGAAAAAGAATTGCCTAGTAAGGATGAATTAATTGTTCTTGCTTCTATTGCTGTACCACCTACTGATCCTTTAGAAAAATATTTGCTAGACCATGAAAATGATTTACATATGCATGAAATAGATAAAATTTTCTTTGAACAAGGTCCTCTACTTAAACATAATTTGCCTATTGAAACTCTAGGAGGTCCTCCTCCGCCTAAAGGTGATCATGTGTTTGAATTAAAACAATTGCCAGCACTTTGAAATATGCTTATCTTGATGAAAAGAAGATATATCATGTTATTATTAGTGCTAAACTTTCAGAACATGAAGAAGAAATATTATTGAAAGTTCTAAGGAAGCACCGAGCTGCTATTGGATATACTCTTGATGATTTAAAGGGCATTAGTCCCACTCTATGTCATCACAAAATTAATATGGAACCTGATGCTAAACCCGTTGTTGATCACCAATGTCTGTTAAATCCGAAGATGAAAGAAGTGGTAAGAACGGAAATATTCAAACTTCTGGAAGCAGGTATAATCTATCCCATAGCTGATAACAGATGGGTAAGTCCTGTTCATTGTGTCCCTAAGAAAGGAGGTATTACTGTTGTTCCTAATGATAAGAATGAACTTATGCCACAAAGAATTGTTACAGGTTATAGAATGGTAATTGATTTTAGAAAATTAAACAAAGCAAAGCCTTTTATTGATCAAATGGTTGAAAGATTATCTAAGCACACACACTTTTGCTTCCTTGATGGATATTCTGGCTTTTCACAAATACCTGTTTCTCAACCTGATCAGGAAAAGACCACTTTTACTTGTCCCTTTGGAACCTATGCTTATAGACATATGCCTTTTGGTTTATATAATGCACCTGCTACCTTTCAAAGATGTATGACTGCTATATTCTTTGATTTTTGTGAAAAGATTGTTGAGGCTTTCATGGATGACTTTTCTATTTATGGGAAGTCTTTTGATGATTATTTAAGCAATCTTGAGCGAGTTTTGCAGAGATGTGAACAAACAAATCTTGTCTTGAATTGGGAGAAGTGCCACTTTATGGTTAATGAAGGCATTGTCTTGGGTCATAAAATTTCTGAAAGAGGTATTGAAGTGGACCAAGCTAAGGTTGATGCAATTGAGAAAATGCCATATCCTAAAGATATAGAAGGTATTCGTAGTTTCTTAGGTCATTATGGTTTCTATAGGAGATTTATTAAATACTTTTCTAAAATTTCTAGGCCTCTTACGAATCTTTTGCAAAAGGATATCCCTTTTGTTTTTGATGATGATTGTTCAGAAGCCTTTGAAACACTCAAGAAAGCCTTAATTTCTGTACCTATTGTTCAACCACCTGATTGGAACTTGCCTTTTAAATTATGTGTGATGCTAGTGATTATGCTGTTGGTGTAGTCCTAGGACAAAGAGTTGATAAGATACTGAATGTTATTCATTATTCTAGCAAAACTCTAGACAATGCTCAAAGAAATTATGCTACTACTGAAAAAGAATTTTTAGCAGTTGTGTTTGCTTGTGATAAATTTAGATCTTATGTTGTTGATTCCAAAATAACTGTTCACACAGACCATGCTGTTATTAAATACCTTATGGAAAAGAAAGATGCTAAACCTAGACTTATTCGATGGGTTCTCTTGTTACAAGAATTTGATTTACATATCATTGATAGAAAATGAGCTGAGAACCCAGTAGTTGATAATTTGTCTAGGCTTGAAAATTTGCTTGATGACCCACTACCTATTGATGATAGTTTTCCTGATGAGCAGTTAGCTGAAATAAATGTTTCTCATAATACTCCTTGGTGTGCTGACTATGCTAATTACATTGTTGCTAAATATTTACCACCTAGCTTTACATACCATCAAAAGAAAAAATTCTTCTATGATTTAAGACATTACTTTTGGGATGACCCACATCTTTATAAGAAGGAGTAGATGGTATTATTAGACGTTGTGTACCTGAGCATGAACATGGACAAATCCTACGGAAATGTCACTCCGAAGCTTATGGAGGGCATCATGCTGGAGATAGAACTTCTCATATGGTATTGCAGTCTGGATTTTATTGGCCTACTCTCTTCAAGGATGCCCGTAAGTTCGTCTTATCTTGTGATGAATGTCAAAGAATAGGTAATATGGATAAGCGTCAAGAAATGCCTATGAATTATTCACTTGCTGTTTAACCATGTGATGTTTGGGGATTTGATTACATGGGACCTTTTCCTTCCTCTAATGGGTATACACATATTTTGGTCGCTGTTGATTATGTTACTAAATGGGTAGAAGCTATTCCAACCAGTAGTGTTGATCACAACACCTCTATTAAAATTCTTAAGGAAGTTATTTTCCCAAGGTTTGGAGTCCCTAGATATTTAATGACAGATGGTGGTTCACACTTTATTCATGGTGCTTTCCGTAAAATGCTTGCCAGGTATGATGTTAACCATAGAATTGCATTACCTTATCATCCTCAGTCTAGTGGTTAAGTTGGACTTAGCAATAGAGAAATAAAATTAATTCTGTAACAGACTGTCAATAGGTCCAGGAAGAATTGGTCTAAGAAATTAGATGATGCACTTTGGGCTTATAGAACAGCATATAAAAATCCTATGGGTATGTCTCCATATAAAATGGTTTATGGAAAAGCTTGTCATTTGCTTCCTGAGTTAGAACATAAAGCATTTTGGGCAATCAAAGAAATCAATTATGATCTCAAACTTGCCGGTGAAAAGAGGTTATTTGATATTAGCTCTCTAGATGAATGGAGAACCCAAGCTTATGAAAATGCAAAATTATTCAAAGAAAAAGTTAAAAGATGGCATGACAAAAGAATCCAAAAGCGTGAGTTTAAAGTCGGAGAATATGTTCTTTTGTACAACTCTCATTTCAGATTCTTTGCAGGAAAACTCCTCTCAAAATGGGAAGGCCCATATGTCATAGAGGAGGTTTATCGGTCTGGAGCCATCAAAATAAATAATCCCGAAGGTACTAACCCGAAGGTTGTCAATGGGCAACGAATAAAGCACTATATCTCAAGTACGCCCATTAATGTTGAAAGTAATATTATCCAAACTTTGACACCAGAAGAACACATAAAAGAGTCCTTCCAGAACACTCCAGAATCGTGAAAATAAGGAGGTACGTGATACGGTAAGTAAACGGACTCCAAAAAATCCTCAAAAATAATTTTTATCAGTTTGGAATATTTAAGAATTTAGGAAATAAAGAAACTTCCAGGAAGCGTCCCCTGGTGGGCACAAGACACCAGGGCGCGCCAGGCTTGCCTGGCGGTCCCAGGTGGGTTGTGCCCACCTGTGACACCTTCCGTACTCCGTTTTTCTTCCGTATGCTTGTCCTCCAAGATAAAAAACCTATATATACTTCCCGAACCTGTTGATCACCGTATCGTGGAGAAATCCTCTGTTCTCTTTTTCCTTGCTGTTTTTTGTCAGATCCCATCTACCATGGCCTCTTCAAGCTCCTCCAAGGACAAGTTCTTCAAGAACGTAATCAACCCATATCTGCGGGAGGTGGTGCAGCACCATCAGGTCATCCAAATGCATGAGGGGGTGCTTCACCTCCGTGATGTGCCATGCCCCAAGGGGACGGGAACCGTGGAAGATAGGCTTTAAGCTGTGGAGCAAGACGTCTTCCGGTGCAAGGGGGTGGTGGAGCGTGGACTCAACGCCAATCACCTTATGATCACGGACCTCTCGCGTGATCTCAAGGTGGATGGCAAGCCCATGAAGGACATCGGCTTCACCATCAACGAGCAAATCAACTTACTCCAAAGCCAGATCTATGATCTCCAAAACCAAGTCTTTGAATATGAGGCGAGGTTTAAAGGTATGAGTTTGGCTGCTAGTTGCAGGAGCCATGAGACTCACTCCTCCTCTTATGATGGTGGACCACTTCCATGGAAATCTGAGGACAAGATCTCTTCTTCTTCACCACCACCTTCTTCTTCATCACCAAAGGAGAACTGAGTATCGGGTATGGGCACTCCCCTTGGCTTTCGCCAAGCTTGGGGGAGGTGCCCCGGTATAGTATCACCCCACTATCTAATTACTTTTACTTATTTTAGTTCGATCTTTGCTTTAGATGAATAAAAGTTAGTTCGATCCTCTCTTCCTTGAGAGTTTGCTTAGTGATCTATCCTTGTAAGCGTGTGCAAGTTATATAATAAAGTTTAGTGTGAGTTTGCTTTCTTTACTCTCATGTTGCAAATAAAGAAAATAAAAAGGAAATAAATAAAAGGAAATAAATAAATCATTAAGATCATATACTAATCTTATGGTAGGTGATGGCACCACATAAGGAAAAGGATAAGTAGAAAAATTTATTAGAGATTGAAAAACATAGCATTACTCAATGATGCAAATCATGAAAGAATTAATAAGGGAAGAGAAGATTCACATATAAATATACTATCCTAGAAATCTTTTGCGATTGTGAGCCCTCATCAAAATATTATATGCCAAAATTGTTGACGTTGGACAAGGAAGACAACGTAATGATTTATGCTTGTTCATATTCACATAGAAGTCATAGTGTCATGCATCCTTTAACATGTGGTGCTTGCCCCTATCTTTGCTAGCCAAAAATTCCGCACTAAGTAGAGATACTACTTGTGCATCCAAAAACCCTTAAACCCAAATCCTATTTTCAAGAGTCCACCATACCTACCTATGGATTGAGTAAGATCCTTCAAGTAAGTTGTCCTCGGTGCAATAAGGCAATAAAAATTGCTTCTAAAAGTGTGAGATCATTTAGTGTAAGAGAAAATTGAGCGTTGTACGAACTTGGATGGTAAAGAATAAAAGCGACAGACTGCATAATAAAGGTTGTCATCTTAAGGGGCAATACAACATGACGTTCTTTTGCACTAAGGGATTGAGCATACAAACAAATAAGCGCATGGCAACCTCTGCTTCCCTCTGCGAAGGGCCTATCTTTTACTTTTATGCAAGAGTCAAAGTTTCTCTCTATTCCTTTTATTTTTCTCCTTTGGCAAGCATCATGTGGTGAGGAAAGATCTAGGCACATATGTCCAGTTGAGTATGGGTGGCATGAGTTATTATTGTTAACATCGCCCTTGAGGTGAGTATGTTGGGAGGCGAAACCATAAGCCCCTATCTTTCTATGTGTCCGGTTGAAACGTTTTGCTCATGTGTACGTGGTGAGTGTTAGCAATCATAGAAGACTATATGATGGTTGAGTATGTGGACTTGCCTAAAGGCTCTGACACGTGACCCTTCCTGAAAAGATGATGAATTGTAGTTGCAAAGTTGACTGAGAACATAGTTTGTTGGTTTCTAATAGAGTTTTTGCTTTATACTTCGATTGTGTGATGAACTATTACTTATTCATGAGAAGTATATGATAAAAGTCCTATGTTTAATTTTGTTGCTGTTATAATAATCAACATGATGCTTCTATGTCCGTATTTTGTTTTTATCGACACCTCTCTCTCTCAAAGCATGTGGACATGTTTTTCGATTTCGGTTTTCGCTTGAGGACAAGCGAGGTCTAAGCTTGGGGGCGTTGATACGTCCATTTTGCATCATGTTTTGTTACTGATATTTATGATGTTTTATCCATAATAATGCTTTTTGGAGTAATTCTAATGCCTTTTCTCTCATAATTTGCAAGGTACACACCAAGAGGGAGAATTCCGGCAACTGGAAATCTGGACCTGGAAAAGTTACCTCAGGCTACCTATTCTGCACAACTCCAAACAAGATGAAACTTCACGGAGATTTTTTATGGAATATTTAAGAATTATTGGAGCAAATAACTACCAGAGGGGCCCACCAGGTGGGCACAACCCACCTGGGCACGCCAGGGAGCCCAGGCGCGCCCTGGGGGTTGAGCTCATCCAGGCCCACCTCCGATGCCCATCTTCTGGTATATAGGTCATTTTGACCTAGAAAGAAAAATAAGGGGAGGACTTTCGGGACGGAGCGCCGCCGTCTCGAGGCAGAACTTGGGCAGGAGCACTTTTGCCCTCCGGTGGAGGGATTCCGCCGAGGGAACTTCCCTCCCGGAGGGGGAAATCATCGTCCTCATCATCACCAACAACTCTTCCATCTTGGGGAGGGCAATCTCCATCAACATCTTCAATAGCACCATCTCATCTCAAACCCTAGTTCATCTCTTGTGTTCAATCTTGTTACCGGAACTATAGATTGGTGCTTGTGGGTGACTAGTAGTGTTGATTACATCTTGTAGTTGATTACTATATGGTTTATTTGGTGGAAGATTATATGTTCAGATCTATGCTATTTAATACTCCTCTGATCATGAGCATGTTTATCATTTGTGAGTAGTTACTTTTGTTCTTGAGGTCATGGGAGAAATCATTGTTGTGTTCTACCGTAGGGTGCGTCGACTGCAAATTAAAATTTTCCTACGCGCAGAACAACCAAGAACATGCTACGAGAGATGGATCACAGAACGTTACCACTAGACGCGCAGTGCCGTGTAGCGGAAGAAGAGTTGGGGCAGCGCGTCCGCGTGGATCGTCTCCTCCTGGTCCGATCTCCCTCGAACAGCCAGTCGCCGGATCCCACGTACAGGTTCATCGGAGCGGCGCAGGTGCACCGCCTCTAATGGTATCCGCGCGTGCAGGAGGAACACCGTGTGGCGGACTGCTAGGTTCGATCACACAGTTGGCGACGAGTGGAGGTGTCTATTCGCAACACATGCAAACCCTAGTGACAGCGCCGAAGCGATCAACCAAATGAGTGTGCCGCACCTCCACTATATATAGGCATCTGTCGCGGGCTCAACTCTTGGGCCTCGCACAGATCCTAAAGCCCATAAGTCTACTCAGCCTCAATCCGAATACAGCTCGGATCTCATCCGATCAGTGTCCTCAGATCCGGCCTCGTAGGTTCCTTCCCTTCAGCGCGCGACCCCTTAGGTTCAAGCCGGCTTGGTCGCAGTTCGGATCACCTCCGAACTGCACGGTCGGTAGCGGCCTCTAGCAAGGCGTGCCGACCACCAAGCAGACTATGAAGCTGGTTAGGCGAACCTGTACATCATACTTCCATTCCTTTTGCCACACGATATATGTTGTCGGGCTCAAGGCGAGTCTGTCATCCTTGTGCTAGCCCGATCTCTTTCTTGCTCCAGTGATGCCGACCACTATCCGGATTATCTCATAATCCTTGTCGCATGGCCATGCTTATCCTGGTCGGATCACACGAGGGGTCCAGAGTATATCTCTCCTGATCGAAGGGGCAAATCTCATCTTGCTTGACCATGTCTCGCAGCATGGGTCTGGACAAGCCCGAAACCTACCTTTGTAACTACCCAGTCATGGAGTAGCGTTTGGTCGGCCCAAAGCAAGTCTGTCACCATCCCGAGTACATGCGTCAGCTCAGGTCTTAGGACATAGAACGTATGTTGTACTAGAGACTCACAGATGACACATCGCTGCCTCTCATAGTTGGGTATGTCCGTCTCGGACCTTATCTCGACTCGGATCCAACTACGTCGAATCCGACCAGATCCTTCCAAGTCCATATTATCCGGTTAGCATCCGATGCTCCATGGCTAGTGAGACCAAGCCATCGACTGTGTCATATGCTAGTCTAGTCGGCTGCGCGTCCACACAGCCCTTTCGACTAGGGACCTTTTAGGACAGTCATCATACAATGCATAGTCCCACAAACAAGTCACGTACTTGCTGATACACATCATCGATAATGTCCAAGGACTATCTTTATTCATAAACACATAGGAAATATCATCATACATGATTGCCTCTAGGGCATATCTCCAACAGTCTCCCACTTGCACTAGAGTCAATCAAATAGACATCGAATGCCCATAGCTCTAACGTGCCCCTCATGCTTGGGTTGTGGAAGCGGCTTAGGCAATGGATTTGTAACATTTTCATCCGTGTGAATTTTGCATAACTCTACATCACCATTCTTTACGATCTTTCGTATCAGGTGATATTTCCGATCTATGTGTCTGGTCTTGTGGTGATTCCTCAGCTCCTTGGCTTGTGCGATGGCACCAGAATTATCACAATAAAGGTCCAACGGTTTTACCAAGGCTGGGAAAATACCAAGATCATCCAGAAAGTTCCAGATCCAAACACCTTCCTTCGCAACTTCACAAGCCGCAATATATTCGGCTTCTGTGGTAGAATCGGCCACCATATCTTGCTTGGAACTCATCCAGCTCACTGCTCCTCCATTCATGACGTACACGAATCCGGACTGTGATTGGCAATCATCTCTGTCGGTTTGGAAACTAGCATCGGCGTAACCCCTTACAACGAGCTCTTCCTCTCCTCCATAAACTAGGAACATCTCTTTAGTACTTTTCAGGTACTTCAAAATAGTCTTTACCGCTTCCCAGTGACTCTCTCCTGGGTTGGCTTGGTATCTGCTTGTTAGGCTTATTGCAAAAGCAACATCTGGCCTTGTACATATCATGGCATACATGATGGATCTGATTGCCGAGGCATACGGAATCTTACTCATCCTGCTTCGCTCATCAGATGTCGAAGGACTCTGAGTCTCGCTTAGCCTTATACCATGTGAGAGTGGCAAGAACCCTTTCTTCGCCTCACTCATGTTGAACTGCTTCAACACTTTATCTAGGTACATGCTCTGGCTTAAGCCGAGCAGCCTCCTTGATCTATCTCTATAGATCTTAATGCCTAAAATGTACATTGCCTCACCAAGGTCCTTCACCAAAAACTTGCCATTCAATGACTCCTTGACCGAGTTCAGCATCGAAACATCATTTCTGATCAGTAGTATGTCATCCACATACGAGATCAAAAACACTATCGAGCTCCCACTTAACTTCTTGTATAAACAAGAGTCCTCTTCGCTTTTGATGAAACCGAGACCAGTGATGACCTCATCAAAACGAATGTTCGAGCTCCGAGATGCTTGCCTCAACCCATAAATGGATCTCTTGAGCTTGCATACCTTACTAGTGCTAGTCGGATCGACAAAACCCTCGGGCTGTATCATATACACGTCCTCGGTTAAATTTCCGTGAAGGAAAGCCGTCTTGACATCCATCTGCCATATCTCGTAATCGAAATATGCAGCTATAGCTAGTATGATCCTCACCGATTTTAGCATCGCTACCGGTGAGTAGGTATCGTCGTAGTCAATTCCTTGAACTTGTCCATAACCCTTAGCGACAAGCCGAGCTTTATGGATCTAAACATTTCCATCCACATCGGTTTTGTTCTTAAAGACCCATTTGTAGCCAATGGCTGTTACGCCAGGTGGCGGATCAACCAAGTCCCGGACTTGATTCTCATCCATGGATTTTAACTCGGATCTCATGGCCTCTAGCCATGCCTCAGAATCTGGGCTCACCATCGCTTCCGCATATGTAGCCGGCTCATCGCTTTCTAGCAACAATACATCGCGCAATCTGCGCAATCTCTCCGACCTTCGTGGTTCCGGTGCCGCTTCCACTATGGGTTCCCTGACTGACTCCGGTATGATCTCATCACCAGCCGAGCCGTCCCCGAGTGGTCCTCGAATTTCTTTGAGTCGGACCGTCCTCCCACTGGCCTCCCGACTGAGAAATTCTTTCTCAAGGAAAACCCCGTTACGAGCAACAAACACTTTGTTCTCTTCCCGGTTGTAGAAGCTATATCCCAAGGTTTCCCTCGGATATCCCACGAATATGCATTTATTCGACTTAGGTGTAAGCTTGTCTGACATAAGTCGCTCGACAAATGCTTCATAACCCCAAATCTTTAGAAAAGACAAACTGGGTCTCTTCCCGGTCCACATCTCATGTGGTGTCTTGTCTACGGATTTTGATGGTACCCTGTTAAGTGTGAAAGCTGCAGTTTCTAGAGCGTATCCCCAAATGACAAGGGTAAATCCGATTTGCTCATCATTGACCGAACCATGTCCAACAAGGTCCTATTCCTCCGTTTTGACACGTCGTTTCTCTGTGGCGTACCCGGAGGCGTGAGCTGAGGTACTATACCTCGGCTTTTCAGATGATCATCAAACTCCTGGCTCATGTACTCACCTCCACGATCTGATCGTAGAAGCTTTATAGTCTTGCCGAGCTGATTCTCAACCTCGTTCTGAAACTCTTTGAACTTTTCAAAGGTTTCCGACTTGTGCCTCATCAAATAGATATATCCATATCTACTCAAGTTGTCGGTAAAAGTCACGAAGTACTGATAGCCACCTCTGGCAGTTGTGCTCATTGGACCACACACATCACTATGTATAAGTTCCAATAGCTCGGACGCCCTCTCACAACTCTTTGCGAAAGAAGACTTAGTCATCTTGCCTAGCAAGCATGATTCACATGTCTCGAACGACCCGAAGTCGGACGAAGTTAGGAGCCCATCATCATGGAGCTTCTTCATGCGTTTTAGACTAATGTGTCCTAGCCGGTAATGCCAGAAGTATGTCGGATTTATCTCATTAGGCTTATGCCTCTTGACATTCAGGTTATAGACCGGTTCCTGTTCTAGATTCAATATAAACAACCCATCAACAATGGGTGCATAGCTGTGGAACATACCATTCAAATAAAACGAACAACCATTGTCCTTTAAATTGAATTCATAACCCTGACTCATCAAACATGAGGCAGAAATAATGTTCCGACTAAGTGCAGGAATGTAATAACAATTATTCAATTCCAAAATAAATCCAGAAGGAAGCTGGAGCTGCATCATGCCGACCTCCAATGCAGAAACTCTTGCTTTGTTGCCGACCCTAATGTCAATCTCCCCTTGTGCCACACGCCTAGTTCTTACCAGCCCCTGCATCGAGTTGCAAATATGAACAACCGATCCGGTATCAAATACCCAAGAGCTACTAGGTATGTCAGCAAGGTAAATGTCTATAACATATGCAACAAGTGTACCTTTGCCTGAAGCAACAATCCCGGCCTTCTTGCCATGCTCTGCAAGCCACTTACTACAGTTCCTCTTCCAGTGACCAGTTTCCTTGCAATGGTAGCAAATGGTCTTTGAGTCTGGTCCAGACTTCGGCGCAGCGGCGGAGGTTACCATCTCCGTGCCCTTTGCCTTAGCCTTCTTCTTAGACCAACTCTTCTTGAACTTAGCCGATTTCTGCACCATCAACACTTGATGCGTGCCTTTGTTAATATCCAGCTCTGCCACTTTGAGCATTCCATGCAATTCAATGAGCTTCTTATCCATGCCATGCATATGGTAGTTCGAGATGAACGTGCCATAGCTGGGTGGAAGAGAACCCAGAACTGCATCAGTAGCCATCTCATCCAGGAGCGGGAAGCCCAACCGATCCAAAGCTTGCACATATCCGATCCTTTTGATCACATGCGGGCTCAGTGGATCACCTTCCTTCAGCTTGCAATCCATCAAGGATCGCCAGACGTTGAACCTTTCGGTCCTAGCCTGTGTCTGAAACATGCTCTTGAGACTCTCGATCATATCGTAAGCCTCAACATTTTCGAAATGATGTTGCAAATCGGGCTCCATACAAGCCAGCATCAGACAGCTGATCTACGTTGATTCATCAACGAGTTTCTGGTAGGCATTCTTAGTTGTGGCATTAGCATTATCGGCAGGTTCCTCTAGAAGTGGATCCTCTAGAACATGTTCCTTTTTATCATGCTTGAGAACAATTCTCAGATTTCTATACCAGGTTGTAAAGTTTGTTCCATTCAGTTTATCCTTTTCCAGAATTGATTTCAATTTGTTCCATTCTATTTATCCTTTTCCAGAATTGATTTCAATGCAAAGTTGGGTTGAGCAGGTGGTGCCATTGATCTACAACAGAAAATATGCAATCACTAAGCAATGTGTTTATGTAGAGTAATTCAAGCCTAAACAGAAATACTCCCACTAAAGTTGGCATCCCTCCGCAAACTCTCAGTGATTCAGGATCCGGCTAGCACATGCGACTAGTGAGCTTTAGCATCACTGCTAGACAACATGCCTGTCCGGTAAGAAACTCCTTGCTAATCATATCTCTATACAACTCCTGTCGGTCGGGAAGGTATCTCATACCCCGGCCCCCAACCTTCTTTGCCACAAGGCCCAAAACTGTTTTGATAGCCTTGTCAAGTTAACCTGATGCAGTGCATGTCTGTGTCCGACACGAACCCTTCAGTTCAAGGACACCCAGCAGCACCTCAATTTTATGAGCCCACTACTAGACGTACTTGACGTGCGAAGGTGCAACATCGGGGATGGCGATTCGCTTGATATTCATGAGGGATGTTTCTACCATTCTAACATGCATAGAAACAAAGAAGCATAACAATCACAAATAAACCTATATTGTGAAATAGTATGGCTCCTTCATGGACGTTCTTCCAGGTCGGCTCCGACTCCGATGACCATCTAGGAACTCCATCTTGTTTGTCACGCCGGGACGCCAAGCCACCAACCTGATCTTTATTATCCAACTACTACAACTAGTAATGAATTTTACATAGATTCACAAGTCGACACGCAGGTTGTTATACAATATAATGACAACACTTTGGCTCCTGCCGGCTGACAAACATGACACGCAGGCCATGTATAAATTACACACATGCATCACATACACATGAGCCATACGATTCACATCAAATCCTGCAAAACAAAGTTATGCATAGAATCGCATTCTACCGGTTTGTGTGTCGGGTACAAAATACAAGGCGCTATGCACACGGCGGTCCCCCGATGGCGGATCCGATTCGGATTTACGTCTCACTGTTAACCCCGATGGCGGATAACCGACCGGTAGGGGTAGGTTGTGTCACGACCTCATCGATCCCGATTGACAGAAAACATAGCCTCAATGATCCCCATGTACAGTTGATCACATCAACCGTGCACATAGCCGATCTAATCAACGACAACAGATCTCATCTACCGCCTCCACATATCTAATATGCATACGATCTGAAACCAAATCCTATAGCAGAGGCTCTGATACCACTGTTTGGGGTTCTACGGTAGGGTGCGTCGACTGCAAATTAAATTTTTTCTACGCGTAGAACAACCAAGAACGTGCTACGAGAGATGGATCACAGAACGTTACCACTAGACGCGCAGTGCCGTGCAGCGGAAGAAGAGTTGGGGCAGCGCGTCCGCGTGGATCGTCTCCTCCTCGTCCGATCTCCCTCGAACAGCTAGTCGCCGGATCCCACGTACAAGTTCGCCGGAGCAGCGCAGGTGCACCGCCTCTAATGGTATCCGCGCGTGCAGGAGGAACATCGTGTGGCGGACTGCTAGGTCTGATCACACAGTTGGCGACGAGTGGAGGTGTCTATTCGCAACACATGCAAACCCTAGTGACAGCGCCGAAGCGATCAACCAAATGAGTGTGCCGCACCTCCACTATATATAGGCATCTGTCGCGGGCTCAACTCTTGGGCCTCGCACAGATCCTAAAGCCCATAAGTCTACTCGGCCTCAATCCGAATACAGCTCGGATCTCATCCGATCAGTGTCCTCGGATCCGGCCTCGTAGGTTTCTTCCCTTAAGCGCGCGACCCCTTAGGTTCAAGCCGGCTTGGTCGCAGTTCGGATCACCTCCGAACTGCACGGTTGGTAGCGGCCTCTAGCAAGGCGTGCCGACCACCAAGCAGACTATGAAGCTAGTTAGGCGAACCTGTACATCATACTTCCATTCCTTTTGCCACATGATATATGTTGTCGGGCAAATCCCATCTTGCTCGACCATGTCTCGCAGCATGGGTCTGGACAAGCCCGAAACCTACCTTTGTAACTACCCAGTCACGGAGTAGCGTTTGGTCGGCCCAAAGGAAGTCTGTCACCATCCCGAGTACATGCGTCAGCTCAGGTCTTAGGACATAGAACGTATGTTGTACTAGAGACTCACAAATGACATATCGCTGCGTCTCATAGTTGGGTTTGTCCGACTCGGACCTTATCTCGACTCGGATCCAACTACGTTGAATCCAACCAGATCCTTCCAAGTCCATATTATCCGGTTAGCATCCAATGCTCCATGGCTAGTGAGACCAAGCCATCGACCGTGTCATATGCTAGTCTAGTCGGCTACGTGTCCACACAGCCCTTTCGACTAGGGACCTTTTAGGACAGTCATCATACAATGCATAGTCCCACAAACAAGTCACGTACTTGCTGATACACATCATTGATAATGTCCAAGGACTATATTTATTCATAAACACATAGGAAATATCATCATACATGATTGCCTCTAGGGCATATCTCCAACAATCATGTTGCAAGTAATCATGTGAATTTGATATGTGTTTGATATTTTGATAGTATGTATGTTGTTGTCGGCGTCCTGGGAACGGCCTGGTACGGCCCATCTTCAGCAGCAACCACTCAAGACCCTCGCGAGGGGCCAAGCCTCGCGAGGCGGACGACACCAAGACCTCCTCAGGGGAAGCCTCACTAGGCTGGCTCCCGAGGAGCGGAGATATCTATGCAAGGGGCACCTCGCGAGGTTCGCGTGACGTGAGCCATGACGATCAAGGCCAGGCGGGCGCCAGCGGGCGCAGTGTACTACCAGTTTCCTCTTTGGTGCTAAAGGGGCAAGCGCAGGCGAGGAGTCACGAGGCATCATGCAAAGGTTTCCACATTGGTGCAACAAGACCAAGACCGGCAGGACGGAGGTCACCGCGGAGCCCACAACCACATCACCATGAGAGCCTTTGGTAGGTGGAGACCACCTTTTGTCAGGATAGCTTGTACTAGTTGTCTCCCTTCAAACTTGGCCGTTGTGGGACCTTCCCGCCTAACATATGGGAAGAGGACCAAGGCCTCTATAAATAGGACTAGCCACCACCATAGGAGGCAACTGATCTTGGATTGGATCCATTCCTCCAAGGCCATCCGACTGCTACCTCTTGAGCATGCGTTGGTTTTCCCTTGAAGAGGAAAGGGTGATGCAGCAAAGTAGCGTAAGTATTTCCCTCAGTTTTTGAGAACCAAGGTATCAATCCAGTATGAGATAACACGCAAGTCACCTAGTACCTGCACAAACAATCACGAACCTTGCAACCAACGTGATAAAGGGGTTGTCAATCCCTTCACCGTCACTCGCAAAAGTGAGATCTAATAAAGATAGTAAGATAAATATTTTTGGTATTTTGGTTGTATAGATTGGAAAATAAAGATTGCAAAATAAAATAAATAGGAAACTAGAATTGTAGATCGGAAACTTATATGATATAAAGTAGACCCGGGGGCCATAGGTTTCACTAGTGGCTTCTCTCATGATAGCATATATTACGGTGGGTGAACAAATTACTGCCGAGCAATTGATAGAAAAGCGCATAGTTATGAGAATATCTAGGCAATGATCATGAATATAGGCATCACGTCTGTGTCAAGTAGACCGAAACGATTCTGCATCTACTACTATTACTCCACACATCGACCGCTATCCAGCATGCATCTAGAGTATTAAGTTCATAAGGACAGAGTAATGCATTAAGCAAGATGACATGATGTAGAGGAATAAACTCAAGCAATATGATATAAACCCCATCTTTTTATCCTCGATGGCAACAATACAATATGTGCCTTGCTGCCCCTATTGTCACTGGGAAAGGACACCGCAAGATTGAACCCAAAGCTAAGCACTTCTCCCATTTCAAGAAAGATCAATCTAGTAGGCCAAACTAAACTGATAATTCGAAGAGACTTGCAAAGATATCAAATCATGCATATAAGAATTCAGAGAAGAACCAAATATTATTCATAGATAAACTTGATCATAAATCCACAATTCATCGGATCTCGGCAAACACACCGCAAAAGAGTATTACATCGAATAGATCTCCAAGAACATCGAGGAGAACTTTGTATTGAGAACCAAAGAGGGAGAAGAAGCCATCTAGCTAATAACTATGGACCCGAAGGTCTGTGGTAAACTACTCACGCTTCATCGGAGAGGCTATGGTGTTTATGTAGAAGCCCTCCGTGATCGATCCCCCTCCGACAGATCGCCGGAAAAGGCCCCAAGATGGGATCTCACGGGTACAGAAGGTTGCGGCGATGGAAAAGTGGTTTCATGGCACCCTTGGTGTTTTTAGGGTATAAGAGTATATAAAGGCGAAAGAAGTACGTCGGTGGAGCTCCGTGGGGCCCACGAGGGTGGGGGGCGCGCCTACCCCCCTGGGCGCACCCTCCTGCCTCATGGCCGCCTCACGGAGTTCCAGACTTCAACTCCAAGTCTTCTGGATTGCATTTGTTCCAAGAAAGATCATCGCGAAGGTTTCATTCCGTTTGGATTCCGTTTGGTATTCCTTTTCTGCAAAACACTGAAATAGGCAAAAAAACAGAAACTGGCTCTGGGCCTTCGGTTAATAGGTTAGTCCCAAAAATAATATAAAAGAGCATATTAAAGCCCATTAAACATCCAAAACAGATAATATAATAGCATGGAACAATAAAAAATTATAGATACGTTGGAGACGTATCAAGCATCCCCAAGCTTAATTCCTGCTCGTCCTCGAGTAGGTAAATGATAAAAACAGAATTTTTGATGTGGAATGCTACCTAACATAATTTTCAATGTAATTCTCTTTATTGTGGCATGAATGTTCAGATCCGAAAGATTCAAGACAAAAGTTTAATATTTACATAAAAATAATAATACTTCAAGCATACTAACAAAGTAATCATGTGTTCTCAAAATAACATGGCCAAAGAATGTTCATCCCTACAAAATCATATAGTTTGGCTATGCTCCATCTTCGTCACACAAAAATGCTCAGATCATGCACAACCCCGATGACAAGCCAAGCAATTGTTTCATACTTTAGTATTCTCATACTTTTTTCAAATTTCACGCAATACATGAGCGCGAGCCATGGACATAGCACTATAGGTGGAATAGAATGGTGGTTGTGGAGAAGACAAAAAGAGAGGAAGATGGTCTCACATCAACTAGGCGTATCAATGGGCTATGGAGATGCCCATCAATAGATATCAATGTGAGTGAGTAGGGATTGCCATGCAATGGATGCACCAGAGCTATAAATGTATGAAAGCTCAACAAAAGAAACTAAGTGGGTGTGCATCCAACTTGCTTGCTCACGAAGAACTAGGGCATTTGAGGAAGTCCATCGTTGGAATATACAAGCCAAGTTCTATAATGAAAAATTCCCACTAGTATATGAAAGTGACAAAACAAGAGACTCTCTATCATGAAGAACATGGTGCTACTTTGAAGCACAAATGTGGAAAAAGGATAGTAGCATTGTCCCTTCTCTCTTTTTCTCTCATTTTTTGGACCTTCTCTTTTTTTATTTGGGCTTTCTCTTCTTCTTTTTTGGGCCTTCTCCTTTTTTATTTGGCCTTTCTCTTTTTTTCCTCACATGGGACAATGCTCTAATAATGAAGATCATCACACTTCTATTTACTTACAACTCAAAAATTACAACTCGATACTAGAACAAAATATGACTCTATATGCGTGCCTCCGGCGGTGTACCGGGATGTGCAATGAATCAAGAGTGACATGTATGAAAAATTATGAACGGTGGCTTTGCCACAAATACGATGTCAACTACATGATCATGCAAGGAAATATGACAATAATGAAGCGTGTCATAATAAACGGAACGGTGGAAAGTTGCATGACAATGTATCTCGGAATGGCTATGGAAATGCCATAATAGGTAGGTATGGTGGCTGGTTTGAGGAAGATATAGGGAGGCATATGTGTGATAGAGCGTATCGTATCACGGGGTTTGGATGCACCGGCGAAGTTTGCACCAACTCTCGAGGTGAGAAAGGGCAATGCATGGTACCGAAGAGGCTAGCAATGATGGAAAGGTGAGAGTGCGTATAATCCATGGACTCAACAGTAGTCATAAAGAATTCACATACTTATTGCAAAAATCTACAAGTCATCAAAACCAAGCACTACGCGCATGCTCCTAGGGGGATAGATTGGTAGGAAAAGACCATCGCTCGTCCCCGACCGCCACTCATAAGGAAGACAATCAAAGAAACACCTCGTGCTTCAAATTTGTTACACAACGGTTACCATACGTGCATGCTACGGGACTTGCAAACCTCAACACAAGTACTTCTCAAATTCACAACTACTCAACTAGCATGACTCTAATATCACTACCTTCATATCTCAAAACAATCATCAAGCATTGAACTTCTTATAGTATTCAATGCACTTTATATGATAGTTTTTATTATACCCATCTTGGATGCTCATCATATTAGGACTAATTTTATAGCCAAAGCAAATTACCATGCTGTTCTAAAAGACTCTCAAAATAATATAAGTGAAGCATGAGAGATCAATAATTTCTATAAAATAAAACCACCACCGTGCTCTAAAAAGATATAAGTGAAGCACTAGAGCAAAATTATCTAGCTCAAAAGATATAAGTGAAGCACATAGAGTATTCTAATAAATTCCGATTCATGCGTGTCTCTCAAAAAGGTGTGTACAGCAAGGATAATTGTGGTAAACTAAAAAGCAAAGACTCAAATCATACAAGACGCTCCAAGCTAAACACATATCATGTGGTGAATAAAAATATAGCCTCAAGTAAAGTTACCGATAGATGAAGACGAAAGAGGGGATGCCTTCCGGGGCATCCCCAAGCTTAGGATTTTGGTCGTCCTTGAATTTTACCTTGGGGTGCCTTGGGAATCCCCAAGCTTAGGCCGTTGCCACTCCTTATTCCAAAATCCATCAAAACTTTACTCAAAACTTGAAAACTTCACAACACAAAACTTCAACAGAAAATCTCACGAGCTCCGTTAGTATAAGAAAATAAACCACCACTTTAAGGTACTGTAATGAACTCATTCTTTATTTATATTGGTGTTAAACCTACTGTATTCCAACTTCTCTATAGTTCATACCCCCAATACTAGTCATAGATTCATAAAAATAGGCAAACAACACACAAAAACAGAATTTGTCAAAACAGAATAGTCTGTAGCAATCTGATTTGTTCGAATACTTCTGGAACTCCAAAAATTCTGAAAAACTAGGACAACCTAGATAATTTGTATATTGATCGACTACAAAAAGAATTGGTATTTTATCACGTTCTGGTGAATTTTAAGAATTATTTTCGTGAGCGCAAAGTTTCTGTCTTGTTCAGCAAGATCAAACAACTATCATCCAAGAAGATCCTATTGGTTATACTTGGCACAAACACTAATTAAAACATAAAACCACATCTAAACAGAGCTAGATGAATTATTTATTACTAAACAGGAACAAAAAGCAAAGAACAAAAAATAAAATTGGGTTGCCTCCCAACAAGTGCTATCGTTTAACGCCCCTAGCTAGGCATAAAGCAAGAATAGATCTAAGTATTACCATCTTTGGTATTTAGTCCATAAGTGGCTCTCATAATTGATTCATAAGGCAATTTAATTTTCTTTCTAGGAAAGTGTTCCATGCCTTTCCTTAACGGAAATTGGAATCTAATATTTCCTTCTAAGCACAAGGAGAATTCAACACGGATTGCAACAAGGAAGTACAATCTATCAAAGAGCAATTGTCATAATTAAATTCCTTAAAATCCAAAATAGTGGGTTCATTGCTATGTAAAGTTTTGACCTCTTCAATCCCACTTTTATTAATTTTAACATCAAGATCTAAAAACTCCGAATCATTGGGACGCCTTTTAACTAAAGTTGACCCATCTCCAGTCCCATCTTTATCAAGATTCATATTGGAAAACAAAGATTTAATAGGAGTCACATCAATTACTTTTAGATCTTCATCATTATTATTATAAAAACTAGAAGAACACGCTTTCACAAAGAAATCTTTTTTAGCATTCATCCTAGCGGTTCTTTCTTTGCACTCATCAACGGAAATTCTCATGGCTTTGAGAGACTCATTGATATCATGCTTAGGTGGAATAGATCTAAGTTTCAAAGAATCAACATCAAGAGAAATTCTATCCACGTTCCTAGCCAATTCATCAATCTTAAGCAATTTTTCTTCAATCAAAGCATTGAAATTCTTTTGAGAATTCATAAATTCTTTAACACTAGTCTCAAAATCAGAGGGCATCTTATTAAAATTTCCATAAGAGTTGTTGTAGGAATTACCATAATTATTAGAGGAATTATTAGGAAACGGCCTAGAATTAAAGTTTCCTCTATACGCATTGTTACCAAAATTGTTCCTACCAACGAAATTCACATCCATAGATTCATTATTATTCTCAATCAAAGTGGACAAAGGCATATCATTAGGATAAGAAGAAACACTCTTATTAGCAAACGATTTCATAAGTTCATCCATCTTTCCACTCAAAACATTAATCTCTTCAATCACATGAACTTTTTTACTAGTGGATCTTTCGGTGTGCCATTGAGAATAATTAACCATAATATTATCTAGGAGTTTAGTAGCTTCTCCTAAAGTGATTTCCATAAAAGTGCCTCCCGCGGCCGAATCTAAAAGATTTCTAGAAGCAAAATTCAATCCGGCATATTTTTTTTGTATAATCATCCACAATTCAAACCATGTGTAGGGCAATTACGTATCATTAATTTCATCCTCTCCCAAGCTTGCGCAACATGCTCATGATCAAGTTGCTTAAAATTCATAATATCGTTCCTAAGAGAGATGATCTTAGCGGGAGGAAAATACTTGGAGATAAAAGCATCTTTGCACTTATTCCATGAATCAATACTATTTTTAGGCAAAGAAGAGAACCAAGTTAGCACGATCTCTAAGCGAAAACGGAAATACTTCAATTTAACAATATCATTGTCCACATCTTTCTTCTTTTGCATATCGCACAAATCAACAAAGTTGTTTAGATGGGTAGCGACATCTTCACTAGGAAGGCCAGAAAATTGATCTTTCATAACAAGATTCAACAAAGTGGCATTAATTTCACAAGATTCAACATCAGTAATAGGAGCAATCGGAGTGTTAATAAAATCATTGTTGTTGGTATTGGAAAAGTCACATAATTTAGTATTATCTCGAGCCATCGTGACAAACAATCAATCCAACACACAAACACACAAGAGGCAAGCGAAAAGAGGCGAACGGAAAAGAGGCAAAGAAAAGGCAAAGGGGTTTTCAAAAATCGTTTTAGAAGTGGGGGAGAGGAAAACGAGAGGCGAATGGCAAATAATGTAATGTGAGGGAGAAGAGTTTATGATGGGTACTTGGTATGTCTTGACTTGAGCGTAGATCTCCCCGGCAACGGCGCCAGGAATCCTTCTTGCTACCTCTTGAGCATGCGTTGGTTTTCCCTTGAAGAGGAAAGGGTGATGCAGCAAAGTAGCGTAAGTATTTCCCTCAGTTTTTGAGAACCAAGGTATCAATCCAGTAGGAGATAACACATAAGTCACCTAGTACCTGCACAAACAATCAAGAACATTGCAACCAACGCGATAAAGGGGTTGTCAATCCCTTCACGGTCACTCACAAAAGTGAGATCTAATAAAGATAGTAAGATAAATATTTTTGGTATTTTTGTTGTATAGATTGGAAAGTAAAGATTGCAACATAAAATAAATAGGAAACTAGAATTGTAGATCGGAAACTTATATGCTATAAAGTAGACCTGGGGGCCATAGGTTTCACTAGTGGCTTCTCTCATGATAGCATATATTACGGTGGGTGAACAAATTACTGCCGAGCAATTGATAGAAAAGCACATTGTTGAGGATATAGACCTTAGAATCACCCGCCAGGATGGGCCGGGTTACTCATATGGTCGTTGCCAGAAGCCCGGAGCCAAGCTTGAAGACGATGGGCCAGAGATGGGCTTAAGACCCGGATATGGCTTAAGGCCCGTAGTTACAATCATTATTATGGTAGAACTTGTAGTGTAAGGCAAGAATAGTTAAGAGTCCGAGCCGGACACTCTTATGAGCCGGCCGGGACTCTGAGAGCTGCTGGGCGCCAGCCTCCCTATATAAAGGGACGACCCGGCAGCGGTTTAGGGACAAGAACAACCTCGACGAAAGCCAGGCATAGCAGTTAAGCTCCCTGGTCATCGAAACCCTAATCAATACCACCGCAAACTGGACGTAGGCTTTTACCTTCACCGTAAGGGGCCGAACCAGTATAAACCCTCGTATTCCTTGTCCCGCTTAACCCCTTCAAGCTTCCTAGTAGCGATGGCTCCACGACTAAGTCCTAGCTCGAGGACATCTGCCGTGACAATTCCACGACAGTTGGCGCCCACCGTGGGGCCAGCGCACGGTGGATTTGAGTTCTTGAAGGGCAGCTTCGAAGGGCTCAAGGGATACGCTGTGGGCCGGATGACCAAGAGTCGTCGCGGCAAACTTTACATCGACGATGCAGACTGGGGCCCCGACGCCGGCTCAATTGAGTACGGGTACCGGGTCCCCTTCGGCGGAATTCATGTTTTCATCGGCAAGGTTGGTGAGCCGGGCCCTGAGCCGGATCTCTGCACCGATCTCATCGAGGTGGCTCAGCGCGCACGACCCGCCCGGGCCCGACCTGCCTTAAGGCATGCTTTTGTGGGGTGTATCCACGGAGGACTCTCTGATCGATCTGGATCTGGTGATGAGACGGCCGCCGGCTCTGACGGTGAGTCGGCCGCCGGTGAGTCAAACTCGTTGTATCAACTTCAAGATGGCAGGCTCATGGGTTGTTCCGATGGTGACAGTATTCCGGACCTATTTGAGCCGCCAAGCCGGGTGGGAATCTTTATGGCCGGTGCACAGCCTGTTCAGAACCCCGCGGCTGGAGTAGGAAACCCGGTGCCTTCTCCGGCTCAGGTACTGATGGATCTCACGGACAAGATGACGGCCCTGTTAACCGCCACGGTTGACCCGGCGGATCAAGCTCAGCATGATGCGAAGATGGCACAGTTAAAATTGGATCTAGTGAAAGCTAAGGAGGACCTCGCAGCGGAAGGGATCAGGATGGCTGCGGAGAGGGCGACCCTCGATGCCCAAACTCAGTTGATCCAGGCGCAGTCCTTCCAACTCACGATGGATCAGAACGCGTCCAATGAGGTCATGAGAAGGAGGTATCAAAAGACCCAATCTCGGCTCCCGCCGGTTTACGATCCACGCAACCTCTTCAGCACGCCAGGTGCAGGGTCTAGTAACCCGCAGGGGTCATAGCGCCCGGGTCTGGGCCCCCTATTCAGCCACGAGTGATGGGGCCTCCCCAGGTGCCCCCTGCCACACCTTAGTATGTGCCAACACCCCCGGGTCATTATAATAACCCGCTGGAGAACATGGTTGCTGCGGCAGCACGGCTGGCGGCTCTCCCAGTTGACGGCGACTCTCCGACGGCTATTGAAACCCGGTGGGTCAGGGAACTCCTTCAGACAGCACTGGCGCAGCAAGAGGCGTACTCCTACAGCCGGGATAGGATCCACTCGACCCCTCGTCCGGGCCGGAGCCCGAGTTACAGCAGGCACATGGTCTCAGCGACCGGCTCAAGCAACGTCCGACGCCATGACCCGCCCCCTGGCCACGACCCGGTTTATAACGGAGCCTATCACGCAGCGGACCAAGACAGAGCGCGGCAAGAGGCGGAGCAGGTGCCTCAATTGACGGCTTACCAGACCCCCCCGGCTTATCCGACGACTTCCGTCGACGTGGGTATCCCTACCAGGACGGGAGGTGTCCCCTGTTTAGTGCCGGCTATCCGCAATGAACGTTTACCCAAGGACTTCAAAGGCCCTAGGAAGGTGCCCAACTATACGGCTGACTTACAACCCGCAGCCTGGATCGAGAGTTATGAGATGGCCATGGAGCTACTGGAGGTCAGTGAGGCGGCAATGGCCAAGTACTTCACCATGATGTTGGATGGGACTGCCCGCACTTGGTTAAAGGGGCTACCACCAAATTCCATTGGGTCCTGGGCTGAGCTGAAAGCCCGTTTCATCCAAAACTTCAAAGATACCTGTAGGCAGTCCATGTCAACTGTGGATTTGACTAACTGTAAGTAGCAGGAGGGTGAGTCTACGACACATTGGGTTCGCCGGGTTAAAGAGATCATACACTCGTCAGACAAGATGGATGCCGGCTCAGCAGTCTTAATGCTGGAGCAAAATTGTCGTTTTGTGCCCCTGAAGATGAAACTCGGGCGGCTTAAGCGCGACTGCAGTGACATGGGTACACTAATGGCGGCTCTTGTCAAGTACGCCGATTCTGATGGTACCAAGGATCCCCCTTCAGATGATGAAAGGACAGGGAAGGGAAAGAAGAATGGCAATGGCAAGGGTCTTCAGCATAACCCGGGGAACCAAGGAAGAGGCAAGCGCAAGGCAGATGGCAGCCTAGAGTTTGTAGCCAACGCCAGCGCACAAGGCAATAACCAGCGACGCAAGGGGAGGCCCCCTCCCCGAGGCGGCGGGTCAGGACCGACACTGGAGCAGCTGTTGAATGAGCCGTGTCCAAGGCATGGCTCTAGAGAGAAGCCGGTGACTCATCTATGGAAGGATTGTGCAATCATGAAGGCCTTTAAGAACTACAATGGCCCGGGTGGCGGCTCGGGCGCCGGCGGTTTTCATGGCCCGGGCGGCGGCTCAAATTCTAATCCTCAGAACGGTCAAGGGGGCTTTAATCAGCAGTCTGGCCAGGGTCATCAGCAGCAGCAGGGAGGTTATCAGACCAATCCAAAGCAGCTTAGCGGTGGACAGTATCATGTGTTTACCACCAGTCTGTGTAAACGAGATCAGAAGCTTCATAAAGAGGGCAGTAAATGCCGTCGAGCCGGCGGTTCCGCGCTACTTGCGGTGGTCTGAACAGCCCATAGTGTGGAGTAGGGAGGATCACCCTCCCCGGGTGGATAATCCAGGTCACTTGGCCTTGGTAGTGGCTCCTCAGGTAGGAGGATATAAGTTCACTAAAGTGCTCATGGATGGAGGCAGCAGCATCAACATCCTCTATTATGAGACGTTCCGTCGTATGGGGTTGATTGATAAAAACCTCAGCCATTCCAACACTATTTTCCACGGTGTGGTACCGGGTAAGTCGGCTTATCCAGTCGGCAAGATTGAATTGGAAGTGGCCTTTGGAGATGAGAGCAACTACAGGGTGGAGAAATTGACCTTTGAGGTGGTCAAGATAAGGAGCCCATACCATGCTATATTTGGACGGCTGGCTTACGCCAAGTTCATGGCACGGCCGTGTTATGTGTACTTACAGCTCAAGATGCCAGGTCACAATGGGACCATTACGGTTCACGGCAGCCAGAAGGTGGCCTTGGAATGTGAGGAAGGCGATGCAGCTTATGCAGAATCTATTTGTGCAACGGAGGAGTTGAAGTTTTACAAAGACAATGTTGACCCAACAGATATGACCTCTCTGAAAAAGCCGACTACGGAAAATGAGCCGGCGATGAAATTTAAGTCGGCTGATGAAACTAAGCTCGTTGATTTTGTCCCAGGAGATTCATCTCAGCAGTTTAGCATCAGTGCAAATCTGGATCCGAAATAGGAAGGCGCGCTCATCGAGTTCATCCGTGAGAATAGGGACATCTTCGCATGGAAACCTTCTGACATGCCAGGTGTACCTAGGGAACTCGCTGAGCACACTCTCAATGTTGATCCGAAATTTAAGCCGGTCAGACAGTTCCTTCGGCGGTTTAATGAAGAGAGGCGGAAAGCCATTGGTGAAGAGGTGGCCCGGCTCTTGGCGGCCGGGTTTATTGTTGAAGTCTTCCACCCAGAGTGGTTAGCTAACCCGGTGCTCGTACTCAAGAAGAACGGCACTTGGCGGATGTGTGTAGACTACACGGACTTGAACAAGGCGTGTCCGGCTGATCCTTTTGCCCTTCCCCGTATTGATCAAATTATTGATGCTACGGCCGGTTGTGCGCGTTTAAGTTTTCTGGACGCTTATTCTGGATATCATCAGATTAAAATGGCGGTTAAGGACCAGGAGAAGACGACGTTCATCACTCCATTTGGAGCCTTCTGCTATGTGTCCATGCCCTTTGGACTCAAGTGTGCACAGGCGACTTATCAGCGTTGCGTGCAAAACTGTCTTCATAAACAGATTGGGCGCAATGTTCACGCCTATGTGGACGATATTGTGGTTAAGTCCATAAAGGAGGAAACCCTGATAGATGATTTGAGAGAAACCTTTGATAATCTCCGGGTCTACAAGATGATGCTTAACCCGGCCAAGTGTGTCTTTGGTGTTCCTGCAGGCAAACTCTTGGGTTTTTTGGTTTCTGACAGAGGCATTGAAGCTAACCCAGAGAAGATCAAGGCCATCACCTCCCTGGCTAAGCCGGCGTGTATAAATGACGTTCAGCGCTTGGCGGGTCGCATCGCTGCATTAAGCCGGTTTATAAGCCGTCTGGGTGAGAAGGCCATGCCATTATATCAGTTGATGAAAAAGACTGATAACTTTGTCTGGAATGATGCAGCTAATACTGCCTTCGAGGATTTGAAGAAGCAGCTGGCAGAGCCTCCAGTCCTTGCTGCTCCGGTTGATAAGGAGCCCTTATTATTATATGTAGCGGCGAACACACGAGCCGTCAGTGCGGCTATTGTGGTGGAGCGCAAGGAGGAGGGTAAGGAGCATCCGGTTCAGCGGCCGGTTTATTATGTCAGCGAGGTGCTCATTGAGTCCAAGCAGCGGTACCCGCATTGGCAGAAGCTTGTGTATGGTGTGTTCATGGCGAGCCGGAAACTTAAGCATTATTTTCAGGGTCATCCCATCACTATCGTCAGTTCTGCCCCTCTTGGTGATATCATTCAAAACAGAGAGGCCACAGGGAGAATTGCTAAGTGGGCTATAGAACTTGGACCTCATGGTCTCAAATACGTGCCACGCACTGCTGTTAAATCTCAGGCCTTGGTGGATTTCATCAACGATTGGACAGAGTCACAGGTGCCCGAGCAGAAGCCGGATAACACATATTGGACTATTTACTTTGATGGGTCCAGGCAGTTGGAGGGCTCGGGGGCCGGAGTCGTGTTAGCTTCTCCTAAAGGTGACAAGTTCCATTATGTGCTACAGTTGCTGTTTCCTTGTACTAACAACGCGGATGAGTATGAGGCCTTGCTCCATGGTCTTCGGATGGCTAAAGAGATGAGCTTAAGCCGGGTAAGGTGCTTCGGCGACTCAGACTTGGTGGCTCAACAAGTATCAGGGAAGTGGGATTCCAAGGACCCTCTCATGGCGGCTTATCGCCGCGAGGTTGATGCCATTGCTGGGCATTTTCAGGGTTACCAAGTGGAACACATCGACCGCAGGAAGAACGAGGCGGCGGATGCTTTAAGCCGGCTGGGCTCTCAGCGAAAGCCGGTGCCGCCTAACACTTTCCTGGACGTCCTGTATAGCCCTTCTGTTAAGTTGCCTACAGAGGAAGACTTGGCTGTCCCTGACCCGGAGGCACGACTGGTGGCGGCTCTCCATATCATACCAGACTGGACAATGCCGCATCTGGCTTACATGACCCGGGGCGAGTTGCCCGAGGATGAAACCTTGGCCAGGCAAATAACCTGGCGGGCTAAGTCAATGATTGTTATCAATGGGGAATTGCATCACCGCAGTGTGACGGGAGCGTTTCAGCGTTGTGTTTCCCCTGAGGAAGGTCAAGAAATCTTGCGTGAGATTCATGAAGGGGATTGTGGCCATCACGCCGGCTCAAAGTCTCTTGTGGCCAAGGCTTTTCGTCATGGTTTCTATTGGTTGACGGCTCGTGCTGATGCAGAGGACTTGGTCAGTAAGTGTGATGGTTGCCAAAGGTTCTCGCGACGGGCTCACATACCGGCTCAAGAGCTAAGGATGATCCCAATTACTTGGCCCTTTGTGGTCTGGGGGCTTGATATGGTTGGGCCTTTCAAAAGGTCCAAGGATAAGAAGACCCACCTTTTGGTGGCAGTTGACAAGTTTACCAAGTGGGTCGAAGCGGAGCCCGTTAGCAAGTGTGATGCAGCCACGGCGGTTCAGTTTATGAAAAAGGTGATCTTTCGCTTTGGTTTTCCGCACAGTATTATCACTGACAATGGCACCAATCTCTCCAAAGGCGCCATGGAAGAATTTTGTCAATGAGAGCATATCCGACTTGATGTTTCCTCAGTAGCTCATCCTCAATCCAATGGTCAAGCTGAGAGAGCTAATCAGGAGATTCTGAAGGGCATCAAGCCCCGGCTTTTGGTCCCTTTGCAACGGACGCCGGGTTGTTGGGTGGAGGAGTTGCCCTCCGTGTTATGGAGCATCAACACTACTCCTAACAGGTCTACAGGTTTTACACCTTTCTTCATGGTTTACGGGGCAGAAGCAGTCCTCCCCAGTGACATCCGTCATGACTCACCGCGAGTGGCGGCTTATGTTGAGGCGGATAATGAACAGGCGCGCCAAGATGCTCTTGACTTGCTGGACGAACAGCGTGATGTGGTAGCAGCCCGTTCAGCGATTTACCAACAAGACCTGCGCCGTTATCATAGCCGCCGGGTTAAATCCCGGGTCTTTCAGGAAGGGGATCTCGTGCTCCGGCTTATCCAAGATCAAACTGATACGCACAAACTATCCCCGCCTTGGGAAGGGCCCTTTGTGGTCAGCAAGAACTTGCACAACGGGTCGTATTACCTCATTGACGTCCGGGAGCACAAAGATTCACGTAAGTCGGAGGAAGAGACCCGTCGGCCGTGGAACATAGCTCAGCTTCGGCCTTACTACATTTGAGCCACCGGCTTTCATAATGTACATATTTCTCTCAGCCATGTATATATTATGATAAAGCAATAAAGCAGGACCGCTGTCCTTTTTCTCCTCCAAATGTGCATGTGTTTTCTTTGCAAGATCAACATGGTAACTTGAAGGAGGATCCGGCTCATGATCGTATTCGAATCTAGCCGCAGGTAGTAAGGTCACTTGGGGGCTTCTTGTTCAAACATGGGTCGTATTCGAACCAAAGAGAACATAGCTGTCGATACCCATTTGATTGGCAAAGTGCCGAGCTCATTGGGAGGTTTTCTCTGATCATATTTGAATCATAGTTTAACCCCTTTGAGAACCGACGTGGATCGTATTCGAATCAGCGTCGTTAAACAATTCTTAAAATCACTTGGGGGCTTCCTGTTCAAACATGGGTCGTATTCGAACCAAAGAGAACATAGCTGTCGGTACCCTCTTGATTGGCATCGCCACACCCACTGGGGGCTATATGATCGTATCCGAATCTTAGCTTAACCCCTTTGGGCCGGGTCTCTGGTCGAATTCGAACCGGAAGCCCCCAAGCTCTTCTGCTTTATCACAAGATTTCTCTGATTATGTCAAAGTGTGTACAGCCAGGTCTCGCTTGGCCGGGTTAAATTTTGATTTCTAGTGTTGGTTCAGCACAATAGGTGTCATTAAAACAGATACACCGGAGTTAAGGTACCACCCTTATTACCCGGGTTATCTAAACCGGAAATGCACTGGCAGGCCGCTAAGTGTGTTATCACGGCTATATTAAAGACATGACTAAGGGTCAATCTTTTTGATTCATATCCGGGTTATATGTCTAAAACCGATGATTCTCAGCGCGGTAAGCCGCCCAGAGACTTGTGATTTGTCCTTGTATGCAGGATAGTTCAAGGCAATTATTGGAGACTAAGGAGAATGAATGACCCGGAGAAATATCAAAGAGACAACTTCAATAGACTTCAGCATTCAATATCTGCACGATGGCACGGCAAAGATAAACTGTTGCACCTACTCTATTACAAGACTCATCGAGTCCAAAAGGGTGGAGCATTGTTTGGTAAACCAGCTGCAGAAGTTAAGACGCTTGCTGGGTGGAAGTCTCCGGCTCATCTCTTCCTTCTCCTCCGGCTGTTCCCAAGGTCTGGAAGGTCGACGACTTCCAGTCGATGCCGCTCAGCGCTTCGAATTGGGCTTCCTCGTCAATTAACCCGGCCGAGTCAATCTCCGGGGCAAAGGTGTGCTGACGAGCCGGCGGAATTAAACTCAGAGCTTCATAGCGAGGGGTTGGAATCCTCTGATTTTCCGCATTATAACCCGGCTGGTACTTGGTCAGATCCGTGTCGTTTCCAATAAGAGTCGCCACCGGGCGCACGATCTTCACGCAGGCGGCGAAGTCTTTTTGGTCGAAAGCCGTGCCATCCTCCTTCAGACTTGGATAGCCGAGGGCGATGTCTGCCGGGTCCAGCTCCGGCAGGAAAGCCTTGGCCCGGCTCAGCGCGGCGATCGCTCCGGATCTCGCAGAGGCCCGTCGCAGCTCTTGGATACGTTGCGGGAGGACGGCGAGCCGGCGAAGAACCTCCGCCAAGTGAGTCGGCACCTCGTTGGATAAGGCTACCACAGCTAAGGCACGTTGTGACCCGGTGTAGAGTTGCTCCACCAGGGTGTACACGGCCTTTAGCTTGGTTACCACACTCTGGTTGAGGTTGGCACTTCTGGAACCTGTTTCATAGAGCAGGACAAGCCGCCGACCAGGGTGAGTTATGAGGCATTAAAATTTTAAACTGAATAAAAGCCGGCGGATGACTTACCAAAGATTGCAGCAACCATTTGAGACACTTGGCGCTTTAAGCCGGAGAGTTCGGCCGTCTTCTCTGACAGGGCCCTCTCCGCCTGATCAGCCCGGTTCACCAATGCGGCCTTTTCTTCGGCCCACGCTTTTCGTTCAGCGTCAAACTCTGTCTTAAGCTTCTCTTGTGAGGCGATGCTGGACACGAACTTGGCATTTGCCTTCCGGGTCTCCATCTCTTGCATCTTCATCCGGTTCTTGAGGTCAGCGAGGTCAGCCTCAATTTTCTTGCCAGCAGCCTGTATAAATGTCCGGGTTATGACATGCACAGTTGCTATACAAATTTAAAGTCCCAAGTGTTTTCCAAGCAAAGACACTTGGCACTTGGGGGCTAATGCATGTTCAACGTTTCTATTTACCAATTTCTGGTTCATGGAAGCAAGCCGGAAGATAAGTCCCAAGTGTTTTCTAAAGCCAAGACACCTGGCACTTGGGGGCTAATGTGTATCGAAGGCTCTTATCTACAAATTACCGGTTTAATTGGTAAAACCGGAACTTCAGTTTACAACATATTCAATCATAAGTTGTTGACTTAAGGGCTAGCATGGTAAAAGTAACTAGGCAGTAAGTAAGAGGACAGGAGATAATACCTCAGATTTCTGCTGGATCTGGGTCACCATGGCAACCTTTGCGTCCCGGCTCTTGTGCACTTGGTTGATGTAGCCAGAGACAAGCTCTCCGATGCTCAGGTTGGCATAGTCAGTTAGATCCAGACTGACCCGGTGGGGCTGCAGTACTTCCCCATTGGCAGAGCACTTGGCCAGTGCCGTAGGCCTCCCCGGCTCAACGAATTCCGTCCGGGTGATTTCCACGTCCGGGTCATTTGTTGGCTGAGCCGAGCCGGAGGCCTCCGGCTCAGCAGAAGCTTCTACAGGTGCCTTGTCGATTGGAGCGGTGGCTTCGGGGGCGGAGGCAGCTGGCGGTTCTTGAACCGTCACCTCCGGTTCAGGCAAATCCGGCTCTCCGGTCGACTTGGTTTTCTTCGCCCTCTTGGTGAGCTTTGCCTGGGCACTGAAAGAATAACAAAGGTTAGTACAAAAAGTATGAGCAAAGATCAGAACAACATGAGATGGTTATCATTACCCGGGCACGGTCTTGAAAGTTGGCAGATTCGACTGCATAGAATCGGCGGAAGAAGGGGAAGTCTCCTGATAATTTGAATCAGAGGAATTAAGCGGTTTGCGTATAACACCCGCAAAAGGATGAAAAGGGTACAATTTTGTGGTCACCTCGGTCCGGCGTTTCCTTGATGCATCAGGTAACCCGGAGGAGAGGTCAGCGTCCTTGTTGGTCCGGGTATGCCGCCAGCTTTCATGAACCTGTCGCTTCAAAATAAATTGAGGATCTTGGTAAGCTAAAGGATGGGAAAAGCTTACTTTCCGGGTTACTCTTCGGGTTTTCAGCCGTGGCAAGGGCTCCGAGTCGGAGGAAAGTATTGTTACCTCTTCAACCACCGGGTTACTGGCTCCGGTGTCCTCCTGTTGATAAACAGCATTGATAAGGCGGACAGAACTAAAGCAACAAGTATAACAAGAGCTTACAGGTTTAGGAATTACCTCAGACTCAGAGCTGTCACTCAGCTGCAACAGCTCCGAAGCAGTGGGCCTACTTCCCTTCTTACGGGGAGCGGCTTTCTTGGCGGCTTTCTTCGCCTTTCTGGCCTTTTTGGCAGCGTCATGGTCATACTTGACCCGCCAGAACTTGTCATCAGCCTGAAAAATACAATGATGAATTCTTAAAACGGTTCAGATGAAAGTTATATGCAGAAGAAGGTAAAATGTTAAAGTCAGCGGCTTACCGCTGGGGCTGGGTTGGTCTTGCAGAAGGGGGCTAACCCGGTCCTCCCGCAGTCTGCCAGGCTCTCGTTCAGAAGAGCCTTGGTCATATCTTCCGCAACGTCTTCAGGAAGATCGTTGCGGCTGTGTCTCTGAGGGTCATCCTTTCGGCCCGTGTACTCGCACATTAAGCCGGGGCGGCGGCTCAATGGGATCACCCGCCACGATATCCAGACCCGGACCAGATCGATTCCATTCAGACCATTGCCCAGGAGAGCCTTGATCTTGTTGATGGTGGGGAGCAGAGGTTGGCGCTTCGCTTGAGTCAGCTTATCTGACAGTGGGTGAGTCGGCTCCAGGCGCGAGGGGCGAAAGCCGGGCAACGGACTCTCGTCAGCCGGCGACGTGTCTTGGCAGTAAAACCACGTCAGATTCCAGTCCTTGGGATGGCTGGGCGGCTCTGCGTAAGGGAAGAGGCAGTCCCTACGCCGCTGGATGGAGATGCCACCTAACTCCAGACTTGGCCCATTGGCGCACTCATTCTGACGGTTTAAGTAAAAAAGCTCTCTGAAGAGCAGCAGACTAGGTTCTTCTCCAAGGTAAACCTCGCAGAATACTTGGAAGTTGCAGATGTTGGACACTGAGTTGGGTCCTATGTCCTGAGGCCGCAAGTCGAAGAAGTTTAGAATGTCTCTAAAAAACTTTGAGCCGGGCGGTGCGAAGCCCCGGCTCATGTGATCCGCAAAAATTACTACCTCCCCGTCCTTTGGCTGTGGTCTCTCTTCTGACGGGTCGGGGGCACGGTAGGACATGACGTCCTTCTTGGGCAGATATCCAGACTTAACAAAATCTGCTAGTGTCTCACTGGTGACATTGGACCTCATCCAGTTGCAAGTGATGGAGGCTTTGGGAGCTTTGGGAGGCATGGTGAAAGTCGGCAGTCTATGACAAAAAGGAAAACGTCCGGATTAATTATAAGCCGGAGGAAATCTACAGCTCAAAGTCAAGGTGGCGGCTTATGAAGGGGACTAATGGTATATACCTAAGTACAGCGGGTTATTTAAGCCGCAGGGGTATTCAGAATAATTTGATTGTCTACGGCCTTATCACAGCTAAGCCGGAGGATTCTACGGAGCATGATTTTCTTTAACCCGGAAGGTTCTATGGCGTGTGGTTTCTTTAAGCCGGAAATGTAAACCGCCGTGATTCAATGGTTGCAGTTTTTTACTAAGTGTGGTAAAACAGGTTTCACACTTTGTAGTAACTATTTCGGATCAAAATGGTCGGGCGAAAGAAATGTTTCTAGACCTAGAAACAGAAGCGAGGGAGTTCTTGGGCTCGAACAAGGCTCTTATGCAGTAAAAAGAGGGCTGCTTGCATGTAAAATGGGTGCTAAATAGTCACCGCAATAGTTCTATGCAGGTCTAAGATCAAAAGGAGGCAGTAAAAATCAAATCTACTGAGGCCCGCGATGAACTACGAGGAACACGGATGAACTACTCGAACCCTACTGCAGATCTGTTCTACAGGGCAGAAGAAACTTACAGGGGCTGGTGAGTCGCGGAGGTCGTCGCGTTTCTCTGGTCAAATCAGGGTAATGCAGCGGCCTGAGTTGGTGACGATGAGAAGACCCGCAGCGGCGGCAGCAGCAGAGCTTGAGCAGGGGAGCAGTGGCACGAGGAAGAAGACGAAGAAGAGAGAAGTGGCTGAAAGCCCGTCGGGCCGGCCTATTTATAAGGGAGAGCTCATAAGTGGGCGCGAGAATCAAGGAGACCACGGCGTGGTTATCTCCTCACGAGACGCCTCGATTTTCGGGATGACAGTAAATGTAAAGATCCGTTGCGGATCTGGCGGAGTAAAAAACGGGCTTAATGGAAGATGACGTCACGGCGGATTATCCGGAGTCCAGAGGATGACGTCACGCCGGGTTATGGTCTTCACACAATTGTAAGCTGGCGATTTTCTGTCGAAGGGATTGAAGATTGACATGAGCCGGCTCAAATCAATCTGGGGCCTAATGTTGAGGATATAGACCTTAGAGTCACCCGCCAGGATGGGCCAGGTTACTCATATGGTCGTTGCCAGAAGCCCGGAGCCAAGCTTGAAGACGATGGGCCAGAGATGGGCTTAAGACCCGGATATGGCTTAAGGCCCGTAGTTACAATCATTATTATGGTAGAACTTGTAGTGTAAGGCAAGAATAGTTAAGAGTCCGAGCCGGACACTCTTATGAGCCGGCCGGGACTCTGAGAGCTGCTGGGCGCCAGCCTCCCTATATAAAGGGACGACCCGGCAGCGGTTTAGGGACAAGAACAACCTCGACGAAAGCCAGGCATATCAGTTAAGCTCCCTGGTCATCGAAACCCTAATCAATACCACCGCAAACTGGACGTAGGCTTTTACCTTCACCGTAAGGGGCCGAACCAGTATAAACCCTCGTATTCCTTGTCCCGCTTAACCCCTTCAAGCTTCCTAGTAGCGATGGCTCCACGACTAAGTCCTAGCTCGAGGACATCTGCCGTGACAATTCCACGACACACATAGTTATGAGAATATCTAGGCAATGATCATGAATATAGGCATCACGTCTGTGTCAAGTAGACCGAAATGATTCTGCATCTACTACTATTACTCCACACATCGACCGCTATCCAGCATGCATCTAGAGTATTAAGTTCATAACAACAGAGTAACGCATTAAGCAAGATGACAGGATGTAGAGGGATAAACTCAAGCAATATGATAGAAACCCCATCTTTTTATCCTCGATGGCAACAATACAATGCGTGCCTTGCTGCCCCTATTGTCACTGGGAAAGGACACCGCAAGATTGAACCCAAAGCTAAGCACTTCTCCCATTGCAAGAAAGATCAATCCAGTAGGCCAAACTAAACCGATAATTCGAAGAGACTTGCAAAGATATCAAATCATGCATATAAGAATTCAGAGAAGAACCAAATATTATTCATAGATAAACTTGATCATAAATCCACAATTCATCGGATCTCGGCAAACACACCGCAAAAGAGTATTACATCGAATAGATCTCCAAGAACATCGAGGAGAGCTTTGTATTGAGAACCAAAGAGAGAGAAGAAGCCATCTAGCTAATAACTATGGACCCGAAGGTCTATGGTAAACTACTCACGCTTCATCGGAGAGGCTATGGTGTTGATGTAGAAGCCCTCCGTGATCGACTCCCCCTCCGGTAGATTGCCGGAAAAGGCCCCAAGATGGGATCTCACGGGTTCAAAAGGTTGCGGTGGTGGAAAAGTGATTTCGTGGCTCCCCTTGGTGTTTTTTGGGTATAAGAGTATATAAAGGCGAAAGAAGTACATCGGTGGAGCTCCGTGGGGCCCACGAGGGTGGGGGCGCGCCTACCCCCCATGGGCGCCCCGCGGAGTTCCAGACTTCGACTCCAAGTCTTCTGGATTGCGTTTGTTCCAAGAAAGATCATCGTGAAGGTTTCATTCCGTTTGGTATTCCTTTTCTGCAAAACACTGAAATAGGCAAAAAAGCAGAAACTGGCACTGGGCCTTCGGTTAATAGGTTAGTCCCAAAAATAATATAAAAGAGCATATTAAAGCCCATTAAACATCCAAAACAGATAATATAATAGCATGTAACAATAAAAAATGATAGATACGTTGGAGACGTATCACCGACCAGCTCACTGAGCTCTAGAACACCTCTCCTCAAGAGGCTATTCTTACCTTATACTTGCCCACCCTCGGCCTACAAGGCAATCCACCACACCACACTGGAGTAGGGTATTACACCGCAACGGTGGCCCGAACCAGTGTAAACTCTTGTGTCTCTTGCTCTTTGGGTTCGTCTAGCTAGGCCTTGAGATCGTGGTGTGAGCGAGCTAGGGAGAGAGAGTTCTTCATGTGCACCCTAGAGTTCGAACCTCAAGGGTTTGCTGGAATTCGTAATCCAACATTTGGCGCGCCAGGTAGGGGTGCGATGAAGCCTTTCCCCCGTTGATCCACGCTCTACCGCTCCGCCGCATCCATGGCTGACGCTCGCCGAGCTTGTCCTGAGCGCCGGGCCGCCCTTGCCGCTCGCGCCGCTCAGACGGCGCCCGTTGGCGGACCTCCCCGCCGTTCTCCATCACCCACTACTAACGCTGCCACCGGCCCGGCCGGAAACGAGCAGCAAGCCTCGTCGCTGCACCCTTCTGTGCGGCGGGACGGACACACCGCCACCCCGTCGCTGACTCCGGCCGACTCGTCGTCCCATGCTCGTAACGCGCCCATGGACGCGCTGGCCGCACTGCTCATGGCACGTGAGCTCCCGCGTTACCGTCCGGTCGACGACCTCAACGAAGATTGGCTGGACCGCATCGCCGTGCTCGTCAGCGCCGCCGGGGGCTCTCCTGCACTGTCCCTCTAGCTACCTCGCCCACCTCCAGCTACGGGCGACGTAGCCCACGGAGCGCCTCCACTACCTCCGCATCAATATGCCGCCCTCGCACCAAGACGCTCGGCCCCGCGGCGCGACCCACCGTGCAGGGTGCCTGCCGCCCTCGCACCAAGAAGTCCCTCGGCCACAAGAAAAATGCTCCTGCGCTCCTAGCACCACCGCGTCAAGACCGTGTACCGCCTGCGGCGGCGGCACGTGGATACCAGGACCAAGCTCCGCCTCCGCGACGGGCTCAAGTGACCACAGCAGGCTGTCGCGCCTTCACCCCCGAGCTGCGCAGCGCCGTCTGGCCCGACAAGTTCAAGCTCAAGCCCGACCTGCCTCCGTGCTATGACGGCACCCCCGAACCTGCTGAGTTCCTGCAGCTCTACGAGCTGAGCATCGAGGCGGCCAACAACGATGAGAAGGTCATGGCGAACTGGTTTCCCATGGCTCTCAAGGACGGCGCGCGTCCGTGGCTCCTGAACCTGCCCGCAGGATCGATCTCCTCCTGGGGCGAGATGCGTGAGCGTTTCTTCACCAACTTCAAGGCACTCGTGACCGCCCGCCGGCCGCAGGTGACCTGCGGCACATCAAGCAGCAGCTAGGGGAGACCCTGCAGAAGTACATCCAGCGCTTCAACAACGTCCGCCTCAAGATCCCCAAGGTGACGGACGAGGCCATCATCTCCGTGTTCTCCGATGGCGTCCACGACGTCAAGATGAAGGAGGAGCTCACCATCCACGAGGACCTATGCACGGCCCTGGAGATGTTCAACATGGCAACCAAGTGTGCAAGGGCTGAGGAAGGGCGCCTTTCTCTCCTCGAGCTGCCAGCTGCCGACCAGGAGGACAAGAAGGCCAAGATCAAGGACGTGAAGCGCAAGGGGGCTACCGTGCTCGCGGCAGAGCCGGAGATGAAGCGCGGTCGTGACCACCCGGAGTCATCCAAGGCCAACCAACCATTCTGCGCCTTCCACAACGTTCACAGCCACAACACCAACGACTGTCAGGAGCTCAGGGCCGTCCACGATGGACGCTTCAGTCAACGCCCCAAGCGCAACGACCGAGGCTACGGCCAAGGAGGAGGACGAAGTGGAGGACGCTGGGACGACCGCGGCCCCCGCCAGGAGTGGCAGGACCGGCCTCGTGAGGACCGCTAGCAGGACCAGCCTCGCGAGGGTGCCTGGAGGGAGCAGCCTCGTGAGGACCGTCCTCAGGGCAACGCTGGCCTCCCTCCGCTGCCACCACCACCAAGAAGGAACGACAACCATCATCAGGATGAGGGGGCTGGGGGCTTCTAGGAGCCGCACACCATTGCTTGCATCTTGGGTGGCACTCAGGCCCGAGCCTCTCAGCGTATCTTCAAGTAGTTTGCTCGCGAGGTGAACGCGGCCCTTCATAGGCTTGAGGCCACGCACCCGCTCAGGTGGTCCAAGTGCGCCATCACCTTCAGCTCGTCAGACCAGCTCAAGTGCGCGGCAACTGCCGACGCCCTCCCGATGCTCTGCTCGCCCATCATCAGCAATGTCCAAGTCACCAAGACCCTCATCGACGGTGGCGCAGGGCTCAATGTTTTGTCCGTCGATATGTTCAACTGCCTCCAAGTGCCATACGATCAGCTACAGCCTACCAAGCCATTCTCAGGAGTAACCGACGGCTCCACCACCCCGATTGGGCAGGTTCGCCTCCCTGTCACATTCGGCCAGCACGACAATTACCGCACCGAGCTCATTGACTTCGACGTCGCCCACATCCGCTTGCCATACAACGCCATCCTTGGGTATCCAGCCCTGGCCAAGTTTATGGCAGTGACCCATCATGGCTACAACGTCCTCAAGATGCGAGGGAGCGGCGGCATCATCACGGTCGCCTGTGAGGAAAGGGATGCGGTGTGCTCTCTCGAGCGCGCTTACCAGGCGGCAGCAGCCGAAGACCCAGACAACGAGGGCGCCCTGCACCCTCCTGAGGCCATCCCCAAGAAGAAGAAGCAACTACTCCACCAAGGTATCACGCCCAAGATGCGACCCTATCCTAAAGGAACTCGACGGTCCCACCAAGGATAGAAGCGCATCTTGAAGACACTTTTGCAAGGTGGATATCATTACATCAACATTACATAATATTTGGGGATACATACAAGGCATACACATGCCGCAAGAATACATCAATACATCATACATAAGCTCAACATCCGACTACGGATGAAACATAAACAGAAACTCAAACGACATCCACCCTGCTAGCCCAGGCTGCCGACCTGGAACCTAACCCCTGATCGAAGAAGAAGCAGAAGAAGAACTCCAAACAAGTAAACATCGCTCTCGCGTCATGATCATCGCAAAACCTGTACCTGCAACTGGTGGTGTAGTAATCTGTGAGCCACGAGGACTCAGCAATCCCATTACCATGGGTATCAAGACTAGCAAAGCTTAATGGGAAAAGGATGGATAAGGTGGTGAGGTTGCAGCAGCGTCTAAGCAATGTATGGTGGCTAACTTACGCAAAGAAGAGCGAGAAGAGAAGCAACGGAACGGTCGTGAAACTAGCAATGATCAAGAAGTGATCCTGAACTCCTACTTACGTCAAGCATAACCCAGAAACCATGTTCACTTCCCGGACTCCGCCGAGAAGAGACCATCACGGCTACACACGCGGTTGATGCATTTTAGTTAAGGTCAAGTGTCAAGTTCTCTACAACCGGATATTAACAAATTCCCATCTGCCACATAACCGCGGGCACGGCTTTCGAAAGATATACCCTGCAGGGGTGTCCCAACTTACCCCATTATAAGCTCTCACGGTCAACGAAGGATAATCCTTCTCCCGGGAAGACCCGATCAGTCTCGGAATCCCGGTTACAAGACATTTCGACAATGGTAAAACAAAACCAGCAAGACCGCCCGATGCGCCGACATCCTGATAGGAGCTGCACATATCTCGTTCTCAGGGCAACACCGGATGAACACTACGTACAACTAAAACCAGACCTCAAGTTTCCCCGAGGTGGCGCTGCAAAGGGCTCTAGTTTGGACCAACACTCGGAGGAGCACTAGCCCCGGGGGGGGGGGTAAAATAAGATGACCCTCGAGAGCGCGACTCCCAAGGGAAAAAGGCTAGGTGAGGCAAATGTAAAACCAAGGTTGGGCCTTGCTGGAAGAGTTTTATTCAAAGCGAACTGTCAAGGGGGTCCCATAAATCACCCAACCGCGTGAGGGATGCAAAATCAAGGAACATAACACCGGTATGACGGAAACTAGGGCGGCAAGAGTGGAACAAAACACCAGGCATAAGGCCGAGCCTTCCACCCTTTACCAAGTATATAGATGCATTAATAATATAAGAGATATTGTGATATCCCAACATAAACATAATCCAACATGGAGCAAACTTCATCTTCACCTGCAACTAGCAACGCTATAAGAGGGGCTGAGCAAAGCGGTAACATAGCCAAACAACGGTTGCTAGGAAGGGTGACAAAGGTTAGAGGTTCATGGCAATTTGGGAGGCTTGAGGAGCAAGTGATAGGTAGCGCAGCATAGCGATAGAACGAAGCAAATAGCATAGCAATGATAGTAATGAGATCCAAAGTGACGGTCATCTTGCCTGAAATCCCGCTAGGAAGAAGAACGAGTCCATGAAGAAGATGAAGCCACGAAGACGAACGAATCCTCACGATCACAACGACACGGAAACTATCGAGAAGAAGCACACAACAAGGTAAACACACCACACATGAACAAGGCATGATGCTCAACCAAGTATGATGCATGAAAAGGCTATATGAAGCTACTCATGACGAGAGATGATGCATACAAGAACAACACATCAAGGCAAGTTTAAATGAGGCCGAAAAAAACATATAACAATTCCGGTAAGTCCTCATATGCAAATTTCGAAATTGGTCCAGAACTGAACAAGCATTAAGTTGAAGTTGTTAAACAGCAAGTTAAATAGCACCATGATGATCTACACGAAATTCTAGTCAAGTTACATATAAAGTTCATTAGAATCGGAGCTACGGCCTAGAAGATATGAGCAAAACAAGTTAAACATGGCATTGATGCAAAATGCATACAAACATCAAGCAAACACCTCAAACCAAGGATGCAACATGATAATATGGAACTACATACAATTCTAAGCAAGTTTCATATAGAGCATGCTTAAAACGGAGCAACGGTGCAACACATACACTCCAAACAAGACATAGCAACAAATCTGTCCAACACAGCAACTAGGCATATGGCAAGCATCAAAACAATATGCTACAGCAACTCAACATGAAAACAAAAGGCATGGACATGATGTACGGATAAAGCACAACAAAACATGAACACTGAGCTATCTCCAGAAATCACTAGAACAAGCTCAAAAGGACATGGCAATATTGCAAATAATAACAGGTTCACAGACTTAGCAGAAATTACTGGACATGACAGAAACAACATCAGGTAGCAATGTTCAGAGCACGAAAAAGACATGCTACTGGAACAGATCATAGAAAAAAAGGCATGGAATGAATGTACTCAAAGCATATAACAAAAGTCCCTTACTGACTATAAGCCAAAAAGGATCATAAGATATGCTGGCAACCATGTAAACATAGCAAGTTTCGTTAACAGGTTTCCGACTTAGCAGAAAACAAAGCATGGCAGAAACAATAATATGAAGGAATCTTGGTGAGCTTGATGCACTCACCACAAAGCAATGCATGACAAAACAAGCATACCTACAGCAAGATGGCATGTTTATTAAGCTATCCATGGCAAGAACAAAAGCATAGCATTTATGAAACAACTACAACAAGCTTGGCGAAATTGAATAACACGTAAACAATCTGCCAGAAATATTTTATAGCAAAAGTAGAGTAAGATTGAGTCAAGCTATGGCACTCCATAATTGCAAACAAGGGCATGAATCGATCAATTACAACAATATCTACAAAACATCCTTACTGAACATCTCCAAAATATGCATGGATCTCTTTGTAGCATCAAGTTTATATGACAACAAAATAACAGCAGGCACAGACTTAGAGAAATCACCAAGTCCCTGAAACCAGAAACATTACGGGGCCTAGTTTGCATGCTTGTGCTAGTCACCACAGAGATCACAAAAATACATGGCATACACCAATGGAAAGATGGCATGGCATACAACAAAACACCTGTAGAGCTCATGTTCATAAGATGCACATATTAAATGCAACAAAAATAACGAATCACCAAGTTCTGATAACAGACAGCAGATAACAGCAACTAGCACTCTTGCAACGATGATTTGAGCATCAAAATGGACTCAAATGAACATGTCACAATGGAATGAAATGAAAAGCATCACGAGGCGAAGAATTTGACATATTACACGCACGAAATGGAGCTATATGCAGAGAGTTATGAAGCTATGAACAGAGGCATGTAAAGTCAAGATTTAGGACTTGGAAAAATCGAGGGGGAGGGGAAAAGTCAACCTGGGCGGCAATTGGATCTGGCTCGAGCCCGAACTCGAGGCTCGCCGGAGCTCCGGTCGAGGGAGGAGGAGGAGGAGGACGGGGCCGGTCGGGGTTCGGCGAGGTGCGGCGGCGGCGAGGCGCACCGGGGCGGCGGCGGCGGGCGGGCTCCGCGGCGGCGGCGGCCGAGGACGTCGGGCGGCGAGGCGAGGCCAGGCGGCGGCGGGGGCGAACGGCGACCGACGGCGGGGCCGCGGGCGGTCCGGCGAGGGGAGGAGCGGGCGCGCGGGGTCGGGGCAGCGGCGCGGGAGGCAGCCGGCCGGGCCTGCGCGGGGGCCGGATCCGGGCCCGGCGGGCCGGAGGCGGAGGGCGGCGGCGGCTGCCACATGGCGGCACTCCACTGGCTGCGGCCGGCGGTGCAGATCTGTCCGCAGGAGGGGCGGACATGTCCGGCGCTGTGAGGGAGGAAAATTAGGGTTTCGTGTGCGATATTTCGGGGGGAGGTGCAATTTTATAGGCAGAGGGAGCTAGGAGAGTCCAAACGGGGTGCGGTTTTCGCCCATGCGATCGTGATCGAACGACCGAGAGCATGGCGGAGACTAAAAGGGGTTTTGGGCTGTTTGAAGGGGGGTTTTGCTGCAACACCCAAACGGACTTTGCGGATGCCCGGTTAACCGTTGGAGTACCAAACGACCTCCAAATGGAACGAAACTTGACCGGTGGTCTAACGGTGGTATACCAAGGCCACTTGACAAGCCTCGGTCCATTCCGAGAACGTTCAACACCCGCTCACAAAAAGAAACAAGAGGGGTGCGCCGGAGGAGATAGGAGTGCCGGATTGCAAAACGGACAACGGGGAAAATGCTCGGATGCATGAGACGAACACATATGCAAAAGCGATGCACATGATGAGATGATATGAAATGCAGATGATGACATGGCAAAGAGCAACACGCAAGCAGATGACAAGGCAAGGACGGCGAATAACTGGCAGACACCTAGCGCATCGGATCCGGGGCGTTACACAAGGGCCTCAGGAGAGCGGCGTTTCCAGTGGCACCACCTCAGGACTTGCGCCCACAGACGGGGCGCCTCCCTCCCTCGGATAGGAAGGCGCGCTTGGCGCCTCCTCAGGCTGGGCTCGGGGGCACTGTTCGGGATATAACTATTGAGTATAAACCGCCCAGGAGGGGCCGAGTTATACTCATAGTAATTTATCCGTATTAAAGCCCATGAAGACATGGAAGATGGCGCATTATGGAGGAGACTTAATAAAAAGGCCCAAAGCACAAAGGCGGATTAGGGCCCATGATGTAAACCGCCATAACATGTATAACTTGTATTGTAAGATAGGAAAGAGTAGATACCTAGCCGCACACATTTATGAGCCGGCCAGGATTCTGTAAACTGACCGGGCGTCAACCTGTGTATATAAAGGGATGACCCGGCGGCGGTTTAGGGACAAGAAAGAACAGATCGAGAGCCAGGTCAAGCGTATTCACTCCTTGGTCATCGAAACCCTATCAATACCACCTCAAACTGGATTAGGCCTTTACCTTCACCGTAAGGGGCCGAACCAGTATAAACTCCTCGTGTCCTTTGTCCTGATTAACCCCTTTAAGCTAATCTCATTGCGATGGCTCCACGACTAAGTCCTCACACTAGGACATCTGACGTGACAATTCCACGACAGTTGGCGCCCACCGTGGGGCAATTGCACGATGGTTTCAGGTTCTTAGAGGGCAACTTCAAAGGGCTCAAGGGATACGCTGTGGGCCGGATGACCAAGAGTCGTCGCGGCAAGCTCTACATCGACGACGCTGGCTGGGGCCCTGAGGCTGGCTCAATCGAGTACGGGTACCGGGCTCCCTTCAGCGGAATTCACCTCTTCATTGGCAAGATCGGCGAACCGGGCCCTGAGCCGGACATCTGCACCGACATCATCGAGACGGCTCAGCGTGCAAGACCTGCCCGGTTCAGCTGGCCATGAAGCGTGCCTTCGTGGGATTCATTAACAGTGCGGAATCGGAATTGGTATCTAATGGTGAGACGGTTGTCTATTCCGATGGCGAGTCATCCACCGGTCAGACCGAGTCATTATACCAACTGCAAGATGGCCGGCTTGGGGGCTGTTCCGATGGCGACAGTATTTCGGACCCCCGTGAACCGCCAAACCGGGTCACGATCTTCATGGCCGGTACGTAGCCCGTGCAACATTCTTCAACTGCGGCGGCATTAATTTCCGGATCAGCAGCGGCAACGGCAGCCGGGGCAGGAGGCCCTGCGCGCCCGCCGGCTCAAGTCTTGTCCGGTTTACTAGACACCTTGACGACACTGCTGACGACGGAGGTTAACCCGGATAATCGAGATCAGCATAACGCGGAGGTCGCGAAGCTGCGATATTAGATAGCTCAAGCCAAGGAGGACCTGGCGGCTGAGGACACCAGGATGGCAGCAGAACGGGTTATGTTGGATGCTCAAGAGCAGCGTATTCAGCCAGAGGCTTACCGGCTCATGCTAGATCAGAACGCTTCAAACGATGTCATGAGGAGAAGGCATCAGAGTCGTCTGCCCCCGGTTTACAAGGCGAGGAATCTCTTTAACACGCCCGGAGTAGGAACCAGTAACCCGCCAGCGGCAGACCGGGTTGAAGCGCCTGGGACGGGAGCGCCGGTTCAGCCGCGCGCCACGGACCCGCCTCATCAGAACAATATCCCGCCGCAACACGTGCCAATCGCACCGGGTCATTACTCTAACCCTTTGGATAACATGATCGCTGCGGCGTCACGATTGGCGGCTCTCCCGGTTGAAGGCGAGTCCCCAACGGCGGTTGAAACACGGAGGGCTAGAGAGCTCCTTCAGACAGCTTTGGTTCATCAGCAAGCTTATTCTTACAGCCGTGACAGGATTCATTCCACCCCTCGCCCAGGCCGGAGCTATAGCAGGCGTATCGATGAGCCGGCTATGTCAAGCAGTGTGTCGGCGTTCTGGGAATGGGGGTCCCCAGACTTGCCTGCCTGCGGCCCACAGCGTGGCTGTGCTAGCAGGCATGTACGGCCCATCTTCATCAACAAGGCATCCAAGACCCTCGGGAGGGGCCAAGCCTCGCGAGGCGGACGACACAAGACCTCCTCAGGAGCGGCCTCACCGGGTTGGCTCGCGAGGGGCTGAGAGATCAACGCAAGGCAAACCTCGCGAGGTTCTCGTGACGTGAGCCATGACGATCGAGACCAGGCGGGCGCCAGCGCGCGCAGTGTCCTTGTTTCCCCTTTGGTGCTAAGGAAGCAAGCACAGGCGCAGAGTACCGAGGCGTCAAGCAAAGGTTTCCATATCGGTGCAACGAGACCAAGACCAGCAGGACGGCAAGATGGAGGTCACCATGGAGCCCAAGACGGCGTCACCACCAGAGCCTTTTGCAGGCGAAGACCGCTTTTGTCAGGATAAGCTGTACTAGTTGTCCCCTTTCAAATTGGCCGTTGTTGGCTCCCTTCCCGCTCAATATTTGGGGAGAGGACCAGGGCCTATATAAGTAGAACTAGCCACCACCGTAGGGGATAACTCATTCAGAGGCATCTCATCTGATCCTTAGCCACACACCAAGCACAAGAACACCTCAACCTCAGGAGGCTGTTCTTCCCCTTGTACTGTTCATCATCAGCCCAAGAGGCAATCCACCACCACCACACTGGAGTAGGGTATTACACCACAATGGTGGCCCGAACTAGTATAAATCTTGTGTCTCTTGTGTTGTGAGTTCATTGAGTTCGTCCGTGAGATCTTAGCAAGCTAGGGCGTGGATCGGTAGGAGGGAAAGAACTACACATGCACCCCAGAGTTCGAACCTTAAGGGTTTTGCCGGAACCCGTGATCTGACATTTGGCGCGCCTGGTAGGGGTGCGCCGTAGCCTTCCCTTCGCTAATCTACGCTCCGCCACCACCGCGCTCTGCCCTCATGGCAGGCGCCTCGCTACCGGCTCCGACGGCCAGCGCTGATGACGGGGCCAAGGGGCTCCGAGCCCTGGCCCCCGCCTTATGGCGGGTGCAGTGGCCACCCAAGTTCAAGCCGAAGATGCCGCCACGCTACGACGGCGCGGCGGACCCGACAGCTTTCCTGCTGGCGTATGAGGAGGCCGTCCTCGAGGCCGGGGGCGACGACAAGGTCATGGCCAACTGGTTTCCCATGGCCCTCACCGGTGCGCCACGCGCCTGGCTACTCAACCTCCCCGGATCCACGATGGCATCTTGGGAGGAGCTGCACGACCTCTTCACTGCGCGCTACGCGGCACCAGCGCACCACGCGGTCGCGGCCCTGCTAGGCAGCTCTCAAGCACCGCCTTCAGATCGCCATGTCAAGCCATTCCTTCGCCAGATTGGCGCCGCCTCCAAGCGCTCGGGGGCTCCGCCGGGCTGGGCTGCGCCCAAAGCCGACCTCACCTTCGACTCAGACGACCACCCCGTCACCACCGCCGGCTCAGGTATGCTCCCGATGCTCTGCACGCCCACCATCTGCAACGTGGCCGTCACCAAGACCCTCATCGATGGCGGCGCCGGCCTCAACGTGCTCTCCGTGGAGGCCTTCAGCCTTCTTCATGTGCCGCTCGAGCGGCTCAGCCTCAGCAAGCCTTTCTCGGGAGTTGGCGGCAGCACCGCCTACTCCTTGGGGCAGATCCGCCTCCCCGTCACCTTCGGCACGCGCGACAACTACCGAACCGAACTGGTTGACTTCGACATCGCCCGCATCGGCCTTCCGTACAACGCGATCCTCGGGTACCCAGCACTGGCCCAGTTCATGGCAACAACCCATCCGGCCTACAACCTCATGAAGATGCCTGGAAGCAAGGGCGTCCTCACCATCAAGGGGGACGCCAAGGAGGCCCTGGCAGCGCTCAAGCTTGCCTTCAAGACCGCTGCGACGGCGCAGCCCGCCGACGCAGGCACCTCCGAACCCAAGGGAGCGGCACCAACCAAGAAGAAGCAACTGTTCACCCAAGACAAGGCGGAAACCAAGCAAGTGCCGGTCGATGAAGACGGATCCTCGGGAGCCACCTTCACCATAGGTGCCGACCTCGACCCAGGCCAAGAGGAAGCGTTGGAGAAGTTCTTGCGCGCAAACAAGGAGATATTCGCGTGGGAGCCCAAGCAGCTGGTGGGGGTCCCGAGAGAAGTGATTCAACATCATTTGAGGGTGTGCCCCAATGTACGCCCGGTGAAGCAGCGGGTGAGACGGCAGTCCACGGAGAAGCAGGCCTTCATCGTCCAAGTGACCCGCAAGTTGGAGGCGGCGGGCACCATTCGCGAGGTTCGGTACCCCGAATGGCTGGCGAACCCCGTCGTAGTGCCGAAGAAAGGCGGGAAGGAGCGAATGTGCGTCGACTTCACCAACCTCAACAAGGCTTGCCCCCAAGATCCGTTCCCGCTCCCACGCATCGACCAGATCGTTGACTCTACCGCCGAGTGCGACCTGCTGTGCTTCCTGGATGCGTTCTCAGGGTATCACCAGATCAAGATGGTGGTAGAAGATGTAGAGAAGACAGCCTTCCTGACCCCGTGTGGGGTGTACTGCTACACCTGCATGCCCTTCGGACTGCGCAACGCGGGCGTGACCTTTCAGCGGTTGATGGACATCGCCTTAGGATGGCAACTCGGGAGAAACACGGAGGCCTACGTCGACGACATTGTGGTGAAGTCTCGGGAGGCAAGAACCCTGATCCAAGACCTGGAGGAGACCTTCGCGAGCCTGCGCCAGGTGAACTTGCGACTTAATCCAGAAAAGTGCGTGTTCGGTGTCCCTTCTGGCAAGCTGCTGGGATTCCTCGTGTCCCATAGAGGGATCGAGGCTAACCCGGAAAAGATCAAGGCCATTGAGGACATGAGCCCACCGCAGACCCTCAAGGAAATGCACAAGCTGGCTGGTCGGGTAACTGCGTTGGGACGCTTCATCTCCAAGCTGGGAGAGCGTGCCCTACCCTTCTTCAAGCTGATTAAGAAGAAGGGCCCATTCGAGTGGACCCCGGAGGCCGACCGAGCTTTTCAAGACCTCAAGAGATATCTGACCAGCCCTCCGGTGATTGTGGCGCCACGACCTCTCGAGCCTCTAGTACTCTATCTTTCCGCCACCCGGTACTCCACCAGCGCGGCGCTGGTGGCGGTTCGGGAGGAGCACCAAGCCAAGGGCACGCCATGCCAAGCTACGCCGCCAACCGGGATGACGCAAGATCAGGAAGGCGCAGCAAGAGCCGAAGCGGCATCAACAGAAGACCAAGCTCGGCAGGACGACGTCGCCGAGATTCCCGCAAGCGATCAGGCGTCAGGAGTTCCACCACCTCAGGAGACGTCCCAGCTTCCGCAAGACACGAGCCTCACCGACGCGCCAACCCTCGTCGAGCACCCGATGTATTTCGTCAGCACGGTGTTGCGGGACGCAAGGGCACGATACCCCATGCCCCAAAAGCTCCTTCTCGCGCTCTTGGTGGCCTCGCGCAAGTTGCGGCACTACTTCGAGGGCCACCCCATCAAGGTCATCTCAGCCTACCCTTTGGAGAGAGTGCTCAGGAGCCCCAACTCTGCTGGAAGGGTCGCTGAGTGGAACATCGAGCTGCAGGCATTCCAGTTGGAGTTCAGCACTACCAGGGTCATCAAGGGAGCTGCACTCGCTGATTTCGTGGCAGAATGGACGGATGCCCCGATGCTGGAAGTAGGAGAGGACCGGTCCACCTCGCCGGGAAGTGAGGCGCCCGACGGCTGGGTCATGTATTTCGATGGGGCCTTCGCGCGCCAGGGCGCGGGGGCTAGAGCAGCACTTATCTCGCCCACTCAAGACAAGCTCTACTACGCTGTACAGCTCTGCTTCCAGCAGGGCGAGAAGGTCTCCAACAACATCACAGAATACGAAGGCCTCATAGCTGGCCTAAAGTCCGCGGCAGCTCTGGCGGTGAAGCGCCTCACCGTTAGGGGCGACTCACATGTCCTCGTCAACTTCTCCAACAGGATATACGAGTCGAAGGACGAGCACATGGAGGCATACCTCACGGAGGTGCGCAATATGGAGAAGCAGTTCCTGGGCCTGGAGTTGCAGCACGTGCCCCGGGGCACCAAAAAGGAAGCTGACGACATCACCAAGAGGGCATCCAAGCGGCAGCCCCAAGAGCCCGGCGTCTTCGAGGAGCGGCTCTTCAAGCCGTCAGCAACACCACCACTTTCGAGAATAGCTCAGCCTCGGGAGGAGCTCCCGCAGCCACCTGCCACAGGAGCCCCAGCCTGTGGCCCGACTTCGGGAGCACGCCTACTCTTGGCACTCGAGCCCTAGGAGGGATGCTGGACCAAGGAATTCAGGGAATATCTGATGCAAGGGGCGCTGTCGGAGAAGGAGGAGGACGCAGAGCGTGTGGCCCGGCAAGCCACGACATACTGCATCCAGGACGATGAGTTGTACAGGAAGCGACCGAATGATGTTTCACTGCGTTGCATTTCCAGAGACCAGGGGAAGGGGTTGCTAACTGACATACACGGTGGGGACTGCGGGCACCACTCGTCATCACGGACCCTCGTCGGCAAGGTATTCCGCAGCGGGTTCTACTGGCCCACGGCGCTCCACGACGCGGCCGAGCTGGTGAAGTTCTGCGAAGCCTGCCAGTTCCACGCCAAGCAGATCCACCAGCCAGCTCAGGGCCTCCAGACCACCCCGCTCATGTGGTCGTCCGCGGTCTGGGGGCTGGATATCGTAGGCCCGTTCCCTCGAGCGCCTAGGGCCTACCGCTACCTCTACGTCGCCGTCGACAAGTTCACCAAGTGGGCGGAGGTGGAAGCCGTACGCACGATCCCCGTTGGCTCCGCAGTCAAGTTCATCAAAGGGTCTCGTGAGCCGCTTCGGGGTCCCCAACCGCATCATCACCGACAACGGCTCGGAGTTCACTAGTAACCTCTTCAAAACATACTGTTCTAACCTTGGAACGCAGATCTGCTACGCTTCGGTGGCGCACCCCAGGAGCAATGGTCAGGCCGAACGCGCCAACGCAGAGGTCCTGAGGGGCCTCAAGACCAGGACCTTCAAGAAGAGGCTCGAGGCCTGCGGCAGGGGCTGGCACGACGAGCTCCAGTCTGTGTTGTGGTCCATCCGCACCACCGCCACCAAGCCGACGGGCGAGACCCCGTTCTTCCTCGTCTATGGAGCCGAAGCGGTCCTCCCTCACGAAGTCAAGCATCGCTCCGCACGGGTCCTGGCGTTTGATGAAACGCAGCAGGACGCCACGCGGGGGATGGACCTCGTGCTGGGGGAGGAACGTCGCCGCGAAGCTGCACTGAGGGCAGCAAGGTACCAGCAGGCGCTGCGGCGATACCACTGCCGCAACATCCGCTCCAGGTCGCTCGAGGCGGGCGACCTCGTCCTGAGGCGGGTCCTCTCCAGGGAAGGGCTGCACAAGCTCTCACCTATGTGGGAGGGCCTGTTCAAGGTCGTCCATGTCTCCAGGCCTGGCGCCGCGCGCCTGGAGACGCAGGACGGGGTACCCATCCAGAACGCCTGGAACATCCAGCACCTCCGGAAGTTCTACCCATGAAGCAAGGCCCAGCGCCTGTGAAGAAAGGCCCAGTGCCTGTGAAGAAGGCCCGGTGCCTGTGAAGAATCTCCGCCCGTGACACTCTGACGTAATAATGAGTGGGGCTGTACACGCCCCGGAGTCTCAGGAGTGCCGCCCTCGGGCCTCGAGGGCTCCCTCCCACGTCTTAGTGGCAGCACTTAGCTCCGCGCTGGTGAGAAGACTTGAAGACTAGACTAGGTGCCGAACGCGGGTTTTTCATTTGCTTTCCGTAGTTGGCTCCCCTTCTTTTAATCGAAGTTTACTTTTGGTGTTCCTTGCTGATTTGGTTCCGTCGCCTTTTGCCGCTATTTCTGACTTCAGTTCACCTGCGTTCTCTCTCTCGCATACCTCGCGAGGGGGCTAGGCAGGTGCCCTCGCGAGCGCTTTTCCTTCTCTCTGCCTTCCGTCTGCTTTCTCGTGAGGCACCCTCGTTCGAGCCCACAAGCTGGCGCATCTATCCTAATCCGTGCCCCTCGGGTACCGCGATATGAAGCGCTGGGTCTAGGCTTGGGTGAACGATAAGTCTCCTAGCGAGCTTCCTAACGAATTTTCTGCAGTTCCTGAGCGACCACTAAGTCAAGACGGGCACGAGGAAACAAGTGCCTCGTGAAGAGGAGGCTGCCCCGAACGCACCAAGCTAAGTTATCTCTGCACAAAATAACGACACAGCACGGAAACAACAAGCATAGCATAATGATTGAGGAATCATAGTTCGATACACGCCCCTCCGGGCCCATACTGGTTTCATTCTAGATGCAGGAAGGAAAAGAAGAACAAAACAAAAGCGGCGCTCGCCCCTGCAGCGGTCCACGGGGGCAGGCCCTTGGCGACGTCCCGAGCTTAGCCGGATCCCTCCTCGCGCTTCACGGAGGTGCGTCGACGAGACGACCTGCTACCACCTTCAAAGCGAGCGCGGCGGCGTGGCGGCTGGTCGTAGCCGCTGCTGCTGGAGCTGCCGCCGAGAGAAGAGCCACCATAGCTGGACGAGGCACGGCTGGCGGGCTCATCCTCGCCCTCGTCACGGCCGTCGCCAAGGCCGAGCACCTCTCGCCGTCGTTCACCTCGGGCAGCACCCAGCGCGGCGACCATCTTCCCCAAACACCCTCACGTAGAGGGTCGCATCACGGTCGTACTTGAAATGGAGGGTGCACCGCCTACCCAGGCCGCGCGCGCGGGCGAACGTCTACCAACCGCGGGCCAGAGCTATGTGGCCCGCGACGGAGACCTCGACCATAACCCAAGAAGCCCTGCTGTAGCAACCGTCCGCCTGCAGCCAGAGCCCACCTGGACCGGAGGCCAGCAGCTCGTCGGCAAAGAAGCGCGGAAGCTGAAGCCAGTTGCCGGCCGGATCCTCCGACCAGACAACGAACTCCGGCAGCACCTCAGCCGAGTGGAAGCGTGACCGGGGAGGCCGCGCAATCATGGCGCGTCTCCCTTCATCGACGGGGCTGCCGCGACCGGAGTTACCCCTGCCACGCACAGCGGCGCCACCCCGGGAGCGGGGGGCCGCGACGGGGGTCGCAGTGTGCTTGCGGGGATGGCCGCGTCCCCGCTTGGGCGCCGGGGAACCAGGCCCCTCGCGAGGGGCCTTTCCCTTCGCTGCGGCGGAGAACCTCTTCGACGGCGCCATTGGAGTCAATGGTGGAGCAGAGGAGGAAGAAGCAAGCGGAATGGGGAGAAATGGCGACGGGGGCTCTGCCCCCATCCCCATTTATAGCGGGAGAAGGCCAACCGGCGCCTCCCACGATCATAGGTAATGATGGTTTTCCCTTGCATGTCACAGGGACTTGTCAAGTCGGGCAGTTGCCGAGGCAGCGTGGGGAAGCAGAGACGCCCATGTCCAATCAACCACCACGCGTCGACCAAGGCCGCAGGCTTTTGGGGCCCGCGACGCTCTGCACTTGACCTTTTGCTTCGCCTCGAAGCCAAGCCCGAGCGCGCCTTGGGCCCGGGGGCTACTGTCGGTGTTCTGGGAACGGGGGTCCCCAGACTTGCCTGCCTGCGGCCCACGGCGTGGCTGTGCTAGCAGGCCTGTACGGCCCATCTTCATCAACAAGGCATCCAAGACCCTCGCGAGGGGTCAAGCCTCGCGAGGCGAACAACACAAGACCTCCTCGGGAGCGGCCTCACCGGGTTGGCTCGCGAGGGGCGGAGAGATCAAGGCAAGGCAAACCTCGCGAGGTTCTCGTGACGTGAGCCATGACGATCGAGACGAGGCGGGCGCCGGCGCGCGCAGTGTCCTTGTTTCCCCTTTGGTGCTAAGGAAGCAAGCGCAGGCGTAGAGTACCGAGGCGTCAAGCAAAGGTTTCCATATCGGTGCAACGAGACCAAGACCAGCAGGACGGCAAGACGGAGGTCACCATGGAGCCCAAGGCGGTGTCACCACCAGAGCCTTTTGCAGGAGAAGACCGATTTTGTCAGGATAAGCTGTACTAGCTGTCCCCTTTCAAATTGGCCGTTGTTGGCTCCCTTCCCGCTCAATATTTAGGGAGAGGACCAGGGCCTATATGAGTAGAACTAGCCACCACCGTAGGGGATAACTCATTCAGAGGCATCTCATCTAATCCTTAGCCACACACCAAGCACAAGAACACCTCAACCTCAGGAGGCTGTTCTTCCCCTTGTACTGTTCATCATCAGCCCAAGAGGCAATCCACCACCACCACCACACTGGAGTAGGGTATTACACCACAACGGTGGCCCAAACCAGTATAAATCTTGTATCTCTTGTGTTGTGAGTTCGTTGAGTTCGTCCGCAAGATCTTAGCAAGCTAGGGCGTGGATCGGTAGGAGGGAAAGAACTACGTGCGCCCAGAGTTCGAACCTTAAGGGTTTTGCCGGAACCCGTAATCCGACACAGTGGACGGAATCATAACCCGCTACGCGGACATAACCCGACGGGTGGAGGAGCTGATGCTCAGAACGTAGTGGATCAAGGTAGAGCACGTCGGGAGGCCGAGCTGGCGGCTCAGTATGCGGCCCGTCAACCTACTCCGGTTCATTCAACAACTTCGGTGGAGCCAGGTGTAACCTTTAAGAATTTGGGCGTGCCATGTTTATTGCCAGCTCTACGTAATGAGTGTCTGCCCAAGGATTTCAAAGATCCTCGCAAGGTGCCTAATTACACAGCCGACTTACCTCCCAAGGCATGGATTGAGAGTTATGAGATGGCCATGGAATTGCTGGATGTTAGCGAAGCTGCGTGTGCTAAGTATTTCCCCCTGATGTTGGATGGGACGGCCCGTACTTGGCTAAAGGGGCTCCCTGCTAACTCCATTGGGTCATGGGCCAAGTTAAAGGCCCGGTTTATCCAGAATTTTAAAGACACATGCAAGCAGCCCATGTCAATTGTGGATTTTGCCGCCTGTGTCCAAGAAGAAGGCGAATCGATGACTCATTGGGTGCGCAGGGTCTCAACAATCCTGCACTCGTCGGATCACATCAATGCCGACTTAGCAGTCTTAATGTTGGGGCGGCTTAAATGCCACTGCAATGACATGGGGACACTCATGGCGGTTCTGGTTAAGTATGCTGACTCTGATGGTACCAAGGACCCCGAGTCTGATGACAAAAAGCTGGGAAAGGGAAAGAAGAGCAGCAACGCCAAGGGGCAGCAGCATAACCCGGCAAACTAGGGAGGCAACGGTAAGCACAAGGCTGATAATAGTTTTGACTTTGTGGCTAACACCAATGCACAGAATAATGGTCCGCGTCGTAAGGGTAAACCGCCCCCGCAGAATGGAGGGTCAGGCATCAATCTTGAGCAGCTGCTAAATCAGCCCTGCCCAAGACACGGGACGCGAGAAAGGCCGTCTGGGCACCTCTGGAAGGATTGCTTCATTATGAAGGAGTTCAAAAATTCGAATCTTTTCCAAGGCAGTCATGGGCCGGGTGGTGGTTCAGGACCCGGTTTCCATGGACCGGGTTACGGCGGAGGCGGCTCTAACTCCGGATTTCAAGGAAATCAAAGCAATCATGGCAACCAAGGTGGTTACAATCAGCAGAACAATCAGGGGAGTCAACAACAGCAACAGTCAGGTTATAAGAGCAACCCGAAGCAGCTGAATAGTGGACAGTATCATGTCTTTACCACTAGCTTATGCAAGCACGACCAGAAGCTTCATAAGAGGGCAGTGAACTCCATTGAACCGGCGGTTCCCCGTTATTTGCGCTGGTCTGAGCAGCCCATCGCGTGGAGTCGGGAAGATCACCCACCCCAGGTTGATAATCCGGGTCACCTGGCATTGGTGGTGGCGCCTCAGGTTGGAGGGTATAAGTTCACCAAGGTACTCATGGACGGAGGAAGCAGCATCAATATTCTCTATTATGAGACTCTCCGCCGGATGGGGTTGACAGATAAAAATCTTAAACCGTTGAACACTATTTTCCATGGCGTGGTACTTGGTAAGTCGGCATACCCAGTTGGTAAGATAGCTCCGGAAGTTGCTTTTGGAGATGATCATGACTCTAGATCAGAGACCTTGACCTTTGAAGTGGTGAAAATCAAGAGCCCTTATCATGCTCTGTTTGGACGGCCGACTTATGCTAAGTTCATGGCCAGACCCTGTTATGTTTATCTGCAGCTCAAGATGCTGGTTCACAAAGGGACCATCACGGTACATGGGAGCCGGAAGATAGCTTTGGAGTGTGAAGAGGGTGATGCAGCCTATGCTGAGTCAGTTTGTGCAACAGAGGAGTTGAAGTTTTATAAGGACAATGTTGATCCGGCGGATATGACTTCTTTGAAAAAGCCAACTACGGAGCATGATCCGGCCTTGAAGTTTAAATTGGCTGATGAGACTAAGCTAGTTGATTTCAGTCCTGGTGATTCATCCAAGCAGTTCAGCATCAGCGCTAATCTGGATCTGAAATAGGAAAGCGCGCTCGTCAAGTTCATCCGTGAGAACCGGGACATCTTTGCATGGAAACCTTCTGACATGCCAGGTGTACCGAGGGAACTCGCCGAGCACACTCTCAATATTGATCCCAAGTTTAAACCGGTCAAGAAATTTCTTTGTCAGTTCAATGAAGAAAGGCGCAAGGCCATTGGTGAGGAGGTAGCCCGGCTCTTGGCGGCTGGGTTTATTGTTGAAGTTTTTCATCCTGAGTGGTTGGCTAACCCGGTGCTGGTACTTAAGAAGAATGGCACTTGGCGTATGTGTGTGGACTACACGGATTTAAACAAGGCTTGTCCAGCTGATCCTTTTGCTCTCCCTCGTATTGATCAGATTATTGATGCTACGGCGGGTTGTGAGCGGTTGAGTTTTTTGGATGCTTACTCTTGTTATCATCAGACCAAGATGGCAGTTAAGGACCAAGGGAAGACAGCTTTCATAACTCCCTTTGGGGCTTTCTGCTATGTGTCCATGCCTTTTGGGCTCAAGAGTGCCCAGGCGACTTATCAACGATGTGTGCAGAATTGCCTTCATAATCAGATTGGGCGCAATGTTCATGCTTATGTCGATGATATTATGGTGAAATCCAGGAAGAAGGAGACGTTGATAGACGATTTGAAGGAAACCTTTGATAATCTCCGGGTTTATAAGTTGATGCTTAATCCGGCCAAGTGTCTTTGGTGTACCGGCAGGCAAGCTCTTGGGCTTTCTGGTGTCTAACAGGGGGATTGAAGCTAATCTGGAGAAGATCAAAGCCATTACTTCTCTGGCTAAACCGGCATGTATTAATGATGTTCAACGTCTGGCGGGTCGTATTGCGGCGCTAAGCCAGTTAATAAGCCAGTTGGGAGAGAAGGCTATCCCTCTGTATCAGATGATGAAAAAGACGGATAATTTTGTCTGGAGTGATGCGGCTGATGCAGCGTTTGAAGATTTGAAGAAGCAGTTAGCCGAGCCACCTGTTCTTGCTGCCCCTGTTGATAAAGAGCCATTGCTGTTATATGTGGCTGCCAATGCCCGGGTTATCAGCGTGGCTATTGTGGTGGAGCGAAAGGAGGCAGGCAAGGAATATCCGGTTCAATGGCCGGTTTATTATATCAGCGAGGTGCTTATTGAGTCCAAGCAGAGACACCCACATTGGCAGAAGCTTGTGTATGGAGTTTTCATGGCAAGTCAGAAGCTTAAGCAATATTTTCAGGGTCATCCCATCACTGTGGTCAGTTCTGCTCCGTTGGGGGATATTATTCAGAATAGAGAAGCCACAGGTCGGATAGCCAAGTGGGCCATTGAACTTGGACCTCATGGTTTGAAGTATATGCCTCGCACGACCATCAAATCTCAAGCGCTGGTGGATTTTCATCAACGACTGGACAGAGCTGCAGATGCCCGAGGAAAAGCCAGATAACACGTATTGGACTATTCACTTTGATGGGTTGTGATGCCCCCGATTTGACCGTACACTAATCATGCACGCAAATGTGTACGGTCAAGATCAGGGACTCACGGGAAGATATCACAACACAACTCTACAACATAAATAAGTCATACAGGCATCATAATACAAGCCAGGGGCCTCGAGGGCTCGAATACAAGTGCTCGATCATAGACGAGTCAGCGGAAGCAACAATATCTGAGTACAGACATAAGGTAAACAAGTTTGCCTTAAGAAGGCTAGCACAAACTGGGATACAGATCGAACGAGCGCATGCCTCCTGCCTGGGATCCTCCTAACTACTCCTGGTCGTCGTCAGCGGCCTGCACGTAGTAGTAGGCACCTCCAGTGTCGTAGGTGTCGTCGTCGACGGTGGCGTCTGGCTCCTGGACTCCAACATCTGGTTGCGACAACCAGATAGAAAGGAAAGGGGGAAAAGAGGGAGAGAAGCAACCGTGAGTACTCATCCAAAGTACTCGCAAGCAAGGAGCTACACTACATATGCATGGGTATATGTGTAAAGGGGCATATCAGTGGACTGAACTGCAGAATGCCAGAATAAAAGGGGGATAGCTAGTCCTGTCGAAGACTACGCTTCTGGTCATCTCCATCTTGCAGCATGTAGAAGAGAGTAGATTGAAGTCCTCCAAGTAGCATCGCATAGCATAATCCTACCCGGCGATCCCCTCCTCGTCGCCCTGTTAGAGAGCGATCACGGGGTTGTATCTGGCACTTGGAAGGGTGTATTTTATTCAGTATCCAGTTCTAGTTGTCATAAGGTCAAGGTACAACTCCGGGTCGTCCTTTTACCGAGGGACCTGGCTATTCGAATAGATAAACTTCCCTGCAGGGGTGCACCACATAACCCAACACGCTCGATCCCATTTGGCCGGACACACTTTTCTGGGTCATGCCCGGCCTCGTAAGATCAACACGTCGCAGCCCCACCTAGGCTCAACAGAGAGGTCAGCACGCCGGTCTAAACCTATGCGCGCAGGGGTCTGGGCCCATCGCCCTATGCACGCCTGCACGTTGCGTACGCGGCCGGAAGTAGACCTAGACCCCTTAATACAAGCGCGAGCTTACGGTTCAATGCGGGGCGCGCCACTCAGTTGCTTACGTCAAAAGAGCTTCGGCTGATACCACGACGTCGGGATACCCATAACTACTCCCACGTAGATGGTTAGTGCGTATAGACCAAATGGCCAGACTCAGATCAAATACCAAGATCTCGTTAAGCGTGTTAAGTAACCGCGAACGCCGACCAGGGCCAGGCCCACCTCTCACCTAGGCGGTCTCAACCTGCCCTGTCGCTCCGCCACAAAGATCCACTTGCGGGTACTCCTACGAGCCGACCCAACTTTAGTCACCACATGTGTCATGTACATAGTATATAAGTATATACCCGTGATCACCGCCCAGGTGATCACGGCCCGATAGTATAGCACAGCAGACGGACAAGAATGTAGGGCCACTGATGGAAAACTAGCATCCTATACTAAGCATGTAGGATTGCAGGTAAAGGTAACAACAGTAATAGCAAGGATAGGCTATGCATCAGGATAGGATATCGGAAAGCAGTAACATGCTACACTACTCTAATGCAAGCAGTATAGAGAAGAATAGGCGATATCTGGTGATCAAGGGGGGGGGCTTGCCTGGTTGCTCTGGCAAGTAGGAGGGGTCGTCGACTCCGTAGTCGAACTGGGTAGCAGCAGTGTCGGTCTCGTAGTCTACCGGAGAGAAGAGGGGGAAGAAACAGTAAATACAATGCAAACATAAGCATGACGATGCGTGACATGACAACGAGCGGTACTAGGTGTGCCCTAACGCGACAGTAGGTGGTACCGGCGAAGGGGGGGGACATCCGGGAAAGTATTCCCGATGTTTTTGCGTTTTCGGGCAGATGGACCGGAGGGGGAAAGTTGCGAGTTCGATAGGTCAGGGAGGTGTGGTGGACGAACGGACTGCGTATCCGGATTCGTCTCGTCGTTCTAAGAAACTTTCATGCTGAAAATATTTTAATCCGAGTTACGGATTAAAAGATATGATTTTCTAAAGATTTTATTAATTTCTGGAATTTAATTAATTATTTAATTTAATTCGAAAATGGATTTATGACATCAGCATGATGTCATGCTGACATCAGCAGTCAACTGGGGTTGACTAAGTCAAACTGACATGTGGGTCCAGTGGGACCCACCTGTCATTCTCTGATTAGGTTAATTAGGGTTAGCTAAATAATTACTATTTAATTAAATTAACTAATTAATTAGATTAATTTAAACAGGATTAATTAACTTAATTAATTTAGTTAATTAATTAATTATTTGTTTTATTATTATTATTATTATTATTTTTATTTATTTATTTATTTATTAATTTTTATTAACTAGTTTATTGTTTTTTTATCATTTCATTTTTTTAACACGTTCTCTGGGCTGGGCCCCGTTTGTCATAGGCCCACGGGGTTCGGGCCCAGGGGGCAGTGGCTCAGGGGGGGGGCGAGGCCCACCTGGCAGTGGCCCAGGGGGCGATGCGGGTGCGGGTTACGGGCGTGCCCCGTTCGGGCGCACGCCCAGGGGCACGCTGGCGTGGGCACGGGCGGCCACAGCGGGGCACGGCGCCGGCCATGGCCGGAGCGGGGCGAGGCCGCGGTGGTGCGGGGCCAGCCGCCGGAGGTGGTGCAGAGGGGCGAGGCCACCGTGGCGACGGGGCGGAGATCTGCGGAGGTGAGGCAAAACGACGGCGATGAGCACGGCCGTGGCGCGACGGTGCGGTGTGCGGGCGGAGGCACGGCGCGCAGAGGCCCGAGGCGACGGCGGGGGTTAGCGCGACGGGGGGGCAGGCGGGGCGTGGCCGACGCGGGCGCGCGGTCGGGGCGCGCGCGGGCGATGGCCGTGCGGGCGCGCGTGTGTGCGGTCGGGGGCGTGACCAGGGCGAGCCCAGGCGCGGCCAACGAGCGCGAGGGCCACGGTGAGCGCGGGGGCGAGGGAGAGAGGAGGACGAGGCCGTGGCCTCACCGGGGGTGTAGGGTCACGGCAGTGGGGCTCGGGGAGGAGGTCGAGGACGTCGCGGCGGAGGGGAAGAAGGCCGGCGGGGGAAGGAGGAAGCAGGCCGGTGGGGGGGTTCTCCGGCGAGGGCGAGCTCCGGGCGGCGACGGCAACGGGGCGGTCGGCGACGGTGGTCTCCTCTCGATCCCGTTCTGGATCGGGGGAGGGAGGAGGAGATATTTCGGGGGGAGTGGGGGGTGGCTGTCGGTGAGTGGGTGGGGGTGAGGGGATAAGGTGAGAGGGGTGGGGGCCGACCTGGGCCGGCCTGGTTGGCCCAATGGCCAGCGGGGCCGCGGTCCAGCAGGGGGGGGGGCTGTTGGGCCAGGGTCCAGTGGGGGGAGAGGGGTTCCTCCTTTCTTTTTTTTCTGTTTGTTTTCTCTGTTGCATTTTCTTTTCTTTTTATTTACTTTCTTTTCTGTTTTACATCATCTTAAAATAGTTAGGCATTTTCTAAAAATATGTTTTCTCCACAATAATTATCAGTGCAGTATCTGGCACCCACCGAACATTTTTGTTTAAATTTTTGAAAACTTTTATTATTGACATTAATTTGAATTTAAATTTTGAAACGGTTTCGAATCATCGCGAGGTTAACAACAGTAACCGTGGTGATGTGGCATCATTAGCGTGGGATTACTGTAGCTTAATTATCCGGGCGTTACAAATCTCCTCCACTACAAGAAATCTCGTCCCGAGATTTAGGAGGTAGAAGGAAACAATGCGGGGTATCGCGCAGACGATCCTCTCGTTCCCAAGTGGCCTCGTCTTCAGAATGGTGCGACCACTGGACTTTGAGAAACTTGATCGCCTTCTGACGTGTGCAGCGTTCAGCTTGGTCGAGAATGCGGACCGGATGCTCCTTATAGAAGAGGTCTTGCTGCAATTCGAGCACTTCATGATCCACAGCTCGGATTGGGTCCTTGAAGCAACGGCGGAGCTGTGACACATGGAACACATCGTGAACCTGAGAAAGGTTCGGCGGTAGCTCCAGTTGGTATGCCACTTTTCCACGCCTTTCGAGAATAGTGAATGGGCCAATATATCTAGGAGCTAGCTTGCCCTTGATCCCGAAGCGGTGAGCACCCTTCATAGGTGTGACTCGAAGATAAGCCTTTTCGCCAGGTTGATAGACCATGTCTTTATGATGACGGTCATACTGACTCTTCTGACGTGACTGAGCAGTCTTGAGATTCTCACGGATAATGCGGACTTGTTCTTCGGCATCTTGGATAATATCCGGACCGAAGAGTGGACGTTCCCCAGTTTCTGACCAGTTCAGAGGGGTTCGACAATTTCGTCCATATAACACTTCGAAGGGGGCCATCTTCAGACTAGCTTGATAGCTATTATTATAAGAGAACTCAGCATACGGGAGAGATTCCTCCCATTTCTTGCCGAAGGAAATAACACAAGCTCGAAGCATGTCTTCGAGAACTTGGTTGACGCATTCAACTTGCCCTTGTGATTGAGGATGAAACGCAGTACTGAATGACAGATGAGTTCCCATAGCTTCTTGGAAACTTGCCCAGAATCTTGAAGTGAATAAGCTGCCACGGTCTGAACTGATAACCAATGGAATACCGTGGAGTGAAACAATCCTGGACATATAGAGCGTTGCCAGTTGATTAGCAGTGATCGTTTCCTTGACCGCCAGGAAATGTGCAACTTTGGAAAGCCGGTCAATGACGACAAGAATAGCATCATTACCTTTCTGTGACTTGGGGAATCCAGTGACGAAGTCCATCTCAACATGGTCCCATTTCCATTCAGGAATAGAGATAGGTTGCAGAGTCCCAGCAGGCCTTTGATGTTCTGCTTTGATACGACGGCAAACGTCACACTCAGCAACATAACGAGCAATGTCTTGCTTCATATTAGACCACCAGAATCTCTGACGGATGTCTTGGTACATCTTTGTACTACCAGGGTGGATACATAGAGGCGTATCATGAGCTTCTTTCATAACTTCCTGTGTCATATCCAGGTTTTTCTCTGCACATGGCACCACTAGGCGCCCTTGAAGTATAAGGTGCCATCTTCAGCAATGGTGAAGAATGAGGGCTTTCCTTCTGCGAGGTAGCGCTTAATCTTGTGGGCTTCAGAGTCATACTTCTGTAGCCTTTTGATGCTGTCCACAAGATCTGGTTTAGCAACTAGGGTATTGAGGGAACCCTGGGTAACAACGTGGAGGTTCACCTTGCCAAACTCCTTAGGAGGGGGAGCGAGTGCACCCGGAGGAACAATATGGAGGTTCAGCTTCCTGAATTCTTCAACAAGCGAGGGCTGAACTTTGTGAACCTGGAGGTGGTTGCAGTAAGACTTGCGGCTCAAGGCATCAGCCATTACATTAGCCTTGCCTGGCGTATAGGAAATACCCAAGTCAAAGTCTGCAACAAGCTCCATCCATCTCTGCTGACGGAGGTTCAGGTCTGGCTGAGTAAACAGATACTTCAGACTTTGGTGGTCAGTGAAGATCTCACAACGATTACCGAGAAGGTAATGTCGCCACTGCTTCAGCGCATGAATGACAGCAGCAAGTTCGAGGTTGTGAACTGGGTAGTTCTCTTCGTGAGGGCGCAATTGCCGAGAGGCATAAGCAATCACTTTGCGGTCTTGCATTAGGACACAGCCTAATCCTTGACGGGAAGCGTCGCAGTAAATGACGAAGTCCTTCTTAGTATCAGGTGGAGCTAGAACTGGGGCAGAAGTCAACTTGTCTTTGAGTGCCTGGAAACTTTCCTGACATTTGTCTGTCCATTGGAACTTGACGCCCTTATGCAACAGGTTAGTCAGAGGCTTGGTGATCTTGGAGAAGTTCTCGACGAATCGACGGCAATAGCTGGCGAGACCGAGAAAACTTCTGACTTGCTTAACGTTCTTGGGAGGAGTCCAATCAAGAATAGCCTGAACTCGCTCGGGGTTGACGGCAATACCATCCTTAGAGATGACATGCCCAAGATAGGTTACTTCCGGTAGCCAGAATTCACATTTGGAGAACTTGGCATACAGTTGATGTTCTCGTAGCTTTTCCAGCACAAGTCGAAGATGTTCAACATGTTCTTCTTCGTTCTTGGAAAATACCAGGATATCATCCAGATAAACCACGACGAACTTGTCGAGGTAATCCATGAATATATAGTTCATCAGACGAGAGAAGGTGGCTGGAGCATTGGTTAAACCGAAAGACATGACGGTGTACTCGTATGAACCATATCGAGTCACGAAGGCGGTCTTCGGGATATCCTCTTCGCGAACACGGATCTGGTGGTAACCCAACCTCAAGTCGAGCTTAGAGAACACTGACGAACCCGCCAGTTGATCATACAGATCATTGATACGAGGAAGAGGGTATTTATTCTGAATGGTAGCTTGGTTTATAGGACGGTAGTCTTGAACCAATCGGTTAGTCCCATCCTTCTTCTTGACAAAGAGAGAAGGTGCTCCCCAAGGAGAACAACTTGGGCGAATGAATCCTTTGCGAAGAGATTTGTCGATTTCCTCCTTAAGCTCAAGGAGTTCATGTGGCGGCATTTTGTAGGGTCGCTTGGCTATAGGAGTGGTGCCCGGTTTCAAGTCGATGATGAATTCGACAGCTCTAGCAGGGGGAATCCCTGGAAGTTCTTCAGGGAAGACGTCGAGGAATTCACGCACGACGGGAATGTTTTCAATGCCCTCGAGTGGTGCAGCGTTCAATGCATTCAATGCATAGAGCCTTGCCTCGGCATTTTGCACCAGATGAGCTTGGTAAGCAACTATTTCATCTGAAGGGTGAAGTAGATGGACGGTCTTAGTGGCGCAAACTATAGAAGCAGTATGCGCTTTCAACCAATCCATCCCCAAAATGAGGTCGATGTTAGACGACTTCAGGATAATGGGAGAGGCATAGAATTCCAGCCCTTCGATTTCCACGGGGACGTCGATGCCAACCAGGGAGGTTTGACACTGTCCCACGGGGGTTTTGACCAATACAGAGGTGTTCATCTCCTCACATTTAACGTCGTGCTTGTATGCAAAATCTTCTGACATGAATGAATGCGATGCACCTGTATCAAATAAAACGGATGCTGGTACTGAATTTACGAGGAGTGTACCCATCACAGTAGCAGGCTGGTCTTGAGCTTCGTTGAGATCAACGTGGTTGGCATGAGCACGACCATAAGACTTAGCATTGTTGTTGCGGGGCTGGTTGTTACCACGGCCCGTTGCTGGAAGGGCAAGTTGATTCTGATTCTGATTGCAGTCCCTGGCATGGTGACCTGGTTGTCCACACTTGTAGCACAGACCATTATTGGGAGTGGGAACAGGAGCTTGGGATGGTGGAGCTGGATGTCTTGACTGCCTAGATGGTGGTGGAGGCAGACGAGGTGCATCATAGGTCTGCCTTGGGGCAGATGCATTTGGACGGTACATGCTGTTCGGAATCCATATCTTACGCTTCTGTGAGGGCGAGCCCGAAGATGAGCCCGTGTCACGGTTGCGCCTGTGAGAGCTCTGGTATTCCTGCAGACCAGTTTCGACATTGATGGCCTTGTTCACCAAGGTGGCGAAATCAGCAAAGTCATGCACTAGAAGTGCGAGCTTGATGTCAGCTTGAAGGCCATCACGGAACTTCTCCTGTCTGCGTGCATCAGTTGCAATGTCCTCTTCAGCATAGCGAGACAAGTCCAGAAACTCCCGTTCATAAGCTTCAACAGTTTTGTTGCCTTGGGTGAGGTTGCGGAACTCACGCTTCTTCCATTCCATGACTCCTTGAGGAATGAAGCGGGCACGGAAAGCAGCTTGGAAGTCTGGCCAGGTGATGATTGTCCCAGCTGGCAGAGTACGCCTGTGGCTGTCCCACCATTGAGCTGCGGGTCCCTTCAGAAAGAAGGAAACAAAGTTGACGTAGCTGGCAGGGGCTACATTGGCAGACTCCATCTCATAGGTGATGTCACGGAGCCAGTCATCAGCATCCAGAGGCTGAGTTGAGCTGCGGTACACAGTTGGATTGAGGCGCATGAATTCCTGCAGAGTTACTGGGGTTGGTTGCTGGTCCATATTGGGGCGAGGAAACTGAGCCATCATATTTTCCATGAATTGGCGGTTCAGTTCGAACTGTTGGATCATACCAGCCATGTACTCAGGTGGTGGTGGGGCATTGCCACCACTACCACGACCACCTGGTCTAACCATCCTGCTAATATATAACAGGGGTTCAGCATTGAGAAATTTGCAAAGACAAGGATCATTCATGATGAAACATGCATAATGAAAGGAGCACGATAGCTACTACATAGTAGTCGGCATAACTTACAAAAGGGGTCATGCATAGAGTTCAGTACACAGAGTTCAGTACATAGACTAAAACATCATAGGCGGCACACAGGCTCGCGGCGAATGCAACTAATACTAACTAAGCAAGACTACATCAGTCCCAAGAGGTACTGTGGAGGTAATCGTAGCCCGACAGCTGGTAGTGAGGCAACGGATAGCCCTCCACGTCAGCAGACTGGGGCCCGCGGATACTCAGGTGTAGAGCCCGACGCTCAGGTGGCAGAAGAGGACCAAGTGCGGAAGAGTAGCCCCCCACCTCTGGCCAACCGACACCGTGGGGCATCACGGTCCTGGCTGGGTAGATCGCAGTACGCGGTAGCTGTCCAGACCGGACAAAGGGGTGCAGCAGCGTCAGAGCACGGTAAAGGTGCTGACGGGTGGTGTACATCTCGTGGCTAAGAGCTCGGTTAGCTCGATCCAGCCCATCAGCATGCAGAACCAGGTTCTGATGGTAGAAGGGCTCTCGGGTGACAGTGGAGTAGGCAGCAGTATAGTATCCTTCCGCACCAACATCAGATGCGATAGCAATGTGCCTGAAAGGGGAGGTGTCCAACTCCCGATACTCTCCACGAAGACTTGTCAGAGCAGCATAGGCAGCATCGTGGACAGCCATATCGATGGTCACACCAACACCATGTGCGGTGTGCAGCACAGTAGTGGAGTCATACTCCCGAGAGTAGAGGTGGACGATGGCACGTGGCGTAAAAGATCCAGAGTCCTAGTAAAGGTCGAGGAGTAAAAGATCCTAGTACCACCCAATGGCGACGTGGGCCCGTAAGACACACAGCCATGTTAGTAAAAGTTTTGTAATGTCTAGACTCGACTTCGGCCAAGGAGTGTGGAAAGGGGGATTCCTACTGGCAGTCGGCTCTGATACCAACTTGTGACGCCCCCGATTTGACCGTACACTAATCATGCACGCAAATGTGTCAGATCAAGATCAGGGACTCACGGGAAGATATCACAACACAACTCTACAACATAAATAAGTCATACAAGCATCATAATACAAGCCAGGGGCCTCGAGGGCTCGAATACAAGTGCTCGATCATAGACGAGTCAGCGGAAGCAACAATATCTGAGTACAGACATAAGTTAAACAAGTTTGCCTTAAGAAGGCTAGCACAAACTGGGATACAGATCGAACGAGGCGCAGGCCTCCTGCCTGGGATCCTCCTAACTACTCCTGGTCGTCGTCAGCGGCCTACACGTAGTAGTAGGCACCTCCAGTGTCGTAGGTGTCGTCGTCGACGGTGGCGTCTGGCTCCTGGACTCCAACATCTGGTTGCGACAACCAGATAGAAAGGAAAGGGGGAAAAGAGGGAGAGAAGCAACTGTGAGTACTCATCCAAAGTACTCGCAAGCAAGGAGCTACACTACATATGCATGGGTATATGTGTAAAGGGGCATATCAGTGGACTGAACTGCAGAATGCCAGAATAAAAGGGGGATAGCTAGTCCTGTCAAAGACTACGCTTCTGGTCATCTCCATCTTGCAGCATGTAGAAGAGAGTAGATTGAAGTCCTCCAAGTAGCATCGCATAGCATAATCCTACCCGGCGATCCCCTCCTCGTCGCCCTGTTACAGAGCGATCACCGGGTTGTATCTGGCACTTGGAAGGGTGTATTTTATCCAGTATCCAGTTCTAGTTGTCATAAGGTCAAGGTACAATTCCGGGTCGTCCTTTTACCGAGGGACACGGCTATTCGAATAGATAAACTTCCCTGCAGGGGTGCACCACATAAGCCAACACGCTCGATCCCATTTGGCCGGACACACTTTTCTGGGTCATGCCCGGCCTCGTAAGATCAACACGTCGCAGCCCCACCTAGGCTCAACAGAGAGGTCAGCACGCCGGTCTAAACCTATGCGCGCAGGGGTCTGGGCCCATCGCCCTATGCACACCTGCACGTTGCGTACGCGGCCAGAAGCAGACCTAGCCCCCTTAATACAAGCGCGAGCTTACGGTCCAATGCGACGCGCGCCACTCAGTTGCTGACGTCAAAAGAGCTTCGGCTGATACCACGACGTCGGGATACCCATAACTACTCCCACGTAGATGGTTAGTGCGTATAGACAAAATGGCCAGACTCAGATCAAATACCAAGATCTCGTTAAGCGTGTTAAGTAACCGCGAACGCCGACCAGGGCCAGGCCCACCTCTCACCTAGGCGGTCTCAACCTGCCCTGTCGCTCTACCACAAAGATCCACTTGCGGGTACTCCTACGAGCCGACCCGACTTTAGTCACCACATGTGTCATGTACATAGTATATAAGTATATACCCGTGATCACCGCCCAGGTGATCACGGCCCGATAGTATAGCACAGCAGACGGACAAGAATGTAGGGCCACTGATGGAAACTAGCATCCTATACTAAGCATGTAGGATTGCTGGTAAAGGTAACAACAGTAGTAGCAAGGATAGGCTATGCATCAGGATAGGATATCGGAAAGCAGTAACATGCTACACTACTCTAATGCAAGCAGTATAGAGAAGAATAGGCGATATCTGGTGATCAAGGGGGGGGGGCTTGCCTGGTTGCTCTGGCAAGTAGGAGGGGTCGTCGACTCCGTAGTCGAACTGGGCAGCAGCAGTGTCGGTCTCGTAGTCTACCGGAGAGAAGAGGGGGAAGAAACAGTAAATACAATGCAAACATAAGCATGACGATGCGTGACATGACAACGAGCGGTACTAGGTGTGTCCTAACGCGACAGTAGGTGGTACCGGCGAAGGGGGCGGGGACATCCGGGAAAGTATTCCCGATGTTTTTGCGTTTTCGGGCAGATGGACCGGAGGGGGAAAGTTGCGAGTTCAATAGGTTAGGGAGGTGTGGTGGACGAACGGACTGCGTATCCGGATTCGTCTCGTCGTTCTGAGCAACTTTCATGTTGAAAATATTTTAATCCGAGTTACGGATTAAAAGATATGATTTTCTAAAGATTTTATTAATTTCTGGAATTTAATTAATTATTTAATTTAATTCGAAAATGGATTTATGACATCAGCATGATGTCATGCTGACATCAGCAGTCAACTGGGGTTGACTAAGTCAAACTGACATGTGGGTCCAGTGGGACCCACCTGTCATTCTCTGATTAGGTTAATTAGGGTTAGCTAAATAATAACTGTTTAATTAAATTAACTAATTAATTAGATTAATTTAAACATGATTAATTAAATTAATTAATTTAGTTAATTAATTATTTGTTTTATTATTATTTTTATTTTTATTTATTTAATTATTTATTAATTTTTATTAACTAGTTTATTGTTTTTATTATTATTATTATTATTATTATTATCATTTCATTTTTTTAACACGTTCTCTGGGCTGGGCCCCGTTTGTCATAGGCCCACGGGGTTCGGGCCCAGGGGGCAGTGGCTCAGGGGGGGCGAGGCCCACCTGGCAGTGGCCCAGGGGGCGATGCGGGTGCGGGTTACGGGCGCGCCCCGTTCGGGCGGACGCCCAGGGGCACGCGGGCGTGGGCGCTGGCGGCCACGGCGGGGCACGGCGCCGGCCATGGCCGGAGCGGGGCGAGGCCGCGGTGGTGCGGGGCCAGCCGCCGGAGGTGGTGCAGAGGGGCGAGGCCACCGTGGCGACGGGGCGGAGATCTGCGGAGGTGAGGCAAAACGACGGCGATGAGCACGGCCGTGGCGCGACGGTGCGGTGTGCGGGCGGAGGCACGGCGTGCAGAGGCCCGAGGCGACGGCGGGGGTTAGCGCGACGAGGGGGGGCAGGCGGGGCATGGCCGACGCGGGCGCGCGGTCGGGGCGCGCGCGGGCGATGGCCGTGCGGGCGCGCGTGTGTGCGGTCGGGGGCGTGACCAGGGCGAGCCCAGGCGCGGCCAACGGGCGCGAGGGCCACGGTGAGCGCGGGGGCGAGGGAGAGAGGAGGACGAGGCCGTGGCCTCACCGGGGGTGTAGGGTCACGGCAGTGGGGCTCGGGGAGGAGGTCGAGGACGTCGCGGCGGAGGGGAAGAAGGCCGGCGGGGGAAGGAGGAAGCAGGTCGGTGGGGGGGTGTTCCGGCGAGGGCGAGCTCCGGGCGGCGACGGCAACGGGGCGGTCGGCGACGGTGGTCTCCTCTCGATCCCGTTCTGGATCGGGGGAGGGAAGAGGAGATATTTCGGGGGGAGTGGGGGGTGGCTGTCGGTGAGTGGTTGGGGGTGAGGGGATAAGGTGAGAGGGGTGGGGGCCGACCTGGGCCGGCCTGGTTGGCCCAATGGCCAGCTGGGCAGCGGTCTAGCAGGGGGGGCTATTGGGCCAGGGTCCAGTGGGGGGAGGGGGGTTCCTCCTTTTTTTTCTGTTTGTTTTCTCTGTTGCATTTTCTTTTCTTTTTATTCACTTTCTTTTCTGTTTTACATCATTTTAAAATAGTTAGGCATTTTCTAAAAATATGTTTTCTCCACAATAATTATCAGTGCAGTATCTGGCACCCACCGACCATTTTTGTTTAAATTTTTGAAAACTTTTATTATTGACATTAATTTGAATTTAAATTTTGAAACGGTTTCGAATCATCGCGAGGTTAACAACAGTAACCGTGGTGATGTGGCATCATTAGCGTGGGATTACTGTAGCTTAATTATCCGGGCGTTACATGGGTGCAGGCAATTGGAAGGCTCGGGGGCTGGAGTTGTGCTAGCTTCCCCTCGAGGTGATAAATTTTGTTATGTTCTCGGTTTGATGTTCCCTTGCACTAATAATGCAGCTGAATATGAGGCTTTACTCCACGGTCTTCGGATGGCTAAGGAGATGAATTTAAGCCGGGTAAGGTGCTTTGGCGATTCAGATTTGGTGGCTCAACAAGTCTCTGTTACTTGGGATTCCAAGGATCCACTTATGGCGGCTTATCGACGAGAGGTGGATGTTATTGCTGGTCACTTAAAGGGTTATCAAGTTGAGCATGTTGATCGGCGAAAGAATGAAGCGGCTGATGCCTTAAGCCGGTTGCGTTCTCAATGTAGACCAGTGCCGCCTAATGTCTTTCTTGACGTTTTGCATAACCCGTCAGTCAAGTTACCTACAAAGGAGGATTTGGCTATTCCTGACCCGGAAGCTCAGTTGGTGGCGGCTCTTCATGTTATCCCTGATTGGACAGTTCCATATTTGGCATATATGACCTGGGGTGAGTTACCTGAGGATGAAACTTTGGCCAAGCAGATAACCCGGCGGTGCAAGTCAATGACTATTGTCAATGGGGAGTTACATCATTGTAGTGTCACAGGGGCGTTTCAGCGTTGCGTTTCTCCTGAAGAAGGCTGTGAGATTCTGCGTGAGATACACGAAGGAGATTGTGGTCATCATGCCGGTTCAAAATCTCTAGTAGCCAAGGTTTTTCGTCACGGTTTCTATTGGCTGACGGCTCATGCTGATGCTGAGGACTTGGTCAAAAAATGTGACGGTTGTCAGAAGTTTTCATGTCGAGCTCATGTTTCGGCTCAGGAGTTGAGGATGATTCCAATCACTTGGCCGTTTGCAACTTGGGGGCTTGATATGGTTGCACCTTTTAAGAGGTCCAAGGATAAGAAAACCCACCTGTTAGTGGCGGTTGACTAGTTCACTAAGTGGGTAGAGGCAGAGCCAGTCAATAAGTGTGATGCAACAACGATGGTTCAATTCATGAAGAAGGTGATCTTCCGTTTTGGCTTCCCACATAGCATTATAACAGACAATGGCACTAATCTCTCCAAAGGTGCTATGAAAGAATTTTGTCAACGTGAGCATATCCGGCTTGATGTGTCGTCAGTGGCTCACCCCCAATCTAATGGTCAAGCTGAGAGAGCCAATCAAGAGATCTTGAGAGGCATCAAGCCCCGGCTTATGGTTCCTTTTCAGAGGACGCTGGGTTGTTGGGTGGAGGAGTTACCTTCCGTGTTATGGAGCATTAATACCACCCCAACAGGTCTACGGGTCACACGCCTTTCTTCATGGTTTACGGAGCAGAGGCAGTTCTCCCTAGTGACATCCGGCACGACTCACCTCGCGTGGCCGCTTATGTTGAAGCTGACAATGAAAAAGCACGTCAAGAAGCACTGGACCTATTGGATGAGAAGCAGGATATAGCGGCGGCTCGTTCGGTGATTTACCAGCAAGATCTGCGCCGTTACCACAGCCGCCGAGTTAAAACCAGAACTTTTCAAGAAGGCGATCTGGTGCTCCGGCTTATCCCGGATCAGACTGATATGCACAAGTTATCCCCACCTTGGGAAGGACCCTTTGTGGTCAGCAAGAATATGAACAACGGGTCATACTACCTTATCGATGTTCAAGAGCACAAAGACTCACGTAAGTCGGAGGAGGAGACCCACCGGCCGTGGAATATTGCTCATCTTCGGCCTTATTACACCTGAGCCACAGGCTCTTCTGATGTACATATTTTTGACAATGTATATATTATGATCAATATAATAAACCGGCATCCTGCAAAAGCAGGGCCTCTGTCGTTTTTTCTTAATGAGTTTTTGGTCACCTGGGGGCTTCTGCTTTATAGAGCAAAGTTATGATTACCCTTTGATCCGGCTTATAGGCCACAACAAAAAAAAACTTGGGGGCCTGCTACCAAGATTAAACGGAGCAAAGAGAGTCTGTTGCAAAAGCACAACTCAAACATAGGTGCCCATTGAGAATAGCTCAGAAATATTGCTTGGGGGCTCTTTTGTTCTAAAGAACCAGAGTTTCTATAACCCTTGTGATAGGCTTAAAAGCCAGGCTTGGAAGCCAGGTGTATTCACCTAAAACCCTGGGTTATCCTGCCTTTTGAAGTAAGTCACTCCGCCCAGGTATTCCTGGTATGACCCGCCTAACGTTTGACAAGTCAATCTTATGCAGACCCTGAACTTGTCAAAGTTAAAACGACGATTGGTTAATGTGAGGTCCATCATATAAGGTTTGTAAAACGGTTTAACTCAGTGGCCTGGCAGCCCGTGAAAAGCCTCGATTTTTCGGCCTGGTAGCCCATGAAAAGCCTCGCTTTTTGTTTGTTTTTATTTGACAGGTCTTTTGAGGTTTATTTGATGAAGCTTATAAAGTTTTTATTATCATAATTCGCCGGTGTTTATTAACTCGGCTTGGCTTTCGATTATAAGTCGTTAGTACATGATAAATTAAAATCCGGTGTTTATTGACCCGGCCTGGCTTTTGACTATACGTCGCCAGTATGAGATAAAATAAATCCGGCGTTTATTAACCCGACCCGGTTTTGTTCATAAGCCAACAATCTATGATAATTACCAGTGCTCAAAATTTGGGTTATCACCCTTATTGTATTGGCTTGGTAAACCAACAGTGTGATAAAATATCACAAGTATGATATATTTTCAATTATATATGGTTATTCTTAAGTCCAGCCTTGGTTATAAACTATGTTATTGGGCATGATAACCCGTCTAGCGGTAAACTGCCAGGAGACTTTTTATCTGTTATATGCAGGAGCAGATTACACATTGCTAAATATCATAAGTAGACGTAGCATATCTTAACATGGCAGATTAGCAGTGTCACGAAAAGTAAATATGCATGATGGCATAGCAGATCAAGAGTTTAAACTAGACTATTACAAGGCGTTTTGATGCCCAAAAGAATAATTGTTTTCAACAAGTCTTGCAGAATGCAGAAGCTAAATCGGCCCCGGTTTACGAATCTTCGCCAGGCTGACTTGACGGTTGCGGATCATCCTGCGCCGGTTCATCCTCCTCCTCTCTACCCAGTGGCTGGAAGTCAATGGTTGCCCAATCGATCCCAGTTAAGGCTTTGAATACAGCTTCATCACTTATAAGTGTGGAGGGGTCAACATCAGGGGCATATGTATGCTTACGGATTGGAGGAATAAGACTTGGAGCATCATAAGTCGGCGCGTTAACTCTCTTGTTGTTGGCATCATAAATCGACTGATAATGTGGCGCATTTCCCTCATTAAGGATCTGAGGTCATCATTATCAATGTGTGACCCGTCCTCCTTTATGCTTGGGTAGCCATTCCCCACGTCAGCTGGATCAAGATCCGATATCCATACTTTGGCCCGAGTTAATGCAGTTAGAGCACCCACCCTGGCAGCTGACTTATTCAATTCTTCAAACCGGGCAGGCATCATCGCCAGCCTTTCCAACGTCTCCTTGATCAAGGTTGGGGCGGTTTATTGTGGGAAGCTGTGTAGATAACCCGTTGTACGCCAGTATATAACTGCTCTATAAGAGTATAGGCAGCTTTCAGTCTTTGACGCATATCCGAGCCAAGATGAGCAACGCGAGTTCCTGCATCATAAAAAGAAACACATCTGTAAACCGGCAGTTTCATAGATACTACATGTCTAAAGCTTATGGAGAGGCTCTTTAGCAAAAACAGCAGAAGTCGGCATTTATTTCCCGTTTTAAGCCAGTCAGCTCCTCTGCTACCGGATTAAGGGCCGCTTCAACGTCCTCAGCCCCCTTCAGCAGAGTTGCCTTCTCTGTGTCCCAGCCTGCCCGCTCGCTCTTGAAGCTCTCCTTCAGTTTTTCCATGGCTGCTAAAGCACTGGTTAGCTCCTCCTTGGCCTTGGAAGTTTCTTCTTGTTGAGATTTGATATTTTCTTGAAGGTCGGCGATTTGGGATTCTTTTTTGCTTAGCTCAGTCTGCAAGAGACATGCAATTTAAAAGTCCGCAGTGCATATTTGAAGTCCCAAGCACATAACAAGTCGTACACTTGGCACTTGGGGGCTAATGTCTATTGCTTCTTATCAAAAAAATTACAAGTCCCAAGCTCAATACAAGTATTATTCTTGGCACTTGGGGGCTAATGCATATTTGCTCATGTTAAAACTATGGATTTTTTCCTCCTTCAATCAGCTTGGTGGTCAATCGGTTTACAAAGGTGTTCAACAAGAATTTTGATCCTTATTGCATAAAAGTCCCGATTCATCTTGAAAGTATAAACCGGCCCTTGGGGGCTACACAGGTGAAATTGAAGAATTCTTATTCTAAAGTCCCAGTTCATCTTGAAAAGGTAAACCGGCCCTTGGGGGCTACACAGGTGAAATTAAGTATGGTTATTTTACAAAGTGCCGGTTCATATTGGTATTATAAACCGGCCCTTGGGGGCTACTGGAGTTGATATTCTAAACCGATCATAAGGGAAGAATACTTATGCAGAGTTAACAACATTTACCTCATATCGCTCCTTCATCATGTTCACTAAACCGGCTTCATAGTCACGGCTTGTGTACAAACGGTTTAAAAACCCAGAATGGATGTCTTGGGCGCTGAGGTGGGCATAGCTTTCCAAATCTGCTTTCCACTTGCCCTTGTCAACAGTAGAGATTTCTTCTTTGGCACTGTGTTTTGAGAGAGCAATGGGGTTGCCAGGGGATGTGTAACCAAAGCCAGTAACTACAACATCGTCAGTTTTGTCATCAGCAGCTTTAGCTGGGCTTGGCAGGTTATCAGCATGACCCGTCGGATCAATTTCCATCTGTTCAACAAAGGTTTCATGGTCTTGCGGTGGCGGATGATCAAGAGTAGCTTCATCATTTGGGTTAGAAGGTTCTGGGGTCTTCTTCAGTTCAGATGGATTGGGGTCAACAACCGGATTATTCAGCTTGGCCTTTTTGCTGGGTCTGGCTTTGGCTCTGAAAGAGACACAAATAAAAGGTTAGTATAATGATCAAGCATAAGGATCTGAGGGGTTAGTTAAATACGCTCACCCAGGAACAATTTTAAGAGTTGGGATTTGTGTCCCCGTAGACTCGCCAGAGGATGAATGAGAAGTTCCCTGATAGTTGGAATCAGACGGATTAAGAGGTTGTCGGAAATAACCCGCCTTGGAATAAGATGTGTCAGAAATATAAGAGACCTCTGGGCGGCGTGTACGAACCGGTGTGTTCGGTAAACCGGTGGAAGTGACCACATGGCCGCTATGTTGGGTTGTGCGGCGGGCTTCGTGTTGTTGTATCTTCAAAAGAAAGTTTGGATCCAAGTGAGCTAGGGGGTGAGAAAATCTTACTTTCCGGCTTGTTCGTCGGGTTTTCTGTGCGGGCAGAGGTTCTGAACCGGAAGAAAGAATAATTACCTCTACGTCACCAGCATGGCTAGCCTCGGCGTCATCCTGATAATAATCATTGTCAATGAGATGTATGAAAAAGGAGCCAAGTGAATCAAGTTCTACCTCTGACTCATGATTTTCATCGTCATCGTCAATGTTTAAATCGGTGGACTCGGCGGTTTTCTTCTTGGCAGGCATTTTCGTGACCTTGGTCTTGGGGCGAGTTGTTTTGGCCGGTTTATCTTGTGGCTTCCTCTTCCAGAATGGACCATCACCCTGTTAAAGATTGACAAAAGTTATAAGGGAGTATTAAAAAGATCGGATTAAAACAGGAGTTAGGCAATTTTTACAGCTGGCGGTTTATTTGAAACACAGAAAGGACTAAGCCCTGTTTTACTGCAGTCGGCCACCGGTTCATCCAGCATCTTCTTGATAGCTTCAGTAATTTTAGCGTCAGTTAGCTGAATATCAATGTGCCGTTGAGGGTCTTTCACGTCCCCTGTGTACTCACACATTAAACCGGGACGACGGCTTAAAGGCAAAATGCTCCGAGATACCCAGCAATGAACAAAATCAATGCCTGTCAAACCGTTTGCCACAAAGGCTCTGAGCTTCAAAAGTTGGGGGGCATATTTGGCCCGTTCCTTTGCACTGAGTCTTTGGGGGAGTGGATGTGTACTGGCAAGCCGGTGAGCACGGTAACCCGGTAGAGGGTTCTCGCCAGCTGGAGATGTATCTTGGCAATAAAACCAAGTTTGATTCCAATCTTTGGGGTGGCTATGATGCTTAGCGTGAGGGAAGCTGACATCTTTTCTTTTGTGAATTAACACCGCGCCAAGTTCAGTATTGGGCCCATCTGTAAACTCGGTAAGGCGGTTTAAGTAGAAGAAATCTCTGAACAATTCGACTGTGGGCTCTTCTTGTAGGTAAGCTTCACAAAACACTTGAAAGTTGCAAATATTGGACACGGAGTTAGGTCCAATATCTTGAGGATAAAGTTGGAAGAAATGAAGCACGTCACGGATAATTTTTGATCCGGGAGGGCTGAACCCTCGACTCAGATGATCAACAAAAACGACCACTTCCCCATCTTTGGGCTTAGGTGGATTTTCTGGACCAGGGGCTCTCCAATGGATGTCATCCTTTTTTGCTAAAGCGCCAGTTGCAACACATCCATTCAGCTCTTCTTCGGTAACCCGGGATGGAACCCAGTTGCAAGAATAAAAAGACTTGGCCATTTATGAGACAACCTGAAGGAAGGTTTGTGCCGGTTTAAGATTCATGATCAATCCGCTAAGGGTTAAAAGGCAGAAAGTATTCAAACATGCAAGTATGATAAACCGGAGATTGACGTTATCAAGTTGCAGAGATGAGCAATTGGCGGTTTAAGAGGGGACTAATGGTACATGGCAGGTTATTATTTTCTGAAGTTATACCGCCTACACGGTATTGAAAGTATAGATCTGAAAACTGGAAATGGCTAAGTGATGAAAAACAGGTTTCACAGATTCATATTGCAATTTCGGATCTACCATGTATCAGAAAATGAAAATATATTCGGTCCTAAAATACGGGTACTTGAACAGTTTAAAGGTCCAGATTGGTTTTTCTACCTAAACAAGATGCTATGAAGAGGAAAGAGGGACTACGGTTGTTGCCGAACAGGATAAGTATCAAGCTTGAGTCAAAACGTCATGCTACAGCGAAGAACAGGTGAAGAACAGTGCCGAAACCTCTATGACCTCGTTTGAACCCTAATCAGATCTGTGGAGGAGAAGATGAAGAACTTACTGAGGCTGTGGAATGGCGGAGGTGCGCGAGTGGAGTCTGGTCTGAACAGGTTGATGCAGCGGCCAACGTCGAAGCAGAGGCGAAGCTTGACGGCAGCGGCTGGGCTCGAGCGCTAGGGCGTCGCAAGGAAGACGATGAGACGAAGAGGCACGGGGGGGGGGGGGGTGAAAGGGACCCCCGGTCCTATTTATAAGGCGAATGGATAAGTGGCAATCTCGGGAATCGAGGAGGTCAAAAAAGGATCTGTAGACGTGCAGACGCCTCGATTCTCGGAGATTCATTAATGAAAAGGAGATACATTAAAGATTTTGGTTCTGTGTAAAGTTAATGGCAGATGACGTCACGGCGGGTTATCATGATTCCAGAAGATGACGTCATGGCGAGTTATAAATTTCGCGAAGGTAATGAAGGAGGGATTTTTCTAAGTGTTGAAGATTGATGTGAACAAGTTCAACCCTGCGGCCTAATGTTGGGGATATAGCTATTGAGTATAAACCGCCCAGGAGGGGCCGGGTTATACTCATAGTAATTTATCCGCATTGAAGCCCATGAAGACATGGAAGATGCCACGTTATGGAGGAGACTTAATAAAAAGGCCCAAAGCCCAAAGGCGGATTAGGGCCCATAGATGTAAACCGCCATAACATGTATAACTTGTATTGTAAGATAGGAAAGAGTAGATACCGAGCCGGACACGTTTATGAGCCGGCCAGGATTCTGTAAACCGACCGGGCGTCAACCTGTGTATATAAAGGGATGACCCGGCGGCGGTTTAGGGACAAGAAAGAACAGATCGAGAGCCAGGTCAAGCGCATTCTCTCCCTGGTGATCGAAACCCTAGCAATACCACCTCAAACTGGATTAGGCCTTTGCCTTCACCGCAAGGGGCCGAACCAGTATAAACTCCTCGTGTCCTTTGTCCTGATTAACCCCTTTAAGCTAATCTCGTTGCGATGGCTCTATCTCGTTGCGATGGCTCCACGACTAAGTCCTCACACTAGGACATCTGACGTGACAATTCCACGACAGGCACTCTTCTGGAGGGCCTCAGACTTAGCCAACATCACGAGGGAGGCGCTCGGGCACCACGTGGAGGCATGCTTCACTGCATGTTTCCCTCAAGAGGGCACAAGGTGTGGAGTGCCTAGTGCTCAGAAGTTCATCACCAAGGCGACCCGGGAGCTTCAAGAGGCAAGGACCATACACGGCGACCACCGCCCACCACCCGACGCAGCTCCCCATCCTGGCGAGGACGACGGGCTGTGCGTCTGCGTCGACGTTCCAGGGCTCAACAGGGCCGCATCTCAGGAACGTTTCTGGACTTCACGCGTTGGACAGTGCGAGGGTCCACCCCACAGCTATGTTCGCATGCCATTCGGCTTGCCGAACGCTGCTGTCACCTTCGAGCGCCACTTGCAGAGCATTCTAGCAGCTTAGGAGGCCAGGCATCACGCAGTCCTGGCAGAGAGGGCAACAGTTCTTCATGAACTGCCCGGGCCCCCAGAGCCTCCCGAGGCTCAGGACCCTGGTGGCTCATGAGGAGCAACTTCTCCAGCACACATCTTCAGCTACTCCAACACCACTCTAGCTACGGCATTAGGTAACTCTTTCCAGTTCATTCAGTTGGGGGCGCCCCTCGGGCAGCATTATCCCCAAGTCGCATGGGCCTGTCCCTGCGATGTGTATCCTTCTGCATCTTTAGCTTACTCTGTTGGGGGCGCCCCTCAGGCTGCATTGTCCCCAGGCCGCTCGGGTCCGTCCCAGTGTGGCATGTATCGCTTTTGCATCTATCTGAACTAGCTTGCCTCCTTGCATGATTTACCTTATGATTGTCACCTGCCTGTCCGGTACTTCGATACCATGAACATCGTGCGCCCTTGCAAGCCTACCTACGACCGCCCTCGCCACCGCGGGAGCCACGCGCTGGTTGTCTTTCTTTAGGATTCTTTGCATGAGAAGGCTAGGCACGGCGTCTGTGCTCGGGTCCGTCCCTGTAGCATCGATAAACCCAACGACTGAGCTCTGTCTGGCGGGCCGGCCCCATTCACGTCACCTCCTGGGGTCGTTGGTGTTTGGCCTCCTCATGTAATCACCTAAGGAGATTCATCCGGCTCATGTTGCCTAACCATCTCGCAGGACCTCCACAGCTATCAAGAATCAAGACCAAGCGCAACCCGCCTTGAGGTAGGGCCTCATGAGTCCCGAGCTAGCTCACGAGCGCCCAGACACACCTCGTCTAGCCCTACCATGCAAGCCACGTGTCAGGGCTGTACACGCCGCGGGGGCTCCACTCAGAGGGAGCCCTCACCCACGCACCAGTGGAAGCACCATGCTCTGTGCTGGCAGTCGACATGGTCGAGGAGCGGCTATGCCCATGCAAGTGCGGAAGCGCTATGCTCCATGCTTGTGATAACCAACTGAGGGCGGCCCCATGGCCGCATCAACCTCAGGGAGCCACCCGACTCAGTGTCCAGCCTCGCCGCAACGCTTTCCCCTCGGGAGAGTCGCGCGAGGGGGCTGGGCACGGGGGTTATGCTCAGGTCACGCCTAGCGTACGCCGCCCTGCCAGGTCCCTCGGACCTGGTCGTCGTGCGCCCCTCCCGAGCGGGACCTCAGCGAGGACATGTATGAAGGTCTGTTTGAGAGTCAAGGGGGACTCCTGAGCATCGCGACTCAGGAGCCTAACTGGCACATAGCCCCTCACCCCTTCGTCCCGTCCTGGTGATCCGGACGGCCCAACGGTGGCTGAGGTATGCGCAGGGTCGGGCCCTGCCGACGTAGAACACTAAGGCCTACTTCCGCATCTCCTTCCCGCAGGCCGTTTGCGTGTCAAGGGGGACTCCTGAGCATCGCGACTCAGGAGCCTAACTGGCCACGTAGCCCCTCACCCCTTGGTCCCGTCTTGGTGACCTGGATGGCCCAACGGCGGTTGAGGTATGCGCGGGGTCGGGCCCTGCCGACGTAGAACATCAAACAAACGGGAAGGAAATCGCGGAATCTTAATAAATATTACAAGACATATTGTTCTTCAAACACCAAATAGAAGTTTTGACGCCTCCACGAGGCATGTTGCGTATCGCAGGTAAGTTCACAGGAAAATAAAAACGGGCAGGAGCACCAGAAGTCAGACGGGCAAGCCTCTTCTTCAGCATCGGGCGTTGTCGCCAGGAAGCACCCTCCCGACGGTAGCGTCGCCGTCGCCCGTGTCGTCGGCCTTGGTCGCGGGATCGGCGACACCTTTGGCTGGAGGCGCAGGGTCGATGCCAGGAACTTCTTCAGCAAGGCCTCCACCTGGCCCTTCACGGCCTTGGAAGCAGCCGCGCAGTGCTCCTCATCCACAGGCTCGAGCAGGGCACCAAGGTCAGCAGTGGGATCACAAACATGAAGGGCATGCAGCTTGTAGTGGCTGAGGACGGCGTAGAAGAAGTCGGAGAAAGGGGGACCAGCCCTGTGATGACGCTATTCATGAAGAAGGGATAGAAGGTACCGCCTGAGGGCTCCGGCTCGGTGGAGCCAGCCCGGAGCGTGGTCTTCCCCCCTTCGCTGCTGCTGTCTGCCGTCATCAGGAGCGTGGCAGCGAGATTCTTCTCCGAGACATTAGGCGCGCTCAAGGCCGGCTCATACCAGGAAGGCGAGTGCACGGCCTTCGCCTTGTCGGACGCCATTGGTTGCAGGTTCGGAGAGGGGTTCATGCGGATCTAGAGTCTCTCGGGGCGAGAAGGAGAAAGTGGATCTGGAGCAAGACGATGGAAGGTAATGAAGCCTGTGCAGCGTGCGCCTGCCTTTTATCAGGTGAGGGTAGTTGCCGAGGCAGCACGGGGAAGTGTAGACGCCCATGTCCCGTCAGCCGCCACGCGTCAATCAAGGCCGCAGGCGGTAGGGGCCCGCGGTGCTCCGCACTTACCCTTTGGCTTCGCCTCGAAGCCAAGTCCGAGCGCGCCTTGGGCCCGGGGGCTACTGTCGGCGTCCTGGGAACGGGGGTACCCAGACCTGCCTGCTTGCGGCCCACGATGCGGCTCCACCAACGGCCTGGTACAACCCATCTTCAGCAGCAACCACTCAAGACCCTCGCGAGGCGGACGACACCAAGACCTCCTCAGGGGCAGCATCACTAGGCTGGCTCCCGAGGAGCGAAGATATCTATGCAAGGGGCACCTCGCGAGGTTCGCGTGACGTGAGCCATGACGATCAAGGCCAGGCGGGCGCAGTGTACCAATTTCCTCTTTGGTGCTAAAGGGGCAAGCGCAGGTGAGGAGTCCCGAGGCATCAGGCAAAGGTTTCCATATCGGTGCAACGAGACCAAGACCAGCAGGACGGAGGTCACCGCGGAGCTCACAGCTACATCACCACCAGAGCCTTTGTCACGTGGAGACCACCTTTTGTCAGAATAGCTTGTACTAGTTGTCTCCCTTCAAACTTGGCTGTTGTGGGATCCCTTCCCGCCTAACATTTGGGAAGAGGACCAGGGCCTCTATAAATAGGACTAGCCACCACCATATGAGGCAACTGATCTTGGATTGGATCCATTCCACCAAGGCCATCTGACCAGCTCACTGAGCTCTAGAACACCTCTCCTCAGGAGGCTGTTCTTACCTTGTACTTGTCCACCCTCAGCCTACAAGGCAATCCACCACACCACACTGGAGTTGGGTATTACACCGCAACGGTGGCCCGAACCAGTATAAACTCTTGTGTCTCTTGTTCTTTGGGTTCATCTAGCTAGGCCTTGAGATCGTGGTGCGAGCGAGCTAGGGAGAGAGAGTTCTTCGTGCGCACCCCAGAGTTCGAACCTCAAGGGTTTGCCGGAACCCGTAATCCGACAGTTGTGATTCCCTAAGTGGTGTCATGTGAACGTCGACTACATGACACTTCACCATATTCGGGCCTAAGGGAATGCATTGTGGAGTAGCAATTAGATGATGGGTTGTGAGAGTGACAGAAGCTTAAATGCCAGTTTATGCGCTATTCCGTAAGGGACCGATTGGTTCCAAAGTTTAATGCTATGGTTAGAGTTTATTCTTAATACTTTTCTCGTAGTTGCGGATGCTTGCGGGAGGGTTAATCATAAGTAGGAGGTTTCTTCAAGTAAGAACAACACCTAAGCACCGGTCCACCCACATATCAAATTACCAAAGTAGCGAACACAAATTAAACCAACATGATGAAAGTGACTAGATGAAATTCCCGTGTACCCTCAAGAACGCTTTGCTTATCATAAGAGACCATTTAGGCCTGTCCTTTGCCTCAAAAGGATTGGGATACCTTGCTGCACTTTTGTTACTACTACCGTTACTTGCTCGTTACAAATTATCTTGCTATCAAACTACTCTGCTACTTACAATTTCAGCACTTGCAGACCTTACCTTGCTGAAAACCACTTGTCATTTCCTTTTGCTCCTCGTTGGGTTCGACACTCTTACATATCGAAAAGAGCTACAATTGATCCCCTATACTTGTGGGTCATCAGAGGTCGATACCTGCAAACATACACTCACGCCTTAGTCCTCGTGTCGGACTTCAATCCCCTGGCCAGTCCTTTTTGAAGGCCATCCAGAGTCTTGGGGGATACTGGATCAACGCCTTATGATCATATGACTCGACCCCAAAGACAATTTCTTAAAACTAGCTTTAGGCTCGGGGACTATTGACTGGCAACGCTATTACAAGTGCTATGCTACGATATAAGCAAAAAGTCTTCGGACAAAAGCCCATTTTTACAAGCAATTCTAAGCATGGAGGTTATTCTTAATACAAATATAAAGAAGCATACCTCGAAGCTCTTGACGAGGCCCTTGAAGACCTCATGCATTCTGGCCTCTGCGGACCTGAAGCCATGCAACACCGTGCCAATCAGGGTGCGGTGCTGTTCTATGATGGAGGAGCCCGCTAAGGCTACCTCCATCTCCCGGCCCATCCTGCGGCAGCCCGCCCTGGGGCAGGATGCGGGGGCAGTACAACCTCTAAACCCACCACTGAGGTGCCAGAAACGAGAGCCTCCGACTGTGGCGTTGGCATCGGAGATTGTTTAGGTTGGGCCGCTGTCTGGCCCAACCCTTCCTTGGGGACCACGGGGATTGCGTCCCCTTGGCCCAGTTTGGCCGAGGTGTCAACCTCGGCCATGATGACCGGTACCTCAACCCCATTTTGTTGACTGGGTGGCCGGACCAGATGATGCTTCCCCCAGCCCCTCGACACCTGGAGGGGTCATGGCAGGCTTGGGCGTCTCGCTGCCTGAAGGAGGTAGCCCGCTCAAGGTGTCGCCACTGAGCCATACCTTCGGCGGGCTGGAAAAATGCTTTTTATAAGTTTCATTTGATGAACAGGCTTTCGAAGTTCAAATCTGGTTACAATAACGTACCTCTGAGGTGTCGGCTTCTACTCTTGAGCTTGCGTTGGTTTTCCCCTTGAAGAGGAAAGGGTGATGCAACAAAGTAGAGATAAGTATTTCCCTCAATTAAGAACCAAGGTATCAATCCAGTAGGAGGAACACACAAGTCTCCAATGATAGCACCTACACAAACAAACAAATACTTGCACCCAGCGCGATAAAGGGGTTGTCACACCCTTCACGGTTACTTGCAAGGATGAGGTCTGATAGAGATAGGTAGAAAAGATAAATAGAAGTGCAAAATAAAGCAAATGTAAATAAATTGCACCAAGGTTTTTTGGGTTTTTGGTTTTATATTTCTTAAAATAATATGATAATAATAGATCCGGGAGCCATAGTTTTCAGTAGAGTCTTCTCTCTTGAAAGAACGCATACGGTGGGTAAACAAATTACCAATGAGCAATTGATAGAAAAACGAATAATTATGACGATATTTAAGGCAATGATCATGAATATAGGGATCACGTCCGTGACAAGTAGACCGACTCCTGCCTACATCTACTACTATTACTCCACACATCGACCGCTATCCAGCATGCATCTAGTGTATTAAGTTAAAAAGAACGGAGTAACGCCTTAAGCAAGATGACATGATGTAGAGGGCTAGATCCAATCAATATGAATAAACCCCACCTTTTTATCCTTAATGGCAACAATACAAATACGTGTCATGTCCCTTTCTGTCACTGGTATTGAGCGCCGCAAGATTGAACCCATTACAAAGCTCCTCTCCCATTGCAAGAAAAATCAATCTAGTTGGCCAAACCAAAGCAATAGATCGAAGAGAAATACAAAGCTATCTTAATCATGCATAAAAGAGTTCAGAGAAGACTCAAATAATATTCATAGATAATTTGATCATAAACCCACAATTCATCGGATCTCAATAAACACACCGCAAAAGAAGATTACATCGAATCGATCTACAAGAACATCGAGGAGAACATTGTATTGAAGATCAAAGAGAGAGAAGAAGCCATCTAGCTACTAGCTATGGACCCGTAGGTCTGTGGTAAACTAATCACACATCATCGGAAGGGAAGCAAGGTTGATGTAGAGGCCCTCCAGGATCGAATTCCCCTCTGGCAGAGTACCAGAACCGGTCTCTAGATGGGATCTCACAAGTACAGAAACTTGAAGTGGCGAAAAAGTATTTTTGGTGTGTCCCCTGGTATACGGGGAATATTTGGGTATTTATGGATTCGTGCTGGGCGCACGACAAATGCCAAAAGAATGGCTAAAGAGAGGGATAGGCTCAAGGGTACCGGTGGGCTCTGTCGGCGTCCTGGGAACAGGGGCCCCCAGACTTGCCTGCCTGTGACCCACGACGTGGCTCCACCAGCGGCCCCGTACGGCCCATATTCACCAGCAAACACTCAAGACCCTCACGACGGGCAAAGCAAGACCTCCTCGGGGGTGGCCTCACCAGGCTGGCTCGCGAGGGGCGGAGAGATCAAGGCAAGGGGCACCTTGCGAGGTTCCTGTGACGCAAGCCATGATGACCGGGACCAGAAGGGCGCCAGCGCGTGCAGCGTCCTTGTTTCCTCTTTGGTGCTAAAGAGGCAAGCGCATGCGAGGAGTCTCGAGGCATCAGGCAAAGGTTTCCATATCGGTGCAACAAGACCAAGACCAGCAGGACGGCAGGACGGAGGTCACCGTGGAGCCCAAGACGGCGTCACCACCAGAGCCTTTGGCACGCGAAGACCACCTTTAGTCAGGATAACTTGTACTAGTTGTCTCCCTTCGAATTTGGCCGTTGTGGCATCCCTTCCCGCCTAACATTTGGGGAGAGGACCAGGGCCTCTATAAATAGGGCTAGCCACCACAGAGTATCGGGGGGTCGTTCAGATCATCCTCATACACACAAGCTCACCAAGCACAAGAGCACCTCTCCTCATGAGGCTGTTCTTCCCTTTGTAACTGTTCATCGTCAGCCCAATAGGCAATCCACCACACCACACTGGAGTAGGGTATTACACCACATCGGTGGCCCGAACCAGTATAAACCTTGTGTCCCTTTGTTCTGAGAGTTCGACGCCTTGAGCCTTGAGATTGTGGTGATGGCGAGTGCTAGAGGGAGGACAGATCTTCGTGCGCAACCCAGTGTTCGAACCTCAAGGGTTTTGCCGGAACACGCAGTCTGACATTTGGCGCGCCAGGTAGGGGTGCGTCGAAGCTTTCCTTCCGTCGATCCATGCCCCGCCACCGCAGCGCCTTGCCCCCATGGCTGGCGTTGCTCTTCCGGCTGCGATGGCGGATTCCCATGGCGGGGCCAGGGGGCTCAGAGCCTTTGCTCCCGCCTTGCGGCGGGTGCAGTGGCCGCCCAAGTTCAAGCCAGAGATGCCGCCGCGTCACGACGGCGCGACGGACCCGTCGGCCTTCCTGCTGGCGAATGAAGAGGCCGCCTTGAAGGCTGGGGGCGACGACAAGGTCATGGCCGACTGGCTTCCCATGGCCCTCACCGGTGCACCGCGCGACTGGCTGCTCAACCTCCCAGGATCCGTGGTGGCACCTTGGGAGGAGCTGCGCGGCCTCTTTGCTGCGCGTTACGCGGTGCAGGCGCCCCTCGCTGTCGCGGCCCTCCTCGGCGGCTTGCAAGCGCCGCCCTCAGACCGTCACACCAAGCCATTCTTTCATCAGATCGGCGCCGCCTCCGCGCGGCAGGGGGCTCCCCCGGGTTGGGCGGCGCCCAAGGCCGACCTGACCTTCGACTTGGGGGATCACCCTGTCACCACCGTCGGCTCAGGCGTGCTCCCAATGCTTTGCACGCCCACCATCTGCAGCGTGGCCGTCACCAAGACCCTCATCGACGGCGGCGCCTGCCTCAACGTGCTCTCTGTGGAGGGTTTTAGCCTCCTTCACGTACCGCTCGAGCAGCTCCGCCCTAGCAAGCCCTTCTCCGGGGTCGGCGGCGGCTCCACCAGTCCCCTGGGGCAGATCCGTCATCCCGTCACCTTCGGTACCCGCGACAACTATTGCACTAAGCTGATCGACTTCAACATCGCCCGTATTTGCCTCCCGTACAACGCCATCCTCGGGTACCTGGCTCTGGCTCAGTTTATGGCAGCAATCCATCCGGCCTACAACCTCATGAAGATGCCCGGGAGCAAGGACGTCCTCACCGTAGTTGGAGATACCAAGGAAGCCCTGGTAGCGCTCAAGCTTGCCCTCAAAACCGCCGTGGCAGTGCGACCGGCCGACGAGGTCATCTCCGGGGTTAAGGAGGCCGCACCAGCCAAGAAGAAGTAGTTGTTCACTCAAGATCGGGCAGAAACCAAGCAGGTGCCGGTCGAGGGAGATGGGTCCTCCGGAGCCACCTTCACCATAGGTGCTAACCTCGACCCGGATCAAGAGCAGGCATTGGTGAAGTTCTTGCGCGCAAACAAGGAAGTATTCGCCTGGGATCCCAAACAGCTGGTAGGGGTCCCAAGAGGGGTGATCAAGCATCACTTGAGGGTGTGCCCCAATGTGCGCCCTGTGAAGCAGAAGGTGCGGCGACAGTCCGCGGAGAAGCAGTCCTTCATCGTCCAGGAAACCCGCAAGCTAGAGGCAGCAGGTGTCATTCGCGAGGTTCGGTACCCCGAGTGGCTGGCGAACCCCGTCGTTGTGCCAAAGAAAGGCGGGAAAGAGCGCATGTGTGTCGACTTCACCAAGCTCAACAAGGCCTGTCCCCAAGATCCGTTCCCGCTTCCACGCATTGACCAGATCGTTGACTCCACCGCCGAGTGCAACCTGCGATGCTTCCTCGACGCGTTTCCAGGCTATCACCAGATCAAGATGGCGGTAGAGGATGTGGAGAAGATGGCCTTCCTGACCCCGTGCGGGGTGTACTGTTACACTTGCATGCCGTTCGGGCTGCGCAATGCAGGCGCGACCTTCCAACGGCTGATGCACATCGCCCTGGGTCAGCAGCTCGGGAGGAACGCTGAAGCCTACGTCGACGACATTGTGGTAAAGTCTCGGGAGGCGAGGACATTGATTCAGGACCGGGAAGAAACCTTCGCGAGCCTGCGCCAGGTGGACTTGGGGCTCAACCTGGAGAAGTGCGTATTTGGTGTCCCCTCCGGCAAGCTGCTGGGCTTCCTTGTGTCCCACAGGGGGATCGAGGCCAACCCGGAGAAGGTCAAGGCGATCGAAGACATGATCCCACCACAAACCCTCAAGGAGATGCAGAAGCTTGCCGGCTGCGTGACCTCGCTGGGGCGCTTCATCTCCAAGCTGGGAGAGCGCGCCCTGCCGTTCTTCAAGCTGATGAAGTTGAAGGGCCCGTTTGAGTGGACCCCGGAGGCTGACCAAGCGTTTGAAGACCTCAAGAGATACCTGACCAGCCCTCCGGTGATGGTGGCGCCCCGCCCTCTCGGGCCCCTGGTGCTTTACCTTTCCGCCACTCCTTACTCCGCCAACGCAACTCTAGTGGCGGTCCGGGAAGAGCGCCAGGCCAAGGATGCGTCGCGCCGAGCCGCGCCCCCAGCCAGGGCGATACAAAACCCGGAGTGCACCGCAAGGGCTGCAGCAGTGACAACGGATGACCTGGCTCAGCAAGACGGTGCCCTTAGGCTTGCAGAGGCCCCAATGAGCAACCAGGCTCCGGGGGTTCTGTCGCCTCAGGAGGCGCCTCAACCTCCGACGGACGTAGGCCCCGTCGACACACCTGCCCTCGTCGAGCACCCAATGTATTTTGTGAGCACGGTACTGCGGGATGCAAGGGCATGGTACCCCATGCCTTAGAAGCTCTTGCTCGCACTCTTGGTGGCCTCGCGCAAGCTACGACACTACTTTCAAGGTCACCCAATCAAGGTTTTCTCGGCCTACCCACTTGAGAGGGTACTCAGGAGCCCCAACGTTGCTGGAAGAGTCGTCGAGTGGAATATCGAGTTGCAGGCATTCCAGCTGGAGTTCAGCACAACCAGGGTCATCAAGTGAGCCGCGCTCGCCGACTTCGTGGCAGAATGGACGGACGCCCCGGAGCTTAAAGCAGGCGAGGATCGATCCCTCTCGCCAGGAAGTGAAGTGCCAGATGGCTGGGTTATGTATTTCGATGGCGCATTTGCGCGCCAGGGCGCAGGGGCTGGAGCAGTGCTCATCTCGCCCACTGAGGACAACCTCTACTACGCCGTGCAGCTTTGCTTCCAGCAGGGCGAGAAGGTCTCCAACAACATAGCGGAGTACGAAGGCCTCATAGCTGGCCTTAAGGCTGCGATGGCCCTGGTGGTGAAGCGCCTCACCATCAAGGGTGACTCGCAGCTTGTCGTTAACTTCTCCAACAAGGTGTATGAGCCGAGGGACGAGCACATGGAGGCATACCTCGCGGAGGTCCGCAAGATGGAAAAGCAGTTCTTGTGCCTAGAATTGCAGCACGTGCCTCGTGGAACCAACAAGGAGGCCGACGACATCGCCAAGAGAGTATCCAAGTGACTACCCCAAGAGCCTGGAGTCTTCGAGGAGCGGCTCTTCAAGCCGTCAGCAGCACCTCCGCTTTCAAGGCCGGAGCCGCCTCGGGAGGAGCTCCCCCAGCCACCTGCTTCGGGAGCCCCGGCCTGCGGCCCAACCTCGGAAGCGCACCTACTCTTGGCGCTCGAGCCTTAGGAGGGGTGCTGGACCAAGGAGTTCAAGGAATACTTGACGCAAGGGACGCTGCCGGAGAAAGAGGAGGACGCGGAGCGCGTGGCCCGACAGGCCACGGCGTACTGCATCCAGGACGGTGAGTTATACAGGAAGTGGCCGAATGACGTTTCCGCACGTTCTATCTCCAGGGAACAGGGGAAAGAGTTGCTAGCCGTCATACATGGCGGAGACTGCGGGCACCACTCGTCGTCACGAACCCTCGTCGGCAAGGCATTCCGTAGTGGGTTCTACTGGCCTACGGCGCTCAACGACGCAACCGAGCTGGTGAAGTCCTGCGAGGCGTGCCAATTCAACGCCAAGCAGATCCATCAGCCAGCTCAGGGCCTCCAGACCATCCTGCTCTCGTGGCCATTCGCAGTCTGAGGGCTGGATATCTTGGGCCCGTTCCCTCGAGCGCCTGGGGGCTACCGCCACCTCTACGTTGCCATCGACAAATTCACCAAATGGGCGGAGGTAGAAGCTGTCCGCACCATTCCGGCCGGGTCTGTGGTCAAGTTCATCAAGGGTCTCGTAAGCCGGTTTGGGGTCCCTAATCGCATCATCACCGACAACGGCTCACAGTTCACTAGTAATCTCTTCAAGACATATTGTGCTAACCTTGGGACGCAGATCTGCTATGCTTCGGTGGGACACCCTAGGAGCAACGGTCAAGCCGAACGCGCCAACGCGGAGGTCCTGAGAGGCCTCAAGACCAGGACCTTCAAGAAGAAGCTCGAGGCCTGCGGCAGGGGCTGGCATGACGAGCTCTAGTCTGTGCTGTGGTCCATACGCACCACCACCACCAAGCCAACGGGAAAGACCCCGTTCTTCCTCGTCTACGGAGCAGAAGCGGTTCTCCCACATGAGGTCAGGCATCGCTCCGCGTGGGTCCTGGCGTTTGATGAGACGCAGCAGGACGCCATGCGGGGGATGGACCTTGTGCTGGGGGAGGAACGCCGCCGCAAAGCCACGCTTCGAGCAGCAAGATATCAGCAGGCGTTGTGGCGGTATCACTGCCGCAGCATCCGCTCCAGGACGCTCGACGTGGGCGACGTCATCCTAAGGCAGGTGCTCTCCAGGGAAGGGCTGCACAAGCTCTCGCCCATGAGGGCGGGCCTGTTTAGGGTCGCCCACGTCTCCAGGCCTGGCGCCGTGCGCCTGGAGAAGCAGGACGGGGTCCCCATCCAGAACGCCTGAAACATCCAGCACCTCCAGAAGTTCTACCCATGAAGTAAGGCCTGGTGCCTGTGAAGCAAGGCCCAGTGCCTGTGAAGGTCTCCGCTCGTGACACTCTCACGTAATAATGAGTGGGGCTGTACACGCCCCGAAGTCTCAGGAGTGCCGCCCTCGGGCCTCGGGGGCTCCCTCCCACGTCCTGGTGGCAGCACTTAGCTCCGCGCTGGTGAGAAGACTAGACTAGGTGCCGGACGCGGCTTTTCATTTGCTTTCCGTAGTTGGCTTGCCCCTCTTTAATCAAAATTTGCTTTCTGGTGTTCCTTGCCGGCTTGGTTCCATCTCCTTTTGCCTCCGTTTTTGCCCTCGATTCCTTGTTTTGACCCGTACTCTCCTTCGCATGCCTCGCGAGGGGGCTGGACAGGTGCCCTCGTGAGCGTTTTTCCTGTTCTTCGTGAGGCAGCCTCGCTCGAGCTCGCAAGCTGGTGCACCTCTTTCAATCCGTGCCCCTCGGGTACCGCGATGCAAAGCTGGGTCGTGGCCGGCTGCGCCTGCGACCAGGGCTCGAAAGAGTAAGAGTTTCCTAACGAATTTTTGAAGTTCCTAGATGCCTCCCAAGCCAAGGAGGCCTCGCCAGGTACTGGAAAATGCACGCCTCACGAGGTAGAAACTACTTCGAGCGCGTCAAGCTAAGTTATTTCTACGCGCCTACATGAAACATCGATGCTGCAACACGACACAGGAACGATAAACATAGCATAGCAACTTGGAAATCATGGTTCGTTGCGTGCCCCTGCGGGGCCCCGTACTTGTCTCTCTCTTAATGTAGGAAGAGAAGGAAGAATGAAACAAAAGTGGTGCGTGCTCCTGCAGCAGTTTGCGTGGATGGGCCCATGGCGCTCTCCCGGGCTTAGCCAGACCCCTCCTCGCGCTTCACTGGGGTACGACGACGAGATAACCAACTGCCACCCTCGAAGCGGGTGCGGCGGCTGGTTGTAGCCGCCACTACTGGAGCTGTCGCCGGAAGAAGAGTCACCGTAGCTAGATGAGCAGCGGCCAGCGCTGAGGGCAAGATCATCCTCACCCTCGTCACGACCGTCGCCAAGGCCGAGCACTTCGCCACCGTCGTTGTCCTCGAGAAAGCACTCGACGTGGCGGCTGTCTTCTCCGAATACCCTCACATAGAGGGTCGCGTTGCCATCGTACTTGAAGTGGAGGGTCCACCGTCTGCCCAGGCCGCGTGCGCGGGCAAACGTCTGCCAGCTGCGGGCCAAGGCTACGATGCCCGCGACGGAGACCTCCACCGCGACCCACGAAGCCTTGCTGCAACAGCCGTCAGCCTGCAGCCAGAGCCCGCCTGGACCCGTGGCTGTCAGCTCGCCGGCGAAGAAGCATGGGAGCTGAAGCCTGGTGCCGGCTGGGTTCTCCGACCACACGACGAACTCCGGAAGCACCTCCGCCTAGTGGAAGCACGGCCGGGGAGGCCTCGTGACCATGGCGCGCCTCCCTTCATCAACGGGGCTGCCACGACCTGGGCAACTCCCACCACACGGATAGGCGCCGCCGCGGCCGCAAGGGGCCACGATGGGGGTCGCGGTGTGCTTGCAGGGGCGGCCGCGCCCCTTCTTGGGCGGTGGTGAGCCGAGCCCCTCCTGGCGGGCCTTTCCCTTCTCTGTGGCCGAGAACCTCTTCGTGGGCGCCATGGGTGACGCTACTAGCAATGAAGCAAGGGAGAAGAAGTGAGCGGAGCAGGAAGAGATGAGCGACGGAGCTCCGCCCCCTCCTCATTTATAGCGAGAGAAGGCCAACCGGCAATCCCCACGATCACAGGTAATGATGATTTTTCTCTCCATGCAGCAGGGACTAGTCAAGTCGGGTAGTTGGCGAGGCAGCATGGGGAAGCGGAGACGCCCACGTCCAATCAATCGCCACGCGTCAACAAGGCCACGGGCTGTTGGGGTCCGCGGAGCTCCGCACTTGCCCCTTGGCTTTGCCTCCCAAGTCCGAGCGCGCCTTGGGCCCGGGGGCTACTGTCGGCGTCCTGAGAACGGGGGTCCCCAGACTTGCCTGCCTGCGGCCCGTGGCGTGGCTCCACCAGCGGCCCCGTACGACCCATCTTCACCAGCAAACACTCAAGACCCTCGCGAGGGGACAAGCCTCTCGAGGCGGATGGCGCAAGACCTCCTCGGGGGTGGCCTCACCAGGCTGGCTCGCGAGGGGCGGAGAGATCAAGCCAAGGGGCACCTCGCGAGGTTCCTGTGACGCAAGCCATAACGACCGGGGCCAAGCGGGCACCAGACGGGTGCCAGCGCGCGCAGCGTCCTCGTTTCCTCTTTGGTGCTAAAGAGGCAAGCGCAGGCGAGGAGTCCCGAGGCATCGGGCAAAGGTTTCCATATCGGTACAAAAAGACCAAGACCAGCAGGACGGCAGGACGGAGGTCACCGTGGAGCCCAAGACGGCGTCACCACCAGAGCCTTTGGCAGGCGAAGACCACCTTTAGTCAGGATAACTTGTACTAGTTGTCTCCCTTCGAATTTTGCCGTTGTGGCATCCCTTCCCGCCTAACATTTGGGGAGAGGACCAGGGCCTGTATAAATAGGGCTAGCCACCACAGAGGATCGGGGGGTTGTTTAGATCATCCTCATACACACAAGCTCAGCAAGCACAAGAGCACCTCTCCTTAGGAGGCTATTCTTCCCTTTGTAACTGTTCATCCTCAGCCTAAGAGGCAATCTACCACACCACACTGGAGTAGGGTATTACACCACATCGGTGGACCGAACCAGTATAAACCTTGTGTCCCTTTGTTCTGAGAGTTCGACGCATTGAGCCTTGAGATTGCGGGGAGGGCGAGTGCTAGAGGTAGGAGAAATCTTCGTGCGCACCCCAGCGTTCGAACCTCAAGGATTTTGTCGGAACCCGCAATCCGACAGGCTCCAGAGGCGAGGTCGGCATGAGCGAGCGAGGGACGCAAGACATACCTAGGTTTGGGGCTCTCCGAAGAGATAACACCCCTAGTCCTGCCGAGTATGGTTTATATGTGGATGTTACAAGCTTGCTCCTAGGGCTGTTTCGGGGAGGAAGGAAGAAAGGCCAAAGCATAGGCTGCTCGTTCTCCTTGTGTGTGTATTCTACTGATGATCTTTCTCTGCACATGGAGGCCTCCTGGGTGGTTTTATAGGTCAACCCCCAGGGATACAATGGCAAAGTTACATGGTCGCAGGGCCAGGGTGTCATCTTCTGAGAAGCCGGCGCTGGGACCCGCCAAGTACCAGCGTACGCCGGGTTCTCCGGGTGCGGGCCCCGTGCACCAGGGGGCACTATTTCCCATCTTGTCATGCGTCACGGAGTGGTTGAGCCGGCTCGGCTATGGTGGCGCATCGCCTGGTCACCATCGTCTTGCGTAAGTAGGACGAGGGTCGCACTGTAGCCATGTCGGGCTTGGTCAACGGGGTTGGTGGGGCACTGTTGCCTTAAATATCTCTTCATGGGAACTTGTTCGTCGTATGCCTTGGACGAGACGGGAGCTAACCCGTGGCCGGGCTGAGGAGCGTACCATGCTAGTGCTTGCTTGTTGAAGAACTCTTGACTTGGCGGGATGGGCCGGCGTGCACCAGCGGGCCCAGCCGTGTTGCGGTCTTGATCGGATTGCGGAACTTCGTCGGGTTGAGGAACCCGGCAAAGGACAAGCCGGATTGAGGGGCGATGCTGGCCCCAATGTTTTTGAAAAGGATCCGGGTTCCATTGCCTGCCCGGGGTTTATCCCCCCAACAGTAGTCCCCGAAACTGTGAAGTCTCGTCAGCCTCAAGCAGGGGGGCCTTCGCAGTTTCACTCCCTGAGGAGGCGGCCAATGTTGATGAAGCTTGCGACCGCCAAGTCCGGCAACACCCACTGTGTGCCGGTTTCCGAAATCCGGATCGCGGCATCCCGGCATGGGCGGGAAACCGAAGAGTCCGCCGAATATTGAAGGGGAAGGGACGCGCCCCTTGGTTTCGGCGTAGGCGCCACATGGTGAGGAGCAGCTGAAGTGGCCCTGACAGGCCACGCGCGCGACGTGACGTAACAGCGGGCTGGGGCCTGCCACTTCGCGCCCATGGCCCCCTCCTGAAGGGGCAACCGTCCGCGGGGATTTAGGGTGGCGGCCGCGGACGGTTGCCCCTTCTTGATGCAGTTAATTCGCGCGTTGATTGTGTCCACACAATGAGGGGAAGTGGAAAGGGTGGGCACAACCGATCCCACTTCCCCACGTTCTTGCCGCGGTTATAAATCGGGGGGAGGGGCCGCGGAAATCATTCACGCACACGCCCCCCGCTCCCTTCTTCTTCCCTTGCTCTTGCTTCTGAGCTCTCGCACACCGCAACGCCCTGCCGCTCACGAGCAGCGCACTGCCGCCGCTCCTACTCCTCGCCTTAGCCGGCGCGCTCTTCCTCCCTTGTTGCACTTCACCGATGGCGAGGCCCAAGGGCTCGTGGGAGGGATCGGTGGTCACCGCAGAAGATCTTCCGTACTTGTGATACGTGGCGGCTGCCACCAGTGATGGAGGTGGCCGTGTGGCTGTCGGACGTCGAGCTGGCGCCGCGGACGGAGGGGACCGAGCGCGTCGTCTTCTTCTCCCACTTCAAGCATGGGTTTGGCCTCCCTGCGAGTGACTTCTTCCACTCATTCGTAGACTTATTCGGGCTTCAGCCGCACCACCTGGGGGCGAACGCGGTGTTGCAGCTCTTAGGGTTCGTCACCCTGTGCGAGGGCTACCTGGGCGTCGAGCCCAGCGTCGATCTCTGGATGTGCTTCTTCTTCTTCTTGAAGCAGCAGGGGCCAGAGGCGGGCGTGATGTCTGCCCCTGGGGCCGCCGTCGTCTCGACCCGGCCGCATGGGGCGTGCCCAAAAATGCCGCTGGAGGATTCTACCAAGAAGTGGTAGAATTCCTTTTTCTACGTCTGCGACCTTAGCACGAACCGCATCAATCTGCCGCCCTTTGCCGATGTGACGCCACACGCCAAGACCAACTGGACTTACTGCCCCAAGAACCCGATGCAGGAGGTGCTGAACCTGAGCAAACGGGTGGTGGAGATGATGACGCGCGAGGGGCTCACTGGGACAGACCTCATCACCGCCTTCGTCGCACGCCAGGTGCTGCCGCCGCAGCGCCGGACGCACATCGTCGGCCAGATGACTGGACTCTAGGACCCCAACCGGATGTCATCCTGGCGGTTGACGCAGGAGCAGGTCTATGGCTGGGTCAACGACATCTCGAAGGCCGGTATGAAGGCGGAGTGGCAGTTCGGGAAGGCGCCCTACAGCCATGGGAACTCGGCGCCGGTGGTGAGTCCTTGGTCTCCGTACTTTGCTATGTCCCAACTTTTCCTCCATCCCAATGCGACAAGGGAGGTGCTGCTGAATGCCATCCGACATATGTATGATGGAACGGCGATGCAGGTAGGGACCGCCCAGCAAGCCGGCTCGGAGGAGGTGGAGATCCTCGCCGAGAACCCGGAGACGGCCGACACCGAGGCCGGCGAGCCGTGCCGTGAGGGTAAGTTTTTGCATCCCAGTCCTTTGCGAGGCTGGTTGAAAGACGGTGTGAAGATTTTGACGCGTGTTGATGGTGCAACATTGTCGAGGGGAGGAGGAGACCATGCCGGCTCCCCCAGACGGCCGACGAAAACGACCAAGGCTGGGTCGTCCCGCGTGCCGGCCGCTCGGGAAGGAGGACGCGGAGCTGAGGAAATCGGCCATGAAGCGCACGGCGGACCCGGCCACCAAGAAGACGCGCCGTGTCATCCCGGCGGCGCCGGCAAGACCGACCATCCTGACGGCAATCGGATATGTTTTCTTGCCGACTCCAGCAAGCCGCCGAGTCGTTCTTTTCTCATGCTTCTCTTGTTGTGATCCAGGTCGCCATTGGAGTTGGCGCTGGCGGCGATGTATGCTGTGTCTGGAGACGGCTTTTCATTCCGGAAGTCCCGGAGTAGCGCCATCGACTTGCCCGAGGGGTTGGCCGAGGAGGATCTTGGCCTGGACCCGGAGGACACGGAGCATTGTGCCTAGTGGGACAGGAACAAGGCCCTCGAGGTGTAGGCAACGGCCGTCAGGGCTGCGGAGGAGGCGTCGGCCCAGGCATGGGCGAGGGCCGCCGGGGCGACCGGGCAACCCGGCACGAAGCAAGCTTGGCCGGAGATGCCGGCGGGCATGGAGCCGACGGAAACGATTGTCATGCCACCGACAGAGGAGGGGCATGACCGGACGACCGGGTGGAGATGGCGGTGGACGATCGGGAGGTCGTGGAGATCGATGGTGACACTCCACCGCGGACCAACGTGGTCGAGCGGATGAACGTGGACAGAGGCGAAAGGGGGGCCGCCCCGGAGGGGATGCCGCAGGCGACGCCGGACGAGGTTCCGCAAGGGATGCCGGTTAGGACGTCGGAGGGGACACCGGCCGGCGCGCCGGAGCCGAGGCCAGCCAGCGAGGAGACGGCAGGCGGCGGGCACGCATTGGTGATCAGGCAGCCATAAACGGTGCCAGGTAACCGTCTTGCTGCCGGGTCGCAGCAGGTCTGGGCTGGGCACAGCTGGACCACCTTTGGGCCGTTGACGCAGGAGGAGGCGTCAATGGCCGCCGTGCGCCAGCATCTTCGCGGGCGCGCGGAGCGTGTTCAGGCCTTCTCTCAGGCCGAGATGGAGGCGCGCCAGCGCACCCACTAGATGTAGCCCCCGAGATTCGGGCCAACTACGTAGTAGTTGGGTCAAATCTTCAAATGATTTGTCTTGTGTTGATTTTTTGCTTTTTTGTAGCAACTAGATGCCTTCCAGGTTGGTGTCTACAACCGGCTTCTGGAGAAGCACAAGCAGATCATGGCGCGGCTCGCCGCCATGGAGGAGGCGCTCCGCCTTTCTGAAGGTATGTGTCGGATTTTGGGTTCCGGCAAAACCCTCGAGGTTCGAACACTGGGGTGCGCACGAAGATCTCCCCCTACCTAATCACGCCCTCAGCCTCACCACGATCTCAAGGCCTAGCTCAACGAATCCACAACACAAGAGACACGAGATTTATACTAGATCGGGCCACCGTTGTGGTGTAATACCCTACTCCAGTGTGGTGTGGTGGATTGCCTCTCGGGCTGATGATGAACAGTACAAGGGAAGAACATCCTCCTTAGAAGAGGTGTTATTTTGCTTGGTGAGTGTGAGGATGATGTGAATCAGTTCAGGCTGAGTTGCCTCCTACTGTGGTGGCTAGTCCTATTTTATAGAGACCCTGGTCCTCTCCCCAAATATTGAGCGGGAAGGGAGCCAACAACGACCAAATTTGAAGGGAGACAACTAGTAAAAGTTATCCTGACTAAAGGTGGTCTTCGCATGCCAAAGGCTCTGGTGGTGACGCCGTCTTGGGCTCCACGGTGACCTTTGTCCTACCGTCTTGCTGGTCTTGGTCTTGTTGCACCGATATGGAAACCTTTGCCTGATGCCTCGGGACTCCTCGCCTGCGTTTGCCCCTTTAGCACCAAAGAGGAAACGAGGACACTGCGCGCGCTGGCGCCCGCCTTCCTCCAGTCGTCATGGCTTGCGTCACAGGAACCTCTCGAGGTGTCCCTTTCCTTGATCTCTCCGTCCTTCGCGAGCCAGCCCGGTGAGGCCGCTCCCGAGGAGGTCTTGTGTCGTCCGCCTCGCGAGGCTCGGCCCCTCGCAAGGGTCTTGAGTGTTTCTTGGTAAAGATGGGCCGTACAGGGCCGCTGGCGGAGCCACGCCGTGGGCCGCAGGCAGGCAAGTCTGCGGACCGCCTGTCGGTGTACAAAATAAGGGCGCACCTTTGTACCCCTTTACATGTGCACGGGCAGTCGGAGCCTCGCCCACGGTCGCACCAAGTAGAACAGGGGAGGTAAACCAAGGCAAAACCAAACCCAAGACAGCCATGGCAACGCCAAGACCAAGAACGCAAAGAAGCAGAGGGGCGGAGCAGTTTCACCCGGCAAGACCCTTGCCGGGGACTGCCTCCGTAGCCCCGGCAAGACTCTTGCCGGGGCAGCGCGCCGAAACACCAACAGGGTGAGCCACCCTTGAGCCCACGTCCCCAACACCATCAGCCACGTGGGGCCAGGGCTCGGGAGGCACCTCCGTGGTGGCATGCAGAGACATATTCAAGATTAGATGAGGATTAGAAGACAACGATCCTCGACAAGATCCTTGCCGAGGAGAGCCACGAGACCCCCGGCAAGGCTCTTGCCGGGGACGACAGCGCGCCACGGCAAGACCCTTGCCGGGGCCCTCGGCAAGGCTCTCACCAAAGACGCCAGCAGGACCACTGCCAGGCCCGCATCAGCGAAGTCTCCACCGCCGTTCGCATGCCGCTGCCAGCCCAAACCAGCTGGGCAGGCAACTGCGTGGCAACATGCAGCTTCCGGGCCAACTCAGCAGGCGCCTGCGTGGCGGCATGCAGATCTTCGTGAAGACCCTACCACCGCGCCACCTCAGCTGCCTGCTTGCCTAGATGGCACAGCACGCATCGCTGGCCAGGGCGCGTGTCGAAGCGAGGAGGAGCGGCGACGGACGGGACGGGCCTCGCCCCCGTCCCCGATAAAGCTAGGGGACACCTCAGCGGCGCATTAAATGCAACTTGTCCTATAATACAAGCGATAAGCTCGCAATACTGTATGCCTTTCCACCTCCTGTATGCCACTGTGGCAGCCCCTTTCGCCTATAAAAGGAGGCCCATGGCATACTGGAGAAGGATTCGGCTCTTTCGAACCACGCACTCACCATAGCTAGTTCGAGGGCTCAAGAACTCTCTGAAATACACCCACTAAAGCAGGACTAGGGTTTTACGCATTCTCGCGGCCCGAACCTGGGTAAACGATCCTTGTGCTGACTACTGATCCTGCTCTTCCTGCAACCCTGCGCCCCGGCAACCATAGTAGGGATTCTTGTGATCCCATAGGTGTCGTTCCACACCGACATCTTTGGCGCGCCAGGTAGGGGCAGCAATTGTGAGAATCTGGTCTAGTAGCTAGCCTAGCGTTTTTTCATCGCCATGGCTCCCAAGAAGAAGACAGCCACGGCGATCGGCTCGTCGGGGGCCGAACGGCCCATACCGCTACGGGCGAGCAGTGGCGCGGTCGCGAACAGGACCCGGGCCGCGGTCCGCGAGCACCAGCTTCACCCTGGCAGTCAGAGCCTGGCGAGCGGCGTCTTTCACACGCCCGACGACCGGCCGCATGTTGCCAGATCCAAAGACGGAGCTGGGCCCCCGCAGGCGGCGCAGGGCCCTCCAGGGGTGTCGTTGTGCCACCTCCGGGCGGCGCCGCGACCTCCAAGACACCCACGCCGGCAACCACTGCGCGCTCTTCCCATGGTGTGCGCGACGAACAGCGTCACCACGCCGGCGACCCTGGGCACCGCCGTGGGAAGAGCCCTGTGCGTCATCCGCGGGATGAAGGAGTTCAGCATGCCCGCCGAAGTGCTGGCGAAAATGGCGCGCAGCCGCTGGGCCGTGGTGGAGCTCCTTCTAACATGGTTAGAAGTCAAAGCACGCCAAGGTCCACGCAGCTATCGCCGCCACCCATGCCAGCGGAAGCTTTGGCGCGCGCAGCTGCTCCTCGACTTCCCTCCTGCTGCCGAGAAGCTCGACGAATGGAGGGCCACCATCCGGAGCCTCGTCGCCGTCGCCAACAAAGATGATCCGCGACCGGCGGGGCCCTCGGGGCGGCGCTCCACCGAGCCACCACATGCTGGTGCCGGGAGGACCGGGGGAGCTGCGGCCACGGTGCACTCTCCTCCTCATCGCCAGCCGCCGCGGGCGTCTGCCCGTGGTGACGATGCTTGTGATAACATCTCTATAGCGTCGTCCGACCCGCGGACCCACCGCGACCAGCGCCAAGTTCTTCGAGAACGAGCTCACGAAGATACTCGGACCACTATTGAGCGCTGGCGTGATACACGCCACCAGTCGGACAAGCGTGCGGGACCCGTTATGGACCACCCAACACCGGGGGGCTCCGGCGGCCTACCTTACGAGGTGGGCTGCCCGGCCTTTACCCGTGAGCTGCGGCAGTTCCAGTGGCCGTCCCACCGCACGTTCAAGCCCGACGTCGACGAGAAGTACACTGGCAAGACCCATCCGTCCGAGTTCCTGAGCAACTACATGAAGGAAATATGCCCTAGAGGCAATAATAAAGTATTATATATTTCCTTATATCATGATAAATGTTTATTATTCATGCTAGAATTGTATTAACCGGAAACATAATACATGTGTGAATACATAGACAAACAGAGTGTCACTAGTATGCCTCTACTTGACTAGCTCGTTAATCAAAGATGGTTATGTTTCCTAGCCATAGACATGAGTTGTCATTTGATTAACGGGATCACCTCATTAGGAGAATGACGTGATTGACATGACCCATTTCGTTAGCTCAGCACCCGATCGTTTAGTATGTTGCTATTGCTTTCTTCATGACTTATACATGTTCCTATGACTATGAGATTATGCAACTCCCGTTTACCGGAGGAACACTTTGTGTGCTACCAAACGTCACAACGTAAATGGGTGATTATAAAGGTGCTCTACAGGTGTCTCCAAAGGTACTTGTTGGGTGGGCCTATTTCGAGATTAGGATTTGTCACTCCGATTGTCGGAGAGGTATCTCTGGGCCCACTCGGTAATGCACATCACTATAAGCCTTGCAAGCATTGTGACTAATGAGTTAGTTGCGGGATGATGTATTACGGAACGAGTAAAGAGACTTGCCGGTAACGAGATTGAACTAGGTATCGAGATACCGACGATCGAATCTCGGGCAAGTAACATACCGATGACAAAGGGAACAATGTATGTTGTTATGCGGTCTGACCGATAAAGATCTTCGTAGAATATGTGGGAGCCAATATGGGCATCCAGGTCCCGCTATTGGTTATTGACCGGACAGTTATATTATGAGTTTATATGTTTTGATGTACCGAAGGTTGTTCGGAGTCCCAGATGTGATCACGGACATGACGAGGAGTCTCGAAATGGTCGAGACATAAAGATTGATATATTGGACGACTATATTCGGACACCGGAAGTGTTCCGGAGAAGTTTCGGATTAAACCGGAGTGCCGGAGGGTTACCGGAACCCCCGGGGAAGTATTGGGCCTTAGATGGCCTTGAGGGGAGAGAGAGGGCAGCAGCCAGGAGGTGGGCGCGCCCCCTCCCAGGAGGAGTCCTAGTTGGACTAGGAGAGGGGGGCGCAGCCCCCTTTCCCTCTCCCTCTCCCTCTCCCTCTCTTTCCTTCCCCCCTTCTTTTCCTAGTAGGACTAGGAAAGGGGAGTCCTACTCCTACTAGGAGGAGGACTCCCCCTCTCTCCTTGGCGCGCCTAGGGCAGCCGGCCCCCCCTGCTCCTTTATATACGGGGGCAGGGGAGCACCTCTATACACACTTGATATATGATATTTTAGCCGTGTGCGGTGCCCCCCTCCACCATATTACACCTCGATAATACCGTTGCGGAGCTTAGGCGAAGCCCTGCGTCGGTGGAACATCATCATCGTCACCACGCCGTCGTGCTGACGAAACTCTCCCTCAACACTCGGCTGGATCGGAGTTCGAGGGACGTCATCGAGCTGAACGTGTGTAGAACTTGTAGGTGCCGTACGTTCGGTACTTGATCGGTCGGATCGTGAAGACGTACGACTACATCAACCGCGTTGTGATAACGCTTCCGCTGTTGGTCTACGAGGGTACGTGGACAACACTCTCCCCTCTCGTTGCTATGCATCACCATGATCTTGCGTGTGCGTAGGAATTTTTTTGAAATTACTACGTTCCCCAACAGTGGTATCAGAGCCTGGTTTTATGCGTTGATGCTATGCACGAGTAGAACACAAGTGAGTTGTGGGTGATGTAAGTCATACTGCTTACCAGCATGTCATACTTTGGTTCAGCGGTATTGTGAGATGAAGCGGCTCGGACCGACATTACGCGTACGCTTACGCGAGACTGGTTTCATCGTTCGAAGCACTCATTTTGCTTAAAGGTGACTAGCGGGTGTCTGTCTCTCTCACTTTAGTTGAACCGAGTGTGGCTACGCCCGGTCCTTGCGAAGGTTAAAACAACACCAACTTGACAAACTATCGTTGTGGTTTTGATGCGTAGGTAAGAACGGTTCTTGCTAAGCCCGTAGCAGCCACGTAAAACTTGCAACAACAAAGTAGAGGACGTCTAACTTGTTTTTGCAGGGCATGTTGTGATGTGATATGGTCAAGACATGATGTGATATAATTTGTTGTATGAGATGATCATGTTTTGTAACCGAGTTATCGGCAACTGGCAGGAGCCATATGGTTGTCGCTTTATTGTATGAGATGCAATCACCATGTAATAGTTTTACTTTATCACTAAGCAGTAGCGATAGTCGTAAAAGCAATTAGTTGGCGAGACGACAACGATACTACGATGGAGATCAAGGTGTCGCGCCGGTGACGATAGTGATCATGACGGTGCTTCGGAGATGGAGATCACAAGCACAAGATGATGATGGCCATATCATATCACTTATATTGATTGCATGTGATGTTAATCCTTTATGCATCTTATCTTGCTTTGATTGACGGTAGCATTATAAGATGATCTCTCACTAAAATTTCAAGATAAAAGTGTTCTCCCTGAGTATGCACCGTTGCGAAAGTTCTTCGTGCTGAGACACCACGTGATGATCGGGTGTGATAGGCTCTACGTTCAAATACAACGGGTGCAAAACAGTTGCACACGCGGAATACTCAGGTTAAACTTGACGAGCCTAGCATATGCAGATATGGCCTCGGAACACAGAGACCGAAAGGTCGAGCGTGAATCATATAGTAGATATGATCAACATAGTGATGTTCACCATTGAAACTACTCCATCTCACGTGATGATCGGACATGGTTTAGTTGATTTGGATCACGTAATCACTTAGATGATTAGAGGGATATCTATCTAAGTGGGAGTTCTTAAGTAATATGATTAATTGAACTTAAATTTATCATGAACTTAGTACCTGATAGTATCTTGCTTGTCTATGTTAATTGTAGGTAAATGGCCCGTGCTGTTGTTCCGTTGAATTTTAATGCGTTCCTTGAGAAAGCTAAGTTGAAAGATGATGGTAGCAATTACACGGACTGGGTCCGTAACTTGAGGATTATCCTCATTGCTGCACAGAAGAATTACGTCCTGGAAGCACCGCTAGGTGCCAGGCCTCCTGCAAGAGCTACGCCAGAAGTTATGAACGTCTGGCAGAGCAAAGCTGATGACTACTCAATAGTTCAGTGTGCCATGCCTTACGGCTTAGAATCGGGTCTTCAACGACGTTTTGAACGTCATGGAGCATATGAGATGTTCCAGGAGTTGAAGTTAATATTTCAAGCAAATGCCCGGATTGAGAGATATGAAGTCTCCAATAAGTTCTATAGCTGCAAGATGGAAGAGAATAGTTCTGTCAGTGAGCATATACTCAGAATGTCTGGGTATAATAATCACTTGATTCAACTGGGAGTTCAACTTCCGGATGATTGCGTCATTGACAGAATTCTTCAATCACTGCCACCAAGCTACAAGAGCTTCGTGATGAACTATAACATGCAAGGGATGGATAAGACAATTCCCGAGCTCTTCGCAATGCTATAGGCAGCGGAGGTAGAAATCAAAAAGGAGCATCAAGTGTTGATGGTCAGTAAAACCACTAGTTTCAAGAAAAAGGGCAAAGGGAAGAAGAAAGGGAACTTCAAGAAGAACAGCAAGCAAGTTGCTGTTCAGGAGAAGAAATCCAAGTCTGGACCTAAGCCTGAAACTGAGTGCTTCTACTGTAAGCAGACTGGTCACTGGAAGCGGAACTACCCCAAGTATTTGGCGGATAAGAAGGATGGCAAGGTTAACAAAGGTATATGTGATATACATGTTATTGATGTGTACCTTACTAATACTCGCAGTAGCACCTGGGTATTTGATACTGGTTCTGTTGCTAATATTTGCAACTCGAAACAGGGGCTACGGATTAAGCGAAGATTGGCTAAGGATGAGGTGACGATGCGCGTGGGAAATGGTTCCAAAGTCGATGTGATCGCCGTCGGCACGCTACCTCTACATCTACCTTCGGGATTAGTTTTAGACCTAAATAATTGTTATTCATTTAAATAAGAGAATAATGGTTGTTCTATTTATATGAATAATATCTTTTATGGTCATGCACCCTTGAAGAGTGGTCTATTTTTAATGAATCTCGATAGTAGTGATACACATATTCATAATGTCGAAGCCAAAAGATGCAGAGTTGATAATGACAGTGCAACTTATTTGTGGCACTGCCGTTTGGGTCATATCGGTGTAAAGCGCATGAAGAAACTCCATACTGATGGAATTTTGGAATCACTTGATTTTGAATCACTTGGTACTTGCGAACCGTGCCTTATGGGCAAGATGACAAAAACACCGTTCTCCGGAACTATGGAGGGAGCAACAGATTTGTTGGAAATCATACATACAGATGTATGTGGTCCGATGAATATTGAGGCTCGTGGCGGATATCGTTATTTTCTCACCTTCACAGATGATTTGAGCAGATATGGGTATATCTACTTAATGAAACATAAGTCTGAAACATTTGAAAAGTTCAAAGAATTTCAGAGTGAAGTTGAAAATCACCATAACAAGAAAATAAAATTCCTACGATTTGATCGTGGAGGAGAATATTTGAGTTACGAGTTTGGCCTACATTTGAAACAATGCGGAATAGTTTCGCAACTCACGCCACCCGGAACACCACAGCGTAATGGTGTGTCCGAACGTCGTAATCGTACTTTATTAGATATGGTGCGATCTATGATGTCTCTTACTGATTTCCCGTTATTGTTTTGGGGTTATGCTTTAGAGACGGCTGCATTCACTCTAAATAGGACACCATCGAAATCCGTTGAGACGACGCCTTTTGAACTATGGTTTGGCAAGAAACCAAAGTTGTCGTATCTTAAAGTTTGGGGTTGCGATGCTTATGTGAAGAAACTTCAACCTGATAAGCTCGAACCTAAATCGGAGAAATGTGTCTTCATAAGATACCCAAAGGAGACTGTTGGGTACACCTTCTATCACAGATCCGAAGGCAAGATATTCGTTGCTAAGAATGGATCCTTTCTAGAGAAGGAGTTTCTCTCGAAAGATGTGAGTAGGAGGAAAGTAGAACTTGATGAGGTAACTGTACCTGCTCCCTTATTGAAAAGTAGATCATCACAGAAATCAGTTTCTGCGACACCTACACCAATTAGTGAGGAAGTTAATGATAATGATCATGAAACTTCAGATCAAGTTATTACTGAACCTCGTAGGTCAACTAGATCAAGATTCGCACCAGAGTGGTACGGCAATCCTGTTCTGGAGGTCATGTTACTAGACCATGATGAACCTACGAACTATGAAGAAGCGATGGTGAGCCCAGATTCCGCAAAATGGCTTGAAGCCAGGAAATCCAAGATGGGATCCATGTATGAGAACAAAGTATGGACTTTGGTTGACTTGCCCGATGGTCGGCAAGCCATTGAAAATAAATGGATCTTCAAGAAGAAGACTGACGCTGATGGTAATGTTACTGTCTATAAAGCTCGACTTGTTGCGAAAGGTTTTCGACAAGTTCAAGGGATTGACTACGATGAGACCTTCTCACCCGTAGCGATGCTTAAGTCTGTTGGAATAATGTTAGCAATTGCCGCATTTTATGATTATGAAATGGCAAATGGATGTCAAAACTGCATTCCTGAATGGATTTCTGGAAGAAGAGTTGTATATGATGCAACCGGGAGGTTTGGTCAATCCAAAGGGAGCTAACAAAGTGTGCAAGCTCCGGCGATCCATTTATGGACTGGTGCAAGCCTCTCGGAGTTGGAATAAACGCTTTGATAGTGTGATCAAAGCATTTGGTTTTATACAGACTTTTGGAGAAGCATGTATTTACAAGAAAGTGAGTGGGAGCTCGATAGCACTTCTGATATTATATGTGGATGACATATTACTGATTGGAAATGATATAGAATTTCTGGATAGCATAAAGGGATACTTGAATAAGAGTTTTTCAATGAAAGACCTCGGTGAAGCTGCATATATATTAGGCATTAAGATCTATAGAGATAGATCAAGACGCTTAATTGGACTTTCACAAAGCACATACCTTGACAAAGTTTTGAAGAAGTTCAAAATGGATCAAGCAAAGAAAGGGTTCTTGCCTGTACTACAAGGTGTGAGATTGAGTAAGACTCAATGCCCGACCACTGCAGAAGATAGAGAGAAGATGAAAGATGTTCCTTATGCTTCAGCCATAGGCTCTATCATGTATGCAATGCTGTGTACCAGACCTGATGTGTCCCTTGCTATAAGTTTAGCAGGGAGGTACCAAAGTAATCCAAGAGTGGATCACTGGACAGCGGTCAAGAACATCCTGAAATACCTGAAAAGGACTAAGGATATGTTTCTCGTTTATGGAGGTGACAAAGAGCTCATCGTAAGGGGTTACGTTGATGCAAGCTTTGACACTGATCCGGACGATTCGAAATCGCAAACCGGATACGTATTTACATTGAACGGTGGAGCTGTCAGTTGGTGCAGTTCTAAGCAAAGTGTCGTGGCGGGATCTACGTGTGAAGCGGAATACATAGCTGCTTCGGAAGCAGCAAATGAAGGAGTCTGGATGAAGGAGTTCATATTTGATCTAGGTGTCATACCTAGTACATCGGGACCAATGAAAATCTTTTGTGACAATACTGGTGCAATTGCCTTAGCAAAGGAATCCAGATTTCACAAGAGAACCAAGCACATCAGAAGACGCTTCAATTCCATCCGGGATTTAGTCCAGGTGGGAGACATAGAAATTTGCAAGATACATACGGATCTGAATGTTGCAGACCCGTTGACTAAGCCTCTTCCACGAGCAAAACATGATCAGCACCAAGACTCCATGGGTGTAAGAATCATTACTATGTAATCTAGATTATTGACTCTAGTGCAAGTGGGAGGCTGAAGGAAATATGCCCTAGAGGCAATAATAAAGTATTATATATTTCCTTATATCATGATAAATGTTTATTATTCATGCTAGAATTGTATTAACCGGAAACATAATACATGTGTGAATACATAGACAAACAGAGTGTCACTAGTATGCCTCTACTTGACTAGCTCGTTAATCAAAGATGGTTATGTTTCCTAGCCATAGACATGAGTTGTCATTTGATTAACGGGATCACCTCATTAGGAGAATGACGTGATTGACATGACCCATTATGTTAGCTTAGCACCCGATCGTTTAGTATGTTGCTATTGCTTTCTTCATGACTTATACATGTTCCTATGACTATGAGATTATGCAACTCCCGTTTACCGGAGGAACACTTTGTGTGCTACCAAACGTCACAACGTAAATGGGTGATTATAAAGGTGCTCTACAGGTGTCTCCAAAGGTACTTGTTGGGTTGGCGTATTTCGAGATTAGGATTTGTCACTCCGATTGTCGGAGAGGTATCTCTGGGCCCACTCGGTAATGCACATCACTATAAGCCTTGCAAGCATTGTGACTAATGAGTTAGTTGCGGGATGATGTATTACGGAACGAGTAAAGAGACTTGCCGGTAACGAGATTGAACTAGGTATCGAGATACCGACGATCGAATCTCGGGCAAGTAACATACCGATGACAAAGGGAACAACGTATGTTGTTATGCGGTCTGACCGATAAAGATCTTCGTAGAATATGTGGGAGCCAATATGGGCATCCAGGTCCCGCTATTGGTTATTGACCGAAGAGGTGTATCGGTCATGTCTACATAGTTCTCGAACCCAAAGGGTCCGCACGCTTAAAGTTACGATGACAGTTATATTATGAGTTTATATGTTTTGATGTACCGAAGGTTGTTCGGAGTCCCGGATGTGATCACGGACATGACGAGGAGTCTCGAAATGGTCGAGACATAAAGATTGATATATTGGACGACTATATTCGGACACCGGAAGTGTTCCGGAGAAGTTTCGGATTAAACCGGAGTGCCGGAGGGTTACCGGAACCCCCCGGGGAAGTATTGGGCCTTAGTGGGCCTTGAGGGGAGAGAGAGGGCAGCAGCCAGGAGGTGGCGCGCCCCCTCCCAGGAGGAGTCCTAGTTGGACTAGGAGAGGGGGGCGCAGCCCCCTTTCGCTCTCCCTCTCCCTCTCTTTCCTTCCCCCCTTCTTTTCCTAGTAGGACTAGGAAAGGGGAGTCCTACTCCTACTAGGAGGAGGACTCCCCCTCTCCTTGGCGCGCCTAGGGAAGCCGGCCTCCCCCTTGCTCCTTTATATATGGGGGCAGGGGGGCACCTCTATACACACTTGATATACGATATTTTAGCCGTGTGCGGTGCCCCCCTCCACCATATTACACCTCGATAATACCGTTGCGGAGCTTAGGCGAAGCCCTGCGTCGGTGGAACATCATCATCGTCACCACGCCGTCGTGCTGACGAAACTCTCCCTCAACACTCGGCTGGATCGGAGTTCGAGGGACGTCATCGAGCTGAACGTGTGTAGAACTTGGAGGTGCCGTACGTTCGGTACTTGATCGGTCGGATCGTGAAGACGTACGACTACATCAACCGCGTTGTGATAACGCTTCCGTTGTCGGTCTACGAGGGTACGTGGACAACACTCTCCCCTCTCGTTGCTATGCATCACCATGATCTTGCGTGTGCGTAGGAAATTTTTTGAAATTACTACGTTCCCCAACACTACACCATCGCGATGCAGGCGGCCGGAGCTTGCGACGACAAGGTGCTTGCCAATTATTTCCCGCTGGCGCTGAAGCCCAATGTTATGTCTTGGTTGATGCACTTGCCAGCAGATTCCATTTCTTCTTGGTCGGATCTGCGCCATGAGTTCATTGGTGCCTTCACAGGAGGCCACCAAGCTCATGGCCAGGCCAGTGATCTGCATATCATTCCTTAGAAGGAAGGGGAAACCAGAGGTTCAGCCGGGTGCAGTACAACATCCCTGACGTTCATCCCGCCGCTGTGATCAGCGCGTTCCACCAGAACGTGCGCAATCGCAAGATGCGCGAAGAGCTGGCGATGACCAAGGTGAAGGATGTGGCCGAGCTCTACGTTCTGGCCGATAAATGCGCCAGGGCCGAAGAGGGAAGGAAGTACCCCGGCAAAGACGCCGGTGCGGAAACCGACTCTACCGACAAAGACGCCGCCACCCCGATGAAGAAGGGTCGGCGTCGCAACAGGAAACGCAAGGGCAAGGCCGTACTTGCCGTGGAGGGGTCTGACGACACCGGCGTTGCCAAGAAGGTCAAGGCAGACGGACCCGGCAAGGAGATTGCCGGGTGCGCCGCCTGCCGGGCCTTAGCAGCTGCCGACAAGCCAGGGGCTCCGGCAAGCAGTACTGCAAGATCCACCGCACCAAGGGCCACGACATCCAGAATTGCCGACAAGTCGAGCTGCTTGCTGAAAAGCAAAAGGCCGAGTATGAAAGGCGGGACAAGGAGAAAGGTCAGGATGGTGCCGAGGGATCCGGCAAGAAGCATGGCAGCCAAGGAAGCCGCCCCGGCAAGGACAACCAGCAAGAGAGGCCCGCCCGGGGCCGTGACAAGAAACAGGAAGACGATGATCACGACGAGGACGACGAGTCCGGTGAGCAAGAGTTCCAGAAGGCTACGAAGGCCATGTGCGTCGATGGCGGCGCCTTGCTGCATACTTCTCACCGCCAGCTCAAGCAATGGGCGCGTGAGATTACAACAGCGGAGCCGTCGTTCGACGCTCAGAAGCCGCTGAAGTGGTCCAGCACGCCCCTCATCTTTGACGCCGAGGACCACCCTGACCGCACGACCGCGGTCGGGTGTTTGCCATTGCGGGTCTCACCAACGATACGCAACCTCAAGGTGAACAAGATGTTGGTTGATAGCGGGGTCGGCCTGAACTTGATCTCGCCCGTCGTGATCAAAAGGCTGCAAAATCCTGATGAAGACCTCGAGGAAATGGGCACATTTCAAGGGGTCAATCCGGGGAGGAGCCAGCCGAAGGGAAAGGTCACACTACCCGTGACGTTTGGAGGAGAGTTGAACTACAGGACGGAGAGGATCATCTTCGACGTGGCCGAGATCCCCTTGCCCTACAACGGGATCCTCGGCCGCCCGGCACTAGCCAAGTTCATGGCGGCATCACACTACGCCTACAACATGCTAAAGATGCCCGGGCCATTGACCATCATCTCCGTCCCCTCGATAAGAAGGACGCGCTGATTTGTGCCGACCAACTCTACCGGGAAGCTATTGCAGCAGCTGCCGTCAAGGCAGCTGCTCCTGCCGCTGAAGGCCCGGGAGGGAAGAAGAAGCCTGGCAAGGCCTCTCGCACCCACTCCGGCATGCGCACCTCCTCAGAGTGTTGCACTACCGTCGAGGACGTGCCAGAGAGCTCTACCAGCAAGAGCAAGAAATCCAGAGCTGAGCCGCCGCAGACCAAGAAGGTGTCCGTCCGGGAGGATGGCACAGGAGGGGCCTTCACCATAGCCTCCACCCTCGACAGCTAATAGGAAGGCGCGCTCGTCACCTTCCTGCGGGCGAATGTCGACGTATTTGCATGGCAAGCATCCGACATCCCCGGTGTTCCCAGGGAGGTGATTGAGCACCACCTAGCTGTCTGTTCTCATGTGCGGCCCGTCAAGCAGAAGGTCAGAAAGCAGGCTCTGGAGAGGCAGGAGTTCATCAAAGAGGAGATCAGGAAGTTGGAAGCGGCAGGTTTGGTGAGAGGAGTGCTCCACCCGACATGGTTGGCCAATCCGGTAGTGGTGCGCAAGGCAAATGGGAAGTGTAGGCTGTGTATTGACTACACAGATATGAATAAGGCTTGTCCTTAGGACCCCTTCCCGTTGTTGCGCATCGACCAGATTGTCGACTCCACGGCCGGGTGTGATCTGTTGTCATTCCTCGACGCCTACTCGCGCTACCACCAGATCTTCATGACAAGAGAAGATGAAGAGAAGACAGCATTCATCACCCCATGTGGTACGTATTGCTTTTTACGGATGCCTTTCGGGTTGAAGAGTGCTGGCTCGATGTTTGCAAGAGCACTCCAAATTGGTTTTGAACCCCAGCTCCATAGAAATATGGAAGCATACATGGATGACATAGTGGTCAAAACCAAAGACGGGGCAACTCTTGTGCCAGATCTGGAAGAGACATTTGCCAACCTGCGCAAGATCAACCTCAAGCTGAACCCTGAGAAGTGTGTCTTCGGTGTTCCGTCTGGCAAGCTTCTCAGGTTCTTTGTGTCGCAGTGCAGGATCGAGGCAAACCCAGACAAAATCAAGGCTATTGAGCAGATTGAGGCACCCAAGCGGATCAAGGATGTGCGTCAGCTCACCGGCTGCGTCGCCGCCATGAGCCGATTTATCTCCAAGTCTGCCGAGCGCGCCCTTCCTTTCTTCAAAATCTTGAAGAAGGCAGGCCCAATGGAGTGGACCCCAGAAGCCGAGGCAGCATTGCAGGATCTGAAGAAATACCTTTCCTCCACGCCAATACCGGTTGCGCCTAAACCACAAGAGCCGTTGCTGCTGTATCTGGCGGCAACGAATCAAGTGGTCAATGCTGCACTGGTGGCACAAAGGGAGGTCGACGAGGAGGCAGTGACGGCGGCAGAACCAGCGGATGGCAAGCCAAAGATTCCCCCGGCAGGGCCTTGTGCCGGCAAGGCGAGGCCCCCGGCAGAGCCTGATGCCACCAAGGCAGTGCCCGCGCAGTCGAGTGAGGTGGTGCAGAAGAGGAAGATGATGCAGCACCCGGTTTACTTTGTCAGCTCCCTCTTGCAGGGAGCTAGGTCGAGGTACTCCGGTGTGCAGAAATTGCTCTTCGGCCTCCTTATGGCCTCGAGGAAGCTGCGTCATTACTTCCAAGCCCACGAGATCACTATCGTCACCCGCCTCCCGTTGCAACGGATACTGCATAACCCAGATGCAACCGGAAGGATTGTGGAATGGGCCTTGGAGTTATCAAGTTTCGGTTTGAAGTTTGAAAGTACCTCGACAATCCAGAGCAGAGTCTTGGTGGAGTTCATTGCAGAATGGACCTCAATGCCCGACGAAGAAATCCAGGAGACCACTCTCCCTGGCAAGGAATCAGACCGCAACTGGATCATGTACTTTGTGGGGCTTTCTCGCTGCAAGGCGCCGGTGTCGGCGTGCTACTCGTTGCGCCCACCCGAGAGGACCTCAAGTACGTGGTCCAGATGCACTTTCCCAGGGAGATGTCCACCAAGAACACTGCGGAGTATGAAGGGCTTCTTGCCGGTCTCAGGATCGCGGTAGACCTCGGGGTTAAGAAGCTCATCGTCAGGGGTGACTCGCAGCTCGTTATCAGACAGGTCAACAAGGATTATTAGAGCCCATTGATGGAGGCTTACGTAGATGAGGTGAGGAAGCTGGAGGAACGCTTTGACGGTATCCAAGCGGAGCACGTCCCCCGAATGGAGAACGACATTGCCGATTACCTGTCGAAGCGTGCTGCATTCTAGCTACCTGTGGAACCAGGTACCTTTTTGCTCCGGTTAACTCAACCATCCGTCGAACCATCAACGGGGCAGAACAAGTGAAGGAAGTCAGGCCCCGGCAAGTACTTTCCTACCGAGCCCCCTGGGGCTGCCGGCAAGGGTGCTGCCGCGGACGCTGAGCCTGCCAAAGGGCAACTGGCTCTGGCAGGGCGTCAAGCCCTCGCCATGGAGACAACCGCGCCCATGGCTGAGGAAATGCCTTTGGTCCTTGCCGTCGAGCCCCAGGCTCCGGCATGGGCACAACATACTGTCTGATTCCTCCAAACAGGGGAACTTCCTGAGGAGTAGGAGGAAGCGGAAAAAGTAGCCCGCCGGTCCGCCCTGTACTAGTTCGTCGACAACGTCCTGTACAGGAGAAGGCCTAACGGTGTGAAATTGAAATGCATCCCCCGGGAGGAAGGACTGGAGCTGTTGGCAGAGATACATGGAGGCATATGTGGCTCCCACATAGGGTCGAGGGCCCTTGCCGGAAAGGCGTTCCGGCAAGGTTTCTTCTGGCCCACCGCCCTCCAGGATGCGACGGCACTAGTAACCAAGTGTGAAGCGTGTCAGTTCCATTCAAAGAAGCTTCATCAACCAGCTCAAGCCCTTCAAACAATCCCTCTCTCCTGGCCATTCTCTGTCTGGGGGCTCGATATACTGGGCCCTTTCCCCCGCGCTGTCGGGGGCTTTGAGTACTTGTACGTTGCAATCAACAAGTTCACAAAGTGGCCGGAGATGGAAGCAGTGAGAAAGGTGACTGCTCAGTCAGCTGTCAAGTTCTTCAAGGGACTGGTCTGCCGTTCTGGGTGCCAAACAGAGTCATCACCGACAACGACATGCAGTTCACAAGCCACATGTTCATGCAATACATTCAAGACCTCGGCAGCAAGGTCTGTTTTGCTTCCGTGGCACACCCACGGAGCAACGGCCAAGCGGAGAGGGCAAATGCTGAAGTGTTGCAAGGCCTAACGACGAAGACCTTTGACAAGCTGCACAAGAGTGGAAGGCGCTGGATTGATGAGTTGCCGGTGGTTCTTTGGTCGATAAGGCGACGCCAAATCGAGCCACCGGTCAGACACCCTTTGCCCTAGTATATGGGGCGGAGGCAGTTCTCCCCACAGAACTCATATACGGGTCACCTCGAGTGCTCGCTTATGATGAGCTTGAGCAAGAGCAGTTGCAGCAAGATGACGCAATGCTCCTTGAGGAAGATCGTCTTCGAGCAGCTGTGAGAGCAGCACGCTACCAGCAAGCCTTGCGCCGCTACCATAGCCGCAAGGTTCATGCCCGAAGCTTTGAGGAAGGCGACCTTGTTCTTCGGCGCGTTCAGTCGGCCAAGAATTCCAACAAGTTGACGCCAAAGTGGGAAGACCCTTATCGGGTAATGCGAGTCACCAGGCCCGGCGCAGTCCACCTGGAGACCGAAGATGCTGTCCCAGTGAGCAACTCCTGGAACATCGAGCATCTTTGCAGGTTTTACCCGTAAGGCGCGGCTTGCCGGGCCACCCAGCAAGCCACCTTTTGTACAAGCTTTGCCGGCAAGGCATGTAACCCTTCATACAAAGCCAGGCGCAGACCCTGAGCATAAATAAATGAAGCGCTGGCGCCCTAAGTTATAGCATGCATGCTAGGTCGAGTCTCTTCCTTGGTTAGGGTTGATAGTGCTTAGCGGCGACTAACCCCTAGCCTAGAGGTCGAGTGCGCGTCTATCTGTTTCTTTTCTGTCCTCCTTTGGTTCGCAGGGCACATGAGCACTTCTGCTGAGCTACTCAGAAGAAAGGAAGCGGACCGGCGTCCCAACCCCGGCAAACCAGAGTTGCCGGGGGCTGCAAGCACAAGGATCCAACCGCGGCAAGACAAGGTTGCCGGGGGCTGGAGATCCAGATAACTCTTTCATCCTCTATCATGCATTTCAGAACGGAACTGGGATATGTGAAACCTTGTTTTATTTCTAGGCCACCGTGCTCCCCTTTTCTATACCCAAGGATTATCTCCTGGGCCCGGATTTGGTTGTAGTCGCGGTGGCAAGGAAGTAGAACGAGGAGCCTAAGCCCGCTTCATCCCTGCCTCCGCCAAGGGCACGAGAATGGTTGAGCGAAGTGGGGGGACGGCAAGGCCTGTTGCCGGGCGAAAAACGTTTATCTTAAATTGTAACAAGGATTCGCTCCTTGTCGCAGGGTCTACCCACGAACGAAAAACCTGGCAAACATCCCCTTTTCATTAAAAACATCCCACACAGGTACAGTCTGTACGGAATGAAAAACATGAACAAGGGGGATTACAAGCTTTAAATTTAACAAGGCCTGAAGGCTTACAGGTTAAAAAAGAGATTAGATGCCCGTAATCCCTTTCTTGTCCCTCTCCTCAGGAGGCAGGTCAAGGAGGCGAAAGGGCAAAAGGGGCGCCTAGGCAAGCTACGAGCAGCCGAAAGCACCAAGAGAACACCTCGGTGGCCGCCCACGGGTGGGCCGGTGATGACGGTGCCGGGAAAGGAGCTGGAAGACGAGGCGGGAGGACCGGCAATACGCGATGAAGGAGTCGGTGCCCGCGTACTCCGAGTTGATGGCCTTGTCGCCCGCCCTCTTCCTCTTCCGCAGCCTCCCGACGCCAGCCGCCCAAGGAGACGGCCCGAGAAGTTCAAGGAGCTGGCCCCACCCCGGCAAAACTCTGCCGGAGGAGCGGCCAGGTGCAGATGCGGCTGCTGCCGCACCCGCCCAGACGCGGGGCGTCCAACGCCTAGTCGGACTCGTCCCCGTCATATGCCATGCTGTCCTCCTCATCACTTTCGTTCAAGGAAGAGTTTCCATCGTCGGAATCTCCGTCGGAGGAGCTCTCCACGCAGCACTTCAGGCGAGTCCAGAAGTCTCCGAAGACCTTGACGGAGAGCAGGCCGTCCTCCATTAATTTGAAGTAGAGGACGAGCACCGCCGTCAGGCTGTGGATGCGAGCGAACGTCTTCCATCCAGGACGGAGGTACATGACCCGACGAGCCGAGAAGTCGATGTCGACCCGCGTGCCCCCATTCCCACAGCCCCTCATGTGCAATCTGAGGGATTGGGGCGGGTCACGCTCCATCTCCCGAGCAAACGGGGCGGGAAGACGAAGACGGCGACGCGGAGACCGGCGCAACCTGATTAAGAATTTGCGGGGCTGGTCTCCGACATGGCCTTCCATCAGAAAAGGCATCACTGGCGGGGGCGAAGCCGGCGCGCCGCCCCGTCCTCCTCTTCCCCGAGCACTACGACCTCTGCCCCGGCCTCGCCCACGGCCTCGCCCCCCCTTCCCCTCATGGCCGGCTCCACCACCGCGGGCTCGGGAGGAGGAGGGACGCGCTGTCGAGCGGCGACCCTCGACGCCACCGTCGAGGGACCAGGATTCCCTTTCTCCATGGCGAGGGAAAGGAAGAAGCAGAAGCGAGAGGAGATATATGACAGAACAGTGCGGGACACCATCCCCCCTTCCCCCTCCTTATAAAGGGGCGGGGTTGGGGCTCGGCCGCCCCGCTCGGCCAATCCGGCCACCAGAGGCGCAGGGAATCGGGACCGGCCCGCTGCCCCAACCAGCGACGGCCCGGTTTCCCGCCTCCACCGCTTGCCACCCCAAGCGCATGGAGGACGCGTGGGGAACGTGCAGAATCGAGGGGACGGGTGAGGCGACCTCTCCCCACCCCGTGATCATGGGGTGTGGACGCCTTGAAGACCGCGACCCGGCCCTGCGCGGTAAATGAGCCGCGCCTCCATGCCTCCCTCTTTTCATGGGGAAGGCGCGAGCTGCCTCTTTACCACAATGTGACGCATGCATGCGGGCACCGCCCCACGCATGCCGCCCACGTCACGCGCACCCCTCCATGCTGCGCCATGCCGCGCGCGGGTCGTGGGAAGCGAAGCGCGCGAAAAGTTTTACCGCGGTAAAAACCGCCCCGCCTGCCCGCGCACCGTTTTGGGCCTGGCCCAAGAACGTGTCGCGCTTATGTGTGGCCCAGGCCCGAGGGCTCCGTTCGGTGTACAAAAGAAGGGGCGCACCTTTGTACCCCTTTACCTGTGCACGGGCAGTCGGAGCCGCGCCCACGGTCGCACCAAGCAGAACAGGTGAGGTAAACCAAGGCAAAACCAAAGCCCAAGACAACCAGGGAAACGCCAAGACCAAGAACGCAAAGAAGCAGAGGGGCGGAGCAGTTTCCCCCGGCAAGACCCTTGCCGGGGACTGCCTCATCAGCCCGTCAAGACTCTTGCTAGGGCAGTGCGCCCAAACACCAACAGGGCGAGCCACCCTTGAGCCCACGTCCCCAACACCATCAGCCACGTGGGGCCAAGGCTCGGGAGGCACCTCCGTGGTGGCATGCAGATATTTGTGAAGACATATTCAAGATCAGATGAGGATTAGAAGACAACGATCCTCAACAAGATCCTTGCCGAGGAGAGCCACGAGACCCCCGGCAAGAGCGCCATGGCAAGACCCTTGCCTGCCCCCCCGGCAAGGCTCTTGCCAAAGACGCCAGCAGGACCACTGCCAGGCCTGCATCAGCCAAGTCTCCACCACCGTTCGCATGCAGCTGCCAGCCCAAACCAGCTGGGCAGGCACCTGCGTGGCAACATGCAGCTTCCAGGCCAACTCAGCAGGCGCCTGCGTGGCGGCATGCAGATCTTCGTGAAGACCCTACCACCGCGCCACCTCAGCTGCCTGCCTGCCTACATGGCGCCGCACGCATCGCTGGCCAGGGCGCGTGTCGAAGCGAGGAGGAGCGGCGACGGACGGGACGGGCCTCGCCCCTGTCCCGATAAAGCTAGGGGACACATCAGCGGCGCATTAAATGCAACTTGTCCTGTAATATGAGCGATAAGCTCGCAATACTGTACGCCTTTCCACCTCCTATATGCCACTGTGGCAGCCCCTTTCGCCTATAAAAGGAGGCCCATGGCATACTAGAGAAAGATTTGGCTCTTTCGAACCACACACTCACCATAGCTAGTTCGAGGGCTCAAGAACTCTCTGAAATACACCCACCAAAGCAGGACTAGGGTTTTACGCATCCTCACTGCCCGAACCTGGGTAAACGATCCTTGTGCTGACTACTGATCCTGCTCTTCTTGCAACCCTGCGGCCCGGCAACCGTAGTAGGGATTCTTGTGGTCCCATAGGTGTCGTTCCACACCGACACCGTTGTTCCCAGGACGCCGACAGTAGCCCCCGGGCCCAAGGCACGCTCGGACTTGGCTTCGAGGCGAAGCCAAAGGGCAAGTGCGGAGCGCCGCGGGCCCCAACAGGCTGCGGCCTTGGTCGACGCGTGGCGATTGATTGGATGTGGGCGACTCCGCTTCCCCACGCTGCCTCGGCAACTGCCTGACTGACAAAAGGCCGGTGCGGGATACGCTTTCCTTCATTGCTTTCCTTCGCCTTGCTCCAGATCCCCTTTCTCGCTCCTTGCATATGAAATCTCCAGATCTACTTCAATCCCCTTTCGAGCTTCCGACCAATGGCGGCCCGAAAGGCCAAGGTTGCTGCGCCACCTGCTTGGTACGAGCCGGCTCTAGACACGCCCAACGTCTCGGAGAAGAACCTCGCCACCACGCGCCTCCTGACGGCAGGGGAGAGCAACGAGAGGGGGAAGACCGAGCTCCGGGCTGGCTCCGCCGAGCCGAAGGCTTCGAATAGCACCTTCTACCCCTTCTTTATGAGCAGCATTGTCGCGGGCCTGGTTCCCCCTTTCTCCGACTTCTTCTATGCCATCCTCCGCCATTACGGGTTACAGGCCCTTCACCTCCATCCCAACTCCATTCTTCTCTTATCAATCTTCGCTTTCTACCGTGAGGCGTATGTCGGCGTGATGCCGTCCGTGGCTCTACTGTGCCACTTCTTCTTCCTCCGCATCAACGATGGTCGTACCTCCGGGTGCGCCAACTTCATCGCGGCCGGCAAGGCCAACGCGATCTCGAAGGCTGGGAAGAAGGCCGACAGCTTCAGGAGCAAGTGGGCCATGATGGACGCCCAGTGCGTCCACCCATGCTTGGGGCTGCCGACAAAGGTGCCCCAGCCTGACGAGGGGTGGTCTCACGCGAAGCTTACTGATGACCGGGCGATGTCGGTGCTGGAGAAGATGAACGCCGACCTAAAGCCGGGCAACGCGAAGGCGGCGAAGCTGACGGGGGCCATGCTCCTGAGGGAGTTCCTGATGCTGCGGGTGGCTCTGCTCCAGGCCCGCTCGCGCCCCTTGTGGATGCTTGGGGGCGAAGAAGACAAGCTTCGCCTGAGTCCGGGAGCCTTGTCTGACGAGGAGCTGGCTATAGCTCTCTGCCTCTTGGTCGGGGACGACCAAGAGTATCTGCCGAGCGCCATCGTTCCCTTGTTCCGTTGCAAGGACGGGGCGCAGGTTGCGGCCGCCATGCCCACCTTTGAAGACCGCGGCCTGGTGCTGCCGGCGCCCCTTGTGGTCCCGGAGGCGAAGGCGCCAGTGGACGTGTCTTCTGGCGACTCCCGCAAGGAGGAGGAAGACGAGGAGCGCGACTCGGAGGCGACCCCCAAGGGGATGGGGGAGAACTTCCCCTTGCGCAAGGCCGACATCCTCCGCACCCTGCCTGACGACGACGACGAGGCTGATGCCCTCCAGAGGGGGGAGTCGCCCGTGATCCCGATGAGGGGCAGGTCGGCTCTGATCTCCCGAGATGCTGCTCCTGCTCCGACACCGCCTGGGGCTGCTTCTGGCCCATCGGCTGCCCCTCCTTCTGCTCCTGGAGCCCGCGCGCCCACGCCCCAAGCTTCGAGGCTCTCAGGCTTCAAGCTTACGAAGCGAAGGGACTACGCTGCGGTAGACCAGTAAGTGCTCTTTTCCTACTTTGTTCTTGCTTATGCCGCTGATCCTTGACGCTACTCTGTTGTGCAATTAGGCCGATGGTGCTGCCCGAGACCAATCTGCGTGCTGCGGCCGCGTCTCCCTCCGTGGAGAAGGGCAGCGTCGGCGCTCGCGCCTCTCCGGCTCGATCATCCTTGCGGGGCCCGGGGGAGCATCCTTAGGAGGAGTCAGCCCCCGCGGCCCCGCTGGCTCCGGCAATGCCGGTGTCTGGTTCGGCTGCTGAGGTCCCCAAAGCTCAGGAGCCCCCAGTCTCCCAGGCTATGGTAACGATGCCGCCTCCTCCTCCTCCTGCTGCTGCTGCACCGTTGGTTCCAGGTCCTTCCGCCTCCCCTGACGTCTTGGAGCGTGCTCTTTCTGAGATGACCCGGCTGCGAGAAGATCTTCAGGGTGCCGACCCCCACCTGGTAGCTAGGCGCCTGGAGCTGGTCTCTGGCTGGCTTCATTCTGACGTGTCCATTCGGGCGGCGCTGAGCCAGGCCGCGGCGACCTCCGAGAAGGAGAAGCAGGCCGCCGCCCAGGCAGCAGCCGCTCGCGAGGCGGCGCTGAAGGATGTCGAGGCCACCCAGGATCGCTGCCGGGTGCTGGAGGCCGAGCTGAAGACCCTGCACCACGAGCGTGCAGAAGAAGCCCGCAGCCGCAAGGCGGAGGAGCAGAAGATGAAGGCCCGGGAGGACGCCATCAAGGGTCGCAACACCGAGCTGGAGGAGTTGGCGAAAGCGCAAGCCGCAAAACGCAGCCGGCTGTAGAAGCTGGAGTAGAAGGTGGAGGCGGAGAAGGTGAAGGTCAAGGCGAAGGTCCTGGCTGAGGACCGCGAGGCCTTCAAGCTCCTCGAGGTGAGGTCTCGAACGGCGCTGCAGTCGCTCTACGAGAAGGGCTTGGAGGAGCCGCTGGCCGCCAGCAACGAGGGCCCCGCCCAGCTGCTTCCTTATCTGGTTGATGCGTTTGAGGACGTCGTGAGCGGTATCGGCCCCATGGCAGAGGGGGAAGCCCGCTTTCTTTCCTCAGCCGCGTTGACGCGCGTCTTCAGCCACCTCCATCTTTTCGATCCCGCCGCCCGCTTTGACGAGCTGCTGGAGCCTGTGGACAACGAGCACTATGCAGCCGCCGCCGCAGCCATGAAGAGCCAGGTGGAGACCCTGCTGGAGAAGTTCCGCGCCTTCGCTCCCGCTCCTTTGACCGGTGGTGCTACTGATCCCGCCACTCCGGCAGGCGGTGCAGGTGAAGGCGATGCCATCAAGGAAGGAGCATCCCTTGCGGGTGACGGCGGTGTGCAGGGATGACTTGCTTGCGGCTCCTTTCCTGTTTGAACTCCTGCAACATGTACCATGCCTCGTGGAGGCGTTTAAACTTGCGTTTGGTATTGGAGAACAATATGTTTTGTAATATTTGCTTTGAGATTTTGCGATTTCCTTCCCATTTGCTTTACGTTCTACGTTGGCAGAGCCCGACCCCGCGCATGCCTCAGCCGCCCATGGGTCGTCCAGATCACCAGGACGAAACCAAGGTGTGAGGGGGTACGTGGCCAGTTAGGCTCCTGAGTCGCGATGCTTAGGAGTCCCCCTTGACATGCAAACAGCTTACGTAAAGGAGATGCAGGGGTAGGTCTAGTGTTCTACGTCGGCAGAGCCCGACCCCGCGCATACCTCAACTGCCATTGGGTCATCTGGATCACCAGGACGAGACCAAGGAGTGAGGGGCTACGTGGCCAGTTAGGCTCCCGAGTCGCGATGCTCAGGAGTCCCCCTTGACGTGCAAACGACCCTCATACCTTTGCCCTCGCCGAGGCTCGTCTTGGGAGGGACGCGCGATGACCAGGTCTGGGGGACCTGGTTGGGTGGCGTACGCTTGGCCGTGACCCGAGCGCAGCCCCGTGCCCAACCCCCTCGCGCGACTCTCCCGAGGGGAGGTGTTGCGATGAGGCCACACACTGAGCTCAAGGGCTCCCTGAGGTTGGTGCGGCCGTGAGGCCGCCCTCAGTTGTTTATCACCAGCGCGGAGCATGGCGCTTCCGCACTTGCACGGGCATAGCCGCTCCTCGGCGGTGTCGACGGCCAGCGCGGAGCATGGTGCTTCCACTGGTACGTGGGAGGGGACTCCCTACTGCAGAGAGCCCCCGGGGTGTGTACAGCCCCGCCCTGACACGTGGCTTGCACGATAGGGCTAGACGAGGTGTGTCTGGGCACTCGTGAGCCAGCGTGGGACTCACGAGGCCCTACCTCAAGGCGGGTTGCGCCTGGTCTTGGCTCTTGATGGCTGTGGTGGTCCTGCGAGATGGTTAGACAGCCTGCGCCGAGCGAATCTCCTGAGGCTATCGCATGAGAAGGCCAAGCACCAACGACCCCAGGGGGTGACGTGAACGGGGCCGGCCCGCCAGATAGAGCTCAGCCGTTGGATTTATCGACGCTGCAGGGACAGGCCCGAGCACAGACGCCGTGCCTAGCCTTCTTATGCGAAGGATCCTGAAGAAAGACGATCGGCGCGCGGCTCCCATGGCGGGTGACAATCAAGCAGGTGATAACCATAGATGGATTATGCATGGAAAGCGAACGGGATTAGGTAAACGCAAGAACGATACATGCCACTGGGCCGGACCCGAGCGGCTTGGGGATGGTGCAGCCCGAGGGGCGTCCCCAGCAGAGTAAGCTAAAGACATAAAAGGATACATGCCGCACAGACCCACGCGGCCTGGGAATGATGCAGCCCGAGGGGCGCTCCGAGCTAAATAAACTTGGAAAATGTCACCTGGTTCTGTTGCCGAAGGGATGTTGGGGCAGCTGAAGATGCGTGGTGAAGGGGTTGCTCCTCACGAGCCACCGGGACCTTGAGCCTCGGGAGGGTCTGGGAGTCCAGGCGGTACCTTGAGGACCGTCTCCATCTCCGTTAGGACTGCGTGATGCCTGGCCTCCTGAGCGGCCAGGATGCTCCGCAGGTTGCGCTGGAAGGCGGACGCCATGCTCGGCAGGCCAAATGGCATGCGAACGTAGCTGTGAGGTGGGCCCTCGCAGCATCCCACGCGCGAAGGCCAGAAGAGTTCCTGAGACGCGGCCCTGGGATGTCGACGCAGACGCGCAGCCCGCCATCCTCGCCTGGATGGGGTGCCGCGCCAGGTGAGCGGCGGTCGCCGCGCATGGCTCTTGCATCCTGCAGTTCCTGAGTGGTCTTGGCAGTGAACTCCTGAGCGCTGGGTGCTCCTTGCCTGGTGTCCTCTTGAGGGAAACATGCTGCGAAGCATGCCTCCACGTGGTGCCCGAGCGCCTCCCTCGTGATGTTGGCAAGGTCTGAGGCCCTCCAGAAGAGAGCCCCCGAGCCCTGCCCGAGGAGGGCGCCGGGCACGCCTTCCAATGCGAGGGAGGGGGCGCCCCAGGCGCGGGTGCCGATCCTGACGTGGCTCCACTTGAGGCGCCGCTCCCCTGAGGCCCTGTGAGGAGTAGCTGCTTCTTCTTCTTGGGGACGACCTCAGGAGGGTACTGCGCTGCATTGCTGTCGGGGTCTTCGATTGAAGCTGCTTGGAAGGCGCGCTCGAGGGAGCACACCGCATCTCTTTCTTCGCAGGGGACTGTGATGATCCCACCGCTCCCTGGCATCTTGAGGACGTTGTAGCCGTGGTGTGTCACTGCCAAGAACTTGGCCAGGGCCGGATACCCGAGGATGGCGTTGTACGGCAGACGGATGTGGGCGACGTCAAAGTCGATGAGCTCGGTGCGGTAGTTGTCGTGCTGTCCGAAGGTGACAGGGAGGCGGACCTGCCCTATCAGGGTGGTGGAGTCATCGGTTACTCCTGAGAAAGGCTTGGTAGGCTGAAGCTGATCGTATGGCACTTGAAGGTTGTCGAACATCTCGACGGACAAGACGTTAAGCCCTGCGCCGCCGTCGATGAGGGTCTTGGTGACTTGCACGTTGCTGATGACGGGTGAGCAAAGCATCGGGAGGGCGCCAGCGGTGGCCGCGCACTTGAGTTGGTCTGCTGAGCTGAAAGTGATTGCGCACTTGGACCACCGGAGCAAGCGCGTGGCCTCAAGCCTGGGGAGGACTGCGTTCACCTCGCGAGCAAACTGCTTGAAGATGCGCTGAGAGGCTGGGGCGTGAGCTCCGCCCAAGATGCAGGCGATAGCGCGCGGCTCTTGGAAGCCCCCAGCCCCCTCGTCCTGATGGTGGTCGTCGTTCCTTCTTAGCGGTGGCGGCAGCGGAGGAAGGCCAGCGTTGCCGTGGGGGCGGTCCTCGCGAGGCTGATCCCTCCAGGCGCCCTCACGAGGTTGGTCCTACCAGCGGTCCTCACGAGGTCGATCGCGCCACTCCTGGCGGGGCTCGTGGTCGTCCGAGCGTCCTCCGCCACGTCCTCCTCCTCGGCCGTAGCCCCGGTTGTTGCGCTCGGGGTGTCGACCGAGGCGTCCGTCTCGAATGCCCTGAGCTCTTGGCAGTCGTTAGTGTTGTGGCTGTGGACGTTGTGGAAGGCGCAGAACGGGTGGCTCCTCTTGGACGACTCGGGAATGTCCCGGCCGCGCTTTGTCTCCGACTCCACTGCAAGCACGGCCACCCTGTTGCGCTTCACGTCCTTGGCCTTGGCCTTCTTCTCCTCGGGGTCAGCAGCTGGGAGCTCGAGGAGGGAAAGGCGCCCTTCCTCAGCCCTTGCACACTTGGTCGCCAGGTTGAATAGCTCCAAGGTCGTGCACATCTCCTCGTGGATGGCGAGCTCCTCCTTCATCTGGACATCGCGGACGCCATCAGAAAACGCGGAGATGATGGCCTCGTCCGTAACCTTGGGGATCTTGAGGCGAACGTTGTTGAAGCGCTGGATGTACTTTTGCAGGGTCTCTCCTGGCTGTTATTTGATGCGGTGCAGGTCACCCGCGGCCGGAGGGCGGTCGCGAGTGCCCTGGAAGTTAGTGACGAAGCGGTCGCGCATCTCGTTCCAGGAGGAGATGGAGCCCGGGGGCAGGTTCAGGAGCCACGAGCGAGCGCCATCCTTGAGAGCCATGGGGAACTAGTTCGCCATGACTTTTTCATCGCCGTTGGCTACCTCGATGCTTAGCTCATAGAGCTGCAGGAACTCCGCGGGGTCGGGGGTGCCGACGCAGCGAGGAGGCAGGTCTGGCTTGAACTTCCCAGCCATGCGACGCTACGCAGCTCAGGAGTGAAGGCGCAGCAGCCCGCGGTGGCCATCGGGACCCTTTGTTGATGCGGAACCCGCCCTTGATGCCCGCACACCGCCGCTGCAGGCGGCGCACGGTCTTGTCGAAGTGGTGCTGGGAGTGCGGGAATGTTCTCTTGCAGCCGAGGAACTTCTTGGCAGCTTCCTTCTTCTCGCGCAAGGGCCCCACGCGGTGGGTCACCCCGGGGGGCCGCACGTCTCCGCGTCAGGACGCCGTCTTGGTGCAGAGGTGGTGGAGGCGCTCCATGAGCCACGTCGCCCGCAACTAGCGGAGGGCGAGGCAGCGAGAGGGATGGCGCAGGGGAGCCCCCTGCGGCGCTGACGAGCTCGGCGATGCGGTCCAACCAATCCTCGTAGAGGTCGTCGATGGGGCGGTAGTTCAGGAGCTCGCGTGCCATGAGCAGTGCGGCCTGCGCGTCCGTGGGAGCACGACGAGCGTGAGACGACGAGCCGGTCGGGGTCAGCGATGGAGTGGTGGTGCGGCCGTCCCGCCGCACCGAGGGGTGCAGCAAGGATGCTTGCTGCTCGTTTCCCGCCGGGCCGGTGGCGGCGTTGGCGGCAGGCGACGGGGAACGACGGGGAGGCCCGCCGACAGGAGCGGTCTGAGCGACGCGGGCGGCGAGGGTGGCCCGGCGCTCAGCGCGGGCTCGACAAGCGTCTGCCATGGATGCGACGAAGCGATGGGACGCATATCGACGGAAGGAAAGCTTTAGCGCACCGCTACCTGGCGCGCCAAATGTCGGATTTGGGTTCCGGCAAAACCCTCGAGGTTCGAACACTGGGGTGCGCACGAAGATCTCCCCCTACCTAATCACGCCCTCAGCCTCACCGCAATCTCAAGGCCTAGCTCAACGAATCCGCAACACAAGAGACACGAGATTTATACTGGTTCGGGCCACCGTTGTGGTGTAATACCCTACTCCAGTGTGGTGTGGTGGATTGCCCCTCGGGCTGATGATGAACAGTACAAGGGAAGAACAGCCTCCTGAGGAGAGGTGTTCTTGTGCTTGGTTAGTGTGAGGATGATGTGAATCAGTTCAGGCGGAGTTGCCTACTACTGTGGTGGCTAGTCCTATTTATAGAGGCCCTGGTCCTCTCCCCAAATATTGAGCGGGAAGGGAACCAACAACGGCCAAATTTGAAGGGAGACAACTAGTACAAGTTATCCTGACTAAAGCTGGTCTTCGCCTGCCAAAGGCTCTGGTGGTGACACCGTCTTGGGCTCCACGGTGACCTTCGTCCTGCCGTGCTTCTGGTCTTGGTCTCGTTGCACCGATATGGAAACCTTTGCCTGATGCCTCAGGACTCCTCTCCTGCACTTGCCCCTTTAGCACCAAAGAGGAAACGAGGACATTGCGCGTGCTGGCGCCCGCCTAGCTCCAGTCGTCATGGCTTGCGTCATAGGAACCTCACGAGGTGTCCCTTGCCTTGATCTCTCCGCCCCTCGCGAGCCAGCCTGGTGAGGACGCTCCCGAGGAGGTCTTGTGCCGTCCGCCTCGCGAGGCTCGGCCCCTCATGAGGGTCTTGAGTGTTTCTTGGTGAAGATGGGCCGTACAGGGCCGTTGGCGGAGCTATGCCGTTGGCCGCAGGCAGGCAAGTCTGGGGACCCCCGTTCCCTGGACGCTGACAGTATGTCCCGCGTGCTCTTAATGGGGGCGCGCTAGCGCACCCACTGGGCGTAGCCCCCGAGATTCGAGCCAACTACGTAGTAGTTGGGTCGAATCTTAAAGTGTTCTTGTCATTTCTTTCGTTGTCTTGACTTTGAATCTTCGTCGTGCAGGCGCCGTGGCCGAGGTGCCGGTCTTGCGAACCCGGCTGGCCATAGCCAGCCAGTAGCGCGATCTAGCATTTGCCGACGCCTTCCAGCATCGGGTCGAAGTGGGGGAGCTGAAGGCAGAGGCAGCCAAGGTGGCAGAGGCCCAGCGGGCGCTTGCCGAAGCCGGCCAGGAGTGCGAACAGCTGACTGGTGACAAGAACCAGCTTCAGGCAGAAGTGGAGCGCCTAAAGGCGGAGGCGGCCAAGGCGGCGGAGGCCCAGCAGGCGCTCACCGAAGCCGGCCAGCAACGTGACTGGCTGGCTAGCGACAAGAGCTAGCTCCAGGCCGAGGTGGAGCGCCTGAAGGCGGAGGTCGTCAAGGCGGTGGAGGCCCACCAGGCGGAGCTCCTCCACCTCAAGGGGAGCATGAGGAGGCGGCCGCCGCTAAGGACAACGAGCTGAAGGCGGCCGTCGACAAGCGTTCTGAGCCGGAGAAGTCACTCGAAGCGCGCGACCGTGCCGAGGACTTGGAGCAACATGATACGTTGCTCAAAGCGCAGCACCTGGATGAGGCCTTCGCCAGTAAGTGTTTCTTTGTTGGTTTCGCCGGGTTGGCAGTCGGCTGGTTTTTTTTTTTTGCTAACTGTCTTGCTTCTTTTCCTGGAAGGGCACTTCCTGGAGACGCAGGAGATGGCGGACGCGGCCGTGCTTGCTCACCGGTCGACCCAGTTGGACGTGATACGTCTCCGTCGTATCTACTTTTCCAAACACTTTGCCCTTGTTTTGGACTCTAACTTGCATGATTTGAATGGAACTAACCCGGACTGACGCTGTTTTCAGCAGAATTGCCATGGTGTTATTTTTGTGCAGAAATAAAAGTTCTCGGAATGACCTGAAAATCAACGGAGATTATTTTTGGAAATAATAAAAAATACTAGTGAAAGAATCAAGGCCAGGGGGGCCAGACCCTGTCCACGAGGGTGGGAGGCGCGCCTGCCCCCTGGGCGCGCCCCCTGCCTCGTGGGCCCCCTGGAGCTCCATCGACCTCAACTCCAACTCTATATATTCATGTTCGGGGAGAAAAAATCGGAGAAAAGGATTCATCGCGTTTTACGATACGGAGCCGCCGCCATGCCCTAAACTCTCTCGGGAGGGCTGATCTGGAGACCGTTCGGGGCTCCGGAGAGGGGAATCCGTCGCCATCATCATCATCAACCATTCTCCATCACCAATTTCATGATGCTCACCGCCGTGCGTGAGTAATTCCATTGTAGGCTTGCTGGACGGTGATGGGTTGGATGAGATTTATCATGTAATCAAGTTAGTTTTGTTAGGGTTTGATCCCTAGTATCCACTATGTTCTGAGATTGATGTTGCTATGACTTTGCTATGCTTAATGCTTGTCACTAGGGCCCAAGTGCCATGATTTCAAATCTGAACCTATTATGTTTTCATGAATATATGTGAGTTCTTGATCCTATCTTGCAAGTCTATAGTCACCTACTACGTGTTATGATCCGGCAACCCCGAAGTGATAATAATCGGGACCACTCCCGGTGTTGACCGTAGTTTGAGGAGTTCATGTATTCACTATGTGTTAATGCTTTGGTTCGGTACTCTATTAAAAGGAGGCCTTAATATCCCTTAGTTTCCATTAGGACCCCGCTGCCACGGGAGGGTAGGACAAAAGATGTCATGCAAGTTCTTTTCCATAAGCACGTATGACTATATTCGGAATACATGCCTACATTACATTGATGAATTGGAGCTAGTTCTGTGTCACCCTATGTTATAACTGTTGCATGAATAATCGCATCCGGCATAATTCTCCATCACCGATCCAATGCCTACGAGCTTTTCACATATTGTTCTTCGCTTATTTACCTTTCCGTTGCTACTGTTACAATCACTACAAAACCCCAAAAATATTACTTTTGCTATCGTTACCATTACTTCCATACTACTTTGCTACTAAATACTTTGCTGCAGATACTAAGTTATCCAGGTGTGGTTGAATTGACAACTCAACTGCTAATACTTGAGAATTTTCTTTGGCTCCCCTTGTGTCGAATCAATAAATTTGGGTTGAATACTCTACCCTCGAAAACTGTTGCGATCCCTTATACTTGTGGGTTATGAAGACTATTTTCTGGTGCCGTTGCCGGGGAGCATAGCTCTATTCTTTGAGTCACTTGGGATTTATATCTGCTGGTCACTATGAGGAACTTGAAAGACGAGAAAACAAAAATTTATCCCTCAACTACGAGGGGAGGTAAGGAACTGCCATCTAGCTCTGCACTTGATTCACCTTCTGTTTTGAGTAAGCTTGCGACACCTAAACCTGCTTCTGCTATTAATTCTGATATGTCGCATGTTATTGATGATGCCACTTCTGCTATGCATGATACTTATGATGAAACGACTTCTATGCTTGATACTACTATGCCACTTGGTGAATTTCTTGATGAACAACTTGCTAGGGCTAGAGAGAATGAAATTATTGAAACTGGTAATATTGATGAAAGCGATGATGAAGATTCTCCCCCTAAATATGAATTGCATGTTGTGCCTGAGGGTTATGTTATGGATGAAGAAACTGCTAGAGACTTTCTTGCTTGCAATGATAGAAGTGATCTTAAGAAATTATTAGCTAAGCTGAAACAAAAATCCATGAATGCTAGAATGAAATATGATCCTGCTTATGCTACTTCACCTATCTTTGTTACTGATAAGGATTATGAATTCTCTGTCGACCCTGATATAATTACTTTGGTTGAATCTGATCCTTTTTATGGCTATGAATCTGAAATTGTTGTGGCACATCTTACTAAATTAGATGATATAGCCACCCTGTTCACTAATGATGAGAAAACTCGCTACTATTATATCCTTAAAATATTTCCGTTCTCATTAAAGGGTGATTCTAAGATATGGTTTAATTCTCTTGATCCTGGTTGTGTGCGTAGTCCCCAGGATATGATTTATTACTTCTCTGCTAAATATTTCCCTGCTCATAAGAAACAAGCTGCTTTAAGGGATATATATAATTTTGTGCAAACTGAAGAAGAGAGTCTCCCACAAGCTTGGGGGAGGCTTCTCCAATTACTTAATGCTTTGCCTGATCATCCTCTCAAGAAAAATGAAATACTTGATATCTTTTACAATGGACTAACTGATGCTTCCAGAGACCACCTGGATAGTTGTGCTAGTTGTATTTTCAGGGAAAGAACAGTTGATCAAGCTGAAATTCTATTGAATAATATGTTGACCAATGAAAATAATTGGACACTTCCTGAGCCAACTCCGAAGAAAAGGGGTATTCTATTTCTCAGTCCTGAAGATATGCAAGAGGCAAAGAAATCTATGAAGGAAAAAGGTATTAAAGCTGAAGATGTTAAGAATTTACCTCCTGTTGAAGAAATACATGGTCTTAATTCATCACCTATTGAAACACATGGTCTTGATAACCCGACACAGGTAGTAAAGGTAAATTCTCTCTATAGACATGATAAAGCTGAAATCCCTCCTACTAAGTTTGCTAGCCAATGTTCGGATGAGTTTGATAACTTTATGGTTAAGCAAGAAGATTTTAATGCTTATTTTGGTAGAGAATTAAAACGCAATGCTTATATGATTGAACACTTGAGTGATTATATGTCTAGAGTTAAAGGTGAACTTAAACTCATTAGTAAACATGCTTCTATGGTTACCACTCAAGTAGAACAAGTACTTAAAGCTCAAAATGATTTGCTCAATGAATTGAATAGTAAGAATAATGACTTTGCTGTTAGAGTTGCAACTAGAGGGGGTAAAGCGACTCAGGAACCTTTGTATCCTGAGGGCCACCCTAAGAGAATTGAGCAGGATTCTCAGAGAACTAATGTAGATGCACCTAGTCCTTCTAAAAAGAAGAAAAAGAAAAATGATAGGACTTTGCATGCTTCTAGTGAACCTGTTGTAGACACACCTGAGAATCCCAATGATATTTCTATTTCCGATGCTGAAACCCAATCTGGTAATGGATATGAACCTAGTGATAATGTTAATGATGATGTTCATGTTGATGTTCAACCTAGCAATGATAATGATGTAGAAATTGAACCTACTGTTGATCTTGATAACCCACAATCAAAGAATCAACGTTATGATAAGAGAGACTTTGTTGCTAGGAAGCACGGTAAAGAAAGAGAACCATGGGTTCAGAAACCCATGCCTTTTCCTCCCAAACCATCCAAGAAAAAGGATGATGAGGATTTTGAGCGTTTTGCTGAAATGATTAGACCTATCTTTTTGCGTATGCGTTTTACTGATATGCTCAAAATGAATCCTTATGCCAAATATATGAAGGATATTGTTACAAATAAAAGAAAGATACCGGAAGCCGAAATTTCCACCATGCTTGCTAATTATACTTTGAAGGGTGGAATACCAAAGAAGTTAGGAGATCCAGGAGTACCCACTATACCATGCTCCATTAAAAGAAATTATGTTAGAACCGCTTTATGTGATCTTGGAGCCGGTGTTAGTGTTATGCCTCTCTCTTTATATCGTAGACTTGATTTGAATAAGTTGACACCTACTGAAATATATTTGCAAATGGCTGATAAATCAATTGCTATACATGTTGGTATTTGTGAGGATGTGCCTGTTGTGGTTGCAAATGTTACTAATTTAACAGACTTTGTTATTCTTGATATTCCCGAGGACGATAGTATGTCTATTATTCTTGGAAGACCTTTTTTGAATACTGCAGGGGCTGTTATGGATTGCAACAAAGGCAATGTCACTTTTCATGTTAATGGTAATGAGCATACGGTACACTTTCCGAGGAAACAACCTCAAGTTCATAGTATCAACTCTATTGGAAAAAATCCATTGATTATTTTTGGAGGTTTTTAATTTCCTCTACCTACTGTCAAGAAGAAATATGACATTCTTATTATTGGGGATGTGCATATCCCCGTTGAGGTAACATAGTGTTATTCGAAATTTCTCCGGTTTCATGTGATTCGGAATGAGATTGTTAACAAGACTTGATCAACCTTGTTAGTGGATTCCTTTTCATGAGCATGAGATGGATGAAGTTAGAAAGCACAACCTTCTGTACCCTCCTTTTACTTTCTGTTATTTAGATTGAATAAAGTAAAATAGTATTTTCTATCAGTTTTCTGAATTATCCGTGCAACGAAAAAATACCCCGAAAATAAAAGTTCTCCAAATGCCCCGAAATTGAAATATGATTTTTTTTGGAATATTTGAGAATATCTGGCACTGAGAACACAGCAGGGGAGCAAGCACCTAGCCACGAGGGTCCAGGGCGCGCCCCCTGCCTCGTGGGGCCATGGTGGCCCCCCTCCACTTATTCCTGCACCCACACACTCCTTCTTCCTCCCAAAAATTCACCAGCCAACTCAAGCACGAGTTCTAGCTCATTTTGCTGCGATTTTCGATCTCCTTGCTCAAAGCACATCTCACAAAACTGCTTTGGGGGATTGTTCTTCGGTATGTGACTCCTCCAATGGTCCAATTAGTTTTTGTTCTAGTCCTTTATTCATCGCAATTTTTTGTTGCCTAGGTGACCCTGTTCTTGAGCTTGCATATCAAATTTATATGGTCCCAAGTAGTTCTAATGCATGATATAGTCTCTAGGCACTTGTAGGAGTAGTTGCTATCAATTTTGTTGAGTTGGGTTCACTTTTACTTTGAGTTACTAAAATTTTCAGAAATTTTTCAGAGGAAGAAATATGTTTAGGAAAATGTACCAAGGTGGTCCTTCAAGGAAGCAAGGACCCAGGCTCGCAATACACGATGCGGATGATGAACCACCGAGGGAAGCTCAAGTGCGGGCTTGTGAATGGCCTTCAGAGGGATTTATGGATCAAGCAGGAATCAAGGAAGAATTTAACGCATATGTGCGTAACGCTGATCTTGTGAGCTTCGAGGCAGATAAGTGCCGTCAGTACCACTATCTCACTGATTCCTTTGTGAGAAGGTTTGAATTTTCATCATCACGCAATTCTCAAACTGTCATGTTTGATCTTTATGAAAATTCTTATACTATGGACTTAGAGGATTTTAGCATTGCTTGTAAACTCCCGCAATGGGGTAGTCCTAGTGAACCTCGCAAATCTGAATTTAGAGATTTTCTTGCTAGTATAACTGTGGGGGAGTCTAGAGATATAACACAAGCTACCATAGGGAGCATTCATTTTCCTGCTATACATTACTTTGCTCTCTTCATAGGTAGGTGCATCAATGGTAAGGATGAAGCATGTCACATGTGTGTCCCTGATCTCAGTGTTCTCAGGAGTGCTGTATTAGGAGATAAACATTATAATTTGGGAGCCATTGTTGCACGTAGGTTGCATAATAATAGAATTAATGGAGATTTCTTTGTTGGAATTTATGCAACCCGTCTAGCTAATTTTCTTCATATACCCATACGTGAGTATGATATTGAGTTGCCTCCTGTTTATTTAGATTATGAGGCTATGGTTCGTCATCAGTTTGTTGAGAGGAACGATCAGTTCCTCCAGTACCGACTAATCTTTGACAGACAACGCACCTATCACGTCGCTCTCCCTGCTCCTACTTTCTTTGACTTTCAGGCAAAGGGGAGATATGTCATAACTGGGGAGGAGGCAAATGAGTACGAGAGGAGGACGAGGGCAGCTCGCCTCCAAGCTGCAGCCCATGATGCAATAGCCGCTGCATCTCAGTATGACCCCAACTATAACTTTGGATATCCGCCAGGCCAGCCATGGCCATAGACCAACTTAGGCCAAAAGCCTAAGCTTGGGGGAGTACGTATCTCTCACCGACATTACATTTATGTTCACACACTCATTGCTAGTTGTCGGTGCTCATACTCTTTCATTGTACTATCCATGCTAGTTTATTTTCCTTTTTGTGCTTTCTTCTTGTGTGTTTGATAAACCTTAAGAAAAACAAAAAAAATAGTTGTAGCTTTTAGCTAGTTTACTTTCTTGCTGCAGTAGTAATAATTAAAAGAAAACCCAAAAAGATTTCTCGTTCTTCTTTTGCTTGTTGGGAGCTTTCCCGTGTAAATAGTTTTATTTCTTTTCTTTTCTTTGCGGGTCGATAGGAGAAGACCATAATGAAAATGTTGAAGTGGCTCTTATATGCATTATTGTTGATTTAACCAAGAGCCCATATTGCCTTGTCTTCTCCTGTTTATTGAATGCTCGCAGATTCCAGCTTAGTCCAATGCACGTGCACTATTATTATTATTCACATCGTTCGGTCGTGCAAGTGAAAGGCAATTATGACGATATATGATGGACTGATTGAGATGAGAGAAGCTGGTATGAACTCGACCTCTCTTGTTTTTGTAAATATGATTAGTTCATCGTTCCTGATTCAGCCTATTATGAATAAACATGTTTGCAATGACAATTAGAGATTATAGTTGCTTATGCCATGCTTAATTAGCTAGGAGTTTATAATGGTTTACCTTGCGTGCCAACATGCTATTGAAATGGTTGTGATGTGGTATGATAGGGTGGTATCCTCCTTTGAATGATTCAAGTGACTAGACTTGGCACATGTTCACGCATGTAATTGAAACAAAATCAACATAGCCTCCACGATATTTATGTTCATGGTGGATTATATCCTACTCATTCTTGCACCCAAGGTTTATTACTTTTAATGCATGTTCATGACTGTTGTCGCTCTCTAGTTGGTCGCTTCCCAGTCTTTTGCTAGCCTTCACTTGTACTAAGCAGGAATACTGCTTGTGCATCCAATCCCTTAAACCCCAAAGTTATTCCATATGAGTCCACTATACCTTCCTATTTGCGGTATCTACCTGCCGTTCCAAGTAAATTTGTATGTGCCAAACTCTAAACCTTCAAATGAAATTCTGTTTTGCATGCTCGAATAGCTCATGTATCAACTAGGGCTGTCTATATCTTCCATGCTTGGTGGGTTATTCTCAAGAGGAGTGGACTCCGCTCCTCACTCACGAGAAAATGGCTGGTCACCGGGATGCCCAGTCCCATGCTTTATGCAAACCAAATCAAAATAATTGCAAACAAAACTCCCCCGGGGACTCTTGTTAGTTGGAGGCACTCGTTGTTTCGAGCAAGCCATGGATTGATGCTTGTTGGTGGAGGGGGAGTATAAACTTTACCATTCTGTTTGGGAACCGCCTATAATGTGTGTAGCATGGAAGATATCGCCACCACTCGGTTGTTATGTTGACAATGAAAGTATGCCGCTCAAAATTTTATTTATCTCTGCTTTACAATCGAGCCCTGGCACCTCTACAAATTCCTGCTTCCCTCTGCGAAGGGCCTATCTATTTACTTTTATGTTGAGTCATCACCCTCTTATTAAAAGCACCGACTGGAGAGCACCGCTGTCATTTGCATCAATTACTATTAGTTTATGTTGGGTATGACTATGACTGGATCACTTTTACCATGAATTACAATGTTTAGTCAGTCCTTGATCTTTAAAGGTGCTCTGCATTTATGTTTTGCGGTCTCAGAAAGGGCTAGCGAGATACCATCCTGTTATATCATATCATGATTGTTTTCAGAAAGTGTTGTCATCCGAGATTTATTATTATTGCTTGCTAGTTGATTATGCCATTGACATGAGTAAACATGAGACCTAAGTGTTATTGTGAATATGGTTAGTTCATAATCTTTGCTGAAAACTTGAATGATGGCTTTACATATTTACAACAACAAGAGCAAACAGAGTTTGTAAAAGTTTTTCCTTATCACTTTCAGTTTATCAACTGAATTGCTTGAGGACAAGCAAAGGTTTAAGCTTGGGGGAGTTGATACGTCTCCGTCGTATCTACTTTTCCAAACACTTTTGCCCTTGTTTTGGACTCTAACTTGCATGATTTGAATGGAACTAGCCCGGACTGACGCTGTTTTCAGCAGAATTGCCATGTGTTATTTTTGTGCAGAAATAAAAGTTCTCGGAATGACCTGAAAATCAACGGAGATTATTTTTGGAAATAAAAAAAAACACTGGCGAAAGAATCAAGGCCAAGGGGCCCACACCCTGTCCATGAGGGTGGGAGGCGCGCCCCCTGCCTCGTGGGCCCCCTGGAGCTCCACCGACCTCAACTCCAACTCTATATATTCATGTTCGGGGAGAAAAAAATCAGAGAAAAGGATTCATCGCGTTTTACGATACGAAGCCACCACCAAGCCCTAAACTCTCTCGGGAGGGCTAATCTGGAGTCCGTTCGGGGCTCCGGAGAGGGGAATCCGTCGCCATCGTCATCATCAACCATCCTCCATCAGCAATTTCATGATGCTCACCGGCGTGCGTGAGTAATTCCATCGTAGGCTTGCTGGACGGTGATGGGTTGGATGAGATTTATCATGTAATCGAGTTAGTTTTGTTAGGGTTTGATCCCTAGTATCTACTATGTTATGAGATTGATGTTGCTATGACTTTGCTATGCTTAATGCTTGTCACTAGGGCCCGAGTGCCATGATTTCAGATCTGAACCTATTATGTTTTCTTGAATATATGTGAGTTCTTGATCCTATCTTGCAAGTCTATAGTCACCTACTATGTGTTATAATCCGGCAACCCCGAAGTGACAATAATCGGGACCACTCCTGGTGATGACCGTAGTTTGAGGAGTTCATGTATTCACTATGTGTTAATGCTTTGGTCCGGTACTCTATTAAAAGGAGGCCTTAATATCCCTTAGTTTCCGTTAGGACCCCGCTGCCACGGGAGGGTAGGACAAAAGATGTCATGCAAGTTCTTTTCCGTAAGCATGTATGACTATATTCGGAATACATGCCTACATTACATTGATGAATTGGAGCTAGTTCTGTGTCACCCTATGTTATAACTGTTGCATGAATAATCGCATCCGGCCTAATTCTCCATCACCGATCCAATGCCTACGAGCTTTTCACATATTGTTCTTCGCTTATTTACCTTTCCGTTGCTACTGTTACAATCACTACAAAACCCCAAAAATATTACTTTTGCTACCGTTACCATTACTTCCATACTACTTTGCTACTAAATACTTTGTTGCAGATACTAAGTTATCCAGGTGTGGTTGAATTGACAACTCAACTGCTAATACTTGAGAATATTCTTTGGCTCCCCTTGTGTCGAATCAATAAATTTGGGTTGAATACTCTACCATCGAAATCTGTTGCGATCCCCTATACTTGTGGGTTATCAGGACGCGGGCACCGGGCTTGACCCGAACGTCACCTGGAATTTCCTGGAGATTATGCATGCTGCCGAGGCCGGCCTGCAGGTCCTGGGTATGCATATGGCGCTAGTGTTTGAAGCCGGAGTGGGGATGACGGCGGCCCTCTGGCCCGGTGTCGTTGCGCCCGATACGTTCACGCGACTGGCGCGGTGGCTGGAAGCCGGGCCGGCACGGCTTCACGCGTGGCGTGTCTCTGCCGCTCGTGCCGGTGCCGACCTAGCGCTGAGGTTCATCATGTCTTGGTATCCGGGCCTGGCCCTGGACCAGCTGGCGGCCCAGCGAGCCGGCGCGGAGCCCTAGCTGCAGGTAGAGGCGGGCCGGATCGCCGCGCGAGCCAGCTACCTGGCCTCGTTTGCACTGCATGATGAGTTCCAGGTAGAGCGGACTGAAGACGGCAGGGTGGTTCCACCTGATACCTTCGGCCTATTGCTCGACGACCCGTAGGGTATTTCCAAGGAGACGGGCGCCTATGCAGACAACGGGGCCGGGTTGGATGATACCGATGCCTCGGTAGACCCGGAGGCCACCGCGGAGGAGCCGAAAGCTGCGCAACCCAGTGTGGGAACCGCCTGAAGCCGCCCTGTTTTATTTTTTTCGCACTTTTGTTAAGTGGCAGTTCCACCCGCACACTGGGGTGTATTCATGAATGTAATGAACTCTGGCCTTGGGCCCTTATTTCTAGAATGTAAATATTTTCTTGAGTGTTCATGCCTTTGTTCTTTGTTCTCTAAACCTTTTTTCCTTGCTTGCTCCTCCTTTGGGCCTCCCCCCGTGAGTCGAATAGCCGGATTCCGGTCTATGACAAGGAGTTCGGTCCTCGGAAGAGCGTGCGGTTCTTAGGCCTTTCAAACATTGAGCGCGAGCGAAACACCCACTGGGCCAGCTGGCAAGCAGCCGGTCGTGCGGCAACTTAGTGCGGTGAGACCGGGTTGGCCGATCCAGCAAACTCAACTTAGTGTTTCACGGTGTGTAGGTGCTTTGGCCCGTAGTTCTTGCCGGCCAACAGCCGAAGCCGGACTGTGGCGTCGGGCAAAGTGGAGGGCCTTGGCAACCCCAACACTTCGGGATGTGCTAAGGAGGACGGTGGGTTGCGGCCAAGCTGGCCAGCCCCTGAGCCCCCAGGTTGGTCATACCAACCCGACAGTGGAGGTTTAAGAAAATTCACAAGGATGTGACAAACACAATAGCTTGATAGGAAAAGGTAGCCCCCGAGTGTCGTTCGGGGGTCCCATAGTCTTTCATAGAATTACAAAAGACAATGATATATATGTGCGTACGCCTCACTGTAAAACGGGCGAAGGAGCTCTGCGTTCCAGGGCTGGCTTGTTTCTTCACTGGCGGTATCTCTCTTGTGCTTGTTCGGCTTACGGGCGTCGATGAGGTAATGGGCATTGTAGTCACACAAAGCTTTGCTGACGATGAAAGGGCCCTCCCATGGGGAGGCCAACTTGTGCTGGCCAGCTTGGTGCTGGACAAGCCGAAGGACGAGGTCTCCCTTGCGGAACGCTAGGGGCTTGATATTTTTGTTGTGGTAGTGCCTCAGGCCTTGCTGATAGATGGCGGGCCAACTAAGGGCCAAGAGGCGTGCTTATTTGAGTAGGCCGACGCCGTCTTCGGGTGCTTCTTTGGCTTGGGCTTCCGTGTACATTACGACTCATGGTGAGTCAAACTCGATGTCGGTTGGGATGACGGCTTCTGCTCCGTAGATGAGGAAGAAGGGGGTGAACTCGGTCGACAGGTTTGGCGTTGTTCGGAGACTCCAGAGGACGGCCGGCAGCTCGTGAAGCCAGCTACCAGGTGAACGGATGAGGGGCTCGACATGCCGTGGCATGATGCCATATAGGATGAGGCCATTGGCCCGCTCGACCTGGCCGTTGGATTGAGGATGAACGACAGAGGCCAGGTCAAGACGGATGCCAGAGACTGAGCAATATTGCGCCAGAGCGCCTTTGGCGAAGTTTGTGTCATTGTTTGTGATGATGCTGTGCGGGACGCCGTAGTGCACCGCGATGTCTTTGATGAACTGGATGGCCGTTGGCCCGTCCAACTTCTTGATCGCCCGCACTTCGAACCACTTGGTGAACTTGTCGACCGCCACCAGAAAGTGCGTCAAGCCGCCCCACGCGGTCTTGAAGGGTCCCACCATGTCGAGCCCCCAGACTGCAAATGGCCAGGTGATCGGGATGGTTCGCATGGCTGAAGCCAGCTGGTGGCTGCGCTTGCTAAAGCGCTGTCAACCCTCGCCCTTGAGGATGAGCGACTTGGCGCTTTGAGGGCTGTGGGCTAGTAGAAACCATGGCGGAAAGCCTTGGCCACCAGGGACCTAGAGGTGGCGTGGTGCCCGCACTCGCCCTGATGTATGTCAAGGAGGATCTCTATGCCCTTGTCCTGCTCAACGCAGCGCTGGAACACGCCCGTTGCGCTGCACTTGACGAGCTCGTTGTTGATGATGCTGTAGGAAGACGTCCGGCGTTGCACTTGCCAGGCCTCGGTCTCGTCCATGGGAAGTACTCCGCTCTCCAGGAACGCTAAGATTGGCTGGGCCCATGACGGAGCTATCACCGCGGTGAAGACGGTCACCAAGCCTGGTTCCGGGGCAGCAGCCCCGGGGTTAGGGACGACGGCGGCCGGGTTTAGCACGGCAGCCCCTGTGATGTAGGGTGGAACCCTAGGTGGCCGATCTTTCACGAAAGGAGCGGATCCCTACGAAGAACGTGATGAACACGAGGGGAAACACGAGGGAAACACGAGGGGAACACGAGAGAAATCACTCAACCAACAAGAATAGATCACACATGCGCTAGATCGATGAACACAAAGGTAAGATACAAGATCCAAATCCAACTAAGGACGATACAAAGGTAACCAGTTCTTCTCCGTGAGGAGGTCTTGATGGGGGGTCTTCTCCGTGAGGAGGTCTTGAATCCAAGGTGGATCTTCTCCGTAGAGGGGCCGCGGTCTCTCTCGTGGAGTAGATCCGATATGGATGAGCAAAGCTCTATCTCTAAATGAGCTAATCCTTTGATAACCCTGGAAAGAAGAAGGGGATGGAGTATATATAGTCTAGGGGGACGAAGAGGTACATGGGCTTTGGCCCTTTACTGTGCGCAGACAGACGGAGCCGGATGTCCGGGCGTCGGGCCGGATGTCCGGGGCTTCAGGAGGGGCCGGATGTCCGGGCTGGGGGCCGGATGTCCGGGCTGGCGGTGCAAACTTCTGTAGTCTCTGGATAGGCGGGGTCGGATGTCCGGGCAAGAGGCCGGATTTCCGGGGCTTCCGGAGGAGCCGGATGTCCGGGGCATGGGGCCGGATGTCCGGGCCGTGTAGTACTTCGCTGGCTGGGTTGCTGCTGTTGTTGATGTCTCCAGCGGCCGGATGTCCGGGGCTGGGGCCGGATGTCCGGGCCCTGGAGCTGTCTTCTTCTCCTTCCGGCGGTTCTCTTCATCCATGAACTTGGTGGCTTGTCCGTCTTCACGTGCATCCTCAGGAGGTTCCTCTTGACACCTAATCATGCATAACATATCAGACTTAGGTAGTAGCCATGTCTCGAGTGGATCATATGTGATATCACTAAGGAAGGAAGTCACCTCGTTCTCGAGAGCTCTAGCTCATGCTCGTGTCACAGGTCCTCTTGGCTCTTGATGAGACGATGGTAGGTCCATGGGGATGATCGTAGGATGCTCCGCATCATCTCCCCTCCCTTGGGAAAGATCTAACCTCGGATCGAAATCCTCATCACCATGGTATGGGGAGAGATCTTTGATGTTGAAGATGTCGCTCACGGAGTACTTGTCGCGTGGGATGTCGATCTTGTATGCATTGGTGTTGTAGCGTGCAAGCACCTTGAAGGGTCCATCCGCTCGGGGTAGTAGCTTGGACTTGCGTTCCTTGGGGAAGCGATCCTTGCGAAGGTGTAGCCACACAAGATCTCCAACATTGAACATCATGGGTTGCTTGTTGACATTGAGCTTGGTCGCGAGTCGTTGTACTTGGCGCTCGATAGTGTTCCTTGTATCTTCATGCATCTTCTTGAGGAAGTTGACTCGGGCACTCGCGTCCATGTTTGTGCGCTCTTGTAGTGGTAGAGGTAGAATGTCCAATGGGGACAATGGATTGAAGCCATAGACGACCTCGAAGGGGGACTTGCCGGTAGTCGAATGTCTTGCACGATTGTAGGCGTACTCGGCGATGGGTAGTCACTCCTCCCACTCCTTGATGTTCTTCTTTATCAACACGCGTAGTAGAGTGGAGAGCGTGCGGTTGGTCACCTCCGTTTGGCCGTCGGTTTGTGGATGGTATGCCGAAGAGAACAAAAGCTTGATTCCGAGCTTGGCGCACAATGTCTTCCAAAAGTAACTCAAGAACTTGACGTCGCGGTCCGAGACAATCGTCTTTGGCACTCCATGAAGGCGCAAGATTTCCCTACAAAACAAATTTGCAACATGTGAAGCATCGTCTATCTTGTTGCAAGGAATGAAATGTGCCATTTTGGAGAATCGGTCCACAACGTAAAAACGGAATCCTTGCCATTTCGAGTTCTAGGCAAACCAAGCACAAAGTCCATGCTAATATCTTCCCATGGTTGATATGGAATTGGAAGTGGCATATAGAGGCCATGAGATTGGGCTTTGGACTTAGCTTTGCGACATGTAGAGCATCGGTTGGTGAAGCGATTGACGTCACGAAACATCTTGGGCCAAAAGTAGTTCTTGGAGAGCGTAGCAAATGTCTTGTCGCGTCCAAAGTGTCCCATGAGTCCGCCTCCATGAGATTCCTGCAAAAGCAACAAGCGAATAGAGGACTCGGGGATGCAAAGTTTGTTAGCTCTCATAAGATATCCATCTTTGATGTAGTATCGATCCCAAGAAGTATGCGTCAAACACTTGGCATAAGGAATAGCAAATGTAGGATCATGCTCATACAAGTCTTTTATATGCTCAAAGCCAATGACATTTAACTCAAGTTGAGTAACAAGCATGCATATACGGGAAAGCGCATCCGCCACAACATTTTCCTTACCTTTAATGTACTTGATGACATAAGGAAAAGACTCAATAAACTCACTCCATTTACCATGACGCTTGTTCAACTTAGTTTGACCCTTAAGGTATTTAAGCGTTTCATGGTCGGTATGGATGATGAACTCATGAGGGCGTAGGTAATGTTCCCATTCATGCAAAACTTGCACTAAAGCATATAGCTCTTTGTCATAGATGGGGTAATTGAGTTGCGCTCTGGAGAGTTTCTCACTAAAATAAGCAATTGGGCGCTTCTCTTGTGTTAACACTCCTCCTATGCCATTACCACTAGCATCGCAATGAATTTCGAAAGGTTTGTCAAAGTTGGGTAATGCAAGCACGGGAGCATGAGTAAGCAAATTCTTAAGCTCATTGAAAGCGATATCTTGGGATGTTTCCCAAACAAACGGTGCATTTTTCTTACTCAAAGCATGCAAAGGCGAAGCAATGGTGCTAAAATCCTTCACAAATCTACGGTAGAAACCGGCTAAACCAAGAAAACTACGCACTTGTTGCAAATTGGTTGGTTGGGGCCAAGTTTTAATAGCACCGATCTTAGATTCATCAACATGAACACCCTTAGAAGATACTACGAAACCCAAGAAAACAAGCTTATCAACACCAAATAGGCATTCTTCCATATTAGCATAAAGTTGCTCTTTTCGAAGAGTTTTTAGCACGGTGCGAAGGTGGGTGACATGCTCTTTGAGAGATTTGCTAAACACAAGGATATCATCAAAGTAGACAACAACAAATTCACCAATGTAAGGGCGAAACACGTAATGCATAAGACGCATGAAAGTACCGGGTGCTTCTGATAAACCCATAGGCATGACTAACCACTCATATAGACCAAACTTTGTTTTGAAAGTGGTTTTCCATTCATCACCCTCTTGTATGCGGATTTGATAGTAACCACTTTTAAGATCAATTTTGGAAAAGATAGTGGCACCGGAAAGTTCATCAAGCATATCATCAAGGCGTGGAATGGGGTACCTATAACGAACGGTGATAGCATTGATAGGTCTACAATCGGAACACATGCGAAAGCTACCGTCTCTTTTTGGCACAAGAATGACCGGTACGGCACAAGGACTTAAACTTTCACGCACATGACCATGGTCTATGAGATGCTTTACTTGCCTTTGTATTTCTTTGGTTTCTTCGGGGTTGACGCGGTAGGGAGCTTTGTTTGGAAGCGGCGCTCCGGGGATGAGATCAATTCGGTGCTCAATGCCTCGTAGTGGAGGTAGACCCGGAGGTAGCTCATCGGGGAAAACATCTTGGAATTCCTGCAATAAAGAATATAACACCAAAGGTAGACTGTGAGAGTTGTTAGTTTTTGGTGCCTCGTCCTTGCACAATAGGACATAGTGTAGGACACTTGATGGGTTCTCATACACTTCTCTCATCTCACGTTTGGTGGCAAATAGGACTAAGTTTTTCTTGTCGCTCATCGTGGAGGCACTCAATTTGGGCTTGTGGCGCTCACTCTCTTTTTGGTGGTTCGCTCTCTCACTATTCTCTCCACGATGGGTGTTTTGCTTGTCGGCGAGCACTTGGCTTGGGGACATATGACGTAGCACAAACTCTTTCCCTTTCATCTTGAAGCTATAGTGATTTGTACGCCCATTGTGAATGACACCTCGGTCAAATTGCCACCGTCCAAGAAGGAGGTGGCACATGGTCATCGGAAGGACATCACACTCCAAAGTGTCTTCATAGGCGCCGATCTTGAAAGAGACTTGTACTCTATGCTCGACTTGTATGGTGCCGGTGTCACTTAACCATTGAACCTTGTAGGGGTGCAGGTGCTTCATCTTGACCAATTGGAGTTTGGAGCATAGTTCTTCACTTGCTAAGTTATGGCAACTCCCTCCATCGATGATGACCTTGACGGACCGTCCATTGATGTCGGCCTTTGTGTGGAAGATATGGCATCTTTGATCTTCGTCTTGTTGATGTTGAAGAGTCAAGACCTTGGAGACAACAAGAGCGGGACTTGAGTCTTCGTCACAAAATATGTGATCATCTTCTTCTTCATTGTTCACTTGTCGGTGCATGGCCACTTGCTCAAGGGCTTCCATTTCTCCTTCACTCATGGAGTCGTAGGTTCCTTCGTTGTTGAGGATCATGGTGCGCTTTTTTGTGCACTCAAAGGACTTGTGGCCTCGGCCTCCGCATGTGAAGCATTTGATGGAACTTGTCTTGATGGTCTCATCGGTTGGGGTAGATGATGCTGAAGCTTTCTTGAAGTTGCTTGTAGTAGGAGGACGACTTGAGCTTGTCGAAGTTTTCTTGTAACTTGACTTGTCGCCGTTACTCGTGGTGGGAGTCGTCGAAGCTTGATTGTTGGATAGGCCATAGGACTTGGATGAGAACTTGGCATACTTGAAGTCATCTTGTACTTGCCGTTCCGCTTTGGTAGCTTGATGCACTAGCTCGATGAGGTTCGAGTATGGTTGGAAGTCGGCAATCTTCTTGATAGGGTGATTGAGTCCATTCAAGAAACGCGCCATAGTTTGCTCATCATCTTATTTGACATTGGCTCGTATCATGGCAATCTCCATTTCCTTGTAGTACTCTTCAACGCTCTTGGTTCCTTGCTTGAGTTGTTGGAGTTTCTTGAAGAGGTCGCGGTTGTAGTAGTTTGGCACGAATCGTGCTCTCATGACATCCTTCATTTGTGCCCAATTGGTGATGGGTGGTTCACCTCTTGCCGCTCGGCGCTCAATGACTTGTTCCCACCAAATGAGGACGTAGTCTTGGAATTCGAGGGATGCCATTGCGATCTTCTTATCTTCTTCGTAGTTGTGCAAGCGGAAGATTTTGTCAACCTTCAATGCCCATGATATGTACTCTTCGGGGTCATTGCTTCCGGTAAACTTGGGCATGGTGAACTTTAGCTTGCCATATCGTTGCTCTTCATTGTGTTGGGGTCGGGGATGATGACGCCCATGTCGGTGAGGATTGGAAATCTCATGTTGCTCTTGGCGAGGAGGGTTGTCTTCCTCATGTTGCTCTTGGCGAGGAGGGTTGTCGACCTCATGTTGCTCTTGATGGACTTGACGTTCTTGTCTCGCTTGAGGAGAAGCTTGTCTATCTTGACGAGGGGCTTGACGATGCACACGTGCTTGGTAAATCCTTTCTTGAGCTTCGTCGCGAAGTGCTTCTTGATGTAGTCGAGCTTGTCGGCCTCGATTGGCTACGGCACGACTTGAATCTTGAAGGGCACGTTGCGCCTCAAGTGCTTGAGCTTCACGTAGTTGTTGTTCTTGACGTTGTGTCTCGGCGTCTTGTGCATCTTGATGTTGTCGCGCTCGCTCCTCTTGTTCTTGTTGTCGTTGGCGTTGCCGTTCTTGTGCTTGTGCGAAAGCAGCTTGGTTGTGACGATGTCGATGCTCTTGAGAGTCGGTGTCGTGTAGAGGATTGCGGTTAGCTTGACGGTCTTGACGCGCGGCACGACGAAGAGTGTTCGATGTCAGTGTACTTGGACCGGAGAGGGTGTCGTCGGAGTGTCGACTTGAGCGGCTCCGTCTTGACGAGGACGAAGTTGTAGAAGAGTGGGCCATCATGGTTCGGATATCTTCTTTGAGGGAACTCATGGATTGTCGTAGGTCGGTGGCGAGATTGTCGATGCGGTCGCCCAAAGCAAGTTGCTATTGATGCAAAGCTCGGTGTGCACCAAATAGTTGAGTCTTGGTGATGTAGGATGACATGTCGTCGTCTTGCTCCAAGAACAGTGGGTTGCTAGAAGTACTTGGCCTATCCATCATTTCAAACAAAGATATGTGAGTGGGAGAAAGAGAAGAACCAATACCAAATGTACCTTGACCGATGTTGAAAATGGATCAAAGATCACTCCAATGTGTATCAAGGAAATAGCACAATTGGTACCGTTTCTTGTCGGTTCTCACACCTACACAAGTAAAAGCTTATGGTGGACCTTGGTTAGGATGGTGGCACAAAATTTGATGCAATTGTAAGTGAGACTCAATAATGTTGGAAAAGATTCACAAATTTGCAAATGCAACAAGTAGACCAATAGCAAGATATGGTACACGGAAACACGCACGCAAATAGATAAGTGGGGTTGGGCAACCAAGGGTGAGCCAAAATGTGGAATCCACCAAGATGCTCTTGTTGCACAACACTAGAGAGATGCTAGCACGATTGCACAATAGGCGGATACGAACTTGTGCACAACCTACTAAGCAAAAATGCAACGACTTCTATCCCAAGTATGCTATATGTATGATGTTTCTATGCTTTGATCCAAGATGATCGAGTATGACAATCTTAAAGTTGTATGATGCTAAGGTTCTTGCTTATAAGCTCTTTGCTTATCTTTCTCCTTTTTGCTTAAAAGCTTGGTTGGCTCTTTGTTGTTTGAGCTCTTTTCTCATGCAATGCTTCACGAACCAAGATAGCAATTGTGTATGCGAAGACAACTTTGTGACACAAGAGATGATACCAAGATATGCAACTCAATGATGGTATGTATGCTATGGGAAGTATGAACACTAATGTGCACAAGTCACGTTGCCGGCAATACTCAAAGGCTAGTCTCGATGGGTAAGCTACGCAAAAGTAAGGCTATGGGGTATCAATGCAAATGCAAGAGAGTATATCACGATACCAAGATGATATGAAGGTGAAGGTGATACTGAAGTGATGTAGCCGTTCGTAGTAGTCCTTGGCGAAGATGAGCGGTGGTGATGTTGATGCCGAACCGTACCTAGATAGCAGAAACACAATAGGACACGGAAACCACAACTCAAATTCTCAAAACAAAACAGGTCAAAATTGTCAGAGTTGGTAATGGGAAAGGCTATGGTGGTGCTATGCGGAAGTGGTGGTGGTATGCGGAAGTGTATGTGGGCTCCGGAACAAAATTGGACGAAAGTTAGGCGGAGTGGAGGATGGAGTTGATGCTGTCAGGGGCCAGATGTCCGGGCTGATGGCCGGATGTCCGGGCCGGGCCGGATGTCCGGGCCGGGCCGGATGTCCGGGCTCGGGATCCGTGGATGAACACCGCGTGGAGAGGTCAAATCCGGGGCAAAATTCGGAAGATTTTGTGGATGGAAATTGGGGAAAAGATGGGGAAAAGCTAGATCTACCTGCGACACACGAAATCCGCGGATCAAATCCAACAAAATTTCATCACACCAACAAATCACAAAAAAAATTGGGGCTATTTTTGTGGGGCAATTTTTGGGTTAGGGCGAAAAACAACAAAATCAAGCTAGAAAACAAAGAGAGGGGGCTCCGAAATCGTGATCAACATGGCTCATGATACCAAGATGATGTAGGGTGGAACCCTAGGTGGCCGATCTTTCATGAAAGGAGCGGATCCCTACGAAGAACGTGATGAACACGAGGGGAACACGAGAGAAATCACTCAACCAACAAGAATAGATCACACATGCGCTAGATCGATGAACACAAAGGTAAGATACAAGATCCAAATCCAACAATGGACGATACAAAGGTAACCGGTTCTTCTCCGTGAGGAGGTCTTGATGGGGGTCTTCTCCGTGAGGAGGTCTTGAATCCAAGGTGGATCTTCTCCGTAGAGGGGACGCGGTCTCTCTCGTGGAGTAGATCCGATATGGATGAGCAAAGCTCTATCTCTAAATGAGCTTATCCTTTGATAACCCTAGAAAGAGGAAGGGGATGGAGTATATATAGTCTAGGGGGGCGAAGAGGTACATGGGCTTCGGCCCTTTACTGTGCGCAGACAGACGGAGCCGGATGTCCGGGCGTCGGACCGGATGTCCGGGGCTTCAGGAGGGGCCGGATGTCCGGGCTGGGGGCCGGATGTCCGGGCTGGCGGTGCAAACTTCTGTAGTCTCTCGATAGGTGGGGTCGGATGTCCGGGCGAGAGGCCGGATTTCCGGGGCTTCCGGAGGAGCCGGATGTCCGGCGCATGGGGCCGGATGTCCGGGCCGTGTAGTACTTCGCTGGCTGGGTTGCTGCTGTTGTTGATGTCTCCAGCGGCCGGATGTCCGGGCCCTGGAGCTGTCTTCTTCTCCTTCCGGCGGTTCTCTTCATCCGTGAACTTGGTGGCTTGTCCGTCTTCATGTGCATCCTCGGGAGGTTCCTGTTGACACGTAATCATGCATAGCATATCGGACTTAGGTAGTAACCATGTCTCGAGTGGATCATATGTGATATCACTAAGGAAGGAAGTCACCTTGTTCTCGAGATCTCTAGCTCGTGCTCGTGTCATAGGTCCTCTTGGCTCTTGATGAGACGAAGGTAGGTCCATGGGGATGATCGTAGGATGCTCCGCATCACCCTGGGCCGGGTTCAGCAGCCCCCGGGCCGTAATCGGTAGTTCCCGGGCTAGGATCAGTAGTCCTCGGGCCGAGTTCCGCAGCCCCCGGGACTGGGTTGGGGACGACAGACCCCGAGCTTGGACTGGCAGCCCCCGAGTCCGGGTTGGGGAGGGGCATTGCAGGGTCGTCCGGGATGAAGATGGACCCGGAATCCAGAGACAGCTTGTGTAAGTGCTCGAGGGAGACGCCGGACGGTATGGCCTACCGGGATGAGCCAATCTTGGCTAGCGTGTCGGCGACTTCGTTTTCCGCATGCGGGACGTGAAGGAACTCGCAGCCATCGAAGGTGCCGGAGAGTTACTGGAACAGGAAGCGGTAGCTCGCCATGTTGGCGTCCCGGGCGTCCCCCTCACCGAAACACTACTGTACCACCAGGTCCGAGTCGCCATAACACAAGATGCGCCGGATGCCGAGTTCCTTGGCAAGCCGGAGGCCGTGCACAAGGGCTTCGTAGTCGGCGACGTTGTTGGAGGCGGCGAAGAGGATCTGGAGCGCATACTTCAGCCGGTGTCTGATACGTCTCCAACGTATCTATAATTTATGAAGTATTCATGCTATTATATTATCCATCTTCGATGTTTAATGGGCTTTACTATGCACTTTTATATTATTTTCGGGGCTAACCTATTAACCCAGAGCCCAGTGCCAGTTTCTGTTTTTTCCCTTGTTTTAGTGTTTCGCAGAAAAGGAATATCAAACGGAGTCCAAACGGAATGAAACCTTCGAGAGCATGATTTTTGGAACGAACGTCATCCAGGAGACTTGGAGTTGAAGTCAGGGAAGCTTCGAGGTGGCCACGAGGCAGGGAGGCGTGCCTGCCCCCCCCCCGGCGCGCCCCCCACCCTCGTGGGCCCCTCGTGGCTCCCCTTACCGACTTCTTTCGCCTATATATATCCATATACCCTAAAAACATCGCGGAGCACAATAGATCGGGAGTTCCGCCGCCGCAAGCCTCTGTAGCCACCAAAAACTAATTGGGGCCCTGTTCCGGCATCCTGCCAGAGGGGGTATCCCTCACCGGTGGCCATCTTCATCATCCCGGCGCTCTCCATGACGAGGAGGGAGTAGTTCACCCTCGGGGCTGAGGGTATGTACCAGTAGCTATGTGTTTGATCTCTCTCTCTTGTGTTCTTGATTTGGCACGATCTTGATGTATCGCGAGCTTTGCTATTATAGTTGGATCTTATGATGTTTCTCCCCCTCTACTCTCTTGTAATGGATTGAGTTTTCCCTTTGAAGTTATCTTATCAGATTGAGTCTTTAAGGATTTGAGAACACTTGATGTATGTCTTGCATGTGCTTATCTATGGTGACAATGGAATATCACGTGATCCACTTGATGTATGTTTTGGTGATCAACTTGCGAGTTCCGTGACCTCATGAACTTATGCATAGGGGTTGGCACACGTTTCCATCTTGACTCTCCGGTAGAAACTTTGGGGCACTCTTTGAAGTTCTTTGTGTTGGTTGAATAGATGAATCTGAGATTGTGTGATGCATATCGTATAATCATACCCACGGATACTTGTGGTGACATTGGAGTATCTAGGTGACATTATGTTTGGGTTGATTTGCGTCTTAAGGTGTTATTCTAGTACGAACTCTATGATAGATCGAACGTAAAGAATAGCTTTCTGTTATTTTACTATGGACTCTTGAATAGATCAATCAGAAAGGATAACTTTGAGGTGGTTTCGTACCCTACCATAATCTCTTCGTTTGTTCTCTGCTATTGGTGACTTTGGAGTGACTCTTTGCTGCATATTGAGGGATAGTTATATGATCCAATTATGTTATTATTGTTGAGAGAACTTGCACTAGTGAAAGTATGAACCCTAGGCCTTGTTTCCTAGCATTGCAATACCGTTTACGCTCACTTTTATCATTAGTTACCTTGCTGTTTTTATATTTTTAGATTACAAAAACCTATATCTACTATCTATATTGCACTTGTATCACCATCTCTTCGCCGAACTAGTGCACCTATACAATTTACCATTGTATTGGGTGTGTTGGGGACACAAGAGACTCTTTGTTATTTGGTTGCAGGGTTGTTTGAGAGAGACCATCTTCATCCTACACCTCCCACGGATTGATAAACCTTAGGTCATCCACTTGAGGGAAATTTGCTACTGTCCTACAAACTTCTGCACTTGGAGGCCCAACAACGTCTACAAGGAGAAGGTTGCGTAGTAGACATCAAGCTCTTTTCTGGCGCCGTTGCCGGAGAGGTGAGTGCTTGAAGGTATATCTTTAGATCTTGCAATCGAATCTTTTAGTTTCTTGTTTTATCACTAGTTTAGTCTATAAAAGAAAACTACAAAAAAATATAATTAAGGGTGCCTCATATGCTTCATCTTTTTAATGTCTTTCGTGAAAATGATGGGAAGGAAAATTGTGCTCAAGTACTAGAAGAAGAATTACATAGAATGCTTGGCATAAAATATGTGAATGATGAGCATGATTGCAATGTTGTTAGTATGAATTCTTTGAATACCCATGATGCTAATGATATGCAAAGCCACAAGCTTGGGGATGCTATGTTTGATGAAGATGATATGTTTAGTCCCCCAAGTTTTGATGAGCAAATTTATTTTGATGAAAGCATGCCTCCTATTTATGATGATTATTGTGATGAAATGTATGCTCTAAAGAATAAAGATAATCATGAAACTTGTCATCATGATTTTAATTTTCAATTGGATTATGCTTCACATGATAGTTATTTTGTTGAGTTTGCTCCCACTACTATTGATGAGAATAAATTTGCTTATGTGGAGAGTAGTAAAATTTCTATGCAAGTAGATCATGAAAAGAATGCTTTATGTGCTGGTTATATGGTTGAATTAATTCATGATGCTACTGAAAATTATTATGAGAGAGGATCATATGCTTCTACATATTGCTATAATATCAACTTTCCTCTCTATGTGTTGAAAATCTTGAAGATTTGCTTGGTTTACCTTCCTATGCTAGTTGTTTCATGTTCCCATAAGTTGTTTGCTCACAAAATCCCTATGCATAGGAAGTGGGTTAGACTTAAATGTGTTAGTCATATTCATCATGATGCTCCCGTTATGTTTCAATTCTTACCTTTTATGTGAGCATCATTGAAATCATCATGCCTAGCTAGGGGCGTTAAACGTTAGCGCTTGTTGGGAGGCAACCCAATTTTAATTTTGTTCTTTACTTTTGCTCCTGTTTAGTAATAAATAATTCATCTAGCCTCTGGTTAGATGTGGTTTTACGTTTTAATTAGTGTTTGTGCCAAGTAACACCTATAGGATCTTCTTGGATAGTAATTATTTGATCTTGCTGAAGAAGTCAGAAACTTTATGCTCACGAAAACAATTGTTAAAAATCACCAGAAAGTGATAAAATACTGATTCCAATTGCAGTAGATCAATAAACAAATTGTTTAGGTCTTCCTATTTTGGAAGAATTTTTGAGTTACAGAAGTATTCGAATTATACAGATTACTACAGACTGTTCTGTTTTTTACAGATTCTGTTTTCTATGTGTTGTTTGCTTATTTTGATGAATCTATGAGTAGTATTGGAGGTTATGAACCATAGAGAAGTTGGAATACAGTCGATATTACACCAATATGAATTTAGAATGAGTTCACAACAGTATCTAAGTGGTGATTTATTTCCTTATACTAATGGATCTTACGAGTTTTCTGTTGAGTTTTGTGTTGTGAAGTTTTCAAGTTTTGGGTAAAGATTCGATGGACTATGGAATAAGGAGTGGCAAGAGCCTAAGCTTGGGGATGCCCTGGAAGGCATCCTCTCTTTCGTCTTCGTTCATCGGTAACTTTACTTGGAGCTATATTTTTATTCACCACATGATATGTGTTTTGCTTGGAGCGTCATTTTATTTTCTTTTGTTTTGCTTGTTGTTTGAATAATATCCCAAGATCTGAAATTCTTAAATGAGAGAGAGTCTTCACAAAGCTATATAATTATTTAACTATTCATTGATCTTCACTTATATCTTTTTGGAGTAGTTTGTCATTTACTCGTGTGCTTCACTTATATCCTATGAGTAAATGGTTGAAGGATTTGAATGTCATAAATCTGAAATTATATATGTTTCATATGCCTTTCCCATGGGGAGTAATGCCTTCACATATAAGAAGTGGAGGTGGTAAATTTTTTGAAGGTTAGCAAACATTGTATTGGTCACTTGAACAATTCATGAAAGAATATTGAAGGAAGAGAGATTTCACATATAAATATACTATCTTGGACATCTTCTATGATTGTGAGCCCCATTAATTATTTTCAAACCTGAGCAAATTAGTTGAAGTTGGACAAGGAAGACAACATAATGAGTTATGCTTGGGTATATTTGTATAGAAGTTATATTGTTATGGATCCTCTAACATGTGGTGCTTGCTTTTTAGAATCCTTTGCTAGCCAAAATATCTGTACTAAGCGGGAATACTGCTTGTGCATCCAAATTCCTTGAACCAAGTTTCTTCCATGAGTGTCCACCATATCTACCTATATGCGGTATTTACCTACCGTTGCAAGTAAATTTGCATGTGCCAAACTCTAAACCTTCAAATAATAATATGTTTTGTATGCCCGAATCGTTCATGTAGCAATTAGGGGCTGTGAGTATCTTCCATGCTAGGTGGGTTATTCTCACGATGAGTGGACTCCACTCATCATTCACGAGAAAATGGCTGGTAACTGGGATGCCCAGTCCTATGATCAAAAGATCAAAAACAAATTCTCAAATAATTTAAACAAACTCCCCCAGGATTGTTGAAAGTTGGACGGCACCCGTTGTTTTGGACAAGCTGTGGAGTGTGATTGTTGGTGGAGGGGAAGTAAAATCTTTACCTTTCTGTTTGGGAACTGCCTATAATGTATCTAGTATGGAAGATATTGGGAACTCTTGGTCGTTATGTTGACAATGAAAGCATACCTCTCAAAATTATTTTCATCTCTGTTTTAGCTTCGAGCTCTGGCACCTCTGCATTTCCCTGCTTCCCTCTGCGAAGGGCCTATCTTTTACTTTTATGCAAGAGTCAGTAGTATTCCTCCTCATTCCAACCTACTTTTTAGTTGGCAAGCATCATGTGGTGGAGAAACATCTAAGCATATATGGCCATTCAAATATATTTGATCATGAATTATTATTGTTGACAATTATCTATATGATAAATAAGTTGGGAGGCGAAACATTAAGCCCCTATCTTTCTTTGTGTTCGATGGATGCTATTTGTTTTAAAAATATGCTTTGAGTGGTAGCAATCATGGAAGACTTTATGATAGTTGAGTATGTGGGATTTGCTAAATCAAAGCTCTGACATAGACTCTTCCTGAAAATAAGATGAATTGTAATTGTTTGATGACTAATAACACGGTTTGTTAGTTTCCAAGAAACTTTATGATCCATACTTTAACATGTGAATAGCTTGTTACTTGATCATGAAAAGTTCTATGAATTGAGCTACTGTTATGACATATAATGATGCTAGAAAAGGTGATTGAAATTATCATTGATCAAACTTATGCACCTGCTAGCATTCACACTACATAAATTATTTCTTTTATCATTTACCTACTCCAGGACGAGCAGGAATTAAGCTTGGGGATGCTGATACGTCTCCAACGTATCTATAATTTATGAAGTATTCATGCTATTATATTATCCATCTTCGATGTTTAATGGGCTTTACTATGCACTTTTATATTATTTTTGGGACTAACCTATTAACCCAGAGCCCAGTGCCAGTCTCTGTTTTTTCCCTTTGTTTCAGTGTTTCGCAGAAAAGGAATATCAAACGGAGTCCAAACGGAATGAAACCTTCGAGAGCGTGATTTTTGGAACGAACGTGGTCCAGGAGACTTGGAGTTGAAGTCAGGGAAGCTTCGAGGTGGCCACGAGGCAGGGAGGCGCGCCTGCCCCCTGGGCGCGCCCCCACCCTCATGGGCCCCTCGTGGCTCCCCTTACCGACTTCTTTCGCCTATATATATCCATATACCCTAAAAACATCGCGGAGCACAATAGATCGGGAGTTCCGCCGCCGCAGGCCTTTGTAGCCACCAAAAACCAATCGGGACCCTGTTCCGGCATCCTGCCGGAGGGGGTATCCCTCACCGGTGGCCATCTTCATCATCCCGGCGCTCTCCATGACGAGGAGGGAGTAGTTCACCCTCGGGGCTGAGGGTATGTACCAGTAGCTATGTGTTTGATCTCTCTCTCTCTCTCATGTTCTTGATTTGGCACGATCTTGATGTATCGCGAGCTTTGCTATTATAGTTGGATCTTATGATGTTTCTCCCCCTCTACTCTCTTGTAATGGATTGAGTTTTCCCTTTGAAGTTATCCTATCGGATTGAGTCTTTAAGGATTTGAGAACACATAATGTATGTCTTGCATGTGCTTATCTGTGGTGACAATGGGATATCACGTGATCCACTTGATGTATGTTTTGGTGATCGACTTGCGAGTTCCATGACCTCGTGAACTTATGCATAGGGGTTGGCACACGTTTCCGTCTTGACTCTCCGGTAGAAACTTTGGGGCAATCTTTGAAGTTCTTTGTGTTGGTTGAATAGATGAATCTGAGATTGTGTGATGCATGTCGTATAATCATACCCACGGATACTTGTGGTGACATTGGAGTATCTAGGTGACATTAGGGTTTGGGTTGATTTGCATCTTAAGGTGTTATTCTAGTACGAACTCTATGATAGATCGAACGGAAAGAATAGTTTTGTGTTATTTTACTACAGACTCTTGAATAGATCGATCAGAAAGGATAACTTTGAGGTGGTTTCGTACCCTACCATAATCTCTTCGTTTGTTCTCCGCTATTAGTGACTTTGGAGTGACTCTTTGTTGCATATTGAGGGATAGTTATATGATCCAATTATGTTATTATTGTTGAGAGAACTTGCACTAGTGAAAGTATGAACCCTAGGCCTGGTTTCCTAGCATTGCAATACCGTTTAGGCTCACTTTTATCATTAGTTACCTTGCTGTTTTTATATTTTTAGATTACAAAAACCTATATCTACTATCTATATTGCACTTGTATCACCATCTCTTCGCCGAACTAGTGCACCTATACAATTTACCATTGTATTGGGTGTGTTGGGGACACAAGAGACTCTTTGTTATTTGGTTGCAGTGTTGTTTGAGAGAGACCATCTTCATCCTACACCTCCCACGGATTGATAAACCTTAGGTCGTCCACTTGAGGGAAATTTGCTACTGTCCTGCAAACCTCTGCACTTTGAGGCCCAACAACGTCTACAAGGAGAAGGTTGCGTAGTAGACATCAGTCTCATTTCGGGGTAGACAGCATGATGCCGGCTCCCAAGCCGGAGCGCACTTGGAGCCGTCAAAGTGCATGCGCCAATGCGTTGAATCCGGCGGCGGCGATAGGTACTGGGTCTCTGTCCAGTCGACCAGGAAGTCAGCCAAGGCCTGGGACTTGATCGTAGTGCGGGGCTCGTAAAGGATGGTGTGGCCGGCCAGCTCGATAGCCCACTTGGCAACCCGGCCAAAGGCATCCCGGCAGCCTATGATCTCGCCAAAGGGGGCCGTGTTGACCACGGTGATGACATGCTGTTAAAAGTACTGCTTCAGCTTCTTGGCGGTAAAATACACGCCGTAACACATCTTCTTGTAGTGCGGGTAGTTTTGCTTGGAGGCGGAAAGCACCTCACTCTAGTAGTAGACCGGGTACTGGATAGACTGGATCTTGCCCTTCTCAAGTTGCTCGACCACCAACACCGTGCTGATCGACTGTGAGGTGGCGACAATGTATGGCAACAACGGCTCCTTGTCAGCCGGCGCGACTAGGACGGGTGTGGTGGAGAGCATGCGCTTGAGATCCCGGAACGCTTCGTCCGCCTGGTCATTCCATTCAAACGACGAAGTCTTCTTCATCAGCTGATATAGGGCAAGGCCCTCTCGCCCAGCCGGCTGAGGAACCGGCTGACCAAGGCCAAGCAGCCGGTGAACTTCTGGAGATCGTGCAGCCGGGTTGGATTGCGCATGCGCTCGATGGCCTTGATCTTTTTTGGGTTCACCTCAATGCCGCGCTCCGAGAAGAGGAAGCCAGGTAGCTTCCCGGCCGATACGCTGAAGACGCGCTTCTCCGGGTTGAGCTTGATCTGTTACTCGCGCAGATTGGCAAAGGTCTCCTTCAGGTCAAGCAGCGTGAGGTGCTGCTTGGTCTTAACCATGATGTCGTCGACGTAGACGTGAATGTTGCGGCCGAGTTGCTTCAGCAGGCATTTCTGCATGCAACGTTGGAAGGTGGCGCCAGCATTCTTCAAGCCGAACGACATGGTGATGTAGCAGTACACCCCGAAGGGCGTGATAGCTTGATCTGATGTAGCAGTACACCCCGAAGGGTGTCGGATGGGTTTAACTTGATCTGATGATAGCCGGAGTAAGCATCCAGGAAGGACAGGATCTCACAGCCGGCGGTGGAGTCGATGACTTGATCTATCCGTGGGAGAGCGAAATGATCCTTGGGGTAGGCCTTATTCAGGCTGGTGTAGTCTATGCACATGCGCTAGGTGTTGTTCTTCTTCAGGACGAGAACCGGGTTGGCCAGCCACTCGGGGCGAAATACTTCCATGATGAAGCCGGCCGTGAGTAGCTTGGCGACCTCTTCACCGATGGTTCTTCTCTTCTCTTCTGAAAAACTACGTAAGGGTTGACAGACAGGCTTGGCGTCCTTGCGGACGTGTAGTTTGTGCTTGGCGTACTCCCTCGAAATTCCCGGCATGTCCTTTGGGGACCATGCAAAGATATCCCGATTCTCACGGAGGAAGTCGACAAACTCGCCTTCCTATTTGCTGTCGAGGCGGGTGCCCACAATGACGTACTTGCTACTGCTGGGGTCTTTCGGGTTCAGCTAGACCTTCTTGGTTTCTTTGGACGGCTGGAACGAGGCCTCGCCAGCCTGCTCCTTGGCCGAAGCCGGCACGTCTGGTGTCTCATTGGCCAGCGCGATCCGGTCGAGCTGGCGCCGCTCCTCGGCTATGATCAGCGACTCAGCCAACCTGACGCTGGCTTGAGCACACTCCAATGACTTTCTGTAGTCGCCGACGACGGTGATGAGGCGCTTGGGACCCGGCAGCTTCAACTTCAGGTAGGCGTAGTGGGGAACCGCCATGTATTTGGCGAGTGCAGGCTGACCCAGCAACGCGTGTTATGTGCTGGACAGGTCCACCACCTCGAACTAGATAGGCTCGCGCCAGAAATGATCGCTCGTGCCGAATAGGACGTCAAGCCAGATCCATCCGATGGGGATGCAGGAGAGGCCCGACACGATGCCGTGGAACACCGTCTGTGATGGCTCCAGGTCCTTGGCCTCGAGGCCGAGCTTGGTCATGGTGTCGCGGTAGAGGATGTTGATGTTGCTGCCGCCGTCGATGAGGACCCGCGAGAACTTGCAAGTGCGCTTGGCAGCGACGATGGTGGGGTCGAGGACGAGGATGTAGCCACCCGGGTTCGGCATGACGGCCGGGTGGTCCTCCCGGGTCCAGCTGATCGGACGCTCCGACCAGTGCAAATATTCTGGCATGGCCGGGACGATGGTGTTCACCTCCTGCCGGAGTAGGCGCTCGCTATGCTTGTCATCGCCAAGGATGGTGAAGATGACGTAGCTCACATTCTAGTTGGGGTAGACTTCATCGCGCATCGTGCCGTTAGTCGGGGGAGGGGGAGGAGACGGCGGCGGTGGCTGCCCCGCACCCGGAGCCGGAGAGGGAGGCGGAGGAATGTCGCCCCGCATGATGCGCTTAGTGATGGCGCACTGCCGGAGCATGTGCGTCGGAGGCCTCGCGCCGCTGTGGTGCTTGCAGGGAGCGTCGAGCATCTCTTCGAAGCTCATGGAGGGTTGCCACCCCGTCTTGCCGTCCGGCTCGGCCGTGGGCGCCTGCTCGGCGGCCGCGACGAGGCAGTTGTCGTAGCATGGGGCCTGCTGATCGACCTTGCGCTTGTTGTTTTGCTGGTTCTTCTGCTGGCGGCTGCTCTCGCCAGGCGGCTTGGTGGGTGGAGCCAGCAATGCCTTGCCGGCTTCGTCCAACACCACTTGGATCTTCATGGCGGAGTCGGCATTGGCGTACTTGTCCGCCGTGACCATGAGTGCGGCTATGGTGGTCGGCTCGGAGCACAAGAGCTTGTGCTTGAGGAGGGTGCCATCCCGGCAACCGCTCATGAAGTACTGAATGGCTTGGACCTCATGGACGCCCTCGCAGCTGTTCCGGAGCTCGGTCCAGCGTGCGTGGTACTCGCGGCCGGTTTCAGCCAGCCCCTGCACGCACATGGCGACCTGGCTAGGACGGCCGGGACGCTTGTAGGTGCCGGTGAAGTTGCGGACGAAGGCCTACTCGAGGTCAACCCACGCGTTGATGCTGCCAGCTGGCAGACTGTTGAGCCATGACCGGGCCAAACCTAGGAGCATGAGTGGGGCATAGCGCACGGCAAGGCGGCGGTTGCCGCCCGCGATGTTGATGGCGGTGGTGTAGTCGATGAGCTAGTCCTCCGGCTTGACGGTGCCGTTGTACTTGGGGCGTCACGGGGCAGCATGAACCCTTTGTGGAAGGGCTCCCAGATGCGTGGGCCGAAGCAAGCCGGCCCGACAACATTGTCTTCCTCTAGATCAAAGGAGAGGGCAAGCTAATCGAGGCCATGGCGAGCGTCGGTGTCGTCGATGGCGCGTGGGCCTAGCTGACTTGATCGAAGCCGGACAGGCGCGGCGGCCGAATTGCGAGGGGAGATCTTGCCGGCGCCAGTCTTCCGGAGCCGACTCGTTGCCAAAGCCGTCGCCGATTGTCGGGGCATGGTTGCGCCTGCTTCGGGTTTGGCCAGAATGAGCTTTGTTGGGGGGTGGGGAAGACGCCGTGTTCAGCTGCTCCGGGTCTTTGGTGCGGCGCGAGACGTATCCCGCGGGACGGTCAACACAGCCCTGCTGCATGTTTGCAGCACCGAGGAGCTCGTTCATGCGCCGCAGGCGCTCCTGCAGCTCCTCACCCTGCAACTGCTCCATGCCGACGGCGGCCGCCTGCACGGCGCATATTCTGGACGGGGGTGTCGTAGACGGGCGGGGTCGCACCCAGCATGCGACCGATGGCGCCGCCACGGTCCCGCACCTCGGCAGTCCGGCTGGCCTCAGCGGCGGCCGACGTGAAGCCCTACGCGGCGTCGCGCTCCCGCTGGACGGACTCCAACCGGCGCTGCATAGCAGCGAGCATCGCGGCCTCGTCTAACAGGCGCTTGTGGCCCTCCTCGAGCTGAGCCAGGGCCTCGACGGCATTGACGTCGATGGCGATGGGGATGTTGAGGTTCTGCACCATGGCGCGCAGCGGGTCAGGCACGCTGGTATGCTCCGCTGTGGCCCTGGCAGTGGCGGCCTTCTTCGCGGCGCTAGACGAAGTGGAGCTAGAGTCGGTGGCGAGCACCTCCACCCGGACACAGAGATCTGCCACCCCGGCGGAGATGTCGTCGCCGACGGGGACATGTGAGTCGGAGACGTCGAGCACCCCACTGGGGCACTCATCGGCCGCGGGCGCGTCGGAGATGCGCAGCACGCCGAAGGAGGCGATGAGCGAGTTGATGAGGTCTGCCATCAATGGCCCGGGAGCGGGGGACGCACGGTGCATGATGTGCTCACCAAAGTCGATGAATGGCCCCGTCTGGAATGTGTCTCCGGCCGGGACCTCGAGCTGCCCCATGGTGGGCGCCAACAGTCATGGTCGGTGCGCGGCAGATGCCAAAGGATGGCTAAAGAGAGGGATAGGCTCAAGGGCACCGGTGGGCTCCAGAGGCGAGGTCGGCAAGAGCGACCGAGGGACACAAGACATACCCAGGTTCAGGGCTCTCCGGAGAGATAACACCCCTAGTCCTGCCGAGTGTGGTTTATATGTGGATGTTACAAGCTTGCTCCTAGAGCTGTTTTGGGGAGGAAGGAAGACATGCCAAAGCATAGGATGCTCCTTCTCCTTGTGTGTGTATTCTACTGATGATCTCTCTTTGTACATGGATGCCTCCTGGGGGTTTTATAGGTCAACCCCCCAGGGCTACAATGGTAAAGTTACATGGCCACGGAGGCGGGATGTCAGCATCTGAGAAGCCGGCACTGGGACCCGCCGAGTTCTCCGGGCGCGGGCCCCATGTGCCAGGGGGCACTGTTCCCCATCTTGTCATGCGTCATGGAGTGGTTAAGCCAGCTCGGCTATAGTGGCGCGTCACCTGGTCGCCATCGGCTTGCGTCAGCAGGACGAGGGTCGCACTGTAGCCATGCTGGCCTTGGTCAGCGGGGTTGGTGGGGCACTGTTGCCTTGCTCATCTCTTCACGGGAACTTGTTCCATCGTACGCCTTGGACGGGACAGGAGCTAACGCGTGGCCGGGTTGAGTAGCGTGCCATGCTGGTGCTTGCTTGTTGTAGAAGTCTTGACCTGGCAGGGTCGGTCGGCATGCGCCAACGGGCCCGGCCATGTTGCGGTCTTGACCGGATTACGGAACTTGGCCGGGTTGAGGAAACCAGCCACGGACAAGCCGGATTGAGGAGCGATGCTTGCCCCGATGTTTTTGAAAAGGATCCGGGTTCCATTGCCTGCCCGGGGTTCATCCCCCTGACATTGGAGCTGAGATTAGGGTTAGAGGAGCCACGGTGGGCCCACAAGCTCATAGGGCGCGCCCCCTAGGGCGTGCCTGGTGAGCTTGTGGCTCACCCGTGGTCCTTCTGGGCTCCTCCCGAAGCTTCCTAGGTGTCTTCTTGTCCAAGAAAAATCGTCAAAAAGTTTCCTTCCGGTTGGACTTCGTTTGATATTGATTTTTTGTAAAAGACAAAAACAAGGAAAAAGAGCAACTGGCACTTGGCACTAGGTAACTAGGTTAGTCCCAGAAAATGGTATAAAATAGCATAATAATGCATATAAAATATCCAAGATGGAAAATATAATAGCATGGACCAATAAAAAAATTATAGATACGCTGGAGACGTATCACCGGCTTCCCCCTCCCCAGCTCGAGGAGGTCCTCGCCCGACTCGTCAGAGAAGTTAGCCTTCTCCGACACGCTTGTCGGCAGGATTGGCAGAGGCTTTGTGCGACCTCTTCAGGCCTTTCGGCCGCACTTCCTCCTCGTCGGCCTCAGACGCTGCCCTCTTCCCCTTGAGGGAAGGGTTTCCTTCCCCCGTGTCCTCCTCGGCGTCATCCTCGTGGGTGGAAGAGGTGTGGGTCTTCTCGAATCGGGTGACCGAGGTCTCCCGTGCTCAGAGGCCCGCCCTGTCCCTCAAAGGTTTTGACTCCTTGGGGGCACAACATGTGGCTCCTCGGTTAAGAGGGCCGTGCGTTGGGGAGTCCTCTCCCCCTCGTGCAGTGACACCGGGCACAACATCCCCTGCACCTTGGAGATCCACTTCCGCAAATATAAAATCAACTGGTCAGCCAAAGTCTATGAGGTTCAAAGAAACACAGAGTGTAGAGTTGTGTATTGAAAATTACCTCGGGGGCATCGTGGGCGGCTTCGAAGCCGAGGTCTCTCCCTTCCGGAGGAAACTTGTTCTGGGACAGCTTGAATAACAGCGTCCACATCCCGACTAGTGAGGAGCGGAAGAAGTGGTCGATGGGCACCGCATCCTCGGGTTTATACGCCCACATCTGGGTGGCTCGAGATTGGAGCGGCAAGACATGGAGGTGGAGCATGACGTTCACCACGTCCGCCAGCTTGAGGTCCTTCTTGTCTGTCCAGAACTAGATCTTCTGGAATAGCGCCGTCACCTCTTCGGGGTTCCCCCAGTCCATGCCCTTCCTCCTCCAGGATTCGGAGGTCCAGCCGAGAACGCCGGAACCTCGGCATGGCCAGTAGAGAGTGGCTTGGTGATATAAAACCACTCGGACTTCCACTCCTTGATGGTATCTATAACGGTGCCTTAGCCCACCTTCTGGTTCTTGCTAATAATCGTGCCCCCACATTTTGTGAGTTCGGAGTTGCTCGATTTTGGCTTGATGATGAAGATCTCACTTGTACAGCGAGGTGCTATACAAACGGTTTTTAACTCCTTTCCGCGATGGTGTTCAGACCGTCGCCAAGTAAGTGACTGCGACAGGGGGGCCCTTCCCACACGATCCAGAAACCGTCGGGGATAGGCCTGCCTGGTACACACGCTCAGCAAAATGAGGTCGTATGCCATGGGCGAGCGATCAAATACGGTTATACATACAGTTGTGCTAAAAAATACAATTATACTGGCCAAATCATTTACGGTTGTAAGTACATCCCACACAGTCAGTCCCGGCTAAACTTTTCCGTTCGTATGTACATTCCACATAGTCAATCCAAGGAATACGTTTCTGTTAGTATGTACATCCCAGACAGTTAATCCAAGAAGTACGTTTCTGTTCGTATATACATTCCACACAGTCACTCCAAGGAAAACGTTTCCATTCGCAGGTACATCACACACAATTTTCCCCATTAAATCGTTTGTGATAGCGTTGCCATTGCACACGATATTAAGAATTTTATCGTTTGTGTTATTGAATGCATCACACACGGTGCATAGAAGAAACTGTGTGGCAAAGGGTGTGCATCACACACACTTTTCATGTGGTAAACGTTTGCACAAGGTGGCCTAACGCAAACAGTTTCCAAGAGGATGTCGTGTGTGATTGTTCATTGATCCAACACGGTTTATTCCTAGAAACTGTGTGTGTTGCCTGAGGTCATCGCCCATAGTGTTTTCTCAATACCGTTTGCAATAGAAAACCCCAATTAGCAAGCTAATTGGCCATTAGTAGGCTAATTGTCCTATTATTAATAATCCATTTATTAATCTAATTGAAATTTCATATTAAGCACAAAATATATTTCATTTCCATATTAAGGAAGCATAATTTCGTAATTGAAATACCTCAAAGTACAACATCATATAGCTTCTACACTTAGCTACCCCATTACACAACTCCACCAGCACCAAGTTTGACATGCAACATCTATAACCTTTCGAAATTGGCATTATAGACGATACATAGACAGATGAATCTCATCTTGAAAACTACTGAAGCGGAAGGCGAATATTGAGCCTTCATTGATCTTGAAGGCCTTTGTAACTTTAGGGCAATGCCTATGGATCATTGACCGTCCATCCTTCGTCCTCTTGAGGAACACTTCAATATTGAACCGTGGGTGTTGTATGCATACCTTCCTCGCCTCCTGACCATACAGGTGGTTTGAGAGGTAATCATCAGTGAACTGCTTTGGAAAGGCCTGAAAACAAGGATGTGCGTAAATATCTTCTCTAAATTGGAAATGGGGCAAAGGAATAAAGAAAGGCAAGGTATAATAGTTAGTACCATCCTATGGCGAATTGATGTCTTCTTCATTCTGCAGACAAAGATCTTGTTGTTTTTTGTTGCTAATTTCTTTATCCTAACAATCTTTGTGAGTTTCTTGACTTGACTGATATTCATGGACAACTCATTTCCCCATATGCAAAAAGGGTCGAACAATGGGTCAAAACCTCTGACAGCAGGACCTACATGTGCAAGACCAAATTGTTAAAAACCTAAATATTGGAGTGGTTCCTACAATTGCACAATAATGTGCTATTAGACAAAGGACCATGCATGTGCATACCTCAATTGTAAACCTTAGTGCCTCCCATTGTTTCCCTGCAACACATATAAGGTAGTTAATGATCAGGTTAAGTGAGGGTTCGCATGCTATCAGTAAAATATGCTGATGAAAAATAAGAACATTCCAGATTCATCAGATTAATTCGAGCCACATGGAAAACCCATTTATTCAAACCAAGCATGATTAAGAACTAGGAAATATAGCAATTGTATATGTTTCTCATGTATTAAGTGCAGCCAAATTCGATTTATTCCTCACATGCACAACAATACAAAATTCTACCCACGATAATTGGATATCGCATTGAAGAATTGAACCAAGCAGTTAACTAAACACCACAACAAATGAACCAAACATTAACTGAGCACCACATTGCACAATATAACATACTCCTAATAGAAAATCAGATAGGTAACCAAACCAAGCATGCTTAACAACTTGGAAATATAGCAATTGTATTTGTTTCACATGTATTTAGTACAACCAAATTCGATTTATTTCCACATGGTATACAATAATAGAATGCACCCACAACAATTGAACATCGCATTGCAGAATTGAACCAAACAGTTAGCTAAACACCACAACAAATGAACCAAACGTTAACTGAGCACCGCATTGCAGAATGTATAACATACTAGAAGATCAGACAGTTAAGCAAACTAAGCACGCTTGACAACTTGGAAATATAGCAATTGTATTTGTTTCTCATGTATTTTGTAAAGATAAATTTGATTTATTTCTCACGTGGAAGACAATACAAAATTGCACCCTGAAGAATTGAACATCACATTTGCATAATTGAACCAAATAGTTAACTGAAGACGACAACTAATTAACCAAACAGTTAATAAGTGAGCACCACATTGCACGACATATAGAACATATAGACTAGAGCAACAGATTGCATGGTAAAAGTAGATAGGACAATTCACTAGAATTTGTTAAGGAAAGGCAGGAGCAGCACATGCAACGGGTAAACAGAGCATGCTTAACCGGCGTAGCTAGCAAACTGAACATAGGTCCTTAGTGAGCTAATAAGACAAGCTACTCCTCATCGTTGGAGATATCAATGATGATTGGCTCCTTGGACATGGAAAAGGGTGAGGCCTCCACATCGTGGGTGCCCTCGTCGTAGGGGTGAGTTGCCTGAGCCGCTCCGGGCACCAACCTGCTGCCTCTCGAGTTGAGGTAACCACGGGCACACTGAGAAAACACCTCGTAGTCTTCGTCGAAGGCATCGACGGTGGCCTCGATGAAACGCCATGAACTGTTGTTTAAAGCAGCCAACCATGTGGCGGCGTTGGCATGCGAGGCGTCGATGGTGGCCTCAACGGCGAGGTGCTGCTCCAATATCCGGGGGTCGGCACGAATGGCAGCCATCTCGACCTCATCCACACGCGCGGCCACGATTTGCTTCTCCGCTGCCAAATGCTCCTTGAGCTCCTGGCTATACTGCGTGCACCATGGCTTAGGGCGGCGCTTATTTGGGGGAGGGGTCGGTGATTTGGGTGGAAGGTGTCGCGCTGGCGGTCAGGGCATGTGGGATGTGGAAGGAGGATGAGGATGGGGGTCGGGTGTGGATTACCTGCTTGGATCGACAAGGCCGAGCAGCGTGAAAGAGGGTCGCCGGCGAGGTGGCGGCATTGCAAGCAAGGAGTGAAGGTTTCAACTTGGAAAGGAAGGCGGAAACAGGGGAAATGTGGCTTTTGGTAAGGGGGAGGGGGCGGGGAGGTAGATATTTCCGCGGAAGCCGAAAATTTTGGATTGGTGATGTCTACTACGCAACTTTATTCTTGTAGACACGTGTTGGGCCTCCAAGCGCAGAGTTTTGTAGGACAATAGCAATTTTCCCTCAAGTGGATGACCTAATGTAAGTGCATCTAGTGCCCCTTAGTGATTTTGGTGTATTGAAGACTTATAGGTTAAGGGACTAATGTGTTTATGAGTGTACACAGGTCTATAAGTCTATCAGGAGTTTGATATTTACAGAGAAAGTCTACCCCTAAAAATGAAGTTCTTCGACTGAAGACTTTGGATTTCTGAAGACTTTCTGAAGACTTTGAAAGTGAAGAAATTGGTGTGACCTTGAAGACTTGGCAAACATGGAGCGTGAAGACTTTTGTTCTCGTAGTTTCATTTTCTCTTTCTTGAGTCATAGGAAACACCGTACTGTTAAAGGGGGTCGAGGAAATACTAAGGAAAAAATTTCAAGTGATGCTCAACTCAAAATCCTACACCTACCAATCCCTTCGAGTGAAGCCATTGGAAATCTCTTTCAGTTCAGTCATATTCTTCAGTGATAGAGACGAAGTTCTTCTGGTCTCTGAGGAATTTGTTCTGACTGAGGAGTTAGGAATTTGCTAGTGCGGATTACCTACATTGTGAGGAAAATGATAGCCCTGAGGAATTTGATACACAAATTTCCGACCGTTGCTGTGCCTTGTGCCAGCTGTCCCAAAATATCTACCCACCTAACGGTCATATCATTGAAGGGCATTTATGTCTTATCATGTTGGGCTGCTCCCTAGGCTATAAATAGCCGCCCCCTACAACCACTAGCTGGTTGGCTGCTCCGAGAGAAACTGACACTTTCTATTTGAGAGCATCCCATCCTCTGAGGACTTTGAGCGAAAATCATCAAGTGAGGAAAACCCAAACACCTACAAACCCAAAGTGATTGAGCATCATTGAAGAGTTTGATCCTGTGTGGATCCGACGCTTGTTACCTTTGAAGACTGTGCTTCTTCCAGGCGGTTAGGCGTCATGGTCTAGAGCATCCAAGAGGAATTGTGGATTGCCAAGTGACCGAGTCTGTGAAGGTTTGGAAGTCACCTGAAGACTTACCACGAGTGATTGGGCGAGGTGTGTGTGTGACCTTAGCTCAAGGAGAATACGGTGAGGACTGTGTGTCCAGGACTGTGTGTCCTCAGGTTTAAATACCTAGCCGCTCCAACCAGACGTACAACTGAGACAACAGTTGGAACTGGTCTACCAAATCATTGTCTTCACCAAGCATACTGGTTCTATTTCCTCAACTCTTTCATTTCCTCATAACTGTGTTGAGCACTTGTTCATATCTATGTTTGAAGACTTTGGCTGAAGACTTTCTCAATTTCCTCAGTTTAATTTCTTCAGTCTGTTTGTCTTCATCCTGTGTTATCATGTGTTTACGCTTTCTGTACTCTGTGCTCGTCTTCATTTCATCATGATGACCATGCTTGTGTTCTGTTATGTTTACTTTTGAGTACTTATTCCACTGCAAGTAGTTCTTCGCTAAGGAATTTCCTCACCCGCAAATTCCTCAGTGAAGAATTCATAAAAATTGCCTATTCACCCCCCTCTAGTCCATATAACGCACTTTCAATTGGTATCAGAGCAAGGTACTCCCTTGTTCTGTGTGATTTTGGTTTAACCGCTTGGAGTTTTAGTTATGTCGACCGCAGGTATGATCAAGGTCTCTGCTGGGTGTCCTACCTTCGGTGGGACGGACTACCCCTACTGGAAGAATAAGATGCGAATGCATCTTGAGGCAATTGATAACGATCTCTGGTATGTTGTGGAAAATGGTGTTCCCTCAGTCACACCTTCTCTGAATGCTACTCATATGAAGAGATTCAAGCAACTCGAGTCCCAAGCAAAGAACATCATATGTGGACATCTGAGCAAAGGGCAGTATGGTAGAGTGAGTGCTTTGGAAACTGCCAAGCTTATCTGGGATAGGCTGTCCAAAGTCAATGAAGGAGTCTCAACACAGCGTGACTCTCGAGTTGACGTTCTTCGCAATCTCTTCAACTGCTTCAAAAGACTCGACAATGAAAATGTTCAACAAACCTTAGATCGCCTCACTGACATCTCAAATGAGCTTCAAGCACTTGGTGCCACTGACATCACCGACCATGAGGTGGTGAAGAAATTGCTGAGATCGCTTGATTCCTCATTTGATACTCTGGCATTGATGATACTAGAACGTGCTGATTACAAGTCACTTGATACCACTGATATCCTCGAGAGGCTAAATACTCATGAGTTCCAGCTTGCTGAGAAGAGACATCTCTATGGTTTGAGCTATGGCAGACCACGTGCCCTGAAGGCCAAGGTCGTCTTTGAATCTTGTAAGTGCATCTAGTGCCCCTTAGTGATTTTGGTGTATTGAAGACGTATAGGTTAAGGGACTAATGTGTTTATGAGTGTACACAGGTCTATAAGTCTATGAGGAGTTTGATATTTACAGAGAAAGTCGACCCCTAAAAATGAAGTTCTTTGTCTGAAGACTTTGGATTTCTGAAGACTTTCTGAAGACTTTGAAAGTGAAGAAATTGGTGTAACCCTGAAGACTTGGTATTCATACGAGGAACATGAAGCGTGAAGACTTTTGTTTTCGTAGTTTCATTTTCTCTTTCCTGAGTCATAGGAAACACCGTACTGTTAAAGGGGGTCGAGGAAATACTAAGGAAAAATTTCCATGTGATGCTCAACTCAAAATCCTACACCTACCAATACCTTCGAGTGAAGCCATTGGAAATCTCATATAGTTTAGTCATATTCTTCAGTGACAGAGATGAAGTTCTCCTGGTCTCTGAGGAATTTGTTATGACCGAGGAGTTAGGAATTCGCCAGTGCGAATTGCCTACACAGTGAGGTACATGATAGCCCTGAGGAATTTGAGCCTCAAAAATCCGACCGTTGCTGTGCTACGCGCCAGCTGTCCCAAAATATGTACCCACCTAACGGTCATATCATTGAAGGGTATTTATGTCTTATCATGTCGGGCTGCTCCCTAGGCTATAAATAGCCACCCCCTACAACCACTAGCTGGTTGGCTGCTCCGAAAGAAACTGACACTTGTCATTTGAGAGCATCCCATCCCCCGAGGACTTTGAGCGAAAATCATCGAGTGAGGAAAACCCAAACCCAAACACCTACAAACCCAAAGTGATTGAGCATCACTGAAGAGATTGATCCTGCGTGGATCTAACGCTTGTTACCTTTGAAGACTGTGCTTCTTCCAGACGGTTACGCGTCATGGTCTAGAGCATCCAAGAGGAACTGTAGATCACCGAGTGGCCGAGTCTATGAAGGTTTGGAAGTCACCTGAAGATTTACCACGAGTGATTGGGCGAGGTCTGTGTGACCTTAGCTCAAGGAGAATACGGTGAGGACTGTGTGTCCGCAGGTTTAAATACCTAGCCGCTCCAACCAGATGTACAACTGAGACAGCAGTTGGAACTAGTCTACCAAATCATTGTCTTCACCAAGCTTACCGGTTCTATTTCCTCAACTCTTTCATTTCCTCGTAACTGTGTTGTGCACTTGTTCATATCTGTGTTTGAAGACTTTGACTGAAGACTTTCTCAATTTCCTTAGTTCAATTTCTTTAGTCTGTTTGTCTTCATCCTGTGTTATCCTGTGCTTACGCTTTCTGTACTCTGTGCTTGTCTTCATTTCATCATGATGACCATGCTTGTGTTCTGTTATGTTTACTTTTGAGTACTTATTCCGCTGCAAGTAGTTCTTCACTAAGGAATTTCCTCACTTGCAAATTCCTCGGTGAAGAATTCATAAAAATCGCCTATTCACCCCCCTCTAGTCGATATAACGCACTTTCAATTGGTATCAGAGCAAGGTACTCCCTTGTTCTGTGTGATTTTGGTTTAACCGCCTGGAGTCTTAGTTATGTCGACCACAGGAATGAAGACTGTGTCATGCCCCATCTTTGACGGTCACGAGTATCCCAAGTTGAAGGCCATGATGGAGAAGCGCCTCATGGCGATGAACAGTGAGCTGTGGACCGTCACCGTGATTGGTCTTACCGATCTGTGCAAGATGGCAGAAGCTGATGACATTCACAAGTTCACCCTTCTCAACCTCACGGCAGAGGACATCAGTTTAGTTTAGTTCAGGAACATCATGCATCTCGATCATGCGAAGCTTATATGGGACCGTCTCTCTGAGGTCTATGAAGGTCATCGAACCCGTCATGGTCCTTGGTTTGAGGACTTCAAGGAATCTCTCAAAGCGATGACATTCGAACCAGAATCATCATCTTCTACACCATGCCTTATGGCAAAAGATGCAAAGGTAACTGAATGATATCTATCTGAATCCAGTGATGATGAATTTGGTGATGAATTTGGACCTAGCTATGTCAAACTTGCTTCCCTTGCCACTAAACAACAAAGAGCTTTGGAAAAAGTTCAATACATGCTAAATAAGAGCGATGATATGTTGGGTGAAGAAATGGATCAGTCGAAAGCTTTGGCTGACAGACTCCAGACTAGGTTTGACACCCTTCAAAGTCATCATAACACCCTCTTATCTAATCATGAGAAGCTTTCTTATGAATTTCTTCAAATAAAGCAAGATCTTGAAAAGCTAAGAGTGAGTTATGAAGATCTTTAGAAGGAGCGCGATTCATTACTTGCTCAACAAATCAGCGCTGCTCAAGAAGAATTTGTTCCTCCATGTTTAAAGTGCATTGAACATGAATCTGCTAATTCTTCACCTGAATGTTCAAATGCTTCTAATGCTACAAATTCTTCAACTGTCTCTGCTATCACTAATTCCTTAGCTGAGGACATTACTAATATCACTAATGATGCAGGGCTAAAGGAATTGTACATGACAGGCATGTACAAAAGTCTCAAAGGGCATCAGACTCTTTGTGATGTGCTTAAAAAGCAGATCCTCAACAGGAACCCTAGGAAAGAGGGTATTGCCTTTGAGAGGAAACTCAATGCTGATGGTACATATTGGAAGACTGAGCAGTACCCCAAAACCTCATGGGTTGCTGCGAAGGGACCTCCAGTAGATCCATCTACTTTATCTGGCTTTACATATGAATCTCCTCATTCTTCTGATGAGTCATTGGACTCCAACTATAAACTGTTCAAAAATCAGAATGGTGAAGTATTTGCTAGATATGTTGGCACTAACTGCAGGAACGCTTCCCCTATGAAGAAAATCTGGGTTCCCAAAAGGTGCCTTGAAAGTCTTCAGGTGAATGTCCTCATGACACCACCTGTGAAGAATAGGAACCCCAGATCAAATTCTTCATATGGACCAAATTCTTCATATGGATCCAAGTCCTCATACGGACCAAATTTCTCACGTGGATCAAATTCCTCAAAAGGATCAAAGTCCTCATATGATTATCATCGTGCTAACACCTCTGTTTCGCAGGGAAGAGCTAAGGGCTATGAATATGAGCATTACTCTTCTAACCATTATGTTCATAAGTCCCCTCAAAATTTCTCTGCTTATTCATATGCTTACCCTAACTCCTGCTATGCGAAACGAATTGGTTTGGCTTCTATGCCACCTTTCTCGCATGGAGCTCGCAGAGTGATGAACTCTTTGCCACCCCTTCAGATGTGGGTGGTGAAGAAAAATAACTAATCTCTTATGCAGGGTCAGGTCTCCAGACGTGCGTAAACGTCTGAAGAATTTGCTGGAGACCTGAGAGTGCCTGAAAGGATGCAGGCTAATCATGAAGAAATGAACTTCCATTTTTCACGTCCTCATACTGCTTTATCTGCTGAATTGCTTGATGAAATTGATCTGATGAATTGTGATGTCATATTCTTCACTGATGAAGTATATGAGTTCGTAAGCTGCACTAATTCATCTGCAGGATGATCAACCCAAAGCCACTGAGTGGGTCCTTGATAGTGGATGTACAAATCACATGACTGGTGACAAGAATCTATTGATGGATGCTCCCTTATCTCCATCGCATCTGAAGCATATCATCTTCGCTGACAAAGGCAAAAGTCAGGTATTGGGCCTAGGTAAGGTTGCGATCTCAAAGGATCGACACATGGACAAAGTCATGCTTGTCGAGTCCTTAGGATACAACCTCATGTCTGTCTCAATGCTTTGTGATCTTGATATGGTTGTTGTCTTTGGCAAGTATCGTTGTGTTGTGATCATGGAAGCTGACAATTCCAAAGTCTTCGAAGGATTTAGGAGAGGAGACTTGTATATTGTTGATTTCTCTACAGGACCACAACCAGCCGTATGCCTACTTGCAAAAGCTTCAGAAGGCTCGCTATGGCATCGACGACTTGGTCATGCAGGCATGAGGAATTTGCACACGCTTGCGAAGAAGAAGCATGTCATTGGCATTGAGAATGTCAAATTCCTCAAGGATCACTTCTGTGGAGCCTGTGAAGCTGGAAAGATGACCAAGGCCAAGCATCCAGCGAAGACTATCATGACCACTACTCGACAATTTGAATTGCTTCACATGGATCTCTTTGGTCCTAATCATTATTCTGCAGTTTCAAATGATGCATCTCAATATGGCTTTGTTATTGTTGATGATTACCCTCGTTACACATGGGTACACATTGTTACTTACAAACATGAAGTGCAGGAAGTCTTCAAACGATTTTCTTCGAGGGCTTCAACCAACTTTGGTTTGAAGATCAAGCACATCATAAGTGACAATGGAACTGAGTTCAAGAACTCTGGTCTTGATGACTATCTTGATGAACTCGGTATTACTCATGAGTTATCTGCTCCTTATACTCCTCAGCAGAATGGCGTCGTGGAGCGCAAGAACAGGACTCTTGATGAGATGGCTCGCACTATGCCTGATGAATACAAGACGCCTCATCGTTTCTAGATTGAGGCAATTGATACTGCGTGCCACATCATCAACAGAGTATATCTTCACAAATTCTTCAAGAAGACTGCATATGAACTCCTCACTGACAAGAAACTCAATGTGAGTTATTTCAAAGTATTCGGTGCTAAATGTTGGATTAGAGATCCTCGTCACAACTCTAAATTTGCACCAAAAGCACATGAAGGTTTCATGCTTGGTTACGGAAAGGACTCGCACACCTACAGAGTCTTCAACAACGTTCTTCACAAGGTTGTTGAAACTGTAGATGTGCGGTTCGATGAAACTAATGGCTCGCAAAGAGAGCACCTACCTTCTGTGATAGATGAACCAGCTCCTGAGGAAACTATCAAGTTCAAGGCTTCTGAGGATGTCATCCCTATAGAAGAATCTGCTGAAGAATTCATTCCAGAACATGAAGAACGTCGAGCTGAGGCACCTGAAGAAAATGGTGCTGAAGAAAATGCAGATCAAATTCCTCGACGACAACCAGCTCATCCTCGCATTGCAAACGAAGTGCAAATTGAGAAGATCATCGATGACATTGAAGCACCAGGTCCTCTCACACGCTCAAGAGCTTCACATTTATCTAACTTTTGTGGGCACTTTGCTTTTGTCTCTATCACAGAGCCCACTAAGGTAGATGAAGCATTTCTGGAGCCTGAGTGGATTCAAGCTATGCAAGAAGAACTACATCAGTTTGAGCTCAACAACGTCTGGGAACTGGTCAAACGTCCAGAACCTCGCAAGCACAATATCATTGGCACAAAGTGGATCTACCGCAAGAAGCAAGATGAAAATGGCCTTGTTGTGAGGAATAAGGCACGGCTTGTAGCTCAAGGCTACACACAGGTTGAAGGAATTGATTTCGATGAAACTTTTGCACCTGTTGCCAGACTTGAGGCTATTCGCATATTACTTGCTTATGCTAACCATCATGATATCACCTTATATCAAATGGATGTGAAAAGTGCATTCCTCAATGGTAAGCTTGAAGAAGAAGTATATGTTGCTCAACCCCCAGGTTTTGAAGATCCGAAGCATCCTGATAAAGTCTTCAGACTCAATAAGGCCCTCTATGGCCTCAAGCAGGCCCCTCGGGCGTGGTATGATACTTGGAAGGAATTCCTCATGAAGAAAGGCTTCAAACCCGGTTCACTTGACCCTACTCTTTTCACTAAATCTTATGACGGTGAACTGTTCGTGTGCCAAATATATGTTGATGATATTATCTTTGGCTGTACTGACCAACGTTACACTGACGAATTTGGTTATATGATGAGAGAGCAATATGAAATGTCTATGATGGGAGAATTGAAATTCTTCTTAGGTCTTCAAATTCGTCAACAGCGCAATGGCATATTCATATCTCAGGAGAAGTACCTCAAGGATATACTGAGGAAATTCGGCATGCAAGATTGCAAAGGGGTCAAAATTCCAATGCCCACAAATGGCCATCTATGCACTGATGAAAATGGTATTGACTTCGATCAAAAGGTATACCGCTCCATGATTGGTTCTCTATTGTATCTATGTGCATCTACGCCAGATATTATGCTTAGTGTTTGCATGTGTGCCCGATTTCAAGCTACACCGAAGGAATCACACCATAAGGCTGTGAAGCACATTCTTCGATATCTAGCTCACACACTAACACTTGGATTATGGTACCCCAAGGGCTCGGCTTTTGATCTCATTGGATATTCAGACTCTGACTATGCTGGTGATCGTGTGGACCGCGAGTCAACATCTGGCACATGCCATTTCCTCGGACGATCTTTAGTCTGTTGGTCCTCGAAGAAACAGAACTGTGTATCAAAATTCTACTGCTGAAGCTGAGTACAATGCTGCTGGTTCTTGTTGTGCTCAATTGCTGGATGAAGCAAACACTCAAGGACTACTGCGTCAACGTGAAGAATGTGCCTCTCTACTCTGACAATGGGAGTGCCATCAAGATTGCTCATAACCCAGTTCAGCACTCGAAGACCAAGCACATTCAGATTCATCATCATTTTCTTCGTGATCATGTGTTGAAGGGCGACATTTCTATTGAGCATGTGAAGACTGAAGAACAGCTAGCCGATATCTTCACAAAGCCCTTGGATGAGAAGAGATTTAGCAAGTTGCGGTGTGAGCTAACTATCCTAGAATCTTCGAATGTTCTTTGAAGAGGACACTCATCCTAACACTTATGCAAAATTGATGACTTAGATGTGCAACACATGAAGCAAAGTTTTTCTTCAATCAATGAAGACTAACAATCTAAGTGTGAAGAAATTAACAAAGAATTTGATTCTCAGAGCCCTGCGACAATTGTACGCGGTGTCTGAAATCTTCATTCTTATACGGTGGGTCACGCCACGACCAAAAGTTGAAAATCTTCAATTTGAGTTTTTCCTCAGTTTTTTGAAATCCCTCAATTGTTCATGTTCTTCAACTTTGCATTATCTTCACCATTTTCGTCGTTTTTCTTCATTGGCTATATATATATATGAGTTTATGTCCTCTACAGCATTCACTTATAGCTATTTCTTCAAGTTGTTTTTTCTGCTAAGTGAATGTGATCGGACCCTTCCCCCTCTATGCTAAACTCACCCAAGCTATTCACAAATTCTTCATGTGCGTTCTATTTGAAACTCGTTCAAAATCTTCACTGTGTCCTTGTTAGCTGAAGAATTTGCGAACGGAACTTTTAACCTATCTTATCTAAATTTTCGGCTTTGCCGCTCAAACCGTTCCGCATCCCACGAAAACACTTATCTATTCACCCACGATCTCACACGATCTCCACTTCTCAGTACGTGGGTGACACATGTCAAGCGAATGAGAAGGGTCAGGCGCACGTTCGTCCAATTTCTTCGGGCGAACAGTTTTTCACCATGGCTATATATACCCCTCCCCTTCCTCACTTCTCTTTTACTCCGCTCGACCTCACGCCATCTCGAGCTTCTCAAACCCTAGCGCCGCCGCTACTTCATCATCGCCGGTGAGGAAGAGCTTCACTGCCTCGACCTCGTCGCCGTCGTACTCGCACCGACCGCGGATTTCTTCACTCCGCCGCCGCCGTAGCTGTCTTCCTCAGCCAAGTTAGGGCGTGGAAGATCTGAACTCACAAACTTCACAGCTACACTTCCCAGTTCGTCGTGTTCTTCGTCCAGGGTAATTAAAAGTTACTTTTACTGCCCTATTTGATTCAAATGATTACTACAAAATCTTCAAAGGTGTTTTTCTTCAAATCTTCACACACTAAACACCTCACATGTCATCTGTTCTTGATTCATTTCTCTAAGCTACGTTTTTCTTCAAAGATTCCTCAATTGTGTGGATTCTCAATCTATACAACTCTGGAGCCTAAGACAAAGAACGCTTAGTGAAATTCTTCAAGACTCATCTGGTCAAATTCCTCAAACTTGTTCATTTTAGAAAACCTTCTGAGAACGCATATGACCTCTCCAAATTCCTCGCAACTATACTCTGTTCATAGGTACTCATGTCAGCTGCTGAATCTCTAGGTTCTCATCAACTTAAATCATTTGCAGCGTTCCTCGAAGAAAAGTTGCATACAGCTTCAGAGAATTCAATTGTCCAAATTCCTCAGTTGAAGAAAATGGCTAATGGAAAGAAGCCACAGAAGGGAGGAAAGAGGCCTGAGGTCAACACTGCCTTTGAAATCCCTGATGACATATACAAGGATTACTGCACTCCTGATGAGGCCAAGTTTGGCAAGGAGGACAAAAATCAGCGCAAGGTGCGCATACAATGGATAGAGAGGCGATGGGCAAGAGAGTGGAGGGAGTACAGGTATGTTACTCCCAAGTATATGAAGATTTCGCTCTAAATCCTCCATGCCCAAGACCTCCATTGGCACCTGGCCAAGAAGCAGATCCCACCAGACTCAAGCATAGTGAGGATTATCCTGATGAATGGGCCAAGCGCCAGGCCAAATTGGCCAGACAAGCAAGAGAAGCGGTGAGGAAATTCAACGAAGACTCTGCTGCTGCTGTTGCCACTGCTGAGGCCTCTGCTAGCAAGCCGAAGAAGGCCATGGCAAAGAAGCCTGCTCATAAGCTGCTTCACCCTCAATGCCCTCACGGCCCAGTTCCTCAGCAATACCCTCACGGCCAGAATCTTCAAAGCCCTCACGGCCAATTCCTCATGCTGCTCCCGCTCCAAAGTCATCAGCTCCTCCACCAAAGTCCTCAGCTGCTCCGACAAAATCCTCTGCACCTGTGCACCTTGCCACGTGCCAAAGGACAACGGGCATCTCTATTGCCTCAGGAGCTTCTGCTAGTTCCTCAGCTGCACCAATTTCCTCAACTGGCCCCTCTCTACTGAAGACAAAGGCCACTGCTGGACGAGGCACTCGACCAAGTCCTCACAAGAAGCAGGTCACCTTCCAAGTGCCGTCTGATGAAGACGAAGCTGATGATGAAGAACTTGCGGAAATCATCAGAGATAGGCAGGTCAAGGCCGCTAGAGCCAAAGGCAGCAATGTGCCTCTTCTTCTGGATCCGAAGCTGATCCTAGACTTCATTGATCTATGGCACAAGGATCCCAACACGCCTTTGCCGGAGATGAACCGCACTCCTGGTCAAAGTCATGTTTTGACTGCCTTCATTGAAGAAAAGAAATGGAAATTTGAACAAGGAAGAAGAGTGAAGAAAGCGCAGTACAAGAAACAGTGTTTTCTGAAGCAAAATGTTCTGAAGCTTTCCCCCGAAGAACTCGTTGCCTTGTAGGCTGAGATCAAGCAACTGAGTGATGAATTTGATCGTTACTACACTGACTGGCTTGGAGCCAAAGTCAGGTTTGTGAACTTAACTGAGAAGTTCACATCCAATGTTGCAACTCCAACGCAACAAGAAAATCCTCAGGCTGAAGCATTTGCTGAGCCAACTGAAGAAAATGCCAGCACCGCTGATGACAATCAGGCTGCTGAAGAAACTCAAAGCACCAGGCTGATGACTGCATTCCAGCTGCTGAAAAAATTGCCAGGGCATCCACTAGTGCTGCGCCTGAAGAAAATGAAGAAGTCAGGGCAACTGCATCAGTTGTGCCTGAAGAAATTCAACCAAATTCCTCTGCTCCTCCTGCGCCTACCCCAACTTCGATCCTTCCATCTGCATCAGATGTGAAGAAGACCAAGGCTACAGAGCATGCAACATTGAAGAAAAGGAAGGCATCAACTTCATCAGATTCTTCAGCCCCGAAGAAGATGAAGCCATTGACTAGCTCATTTGACAACCCAATTGATGTTGTTCCTATCTCAACCATGCCATCAAAGGACCTTGTTCCTTTTGATGAAGATTATGTGATTCCAAGTGAATCCGATGAAGAGAATCCTTCTGCTGCTTCGTCAGAGCAGTTGGATGAAGAAATTGAAGCGGATGCAATCCCTTCAACTCCAATCATCTTCTCGCCCATGCCTCAGTTCACTGTTGAAGAGGCCGGCGTTGAAGTATTAGAATAAGAATAAGATGTGGACATTGGAAGCACTACTCCAGTGATGAATGATGACTTTTGGGAAAGTCAGCACCCCAACTCTCCTCTGTTCACACCACTCCAACAAATTCCTCAGTCCCCCGTTGCTACTGAAGTACAAATGGGATCTGATGAACCACATGCCACACCGTCTGTCCATGAAGAGATTCCAGCCACTAGTGCTGAAGAAATTGTGCATGAAGAATTGACGACCCAGGCTGCCACTGAAGAAGAAGCTGAAATTCCTCAGCCTGTGGAACCTGAGATTGCGATTCCTGAGGTGGTTATGCAATTGACTGACACTCCTCAGCCCAAGCCAAAGGATCCATTCTCGAAGAAACAAAAATTCAAGGCTGATGACTTCTTCGGCAAGCACGTGTTCTTCACTGACTATAACCCCTATGACTCTGCTCGTCTAAGAAGGAAGCATTTCTGGACTGCCAGCCAAGCCAATTTTTATTCCTCGCTGCTCTTCAATAAGGACAAAGTCTTCGACCACGAGCATATTCCTCATGTGGACATGGAATCATTGCCATGCTTCTCACCTGTCCTCAGTGTGCTTCATGACGCAGGCCTCCTCAACTTTTGCACAAACATAGTTGATTGGAATGAAGAGCTCATTCTTCAATTCTACGCAACACTGCACATCACACGAGATGCTGACGATGTGAACTCCTGGGTTTTCGAATGGATGACCGAAAACACTCACTATAAGGCACCGGCCTCTGAATTACTTCATGCCCTGCCCATCAGTCCTCCACCTGAAGGAGCTCGTTGCCTGTACCAAGAGCCTGAACTGACTGCCCATTATATGCAAGTTCTTATGAAGCCTCTGAAACCCGGTCAAGCCCCAAGGACCAAATACCTCGTGAGGGAATTGCTCTATGTGCCCAGAACAGTCTACCACATCTTGACGAAGACTATGAGTCCAATCAAAGGCCACGACTCGAATGATGTAGAAGTCGTTGGCATCATGAAGAATCTGCTATTCAACATCATGCATGGCATCCCTGTCAACTATCATTATTTCTTCACGAGGACTCTGGCCAATGTCGCTCTCTCTCCATTTGAGCTGAAGCCTTATGCTCCTTGGATTATGAGATTCCTCAGAACAAGGTCTTCACTCAACTATAAGGCTGATTTTCAGAATCACCTCAGCTACTTGCCCCCCATCGAAGTCCTCAAGCGGACCTATTCCTCAGCTGATGAAAAGGGCAATGCACCTGCTGTTATTGATGAAGGCATTCGTCCATTGGATGGTCAGTTTCGCAAAGCTGTATCTTATTCCACCAATGATGACTCTGCCACTCATGATTCTGCTGCCAATGCACCCAAGTCTACTCCTCAAGCCACAGCTCCACATGTGATGACTGACCGTGAGCTGCTTCTTAGTCTTCACCAGAAGGTGGATCGAAACCATAAATGGGTTAAGCATCAGTTTGGTTCTATTCTTCACAACATGACTGCTACACATAATGCAGTGAAGAAAAACCATTACTACCTCCATGAAGTCTTCGGTCGCACCGGGGCTATTCTGTCCAATCTGTATGGTGAAGAAGATCTGAAGCAAATGGGTCTCAAGGAGGACTTTGACTGGTCTGCACCTCCACCCAAGAAATACAAGAAGTTCAAGGTTCCTTCCTTGGTGGCCAGCTCATATTCTTCATCGCGAGACACCGACGAGCATGAAGACTTGGACGACACTGCAGCAGGCCCTACTACGACAAACAACCCCAACAACGCTGGCGCTCCTTCATCAACATGATATTCTTCAGGGGCGTTAGTCCTCATTTTTCAATCCTTTTGGTCATTCGATGACAAAGGGGGGGGGGGAATTTGAGTTAGTCTTCAAATGGGTCTATCTTATATGGGCGTTTTTTTTGCTAAGTTACAACTCTCGTTCTTCTGATGACTTTGCTGGATCGAGTTGTAAACTTAAACTCTATGGTGGCCTGATACTTTTGCTGTGATTCTCTGCATGCTTATTCCTCACTAATGTTAATGCACGCATGCTAAATTACTTCAGTCACCAAATTTCATCATGCATTTCAAATTCTTCGTATTATATGTTAAATGCGTGTATGAATTACAGGATATAGGGGGAGATCTCCATGATTCTATTCTTCAAGTGTGCATTGCCTCAAAAGCAAATTCCTCACTATGCACATCTTCAGGGGGGAGTTCTTCTATATCTTGCAATCAAATTCCTCAATATCAGTATTTACACTTCATATGTTTATCCCCGTTGAAAACTTAACCTATATTGTCATCAATCACCAAAAAGGGGGAGATTGTAAGTGCATCTAGTGCCCCTTAGTGATTTTGGTGTATTGAAGACTTATAGGTTAAGGGACTAATGTGTTTATGAGTGTACACAGGTCTATAAGTCTATGAGGAGTTTGATATTTACAGAGAAAGTCGACCCCTAAAAATGAAGTTCTTCGACTGAAGACTTTGGATTTATGAAGACTTTCTGAAGACTTTGAAAGTGAAGAAATTGGTGTGACCCTGAAGACTTGGTATTCATACGAGGAACATGGAGCGTGAAGACTTTTGTTCTCGTAGTTTCCTTTTCTTGAGTCATAGGAAACACCGTACTGTTAAAGGGGGTCGAGGAAATACTAAGGAAAAATTTCCATCTGATGCTCAACTCAAAATCCTACACCTACCAATCCCTTCGAGTGAAGTCATTGGAAATCTCATACAATTCAGTCATATTCTTCAGTGACAGAGACAAAGTTCTTCTGGTCTCTGAGGAATTTGTTCTGAGTGAGGAGTTAGGAATTCGCCAGTGCGGATTGCCTACACAGTGAGGTACATGATAGCCCTGAGGAATTTGAGCCTGAAATATCCGACCGTTGTTGTGCTACGCGCCAGCTGTCCCAAAATATCTACCCACCTAACGGTCATATCATTGAAGGGCATTTATGTCTTATCATGTCGGGCTGCTCCCTAGGCTATAAATAGCTGCCCCCTAGATCCACTAGCTGGTTGGCTGCTTCGAGAGAAACTGACACTTGTCATTTGAGAGCATCCCATCCTCCGAGGACTTTGAGCGAAAATCATCAAGTGAGGAAAACCCAAACCCAAACACCTACAAACCCAAAGTGATTGAGCATCACTGAAGAGATTGATCCTGCGTGGATCCGACGCTTGTTACCTTTGAAGACTGTGCTTCTTCCAGACGGTTAGGCATCATGGTCTAGAGCATCCAAGAGCAGTTGTGGATCGCGGAGTGACCGAGTCTGTGAAGGTTTGGAAGTCACCTGAAGACTTACCATGAGTGATTGGGCGAGATCTGTGTGACCTTAGCTCAAGGAGAACACGGTGAGGACTGTGTGTCCGGGACTGTGTGTCCTCAGGTTTAAATACCTAGCCGCTCCAACCAGACGTACAACTGAGACAGCAGTTGGAACTGGTCTACCAAATCATTGTCTTCACCAAGCTTACCGGTTCTATTTCCTCAGCTCTTTCATATCCTCGTAACTGTGTTGTGCACTTGTTCATATCTGTGTTTGAAGACTTTGACTGAAGGCATTCTCAATTTCCTCAGTTCAATTTCTTCAGTCTGTTTGTCTTCATCTTGTGTTATCCTGTGCTTATGCTTTCTGTACTCTGTGCTTGTCTTCATTTCATCATGATGACCATGCTTGTGTTCTGTTATGTTTACTTTTGAGTACTTATTCCGCTGCAAGTAGTTCTTCGCTAAGGAATTTCCTCACCCGCAAATTCCTCAGTGAAGAATTCATAAAAATCGCCTATTCACCCCCCTCTAGTCGATATAACGCACTTTCAAATCTGAAGGTGAAGATTTTGGTAGTAGCCTTGGTGATCCTGAAGAACTGAGCCAGGAGCTAGAACTGCTCGTGAAGAAATTCCAAAGGTTCTCAAGACGTGGTTGCTTTGGAAAATCCTCAAGGAGCAATAATTCCTCATCCAGTGACTACAAGAAGAGGCTATGCCAGAGATGCAAGAAACCTGGTCACTACATTTAAGATTGTCCTCAGTGGGAAAAGGAATCAAAGAAGAAGAAATACAAGGAGTACAGTTCTGTTACGCTAAGAAGAAGAATAAATCTTCAAAGTCTTCATCATCAAAATCTTCAAAGTCTTCATCTCATAAGAAGAGCAGCTCCAAGAAGGCTCGGGCATTCATTGGCAAGGAAATGGACTCTGAGGCTGAATCTAAGGAACATGAGGAAGAGGAGGCATCTGAGGAGTCCGAGTCTGGTGTGGCGAGTCTAACTCTCGCTACTGCATTCGTCAGCAAGTCTATCTTCAACTCTGAAGAAAATGGCTTTTGAAAAGGTTTAAAACATGCTACACAAAAGTGATGATATGTTGGGTGAAGAAATGGATCACACTAAAACCTTGACTGAAAATCTTCAGAGACTTCAGTCTAGGTTTGACAACCTTCAAGGTCATCATAACACTCCCTTATCTGATCATGAGAAGCTTTTTTATGAATTTCTTCAAAGAAAGCAAGATCTTGGGAAGCTAAGAGTGAGTTATGAAGATCTTCAGAAGGAGCGCGATTCATTACTTGCTCAACAAATCAGCGCTGCTCAGGAAGAATTTGTTCCTCCATGTTTAAAGTGTATTGAACGTCAATCTGCTAATTCTTCACCTGAATGTTCGAATGCTTCTAATGCTACAAATTCTTCAACGGTCTCTGCTATCACTAATTCCTCATCTGAGGACATTGCTAGTATCACTGATGATGCAGGGCTGAAGGAATTGTATATGACAGGCATGTACAAAAGCCTCAAAGGGCATCAGACTCTTTGTGATGTGCTTAAAAAGCAGATCCTCAACAGGAACCCTAGGAAAGAGGGTATTGCCTTTGAGAGGAAACTCAATGCTGATGGTACATATTGGAAGCCTGAGCAGTACCCAAAACCTCATGGGTTGCTGCGAAGGGACCTCCAGTAGATCCATCTACTTTATCTGGCTTTACATGTGAATCTCCTCATTCTTCTGATGAGTCATTTGACTCCAACTATAAACTGTTCAAAAATCAGAATGGTGCTGTATTTGCTAGATATGTTGGCACTAACTGCAGGAACGCTTCCCCTATGAAGAAAATATGGGTTCCCAAAAGGTGCCTTAAAAGTCTTCAGGTGAATGTCATCATGACACCACCTGTGAAGAATAGGAACCCCAGAATTCTTCATATGGACCAAATTCTTCATATGGATCCAAGTCCTCATACGAACCAAATTCCTCACGTGGATCAAATTCATCAAAAGGATCAAAGTCCTCATATGAATATCATCGTGCTAACACCTCTGTTTCGCAGGGAAGAGCTAAGGGCTATGAATATGAGCATTATTCTTCTAATCATTATGTTCATAAGTCCTCGAAGAATTTCTCTGCTTATTCGTATGCTTACCCTAACTCCTCTTATGTGAAACGAAACGGACTGGCTTCTATGCCACCTTTCTCGTATGGAGCTCGCAGAGTGATGAACTCTTTGCCACCCCTTCAGATGTGGGTGGTGAAGAAAAATAACTAACTTCTTCTGCAGGGTCAGGTCTCCAGACGTGCGTAAACGTCTGAAGAATTTGCTGGAGACCTGAAATTGCCTGAAAGGACACAGGTTAATCATGAAGAAATAAACTTTCATTTCTCACGTCCTCATATTGCTTTATCTGCTCTATTACTTGATGAAATTGATATGATGAAATTGATGTCATATTCTTCACTGATGAAGTATATGAGTTCGTAAGCTACACTAATTCATCTGCAGGATGATCAACCCAAAGCCACTGAGTGGGTCCTCGATAGTGGATGTACAAATCACATGACCGATGACAAGAATCTATTGATGGATGCTCCCTTATCTCCATCGCATCTAAAGCATATCATCTTCGCTGACAAATGAAAAAATCAAGGTATTGGGTCTAGGTAAGGTTGCGATCACAAGGGATCGACACATGGACAAAGTCATGCTTGTCGAGTCCTTAGGATACAACCTCATGTCTGTCTCAATGCTTTGTGATCTTGATATGGTTGTTGTCTTTGGCAAGTATCGTTGTGTTGTGGTCTTGGAAGCTGACAATTCCAAAGTCTTCGAAGGCTTTAGGAGAGGCGACTTGTATATTGTTGATTTCTCTACAGGACCTCAACCAGCCGTATGCCTACTTGCAAAAGCTTCAGAAGGATGGCTATGGCATCGACGACTTGGTCATGCAGGCATGAGGAATTTGCACACGCTTGCGAAGAAGAAGCATGTCATTGGCATTCCGAATGTCAAATTCCTCAAGGATCACTTATGCAGAGCCTGTGAAGCTGGAACTATGACCAAGGCCAAACATCTAGCGAAAACTATCATGACTACTACTCGACCATTTGAATTGCTTCACATGGATCTTTTTGGTCCTAATCATTATTCTGCAGTTTCAAATGATGCATCTCAATATGGCTTTGTTATTGTTGATGATTACTCTCGTTACACATGGGTACACATCATTACTTACAAACATGAAGTGCAGGAAGTCTTCAAACGATTTTCTTCGAGGGCTTGAATCAACTTGGGTGTGAAGATCAAGCACATCAGAAGTGACAATGGAACTGAGTTCAAGAACTCTTGTCTTGATGACTATCTTGATGAACTCGGTATTACTCATGAGTTATCTGCTCCTTATACTCCTCAGTAGAATGGTGTCGTGGAGCACAAGAACAGGACTCTTGCTGAGATGGCTCGCACTATGCTTGATGAATACAAGACGCCTCGTCGGTTCTGGATTGAGGCAATTGATACTGCGTGCCACATCATCAACAGAGTATATCTTCACAAATTCTTCAAGAAGACTGCATATGAACTCCTCACTGAGAAGAAACCCAATGTGAGTTATTTCAAAGTCTTCGATGCTAAATGTTGGTTTAGAGATCCTCATCACAATTCTAAATTTGCACCGAAAGCACATGAAGGTTTCATGCTTGGTTACGGAAAGGACTCGCACACCTACAGAGTCTTCAACAACGTTCTTCACAAGGTTGTTGAAACTGTAGATGTGCGGTTCGATGAAACTAATGGCTCGCAAAGAGAGCACCTACCTTCTGTGATAGATGAACCAGCACCTAAGGAAACTATCAAGTTCAAGGCTACTGAGGATGTCATCCCTACCGAAGAATCTGCTGAAGAATTCATTCCAGAACGTGAAGAACGTCGAGCTGAGGCACCTGAAGAAAATGGTGCTGAAGGAAATGCTGATCAAATTCCTCGACGACAACCAGCTCATCCTCGTGTTGCAAACGAAGTGCAAATTGAGAAGATCATCGAGGACATTGAAGCACCAGGTCCTCTCACACGCTCAAGAGCTTCACATTTATCTAACTTTTGTGGGCACTTTGCTTTTGTCTCTATCACAGAGCCCACTAAGGTAGATGAAGCATTTCTGGAGCCTGAGTGGATTCAAGCTATGCAAGAAGAATTACATCAGTTCGAGCTCAACAACGTCTGGGAACTGGTCAAACGTCCAGAACCTCGCAAGCACAATATCATTGGCACAAAGTGGATCTGCCGCAAGAAGCAAGATGAAAATGGCCTTGTTGTGAGGAATAAGGCACGGCTTGTAGCTCAAGGCTACACACAGGTTGAAGGAATTGATTTCGATGAAACTTTTGCACCTGTTGCCAGACTTGAGGCTATTCGCATATTACTTGCTTATGCTAACCATCATGATATCACCTTATATCAAATGGATGTGAAAAGTGCATTCCTCAATGGTAAGCTTGAAGAAGAAGTATATGTTGCTCAACCCCCAGGTTTTGAAGATCCGAAGCATCCTGATAAAGTCTTCAGACTCAATAAGGCCCTCTATGGCCTCAAGCAGGCCCCTCGGGCGTGGTATGATACTTGGAAGGAATTCCTCATGAAGAAAGGCTTCAAACCCGGTTCACTTGACCCTACTCTTTTCACTAAATCTTATGACGGTGAACTGTTCGTGTGCCAAATATATGTTGATGATATTATCTTTGGCTGTACTGACCAACGTTACACTGACGAATTTGGTTATATGATGAGAGAGCAATATGAAATGTCTATGATGGGAGAATTGAAATTCTTCTTAGGTCTTCAAATTCGTCAACAGCGCAATGGCATATTCATATCTCAGGAGAAGTACCTCAAGGATATACTGAGGAAATTCGGCATGCAAGATTGCAAAGGGGTCAAAATTCCAATGCCCACAAATGGTCATCTATGCACTGATGAAAATGGTATTGACTTCGATCAAAAGGTATACCGCTCCATGATTGGTTCTCTATTGTATTTATGTGCATCTAGGCTAGATATTATGCTTAGTGTTTGCATGTGTGCCCGATTTCAAGCTACACCGAAGGAATCACACCATAAGGTTGTGAAGCATATTCTTCGATATCTAGCTCACACACCAACACTTGGATTATGGTACCCCAAGGGCTCGACTTTTGATCTCATTGGATATTCAGACTCTGACTATGCTGGTGATCGTGTGGACCGCAAGTCAACATCAGGCACATGCCATTTGCTCGGATGATCTTTGGTCTTTTGGTCCTCGAAGAAACAGAACTCCGTGTCACTGTCTACTAGTGAAGCTGAGTACATTGTTGCTGGTTCTTGATGTGCTCAATTGTTGTGGATGAAGCAAACTCTCAAGGACTTCGGCATCAACATGAAGAATGTGCCTCTCTACTGTGACAATGAGAGTGCAATCAAGATTGCTCACAACCCAGTTCAGCACTCGAAGACAAAGCACATTCAGATTCGTCATCATTTTCTTCGTGATCATGTGTTGAAGGGCGACATTTCTATTGAGCGTGTGAAGACTGAAGAACAGCTAGCCGATATCTTCACAAAGCCCTTGGATGAGAAGAGATTTAGCAAGTTGCGGTGTGAGCTAAATATCTTAGAATCTTCGAATGTTCATTGAGAAGGAAACTCATCCTAACACTTATGCAAAATTGATGACTTAGATGTGCAACACACGAAGAAAGGTTTTTCTTCAATCAATGAAGACTAACACTCTAAGTGTGAAGAAATTAACGAAGAATTTGATTCTCGGAGCCCTACGATAACTGTACGCGGTGTCTGAAATCATCATTCTTATACGGTGGGTCACGCCGCCATCAAAAGTTGAAAATCTTCAATTTGAGTTTTTTCCTCAGTTTTGGAATTCCTCAGTTGTTCATATTCTTCAACTTTGCATTGTCTTCACCATTTCTGTCATTTTTCTTCACCATTTCTGTCGTTTTTCTTCAATAAGTGAATGTTGTAGAGGACATAAACTCATATATATATATATATATATATATATATATATATATATATATATATATATATATATGAGTTTATGTCCTCTACAACATTCACTTATTGCTAATTCTTCAAGGTGCTTTTTCTGCTAAGTGAATGTGATCAACCGTTCCACATCCCACGATAATACTTATCTATTCACCCACGATCTCACACGATCTCCACTTCTCAGTACGTGGGTGACACATGTCAAGCGAATGAGAAGGGTCAGGGGCACGTTCGTCCAGTTTCTTCGGGCGAACAGTTTTTCACCATGGCTATAAATACCCCTCCCCTTCCTCACTTCTCTTCTACTCCGCTCGACCTCACTCCAGCTCGAGCTTCTCGAACCCTAGCGCCGCCGCTACTTCATCGTCGCCGGTGAGGAAGAGCTTCACTGCCTCGACCTTGTCGCCGTCGTACTCGCACCGGCCACGGATTTCTTCACTCCGCCGCCGCCGTACCTGTCTTCCTCAGCCAAGTTAGGGCGTGGAAGATCTAAACTGGCGAACTTCACATCTACACTTCCCAGTTCGTCGTGTTCTTCGTCCAGGGTAATTAAAAGTTACTTTTACTGCCCTCTTTGATTCAAATGATTACTACAAAATCTTCAAAGGTGTTTTTCTTCAAATCTTCACACACTAAACACCTCACATGTCATCTGTTCTTGATTCATTTCTCTAAGCTACAGTTTTCTTCAAGATTCCTCAATTGTGTGGATTCTCAATCTATACAACTCTGGAACCTAAGACAAAGAACGCTTAGTGAAATTCTTCAAGCCTCATCTGGTCAAATTCCTCAAACTTGTTCATTTTACAAAACCTTCTGAGAACGCATATGACCTCTCCAAATTCCTAGCAACTATACTCTGTTCACAGGTACTCATGTCAGCTGCTGAATCACTAGGTTCTCATCAACTTAACTCATTTGCAGCGTTCCTCGAAGAAAAGTTGCATACATCTTCAGAGAATTCGATTGTCCAAATTCCTCAACTGAAGAAAATGGCTGATGGAAAGAAGCCACAGAAGAGAGGAAAGAGGCCTGAGGTCAACACTGCTTTTGAAATCCCTGATGACATATACAAGGATTACTGCACTCCTGATGAGGCCAAGTTTGGCAAAGAGGACAAAAATCAGCGCAAGGTGCGCATTCAAAGAATAGAGAGGAGATGGGCAAGAGTGTGGAGGGAGTACAGGTATGTTACTCCCAAGTACATGAAGAAATTCGCTCTCAATCCTCCATGCCCAAGACCTCCATTGGAACCTGACCAAGAAGCAAATCCCACCAGCCTCAAGCGTGGTGAGGATTATCCTGGTGAATGGGCCAAGCGCCAGGCCAAATTGGCCAGATAAGCAAGAGAAGCAGTGAGGAAATTCAATAAAGACTCTGGTGCTGCTGCCACTGCTAAGGCCTCTGCAAGCAAGCCGAAGAAGGCCATCGCAAAGAAGCCTGCTCATAAGCCAAGTGCTTCACCCTCCATGCCCTCACGGCCCAGTTCCTCAGCAATGCCCTCACGGCCAGATTCCTCAAAGGCCTCACGGCCAACTCCTCAAACTGCTCCTGCTCCACCAAAGTCCTCAGCTCCTCCGCCAAAGTCCTTAGCTGCTCCGACCAAATCGTCTGCACCTGTGCACCTTGCCACGTGCCAAAGGACAACGGGCATCTCTATTGCCTCAGGAGCTTCTGCTAGTTCCTCAGCTGCACCAAATTCCTCAACTGGCCCCTCTCTGCTGAAGACAAAGGCCACTGCTGGACGAGGCACTCGACCAAGTCCTCACAAGAAGCAGGTCGCCTTCCAAGTGCCGTCTGATGAAGACGAAGCTGATGATGAAGAACTTCCTGAAATCATCAGAGATAAGCAGGTCAAGGTCGCTAAAGCCAAAGGCAGCAATGTGCCATTGCTTCTGGATCCGAAGCTGATCCTAGACTTCATCGACCTATGGCACAAGGATCCCAACACACCTTTGCCGGAGATGAACCTCACTCCTGGTCAAACTCATGTTTTGACTGCCTTCATTGAAGAAGAGAAATGGAAATTTGAACAAGGAATAAAAGTGAAGAAAGCGCAGTACAAGAAACAGCGCTTTCTGAAGCAAAATGTTCTGAAACTTTCCCCTGAAGAACTAGTTGCCTTACAAGCTGAGACCAAGCAATTAAGTGATGAATTTGATCATTACTACACTGACTGGCTTGGAGACAAAGTCAGAGAAGTTCACATCCAAAGTTGCAGCTCCAATGCAACACGAAAATCCTCAGGCTGAAGCATCTGCTCAGCCGACTGAAGAAAATGCCAGCACCGCTGATGACATTTAGGCTGCTGAAGAAACTCAAAGTACCAGGGCTGATGACTGCATTCCAGCCGCTGAAGAAATTGCCAGGGCATCCACTAGTGTTGCGCCTGAAGAAAATGAAGAAGTCAGGGCAACTGCATCAGTTGTGCCTGAAGAAATTCAACCAAATTCCTCTGGTCCTCCTACACCTACCCCAACTCCGATCCTTCCATCTGCATCAGATGTGAAGAAGACTAAGGCTGCAGAGCGAGTTGCTATGAAGAAAAGGAAAGCATCAACCTCATCAGATTCTTCAGCTCAGAAGAAGATGAAGCTCTTGACCAGCTCTTTTGCAAATCCAATTGATGCTGTTCCTATCTCAACCATGCCATCGAAGGACCTTGTTCCTTTTGATGAAGAATATGTGATTCCAAGTGAATCAGATGAAGAGATTCCTTCTGCTGCTTCGTCAGAGCAGTTGGATGAAGAAATTGAAGCGGATGCAATCCCTTCAACACCAATTGTCTCCTCGCCTATGCCTCAGTTCACTGCTGAAGAGGCCGGTGTTGAAGAAATGGAAGAAGAAGATGTGGACATTGGATGTACCACACCCGTGCTGAATGATGACTTTTGGGAAAGTCAGCACCACAAATCTCCACTGTTCACACTGTTGCAACAGGTTCCTCAGTCCCCAGTAACTACAGTTCAAATGGGATCTGATGAACCACATGCCACACCGTCTGTCCATGAAGAGATTCCAGCCACTAGTGCTGAAGAAAATGTAAATGAAGAATTGAAGACCCAGGCTGCCACTGAAGAAGAAGCTGAAATTCCTCAGCCTGTGGAACCTGAGATTGCGATTCCTGAGGTGGTTATGCAATTGACTGACACTCCTCAGCCCAAGCCAAAGGATCCATTCTCGAAGAAGCAGAAATTCAAGGCTGATGACTTCTTCGGCGAGCACGTGTTCTTCACTAACTATAACCCCTATGACTCTGCTCATCTTAGAAGGAACGCTTCTGGACTGCTAGCCGGGCCAATTTCTATTCTTCACTACTCTTCAACAAGGATAAAGTCTTCGACCACAAGCATATTCCTCACGTGGACATGGAATCACTGCCTTGCTTCACCCATGTCCTCAGTGTGCTTCATGACGCAGGCCTCCTCAACTTTTGCACAGACATTGTTGATTGGAATGAAGAACTTATTCTTCAGTTCTATGCAACCCTGCACATCATAGGCGATGCTGGTGACAACAACACCTTGGTTCTGGACCGGATGACCGATAACACTCATTACAAAGCACCGGCCTCTGAATTACTTCATGCCCTGCCAATCAGTCCTCCCCTTGAAGGAGCTCATTGCCTGTACCAAGAACATGAGCTCACTGCTCACTATATCCAAGTGCTTATGAAGCCTCTGAAGCCTGGTCAAGCCCCAAGGACCAAATTCCTCGTGAGGGAATTGCTCTATGTGCCAAGAACTGTCTATCGCATTCTGAGAAGACAATGAGTCCGATCAAAGGCCACGACTCGTCTGATGAGGAAATTGTTGGCATCATGAAGAATCTGCTATTCAACGTTATACATGGCATTCCTGTCAATTATCATGATTTCTTCATGAGGACTCTGGCAAATGTTGCACTCTCTCGGTTTGAGTTGAAGCCTTATGCTCCTTGGATTATGAGATTCCTCAGAACAAGGTCTTCACTCAACTACAAAGCTGATTTTCAGAATCACCTCAGCTACTTGCTCCCAATTGAAGTCCTCAAGTAGACATATTCCTCAGCTGATGAAAAGGGCAAGGCACCAGCTGTCATTGATGAAGGCATTCGTCCATTGGATGGTCAGTTTCGCAAAGCTGCATCTTATTCCACCAATCATGACTCTGCCACTCATGATTCTGCTGCTAATGCATCCAAGCCAAATCCTCAAGCAACAGCTCCCAGGGTGATGACTGACCGTGAGCTGCTTCTTAGTCTTCACCAGAAGGTGGATCGAAACCATAAATGGGTCAAGCATCAGTTTGGTTCTATTCTTCACAACATGACTGCTACACATAATGCAGTGAAGAAAAACCATTACTACCTCCATGAAGTCTTCGGTCGCACCTGGGCTATTCTCTCACATGTATATGGTGAAGAAGATCTGAAGCAAATGGTCTCAAGGAGGACTTTGACTGGTCTGCACCTCCACCGAAGAAATACAAGAAGGTCAAGGTTCCTTCCTTGGTGGCCAGCTCATATTCTTCATCGCGCGCAACCGACGAGCATGAAGACTTGGACGACACTGCGGCAGGCTCTACTACGTCAAACGACCCCAACAACGCTGGCGCTCCTCCATCAACATGATATTCTTCAGGGGCGTTAGTCCTCATTTTCGATCCTTTTGGTCATTCGATGACAAAGGGGGAGAAATTTGAGTTAGTCTTCAAGCGGGTCTATCTAATATGGGCGTTTTTTGCTAAGTTACAACTCTCGTTCTTCTGATGTCTTTGCTGGATCGAGTTCTAAACTTAAACTCTATGGTGGCCTGATACTTTTGCTGAGATTTTCTGCATGCTTATTCCTCATTAATGTTAATGCACGCATGCTGAATTACATCAGTCACCATATTTTATCATGCATTTCAAATTCTTCATATTATATGTCAAATGTGTGTATGAATTACAATATATAGGGGGAGACCTCCATGATTCTACTCTTCAAGTGTGCATTGCTTCAAAAGCAAAATCCTCACTATGCACTACTTCAGGGGGAATTCTTCTATATCTTGCAATCAAATTCCTCAATATTAGTATTTACACTTCATATGAATATCCCCGTTGAAAACTTAACCTATATTGTCATCAATCACCAAAAAGGGGGAGATTGTAAGTGCATCTAGTGCCCCTTAGTGATTTTGGTGTATTGAAGACTTATAGGTTAAGGGACTAATGTGTTTATGAGTGTACACAGGACTATAAGTCTATGAGGAGTTTGATATTTACAGAGAAAGTCGACCCCTAAAAATGAAGTTCTTCGACTGAAGACTTTGGATTTATGAAGACTTTCTGAAGACTTTGAAAGTGAAGAAATTGGTGTGACCTTGAAGACTTGGCATTCATTCGAGGAACATGGAGCGTGAAGACTTTTGTTCTCGTAGTTTCATTTTCTCTTTCTCGAGTCATAGGAAACACCGTACTGTTAAAGGGGGTCGAGGAAATACTAAGGAAAATTTCCAAGTGATGCTCAACTCAAAATCCTACACCTACCAATCTCTTCGAGTGAAGCCATTGGAAATCTCTTTCAGTTCAGTCATATTCTTCAGTGATAGAGACGAAGTTCTTCTGGTCTCTGAGGAATTTGTTCTGACTGAGGAGTTAGGAATTCGCCAGTGCGGATTGCCTACACTGTGAGGAACATGATAGCCCTGAGGAATTTGATACCTAAATATCCGACCGTTGTTGTGCTACGCGCCAGCTGTCCCAAAATATCTACCCACCTAACGGTCATATCATTGAAGGGCATTTATGTCTTATCATGTCGGGCTGCTCCCTAGGCTATAAATAGCCGCCCCCTAGATCCACTAGCTGGTTGGCTGCTTCGAGAGAAACTGACACTTGTCATTTGAGAGCATCCCATCCTCCGAGGACTTTGAGCGAAAATCATCAAGTGAGGAAAACCCAAACCCAAACACCTACAAACCCAAAGTGATTGATCATCACTGAAGAGATTGATCCTGCGTGGATCCGATGCTTCTTACCTTTGAAGACTGTGCTTCTTCTAGACGGTAAGGCGTCATGGTCTAGAGCATCCAAGAGGAATTGTGGATCGCCAAGTGACCGAGTCTATGAAGGTTTGGAAGTCACCTGAAGACTTACCACGAGTGATTGGGCGAGGTCTGTGTGACCTTAGCTCAAGGAGAATAGGTGAGGACTGTGTGTCCGGGACTGTGTGTCCTTAGGTTTAAATACCTAACCGCTCCAACCAGACGTACAACTGAGACAACAGTTGGAACTGGTCTACCAAATCATTGTCTTCACCAAGCTTACTGGTTCTATTTCCTCAACTCTTTCATTTCCTCATAACTGTGTTGTGCACTTGTTCATATCTGTGTTTGAAGACTTTGACTGAAGACTTTCTCAATTTCCTCAGTTCAATTTCTTCAGTCTGCTTGTCTTCATCCTGTGTTATCATGTGTTTATGCTTTTTGTACTCTGTGCTCGTCTTCATTTCATCATGATGACCATGCTTGTGTTCTGTTATGTTTACTTTTGAGTACTTATTCCGCTGCAAGTAGTTCTTCGCTAAGGAATTTCCTCACCCGCAAATTCCTCAGTGAAGAATTCATAAAAATCGCCTATTCACCCACCCTCTAGGCGATATAACGCACTTTCACCTAATGTTTATCAATCCGTGGGAGGCGTAGGATGAAGATAGTCTCTCTTGAACGACCCTGCAACCAAATACAAGAAATCTCTTATGTCCCCAACACACCCAATACAATGGCAAATTGTATAGGTGCACTAGTTCAGCGAAGAGATGGTGATGAAAGTGTAATATTGTTGGTAGAAATATATTTTTATAATCTGAATAAATAAAAACATCAAGGTAGCAAATAGTAAAAGGGCACAAAAATGGTATTGCAATGCTTTAAAATGAGGCCTAGGGTCCGTAATTTCACTAGTGCAACCTCTCAACAATGCTAATATAATTGGATCATATAACCATCCCTCAAAGTGCGATGAAGAATCACTCCAAAGTTCCTATCTAGTGGAGAACATAAGAATAAATTGTTTGTAGGGTACGAAACCACCTCAAAGCTATTCTTTCCGTTCGATCTATTCAAGAGTTCGTACTAAAATAGCACAAAGCTATTATTTCCATTCGATCTATCCTAAAGTTCGTACTAAAATAACACCAAAGAAAATTCATATTCATAATACTCAATCCAACACAAAGAACTTCAAAGAGTGCCCCAAGATTTCTACTAGAGAAACAAAGACAAGAACGTGCATCAACCCCTATGCATAGATTACCCCAATGTCACCTCGGGAATCCGTGAGTTGAGTGCCAAAACATATATCAAGTGAATCAATACGATACCCCATTGTCACCACGAGTATTCAATTGCAAGACATATATCAAGTGTTCTCAAATCCATAAAAGTATTCAATCCGATAACGACGAAATCTCAAAGGGAAAAACTCAACTCATCACAAGATAGAGAGGGGAAAACACCATATGATCCAACTATATTAACAAAGCCCGCGACACATCACGATCGTGACATCTCAAGAACACGAGAGAGAGAGATTAAACACACAGCTACTGGTACAAACCCTCAAACCCGAGGGTGGACTACTCCCTCCTCATCGTGGTGGCCGCCGGGATGATGAAGATGGCCACTGGAGATGATTCCCCCCTCCGGCAGGGTGCCGGAACGGGATCTAGATTGATTTTCGGTGGCTACAGAGCCTTGCGGCGGCGGAACTCCTGATATAGGTTAACCCCGAGGGTTTTCGGAATATTTGTGAATTTATAGGGTAAAGAGGGGGTGCGGGAGGCCACCGAGGTGGGCACAACCCACCTGGGCGCACCTGGGGCCAGGCGCACCCAGGTGGGTTGTGCCCCCCTCGGGGCACCCCCAGGTGCTGCTCTGGCCCATTGATGGTCTTCTGGTCCATAAAAAATCCACAAAAAGTTTCATGGTGTTTGGACTCCGTTTGATATTGATTTCCTGCAATGTAAAAAACAAGCAAAAAACAGCAACTGGCACTGGGCACTGGGTCAATAGTTTGTCCCAAAAAATGATATAAAGTTGCTATAAAATGATTGTAAAACATCCAATAATGATTAAATAACAGCATGAATACTTCATAAATTATAGATACGTTGGAGACGTATCAGCATCCCCAAGCTTAATTCCTACTTGTCCTTGAGTAGGTAAATGATAAAAGAAATAATTTATGTAGTGTGAATGCTAGCAAAGTGCATAAGTTTGATCAATGATAATTTCAATCACTTTTCCTTATCATAACAGCAATTCTTTTTTTATAAAACCTCTCATGTTATAGTAGCAACCAATTCACGTGTTAAGGTCCAAACAATGAATTATCTTGAAACTCAACAACCTATGTTCTCAGTCACCAAGCAATTGTAATTCAACTTATTCAACAGAGTTTAAGTAAGAGCTCCACATACTCAACCATCATATAGTATTCTATGATTGCTAACACTCACCGCATACACATGAGCAAAACGTTTCAACCGGACACATACAAAGATAGGGGCTTATAATTTTGCCTCCCAACGTATTCACCTCAAGCACTACAAAAAAAAAGACACATCTGTGACATTTTGGGCCGAACGAAATTTTTTTCTGTCATACTTATGACACTTCTATGACGATAATTGTGACAAAACCTGGTATCATCATAGATGTGGTGGGGTCCTACTTCTATGACAAAAAATCATGACAGAAAATGGGCTTTTTGTCCTGGGCGGGCCGGAGACGCAGCTGCATGACATTCTTTGGGCCATCCATGACGGAAAAAACCATGGTAGAAGCGAGGGTGAGGAAAATATCGGGGTGTTCCAGGTTACGGTGGGTGGTCGGGGCCGAGCGATGCGCGTTTCTCTCATACACGCATGCGCGTGGGTGCGAGGCGTTGGGCTCTAACTGAACCCGAGCGAGGCGTTGGGCTCTAACTGAACCCGAGCGATTACACTGTAGGCTACGCGTTACTGAACACAAGTGATCGATCGATGGCTGTTAACCGAACCCGATCGAGCGATTCCTTCGCTACTGCTACTAACTGAAGCCGATCGATGCTGCCTCTGGATGAACAGTGAGCGTTGCTGGGGGGTTTGGATGAACAGTTCCCGGTGGGGGTGGATGAACAGGACCCCATGGTCTTGCCTCTGGATGAACAGTGAGCGTTGCTGGGGGGGGGGGGGTTGGATGAACAGTTCCCGGTGGGGGTGGATGAACAGGACCCCGTGGTGTTGCCTCTGGATGAACAGGACCCCGATCGATCGAGCCGGTTGGGGCTGGATGAACAGGACCCCGTGGAGGGCAGGATGAACAGTAGACGGTGGAGGGCTGGATGAACAGTAGCCCCGTGGAGGCGTGGTTGAACAGGAGCCCGTGGAGAGGGCTGGTTGAACAGTAGCCGGTGGAGTAGCGCGCGATGGAGGCTGGATGAACAGGAGCCCGTGGATGAACAGTCGTAGGTGGAGGCTAGAGGAGGTCGACGGTGGATGAACAGTAGCCCGTGGAGGCTGGAGGGGGTCGACGGTGGAGATGAACAGTATCCCGTGGAGTCCTGTTTTGCGGTACGCCACACCCCTCCCGATGAACAGGACCCCCGTTTCGACCGTAGCGCTCTAAGACAAGTCTGTTTCCTCCGTTTTGCGGTACGCCACACCCCTCGCGATCAACAGGACCCCCATTTCGACCGTAGGAGGTCCGTTTCCTCCGTTTTGCGGTACGCCAGACCCCTCCCGATGAACAGGATCTCGTTTCGACCGTGGCCGGTCGAACACAAGGCCGTTTCCTCCATTCTGCGGTACGCCAGGCCTCGTTTCCATCGGCTGTTCCGTCCAAGCCGGTTGGCTCCCACGCGTTCCGTTGCCTCCCGATGAACACGACGCATTCCGTTGCCTCCCCATGAACACGACAACGACGCAGTTTCTCCGTTCCGACCCAGCCATGTACACGAGCCCTGGCCGTACGTATGCGCGAGTAGGCGTTCGAGACCCTGCCCGTATGTACATACGTGGCCATATTTTCTTTCTTGCAAACTAGCCGCTGTACGTACGTGTACATGCTATGTGCGCACCTCTACTACGACACGTGCGCGCCTCTACATCGACCAGTATGTACGTACACGTTCGCGACCAGAATGACAACGCTATGTACGCTTCGACCAGGTGGGTCCCGACTATCACGCACTTCCTTGCCTGCGAAGATGTAGCTGGTGGGTCCCAGCAGTCAGGGGGCGAATCGTTTTTTTTGCCCGGATGCACTTCCTTGCGTGCGAAGATGTAGCTGGTGGGTCCCAGCAGTCAAGGGGGACGTTTTTTCGCGAAATACGATGGCCCATCCGGTGGGTCCCCGCTGTCAGGTGGAGGAATAATTATTTTGCGCGTAATAAGGAGGCACTTCCTTGCTGCGGCCGTGGACCCAGCTGTCAGCCTCTCCACGTACAGTCCACGTCCGAAGCAAGCCATTCCTTGACCACGTTGACCACGCCGTGCCGAGAGCACCAGGGCGGTGGACGACGGCGAGGCCTAGGAAGGGGACGACACAGAGCCGGGGAAGACGCAGCATTGGAAGCCCGCGCGGAGAGGAGTACGAGGGTTCACTGGTTCGGCTGCGGTGTGAGGCTACCGTCGCCGCAGAATAACAGACGGTGTGGGTGAGTGGAGGGATGGCCTGGCCAGCGGTGGCAGTAGTAGGGGGTGGTGAGGCCTCCGTGGCAGCACAGCCGGCCACGGGAGGCAGGAGCACGAGGCACGACCGGCGCTGATTTGGGCGGCTGGAGCAAGAAGACCAGAGGTTGAAGAAGCACTACGGCCGTTGGATGGACATCGTACGGTCACTGGAGCTAGAATCGTGCATATTGACTAAGTTGACAAACCCCTTCGTCCCCGTCAACTTAGTAGGCCCACAAGTCAGCCTGCCACTATACTGGGTCCCAGCTAACAGGGGGAGTATTCATTTTTTTTGTGCGTCATAAGGAGGCACTTCCTTACGTGCGAAGATATAGCTGGTGGGTCCGAGCTGTCAGCGGCGGTAACATTTTTTCGTGAAATACAGAGGCCCTTTCGGTGGGTCCGAGATGTCAGGTGGAGGAATCATTATTTTGCGCGTAATAAGGAGGCATTTCCTTGCGTGCGGCCGTGGACCCAGCTGTCAGCCTCTCCACGTACAGTCCACTTTAGATGCATGTCGGTCGTTGACCACGTTGACCAGGCCGCGCCGAGAGCACCAGGGCGGTGGACGACGGTAAGGCCTAGGAAGCGAACGACACGGAGGCAGGGAAGACTCGGTAGTTGTTTCCCACGCGGAGGGGAGTACGACTGTACGAGGGTTTACTGGTTTGTCTGCCGTCGCCGGAGAATAACAGCAAGTGTGGGTGAGTAGAGGGATGGCTAGGCCAGCGATGAGAGTACAATGGGGCGGTAAGGCCTGCACGGCAGCACAGCCGGCCGCGGGGAGGAGAGAGCAGGCAGTCCCGCCGGCGCTTGTTTGAGCGGCTGGAGCAGGAAGAGCAGAGATTGAAGAAGCACGACGGCCGTTGGATGGACATCCAACAGTCACTGCTTGTGCGTCAACCTTTTTTTAGGAAAGCCTCAAATCCGTGGAAAACATCATACAACCCATCTGCCATTATTTCTAATAATTTACAGCCCATTTGCTAATTCTTAAGGTTTTTTTTGGAGCCCATATTCTTTTTGTTAGCATTACAGCCGATATTGTGGCCACGGTTAAAAAATTATACGAAATTTTGCAGATTTTGGTGCGGTCCGAACTATTTTTAATCCCGAAATTTCGAGTCACATTCAAACTGGTTCTAAAAATAAATGTATATCAATATAAAATCCAACAAATTGTCCACGCATAAAAATCAATGCAATTTAAAATCTCGAAATGAAAAAAAAATTGAAACTAATTGCCGGTTTGATGTGTTTTAAAAATGTACATCCCATTTCTCATTATCGATAGGCCATTTTCTCGGCCAGCCGAATGAAGCTCTCCTCGTCTTGAAAGATTTGCAGCCCAACAGGCATGACAAAGCAACTTACTTGGCAAATGACAAAAAAACTGGGCTGTGGCCGTGGACCCAGCTGCGGCCGTGGACCCAGCTGTCAGCCTCTCCACGTACAGTACTCTTCCGATAGAAGTCGGTCGTTGACCACATTGACCACGCCGCGCCGAGAGCACCAAGGCGGTGGACGACGGCGAGGCCTAGGAAGGGGACGACGCATAGCCGGGGAAGATGCGACAGTGGATGCCCACGAGGAGAGGAGTACGAGGGTTCACTAGTTCGGCTGCGGTGTGAGGCTGCCGTCGCCGCAGAATAACAAGGGGTGTGGCTGAGTGGAGGGATGGCCTGGCCAGCGGTGGGAGTAGTATGGGGGCGTTGAGGCCTCCGCGGCAGCACAGCCGGCCACGGGAGGCAGGAGCAGGCGGCACGACCGGCGCTGCTTTGGGCGGCTGGAGCAAGAAGACCAGAGGTTGAAGAAGCACTATGGCCGTTGGATGGACATCGTATGGTCACTGGAGCTAGAATCGTTCATATTGACTAACTTGACAAAGCCCTCTGTGCCCGTCAACTTAGTAGGCCCACAAGTCAGCCACCCACTATGGTGGGTCCCAGCTAGCTGGGGGTATTCATTTTTTTGTGCGTCATAAGGAGGCACTTCCTTGCGTGCGAAGATATAGCTGGTGGGTCCGACCTGTCAGCGGGGGAAACATTTTTTCACGAAATACAGAAACCCTTCCCGTGGGTCCTAGCTGTCAGGTGGAGGAATCATTATTTTGTGCGTAATAAGGAGGCATTTCCTTGCGTGCGGCCGTGGACCCAGCTGTCAGCCTCTCCACGTACAGTCCACTTCCGATGGATGTCGTTCATTGACCACGTTGACCAGGCCGCGCCGAGAGCACCAGGGCGGTGGACGACGGCGAGGCCTAGGAAGGGAACGACACGGAGCCAGGGAAGACTCGGCAGTTGTTTCCCACGCGAAAGAGTACGAGGGTTTACTGGTTCGTCTGTCGTCCCCGGAGAATAACGGCAGGTGTGGGTGAGTAGAGGGATGGCTAGGCCAGTGATGGGAGTACGGTGGGGCGGTGTGGCCTGCGCGGCAGCATAGCCGGCCGCGGGAGGAGGGAGCAGGCAGTCCCGCCGGCGCTTGTTTGAGCGACTGGAGCAGGAACAACAGAGATTGAAGAAGCACGACAGCCGTTGGATGGACATCCAACAGTCACTGCTCTCGTGTGCATTATTTCTAACAATGTACAACCCATTTGCTAATTCTTCAGAATTTTTTTTAGCCCATCTTCTTTTTGTTAGCATTACACCCCATATTGTGGCCACGGTTAAAAAGTATACGAATTTTTTGCATATTTCGGTGCGGTCAACTATTTTTAATCCCGAAATATCGATTCACATTCAAACTATTTTGAAAAATAATTTATATAAACATAAAATCCAAATAATTGCCCACGCATAAAAATCAATGGAATTTAAAATCTTGTAATGAAAAAAAATTGAAACTAATTCCCGGTTTGATGTGTTTTAAAAATGTACAGCCCATTTCTGGGCAAACCGCATGAAACTCTCCTCGTCTTGAAAGATTTGCAGCCCAGCAGGGCTGATAAAGCAAGTAGGCCTCGTTTGGGTATTTATTTAAAAAATAGAATTGGGCTAGCCATTTTCAACAAGAAAAAAACACTACTGGGCTCATGATGTGGTAAACATAAATAAAACCCTGGCTTGACGGGCCACAGCCCCGTTGTTACCCTGATCCGTCGCTAAAACTAGTATAAATAACAACTGCTTGTTCCTAAAAAAATTGCGCGACCTGCTGGGTCCCTGGTGTCAGCCGCTCGTAGTGTAATTCTCTCGTTTATTGACTACGTTGACAATGGCGTGAGCCCCAGATGTCCAACCCTTAGGAGGAACCATATTTTTGGGCTTGTAATATAGAGGCACTTGCTTGCATACTGCCATGACGCTGGTGGGTCCCTACTGTCATCCTCTCCACGTACAGTCATCTCCTTGTTCCTCTCAGTTGTTGACGATGTTGACAACGCAAGAGGGCGGTGCACCACACACGGCGAGCGAACCAAGGCCGCAAGGCGGAGCACGACAGCGAGGCCTCGGACGGAACAAATAGGAGTCGTGGAAGATGCGTCGGTCCAGTCGCAGGCGGAGGGGAGTACGAGGGTTGACTGGTTCGGGTGCGGGTGTGTGTTGGGGCTGACGTCGTCGGAGAATAACAGGACGTGTGGGGGAATAGAGGGAGGGACTGGCCAACGTTGGAGGGTACGTACAGTAGGGCGGAGGAGGCGCAGCCAGTCATGGGAGGCGGGAGCAGGCGGAGCCGACGGGGTGGTTTGGTTTGGTGGCTGGAGGAAGAAGAAGACAAGAGATAGAAGATACACGACAGATGTTGGATGTAAATCCAACGGCTGGTAGGCAGAATTGTTTGTTGACTGGCTAGTAAGCCGACACCACCTTGGATAGGCTATTTCCTCGCGGGTCCCAAATGTCAGAATCCAAATCTGTCACGGTCATGCAGCCCTTCCTATGAAAATTTACAGCCCATTTGATGTGCTAGTTGGAAATAAGTTTGTGGGTGCTGGTGGGGGCTAATCACTTGGCTTCTGAAATGCACAGTGAGCTCAAGCAGCCGGCGAGAGTGATGTTATTTCCCTTGGTTGGGATTTGTTAGTTGTTACAATATTTCACTCTAAATTAAATGACTGGCAAGCCATTTGCCTTGCTTCAAAGAAAATATGACAGTCACAGCCGAGTTGAAAAGGGCAAGAACATCTAACTCCAGCTTACAAACTGTACAAAAGCACGAGGGTTAATTGTTCATCAGGTTTACAAAAAACCCATGTTGAAAAGGGCAACAACATCTAACTCCAGCACTATTTTTAGTAGTCACAGTCAAATGGATCGGTTAGGTCCATAGAATGAACATCCTGGGTCGTAAAATTTACTGGATTATGACCACAATATGTTGTAAATAGAAGCCCGGCACGTTCAGAAGCTCTTTTGCCCACCTGAAACTCCTTTTTTTGCTCTTCCACATACCCATCCGTCAAAACCATGCTGCTGATAAACTTAAGCCTGATGGAAAATAGTAACCTCGCATTCAGAAGGAAGAATGTGACAAATCTAGTGTTTGCACGGTTGGCTACATATCGTTCTAGCGTTATTGTCTTCAATCGAATCTCATGAGAAGTGAGAAAATCCCGATGCTTACGAATCCACCGATTGGTTATAACTTTCTTACCCCGTCCTGTTGCCTAAATAGACATGAAGATTGAAAACAGTTAAGGTCTAAAAAAAGAGTGTCGAAAGAGCAACAGCTGAACGGTTAATTCTAGTACACTATATGCGAGCTTCCAATGTGCGTGAAATTATCACCTTTATATACAACTTCTCCAGACATGGAAAGCATTGCAGCAAGCCAATAATCTTGTTCAGATCAAAACTATTCATTTGGATATATAAGATCTTGACAGAATCCAGCACTATTGATAGGCCATCCATGGAGAAACTCTTCATTGAGCATAGAACATAATATTAGTACAAAATGTGTACTCCAAGATGACATATAACTTATGCGCAGAAATTTAAAATGCAGCTTATGGTTACAAGTGTAGATGATAATGTAAAGTACCTGAAGAACTGTGGAGCCAAACACCATATTGAAATGAGCACAGAGATCATGTATTACACCCAAGGTCTCCAGTTTAGGCGCAGAGAGGACGGTTATTTGCAACGGTGAATAACTAGAATCAATGATCAACCTTTGAAGTGAAGGGGCATCTAGGATGATGAGCTGCCTTCCGTCAAAACAAATTCCAATTCTTACAAGGTTAGGCGACTTTATTTGGAGACAACTGATTCTAACTGTGAAAACAAGCACCAAGCACTCCAGGGCAGGGCAACTGGAGTGGATGATGTTGTGCAATGAGGCCTCCGATATACGAACCCGCACAAGTGAAAGTTTCTTGAGAAATGGGAGTCGAAGGTTTAGTACCAGATTGTCTGGTAGGTCGCACAGTGCAAAGGTGGCGGTGTGGAGAGAGGAGGAAAACCGCGAGATGGACATCGGTGCTGAGGGCACAGGTAGATGGCATCCGGTATCTGGTAGGTGATTTCCAGGGGAATAGTAGAACTCAAGCAGTTGTAGTTCTGTGAATTCAGGGGATTTCAGCCAGGCGTCCACCGTGCAGGGCATGGTATGCTTGCTCAGGTAGCATGACGGGATGCAGAGGCTTTGAACAGAGCCCTGGTGGGAGGAGATGATGGCTCTAGGGATTTCAAAATCATTGAAGAGAGATAGCTGACGACAGTCGAGATTAAGGGGCACGGCGCGCCATAGAGGGCGCCACCGAATTGAGAGGACTTGGGTGCGGCAGCAATCCTTGGTGGGGAGAAGCGAGATGATCTCCCCAAGGACGGCGTTCGGGAGATCGCTGATGCGGTCCACCCGAGATTCTACGGGTTCCTGGGATCCGGTGGGGGCGGGGTCGCCGCTTCTCCCCGCGCTGCCGGGTGCGGGATCTACAACAGGCGTCGCCGCTGGCGGGAGCCTCATCTTCTTGGCGCTGGGGTCAGCCGACTCCATTTTCCTTGAGGGCGTCGTGTCGCGCTCACGGATTTGAGCAGAGTAACGAATGACGAGCCTAGTTGTAATGCGAGTGAAGAAGAAGGGGACCTGGGGTTTTCTGTAGTAGTGAGGAAGAAGGGGAGCTGGGGTTTTCTGTAGGCGTAAGGTGAGGAATTTGGGGGTACGAGTGGAGCGAGCTGACGTGAGGTGGGTGGGAGTGAGGAGGAAGAAGAACACCCAGGTTTTTTGGGGGGGCGGTGTGCTGGGTGTGGGTAGCGCCTCTCATTCAGTAAATATATGGACTTTTGAATTGCTTTTACTATTTACTAGGGTGGATGGGCTGTTTTGTCTTGGGCCCAGAGAAACAATTACTACTAGTACATTGGAGACACTCTACAGCTACCCAAAAAAACAATTACTACTAGTACAGTGGATACAATACCGCTTCTGGCTCCTCCTAGGTCATCGAAACGTCTCCCTCTACTGAATGCCGTTATACTTTTGTTCACCGACATGCGGGCCATGCAGCGCGCGGGCCCAAATGCCATCCACCAAATTAGAAGGCAGTATGTAGGCGAAGAGTCACCCCGGTCGTAGCGCGGCAATAACGAGCCGTGGTATCACAAAACCCCACCTCCCCGCAGTCTAAGTTTGACGGATGAAGCAACCATCATTTCACTCTTCGCTGAATCCTCTTCTCCCTCACCGTATTCAAGAAAGGCAACACTCGCATCTGCCACTATTCTTCTCTCCCAATGAAGGGAAGGTAAGCGGATCCGTGATGTTGGTATATTTTCGTTCGGAGAAAAAAAAAGAACTTTTGCAAAGCAGTAACCAATCCTCACTCTCTTTTTTGTTTCATTGTCATTGCGATTGTGTTTTCCTTTCAGTGGTCTCCTAGTATTCGTCAGTTTCATGATGGACCAAGGAGAACCAGGCAAAGATCTGTCGATATTGGAGCAGACGCGGGAGGCTGATCCCCACGAGACGAAGAGCTCCAAGAATATGGAGGCAGCCACCGAGCCGACCCCAGATACGCTCATGGCCACTACTGAGATGGTCAACACCCCGTTTGAGGTTACAGCCCCCGTGGCACTGCAAGAGCAGTTTTCCCCCTTTGAGGATGTGTCCCCCCCCCCACCCCCCCCCCCCCCCGCTGAGCTGCCCAAGGTGATTTTCTTCTTTGCCGATCTCGATTGTGGTTTTTCATCTAAGTATGTGGTGATGAATAATGCAAAAATTTATTAGCTTCGATGCCATGCTATACATAGTGGTTTAAATAACTTGTGTTTCTTATACTGGAAAGTAATTCAGAATTTGTTTCTGTTTCAATTAGAGCCCTGATGCAGACAAGGATTGTGTGGTTGTACATGTCACTCGCTATGAGGCGGATGACCTGACTATACGCACTGTGAAAATAGAGTTTTTAGGCTGTTGGATCCTGGAAGCCATTTGCGCTTATACCAATGAAGAGTTGTCCAGGGTGTACTGAAGCACAAGAAGTTCAAAGCTACTCCTTCGTTTGTGAGGCATACTATTCTTGTCAAGCTTACGCAGGAAGATGACGTGGCATGCCTCCACAAACAAGTTTATGAGTGGCAAGGCCACAAGGTTGTCTTCATGAAGGTTCACAGGATTGAGCTGCTGTCGGACGTCCTCGATGATGTTCATGGCAAGGTCCGTCTTGTGTCCAGCCCAAATTAGATCGAGGCATGAAATACTTGCCCCAGCTAGTGTTTAATAGTAGTTTGGATTCTGTCTAATTATCTGAACCTTGCCTGTTATCGAGCCCTCTAGGGCTAGTACTCTGTTTGAATCCGTCTATGGGAACTGCTGCTACTTTTGCGTGCCCGTGAATCATCGTAATTGTTGCCGAAACAGATGCGTCCTCACTAGTTTTATCATACGAGCAGTGTGTGTTTTGATGAAATAGAGTACTCGTTTGAGAACTATGCGCCGACGTATACATAAGTACTTGTAAACACTGTTGGTGCTACCCCACTTGTAAGAAGTTGTGCAAAACACGGCACATTGGCTCAGCTCGCTTCAACACTAGGCTATCGACCAGCTAACAATCAACAATCTGCTGTCTGGCATATAAGCAACTATGTATCTTTTTACAGTGGTTCATGCAGTTAACTGAGGCCACAATGTAAATTCCAAACGTTCACACGCTAGTCTAGCGTTCATGTGGAACACTCACAGTAAACTCAGCTTCATAAAAAACTTGAAAAGCATAAGTTAAGCAATTTTATACATCTCAATGATTCATAGAACATAACAAACATATACTAGTTCACAGCAAAAGACAAAGTTGTGAGAAGGTTTACAAATCAGGAAAAAACAAGCAAGGCTTCTCTGAGCAAAGGGCCTCCCAGCAGGCTTAAATTTCCTGGAGTTCACTCTGGTTTTTTCTTGTTGCCACCATCCAGGGTTAGGTTCTCTCATTCCAGAATAACCAATTATAATTGTGTTCTCAGCTGGAATGCTGAACTGAACCATGTAGTGTACTGACCAGCTGAAATTCTTGTGCATTCCACTAAATTTAAGCACCGCTATTTGCAGAAATAAGCAGACCACAATGCCTCTTGTCCGCGCACCTGTCCAGAAAACCGTCGTGCAGCCGTGCCAGCTAGTCCTCGGTCCATGGATGAACTGGTAGAAAGTGCATTCCGGACTAGGATGCAGCTGTTTTCGCTCGTCCCTACACTGCAATCAGGAAGTAAAACATACGAATCAACTTCTTTTATATTGCATTGGTCATTCTACCTACTCACTACCAATGTAGGAATACCTGGAAGACGGGTGGTTAGACGATGACAACAAGGGATAGCCATCTCATTTTGCGCAGTTCTACTAAAACTGAAGTGTGTGCTTTTGATTGCGCGGATATGAACGATACGGAGACAGACATCCATGTTTGCGCAAATACGAAATATGGTTATTTAAATAGTGACAGATATTTGCAGTGGCGTATGATTAACAGCAGCATCTATTGTGTTATAATTGGCACTAGATTGACAGTATGAAAGTGTCCTTAAGTAAGTAGCATCACAACACATCAACACTGCCACTAGATTAACATGCAGAACAATAGCATTAGTATTACTGTCATGAGAGTAGCACATGGTCAGTAAATGTGCAATCAAATTTGTGCAGTTCCACTGGGATGAAGCAATGTTAGCGGTGTGAGATTTAAGTGTAACTGCAAAAACACAATTCATGGGAAATAAAGCAAGACGGAAGCACTTCATATAAAGGTGGTGGCACTGCTTCAATTCATCGATGGCACTAGACCATTACTTATAGTGACATTAGGTGGCATTGCTTAATGCTTCATGTGATTTTACATTAACGGTAGCGATATGGGCGTAGGGACAGCAGATGCATAAAGTGGTGAGGCAGATGTGGTTGCCAAGAGCGGCAAACACTCAGGCAGCATGTCTGCATTTGTCCCATTTTTTATCTCCTCGGCGACATTTTCCTATGTGAGCACAGGAAATCTAGACCTGCTCATTCTCATTTGCGTTGTCCCCCAACACCCGTCACTTTCTTTCCTTTTTCAACCAAGAGATAGGTCCACTTCCCCCCACCCTTCTCCATCCACCATGCTTTCTTCGTCTTTTCAACCAAGAGACCGGTTGGGTAGCCAGTATCTACTACTTTCCCCGTTTCCTCTTAGAACCAAGTCCTAGATTCATGCTACAGCTTTCCCACTTTCTTCCCTGTTTGAACCAACTCTTAGAGTCGACTGTATGAACCAGCTTTACCTCTAATAATAGTAAAAGTCTAGGTGGCTTTGGAACAGCGGACGAAAGTAGAAAAACATCCACATGAAGCCTAGTGGGGAGGTGGGGCAATAGAGCAAGGCATGTTTCGAAGGAATATATACCTGAGGGTCGTCGGCATGTGGCAAAGACGGCGTCGGGAGGCCGCATCTCGGCCACAATACCACAGGGAGGAAGATGGGGTCGGAGGCCCTCCGGAGCCGGCGCTCTCTCGGAGAGAACGGCACGGCTGCCGATCGGGACGCGCGGGCAGCCGTTGGTCTCCTCCCTCGCCGCCGACGACAGCGTGAATGATGCACCTACACCCCTGCCCCGGTCGAGGTTGTCCGGGCGGATTTATGACCAGCCGTGAGCTGAGAGAGAGTGTGGCCACCTATGTCTTGCTTAGATCTGGAGAGCATGAGAGACTGAACGAGAGGAACCCTAGTAAAGCAAGCGCTAAGGCTCCTCCTTATATATATAGTGGAGTGATTTTGTTGTACCAGCTTCAAAAAAATGTGCTCCTACGTGTACCCGCGAGTGGGTGTGAGAGAACTAGTGCGTGCGTGCACCGCTTCTCTTCGTGAGAGTACAATATACTATGCCCAAAGAACGTTCGCCACAAGAGTAATAGTATAAGTGTGTGACGTGTGAGCTAAAATAAAATGTGCGCGACGTCTTTTGTTTTTTAGAAGTTCTGAGGGTAGGGTGTGAAGAGCACATATTTGTGTGACGTCTACCTGCAGATAGACGGTGGGTGCGAGAGGACTCGGGAGGGTGCGTGTGCGTGAGAGAGAGGGGGGCACGTATCAATGCAATGAATGTGTCCGTAAATCATTATCCGACAAACATTCGCCACAAGCCTTTTCCTGACGAACGCCGTAAGAACCGTTAGATCGGCATCCGACAGTGTCAGTTTTGCCATGTCATTTAACAGAACAGCCACTCCTCCTACACACAAATCTTCCACGTGAGTGTAAGAAACTGCCGTATGCTCCCTCCGTTCCAAAATGCAGTGCATATAGCTTTATTGAAAATTCGAACCTCGCAAACTTTTACCGAGTTTTTGTGTACCAAATTGCACATGTAGAATACCCTGTATATATCATTTCATTCATCTTCGAGAGGTAACTATAAAGATGGGGGACGAGTCTACGACCATCGTATCACCTGCAGCAATTTCAACCATCCTTTGGTGTGGAGGAATATCATAGGAACTCTATATGATATGATTTTTATATGATTTTTTTCCTTTAGAGCCAATTGGTTCATAGGAATAGATTCATATACTCCACATTTCAAAGGAAATAAACATGATATCATTTCTATAGCTTTAGAGCCACTTGGTTCATATGAATGGATTCATATACTCCCATAATTTCAAAGGAAAATAAACATTAGCGTATATTCAATAGAAAAGTTCCTATGATATGAACCAAATTACATCTCTTTTCTAATCCCTCCTCATAGGAATTGAGATACATGTCATCTCTAGATTCAATAGAAAAGTTCCTATGATGTCAACCAAATGACATATCTTTTCCAATCCCTACTCATAGGAATTGAGATACTCCATGTCATCTCTTTCCCTACAACTTCCATGTATACATCTTCTATTCCTAAATAGCTAGTACAACCCACTAGTAGCTTTTTTCCAAGACATGCAACTATGGCACAAGAACTATATCGTGTGCGAATAACTTGAAAGATGGTCGCTGGATGAAGCTAATCCGACAGTGCAGAGATGGCAAATCCGAGCACTACTGGCCGTTGGATATCATCAACATTCCACCAGATCTGCCACATGTACAATTTAGAAGACTCCATGGTTGAACTTAAGCATAATGCACAAACCTCAAAACACAAGCACTTCTCCTTTGTTCTAGAATCTTCCGTATCATAATTGATTTTTTTCTAAATGAATTGCCATTAATTGTTTTTTACTTTATGCTTTACAATGCAGAACCCCATGAATCTTAACATTTTTATAAAACTAATTGATTTTGAATGAGATGAACTATAAGAACTAAACGAACATCTACATCATGCATATATGATTCAAAGCTTTACATGCTATAGTGTGTATTTATTCATAATTTGGTTTCGAAATCTCATGCGTTCAATGCATGTGTACCTTACTAGTTTTGAGTAGAGTAGCAAATTTCACGCGGCCCCGGGTATATCAAAATGCAGGGCCCATGCATCATTGCCTTTCGTCGAACCTACGTCCACAATTTTTTGTACGTACTATATCTCCACTGGTCCCCGAACCCAAAATGCTGCCTCGTTCCCCTAAAACCAAGCGGCCCACACATATTTAAGGTGTCGACTCGAACTCAATCCCTCTCCCGTTTACTATGACGTGGCCCCGCATGCCCTAGTAGTACTCCTACAAACCCTATCGCCGCACGCATCATCGGTTTTCTTCAAGAGGACGAGGGAGAAGCCAATTTGTAGTGGAGGCGCTTTCAAAAAACGATCTGTAGTGGAGACCCCTACCCTAGGATGCCCTAGGTAGCTACCGCACGCATAATTGGTTTTCTCTTTTCTTTATGCTCTTGCGCCCTAGAGTGAAATGATGGTTGCTTCGTCCATCTAGCTTAATGCGGGAAAGGTGGGGCTTTGTGATTTGACCCCTCATCGGTCATTTTCTACTACTGCGGCGCTACGACCGGGGTGCCTCCAATTCCAACCGCTGCTCCGAACTGTAATTTGATGCAGCAGGGAAACAAGCAAATAAAGGTTGAGCGACTTAGTTTTGGGAAAATCTGATTTTACGGAGTACGCACCCACTAGGGTTTATAGGGCTCATCTAAAAAACATTCGTTTTTCCGTTTTATAAGTCTCAATTCTACTAGTAGTAGTAGTACCATCACATGTTGGATTTCGAGGTGCGTTAGATCACCCGATGCAAGCAGTGTCAAGAGAAAACTCACCAATGCATGTAGAAGTTCATGGAAATTTAGTGGTCATTCATGCATTCATTCTAATTAATGCCTCGGTAAACATAACTTCTTGAGAAAAACGAGCGTACTAATTACTTGTGCAAACTAGGAGTACGAAATTAATTCGACCACTCACCGTCTACCTTGGTTGGAGAGATTTTGAAATTGAGCCATAAACTGGAAAGGAGGGAGTAGTAACTTTTGTCTCGATTACTATTTGTCGCCTTGTATAGATGCAAAATGTATTTTTTTTATAGTGGCCTTGTATAAGTAAATGGAGGGAGTACTAAAGGACATATATATTCCAAACAATATGATAATCTCTCTAACCAAGGTAGTACGGACGAGGAGTAAACAGAGGGAGTAGTAAAATTTTCTCCTCGTCCTGCGAGCCACCGCGCGCGTGGGCGAGGGAGCGGGCGTAAAGCGTACAGTACTACTACTAGTAAGCAAGCTTCACCTCATCCTGCGAGCCACCGCGCCCGTGGGCGGGGGAGACGGTGTACTAAGCAAGCTTCTCCTTGTTCTACGAGTTGACGGGACACATCAAAAGTACTCCAGTGTATAGAGCCTTGCCTCTAAGGTAGGCCCCACATGGTTTGCCTCTTTTTTAACATAACGCGTCAAGTCGCAATTTGTTTATTCACCCGTGGTAGACGATCCTCCCTCCACCAAGTGGACAACCAATACACGGTCAAATTACCACGTGGGCTGCCTTTTCGTAAAGAAATGAGCTCCACCGTGTACCCGCGCGGGTGTGGTTGGGAAAGAGACGGGAGTACGTGCGTCGTGCGTGCACCTCTTCTCTTCGTGCATGTCCCCCACCTACGTGGGTGTGTGTGAGAGGGACTATCGAGATACAAACCTAGACATAATGTGCCGTCCATCCCCATGCCTCCGCCCAGTCCGACCACCAGTCAGCACCACGCCCCACTCCTCCTCACCTTATCTCTCATCTTTTTCCCTCCATTTTTATATACAAGGCCACTATCAAAATTACAATTTGCAGACATACAACGCCACTAACACTAATCGATGCAATATTAATGGTGTTTGCCTCGTAGTACTACTAGCAAAGGAGGACATTAATTATCCCTTGCATGCATGCGGGAGTGTGAGCATTGGCTTGATGTGCATGAAATAGAAGAATACACATTAATTTACACGGCAAACAAGGAAACAATGTGGCTTGCAACATTGAGTTAGAAGACATTAATTTTTGCCTTGGTGCCTGTAATATGGGTTTGTGGCCTTGTATACAAAAATGGAGTCCGATAAAATTCTCGAGATACCATTTATCCGATAAAATTCTCGAGCAATCTTTAGTTTTTACAAAATGGGATTACTCCTGCATGGGTCAATCACAACAGGTGTTTTGTAAAAAGAATGCATCTTGATGTTCCGTGCAATGCACGGGCATCTTGCTAGTCCATGAAAACAACACATGGCAAAATTCCACGGCGAACGAAGGATTTGAATCTATTGGGAGGGGCTGTTTGGATCTTGCCCGGGGTAGCCAAAATATTGGCGACCCTTTTGTCCATCGGTGCCTTTGCCACCGATGAATGAGGAATGGCTCGGGTGCTCATGCATCCTCCAGCATGCATGTTGGAGACGAGCTCGCACGAGCTGTGTTCTTTTTGTCCCACCACGCCGCCCGAGCCGCCCGCAGACCAACCAGCGACCCGCAAATTACGCCATCCAACCGTAGCCGCACACATTATGACAGCAACTCAACCAACCAGACGAAATTCATGCAAACACGGCGATATTTCATATAAACAACGACGGAAATCATATAAGATACCAGATTTTCATACAAACAAAACGGATTTCATTACATTCAAATGAACTACGCGGTGCTAGTTCTAGAAAGCACACGTATATAATACCTGGCCTAAATGGTCGCCCGCCGATCGATATGTGTTCCTCATGTCCGGCAGCACGATCACCAGACTGCCGGTAGCCCCGGAGGTATATGCGGGGTCGACGAAGGTCCACGAAATAAAAGGATCCGGCAAGACACCTGTTGTGTGCGCCGGCGTCGCCTCCGTGGTGGCCTTCATGGGACCCAAGCGGCGGCGGCCTCCCGTGTTCTACTTCTCCTCGATGATGGCGGCGGACGCGGAGGTGCTAGCCACCGACTCGTCCCTCTCCGCGCACCCGGCTTCTGCCGCTGCCTGCATGGCGCGGCCACCGGCATGGGAGTCTCGGCCACAGAAACGGGAGACGCGGTACGAGGTGGCGGCATGGACGGCAGCAACGACGCCCGTGCGCCGCTCCTCGTCGAGTTGGCCTGGAGCGGCGAGTTGTTGAACCGCGCGCCGGCTTGGGGCGGCAGCTGGCTCCGTCGGGTGAGGGGAGGGAGGTGGATCAGCAAGCTCCATACCTCGTATCTGGCGGGCTCGGCGGGCCACCCGGCCGGCTTGGATGCGGAATAACTACTCTTCGTAAGCCATTGTAAGAGTGGACGAAATGGTGAAGGAGGAGATAGGGGAGCGGCGGAGGTGTGCGATTCTTGGCTGGCGTTTGGCCTCGTTTAAATAGGAGATTAAATAGACGGCGAACGGGAGGAGCTCGGCCGGTGTTGTGTTTAATGCCGACCCGGTCATGAACGGACGTGTGTCCAAAGTGGGTTTCTCGGCTTCCACACGGGCGGGTTTCATGGAGGCGTTTGAATGCGGCAAGGAGGCGTGTTCAGCCGGGCGTGCGGCGAGTGGCGCCCTCGACTCTGACGTAGGACAGCACGCCGTTCTTCCACTGACGTGTGGGCTCTTTGGGTACATGGCCTGCATGTCAATGACCCAACGCAGGCAGCACACAGCAGAGGAACCTTTGGTGGGCTAGGGCGGTCAGAAGCGGGCATTTCATAAACCGATGATTGTTTATTGAGTGTGATGTCATCCTTTTCATGTAGATAAGCCTACTATGTTGATAGCCCGTTCGATACGTTGTGATTCATAGAGACCGCTACAAACATCAATGTTCTGCTTATCACAGATAAGATTGATTAATACCCGTAACAATCCATGTCCTTAACAAAGGGTGCATGCACGTATAGGTTGAGCGTGTGTCTTGCGTCGTGTGATGTGTGCATGCAGGCGTGCGAGTGTTGCGTGCATGCAAGGGTACGTTTCAGTGTTGCATGCATGTGTGCGTACGTGCGTGTGTTCATGAGTGCATGTGTACGCGTCAGTGTTGCACGCGTGCATGCGTGCGTGTGTTCGTTATGTGTACATGTCAGTGTTGCACGCCTGTATGCGTGCATGTGTACATGCGGGGTGAGGCTACACGTCAGTCGACTGACTTTTTCATCTCTGGTCATTAGATTTTCCAGCCGTTGGATACGAAATCAAGGGCCTGCAGTTTATCATCAAACTCCACCCCCTGAGCCGCCAGCCACCACCGGCCGAACCGCCAGCCCCCGCCGCCCGCGGCCGGCCCGCGCCGCCACGCCGCCCCGCCCGCCCCGAAACCACTCCTCATCGCCGGTCCGCCGCCGCACCGGCCATCCCTCTAGGCCCCCCGCGCCGAGCTTTTTCTCCGGCGATCCCCACCCCACCGCCCAATCAACGCCCCCCACCGCCAGCGACTGCCAACCAGAGGTCTCACGACTTCGAGTACCCACCGACCACTAATTTATTACCATTTCTGTCCTTCATATACGCGCTGACGGGTGGGCCCTATAGTAATGTGCGCTGCTGAATGTGGACTGTTTAACTGGTCTATTGATCGTGTCATCAACAAATTACAGAGCTGTATGGTGAGCCAGTGACCGTATGATCACCCTAAAATGTATTTTATTAACACAGTACAGACTCAAACTACCATTTTTTTCTTTCATATACGGGCTGACAGGTGGGCCACAAGGTTAAGCGCCCCGATGGTGCAATACTAGTTGCGCCACGTGGAACATTTGACTAGTCAATTGATTGTGTCATCAACAAAGTACGGAGTTGTACGGGTGAGCCAGTGACCGTATGATCATGACATGTATTTTTTTAACACGGTACAGATGCAAGGGCTCATATATACGCGCAAGCACTCACCACTATAAGCGCACACACGCAGACCCTACCCCTATGAGCACCTTCGAGAGAGTGGGCCAGCATATGATCTTGAGATTTTACGAAGTCACCATAGGTGCCTCGTAGTCGAGTGGAACGTCTCCTCCCACTAAACGCACATCGCCGGAAAATACTGAAATTAACCCAGGATAAATGCGAGCACCGGGACTTTAACCCTGGTGGGCTCGAGAAACCACTGTCCTCCTAACCATCCAACCACATGTTGGTTAGCACGACAAAATGTATGTGGTGACCGTGATGAGCTTATTCCGAAGTCCAGTGACCATATCGTGCTTTTGCTTCAAATACAATGACCGTAAGTGTCGTCAACAAAATACGGAGCACGCATCAAATGTAAAGTCTGTCAATTTCATCAGGAAAATACGGAGACGTATCGTGAGCTAGATATCGTATGATCACCACGAGAATGTATACGGTGACCGTAATGAGCATATTCTAAACTCCAGTGACCGTATAGTGCTTTAGCTTGAAATACAGTGACCGTCATGCGTGAATGTGTCGTGGGCATGCATACTTTTAGAGGGCCGAGAGATAGTTTGTGTGCGTACGTGAAAGTGGTGTAGAAAGAGGGGATGTCCGGTGGAGACAAGGAGAGATATGTCCTTTGTTTCTCTTTCCCATGACTAATATTTAGGAGAATATATAAACATTCACAATGCAGAACAAATATTTTGGATGCACGATGCAATTAACTTTCATGTATAACATTGTAATTGTATATGCTTATTTTCTTACTGGCCGATTGCGTGTGTGGTGTGGTGGGCACATCATTTCAAGTTGTGGTGGGTCAGCATGAGGACTCATGGGTCGGTCCCATCCTGCGCCACATAGGTTGGATCGAGACGCGTTATACGAAGACCCATGTGGAGGACTCAGCGTACAACACGAAGCTAGCTACCAGAAGTCGCGGAGGACTCTATCCCCACTGGTGATAAGCCGACTATATATGATTTGTAACCCTAGGCCCCCAGTATGTTATAGAAGCTTGGGGGCTAGTCCGTCGATAGTATACACACACGCACAATGCCTGGTATTCACGTGTACTTTGTACACACCCCTATCACTAATATACAGTACCAGGAGTAGGCTTTTTCCTCAACTGCAAGGTTCCGAACTAGGGTAAAACTTTGCCTCGTATTACCATGCAGCCTAACAGTCAGGGATATCCTACCGAATGATATGATGGAATCATATCTGCCAACTACTAAGAGAGAGGTGTGTCTGGGGGGGCAATGTGTGCGAGAGAGGCATAAAGATAATGTGCGTGTGGGAGACACGTAGGCACATATATGTGCGTATAGAGGGCTAGTAGAGACCGTGCGTATGTATATATGCATGTGAGAGAAATAGTGTTTTCCAACTGAGATTAGTGAAAAGAGTGGTACATAGTAGTCAGAAAGAGAGAGAGAGAGAGAGAGAGATACAGAGAGAGCATGTGCGTGAGACTCCCCGACACCCCGAGAGAGATTGTGAGCACGTGTGAAAGAGAAATGCCGATGCATATAAAGTGTGTGCACTTATGAGCTTCATCGGTTAGTGTGCACCAAAGGATGAGGTTTCTTTCCCGTCCTACAAATTGAAACCATTCTAGCTTGATACTGCGATATCGTCAAATCATCCAACGGAGCATGGAAACCATTTCGGTGGCGGTAATGGCCTCCAGTAGTATGCGGTAGATAGAGAGATATATAGCGCGTTTGTGGGAACGGGCCGAGGCATAGTGCATCTACCTGTAAAAGGCGGTTCTATGCATTAAATTAAAATATAAATGGCATTATTATTTTTGGATGAGATCATGAATTTTGCAAATTGCGTATGGACGTAAATCAGTCTATCAAACACCCATACTCTATTGAATTCTAGCATGTGCATGTGTTTATTTCATATTATCGATCCAAAGAGTGAGAGCGGTTTGAAATACAGGCAATGGATGCTTTTGCAATTCATATATAAACATTAATTAGTGCACTCCATGTTGTTAGTGTGAAGCACTTTATACATTTGTCACTTGCATGGATACATTCCAAATTGCTAGCTACGAAATAGAATACATGTCGAATTCAACATAAAGGGGGTTTCGAAGATTCGAATTCATAGGAAGTGCATTCATCTATTTGAACCCGAGATAAATGGCATTTGTAAGTCAGATGTAAAAGGGGGCATCAAACTTTGTTGTGCGTTTGAACATGCTATATATATTCATACGCATGTCTAACTTTTTTTTTCCAACCAAGGAGATTATATCTGGAACCATGCATGAACTGAGGTAAGTTGCATATTTTTTAATATATACTTGTGTACAATGTGTATTCAAATGTACCACCTCCATTCCAAAATAATCGTAGCTTTAGGATTTTCAAGAGTAAAGATTTGTGAAGTTTGACAAATCCTGAATGTTCAATTCAAGAGAACCGAAAACGTTAATGCTTCTGCTCCCAAATATTGAACGAAGCGCCAAATAGGCCTCTGGTCACCCGAAACCACGCGAGACTAATGTTTGGTGGTAGGAAATTACTGTCCTAACTTTGGCCCGTGTAGCCTATCGGCTCGATGTCCAAAGGTCTAAACTGGGGTAGGTTTGTAACTTCACCAAGACGCCAGTCTCAACCGCCTCCGAGAAGCATTCATATGCCGTGGGCGCCTAAACACCCATGCGCTCGGCCGAATCTATCCTGCCCACATTTGGGACACCTGAGATTACTGTCCTACCCCCAACCCGCAATATGTCCGAAATTTTAGATGGGGGCAAAGTTTGTAACTTTCCCCAAATTTCAAACAAGCGCGTCCCAAACCAAAACATTGTTCCCCCTTAGTTCCCCGCCTCCCTCCGTTTCCCCATTCATACTCTGTGGGCGCCAAAACGCCCTCTCCACCAGCCGCGAAACCCCAGCCTCCTCCGTCCTCCACCCCATAGCGCCTAATCCACCGCCGCCGTCCTCCATCACGCCGGAGCTGGTACCCCGACGTCGTCGTCCAACGCAACCGCAACCGCAACGCCCTCAAGGACTTAGCAGCTGAAGCCGAGGTAGAGCTGCCTCCACGACGCCGATGCCGACGTGCGCCGTACCAGAACCACTCCGACCATGCCGTCCTACGCCTCACTGCTGCCGCTCCACTGTCGCAACCGTCCACTGCACTGGAGTTGTTCCCGCTACGCCATCGTTTGCCGCCTCGGATCTGCTTCCCCGCTGCCGACAGACGGCCACCACACCACACTCAACAACGTGGCCATGGGTTCGTCCAAGGCTGCATTGTCCTCCACAACTTCTCGTTTCCAGCGAACCACAAGAAGATCGTTGGAAAAACAGAAGGAGGACACAGCACTGCCAGCAGAAAGAGGTACTCCTCTTCCCTTATTTGTGCAAACCTTACGTCTCTGCTCACACCGTATTCATCCCACGGAAGAAACTAGTTGAGTGCTTCTTACTGCATCTTCTTTGTGATACTAAATGCACAAGGTTTCCTCCCTTTACTATTTCACCTTTGCTAGAGGTCAGTAGCCCGCCTGGATTTCAATTCAGGGTCAGTCGAACCACAATTAAAAGAAGCAGCACCCGCTTAGGCGCGCGGAGCACCTAGTCCGCATGTTCGCCGGGGAAGCGGCGCATCGGTGTCTATCATAGGGGTGTGGGGCGCAGGAGCTGCTTGCGCCCGATCTGGAGGTCGGTGGGGCTTGAATGGATTGTCGGGGGGTGGTGCCAAGCACGGCGGTGCGGTGAGGTCGAGGGAAGGGTGCAGGCAGGGGAGTGGGCCGGTGGTCGCTGCCGTTTCGAGGAAGATCATCAACACTGACTGGCTGGAGGTAGATGAAGGCGATCTCCCGTTCTTTGTACATCGGACGGTGCAGAAAAAATGGACTAGCCTATTTGTTTTCAGTCGAATGTTATTTTCATAGAATCCTGTAGTAATTTAGTGTGCCATGCATGTTGTAGAGCTATCATATGTCTCCCATCATTTATTTCTCATCGACCTGCTATCTGCTACCTTTACACTGTACTAATTGTGCACACACTTCACCCATACTCACACTATTGTTTTTTTATGCATGGGTATTTCAGACTCTGACGCAGTGTTGATGAATGCTGAAAAGAAAAGACAGAAGTCGCTCAAGTGTAATTCAAAGATAAGCACTAAGCGTTTCAGCGCTCTAAAGGATGAAGTGTCAGCAGTTGGAGACAGTAAACGTAGCTCTGCAGTTGATGATCTCAATTTCCACACACAACCAACCCAGGTGCTTGCTTTAACTTCGCGCTGTCAAATGTGGTTGCATGTTGCATATGGTGTCTAGCTTGTATTGCTTCCAATTTGGTTAAATTGCATCTGCTTACTTTACACATTATACCTTTGATAATGACATGCCTTCCTGTTTTTGATACATACTACATATGTCTATTAACCATGTTCGTACATCAAACTAATGCTCTTTTGTATCCCTCATCAATCACTTATGATGAGACAGCCACCCGGGTGGGTTACTGTGAGACGCCATACTCGTTTAAAGAGTGCAGTGTCATCCTCCCCACATGATTCTCAAGAAACAGCAAGGCTAAATGAAGATAGTCAACGTAGATCTCTAGTTGATGACCGCATCCCCCCACACCACCATCACAGGTGCTTGCTCTAACTTCGCAGTGTGATATGTGGTTGCATGTTTCATACGGTGTCTAGCTTGTAATGCTTCAAATTAGGAAAAAATTGCATCTGCTTAGTTTACACATTATACCTGTGAATATGACATGCCTTCCTATTTTTGGTACACACTACATCTATGTGTTAACCTTGCTCTTACATGAAACTACCTCTCTTCTGTATCCTGCATCAATCACTTAGAGCATCTCCACTAGCGCCCCCAGGATGCCCCCCAGGCCACTTTTTAGGCGCCGACGGGTAAAAAATGCCCCACTCGGCCCCCAGGACCTCACTTTTCGCCGGATTTGACGAAAAACACCGCCGGCGAGCGCAGCCCACACCCAGGCTATTGGGGGCGTCTGGGAGCACCGGTGATTTTGCTTAACCAATCTCTTTCCCCCACGTCAGCCACCCACCCCCTCTCTCTCTCTCCTCTCCTCCTCTCTCTCCTCTCTTTTCTTTTTTCCTTCTGCCCACCCCCTTCTCTCTCCTCTCAGCTACCCGCGCATCGACGGGGACGGAGGCCATGGAGACGGCGGGCCGAGGACCAGGAGGGCGGCAGTCGACGGGGGCGGAGGCCGGGTGGGCCTGATCGTGGGCGTGCTGCGCCGTGGTGGCGTGCGTGGCGGTGGTGGGGCTGGCGGGCGCCGGCGTGCTGGTGTGGTGGGCGGTGGCGTTCCACCCGGCGCGGGAGCAGCTCTGGATGGTGCCCGTTGGGCTCGTCCTCCTCGGCATGCCGCTCGTCGCCTGGCTCTCCCTCTTCGCCTCCGGCGCATGCCGCCGCCTCGGGACCAGCCTCCTCTGCACGCCGAGCTGCACGGGGAGGAGCCGTGGCCGGAGCTCGCACTCGCCGTGCGTGGCTGGGTCAGAGCTCGTCCGCGCCCGCCTGTGCGTGGCGGAGCTCGGTCGCGCCCGTCCGCCTGGGAGCTGCCCTACTCCGGGTCGCGGACGACGTCTCTGTTAAGGCCGAAGCTGACCGCAACAAGGCCGGCGCTTTGCATGCCCGGCGCGGAGCTCGCGCTCGCGCGGCCGGAGCGAGCACGCATGGCCCGGCGCGGAGCCCGAGCTCGTGCTCACGCGCGGTTGGAGCGGAACACTCATGGCCGGCGTGGAGCGGAGAGCGCGCATGGCCGTGGCAGAGCTGGCTCGCGTGGAGGAGGGAGCTGGACGGAGGGCACGAGGACGGAGGGCTGGTTGTGCGTGGCGGACGGTGGAGGGCATCCTCGATGGTGCTGGAGACGGTGTCGAGCTACGGGGTGCCGCCACGCGTCCTCGGAATGCGTCTTGGGTGGGGCGACGGCTGGGAAAATTTGCCTCCCAAAGCCTAAAATTCCGCCGGCGCGACCCCAAGCCGCGAAAAAAGTACCTCCTGGGAGCGCCAACGAGTGGAGATGCTCTTACGATGAGTCACCTTTATTCGTTGCATATTGCATATTATTTCTAGCCTGTTGCCATGTATTGCTTCTAATTTGGTCAAATACATTTGTTAGGGCACCATTTTAATTTGGCAGAGTGATATTGGTTTCATCTTTCATATGGTTTCTAGCTTGCATTGATTCTGACAAGTTCAAGCACCTTGTGCTTAGTTTACACTTTATACATCATACATGTCAATATGTCACGACGTCATGTTTTTCATACATATTCCATCCTCCTATCATGCGGCTGCCTTACATGAAAGTAGTGTTCGTCAGTATCATGCATCAATGAGTTCTGAAGAGCAAATTTTATTCCTTTTTCTTGTGGGTTTGACTTGACAAGGCAAAATCAAGAAAGAGGAAGGAAAAAAGTAAGGAAGGCGATGATGGTGGTCCTTTGCAGCAACGTAAATGGAGCATCTGTACCGATTCTCCTTGTACTGATAGTGCATTACAAGGTCCAAGTCTCCGCTCCCCTACTCCACCATCCAAGGTGCTTGCTCTAACTTGGCAGTGTGATATCTGGTTGCATGTTGCATATGGTGTCTAGCTTGTATTGCTCCTAATTAGTGTAAACTGCATCTGCTTAGCTTACACATGATACGTGTGAATATGACACGCTTTCCTATTTTTGGTACATACTATATTTGTCTATCACACCATGTTCTTAGATGAAACTACTCTTCTTGTGTATCCTGCATCAGTCACTTATGATGGAACACCTTTAAGTTGGCAGTGTGATATTGGTTTGCGTCTTAAATATGATTTCTAGCATGTATTGCTTCTAGTTTGATGAACGCCACCTATGGCGAGACAGTTTTAACTTGGCAGAGTGGTATTGATTGCACCTTTCATATGGTGTCTAGTTTGCAGTGCTTCTAATTTGTTGAAGTGCCTTCTGCTTAGTTACCACATCATAGGTGTGAATATGTCAAGCCGTCCATTTTTTCATACATATTCCATCCTCGTATCATGACTTTGCCTTTCGTCAGAGTAGTGTTCGTCAGTATCATGCATGAATGAGTTCTGAAGAGCGAATTATATTCCTTTTTCTTGTCGGTTTGAGCTCACAATGCAAAATCAATAAAGCTGAACGAAATTGGCAAGGCATTGGATGATGGTGGTCCTTCCGAGCAACTGAAACAGAGGTTCTCTACAGATTCTACTCTACCATCCTCCCAACAAGATTCGCAAGACAACACAAGGCTAGAGAGTCAACGTAGTTGTGTAGATGATGAGCACATCTCCCCCACTCCACCATCACAGGTGCTTGCTCTAACTTGGCACTATTATATGTGGTTGCATGTTGCGTATGATGCTAGCTTGTATTGCTTCTAACTTTGTTGAATTGCATCTGCTTACTTTACACATAATGCCTGTGAATATGACACGTGTTCCTGTTTCTAGAACATACGTGCTCATCATCTCCCCTACTCCACCATCACAGGTGCTTGCTCTAACTTGGCACTATTATATTTGGTTGCATGTTGCGTATGATGTCTAGCTTGTATTGCTTCTAACTTTGTTGAATTGCATCTGCTTACTTTACACATAATGCCTGTGAATATGACACGTGTTCCTGTTTCTAGAACATACGTGTACATGATGAGCACATCTCCCCTACTCCACCATCACAGGTGCTTGCTCTAACTTGGAACTGTTATATATGGCTGCGTTTTCCGTATAATGTCTAGTTTGTATTGCTTCTGATTATGTTGAATTGCATCTGCGTAGCTTACAACTTATACCTGCAACGATCACTTACCCATAAGACACATTTAACTTGGGACTGTTATGTAGGTTGCATCTTGCATTGTCTTCTAGCTTGTACTGCTTCTAATTTATTGAAATGGGACTTACGACGAGACACTTTTTACCTGATAGAGTGATATTGGTTGCATGTTCATATGGTGCCTAGCTTTCATTTCTTCTAATTTTGTTGAAATGCCTTCCGCTTACTGTTTTTTCATACATATTCCATCATCCTATCGTACGTGTGAATATGAAACGCTGCCTTTTTTGTATATATTCCATCCTCCTATCTTGCGCTTGCCTTACGTCAAAGTAGTGTTCGTTTGTATCATGCATCAACCAGTTATGCAGAGCTAATTTTATTCATCTTCTTGTGGTTTTGACTTCATAAGGCAATATCAGAAAATAGGAAGGAAAAGAGTAAGTTAGGGGATGTTGGTGGTCCTCCGCACTGACGCAAATAGAGACTCTCTAGATTTTCCACTGCTACTGCTAATGAAGTTGAAGTCCCAAGTCTACATGATGAGTTCATCTCCCGTACTCCACCATCGCAGGTGCTTGCTCTAAGTTGACAGTGTGATAATTGGTTTCATGTTGCATATGTTGTCTAGCCTGTATTTCTTCTATTTTGATTAAATTGCACCTGCTGAGTTCATACGTTATACATGTGCCTATGACATGGCGTTCTGTGTCTAGAATACACTGCATCTATCTATCATACCATGTTCTTACATCAAAGTACCGTTGTTGTGTATCCCGCATCAGTCACTCATGATTGGACACTTTTAACATGGCAGTTTGATAGTGGTTGCATCTTGCATTGATTTCTACGTTGTACTGCTTCTATTTTTTCGAATTGCCACTTATGACAAGATACTTTTAACTTGGCAGAGTAATATTGGTTGCATCTTTCATATGGTGCCTAGCTTGCATTACTTCTATTTTCTTGAAAATCCTTCTGCTTAGTTTACACATTGTAGCTGTGAATATGTCATGCCGTCCTGTTTTTCTTACATATTCCATCCTCATACAGTTGTCTTACATCAAAGTATTGCTTGTTTGTATCATGCATCAATGAGTTCTGAAGAGCGATTTTATTCTTTTGTGTTGTGGGTACGGCTTGACATGGCAAAGTCAAAAAAGAGCAAGGAAAATAATATAGTAGGGAGTGGTGTAACTCGTCGGGTGAAACGGAAAAGGATCTGCCGTCCAGATTCTGCTGGTACTTATAGTGCAGTAGAAGGTCCAAGTCCACCGGCTAAATCTACAAACACAGTATCACCTGCTCCACCAGCTGCAGCATCCGCTTCAACTGTACCAGCATCTCAACGAGTTACTCGTTCGTTTTCTCCGAAACTGGCCAGTTCCCAAGCTGCCTTCACACCTAACACTACTTCCGAAGCACTGCTGACACAACAGGACTTGGCAAGATCAGATGAACCTCATGAGCATCAACACCAAGACGGTACATGATCGAGTCAAGTTGCAGTTGCATGCTCCTTTATATGTACTCTCACAGTTTGATGTACACTAACACTTTCCATATTCGTTGTTGAACTAGCACCACGACGTAAGCGGAAACAGACATCAGGGATAATGCTTGACAGATTAACAAAATCTAAAGGAGGAAGAATGGAGATCCATTTTGAGGCAGGTTTAAAAAGGCCACGTGATGCTACAGAGTCAGCCAAGTTAGTATCAGAGGCAGCCGTTGCCGTTAGGTGTCATGCACGTATCCTCCCAACGTGGATCCAGTACAGGAATGAGAAAGACAATACCCAGTTTAACACCTTCCTTGACCATTTATCCGTAAGTAATGTTATTCATCGCAATTAGTAATATTGTCTTGCTCTCTCCCATACTTTCTAGCTTCCTCCTAATAAGACTCACATTCTTTTTTCAACAGATGAGGTTCAAGTTGGATCCAAAAGATGATGCAACTAAACAAGCATGCACTCATGTTTTTCAGTCTGCTCTGCGACAGTATCGGCACCACCTTAGAAAATCTCACTTTGAAGGCAAGGCTAACAATGAAATCGCCCAAACATCTCCAGTGGAATATATTACAGATGAATACTGGACAACCCTCGTTAAACACTGGTCTGATCTAAAGTATCAGGTAGGCTATATGTATTTGATCAAACCACATATTGAACTTGTATTTATGTATGTGCCTTACAAGTGTATCTTCTTCTAGGCTAAATGTTTGAAGAACAAGACCAACCGTTCTAAAGTGAAATTCCAACAGACAACAGGATCTCGTAGCTATATTGCACACTGCAAGGCTCTTGTAAATAGCTGCTACTTCCTTCTTTTTTCTGTGCCATATTATCGTATCTATATTGACTTGTTCCAAATACAGAGGAAAGCCTGTGCGGACCAAAAAGAACCTGAACCGAATGCAGTGCAAATCTTCAAGGATTGCCACACCAGCAAGATGAAGGGCATGAGCACACCAGTTCAAGCCGCTGTTGTAAGTCCTTACTCCTCCTGCCTTTGAACTGATTGGTACTGTGATGTGTTCATTTAACTACTTGGTTTGCAGCCAATGCCAGTTACTCTGTTCACTTTTATACACAGTTGTCTTAACGTATCATTTCACCTTACATGGTTTAAAAGAGATGAAGGATATTCTTTTGGTCTTGATCTGTATTCTAGTTGTTATGTTCACGTGCGCACACAATGATAAAATAGCCTGTTTGTTTTATATCTGTTTGCCCATGATATGAATGATGTCATACTATGTTCATCCTACTTTAAACCATGTCTCTTTATCCTTAGATGTCAACGAATGTGAGGAAATAGACAATACAGTAGGCATGCTACATGGACATATGTTCCGAAAGTGATTTTATTATGTAGTTGGCACTACAATACATGCTAATGTATTACAGTAGTTCACCAAAATAAGTTATGTATAGACGTGTAACCTACTTTCAGGAAGCTATGGAACAAATGATTGAACAGCCACAACCACCTGAAGGTGATGAGGCTACCACAGGCACAATGTCACCTCTTGCTGCAGTGCGTCAGTATCTCTCCACTGACAGTGCAAAAAGCACCTTCCTGCGTAATTCTGGGTTGGTTGTCAAGGTAACCTTGTCCAAATCGCCTACTGAACAAAATCTTCCTGCTAGACAAAGTGATATATATGTGCTCCAGACACAAGTCCAATCCCTAATGGACGTCGTTTTGGAAACAAGAATAGTGGTTGACAAATGTCGTCAAGATATGAATGGTTTTGAAACCAGACTATCAGACATTCGCTTCGTTGTTCAAGAGCAATGGCGGAAAAAAGTGAAGATCGTGCTACTCCATCAGATTCTACAGCCTAAAACATTATCACTCAGGTCAAATGATCTGTGCTTCTATACATCTGATGGTGCTTTTATCTGCAAGGACTGTAAACTTTATGCCAACAGGCCTTTTGTTGTATGGTTGGAATTTATTTTGTTGTGATACAGCATCTATGATGCTGCCAAAGGCTGCAATAATTACGATGCTATTTTTGTATAGTATAGGTTTATCTTAGTAATGTATTCGGCCGAAAGCTTCGTAGGAGCCCAACATACCAACATTCGTCGGGCCCATTCCAATTGGGCTAAAAACGATTATGGGCCGAAATTTGCATGTAGCCCACTAAAAATATCTGGGCCTAAATCAGCATAAGATTTCATATTTTTCTGGTAGGCCTGTGCCCATAGTGGGCCTTTAACAGGCCTAAACATAATTTGGGCCCTCAGTAACAATAGGCCGTTACAGGTGTAAATATCTCGAGCCCATAAAAAACATGGGCCTTTAAAAGACCGGAAGTGAGATTGGGCCCATTTACGATGCAGATCTTTCACCGGTTGAAATTCGGACGGGCCGTAAATGCGCCGACCTAATACTCAGCCTTTAACAGGCCGGAAGTTCGGTCGGGCTAGATTATCGTCATTTTTATATGGGCCGTTAATGGGCCCGATGTGACGTTGGGCCACATATGGCACATGGCTTTCGTCCGACGTTAACAGGCCGAAAATCACAACAGGCCGAAAGTGGCCCAAATCTATAGTGGGCCTCTAACAGGCCGAATGTCAGACATGGCCGAATATGACCCAAATCCTTCATGGTCGTTTATGGGCCGAAAGTTTCAATGGCCTATAAATGGGCCCAAATGAAGCAGGACCTTTAACACGCCAGAAATACACCGGGCCGTAATTCGGCCCATATACTTAACGAACTGTTAACGGGCCAGAAGTGACCATGGGCCGCGATGATGACAAGTTTAGGACAGGCCGTTGACGGGCCGATTTGACACTAGCCATACGGTCCTTAACTGAGAATGTTGGGCCTTTACCTGGGCCAGCCCATTATGGTCTGCAAAATCTTGTGGGCCTTTAGCTGGGCTGGCCCATTATGGTCCGCTAAATCTTGTGGGCCTTTAGCTGGGCCGGCCCATTATGGTCCGCTAAATCTTGTGGGCCTTTAGCTGGGCCGGCCCATTATGGTCTGCAAAATCTTGTGGGCCTTTAGTTGGGCCGGCCCATTTAAACTTTATGGGCCACTTTTGGGCCCGTCCACATGTCAACATATCATAGGCCCATCTCGACCGTTGGATGAGTGACACCTGTGCCAACGTGGAGCTGACGCGTGGTTCCGTCGGCAAATGAGAATTTTACACGTGGAAAATCGGCATTGGTCGTGGCTGTTAACGGGTTATCGGATCCAAAACCGGACCCGATAGCTTAACGGCGTCCCGTTACGGTGGATGCCACGTGTCGGTCACCCTTGACGAAAGCACTTCTATGGCGCGCGATTTATCGTCATGGAAGTGGACACTTCCGTGATGATAATTTTGGTAATGTCATCGAACACTTCTACGACAGAACAGGTATGACTATCTTCATTCTATCATAAATTTGTCATGGATGTACATGCATGACAGAAAACGTGACCTACTGTGACAAACACGTATCATCACGGAAGTGTATTTTTTTTGTAGTGCTACCGGGCACCTCTTCCCATTGCAAGATAAATAGATCAAGTTGGCCAAACAAAACCCAAATATCGGAGAAGAAATACGAGGCTATAAGAGATCATGCATATAAGAGATCGAAGAAACTCAAATAACTTTCATGGATATAAAAAGATATAACTGATCATAAACTCAAAGTTCATCAGATCCCAACAAACACACCGCAAAAAGAGTTACATCATATGCATCTCCAAGAGACCATTCTATTGAGAATTCAGCGAGAGAGAGAAAGCCATCTAGCTACTAACTACGGACCGGAAGGTCTACAAAGAACTACTCATGCATCATCGGAGAGGCACCAATGGAAGTGGTGAACCCCTCCGTGATGGTGTCTAGATTGGATCTGGTGGTTCTGGACTCCGCGACGGCTGGATGAATATTTCGTCGACGCTTCTAGGGTTATAGGATTTTTGGGGTATTTATAGAGCAAAGAGGTGGTCCGAGGGGCACCCGAGGTGGGCAACACCCACCAGGGCGCGCCTGGGCCCCCTGGCACGCCTTGGTGGGTTGTGCCCCCCTCGGGGCACCCCCCAGGTGCAAACCAGGGCCCATTGCCTTCCTTCTGGCCCATAAAAAATCATCATGGAGTTTCGTGGCATTTGGACTCCGTTTGATATTGATTTCCTGCGATGTAAAAAACATGGAAAAAACAGCAACTGGCACTTGGCACTATGTCAATAGGTTAGTACCAAAAAATGATATAAAATGACTATAAAATGATTATAAAACATCCAAGATTGATAAATAAACAGCATGGAACAATCAAAAATTATAGATACGTTGGAGACGTATCAGTACACAACATGGCATATGGTATAGAGCCTATGGCTAAAGCATAGGGGACGACCTTCGTCCTTTCTCTTTCTTCTGCCATGGTCGAGCTTTGAGTCTTACTCAACTTCACACCTTACAACTCAGGCAAGAACTCCTTCTTTGACTGATCCATTTTGAACTCCTTCAAAATCATGTCAAGGTATGTGCTTTGTGAAAGTCTTATCAGGCGTCTTGATCTATCTCTATAGATCTTGTTTCCCAATATGTAAGCAGCTTTACCCGGGTCTTCCTTTGAAAAACTGCCTTCAAACAACCCTTTATGCTTCCCAGAAATTCTACATCATTTCCTGAGATACAGTAATCTGCTAGCCCGCTGACATGAAGCCTTCGGCATGGCAACGTAGTCAACGTCTTCGTCGGCTTTCACGGCGACGTGTTGCTCCGGGATCGACAGGTCAGGGCGAACGGCGGCCACCTCGCCAGCGTCCGCCGGAGAAGCCATAATAAACCTCTTCTTGGCCGAACGCTCGTCGGGCTCCCCGGGATACGTGCTCGAGCTTAGGCTACGACATTCTGGAGCAGGGGATGTGGATCTGGCAGGGAGGGACACCGCATGCCTCATCTAAAAACTTAGGGGAGTGGGTGACGGTATGGGAATCGCTGGGTAACCTGAACTTTATTATCTAAGCTAGGAGGAACGGGCAGACCGGCGGCACGGGCGGCGGCCGCGAGCTAGGGTTCGAGGGGGGGTGGGGGACTATGGAGGGGGTTGGTGTTTGAGCATACGCCACGGCTACTGAAATTTTTTAGTAATGGTGGGTGGAGATGGTGGTGGACGAGGGTGGGCGACGGTTCAAATGCCTCGGCTACTGTAATTTTACTATAATGTCGGTGCTGGAGGAGTGTGGGCGACGGTTGAAGTACGGCGGCTACTAAAATTTGGGTAAAGGAATTGATGCGGGGTGGGAGTGCCCAAGACCGCGCACGGTCCAATAACAATATGCGTGTATGATAATAAGGAAAAGTGGCGCGGATCCGCTTTTTGCAACGCTCAAGGCGGGTAGTTTGTTTTTTATATTTCTAGCTAGCTGGTCTATCGCACATGGTTCGTCCTCATTTCCAAATAAACTTACCCGCCTTTAGCTTGCACAGGTGGTGGTTTTACAGCGCACTTGCCTCGCACACGGTTAAGCCATTACCTCCACCCTTTGCTCGTGCTTGCACGGTCGTGGTGATTTCAGCGCACTTGCATCGCACACGGTTGAGCCAGTACCTCCACCCTTTGCTCATGCTTGTGCGGTCGTGGTGATTTCAGCGCACTTGCATCGCACACGGTTGAGCCAGTACCTCCACCTTAATTTGCTCGCGCTTGCGCGGTCGTGGTGATTTCAGCGCACTTGCATCGCATACGGTTGAGCCAGTACCTCCAACTTAGTTTGCTCGCGCTTGCGCAGTCGTGGTGATTTCAGCGCACTTGCATCACACACGGTTGAGCCAGTACCTCCACCCTTTGCTCGCGCTTGCGCGGTCGTGGTGATTTCAGCGCACTTGCATTGCACACGGTTGAGCCAGTACCTCCACCTTAATTTGCTCGCACTTGCGCGGTCGTGGTGATTCACATCGCACTTGTATCACACACGGTTAAGATATTATACCCTGTGTCCGTTGAGGGTCATCAGAGTCTTTGCAGCAAAAAATAACGTTAGAGAGGGTCAAAAGACAGCCACACCAGCATGTGGCCCAAATATATATGAGTGAAAAGGGTGGTATGTGATGTTCAAAATTCCAATGCACAACTTTGACCCTGCGGGCCCACGATTGGGCGCGTCTTTGAAGATCGATGAGATGGGCCAAAAGTCAAGAACCACCTGGAAGTGGCCAAATATATGTACGAATATTGGGGATGTTTAAAACTTTAAATACACAATGCATAACTTTGGTGGCACCTGCCTCGCAAACCCGAAAGCACCCTAACAACCACCTAGCTAGGATATATATAATGACATAATGTCGTACCTAGCTAGGATGCTTGGCCCACCACCTCCCACCTTGTGTCAGCGGGGCGGATGCACGTAATGATCGATACTTTGGTCATACATGCATGTCGCCATGACCTACCATAAGACGGACCAATGAATCTTTCGTTTGGTCAAATGACAGTTGTTGTTGTCCATAAACCGCTTGGGCCAATAGATTGAACCATCATAAAAATCGCACGAGAGGGACCACAAAACTAGCACCTCTTGCATGCGGCCCAAAATGATGTACGTTGGGAAGGGGTGATGTGTGTTTTCAATATAGAATAATGTAGAATTTAGATGTGGTGCCTACCTCTCGATACAGACAAAAACCATGAAGGCAAGGTAGTTAAGGACGAGATATGTACGCAGGGTTTGATGTAGGTCGAACCCAGCAATCCGAGCATCTGGGAGGGAATCCTGACAACGCATCAGCTCGAGCTTTGGTTGACCGACATTTGACGGTGACCGGCCCTAACACGAACTAGGAGGAATCCATTCATGGCCAACACATACCCCTCATTATCGGTCAAAGGGATGATATATATACACTCGGGGAGCCCACAAATATCTGTGTCATCACAAAAAACGCACAAGGGAGACATGGTCGATCAGAAGACCCCGTATACACTGCATGCAGCCCGAAAATATGTATGGGTACGATGGTGTATGATGTGTTTAAATCCCAAATGCACAACTTCGATGGGCCACGCCAACTACATTACAAACCGAACACCGTACCCGACTCCAAGCCTGGTTCAATACCTATGATGTCAGTTTCCCAACTTCGAGGTGGCACCGGGGGGGTCGTCCCACGCATGCGCTCAAACTTTATTTTGTCTAGCATGGGAACATCTATATATATCTATACATCTATACACCTATATAGTGTGCGAATAACTTTGAAAGTTGCTCGTTGGATGAAGCCAATCCGACGGTACAGAGATGGCAAATCCGAGCACTACTGGCCGTTGGATATCATCTACATTCCACCAGATTCTGCCACATGTACAATCTAGAAGACTCCATGGTTGATGTCGGTTCAATATCCGGCGTATCTCGTAGTAGGGGTCCTGAGCTAGGCGTCTTGGAGCGATGGTAACATGGACACGGGGTTTTACCCAGCTTCGGGCTCTCTTGATGAGATAATACCCTACATGCTGCTTTTGATTGTTTTCATATGGGTGTAGTACAGAGTACACGTATCTACCACGAGATTGTAGTAATGAATATGAGATTGTCTATTGACTAGCCTGGCCGCGATTTATATATGCACCGTAGGCCTAGGGTTTAGAGGAGTCCTTGTCTTGGGCGCCAAGTCTTGTGGAATCCTCCTTGTATGCGGCGTGGGCTGTCCGAACTGGCCCATGAGTAAACGGCCATGGGGGTCCTCGGCCCAATCCAACTGATCGGGAGACGACGTGGTGAGTACCCCCTCGTCCAGGACACCGTCAGTAGCCCCCTGAACCGGTCTTCAAGTTGGGGACGCTCCTCGATTCTTCCGAACTGTTCTTCATCTTCGGTCGTCGGTCTTGAAAACCGGTTCAACAAATCTTCTCATCTTCGATATTGAGGATCGCCGAGGTGACTCCGAAGAGTTTACACGTCGGGTATCCGAGGGGCCCTTTAAGTCTTCGGCCTTTATCAATGCCTTGTTATTTTTATGCCATGCCTCGGGTTTGAAGTGTTTCCCGTGCGGCGGTGTCCTCTTGCGTTCGAGCTCCAACGCCGGACTGCATTCGAGGTATCTTTTGCAGCCGAGCACCAACGCCGGATCGCTTTCGATCTCCAACGCCGGAATGTATCCGAGCTCCAACGCCGGAATGCATCCGAGCTCCAACGTCAGACTATGTCCAAGCTCCAACGCTGGACTGTATCCGAGCTCCAACGCCGGACTATATCCGAGGTGTCATAGATCACCTTGGTTCAAAAAAGTTTAAGGAGTTTAGCCGAGCTTAATGCCGGAAATGCCCTCTATGGAGCCAGCCACTTGCATCCGAGCTATATCCCGAAATGCTTTCGAGGTGGTTCAGCACCTCGGTCATGGGCTGATTGTTTGCAGATTTTATTTCCGATTGATGCAATCTATTTACTGACGAGATATATAGCCGGTAGCCCTCAAGGTGTGTGTCGGTCTAAAAACCCAAGATGCACCTGAAGGATGACATAAGACCGCTGATTCCAGTAGCCCCCGAGACTCAGGTTGATTTGCAAAATCAGCCTAAGGATCAACTCCTAGCTCGGTAGAATACTTCGGGACACAAAAAGCGGTGTGAACAGTCCTCGAGACTCAGGCTGGGTGCGGCCGACCAACCTGAGGATCATAATCTCCTCGGAAACTATATTGCACTTAAATTTCCTGCATTGGATTATCAAGCAGTAGCCCCCGAGACACTGGTCGGGTGGCAACACCGGATCAGGGGATCGATGTGCCCCTTTAATAGTAGTAAATGATAAGCCCGAAGCCCAGTAGCCCCCGAGCCTTAATGCAGGCACGGGAGACCGAATTAAGGATCGATGTCCATAGTAAAATCACAAATTATGTGTGATGATTCTATGTATCCAAGTACTTTACATCATTAATGCTCGGATCCACATTGTACAAAACTTTGTTGACCGACCATCGGCTTCAACCTCTTCGGCCAGTAGCCGAGGAGTGTTTTCCTACTTTATAAAGCCGTTATAAGGGCAAAAGATTTATGATAAACAAGGCAATCCGGCCATACGGTTTTATAAACAAACTACACGGAGAGATATGTTATATTACTTTTTAATGTAAGAAACATCTTCCAAGGAAAATAGTCCCGCTATTGGTTCCTTTCTTTGGGTTGTCATGCTGATCATGATCATGAAACCTCACCTCCGATCAATGGGAGAGGAAAATATTGAGGATTTAGTTCGGGGAAAGTTCCCGAACTCTATGGTATTAATGAACCAAAATTTCCACTTCCGTTGTTCCCGACCAATGTGATCCTTTAAGATTGCTAGCTTTCGGCTTCACCCAGTCTGAGGTACTAACTCGGATGACCCGGTAGTAACAATCACAGAGGTGCTCCCTTTACCGCCTAGCCGAACAATCGGGAACGTAGGGGTAAGCACAGGAGCGAAGCAACCCAGCTTGGCCAAACTCTTAAGTCAAATTGATGCATATTTATGGCTTTATAACGATAATTACGGAAGACAGCCCTCGTATATTAAATACAAACGCCGATGATATGTTTATTTTGACTCCGTTGCGACCGTTTATCAGTTCAAAGTGGCCCATCGTCGGCTTCCACCCCCTTGTAGATGCTACGCAGGGTGTTTCCGCAATAACAAATAACCCTTAGCCGACATCTCGGTGCCCGAAGGCGGTTGTGTTAGCAGAAACGAGGATATCAGATATGCGGGCTTTATAACTTTCACTTAGTCATAGGAGCTTAAAGTTGGGAGGCCAGTTACTAGCCCCCAGTTAGTGTTCGGCGACAGTCGAGGTCAAGCCCTAAACACTTCAGCCAATGTTATGAACGGCCCATCATTTAACACAGTCATCAGATTGCCGACCCGTTTACGCTTATTATGACAGTCAGTTTTCGGCTTTCTCCACTGAGGTGCTTAACCATGTGAGCTGGAAGCACAATCGCAGTGGTTCTCCCTTTGCACACCTAGCCGAACAAAGAGGAACGTAGGAGGAAAGCACAGGAGCCGGCCAACCCAACTATTGACCGAAGACACAATTCGAAACCAATGCATATATAGCAATATCCGAGAGAGTTTTTGCCGAATATCTAAAGGTGTCCGGTGTTGCACTGCGAGACTTATGCTAGAAACACACAAATAGTTTAAAAGTGTCGTAAGCTTGGAAAACCAAAAAACGTCAGTAAAAACTTGACGTCCGAACAAGATCAAATGTTCGGTGCCAATCCGAAAATTGGTCTTAGAAAAAAAAAGTGCTTATGTCGTGCTTTAACATGACACATCCTATCTCAAGACCTCAAGCGGGTCAGCCTACGGCTTGAACCTTCTATCTTGAAGGCGGAGTACTTCTCATTAGGCCAGTTTAGTAAACTAAACTCTAGCAGCTTTGAGAGAGAAATTAGGCTCTTCAGCTATTGACCACACACTCGCGTCAAAACAGGGAGTGATAGAAAAAGACTTTGCAACGACTAAGAAGAAAATACTGATTATAAAATGGCTCATGTAAATTTAAGAGCCCCCAAGTGACTTGGGTAGAAGAATTTTATGTATAATGATTGTATGTACCGAAGTACTTATATCATATTTGTGTTCACCCGAACTTTAAACACGTCTTAACCGACCGTGGGCTTCTCCCTCTTCGGTCAAGGACCGAAAAGTGTTATGTACTCCACCTGTCGAGAATATCAACGGTGTTTCCGATAACCAGGCAATCTGGACATAAGGGTAACAGACAAAGCGCGCTCAGGGAACTTATGATATATTACTGACGAAGTGTAAGAAGCATCTTCGAAGAAAATAGTACCTCCACCGATACCTTTCTTCGAATGCTCATTGTCACTATGAGACGTGCAATTGATTTTTTGTACTCATGAGTTCCGTTGTGTGCCGACCATGATTGAAAACAATAAGAGCGCTAGCTTTCGGCTTCACCCAGTCTGAGGTCCGAGCTCGGATGACCCGATCGTGACAATCGCAGAGGTGCTCCCTTTACTCCCTAGCCGAACAATCGGCAACGTAGGGGTAAACGCAGGAGCAAGGCAACCCAGCTTGCGGAACACTTAAGTCAATATGGTGCATATTGTGGCGTAATACACGAACAAGGAACGAAGCCGTACAAGTATAATCATATGCAAGAGGAAAGGCTTCATAAAGGAAGCCCCCAAGTAAACGGGGTATTTGAATTTGTGTGTCACAAACAAAGTTTTGACAAGGAATTTTTTCACAAACAACTTTTTGCCAAAAAAGTATAATGCTTGGTCGAACCGAACAGAATTTTCATTAAAAAAATTGAGCATGAAATCGGCTTAGCTGGTTAGCATGCTCGGTGTTGATGATGAGGTCCGGACTTATGGCGGGACGAAGACATAGTCCTCGGCCTGGCTGAGGTCCCAGCCCCCAAGACGGTTCTGAAGTGTCCGAGAAAAGAGCTCCGCTTGACGAAGTGGCGACATAGCGCGGTTGATATGGCGAGGTGGAACCCTCAGTCCGACCGAGGCGACGGAGCAGGCCGGCAGTATGACACCAAAGTCCCCGGCGTGGGTTAATGAAGTGATGACGAAGCCCCGGTCCAGCCGAGGTGACGTGGTACGTCGGTACGCCGAGGTGACAGAGCTGCTGGACCCGGATCATTTATCTGTGCACGAAAAATAGTGCAAGCCAGAGATAATAGTAATAATAATAAATTAAAAAATTAGTTGCATAATTAATAATTTATGCAAAGTGAGTAATAAAAGAAATATGGCCCGTGTGCCGAACACTCGATGAGGTAGAGCACTCTCAACGATCCCGAAGTCCCCGAGGCAACCGAATATGTCGGTATGGCAATTCGACCAACAAGATGATCACGCGAGCCAATTTATGGCGATTGGGACGACGACGTCGGCTTGCCGAAGTGACCGTGTGACGCAGTCGAAGTCGACTACCTACACATGTAAAATAGTGTAGTCCAAAAATAAAAAATCTTCTACTTAATTGGCATAAGTGAAGTAAAAAAATTGAATATATATGGCCTGGGCGACAAGGTCAGCCCGTCGGAGCGGCAATGCGGAAAAGTTGACACAGGGACACGTGTTGACGCGACACAATGACTTGGTCGACGCAGGCGGGACGACGACATCGGCTTGCCGAGGTGTTGGCGCGGCCCAACCTAAATAGATTGCCTGCACGCACAACGTAGTGCAACCAAGAAATAATAATAATGAAAACAGGTGCATAATTAATTTTTGCGAATTTTTTTTGGTAAATATGGCCTGAGCGTTGAGGCTAGCTCGATGGTATGACAGCGTTGTGGCGCGATGATGTCGACACAGGTCGGCCAACCTCAGTGACGGCGAGACGCCGGCTAGACCGACGTCGTACACCGGTGTCGAGGAAATACCCCTGCAAAAATAATGCATTGCAAAACAACAACAAATATTCTGTGTGCAATAATTTTGCGAGCTAACCGAATAGTTAGGAAAAATAAAACCTGTGATTATCCCGCGTGGTTGCGGTTAACCGAAGAGCTTGCGTTTAGGCATCATGTAGTAGTTGGAGATCGATGGAGAGTCGACTGCTCTTGTACGGCCGCCGAATTAATTAAGCCAGATAGACCTCTGCGTGGAGATTGCAACATCAATTGATGAGGAAGAGCCAAAATGAAGTAGTGTTAGATTGGGCCTTCACGTGAACAAGAAAAGCAAGATGTACTATTCAATGATTAAGCCTCGGAGATTGTGCTGCACTTAGACTAATAATACCAATTAACATATTGATTAACTTCCCTGATGCTCCATGTGGAGTAAAATCTCTTTTATGGTGATAGTGCTAGTAGCAGGGCATCGGCCAAGAGAATTGGCCTAGGACTTCACCAAACTATCGCACCAGTTGCACTAGTATTCGGCCGGTGAAGGAAAAAGGTGGGGGCGGATCATCTCAGATCTGACCACCAGTTGTACTAGTATTCGGCTGGTGCTCTTGTACATGCTTCTCGGCCAATCGGCCACTACCGCGTGGTAATCCACACGCCCATGACTGGGTCATCAGGGAACGGTGGCGTACGCCACTCATGGACGCGGCCGCTTTTTGATCTGCGAAGGATTAGTGCAAACTAGCAGCATGGTTCAAAATAAATTATTCATTACAGAACAATCTAATCAGAAGAATATCACCTGGTTCATGTTGCAGCCAAAATTTCTTTCAATCTCGATCAACAAGGTCAGAACCGATGTAGATGAGTAAGCCATCGAACTGCGGCGAACGCCCAGCAGGCTCTCAATGAAAGCACCAATGTCGGTTCAATATCCGGCGTATCTCGTAGTAGGGGTCCTGAGCTAGGCGTCTTGGAGTGATGGTAACATGGACACGGGGTTTTACCTAGCTTCAGTCTCTCTTGATGAGATAATACCCTACATGCTGCTTTTGATTGTTTTCATATGGGTGTAGTACAGAGTACACGTATCTACCACGAGATTGTAGTAATGAATATGAGATTGTCTATTGACTAGCCTGGTCGCGGTTTATATATGCACCACAGGCCTAGGGTTTAGAGGAGTCCTTGTCTTGGGCGCCAAGTCTTGTGGAATCCTCCTTGTATGCGGCATGGGCTGTCCGAACTGGCCCATGAGTAAACGGCCATGGGGGTCCTCGGCCCAATCCAACTAATCGAGAGACGACGTGGTGAGTACCCCCTCGTCCAGGACACCGTCAGTTGAACTTAAGCATAATGCACAAACCTCAAAACACAAGCACTTCTCCTTTGTTCTCTAGAATCTTCCATATCTTAATTGCCCAAACCTTTTTTCTAAATGAATTGTCACTTTTTGTTTTTACCTTTACAATGCACAATTCCATGAATCTTAAAATAGTTTTTTATAAGCTAATTGATTTTGGATGAGATGAACTATAAGAATTAAACGAACATCTACATCATGCATATCTGGGAGTAGAGGCGGGAAATCGATGAGAGGAGTGGCGAGAAACAGTAGCCTATTTTGAATGAAAACCTAGTAGAGAAGGAAGCGTGAGCTACACGATGCATGTGCACAGTGCTTACCCATGTACTGCATGTGATGTCGAAAGGGCTCAGGGTTGCCGTTCGATCTAGGAGCATCCAACGGTGCACACGTACAATCCGTGGGGTTTGGGTTCTGGCCAGTCAGAACGCACGACTCAGATTGCGCGCGCAGCGGGGGGTATATCATACGGAAACCAACATTCGGTGCAAACCGGTGAAAACCATGAGAAAAAGATGTTTTGAAGTTTAAAAAAATATCAAAAAATGTAGGATGTTAAGAGGATGATGTTTTATTGCCACACAAAATTTGAAGTTGAAACACATTACGAGATGTGAGCTATGAAAAAGACAAAATTAGTGTTGAATAGTGTTGAATAGTAATGTCACTATCAGGGCGGAATTTGTCTTTTTCTTAGCTCACATCTCGTAATGTTTTTCAACTTGAAATTTTTTGTCGCAATAAAACATCACCTTCTTAACATCCCATATTTTTTCAGATTTTTATGGAACTTTAAAATATGGTTTCCGCGAAGTTTTCATTGAATATCGGCTTTCGTGAGTGAACTGTGTGCTATTCCATGGTGTCACGACATCGCACTTATATGTCGAGGAATTTTTTTCGTCCATTGTGGTGCAAGTTTTATTACAAGCCTCTTACGAACCGGAGCTTCTCTCAAAGAAGCCTCGTGGTTCCGATAGGGAAACGTGTCCCCCTTGTGGGCGAAACATAATCACTACCTCTTTTCGCCTTGTATTTTCTTCTACGGGCAACATGGAATGACAGGATATCCGTGCTGAAGTTTAAACTTATTCAGGGTTCGTTTGGCCTTTTTATACACTAATTGAGTTTCCTAGGCATTTAATGTCCATAATTCAAATCTGAACTACAAATACATGCTCCAGTTCACCAAAATGGCTAGAAAAATTATACATGTGTCCTTGGGTGCATGTTTAGGTCCCATGCCAAGAATGGGAACGAATTACAACCGTACCGGTGTCATGGCTCGTCCTCAAACATTTCGAAACTCGGTTTTTAAGTCCCCATAAATCCTAAACTCACCAGAAAGTCATCAAAGGTGCCATCGTGTCACGTCATGGCACATATATGTTGTGGTAAAAACATTGTCCAATTTGGGCCAAGCGTTATTACAAACCTCTTACAAAAACTGGAGCTTCTCTCAAAGAAGCCTCATGGTTCTGAAAGGGAAACGTGTTCCCCTTGTGGGCGAAACGTAATCACCGCCTCTTTTTGCCTTTTATTTTCTTCCACGGGCAACATGGAATGACAGGATATCCGTGCTGAAATTTAAACTTATTCAGGGTTCGTTTGGCCTTTTTATACACTAATTGAGTTTCCTAGGCATTTAATGTCCATAATTCAAATCTGAACTACAAATACATGCTCTAGTTTACCAAAATGGCTAGAAAATTTATACATGTGTCCTTGGGTGCATGTTTAGGTCTCATGCCAGGAATGGGAACGAATTACAACCATACTGGTGTCATGGCTCGTCCTCAAACATTTCGAATCTCGGTTTTTAAGTCCCCATAAATCCTAAACTCACCAGAAAGTCATCAAAGGTGGCATGGTGTCACGTCATGGCACATATATGTCGTGGTAAAAACATTGCCAATTTGGGCCAAGCTTTATTACAAACCTCTTACAAACCGGAGCTTGTCGCAAGAACCCTCGTGGTTTCGATAGGGAAACGTGTCCCCTTGTGGGCCAAACGATAATCACTCCCTCTTCTAGCCTCGTATTTTCTTCTACACGTGACACGGAAGAACTGGAAATTCGCGCTGAACTTCGAAATTATTCAGGGTTCGTTTGACCTTTTTTATTCATTAATGAGTTTTCTAGGCATTTAATGTCCATCATTCAAATCCGAACTACAAATACATGCTCCAGTGCACCAAAATGGCTAGAAAAAACGTACATGTTTAGGTCCCATGGAACAAATGGGAACGAATTCAACCATCTCACCGTCCTGGCTTGGCCACAAACATTGCGAATCTTGGTTTTAAATGTCTGTAAATCCAAAACTCACCAGGAAATCATGAAACTTGGCATGGTGTCACTACATGGTACATATAATTGTCCAATTTGGGCGAAGCTATATTACAAGCCTTTTACAAACCGGAGCCTGTCGCAACCCTCGTGGTTCCAGTAGGGAAACATGCCCCTCTTGTGGGCGAAACGACAATCGCTGCCTCTTCTCGCCTTGAACTTTATTTTCTACAGGCAACATAGAATAACAGGAGTGACTGGCTGAAATTTGAAACTGTTCAGGGTTCGTTTGGCCATTGTATATATATTACTAATTACTAAGTTTTCTATGCATTTAATGTAGTCCATAATTCAAATTTGAACTACAACCACATGCTCCAGTGAAGCAAAATGGGTGGGAAATCGTACATGTGTCATTGGGTGCATGTTTAGGTCTCATTTAAGGAATGAGAATGAATTACAAACTTGTCATCGTCCTGAAACAATGAGAATCTTGGTTTTTAAATCCCAGTAAATCAAAAAGTCACCCAAAAGACATGAAACTTGGCATGGTTTCATGACATGGCACATATATGCCGTGGTAAAAAAATCGTCCAGTTTGAGAAGAGGCGCACACATTAGTAGCCAACTAAGTCCTTTTTGAAACAAAAAGCTGACACGTTATTATCGCAAACGGTTGTATTATATTTACCGTGTCGAAATTTAACCATACTCGGTGGCGTGCGTGCGGCTGTTTGATTAGACAGGACGAGCGCGAGAAGTCTGCCGTGCAGGCTCGACGGGACGCGTGCGAGCAGTCCGCCGCGCAGGCTCGACGGGACGCATGCATCCTGTCCACCTCGCAGGCTCGATGGGACATGTGCGAGCAGCAAGGCCGCCCATGCTCACCAGGAAGCGAGCTCTTTGACCTACATGCACCAGCCGCCGCCCGCCTCTCTCATAACTTCTCCATTAATGGGTTAATTAAAGCACCTGGACGGAGGGTGTTTGCTTGTGATCCCATGGCAGCATTTGCTTTGTTCGTGTTTTCAACTCGTATTCCGCCCTAATTTAAATTGCCACATAGGGCAACGGATAATACGACCACGAATAAAATGGCAACGGATAATACGACGACAAATTTACAATGGCGCAGATAGTAATTGTCATACATATTCCGGATAATTTAAAATGCCACATGCGGCAAAGCCCGGAAGACACGGGGGCAAGAGAAGAAGGAAATTGCAGATAATGATCTGGGTCGCTATTGTCTCTACTCGTCGATGGATCGCCGGGCGGCGAAATCCTCCAGCTCCTTCAATTCCTCACGACTTTGCTTGAAAGCAGCCACGGATTCCTCCACCTCCTGCTCGCGCTCGATCCGGAGCTTCCTCAAGCCACCCATCAGTTCCTCGACGACCGCTTTCAATGTCATCTCCGAGGCACTGCTCTGCTCATGCAGCATCTTCCAGCCGGCGGCCTCCTCCTCCTTCTCGGCGACCAACTTGAGGAGCTTCGCATTGTCACCCATGAGTTGCTCGACGAGGCCGGTCGCCTTGTCAACCGAGGCATCACTGATCTTGAGCAGCTTCATCAAGCCGTCGACCAACTCTTGCTGCGTACTGACGCCAGCGAGAATGTCATCGTCGCCGGCGAAGGACTTCAGGAATGCCGGCTCATCACGATGGCCGATGCCGTGAATGCGCTTGTGAGAGCCCTCTCGTGCCCATGAGAGCTCGTTCGAGGGCTCCGCGGCACGCCGGGACATCTTTGATGCAGCTGCGGCTTCGCGGCGGAACCTCTCTAGTGCTTCCGCGGCCTTGGTCTTTGCTGCCTGGTTATATGTCCACCCTAAACTCCTCCAACCGGTCATGGTGGAACGACTTGATAGAAAAAACCAGTTTTGTGGGTGATGAGGAGAGGAACTGTGAAGTAATTTTCGAGTGGGTAGTTTTTATAGCCCGATGCTAAGTGTGAACACATATTAGTTTGATAGGTGTGAACAGATTTGCAATTACTTATTGCGTTGCAATCAGCAATGTGACGAGAAACAAGGTCAAAATTTATTAATGGCAGAAGGTTGACCACGTGGTTGCTCGCCGTTGAGGCGGCCGCGGCGCGCTCCGCTCTGGCGTCCCTGCGCACTCTGCTTGCCGTTGAGGCAAAGTTACAATGGCAACGGTTAATAATTCTTAATAATTGTCTTACATATTCATGATAATTTAAAATGCCAAATGCGGCAAGGCCTAGAACACTCACGACCTACATATGCATACAATTATAATAAAATATAAGCTAAAAGGCTGAGCTGGCGGCCTTCCGACGATGGTCTTCTCGGACTCCATGATCAGCATAGCACCCTTGCGGCAGTTCACTCCGAGTGTCCCGACCCGCCTCCGCCTACGGAGCTACTGGCGCCGGGAGGATCTTGGGGCTGCTGTGCCTCTTCCAGAAGAGCTTGATAGTGTGCAATTGCGCGCATGACAACTCCACGGAACCGCTCCATTTCCATGTCTCTAGCCTGGTAGCAAATTCTGTCGATCACCTGCATCCTCAGGATATCACGTTGGCGATGTTCTACTTCATCGGGGACGTCAACTCCACCAAGGATTCGCTCGAGCCTGGCCACCACATCATCGGGATCGAGGTTGACACGGCCGCCGCGGGCAATCATGAAGCCGCAGGCTGCCTTTGTATTGACTGAATCACAGAGGTCCTCTGCCCATTCCTTGCGGGGCATCAGGCTCTCGATGAGCACTGGTGACGGCGGTTCTTCAGGTTGGTCGTCGATCATGCCTCCGAGCAGCTCTGGATCTTTTGCACGATGGATGGCAAACTGCTCATCACACCTCCTCTACAATATGTCGATTGTGCTCCCAAGGACTGTGACGCCGATATCGCTGCCTATGGGCCATGGTGCCTGCACTGGCCGATGAAGCTCTTGCTCCCCGACCTGCTCCGGCTCGTTCTCCTCGCCGAAGATGTAACGCAGGTAGGCATCGACGTCGAAGCTTTGGTCGTTGACTGTCATGCTTGGAATAACTAATGGTAGATGGGTGAGGACTAGATCTTCGCAGAGTGTCGCGACAGTGTGTTGCCGCCTGGGTTATATGTAGGAAGCCGTTAGCTGGTGGCGGGAACCCGGTGAGGGAATAGGCGTGGATTTTGCAATTCACCCATGTGGAGCGTGGGAAGCATTCGCTCGAGCGCGGGAAGACTATGTGGAGCACACACACAACCCGAATACCGTATCCGGTGCCACGTGTTATTTATCACACAAGTGTTAACATAAGGAAATGCATGTATAACTTACTAATCATCGCACAGGAGTACTCGCAGACGCATCGTGTGCGATACTCCTAGCCACCGCAAGCAACTAGTTTGTATTTTTCAATGTTTTTTGTACACACAGAATCGCACATGAACTAACTGTATTAACTGTCTGTGTTGTAAATTCTCATCACAAACAGTTCATCCGAGTCGGCTGTTTGCCACGTATCACACACATCTTGTTAAGTTGAACCGTTTCTGTTGCGTTCGCTAATCGAAAACAGTTCATCCGAGTGAACCGTATGCCCTATATCACACACACCTTGATCTGGCTAACCGTTTATGTTGCACTCCATAATAGCAAATGGTTCATCGGAGCGAACTGTATGTCGTATATCGCACACACATTGATATGGCTGCCCATTTCTGTTGTTCTGCCTCATCGCAAACAGTTCGAACGGGTTAACCGTGTGCCCTGCATCGCACACGCAACTAAAATCTGAACCGTGTTTGATGCATCCTCCATCGCAAACGTTTTGCACCTTTTTTGACGTTTTTTTACATCCCCGTTTGTGATTAATGCATCGCACACAGTTTCGTGAAAGGGTCTCTGATCGTAGTGTCGCGTTAGCAGCATCCTGCAGTAGTGAATCATAATCTCGATCTATGCCAACTCAAGAAACACCTTCGGAGATACCAATAGAGCATCTTTATGATCACCTAGTTACGTTGTGATGTTTGATAGCACACAAGGTATTCCTCCGGTATCCAGGAGTTGCATAATCTCATAGTCGAAGGAATATGTATTTGACATGAAGAAAGCAATAGCAATAAACTGAACGATCAATATGCTAAGCTAACGGATGGGTCTTGTCCATCACATCATTCTCCTAATGATGTGATCCCATTATCAAATGACAACACATGTATTCACACTAGGGACATGGTATTTGTTTAATGAGCTAGTCTAGTGGAGGCTCACTAGGGACATGGTATTTGTTTATGTATTCACACATGTATTTAAGTATCCGATCAATACAATTCTAGCATGAATAATAAACCTTTATCATGAATAAGGAAATATAAAATAACAACTTTATTATTGCCTCTAAGGCATATTTCGTCCAGCCTCCCACATGGACTAGAGTCAATAATCTAGATTACATTGTGATGAATCAAACACCCATGGAGTCTTGGTGCTGATCATGTTTGCTCGCGGAAGAGGCTAGTCAACGGATCTGCCACATTCAAATCCGTATGTACTTTCCAAATTTCTATGTCTCCATCCTTGACCTTTTCATGAATGGAGTTGAAGCGTCTCTTGATGTGTTTGGTTCTCTTGTGAAACCTGGATTCCTTCGCCAAGGCAATTGCTCCAATGTTGTCACAAAGGATTTTCATTAGACCCGATGCACTAGGTATTACACCTGGATCAGATATGAACTCCTTCATCCAGACTCCTTCATGCACTGCTTCCGAAGCAACTATGTACTACGCTTCACACATAGATCCCGCCACAACACTCTACTTGGAACTACACCAACTGAGAGCTCCACCATTCAATATAAATACGCATCCGGTTTGCGACTTAGAGTCATCCGGATCAGTGTCGAAGCTAGCATCGACGTAACCATTTACGACGAGCTCTTCGTCACCTCCATAAATGAGAAACATATCCTTGGTCCTTTTCAGGTACTTCAAGATGTTCTTGACCGCTGTTTAGTGATCCACTCCTGGATTACTTTGGTACCTCCCTGCCAAACTTATGGCAAGGCACACATCAGATATGGTACATAGCATAGCATACATGATAAACCCTATGGCTGAGGCATAGGGAATGATTTTCATTTTCTCTCTATCTTCTGTAGTGGTCGGGCTTTGAGTCTGACTCAACTTCACACCTTGTAACACAGGCAAGAACCCTTTCTTTGACTGATCCATTTTGAACTTCTTCAAAACTTTATGAAGGTATGTGCTTTGTGGAAGTCCTATTAAGCGTCTCGATCTATCCCTATAGATCTTGATGCCCAATATATAAGCAGCTTCACCGAGGTCTTTCATTGAAAAGTACTTATTCAAGTATCCTTTTATGCTATCTAGAAATTCTATATCATTTCCGATCAACAATATGTCATCCACATATAATATCAAAAATGCTACAGAGCTGCCACTCACTTTATTGTAAATACAGGCTTCACCGTAAGTCCGTATAAAACCATATGCTTTGATCACCTCATCAAAGCGTATATTCCAACTCCGAGATGCTTGCACCAGTCCATAGATGGATCGCTGGAGCTTGCACACTTTGTTAGCACCTTTAGGATCGACAAAACCTTCTGGTTGCATCATATACAACTCTTCTTTAAGAAATCCATTTAGGAATGCAGTTTTGACGTCCATTTGCTAGATTTCATAATTATAAAATGCGGCAATTGCTACATGATTCGGACTGACTTAAGCATCTCTACGGGTGAGAAGGTCTCATCGTAGTCAACCCCTTGAACTTGTCGAAAACCTTTCGCGACAAGTCGAGCTTTGTAGATGGTGACATTACCATCAGCGTCTGTCTTCTTCTTGAAGATCCATTTATTCTCAATGGCTTACCGATCATTGGGCAAGTCCACCAAAGTCCACACTTTGTTCTCATACATGGAATCTCAGATTTCATGGCCTCAAGCCATTTATCGGAATCTGGGCTCATCGTAGCTTCTTCATAGTTTGTAGTTCGCCTTGGTCTAGTAACATGACTTCCAAAATAGGATTACTGTACCACTCTGGTGCGGATCGTGCTCTGCTTGACCTATGAGGTTCAGTAGTAACTTGATCTGAAGTTTCATGATCATCATCATTAGCTTCCTCTCTAGTTGGTGTAGGCATCACAGGAACGGTTTTCTGTGATGAGCTACTTTCCAATTCAAGAGAAGGTACAATTACCTCATCAAGTTCTACTTTCCTCCCACTCACTTCTTTCGAGAGAAACTCCTTCTCTTGAAAGGTTCCATTCTTGGCAACAAAGATCTTGCCTTCGGATTTGTAGTAGAAGGTGTACCCAACTGTTTCCTCAGGGTATCCTATGAAGACGCACTTCTCCAATTTGGGTTCGAGCTTATCAGGCTGAAGCCTTTTGACATAAGTGTCGCAACCCCAAACTTTAAGAAATGACAACTTAGGTTTCTTGCCAAACCACAGTTCATACAGTGTCATCTCAATGGATTTAGATGGTGCCCTATTTAACGTGAATGCGGCTGTCTCTAATGCATAACCCCAAAATGATAGTGGTAAATCGGTAAGAGATATCATAGATCGCACTTAAAGTATGGTTGCGACGTTCGGACACACCATTACGCTGTGGTGTTCTAGGTGGTGTGAGTTGTGAAACAATTCCACATTGTTTTAAATGAAGGCCAAACTCGTAACTCAAATATTTGCCTCCGCGATCAGATCATAGAAACTTTATTTTCTTGTTACGATGATTCTCAACTTCACTCTGAAATTCTTTGAACTTTTAAAATGTTTCAGACTTTTGTTTCATCAAGTAGATATACCCATACCTACTCAAATCATCTGTGAAGGTCAGAAAATAACGATACCCACCGCGTGCTTCAATACTCATCAGACCGCATACATCGGTATGTATTATTTACAATAAGTCATTAGCTTGCTCCATTGTTCCGGAGAACGGAGTTTTAGTCATCTTGCCCATGAGGCATGGTTCACAAGTATCAAATGTTTCATAATCAAGTGATTCCAAAAGTCCATCTGCATGGAGTTTCTTCATGCGCTTTACACCAATATGACCTAAACGGCAATGCCACAAATATGTTGCACTATCATTATCAACTTTGCATCTGTTGGCATCAATATTATGAATACGTGTATCACTACAATCAAGATTCAACAAGAATAGACCACTCTTAAAGGGTGCATGACCATAAAAGATATTGATCATATAAATAGAACAACCATTATTCTCTGACTTAAATGCATAACCGTCTCGCAATAAACAAGATCCAGATATAATGTTCATGCTCAACGGGGCACCAAATAACAATTATTCAGGTCTAAAACTAATCCCGATGGTAGATGTAGAGGTAGCGTGCCGACGGCGATCACATCAACCTTGGAGCCATTTCTGACGCGCATCGTCACCTCGTCACTAGTCAATCTTCTTTTATTCCGCAGCTCCTGTTTCTATTTACAAATATGAGCAATCGAACCAGTATCAAATACCCAGGTGCTGCTATGAGCATTAGTAAGGTTCACATCAATAACATGTATATCAAATATACCTTTATTCACTTTGCCATCCTTCTTATCCGCCAAGTATTTGGGGCAGTTCCGCTTCCAGTTACTAGTCCCTTTGCAATAGAAGCACTCAGTTTTAGGCTTGGGTCCATCTTTGGGCTTCTTCCCGGGAGTGGCAACTTGCTTGCCATTCTTCTTGAAGTTTCCTTTCTTTCCCTTGCCCTTTTTCTTGAAACTAGTGGTCTTGTTAACCATCAACACTTGATGCTCCTTCTTGATTTCTACCTCCGTGGCCTTAAGCATTGCGAAGAGCACAGGAATCATTTTATTCATCCCTTGCATATTATAGTTCATCACAAAGCCTTTGTAGCTCGGTGGCAGTGATTGAAGAACTCTGTCGATAACACTATCAACCGGAAGTTCAACTCTCAGCTGAGTCAAGTGGTTATGATACCCAGACATTTTGAGTATGTGTTCACTGACAAAACTGTTCTCCTCCATCTTGCAGCTATAGAACTTGTTGGAGACTTCATATCTCTCAACTCGGGCATTTCTTGAAATATTAACTTCAACTCCTGGAACATCTCATATGCTCCATGACGTTCAAAGCGTCTTTGAAGTCCCGGTTCTAAGCTGTAAAGCATGGCACACTGAACTATCGAGTAGTCATCAGATCAAACTTGCCAGATGTTCATAACATTAGCTTCAGCTCCTGCAGCAAGCCTCTCACCTAGCGGTGCGTCAAGGACATAATTCTTATGTGCCGCAATGAGGATAATCCTCAAGTTACGGACCCAATTTGTGTAGTTGTTGAGGAACGTTGCATGGGAAACAAAAGAATTCCTACGCTCACCAAGATCCAATCTAGGAGATGACCATCTACGAGAGGAGAGATTGGATCTACATACCCTTGTAGATCGCTAAGCGGAAGCATTAAGAAATGCGGTTGATGTAGTCGAACGTCTTCGTGATCCAATCATGATTCGTCCCGCGAACTCCCGATCCAAGTGCCGAACGGACGGCACCTCTGTGTTCAACACACGTACGGCTTGATGACGCCTTCACCTCCTTGATCCAGTGAGCGATGGTGAAGTAGTAGCTTGAGTCCTCCAGCAGCACGACGGCGTGGTGGCAGCGGTGGTGGCGGAATCTCAGCAGAGCTTCGCCAAGCGCTATGGAGAGGAAGAAGACTACGAGAGAGAGGAGGGGCAGCGCCGTGACGTATGAGGGTGCGGCTGCCCTCTCTCTACCTATCTATATATAGGGGGAAGGGGGAGAGGGGGGCGCCCCTAGGGGATCCCATTTAGGGCCGGCAGCCACAAGAGGGAAACCCTAGATGGGTTTCCCCCCCTTAGGAGACTTGGCCTCCAAGCCAAAGGGGTGGGACCCTAGGGGAGCACCCCCGACCTCCTCTGGCAACGTGGGATGGGGGGAGGGGGGCGCACAACACCTTAGTGGGCTGGTTTGCCCCCTCCCCTTGGCCCATGAGGCCCCCAACACTTGTCGGGGCCCCCCGAAACCCCTTTCGGTCATGCTCGTCATCACCCGGTACCCCCGGAACAATTCTGGACTCCAATACCCTTCATCCAATATATCAATCTTCACCTCCGGACCATTCTGGAGTTCCTCGTCATGTTCGGGATCTCATCCGGGACTCCGGACAACCTTCGGGAACCACCATAATGACTCAACTATAATTATATCGTCACCAAACGTTAAGTGTGTAGACCCTGCGGGTTCGAGAACTATGCAGACATGACCGAGACACCTCTATGTTCAATAGCCAATAGCGGGACCTGGATGCCCATATTGGTTCCTACATATTCTATGAACATCTTATCGGTCGAACCTCGATGTCAAGGATTCAGCTAATCCTGTATACAGTTCCCTTTGTCTATCGTTATGTTACTTCTCCGAGATTCGATCGTCGGTATCCCCATACCTAGTTCAATCTCATTACCGGCAAGTCTCTTTACTCGTTCCGTAATACAAGATCCCGTGGCTAACCCATTAGTCACATTGCTTGCAAGCTTACTATGATGTTGTATTACCCAGTGGGCCCTGAGATACCTCTCCATCATACGGAGTGACAAATCCCAGTCTTGATCCATGCCAACTCAACAGACGCCCTCGGAGATACCTGTAGAGCACCTTTATAGTCACCCAGTTACGTTGCGATGTTTGGTACACACAAGGTACACCTCCGGTGTCAGTGAGTTGCATGATCTCATGGTCATAGGAACAAATACTTGACATGCAGAAAACAGTAGCAATAAACTTGACACGATCATATGCTACGTTTATAGTTTGGGTCTTATCCATCACATCGTTCTCCTAATGATGCGACCCCATTATCAATTGACAACTCAGCCTATGGCTAGGAAACCATAGCCATCTTTGATCAACGAGCTAGTCTAGTAGAGGCTCACTAGGGACACGTTGTTGTCTATGTATCCACACATGTATCTGATTTTCCTATTGTAGGATAGTAAGTATGTCTAGAGGGGGGTGATTAGACTACTTGACCAATTAAAAATCTAGCCTTTTCCCAATTTTAGTTCTTGGCAGATTTTAGCAACTTAGCACAAGTCAAGCAATCAACCTACACATGCAATTCTAAGAGTGTAGCAGCGGAAAGTAAAACAATTGCATATGAAGGTAAAGGGAGGAGATTGAGGGAGCAAACGCAATGTTGACACGGAGATTTTTTATCCATGGTTCCGATAGGTGGTGCTATCGTACATCCACATTGATGGAGACTTCATCCCACGAAGGGTAACGGTTGCGCGAGTCCACGGAGGGCTCCATCCACGAAGGGTCCACGAAGAAGCAACCTTGTCTATCCCACCATGGCCGTCGCCCACGAAGGACTTGCCTCACTCGGGTAGATCTTCACGAAGTAGGCGATCTCCTTGCCCTTACAAACTCCTTGGTTCAACTCCACAATCTTGACAGAGGCTCCCAAGTGACACCTAGCCAATCTAGGAGACACCACTCTCCAAGAAGTAACAAATGGTGTGTTGATGATGAACTCCTTGCTCTTGTGCCTCAAATGATAGTCTCCCCAACACTCAACTCTCTCTCATAGGGTTGGATTTGGTGGAAAGATGATTTGAGTGGGCTAGAGATCAAGATTTATGTGGTTGGAATGGAATATCTTGACCTCAACACAAGTGTAGGTGGTTCTCTCTCAGAAAATGTATGTTGGAAGTGTAGGCATGTTCTGATGGCTCTCTCCACGAATGAAGAGTGGGTGGAGGGGTATATATAGCCTCCACACAAAATCTAACCGTTACACACAAATCACCAAACTCGACAGGACCTAATCAGAGAACTCGGTTAGACCGATTTAGTTCATAATTTGACCGTTAGGGTTTTCGGTGGGACCAACACGTCAACTCGGTAAGACCGATTTCGTTAGGTTTAGGGCATAACGTAATCTCGGTGAGACCGATTACACAAACTCGGTGAGACCGAGTTTGGTAATAGACAAACAGAGAGTTGGTCAGGCAAACTCGGTGGGACTGATTCGTTCATCTCGGTTAGACCGAAACGTTACGAAAGGGAAACAGAGAGTCTGCATTGCAATCTCGGTGGGACCGGTCGCTCATCTCGGTTTGACCGAAACGTTATGAAGGGAAATAGAGAGATTGCAATCCCATCTCGGTGAGACCGAGATCCCTATCGGTGAGACCAAAAAGACTAGGGTTTCTGGCAGTGGCTATGTCAATATAACTCGGTGGTGCCGGATAGACAGTTTCGGTGGGGCCGAGTTTGACTTTTGGTTTGGGACATATGTGGATGTGAGAAAGTAGTTGAGGGTTTTTGGAGCATATCACTAAGCACTTTGAGCAAGAAACTCATTAAGCAACACCTCACCCCCTCTTAATAGTATTGGCTTTTCCTATGGACTCAATGTGATCTTGGATCACTAAAATGAAAATGTAGAGTCTTGTGCTTTGAGCTTGAGCCAATCTTTTGTCCTTAGCATTTTGAGGGGTCCACTTTCTAATCCATGCCATGCCAATCATTGAGCTTTCCTAAAATATTTATCTTGAAATAGCATTAGCTCAATGAGCTATATGTTGTTAGGAATTACCAAACCACCCAGGGATAGTTGCACTTTCAATCTCCCCCTTTTTGGTAATTGATGACAACATATATATCAAAGCTTCGACAAATGATAGTAAGATTGAAAAACATCGTCGCTTTGAGAAGTATGTGATAAGAAAGAGCTCCCCCTAAATTTGTGCATTATTTAAAATTTGCTTTTGAATGCAAATGCACAATCGATTAGGATCTTGGGTTACTCTTCCGTGCCACATACATCTTGGTGGAGCGCTCAAAATGATAGAAGTTAAAAGCATGCACTCATCACCAAGCAAGTGAATGATCATATAAGAATATAAGAGATAATATCATCCAACAAGCATTAAGGGTAGCATATGATCAAACACATGATCAAACAAGTATCTCACAAGCACATAAAGTATCTCACACAAGCACACAATAAAAAGTATCAACCAAAATAGCAAGAGAGAAAAAAAAAAGCAACACTCTCTCTCGAAGCCTATGATCTATACATTTTTCTCCCCCATTGGCAACAAGTTACCAAAAAGTTCAAAAATGCATAGTGCTAAATGACTCTCAGGCTTGATCTTCGGTAGGTGGTGTAGAGATGACTCCAAGGATGAAAGCTTCTGTTGATGTAGCTAGAGCTGGTGGAGTGGCTGCTGGAGGTGGCACTGGAGCTGTAGCTGCTGGAGCTGATGCTGTAGCTTGAGTATCTATGACTGGCACTGCAGCAGATCTCTGTCCCCTGGGCACTCTAGCAAAAGCATCTGTAGTAGACTTGCCCTTCTTCTCCTCTACTTCCTCCTGTAGCTGCTCAACTGCAGTTTGGATCTCAATTACCTTGACATCCAGATCATAGAATTTTTGCTCAATGATACTCTCCAAACTCTCCTGGTTTTGAGTCAGGGTGGCCAAGCCCTTCTCAATCCTCAAAGTGGATTGGATCAGATATCCAAATTGATCTTGTTTGGATTTCAAGAACACTTGAGATGCCTCTTCAACAGTTGGCATCTTTGCAGCTTTCTCTGCCCTTGCCTGCTCTCTCTTCTCATGTGCTTGAGCTGATGATGGTTCATTTTCATTCATGACAACAGTGTTGTCTTCAAATTCAAGGTAGATGGGCAGGTGCTCCTTATCCAACAGATATTTGCCTGTGCCCATCTTGGAGTTGATGAGCTCCTGAATTTGTGGGGCATACCCACAACTTCTCTTCTGATCAGCTGCTGTCCTTTTGATTGTCTCCACAATCAGACTCATGACTTTGAACTTTTGAGGCACATCAAACAAATGTAGCAAGTTGATAGCATGTCCTCTTATCATCTTGTGATCACCTGACTTGGGTAGCAATGTGTGCCTTAGGATCTAATTGATGGTAGGCAGACCAGACAACAAGAAGTGGACAGATCCAAACTTATGAGTCTCCAAAGCATCATATGGGATCTCTCTGTACATGTTGGCCATCGTGTTATGGTCTTTCTTCTTTTCAACATAAACATCCAAGTCATCCTCACTTTCTTCTGGGGCATTGATCAACTGAGCCCATTCTTCAATAGAAGATTGGTACCTTGTACCTTCAGACATCCAAATGATCTTCCCATCTGGGTAGAAGTGGGCAGTGGAGTAAAACTGCATGATCAGCTCATCATTCCACTTGGTGAGCTTCTGGGCAACAAATGTATCAACTCCACATGCCTTGAAGCTGTCATATACACCTGGATAGTGATCTTCATTCTCCTTGATGTACTCCCATTCAACCCATCTCATGTCACACACTACGGGCTTCTTGTCAAGCAAAATTGTCTCATAGAAATTTGATGTTCCTTAGTGTGAAACATGTAGTCAACAACAGTTCTCCTCCAGACAGCATATGGATCAGACTGTCTCCATAATCTCAGTCCTGAATCCTTCCTGATTTTCATGTTCTCTGCAACAGGATGTGCATCATTGTGGTCAGGGATCTTGGGCTTCAGCTTTCTCAAAACAAGTGAATCATCTTCTTCTTCTTCAGCAGCTTCAGGCACTGTGGTTTTGTTCTTCTCCTCAGCAGGAATACTGCTGGTGTTCCTCTTGGGTTTAGGCTTCTGAGCTAGAGCAGCTGCCTTGGGAGCAGCTTTGGGCTTAGATGGAGCAGCCCCTGATCTGATTGCATCTCCCATGAGCTTCTGAGCTTTGGGTGCTGGTGCAGCATCCTCTTGTTCTTCCTCTTCTCTTTCAGAGTCTCTCTTCATTGAGGGCTTGCCAAGAACTCTGGCAGTAGTGGTTCTTGCCCTCTTCTTCTTCTTACCATCACCTACTGCTTCACCATCTTCTGATTCAATGGTGAACTTCATAGTTTCACCTGTGGCAACTTTCTTTGGCTTGGAAGCTTCAGCAGTAGAGGCTCTGGCTTTTAACATTGGAACTCTTCTTGCTGGAGCCTTTGTTTTCATTCCAGGCTTTGTTGCAGCAGCAGTGCTATATTCCTTCTTCAGCACCTTCTTTCTTGAAGTGGCCTCATCCTCAACAGCCACATAATCTTCATCTTCAGAATCTGAGGTTTTCTTCTTCCTTGTGCTGGTAGCTACCTTGGGCAAGTTACTAGGTGTGCTCCTGCTGCCCTCATCATAGCTCCCTGAGGGACTAGTGCCCTCACTCAACTGAACCTACTCTTCAGACTTGTTCTGACTATCACTTTGATCAGACATCTCTTCAAGCTCACTGACAGCAGACCCTGTGAATAGGTTGTAGATGAGGTAGAGTAGATGAGCATCACAAAGTACAGAGGTTTTGCAAAAAAAATAGTCAAAAAGCTTAGTTCTAGTTCTCTACAGAAGTGATCTCGGAGCTACCGAATTGACAAACTCGGTGATACTGAAGCAACACTTGGAACCTAAACTAGTGAACTCGGTAGGGCCGAGTCACTGTTTGGTGGCACCGAGATTGCTAGGGTTTCACAGAATCCTGAACTCAGTCACACCGATTTGCACGTTTCGGTCAGACCGAAAAGCGCATGTGCAATGGCCAAGGTCGAATCGGTGAGACCGATTTCTACAGTTCGGTCGGTCCGAGATGAGTTCTGCGGAGAGCTAACCCTAAATTTTTTGAATCAATCTAGACCTAAGGAAGTTTTTGCTGGAAGGATCAATCTCAATCGTGGCAAGAAACATGGTATTGTCCTTGTGTTAGGAATCAAAATGAAAAAGACAGCACAAGGGGTCGAACACTTACCCTAGAGCGGCGAGTGTTCGCTACGGCGGCAACGGCGGAGCAGATTGCCGTTGACGGCGGCGGAGACCAGCTGCGGGAGGTTGCTGGTGGCGAGAAGACGATCCGGAGACCCAAAGAGGCAGAGCAGGTTACGTGCGGGTGAAGGGTTTCGGAAAAATTTCCAAAATTTGACCGATCGGTATATATAACCTGACCATGTCGGTGTGACCGAGTGGAACAGCTCGGTGGCACCAAGATGCAAATCTGCAGGCAGTTACTGCAACTCGGTGTGACCGAAAGGTTCTAATCGGTTGCACCGAGATTAAAAACCTAGATCAACTTAGTGATCTCGGTAGGACCGAAAAGGATGAATCGGTCAGACCGAAATGCACAAAGAGGTTTTGGAAGTTTAAGTCTAGGACGAATCAGGGACTCCGAGTGTTCCTCACATAGAGTGGTTCGAATCTGACTTGATCAAACTTTGTGATGTAGCATGAATAGAGTTTGAGACGAGAAAAGCATAGATAGCTAGAGGAAGTTCTTAGGCATTCTTGTCCATCCATTTGGCAAAAGAGAAAAAGCCAAACAATCAAACCAACAAATGGATGTCCTTGAATGAGTAAAATATGCATCCAACATGCTCACACAATTAAAATGGCAAATGAAATATGTGACAAAGCATGCACAAACACTCTAGCATCTATCAAGCAATTGGCGATGACTAGGTCATCTATATATGAGTATATTGACTTAGGAGTCAAATGAGAACATTTGATCATAGGTCATACTCATCGTTTAAGCACAAGTGGGGTTACCACTTTTACATAAAGCATTGTTGTGCTCACACCATTAGAGTTGCTTTAGCTCAATTGTAGAGTAAATCTCCCCCTAGATGTGATATCCCCCCTAAGAGGGATGAACTAACCTTGGGCTTTGTCGATGATGACTTCATGTAGGTGTTGAAGATGTGGATGCTCAAAGTTGATGTAGATCATTCGGAGCAATCCATTGGAATGAGTTGCACTTTCAATACCTACACGGGTTAGTCCCACAAGGAACAAGCAAGGATATCCATAGACATAGAGTGATGTATACACAAGATGTTGTCCATGAAAGCATTAGGTTACCTTGTCCCTTGTCTTACCAACAAGAGGGTTTGTGACTCCTTGGACTAGTGCAAGATGTGGAAGTTGTTTGCACTTGTCATTGCCAAAATGATAAGAGTGAAGTATGTTGGCGGAGTCACCCTCAAGAACTCTCTAGTTCTTCTTCTTCGGGATCCACACCATCTTGATGGGAATCCTTGGAGTTGTAGTCATACTTGATGAAGTAGAACTTGATGTAGTTTTGGGAACCCACTTGACTAAGGCCTTAGGTGCTTCTTCAAATGCATCAATTTCCTCTTGAAGCTTGGCCTTGACTTTTTGCTTGTGGTCTTGTGGCGGAAGATCATCTTGAGCTTGTGTTCCTTTGAAAGAAGTAGGATCATACTTCTCTTGTTGAGGAACAAACTTCGTCTTGGGGTATTGATCTTCTTCCCACTCAACTCCATTGGCATTGAACTTTCGTTCAAAACCAACACCTTGATTCTTCCGGTGTCTTCCTTGCTTGCGTACAATTTCCTCAAATTGCTTACTTCCGGCAAGGCTCTTGTAAACACCTTTCTCTATAATTCCCTTCAATAAGCTATTTTCTTGCTCAAGTGTAACTTGGCTAAGAGAATCGTTAGTGGAATCAAGAGAACTACTAGAAGCAACATCATTGGATTTAGCATGACTATTGTTACTACTAGATGAAGAATCTTTCTTGCTCTTGTTGTTAGATTTAACTTGTGGCATGTAAGTAGACAAGAGTAAACGCTTGGCAATGTAAGAAGAACTTTTCTTGCGAAGATCATCATTGATCGCCTTTAAAAACTCATGCTCTTGCTCAAGGTTGAGCTTTTCAAAGTGTAGCTTCTCATGAGTCTTTAAAAGTTCTCGATGATCTTCCAAGGTAGTTTCATGAGCTAACTTCAGAGTGTTTACTTCTTTAGTTAGACGCTCAATCTTCTTCTTATCATCATCATTCGTTTTATCTTGATTAGCATGATTAATAGCACATTCATCATAGTTTTCATAAATAGAGTTGTCAACAAGTAAGTCATCATCTCCTATCAAATCATCTTCATCACTATTGAAATCAACATACTCGGGGTGTGTTACCTTTGGACCTTTAGCCATGAAGCATCTCCCACTTCCTTCATTTGGTGATTCAAATATGTCGTAGGAGTTGGTTGTCACAAGTGCTAGTCCGGCAACACCTTCATCTTGAGTATATTCGGAGTCGGAGTGATAACTTCTTTCGGAGTGATTGTCGGAGTCGGAGCCGGATACCCATTCACCAACACGAGCTTGATGTCTTCTTTTTGTGTAGCTCCTTGATGACTTGTCCTTCCTTTCTGAATCCTTGCTTCTCCGAGAGGGTCTTCGTTCATAACGATCATCTCTACTTCTTCTTTCTCTTGATGGTGATTCTTCTCTTGTAACGCCCACGATACGGCTATATCTCCCACGTTTCGAGGCACGACTTAGAGGCATAACCGCATTGTAGGTATTGTCGCAAGAAGGGTCATCTTCACACAATCCCATGTAATGAACAAGAATGGGATAACGAGAGTTGGCTTACAATCGCCACTTCACACAATACATAAATTAATTCATACATCATCCAAAATCCACACATAGACCGACTACGGTCAAATCCAAATAAAAATAAGATAACCCCAAATGCTAGATCCCCGATCATCCCAACTGGGCTCCACTACTGATCATCAGGAAAAGAAACATAGTAACGACCACGTTCCTCATCGAACTCCCACTTGAGCTCGGTTGCGTCATCTGCACTGGTATCGTCGGCACCTGCAACTGTTTTGGTAGAATCTGTGAGTCACGAGGACTCAGCAATCTCACACCCGCGAGATCAAGACTATTTAAGCTTATAGGAAAGGATGGTGTAATGAGGTGGAGCTGCAGCAAGCACTAAGCATATATGGTGGCTAACATACGCAAATGAGAGCGAGAAGAGAAGCAACGCAACGGTCGCGAAGCTAGAAATGATCAAGAAGTGATCCTGAAACTACTTACGTTCATGCATAACTCAAACCGTGTTCACTTCCCGGACTCCGCCGAAAAGAGACCATCACGGCTACACACACGGTTGATGTATTTTAGTTAAGTCAATTGACAAGTTCTCTACAACCGGACATTAACAAATTCCCATCTGCCTCATAACCGCGGGCACGGCTTTCGAAAGATAATACCCTGCAGGGGTGTCCCAACTTAGCCCATTATAAGCTCTCACGGTCAACGAAGGATAAACCTTCTCCCGGGAAGAACCGATCAGTCTCGGAATCCCGGTTTACAACACATTTCGACAATGGTAAAACAAGACCAGCAAAGCCGCCCGAATGTGCCGACAAATCCCGATAGGAGCTGCACATATCTCGTTCTCAGGGCACACCGGATAAGCGAAGCGTACAGGTACCAACGTAACCCAAGTTGCCAAGGGACGGTCCCGCACGGTGCTCTAGTTTGGACCAGCACTCAGAGGAACACTGGCCCGGGGGTTTAAATAAAGATGACCCTCGGGCTCGCGAAAACCCAAGGGAAAAAGGCTTAGCTGGCAAATGGTAAAACCAAGGTTGGGCCTTGCTGGAGGAGTTTATTCAAGGCGAACTATCAAGGGGGTCCCATAAATCACCCAACTGCGTAAGGAACGCAAACTCAAGGAACATAATACCGGTATGACGGAAACTAGGGCGGCAAGAGTGGAACAAAACACTAGGCATAAGGCCGAGCCTTCCACCCTTTACCAAATATATAGATGCATTAATTAAATAAGAGATATTGTGATATTCCAAAAATATCCATGTTCCAACATGGAACCAACTTCAACTTCACCTGCAACTAGCAACGCTATAAGAAGGGCTGAGCAAAAGCAGTAACTTAGCCAAACAACGGTTTGCTAGGAAAAGATGGTTAGAGGCTTGGCATGGCAATATGGGAGGCATGATATAGAAAGTGGTAGGTAGCGCAACATAGCAATAGAACGAACAACTAGCAAAGTAAAGATAGAAGTGATTTCGAGGGTATGGTCATCTTGCCTGCAAGGTTCTCAGAGTTGTCGAAAGCTTGATCCTCGTAAGCGTACTCCACAGGTTCCTCGTTCACGAACTCGTCTCCTGGCTCTACCCACAGCAAGAACACAAGCAATGGAACCATAATCAATCACAGGAAATGCACAAGCAACATGATGCAAAATATGCATGATATGCGAGATGTGGTATGCGATGCATATGCGTGCTCCGGAAGAAAAAGAATGAACAAGGCAGTAACTTGGCAAACCAAGTATGCCACTGGAAAGATGAGATGATTTCGGTCGAAATCGATATAAAGATCACCGGAAACGGATGCACGGTTTGCAAATGGCAAGCAAAACAAGAATGACACGATTCTGCGATTAACAGCATGATAGCACTTAGAATACAACAACTATGCTACAGCACCCCAACAGGGCATCTTGGTGAGCTTGATTCATTCATAACAAAGCAATGCATGACAAAACAAGTATACCTACAGCAAGATAGCATGTTTATGAAACTAACCATGGCAAGAGCAAGTCCATAGCATGAATGGATCAACTATAACAACCTTGGCAAAATTGAATATCATGTTGACATTCTGCCAGAAATATTTTATAGCAAAAGTAGAGCAAGATTAAGACATGCTATGGCACTCCATAATTGCAAACTGGGGCATGGATGGATATAGCACAACTATATCTACAAAACATCCTTACTGACCATACTCAAAATAAGCATGGATCTCACTGTAGCCACATGGATACATGGCAACAAAATAACAGCAGAAACAGACAGTGAAAATCCTAAGTCCCTGAAAACAGAAACATCACGAAGCCTAGTTTGCATGCTTGTGCTAGTCACCACATAGATCACAAAAAATACATGGCATACACCCCTGTAAAGATGGCATGACATAAATCAAAACACCTGTAGATCTCATGCCCATAAGATGCACACATCAATTGCAACAAAAATAACAAATCACCAAGTTCTGATAAGTAACAGCAGAAAACATCATATAGCATTTTTGCACCAGAGATTTGGGCATCAAGACCAACTCAAACGAGCATGGCACAATGGAACAAAGTGAAGAGCATCTCGAGGCGAATATTTCGATATATTACACAAACGAAACGGAGCTATGGTCACCGAGTTATGATGCAATGAACAGAGCCACATATTGCAAATATTACAGGACTTGGAGAAAATCGGAGGGAGGGAAAAAGTCAACCTATGGACAGATCTGGATCGGGCCGGCTCGTGGATCGAGGACGGCCGGAGTCGGAGGGCGACGGCGGCCAGAGTCTTGCCGGAGAGGGGAGAGGAGGCGCCGGCGGACGGCATCGCGGGCGGAGAGGCGACGGCGGACGGCGTCGCAGGCAGAGAGGCGGCGGCGGACGGCGTCGCGGGCGGAGAGGCGGCGGCGGACGGCGTCGCGGGCGCCACGTGGGCGGAGGACGGCGGCGGGGGAGCTCTCCGGCGGCGGCGCTGGAGATCGGCGGCGGACGCGGCGAGCTTGGCGCGGGGCGGACGTGTCCGGCGGCGCGAGGGAAGGGGAGACTAGGGTTTGATCCGAAATTTTGGACGGGGAGGGTGTTTATATAGGCATAGGGAGCTAGGAGACTCCAAATGGAGTGCAGTTTTCGCCCACACGATCGTGATCGAACGACCGAGAGCATGGAGATGACTTAGATGGGTTATTGGGCTGTTTCGAGGGGGTTTTGCTGCAACACACAAAAGACCTTTGCGGTTACCCGGTTAACCGTTGGAGCACCAAACGACCTCCAAATGGAACGAAACTTGACAGGTGGTCTAACGGTGGTATACCAAGGCCACTTGGCAAGCCTCGGTCCATTCCGAGAACGTTTAACACCCACTCACGTAAAGAGACAAGAGGGGTGCACTGGTGCACGTGGGAGTGTCGGATTGCAAAACGGACAACGGGGAAAATGCTCGGACGCATGAGACGAACACGTACGCAAAATGAGATGCGCATGATGACATGATATGAGATGCATGACATGAACAAAAATGCAAAACGAAAACGAAACCCAACCACGGAGGGAATATCATAACACATAGCCGAAAATGGCAAGAGTTGGAGTTACAAATATGGAAAGTTACATCCGGGGTGTTACAACACTCCACCACTACGAGAGGATCTCGTCCCGAGATCTAGGACTGAAAGAACTCCGGATATTCAGAATGGAGGTGGTCCTCGCGTTCCCAGGTGGCTTCTCGGTCGGAATGGTGCGACCACTTCACTTTCAGGAATTTGATTGACTTGTTGCGAGTCTTGCGCTCAGTTTCTTCAAGAATAGCAACGGGGTGCTCATGATAAGACAGATCTTCTTGGAGATCAATCTCTTCGAAGTTGATGGTGCGCTCCGGAGTCTTGAAGCACTTGCGAAGCTGTGACACGTGGAACACATCGTGCACGTTCGGGAAGTTGAAAGGAAGCTCAAGTTGATAGGCGAGGTCGCCTCTTTTGCCAATGATCTTGAAAGGACCCACGTATCTAGGGGCAAGCTTCCCTTTGATACCGAAGCGACGAGTGCCTTTCATTGGAGAGACGCGAAGGTAGACATAGTCTCCGATCTGGAAAGCCACATCACGGTGCTTGCTATCATAGTAACTCTTCTGGCGCGATTGCGCGGCTTTGAGATTTTCACGGATGACTTTACACATTTCTTCAGCCTCTGTGATTAAGTCATTGCCAAGAAGTTGGCGTTCACCAGTCTCTGACCAATTGAGAGGAGTACGGCACTTTCTGCCATAGAGAATCTTCCCATTTCATGCCAGAGGAAATGACACAAGCCCTGAGCATATCTTCAAGGATTTGATTGACTCGCTCGACTTGGCCACTAGTTTGAGGATGGAAAGCTGTGCTGAAGCGAATGTTGGTGTCCATGGCCTTCTGAAAGGAGTCCCAGAACTTAGAAGTGAAGATGCTTCCACGATCTGAAGAAATCAATTGTGGAATGCCGTGCAAGGATACAATCCTGGAGGTGTATAGCTCTGCCAACTGAGCTGCTGTGATTGATTCTTTGGTTGGAAGGAAATGAGCCACTTTAGTAAGCTTGTCAATGACAACGAAGATAGCATCATTTCCGCGCTTGGACTTGGGAAATCCAGTCACGAAGTCCATTTCGATATGATCAAACTTCCATTCTGGGATAGCAAGAGGTTGGAGGAGACCAGCTGGTCGTTGGTGTTCTGCTTTCACCCTTCGACAGACATCACATTCGTTCACGAATTGAGCGATTTCTCACTTCATTCGAGTCCACCAATACGACTGCTTGAGGTCATGGTACATCTTCGTACTTTCCGGATGAATGGAAAGAAGAGAATTATGCGCCTCGTTCATAATGACTTTCCTTAGATCACCTTTAGGAACCACAATCCGGTCCTCGAAGAATAAAGTGTCTCTGTCATCAATGCGATAGCACTTGTATTTGGAAAGACCCTTGTCGATACCACGTTTCACCTTCTTCACCATGGTATCCAGGAGTTGTGCCTCACGAATTTGATCTTCCAAAGTAGGAGAGACTATGAGGTTGGCAAGAAAGCCTTGAGGAACAACTTGGAGATTCAGCTTGCAGAAAGCTTCACAAAGATCCGGTTGGAAAGGCTTGAGAATTAAGTTGTTGCAATAAGCCTTCCTACTCAAAGCATCTGCAATGACATTGGCTTTGCCTGGAGTATATTCAATACTCGGATTGTACTCTTGAATCATTTCGACCCATCGAGTTTGCCTGAGGTTGAGGTTTGGCTGAGTGAAGATGTACTTGAGACTCTTGTGATCGGTGAATATGTCCACTTTTCTTCCCAACAAGAGATGTCTTCATGTTATTAATGCATGGACAACTTCCGCCAACTCAAGATCGTGAGTGGGGTAGTTATTTTCGTTGGGCTTCAACTGACGAGAGGTATATGCCACAACTTTCTTCTCTTGCATTAACAAAGCACCGAGACCTTGAAGAGAAGCATCACAGAAAACTTCGAATGGCTTGGATTCGTCAGGAGGAGTTAAGACAGGAGCTGTGACGAGTTTCTCTTTGAGAGTGTTGAAAGCAGCGTCACACTCAGGCGTCCAGACATACTTCACATGCTTTTGGAGGAGGTTGGAAATAGGCTTTGCAATCTTAGAGAAATTCTCAACGAATCTTCGGCAATAGCTTGCAAGACAAAGGAAACTGCGGGGCTGCTTGACATTCTGAGGAGGTTCCCAATTCACAATTGCGGACACCTTCTCGGGATTAACAGCGATGCCCTTGGCAGAGATGATATGACCAAGGTAAAGAACTTCATCAAGCCAAAACTCACATTTGGAAAACTTCGCATAGAATTGATACTCTCTGAGCTTGTCGAGCACCAATCGCAAATGTTTGGCATGATCCTTCTTATTCTTGGAGAAGACCAAGATATCATCAAGATACACCAGGACGAATTCATTGGTATAGGGGTTGAAGATGAAATTCATCATTCGAGAGAATGTTGGAGGAGCATTGACAAGGCCGAAAGACATGATAGTATATTCATAAGAACCAAAGCTTGTTCTGAATGCTGTCTTGGGAATATCTTCTTCACGAATGCGAATCTGATGATAACCCATACGAAGGTCAAGCTTGGAGAATACTTTAGCACCCTTGAGTTGCTCGAATGGCTCATTGATGTTGGGAAGTGGATACTTGTTCTTGATTGTCTTCTTGTTCAATGGACGGTAGTCGACACAAAGTCGGTCCGTGCCATCCTTCTTCTGGACAAAAAGAACACCACAACCCCATGGAGATGAACTCGGTCTGATCAAACCCAGATGCTCTTGTTCATCGAGTTGTTTCTTCAATTCCTTCAGCTCCTTGGGTCCAAGCTTGTAAGGACGCTTGCAAACTGGTTCAGTGCCAGGCTCAAGATCGATAACAAACTCAACTGGCCGGTGAGGAGGCATACCCGGAAGCTCTTCTGGAAAGACATCTTGATACTCACAAACGACTGGAATTTGAGAAATAGCATCCAACTCGCCCTTCTCATTGAGAGAAAACAACCGAATGGTTTCATCACGAGCGGCATAGATGATAACATCCTTAGAAGAGTGTGTCAATTGAATTTCCCTGGCAGCACAATCAAGTTGAGCCTTGTGCTTAGAAAGCCAGTCCATCCCGAGAATTAGATCAATATCAGAGTCACCAAGGACAATTGGAGAAGACAGAAATTTATAATCGCCCATCTTGATAGAGACATCAGGAACTATCGAGTTGGCTCTCATTGACTTCCCCGGAGAAACAACACCCAATGGTTTATCCAGGTAAGACCAAGTAAAATCATTCTTTGCAAAGAACGATCTTGACATGAAACAATGCGATGCACCAGTGTCAAAAAGAACTTTTGCAGGAAAGTCATTAACAGGAAGATTACCCATTATCACATCAGTAGATTCCTCCGCTTGAGCTGCATTCATCATGTTCACCTTTGCAGACTTGGGATTATGCTTGACCACTGCATTGCTGGAAGATCTCACAGGAGGAGGAGGCGGAAGGCGCCTTTGGTTGAAGCACTTGTTAGCATAGTGACCTTTCTACTGACACTTGTGGCAAGTCACCTCTGAGAGTGGACGATGATAAGGAGCATTCGACTTTGGAGCTTGATTCTGAGACTTGTTCTGATAGCCAGGGTTGGATGAGTGGGAAGATCCATGGCCACCTTTGTTCTTCTGCTGGAAAGGCTAACAAAACGGAGGAGGAGGAGGCAACCAGAACTTCTGTTGCTTAGCAGCCACTAGTGAGGAAGAAGAAGACTGAACTGCGTCCCTAACTCTCTTCTTAGAAGCCTCACACTTGAGCTGAGCAGCCTCTTGCTTCAGTGCCATATTGTAGAAATCGTCATACTTGGTCGGCTCAAAAAGCACGAGAGGTAATTGCAGATCTTCTCTGAGGCGACCTCTGAATTGATAGATCATGCTCTTTTCATCAGGAACGTCTTGCTTAGCGAAGCGAGCGAGTTTCTGAAACTAAGTATTGTATTGATACACGGACATGCTGCCTTGCTTGAGATTGTGGAACTCCTCACGCTTGCTCTCAACAACACTTTGTGGAATGTGGTGAGCTTTGAAGTCTCGGCGAAAATCATCCCAGGTAATCACACGCCCTCCTCTGGAATCTTTGTATTGTTGATACCACTCGGCAGCTTGATCCTTGAGTTGAAAAGAAGCGAACTTGACAAAGTCCTCAGGCCTGACATTGCTACATTCAAAATGCTTGTTGATGTCCACGAGCCAATCATCGGCATCTGTGGCCTCGGCACAGTAGCTGAAAGACTTCGGCTGATTTGCGAGGAACTGGTTGAGGGTAGCGAAATGAGGCTGATTGTTGCCTTGGCCTTGAGTTCCTTGATTGCCTTGCCCCTGGGTGCGTTCTTGCAAGAGTTGCAAAATCATCTGAGCATTGGCGTTGGTGGCTGCCATGATAGCTTGCCATGCCTCCGGAGGCGGAGGTGGTGGCGGAGGGTTCGCCTGACTCCCCTCATTGCGTTCCGGATTCTGACGCGTTGGCGGAGCCATCCTGAAGAGGGTGACATCCGTTAGCATCTTGATAGACAAATAGACAAGCTGAATCAACGGATAGAAATTGCAACATATAGTCTTCACAATAAACATTCGAATGAGGATGAACGAATGAATTCCATAGTAAATCATCACACTTCCATTAAGGTGAGAAGCCACTTGATAAGAGATTGATGAATAAAATAAAAAGGTACGACTGGAACAAATAAGTGATAAGGATTACCCAATCACAAACTAAATATATGCGGGAAGAAATGCTAAGAGCTACTTGAATCCCACCTATAAACTCCCGAAACTTTCTGGTTATGCAATCTGGTGTTGGGGATACAGGGGACACAAAATATATCACCCAAACTAGCAATCCCTAGATCCAGCTGTATCCATCTGTCAACACATAACCAAGAAACCTTCGGAAATCGTGTACCTCAACCTTCGAAAAGCATCCGTTATACGAGTTATGGCAATACTCCCGAACTCCCGCCCCAGTACTGGGTGGCGTCGAGGTGATCTCCCCAACAACTGCATAAAAGAGATTTTCGATGTCGGCGAAACTCAGGTATTCCAGAACTGCAACGATAAAATTGTGACGACAACACCTCGGAGCTCAACTCCCCGGGACACTGCCACAACCCCTAAATGCCAGGAGGCACCAAGAACAATGTTCTCGTCACAAAACCATCGGAACGATTCCAAGATACCCGCGTGATCCTAAAAAAAATAGTGAAATTTGAGGTGAGAAGAGTCAAAACTTCTACGTCAGGAGGCCTCACCAGAGCGACGAAGGGACCGAGGAGTAAAAAGAATCCTACCCTCCGATATATATAATCCTAAGACTCAAAACATTTTTGTTCTAGACTCAACAACGCCAGCGATCCGATCAAGCAGGGGGCTCCTAAGTCAGGGATGGCTCTGATTACCAACTTTTAACGCCCACGATGCGGCTATATCTCCCACGTGTCGAGGCATGACTTAGAGGCATAACCGCATTGTAGGTATTGTCGCAAGAAGGGTCATCTTCACACAATCCCATGTAATGAACAAGAATGGGATAACGAGAGTTGGCTTACAATCGCCACTTCACACAATACATAAATTAATTCATACATCATCCAAAATCCACACATAGACCGACTACGGTCAAATCCAAATAAAAATAAGATAACCCCAAATGCTAGATCCCCGATCATCCCAACTGGGCTCCACTACTGATCATCAGGAAAAGAAACATAGTAACGACCACGTTCCTCATCGAACTCCCACTTGAGCTCGGTTGCGTCATCTGCACTGGTATCGTCGGCACCTGCAACTGTTTTGGTAGAATCTGTGAGTCACGAGGACTCAGCAATCTCACACCCGCGAGATCAAGACTATTTAAGCTTATAGGAAAGGATGGTGTAATGAGGTGGAGCTGCAGCAAGCACTAAGCATATATGGTGGCTAACATACGCAAATGAGAGCGAGAAGAGAAGCAACGCAACGGTCGCGAAGCTAGAAATGATCAAGAAGTGATCCTGAAACTACTTACGTTCATGCATAACTCAAACCGTGTTCACTTCCCGGACTCCGCCGAAAAGAGACCATCACGGCTACACACACGGTTGATGTATTTTAGTTAAGTCAATTGACAAGTTCTCTACAACCGGACATTAACAAATTCCCATCTGCCTCATAACCGCGGGCACGGCTTTCGAAAGATAATACCCTGCAGGGGTGTCCCAACTTAGCCCATTATAAGCTCTCACGGTCAACGAAGGATAAACCTTCTCCCGGGAAGAACCGATCAGTCTCGGAATCCCGGTTTACAAGACATTTCGACAATGGTAAAACAAGACCAGCAAAGCCGCCTGAATGTGCCGACAAACCCCGATAGGAGCTGCACATATCTCGTTCTCAGGGCACACCGGATAAGCGAAGCGTACAGGTACCAACGTAACCCAAGTTGCCAAGGGACGATCCCGCACGGTGCTCTAGTTTGGACCAGCACTCAGAGGAACACTGGCCCGGGGGTTTAAATAAAGATGACCCTCGGGCTCGCGAAAACCCAAGGGAAAAAGGCTTAGCTGGCATGGTAAAACCAAGGTTGGGCCTTGCTGGAGGAGTTTATTCAAGGCGAACTGTCAAGGGGGTCCTGTCGTGGAATTGTCACGGCAGATGTCCTTAGTGTCAGGACTTAGTCGCGAGGCCAACGCATCTATGTGGTAGCTTGAGAGGGGTTGGGTGGAATCGAGAGACGCAACACAAGACAAGGATTTAGACAGCTTCGGGCCCCGGGAAACATCATACGGTAACAACCCTACGTGCTGTTTGAGGCTAGGTCTCATTATGATCACGGGAGAGCCGCCGGCTTCGGCTCTCGGTGTTTTGCCCTAGAGATTATTTCTTGTTGCATGTCCCCCTTTGGGGTGCCCCGCCCCTCCTTATATAAGTTAGAGGGGCGGGTTACATGTGGAGTCCTATTAGAACTAGGGCTAGTCTATCTTTTCTTACAAGTTGAATACAAGTCCGGGTCTTGCTTCCGCGTAAAGGAAATATTCGTCATCCCTTTCCTTTTAAGCCGGCCCACCATAACATGAGCCGGCCTTCTGGGCCTTGGGCCTAGTCTTCTATCTGACCCGCCGTCGGAGTCATCCATGAGTCGTCTGACAGTGAGCCGCCAGACCCGTGAGTTGCCAGTCCTCCGGCGGGTCACGGTGAAGTGCCAAGTCCGGCCGGGTCATACTTCCGGCCGGGTCATACCGCGGGGAATATCCCCGACATAGCCCCCAGTTTAATTTGGATTTATCCATGTTAAACTAATCTGCAATATAAACACAAGAACAAATTTGACAGGTTGTGTTCCGGGTTAAATATTCTTTGTAAGCCGGCACTTGATCATCCTTAAGTCCTTGTCATCTTCCTTCTTGATATATATCCATAATCTCATAGCAAATCTCTTTAGCAGATATGTTCAAATTTTGCCAATGCAAAAAATCCAAATACCTCCTTTGAAAATCCGGGTCAACAGGCCAGCTTCAGAGTCAATTTGTTGACATTGGTCTCTTGTTGAGAAATATTGTAAGAGATAATCCACTTGAGTCGGCTTTCAATGCTCTGACTTGACAAAAATATGGGTCTTCAAATATTCAACTTATATTCAGCCGGCTTAAGGATATAAAACTTGCCGGTTTATGAGTACCAAAATAGCCGGGTTATAAATAGATGATGCCAAGTCATAATTGTCGCCAACGCTGGTTTATGATTTTTGCAGACACCAGGTCAATCTGATTTACTCAAAACTGAGAATTTGAAGATATCCATATTACCTGTAGCCCCCAAGGGCCGGTTTAATCAGCATGAATAAGCCGGGACTTATCACCATGGCTTTAAATAAAATCCAGTTGTATAGCCCCCATGAGTCGGCTATAGTCATAGTAGTGTAGCCGGGTCATCCTAGAATTGTCTTGAATTTTCGACAGGAGCAATTGGTAGCCCCTAAAGGCCGGCTCATTTAGAACGTGATGAGTCGGGTCTTCAATAAGTTGAGCAAAAAATGGCTTTGCATTAGCCCCCAAGTGCCATGGTGCATGCTGGCAGTGACATGGGACTTGCATATTTGATGTAATATCAATTTGAATAATGTAGCCCCCAAGTGCCGGGTCGTAAGCCTGCAGCAATTCGGGACTATTCTTTCCATTGTAGAATAAATCATATCCATTGGTAAAATAATAGCCATTGCGCCAAAGCGACTTTGAATACCTCATCTGTCGATAAGTAAACCCGGAGTTTAAATACCCGGCGGCTCTTGGCCGATGGCAATTTAATACGCCTCCATTGTAAGCCGGAACTTTTATAACCCGGCGACTTATAGCCTTTGAGAAAATCAAGAATGGATAACCCTTTTGAGACACCAATTTCAATCTTTGATGATGGGCTTGAACTTAATCATTTATGTAAGTCACAGCTCTGTAAATCCTGCAAAGTTTAAACAACATATGCCCTGGTGACTTAACGTCAAAAACCAGGGCGGGTAACCACCCAAATGTAGTCTTATCCTGCACGCAAGTAGATCACAAGAACCCTTGGCGGTTTACAGCAGGGCGGGTCATAATATCTTACATATGACCACTGATGTGTAAAAAGGAGTTACAGATAAGCCTGTTATGAATCATAACTTTGAAACTAACTATAATATCATACTTGTGATATTGAATTTGCATTTGTCGGTTTATATGACCTGCACGATAAGGGTGACAACCCAATCTGTGATATTGAATTGTACTGCCGGCTTATGATACCTATGCAGTAAGTGTGATAACCCAATCCTTAGAAGCCAATGCTTCCACATAGATGATGATTGTCATAAGCCGGCGACTTATCATCGAAAATCAAGCCGGGTTTAAATAGAAACCACTCATATACACTTTAAATATGAAAAAGAACTTCAAATAAAATCCAAAAATTGTTTGCAAAAAGAGACTTCAAAAATTTTGAGGCTTCTGATTCGAATACGATCAGAAAACCGTCCCAAAGGGGTTAAGCTAAGATTCGGATACGATCATATAGCCCCCAGTGGCTTTGGCGTTGCCGATCAAGAGGTTACCGACAGCTATGTTCTCTTTGGTTCGAATACGACTATGTTTGAACAGGAAGCCCCCAAATGACCTTGAGAGTTGTTTAACGACGCTGATTCGAATACGACCCACTGCGGTTCTCAAAAGGGGTTGAGCTATGATTCGAATACGATCAAGAAGCCCCCTAGTGAGCTCGGCAGTGTGCCAATCAAAAGGGTACCGACAGCTATGCTCTCTTTGGTTCGAATACGACCTATGTTTGAACAGGATGCCCCCTAGTGATCATGAGAATATTTAACGACTCTGATTCGAATACGATCAGGGTCACACATCAAAAGGGTTAAACTAAATTCGAATACGATCAGCTCCCAATGGCCATTAAAGCAGGGTACCTATATTTGAGTTGTGCTTTGTAACAGACTCTCTTTGGTCCCTTTAATTTTTCCTGAGAACTCAAGCTTTGCGAGAGATAACTTCTTTTTGAGCCGGAAATTTGTAAACCGGATATTGAGAGCTCAAAAGCTTTGTAAGATATAAATTTACCTTGAGCCGGACGTTTGAACCGGATTTGAGAGCTTCAAAAACCTTGCGGGAGAGAGATATCTCTTGAACCGGATTTTAAACCGGAATCTTTATTTTGAACCGGCAATTTTCTGACGGCATTTAAATTTTCATCAATATGGTAGTAGCCTCTGGAACCGGGTTATCATTCCCTCCAACGACCCGGAGTTCTTGAATGCATTGAAACCGACCAATGATGCCGAGTCATATCATTGTAGCCCCCGAGTCTCAAGACGACTCGAGGAGTTGGCTTTGAGATTCTCCATATTGACCACAGCATAAGGGGTATATCATTGGTGTTGACAGCGCGATGTGAATCCATAGAAGGTTGAGGTGACTGCGGCGGGTTATAAATGATCTCGTATGAGCCGTGTCAGCAACTCGGCCAATGGTTCCTTCCAACTGGATGTTTTGAAGTTTAAGCAAACTGTAGTGGCGGCGACTTGTGCGCATACCCATTGAGCCGTCCAATACCGACGGCGGCTGATGACACATGACAATTTTCCTCCAAGCTGTTGGAAGAAAAACCGGGCTTCCCAAGCAGTGACTTGCTCATATTCAATAATCCGCTCATGCAGACAGGTGCAGTCCTGGTGTATCGATGTAGACCCGGCCGCAATAGACAGATGGAAAAGACGACCGTCGCGTCAGAGGCAGCTCAAACAGATGAACCAGCTGCAGCGCTGTAAACCGGCGCGAGCGAGTCACCTATGTTTGTTTTGACGTAGTGAAGACATGTCCTGCATCAACAATAGTACAGACCAAGGCAAAGATAAACTGCTCTTTGACAAAAATACAATGTGTTAAGAACAAACTTGGATGAAAATCACCTGATTCGCCCGGGCAACAGATGAGCTGGCCACGGCACTGTAAGCCGGTGCGGACGGGCGAGTCGGACGCGGGGGGTGAATCGGCCGCAGGAGCAGACGAATCGGCCGCGGCATTATAAGCCGGTGCGGACGAGCAAATTGTCCTCCTCGTTGTAAGCCGATGCGGACGCGTGAACCGGTCGCGAGGGCGAGCGGACGAGTCGTTTGTGGTGCTGCAATGCAACGCGGATGGGCAAGTCGGCCGGTGCATTGATGTAATCCGGATTATGACACGCCAGTCCGTGAAGCCGCGCGGTACCGCCGAACGTGCCTCCGTGGCATAACACCACTTTGTAATGAATAATTCTCCTGCATATGAAAATACCGTAGAGCAGAGTAGTTGTGCTCATAGTAATTAAAGTATATTAAGAAAATGCATAGGAGAAATAACACCTGATGTGTCTAGGCCGGAAGTAATTTCGCCATAAAGTTAATCACAGGAGAGTCAACCGTAGCGCTATAACCCGGTGCGGTCGAGAGAGCCGGCCACGGCGTTGATGTAGCGGGGGCGGCGGCTTGCTCACGTATCCGTCCAGCAATACGGCACGGACAAGTACTAGTGCAAAAGCAATATTGGCTTACGCCCCTTTGCCACACCCCTGGCGTTTTGTGAACCACAGATGATCTGGACGTAGACACCCGTAGATAACCTTTCTGTGCTATCAGTGAATTCTGTTTGATCCTTATGTATGCATCCAAAGGATTTTCAACAACACCTGATCACTTTGACTTTTCGTCCAACAAGGCCCCCCCTTTTTTTAACCAAGAGGCCTGATGCATATCTCTGTATCCACCGGGCCAAACTTCTCCTCATTTTTCCATCAATCTGTAAGGGAGCGTACGGGCGCAACCCGTGTGATAGGACGACCGGAGCGGGGACACAGCGGGGCGGCAAGCCAGCAGGGGCGATGCAAGAACCGGCCCTGGCGCGTTGCGGGAACAGCGTAGTTGCACGAGGAGGAGCGAGGCGGGAGGCGGCTCGCGGAGGCCGGCCGGAGTGGAGGCGCAAACCAGCGATGGCGGGGATGCGGCGTTTTATCCGTGGTGGGTCCAGCTTGAAGCCTCGACAAAAACGGCCCCGAGGCCGGACGGCTTGAGGCGCTGCGGTTTATCCATGGCGGAGGTCCGGCGGGTTGAATCCACGGCGGCGGTTTATCAGCCGGCTGGTGTCGCAGTCCGGGTCCGGCGTGGGCGGTCCGAGGCAGCAGCTGAAGCAGCCAGGCCAGCCGCCCGAGGTGAAGCTTTAGCCCGGAGCTGAGGGGCGGACCAGCGGCGGGTCACGGCCTCGGCGGCTCTCCCACCGCAATCGACGCCGGTGACGGCTCTCCCGCTGCAGTAAGACGGGGGCGGTTCGTCGTAGTTGAGGCGAATCAGCCATGGCGGGGCAGGCTCAGAGTAACGCGACACAAGAAAACAGCGCCGGACCAACACTGGCATGAAGCTGAGCCGGATTGAGGCCTCGGGAGCCTCTCGGATTTGAGGATGGGGGAGGCGGAGCCGCTTCAGTCATTGGCGTGCGGGCGGTTTAACGGCGGCCGCGGGGCGGCTCTCTGACGGCGCGTCGACAGCGGCTCACGGCCGGGTTTCGTCAATGGTCAAAACCGAGGCGGACAGGGGCTTGACCCGGCGGCGCCTCAGCAACGAGGTCGTGAAGATGACTCAGGACGAGGCAACTGCTCCGCCATAGCAAAGGTAGCCGGCTGGAGACGGCTTGATGCATCGCGAGGCAGAGGCGAGCTACGACAATGGTGACTTGACACGGCGGGCGTAGACAGCATCGAGCAGCGCAGAGCAGATGTGGCATGCCGGGGGCACCGAGCCCGAACGCGGCCGAGGGGCGACCAGCGACCCGACAGAAGAGGCAACACGGACGGAGCGCACGAGGACGAGGGAGAGCAGGCGGACGCGTGCGTAGGCGGACGCGGCCGCAGGGGGCCACGAGGACGCGCAGTGCCGCGGGAGCCAGGCCCGGCGCTACGCACGCGCGGGCACGCAGAAAGCCGTATCCAGGCACAGGCACATGCCGCAGCAGTTTTATGGCGGTCGATGGTGAGTCACCGAGTCCATGCCGGTTCGAAAACAACAGGTTTCAGAAGACGACTTGAGGCAGGAGATGTTAATATGTTCAGAGATCGGTGACTTGATAACAGAGTCATACGACCAGCGGAGTAGACCGAGTCATGATGTAGTAGTAGTTTTCTTTCCTCCCTCTTCAGCCGGGATAATCTTTCTTTTGTGTTGGCAGATGTAACAGGAATTAAATCCGATCCGAGGCGTGGCTGCCGCTGAGTCCTCCTAATGAAAACGCGGCCGGCCTACTGCAGTTTTAGTCGGCGACGTCGGGCAGAGGCGGAGATACGGTGGCAGTGACTCGACGTGCTGCGACTTGATGTATGACCCAGATCCTTCTCCGGGCTATGTTTTGGATTGATTCCCACGGTCGTTATAAAAGCTAGTTCCTTCAAGGCTTGCAGCGTAACCATAATTCTTCTCCGTCTTGCATCTCATGGATTGTGAAAGCTGGACTAGCGAACTCAAAGCTAATGCAAATCCTTCAGAACCGGTTCCTCTTTATCCGAAAAAACTGCAAACATCTCGATCCTTTAGATGAGGTCCCTCCAAGAACTCAATACCACCATGCGCATGCCCCACGGTGGGCGCCAACTGTCGTGGAATTGTCATGGCAGATGTCCTTAGTGCCAGGACTTAGTCGCGAGGCCAACGCATCTATGTGGTAGCTTGAGAGGGGTTGGGTGGAATCGAGAGACGCAACACAAGACAAGGATTTAGACAGCTTCGGGCCCCGGGAAACATCATCCGGTAACAACCCTACGTGTTGTTTGAGGCTAGGTCTCATTATGATCACGGGAGAGCCGCCGGCTCCGGCTCTCGGTGTTTTGCCCTAGAGATTATTTCTTGTTGCCTGTCCCCCTTTGGGGTGCCCTGCCCCTCCTTATATAAGTTAGAGGGGCGGTTACATGTGGAGTCCTATTAGGACTAGGGCTCGTCTATCTTTTCTTACAAGTTGAATACAAGTCCGGGTCTTGCTTCCGCGTAAAGGAAACATCCCTTTCCTTTTAAGCCGGCCCACCATAACATGAGCCGGCCTTCTGGGCCTTGGGCCTAGTCTTCTATCTGACCCACCGTCGGGGTCATTCGTGAGTCGTCTGACAGTGAGCCGCCAGACCCGTGAGTTGCCAGTCCTCCGGCGGGTCACGGTGAAGTGCCAAGTCCGGCCGGGTCATACTTCCGGCCGGGTCATACCGCGGGGTATATCCCCGACAGGTCCCATAAATCACCCAACCGGTATGACGGAAACTAGGGCGGCAAGAGTGGAACAAAACACTAGGCATAAGGCCGAGCCTTCCACCCTTTACCAAATATATAGATGCATTAATTAAATAAGAGATATTGTGATATTCCAAAAATATCCATGTTCCAACATGGAACCAACTTCAACTTCACCTGCAACTAGCAACGCTATAAGAAGGGCTGAGCAAAAGCGGTAACTTAGCCAAACAACGGTTTGCTAGGAAAAGATGGTTAGAGGCTTGGCATGGCAATATGGGAGGCATGATATAGAAAGTGGTAGGTAGCGCAGCATAGCAATAGAACGAACAATTAGCAAAGTAAAGATAGAAGTGATTTCGAGGGTATGGTCATCTTGCCTGCAAGGTTCTCAGAGTTGTCGAAAGCTTGATCCTCGTAAGCGTACTCCACAGGTTCCTCGTTCACAAACTCGTCTTCCGGCTCTACCCACAGCAAGAACACAAGCAATGGAACCACAATCAATCACGGGAAATGCACAAGCAACATGATGCAAAACATGCATGATATGCGAGATGTGGTATGCGATGCATATGCGTGCTCCGGAAGAAAAAGAATGAACAAGGCAGTAACTTGGCAAACCAAGTATGCCACTGGAAAGATGAGATGATTTCGGTCGAAATCGATATAAAGATCACCGGAAACGGATGCACGGTTTGCAAATGGCAAGCAAAACAAGAATGACACGATTCTGCGATTAACAGCATGATAGCACTTAGAATACAACAAGTAACTATGCTACAGCACCCCAACATAGCAACAAAGCATATGGCAGTAATCTACAGGAGATACTTGACAAAAATGAACACTGAGCTACGGCTAGATCACAACATAACAGGCTCAAACAAGCATGGCAAAAGTGCAAAAGATATCAGGTTCACAGACTTAGAGAAATTACTGGACATGGCTGAAACAGCATCAGGTAGCAATGTTCAGAGCAAGAAAAACACATGCTACAAGAACCTAACATAGCAAAACAAGGCATGGCAAGAATCTACTAAATGCGTATAACAAAAGTCCCTTAATGACCATGAGCCAAAAAGGACCAGAAGATATGATGTAACCCATGTAAACATAGCAAGTTCCGTTAACAGGTTTCAGAATTAGCAGAAAACAGAGCATGGCAGTAACAGAAATTATGAGGGCATCTTGGTGAGCTTGATTCACTCATAACAAAGCAATGCATGACAAAACAAGTATACCTACAGCAAGATAGCATGTTTATGAAACTAACCATGGCAAGAGCAAGTCCATAGCATGAAAGGATCAACTATAACAACCTTGGCAAAATTGAATATCATGTTGACATTCTGCCAGAAATATTTTATAGCAAAAGTAGAGCAATATTAAGACATGCTATGGCTCTCCATAATTGCAAACAGGGGCATGGATCGATAGAGCGCAACTATATCTACAAAACATCCTTACTGACCATACTCAAAATAAGCATGGATCTCACTGTAGCCACATGGATACATGGCAACAAAATAACAGCAGTAACAGACTGTGAAAATCCGAAGTCCCTGAAAACATAAACATCACGAAGCCTAGTTTGCATGCTTGTGCTAGTCACCACATAGATCACCAAAAATATATGGCATACACCCCTGTAAAGATGGCATGACATAAATCAAAACACCTGTAGATCTCATGCCCATAAGATGCACACATCAATTGCAACAAAAATAACAAATCACCAAGTTCTGATAAGTAACAGCAGAAAACATCATATAGCATTCTTGCACCAGAGATTTGGGAATCAAGACGAACTCAAACAAGCATGGAACAATGGAACAAATTGAAGAGCATCTCGAGGTGAACATTTCAATATATTACACGAACGAAATGGAGCTATGGTCACGGAGTTATGATGCAATGAAGAGAGCCACATATTGCAAATATTACGGGACTTGGAGAAAATCGGAGGGAGGGAAAAAGTCAACCTCTGGACAGATCTGGATCGGGCCGGCTCGTGGATCGAGGACGGCCGGCGTCGGAGGGCGACGGCGGCCGGAGTCATGCCGGAGAGGGGAGAGGAGGCGCCGGCGGACGGCGTCGCGGGCGGAGAGGCGGCGGCGGACGGCGTCGCGGGCGCCGCGCGGGTGGAGGACGGCGGCGGGGGAGCTCGCCGGCGGCGGCGCTGGAGATCGGCGGCGGAGGAGGCGGGCTTGGCGCGGGGCGGACGTGTCCGGCGGCGCGAGGGAAGGGGAGACTAGGGTTTGATCCGAAATTTTGGACGGGGAGGGTGTTTATATAGGCATAGGGAGCTAGGAGACTCCAAATGGAGTGCGGTTTTCGCCCACACGATCGTGATCGAACAACCGAGAGCATGGAGGTGACTTAGATGGGTTATTGGGCTGTTTGGAGGGGGTTTGCTGCAACACACAAAAGACCTTTGCGGTTACCCGGTTAACCGTTGGAGCACCAAACGACCTCCAAATGAAACGAAACTTGACAGGTGGTCTACCGGTGGTATACCAAGGCCACTTGGCAAGCCTCGTTCCATCCCGAGAATGTTTAACACCCGCTCATGAAAAGAGACAAGAGGGGTGCGCCGGTGCACGTGGGAGTGTCGGATTGCAAAACGGACAACGGGGAAAATGCTCGGACGCATGAGACGAACACGTATGCAAAATGAGATGCGCATGATGACATGATATGAGATGCATGACATGAACAAAAATGCAAAATGAAAACGAAACCCAACCACGGAGGGAATATCATAGCACATAGCCGAAAATGGCAAGAGTTGGAGTTACAAATATGGAAAGTTACATCTGGGGTGTTACATCTCTTCTACTCCTTCTTTTGGGAGAATCTTTTCTTCTTTTGTAGGGAGCCGTACACTCATTGGAATAGTGTCCGGGTGTTCCACCATTGTAGCAATTACGCTCACGACTAGAAGATCTTTTGTCATTGTAGGACCTTGACTTGAAACTTCTTTCCTTGCTTCTACTTTTGTAGAACTTGTTGAAGTTCTTCACCATTAGGCTCAATTCTTCATTGAAGGTTTGTTTCTCACTTGATGATGTGGGAGCTTCACATGAGGCTTTGTAAGCACCGCTTGACTTGTTATGGAGCTCTTCCTTATCCTTGAGTGACATCTCATGAGCAACAATTCTTCCAATGACTTCCGTTGGCTTGAGATCTTTGTAATTGGGCATCATTTGGATCAACGTGCACACGGTATCATATTTTCCATCCAAGGCTCTTAGGATCTTCTTGATGATGAATCTGTCGGTCATCTCTTCACTTCCTAAGCCGGCAATCTCATTTGTGACGAGAGCAAGCCTAGAGTACATTTCAGCGATGCCTTCACCATCCTTCATTTTGAACTTGTCAAGTTGACTTTGAAGCACATCCAATTTGGATTTCTTGACGGAGTCGGTATCTTCGTGCATATCAATCAAAGTATCCCAAATTTCCATTGCATTCTCAAGACGGCTGATTTTGTTGAATTCTTCGGGGCACAATCCGTTGAAGAGAATATCACAAGCTTGAGCATTGTATTGCAGCATCTTCAACTCCTCCACGGTAGCTTCACGGTTTGGTTCTCTCCCATCAAAGAATTCATCTTGCAAGCCAATACACACAATAGCCCAAACGGCCGGGTTATGTCCAAGAATATGCATTTTCATCTTATGCTTCCAACTAGCAAAATTTGTACCATCAAAGTAAGGACCTCTATGGTGGTAATTTCCCTCGCTAGACGCCATACTCTCCTAGGTTGTGAAACCAAGGCTATGACCACCAAGAGTTATGGAAATCAAAGCAAATGGAGACCAAAGCTCTGATACCACTTGTAGGATCGAAAGTATGTCTAGAGGGGGTGATTAGACTACTTAACCAATTAAAAATCTAGCCTTTTCCCAATTTTAGTTCTTGGCAGATTTTAGCAACTTAGCACAAGTCAAGCAATCAACCTACACATGCAATTCTAAGAGTGTAGCAACGGAAAGTAAAACAATTGCATATGAAGGTAAAGGGAGGAGATTGAGGGAGCAAACGCAATGTTGACACGGAGATTTTTTATCCGTGGTTCCGATAGGTGGTGCTATCGTACATCCACGTTGATGGAGACTTCAACCCACGAAGGGTAACGATTGCGCGAGTCCACGGAGGGCTCCACCCACGAAGGGTCCGCGAAGAAGCAACCTTGTCTATCCCACCATGGTCGTCGCCCACGAAGGACTTGCCTCACTCGGGTAGATCTTCACGAAGTAGGCGATCTCCTTGCCCTTACAAACTCCTTGGTTCAACTCCACAATCTTGACGGAGGCTCCCAAGTGACACCTAGCCAATCTAGGAGACACCACTCTCCAAGAAGTAACAAATGGTGTGTTGATGATGAACTCCTTGCTCTTGTGCTTCAAATGATAGTCTCCCCAACACTCAACTCTCTCTCATAGGGTTGGATTTGGTGAAAAGATGATTTGAGTGGGCTAGAGATCAAGATTTATGTGGTTGGAATGGAATATCTTGACCTCAACACAAGTGTAGGTGGTTCTCTCTCAGAAAATGTATGTTGGAAGTGTAGGCATGTTCTGATGGCTCTCTCCACGAATGAAGAGTGGGTGGAGGGGTATATATAGCCTCCACACAAAATCTAACCGTTACACACAAATCACCAAACTCGACAGGACCTAATCAGAGAACTCGGTTAGACCGATTTAGTTCATAATTTGACCGTTAGGGTTTTCGGTGGGACCAACACGTCAACTCGGTAAGACCGATTTCGTTAGGTTTAGGGCATAACGTAATCTCGGTGAGACCGATTACACAAACTCGGTGAGACCGAGTTTGGTAATAGACAAACAGAGAGTTGGTCAGGCAAACTCGGTGGGACTGATTCGTTCATCTCGGTTAGACCGAAACGTTACGAAAGGGAAACAGAGAGTCTGCATTGCAATCTCGGTGGGACCGGTCGCTCATCTCGGTTTGACCGAAACGTTATGAAGGGAAATAGAGAGATTGCAATCCCATCTCGGTGAGACCGAGATCCCTATCGGTGAGACCAAAAAGACTAGGGTTTCTGGCAGTGGCTATGTCAATATAACTCGGTGGTGCCGGATAGACAGTTTCGGTGGGGCCGAGTTTGACTTTTGGTTTGGGACATATGTGGATGTGAGAAAGTAGTTGAGGGTTTTTGGAGCATATCACTAAGCACTTTGAGCAAGAAACTCATTAAGCAACACCTCACCCCCTCTTAATAGTATTGGCTTTTCCTATGGACTCAATGTGATCTTGGATCACTAAAATGAAAATGTAGAGTCTTGTGCTTTGAGCTTGAGCCAATCTTTTGTCCTTAGCATTTTGAGGGGTCCACTTTCTAATCCATGCCATGCCAATCATTGAGCTTTCCTAAAATATTTATCTTGAAATAGCATTAGCTCAATGAGCTATATGTTGTTAGGAATTACCAAACCACCCAGGGATAGTTGCACTTTCAATCTCCCCCTTTTTGGTAATTGATGACAACATATATATCAAAGCTTCGACAAATGATAGTAAGATTGAAAAACATCGTCGCTTTGAGAAGTATGTGATAAGAAAGAGCTCCCCCTAAATTTGTGCATTATTTAAAATTTGCTTTTGAATGCAAATGCACAATCGATTAGGATCTTGGGTTACTCTTCCGTGCCACATACATCTTGGTGGAGCGCTCAAAATGATAGAAGTTAAAAGCATGCACTCATCACCAAGCAAGTGAATGATCATATAAGAATATAAGAGATAATATCATCCAACAAGCATTAAGGGTAGCATATGATCAAACACATGATCAAACAAGTATCTCACAAGCACATAAAGTATCTCACACAAGCACACAATAAAAAGTATCAACCAAAATAGCAAGAGAGAAAAAAAAAGCAACACTCTCTCTCGAAGCCTATGATCTATACATTTTTCTCCCCCATTGGCAACAAGTTACCAAAAAGTTCAAAAATGCATAGTGCTAAATGACTCTCAGGCTTGATCTTCGGTAGGTGGTGTAGAGATGACTCCAAGGATGAAAGCTTCTGTTGATGTAGCTAGAGCTGGTGGAGTGGCTGCTGGAGGTGGCACTGGAGCTGTAGCTGCTGGAGCTGATGCTGTAGCTTGAGTATCTATGACTGGCACTGCAGCAGATCTCTGTCCCCTGGGCACTCTAGCAAAAGCATCTGTAGTAGACTTGCCCTTCTTCTCCTCTACTTCCTCCTGTAGCTGCTCAACTGCAGTTTGGATCTCAATTACCTTGATTTCAGCGCACTTGCATCGCACACGGTTGAGCCAGTACCTCCACCCTTTGCTCATGCTTGTGCGGTCGTGGTGATTTCAGCGCACTTGCATCGCACACGGTTGAGCCAGTACCTCCACCTTAATTTGCTCGCGCTTGCGCGGTCGTGGTGATTTCAGCGCACTTGCATCGCATACGGTTGAGCCAGTACCTCCAACTTAGTTTGCTCGCGCTTGCGCAGTCGTGGTGATTTCAGCGCACTTGCATCACACACGGTTGAGCCAGTACCTCCACCCTTTGCTCGCGCTTGCGCGGTCGTGGTGATTTCAGCGCACTTGCATTGCACACGGTTGAGCCAGTACCTCCACCTTAATTTGCTCGCACTTGCGCGGTCGTGGTGATTCACATCGCACTTGTATCACACACGGTTAAGATATTATACCCTGTGTCCGTTGAGGGTCATCGGAGTCTTTGCAGCAAAAAATAACGTTAGAGAGGGTCAAAAGACAGCCACACCAGCATGTGGCCCAAATATATATGAGTGAAAAGGGTGGTATGTGATGTTCAAAATTCCAATGCACAACTTTGACCCTGCGGGCCCACGATTGGGCGCGTCTTTGAAGATCGATGAGATGGGCCAAAAGTCAAGAACCACCTGGAAGTGGCCAAATATATGTACGAATATTGGGGATGTTTAAAACTTTAAATACACAATGCATAACTTTGGTGGCACCTGCCTCGCAAACCCGAAAGCACCCTAACAACCACCTAGCTAGGATATATATAATGACATAATGTCGTACCTAGCTAGGATGCTTGGCCCACCACCTCCCACCTTGTGTCAGCGGGGCGGATGCACGTAATGATCGATACTTTGGTCATACATGCATGTCGCCATGACCTACCATAAGACGGACCAATGAATCTTTCGTTTGGTCAAATGACAGTTGTTGTTGTCCATAAACCGCTTGGGCCAATAGATTGAACCATCATAAAAATCGCACGAGAGGGACCACAAAACTAGCACCTCTTGCATGCGGCCCAAAATGATGTACGTTGGGAAGGGGTGATGTGTGTTTTCAATATAGAATAATGTAGAATTTAGATGTGGTGCCTACCTCTCGATACAGACAAAAACCATGAAGGCAAGGTAGTTAAGGACGAGATATGTACGCAGGGTTTGATGTAGGTCGAACCCAGCAATCCGAGCATCTGGGAGGGAATCCTGACAACGCATCAGCTCGAGCTTTGGTTGACCGACATTTGACGGTGACCGGCCCTAACACGAACTAGGAGGAATCCATTCATGGCCAACACATACCCCTCATTATCGGTCAAAGGGATGATATATATACACTCGGGGAGCCCACAAATATCTGTGTCATCACAAAAAACGCACAAGGGAGACATGGTCGATCAGAAGACCCCGTATACACTGCATGCAGCCCGAAAATATGTATGGGTACGATGGTGTATGATGTGTTTAAATCCCAAATGCACAACTTCGATGGGCCACGCCAACTACATTACAAACCGAACACCGTACCCGACTCCAAGCCTGGTTCAATACCTATGATGTCAGTTTCCCAACTTCGAGGTGGCACCGGGGGGGTCGTCCCACGCATGCGCTCAAACTTTATTTTGTCTAGCATGGGAACATCTATATATATCTATACATCTATACACCTATATAGTGTGCGAATAACTTTGAAAGTTGCTCGTTGGATGAAGCCAATCCGACGGTACAGAGATGGCAAATCCGAGCACTACTGGCCGTTGGATATCATCTACATTCCACCAGATTCTGCCACATGTACAATCTAGAAGACTCCATGGTTGATGTCGGTTCAATATCCGGCGTATCTCGTAGTAGGGGTCCTGAGCTAGGCGTCTTGGAGCGATGGTAACATGGACACGGGGTTTTACCCAGCTTCGGGCTCTCTTGATGAGATAATACCCTACATGCTGCTTTTGATTGTTTTCATATGGGTGTAGTACAGAGTACACGTATCTACCACGAGATTGTAGTAATGAATATGAGATTGTCTATTGACTAGCCTGGCCGCGATTTATATATGCACCGTAGGCCTAGGGTTTAGAGGAGTCCTTGTCTTGGGCGCCAAGTCTTGTGGAATCCTCCTTGTATGCGGCGTGGGCTGTCCGAACTGGCCCATGAGTAAACGGCCATGGGGGTCCTCGGCCCAATCCAACTGATCGGGAGACGACGTGGTGAGTACCCCCTCGTCCAGGACACCGTCAGTAGCCCCCTGAACCGGTCTTCAAGTTGGGGACGCTCCTCGATTCTTCCGAACTGTTCTTCATCTTCGGTCGTCGGTCTTGAAAACCGGTTCAACAAATCTTCTCATCTTCGATATTGAGGATCGCCGAGGTGACTCCGAAGAGTTTACACGTCGGGTATCCGAGGGGCCCTTTAAGTCTTCGGCCTTTATCAATGCCTTGTTATTTTTATGCCATGCCTCGGGTTTGAAGTGTTTCCCGTGCGGCGGTGTCCTCTTGCGTTCGAGCTCCAACGCCGGACTGCATTCGAGGTATCTTTTGCAGCCGAGCACCAACGCCGGATCGCTTTCGATCTCCAACGCCGGAATGTATCCGAGCTCCAACGCCGGAATGCATCCGAGCTCCAACGTCAGACTATGTCCAAGCTCCAACGCTGGACTGTATCCGAGCTCCAACGCCGGACTATATCCGAGGTGTCATAGATCACCTTGGTTCAAAAAAGTTTAAGGAGTTTAGCCGAGCTTAATGCCGGAAATGCCCTCTATGGAGCCAGCCACTTGCATCCGAGCTATATCCCGAAATGCTTTCGAGGTGGTTCAGCACCTCGGTCATGGGCTGATTGTTTGCAGATTTTATTTCCGATTGATGCAATCTATTTACTGACGAGATATATAGCCGGTAGCCCTCAAGGTGTGTGTCGGTCTAAAAACCCAAGATGCACCTGAAGGATGACATAAGACCGCTGATTCCAGTAGCCCCCGAGACTCAGGTTGATTTGCAAAATCAGCCTAAGGATCAACTCCTAGCTCGGTAGAATACTTCGGGACACAAAAAGCGGTGTGAACAGTCCTCGAGACTCAGGCTGGGTGCGGCCGACCAACCTGAGGATCATAATCTCCTCGGAAACTATATTGCACTTAAATTTCCTGCATTGGATTATCAAGCAGTAGCCCCCGAGACACTGGTCGGGTGGCAACACCGGATCAGGGGATCGATGTGCCCCTTTAATAGTAGTAAATGATAAGCCCGAAGCCCAGTAGCCCCCGAGCCTTAATGCAGGCACGGGAGACCGAATTAAGGATCGATGTCCATAGTAAAATCACAAATTATGTGTGATGATTCTATGTATCCAAGTACTTTACATCATTAATGCTCGGATCCACATTGTACAAAACTTTGTTGACCGACCATCGGCTTCAACCTCTTCGGCCAGTAGCCGAGGAGTGTTTTCCTACTTTATAAAGCCGTTATAAGGGCAAAAGATTTATGATAAACAAGGCAATCCGGCCATACGGTTTTATAAACAAACTACACGGAGAGATATGTTATATTACTTTTTAATGTAAGAAACATCTTCCAAGGAAAATAGTCCCGCTATTGGTTCCTTTCTTTGGGTTGTCATGCTGATCATGATCATGAAACCTCACCTCCGATCAATGGGAGAGGAAAATATTGAGGATTTAGTTCGGGGAAAGTTCCCGAACTCTATGGTATTAATGAACCAAAATTTCCACTTCCGTTGTTCCCGACCAATGTGATCCTTTAAGATTGCTAGCTTTCGGCTTCACCCAGTCTGAGGTACTAACTCGGATGACCCGGTAGTAACAATCACAGAGGTGCTCCCTTTACCGCCTAGCCGAACAATCGGGAACGTAGGGGTAAGCACAGGAGCGAAGCAACCCAGCTTGGCCAAACTCTTAAGTCAAATTGATGCATATTTATGGCTTTATAACGATAATTACGGAAGACAGCCCTCGTATATTAAATACAAACGCCGATGATATGTTTATTTTGACTCCGTTGCGACCGTTTATCAGTTCAAAGTGGCCCATCGTCGGCTTCCACCCCCTTGTAGATGCTACGCAGGGTGTTTCCGCAATAACAAATAACCCTTAGCCGACATCTCGGTGCCCGAAGGCGGTTGTGTTAGCAGAAACGAGGATATCAGATATGCGGGCTTTATAACTTTCACTTAGTCATAGGAGCTTAAAGTTGGGAGGCCAGTTACTAGCCCCCAGTTAGTGTTCGGCGACAGTCGAGGTCAAGCCCTAAACACTTCAGCCAATGTTATGAACGGCCCATCATTTAACACAGTCATCAGATTGCCGACCCGTTTACGCTTATTATGACAGTCAGTTTTCGGCTTTCTCCACTGAGGTGCTTAACCATGTGAGCTGGAAGCACAATCGCAGTGGTTCTCCCTTTGCACACCTAGCCGAACAAAGAGGAACGTAGGAGGAAAGCACAGGAGCCGGCCAACCCAACTATTGACCGAAGACACAATTCGAAACCAATGCATATATAGCAATATCCGAGAGAGTTTTTGCCGAATATCTAAAGGTGTCCGGTGTTGCACTGCGAGACTTATGCTAGAAACACACAAATAGTTTAAAAGTGTCGTAAGCTTGGAAAACCAAAAAACGTCAGTAAAAACTTGACGTCCGAACAAGATCAAATGTTCGGTGCCAATCCGAAAATTGGTCTTAGAAAAAAAAAGTGCTTATGTCGTGCTTTAACATGACACATCCTATCTCAAGACCTCAAGCGGGTCAGCCTACGGCTTGAACCTTCTATCTTGAAGGCGGAGTACTTCTCATTAGGCCAGTTTAGTAAACTAAACTCTAGCAGCTTTGAGAGAGAAATTAGGCTCTTCAGCTATTGACCACACACTCGCGTCAAAACAGGGAGTGATAGAAAAAGACTTTGCAACGACTAAGAAGAAAATACTGATTATAAAATGGCTCATGTAAATTTAAGAGCCCCCAAGTGACTTGGGTAGAAGAATTTTATGTATAATGATTGTATGTACCGAAGTACTTATATCATATTTGTGTTCACCCGAACTTTAAACACGTCTTAACCGACCGTGGGCTTCTCCCTCTTCGGTCAAGGACCGAAAAGTGTTATGTACTCCACCTGTCGAGAATATCAACGGTGTTTCCGATAACCAGGCAATCTGGACATAAGGGTAACAGACAAAGCGCGCTCAGGGAACTTATGATATATTACTGACGAAGTGTAAGAAGCATCTTCGAAGAAAATAGTACCTCCACCGATACCTTTCTTCGAATGCTCATTGTCACTATGAGACGTGCAATTGATTTTTTGTACTCATGAGTTCCGTTGTGTGCCGACCATGATTGAAAACAATAAGAGCGCTAGCTTTCGGCTTCACCCAGTCTGAGGTCCGAGCTCGGATGACCCGATCGTGACAATCGCAGAGGTGCTCCCTTTACTCCCTAGCCGAACAATCGGCAACGTAGGGGTAAACGCAGGAGCAAGGCAACCCAGCTTGCGGAACACTTAAGTCAATATGGTGCATATTGTGGCGTAATACACGAACAAGGAACGAAGCCGTACAAGTATAATCATATGCAAGAGGAAAGGCTTCATAAAGGAAGCCCCCAAGTAAACGGGGTATTTGAATTTGTGTGTCACAAACAAAGTTTTGACAAGGAATTTTTTCACAAACAACTTTTTGCCAAAAAAGTATAATGCTTGGTCGAACCGAACAGAATTTTCATTAAAAAAATTGAGCATGAAATCGGCTTAGCTGGTTAGCATGCTCGGTGTTGATGATGAGGTCCGGACTTATGGCGGGACGAAGACATAGTCCTCGGCCTGGCTGAGGTCCCAGCCCCCAAGACGGTTCTGAAGTGTCCGAGAAAAGAGCTCCGCTTGACGAAGTGGCGACATAGCGCGGTTGATATGGCGAGGTGGAACCCTCAGTCCGACCGAGGCGACGGAGCAGGCCGGCAGTATGACACCAAAGTCCCCGGCGTGGGTTAATGAAGTGATGACGAAGCCCCGGTCCAGCCGAGGTGACGTGGTACGTCGGTACGCCGAGGTGACAGAGCTGCTGGACCCGGATCATTTATCTGTGCACGAAAAATAGTGCAAGCCAGAGATAATAGTAATAATAATAAATTAAAAAATTAGTTGCATAATTAATAATTTATGCAAAGTGAGTAATAAAAGAAATATGGCCCGTGTGCCGAACACTCGATGAGGTAGAGCACTCTCAACGATCCCGAAGTCCCCGAGGCAACCGAATATGTCGGTATGGCAATTCGACCAACAAGATGATCACGCGAGCCAATTTATGGCGATTGGGACGACGACGTCGGCTTGCCGAAGTGACCGTGTGACGCAGTCGAAGTCGACTACCTACACATGTAAAATAGTGTAGTCCAAAAATAAAAAATCTTCTACTTAATTGGCATAAGTGAAGTAAAAAAATTGAATATATATGGCCTGGGCGACAAGGTCAGCCCGTCGGAGCGGCAATGCGGAAAAGTTGACACAGGGACACGTGTTGACGCGACACAATGACTTGGTCGACGCAGGCGGGACGACGACATCGGCTTGCCGAGGTGTTGGCGCGGCCCAACCTAAATAGATTGCCTGCACGCACAACGTAGTGCAACCAAGAAATAATAATAATGAAAACAGGTGCATAATTAATTTTTGCGAATTTTTTTTTGGTAAATATGGCCTGAGCGTTGAGGCTAGCTCGATGGTATGACAGCGTTGTGGCGCGATGATGTCGACACAGGTCGGCCAACCTCAGTGACGGCGAGACGCCGGCTAGACCGACGTCGTACACCGGTGTCGAGGAAATACCCCTGCAAAAATAATGCATTGCAAAACAACAACAAATATTCTGTGTGCAATAATTTTGCGAGCTAACCGAATAGTTAGGAAAAATAAAACCTGTGATTATCCCGCGTGGTTGCGGTTAACCGAAGAGCTTGCGTTTAGGCATCATGTAGTAGTTGGAGATCGATGGAGAGTCGACTGCTCTTGTACGGCCGCCGAATTAATTAAGCCAGATAGACCTCTGCGTGGAGATTGCAACATCAATTGATGAGGAAGAGCCAAAATGAAGTAGTGTTAGATTGGGCCTTCACGTGAACAAGAAAAGCAAGATGTACTATTCAATGATTAAGCCTCGGAGATTGTGCTGCACTTAGACTAATAATACCAATTAACATATTGATTAACTTCCCTGATGCTCCATGTGGAGTAAAATCTCTTTTATGGTGATAGTGCTAGTAGCAGGGCATCGGCCAAGAGAATTGGCCTAGGACTTCACCAAACTATCGCACCAGTTGCACTAGTATTCGGCCGGTGAAGGAAAAAGGTGCGGGCGGATCATCTCAGATCTGACCACCAGTTGTACTAGTATTCGGCTGGTGCTCTTGTACATGCTTCTCGGCCAATCGGCCACTACCGCGTGGTAATCCACACGCCCATGACTGGGTCATCAGGGAACGGTGGCGTACGCCACTCATGGACGCGGCCGCTTTTTGATCTGCGAAGGATTAGTGCAAACTAGCAGCATGGTTCAAAATAAATTATTCATTACAGAACAATCTAATCAGAAGAATATCACCTGGTTCATGTTGCAGCCAAAATTTCTTTCAATCTCGATCAACAAGGTCAGAACCGATGTAGATGAGTAAGCCATCGAACTGCGGCGAACGCCCAGCAGGCTCTCAATGAAAGCACCAATGTCGGTTCAATATCCGGCGTATCTCGTAGTAGGGGTCCTGAGCTAGGCGTCTTGGAGTGATGGTAACATGGACACGGGGTTTTACCTAGCTTCAGTCTCTCTTGATGAGATAATACCCTACATGCTGCTTTTGATTGTTTTCATATGGGTGTAGTACAGAGTACACGTATCTACCACGAGATTGTAGTAATGAATATGAGATTGTCTATTGACTAGCCTGGTCGCGGTTTATATATGCACCACAGGCCTAGGGTTTAGAGGAGTCCTTGTCTTGGGCGCCAAGTCTTGTGGAATCCTCCTTGTATGCGGCATGGGCTGTCCGAACTGGCCCATGAGTAAACGGCCATGGGGGTCCTCGGCCCAATCCAACTAATCGGGAGACGACGTGGTGAGTACCCCCTCGTCCAGGACACCGTCAGTTGAACTTAAGCATAATGCACAAACCTCAAAACACAAGCACTTCTCCTTTGTTCTCTAGAATCTTCCATATCTTAATTGCCCAAACCTTTTTTCTAAATGAATTGTCACTTTTTGTTTTTACCTTTACAATGCACAATTCCATGAATCTTAAAATAGTTTTTTATAAGCTAATTGATTTTGGATGAGATGAACTATAAGAATTAAACGAACATCTACATCATGCATATCTGGGAGAAGAGGCGGGAAATCGATGAGAGGAGTGGCGAGAAACAGTAGCCTATTTTGAATGAAAACCTAGTAGAGAAGGAAGCGTGAGCTACACGATGCATGTGCACAGTGCTTACCCATGTACTGCATGTGCTGTCGAAAGGGCTCAGGGTTGCCGTTCGATCTAGGAGCATCCAACGGTGCACACGTACAATCCGTGGGGTTTGGGTTCTGGCCAGTCAGAACGCACGACTCAGATTGCGCGCGCAGCAGGGGGTATATCATACGGAAACCAACATTCGGTGCAAACCGGTGAAAACCATGAGAAAAAGATGTTTTGAAGTTTAAAAAAATATCAAAAAATGTAGGATGTTAAGAGGATGATGTTTTATTGCCACACAAAATTTGAAGTTGAAACACATTACGAGATGTGAGCTATGAAAAAGACAAAATTAGTGTTGAATAGTGTTGAATAGTAATGTCACTATCAGGGCGGAATTTGTCTTTTTCTTAGCTCACATCTCGTAATGTTTTTCAACTTGAAATTTTTTGTCGCAATAAAACATCACCTTCTTAACATCCCATATTTTTTCAGATTTTTATGGAACTTTAAAATATGGTTTCCGCGAAGTTTTCATTGAATATCGGCTTTCGTGAGTGAACTGTGTGCTATTCCATGGTGTCACGACATCGCACTTATATGTCGAGGAATTTTTTTCGTCCATTGTGGTGCAAGTTTTATTACAAGCCTCTTACGAACCGGAGCTTCTCTCAAAGAAGCCTCGTGGTTCCGATAGGGAAACGTGTCCTCCTTGTGGGCGAAACATAATCACTACCTCTTTTCGCCTTGTATTTTCTTCTACGGGCAACATGGAATGACAGGATATCCGTGCTGAAGTTTAAACTTATTCAGGGTTCGTTTGGCCTTTTTATACACTAATTGAGTTTCCTAGGCATTTAATGTCCATAATTCAAATCTGAACTACAAATACATGCTCCAGTTCACCAAAATGGCTAGAAAAATTATACATGTGTCCTTGGGTGCATGTTTAGGTCCCATGCCAAGAATGGGAACGAATTACAACCGTACCGGTGTCATGGCTCGTCCTCAAACATTTCGAAACTCGGTTTTTAAGTCCCCATAAATCCTAAACTCACCAGAAAGTCATCAAAGGTGCCATCGTGTCACGTCATGGCACATATATGTTGTGGTAAAAACATTGTCCAATTTGGGCCAAGCGTTATTACAAACCTCTTACAAAAACTGGAGCTTCTCTCAAAGAAGCCTCATGGTTCTGAAAGGGAAACGTGTTCCCCTTGTGGGCGAAACGTAATCACCGCCTCTTTTTGCCTTTTATTTTCTTCCACGGGCAACATGGAATGACAGGATATCCGTGCTGAAATTTAAACTTATTCAGGGTTCGTTTGGCCTTTTTATACACTAATTGAGTTTCCTAGGCATTTAATGTCCATAATTCAAATCTGAACTACAAATACATGCTCTAGTTTACCAAAATGGCTAGAAAATTTATACATGTGTCCTTGGGTGCATGTTTAGGTCTCATGCCAGGAATGGGAACGAATTACAACCATACTGGTGTCCTGGCTCGTCCTCAAACATTTCGAATCTCGGTTTTTAAGTCCCCATAAATCCTAAACTCACCAGAAAGTCATCAAAGGTGGCATGGTGTCACGTCATGGCACATATATGTCGTGGTAAAAACATTGCCAATTTGGGCCAAGCTTTATTACAAACCTCTTACAAACCGGAGCTTGTCGCAAGAACCCTCGTGGTTTCGATAGGGAAACGTGTCCCCTTGTGGGCCAAACGATAATCACTCCCTCTTCTAGCCTCGTATTTTCTTCTACACGTGACACGGAAGAACTGGAAATTCGCGCTGAACTTCGAAATTATTCAGGGTTCGTTTGACCTTTTTTATTCATTAATGAGTTTTCTAGGCATTTAATGTCCATCATTCAAATCCGAACTACAAATACATGCTCCAGTGCACCAAAATGGCTAGAAAAAACGTACATGTTTAGGTCCCATGGAACAAATGGGAACGAATTCAACCATCTCACCGTACTGGCTTGGCCACAAACATTGCGAATCTTGGTTTTAAATGTCTGTAAATCCAAAACTCACCAGGAAATCATGAAACTTGGCATGGTGTCACTACATGGTACATATAATTGTCCAATTTGGGCGAAGCTATATTACAAGCCTTTTACAAACCGGAGCCTGTCGCAACCCTCGTGGTTCCAGTAGGGAAACATGCCCCTCTTGTGGGCGAAACGACAATCGCTGCCTCTTCTCGCCTTGAACTTTATTTTCTACAGGCAACATAGAATAACAGGAGTGACTGGCTGAAATTTGAAACTGTTCAGGGTTCGTTTGGCCATTGTATATATATTACTAATTACTAAGTTTTCTATGCATTTAATGTAGTCCATAATTCAAATTTGAACTACAACCACATGCTCAAGTGAAGCAAAATGGGTGGGAAATCGTACATGTGTCATTGGGTGCATGTTTAGGTCTCATTTAAGGAATGAGAATGAATTACAAACTTGTCATCGTCCTGAAACAATGAGAATCTTGGTTTTTAAATCCCAGTAAATCAAAAAGTCACCCAAAAGACATGAAACTTGGCATGGTTTCATGACATGGCACATATATGCCGTGGTAAAAAAATCGTCCAGTTTGAGAAGAGGCGCACACATTAGTAGCCAACTAAGTCCTTTTTGAAACAAAAAGCTGACACGTTATTATCGCAAACGGTTGTATTATATTTACCGTGTCGAAATTTAACCATACTCGGTGGCGTGCGTGCGGCTGTTTGATTAGACAGGACGAGCGCGAGAAGTCTGCCGTGCAGGCTCGACGGGACGCGTGCGAGCAGTCCGCCGCGCAGGCTCGACGGGACGCATGCATCCTGTCCACCTCGCAGGCTCGATGGGACATGTGCGAGCAGCAAGGCCGCCCATGCTCACCAGGAAGCGAGCTCTTTGACCTACATGCACCAGCCGCCGCCCGCCTCTCTCATAACTTCTCCATTAATGGGTTAATTAAAGCACCTGGACGGAGGGTGTTTGCTTGTGATCCCATGGCAGCATTTGCTTTGTTCGTGTTTTCAACTCGTATTCCGCCCTAATTTAAATTGCCACATAGGGCAACGGATAATACGACCACGAATAAAATGGCAACGGATAATACGACGACAAATTTACAATGGCGCAGATAGTAATTGTCATACATATTCCGGATAATTTAAAATGCCACATGCGGCAAAGCCCGGAAGACACGGGGGCAAGAGAAGAAGGAAATTGCAGATAATGATCTGGGTCGCTATTGTCTCTACTCGTCGATGGATCGCCGGGCGGCGAAATCCTCCAGCTCCTTCAATTCCTCACGACTTTGCTTGAAAGCAGCCACGGATTCCTCCACCTCCTGCTCGCGCTCGATCCGGAGCTTCCTCAAGCCACCCATCAGTTCCTCGACGACCGCTTTCAATGTCATCTCCGAGGCACTGCTCTGCTCATGCAGCATCTTCCAGCCGGCGGCCTCCTCCTCCTTCTCGGCGACCAACTTGAGGAGCTTCGCATTGTCACCCATGAGTTGCTCGACGAGGCCGGTCGCCTTGTCAACCGAGGCATCACTGATCTTGAGCAGCTTCATCAAGCCGTCGACCAACTCTTGCTGCGTACTGACGCCAGCGAGAATGTCATCGTCGCCGGCGAAGGACTTCAGGAATGCCGGCTCATCACGATGGCCGATGCCGTGAATGCGCTTGTGAGAGCCCTCTCGTGCCCATGAGAGCTCGTTCGAGGGCTCCGCGGCACGCCGGGACATCTTTGATGCAGCTGCGGCTTCGCGGCGGAACCTCTCTAGTGCTTCCGCGGCCTTGGTCTTTGCTGCCTGGTTATATGTCCACCCTAAACTCCTCCAACCGGTCATGGTGGAACGACTTGATAGAAAAAACCAGTTTTGTGGGTGATGAGGAGAGGAACTGTGAAGTAATTTTCGAGTGGGTAGTTTTTATAGCCCGATGCTAAGTGTGAACACATATTAGTTTGATAGGTGTGAACAGATTTGCAATTACTTATTGCGTTGCAATCAGCAATGTGACGAGAAACAAGGTCAAAATTTATTAATGGCAGAAGGTTGACCACGTGGTTGCTCGCCGTTGAGGCGGCCGCGGCGCGCTCCGCTCTGGCGTCCCTGCGCACTCTGCTTGCCGTTGAGGCAAAGTTACAATGGCAACGGTTAATAATTCTTAATAATTGTCTTACATATTCATGATAATTTAAAATGCCAAATGCGGCAAGGCCTAGAACACTCACGACCTACATATGCATACAATTATAATAAAATATAAGCTAAAAGGCTGAGCTGGCGGCCTTCCGACGATGGTCTTCTCGGACTCCATGATCAGCATAGCACCCTTGCGGCAGTTCACTCCGAGTGTCCCGACCCGCCTCCGCCTACGGAGCTACTGGCGCCGGGAGGATCTTGGGGCTGCTGTGCCTCTTCCAGAAGAGCTTGATAGTGTGCAATTGCGCGCATGACAACTCCACGGAACCGCTCCATTTCCATGTCTCTAGCCTGGTAGCAAATTCTGTCGATCACCTGCATCCTCAGGATATCACGTTGGCGATGTTCTACTTCATCGGGGACGTCAACTCCACCAAGGATTCGCTCGAGCCTGGCCACCACATCATCGGGATCGAGGTTGACACGGCCGCCGCGGGCAATCATGAAGCCGCAGGCTGCCTTTGTATTGACTGAATCACAGAGGTCCTCTGCCCATTCCTTGCGGGGCATCAGGCTCTCGATGAGCACTGGTGACGGCGGTTCTTCAGGTTGGTCGTCGATCATGCCTCCGAGCAGCTCTGGATCTTTTGCACGATGGATGGCAAACTGCTCATCACACCTCCTCTACAATATGTCGATTGTGCTCCCAAGGACTGTGACGCCGATATCGCTGCCTATGGGCCATGGTGCCTGCACTGGCCGATGAAGCTCTTGCTCCCCGACCTGCTCCGGCTCGTTCTCCTCGCCGAAGATGTAACGCAGGTAGGCATCGACGTCGAAGCTTTGGTCGTTGACTGTCATGCTTGGAATAACTAATGGTAGATGGGTGAGGACTAGATCTTCGCAGAGTGTCGCGACAGTGTGTTGCCGCCTGGGTTATATGTAGGAAGCCGTTAGCTGGTGGCGGGAACCCGGTGAGGGAATAGGCGTGGATTTTGCAATTCACCCATGTGGAGCGTGGGAAGCATTCGCTCGAGCGCGGGAAGACTATGTGGAGCACACACACAACCCGAATACCGTATCCGGTGCCACGTGTTATTTATCACACAAGTGTTAACATAAGGAAATGCATGTATAACTTACTAATCATCGCACAGGAGTACTCGCAGACGCATCGTGTGCGATACTCCTAGCCACCGCAAGCAACTAGTTTGTATTTTTCAATGTTTTTTGTACACACAGAATCGCACATGAACTAACTGTATTAACTGTCTGTGTTGTAAATTCTCATCACAAACAGTTCATCCGAGTCGGCTGTTTGCCACGTATCACACACATCTTGTTAAGTTGAACCGTTTCTGTTGCGTTCGCTAATCGAAAACAGTTCATCCGAGTGAACCGTATGCCCTATATCACACACACCTTGATCTGGCTAACCGTTTATGTTGCACTCCATAATAGCAAATGGTTCATCGGAGCGAACTGTATGTCGTATATCGCACACACATTGATATGGCTGCCCATTTCTGTTGTTCTGCCTCATCGCAAACAGTTCGAACGGGTTAACCGTGTGCCCTGCATCGCACACGCAACTAAAATCTGAACCGTGTTTGATGCATCCTCCATCGCAAACGTTTTGCACCTTTTTTGACGTTTTTTTACATCCCCGTTTGTGATTAATGCATCGCACACAGTTTCGTGAAAGGGTCTCTGATCGTAGTGTCGCGTTAGCAGCATCCTGCAGTAGTGAATCATAATCTCGATCTATGCCAACTCAAGAAACACCTTCGGAGATACCAATAGAGCATCTTTATGATCACCTAGTTACGTTGTGATGTTTGATAGCACACAAGGTATTCCTCCGGTATCCAGGAGTTGCATAATCTCATAGTCGAAGGAATATGTATTTGACATGAAGAAAGCAATAGCAATAAACTGAACGATCAATATGCTAAGCTAACGGATGGGTCTTGTCCATCACATCATTCTCCTAATGATGTGATCCCATTATCAAATGACAACACATGTATTCACACTAGGGACATGGTATTTGTTTAATGAGCTAGTCTAGTGGAGGCTCACTAGGGACATGGTATTTGTTTATGTATTCACACATGTATTTAAGTATCCGATCAATACAATTCTAGCATGAATAATAAACCTTTATCATGAATAAGGAAATATAAAATAACAACTTTATTATTGCCTCTAAGGCATATTTCGTCCAGCCTCCCACATGGACTAGAGTCAATAATCTAGATTACATTGTGATGAATCAAACACCCATGGAGTCTTGGTGCTGATCATGTTTGCTCGCGGAAGAGGCTAGTCAACGGATCTGCCACATTCAAATCCGTATGTACTTTCCAAATTTCTATGTCTCCATCCTTGACCTTTTCATGAATGGAGTTGAAGCGTCTCTTGATGTGTTTGGTTCTCTTGTGAAACCTGGATTCCTTCGCCAAGGCAATTGCTCCAATGTTGTCACAAAGGATTTTCATTAGACCCGATGCACTAGGTATTACACCTGGATCAGATATGAACTCCTTCATCCAGACTCCTTCATGCACTGCTTCCGAAGCAACTATGTACTACGCTTCACACATAGATCCCGCCACAACACTCTACTTGGAACTACACCAACTGAGAGCTCCACCATTCAATATAAATACGCATCCGGTTTGCGACTTAGAGTCATCCGGATCAGTGTCGAAGCTAGCATCGACGTAACCATTTACGACGAGCTCTTCGTCACCTCCATAAATGAGAAACATATCCTTGGTCCTTTTCAGGTACTTCAAGATGTTCTTGACCGCTGTTTAGTGATCCACTCCTGGATTACTTTGGTACCTCCCTGCCAAACTTATGGCAAGGCACACATCAGATATGGTACATAGCATAGCATACATGATAAACCCTATGGCTGAGGCATAGGGAATGATTTTCATTTTCTCTCTATCTTCTGCAGTGGTCGGGCTTTGAGTCTGACTCAACTTCACACCTTGTAACACAGGCAAGAACCCTTTCTTTGACTGATCCATTTTGAACTTCTTCAAAACTTTATGAAGGTATGTGCTTTGTGGAAGTCCTATTAAGCGTCTCGATCTATCCCTATAGATCTTGATGCCCAATATATAAGCAGCTTCACCGAGGTCTTTCATTGAAAAGTACTTATTCAAGTATCCTTTTATGCTATCTAGAAATTCTATATCATTTCCGATCAACAATATGTCATCCACATATAATATCAAAAATGCTACAGAGCTGCCACTCACTTTATTGTAAATACAGGCTTCACCGTAAGTCCGTATAAAACCATATGCTTTGATCACCTCATCAAAGCGTATATTCCAACTCCGAGATGCTTGCACCAGTCCATAGATGGATCGCTGGAGCTTGCACACTTTGTTAGCACCTTTAGGATCGACAAAACCTTCTGGTTGCATCATATACAACTCTTCTTTAAGAAATCCATTTAGGAATGCAGTTTTGACGTCCATTTGCTAGATTTCATAATTATAAAATGCGGCAATTGCTACATGATTCGGACTGACTTAAGCATCTCTACGGGTGAGAAGGTCTCATCGTAGTCAACCCCTTGAACTTGTCGAAAACCTTTCGCGACAAGTCGAGCTTTGTAGATGGTGACATTACCATCAGCGTCTGTCTTCTTCTTGAAGATCCATTTATTCTCAATGGCTTACCGATCATTGGGCAAGTCCACCAAAGTCCACACTTTGTTCTCATACATGGAATCTCAGATTTCATGGCCTCAAGCCATTTATCGGAATCTGGGCTCATCGTAGCTTCTTCATAGTTTGTAGTTCGCCTTGGTCTAGTAACATGACTTCCAAAATAGGATTACTGTACCACTCTGGTGCGGATCGTGCTCTGCTTGACCTATGAGGTTCAGTAGTAACTTGATCTGAAGTTTCATGATCATCATCATTAGCTTCCTCTCTAGTTGGTGTAGGCATCACAGGAACGGTTTTCTGTGATGAGCTACTTTCCAATTCAAGAGAAGGTACAATTACCTCATCAAGTTCTACTTTCCTCCCACTCACTTCTTTCGAGAGAAACTCCTTCTCTTGAAAGGTTCCATTCTTGGCAACAAAGATCTTGCCTTCGGATTTGTAGTAGAAGGTGTACCCAACTGTTTCCTCAGGGTATCCTATGAAGACGCACTTCTCCAATTTGGGTTCGAGCTTATCAGGCTGAAGCCTTTTGACATAAGTGTCGCAACCCCAAACTTTAAGAAATGACAACTTAGGTTTCTTGCCAAACCACAGTTCATACAGTGTCATCTCAATGGATTTAGATGGTGCCCTATTTAACGTGAATGCGGCTGTCTCTAATGCATAACCCCAAAATGATAGTGGTAAATCGGTAAGAGATATCATAGATCGCACTTAAAGTATGGTTGCGACGTTCGGACACACCATTACGCTGTGGTGTTCTAGGTGGTGTGAGTTGTGAAACAATTCCACATTGTTTTAAATGAAGGCCAAACTCGTAACTCAAATATTTGCCTCCGTGATCAGATCATAGAAACTTTATTTTCTTGTTACGATGATTCTCAACTTCACTCTGAAATTCTTTGAACTTTTAAAATGTTTCAGACTTTTGTTTCATCAAGTAGATATACCCATACCTACTCAAATCATCTGTGAAGGTCAGAAAATAACGATACCCACCGCGTGCTTCAATACTCATCAGACCGCATACATCGGTATGTATTATTTACAATAAGTCATTAGCTTGCTCCATTGTTCCGGAGAACGGAGTTTTAGTCATCTTGCCCATGAGGCATGGTTCACAAGTATCAAATGATTCATAATCAAGTGATTCCAAAAGTCCATCTGCATGGAGTTTCTTCATGCGCTTTACACCAATATGACCTAAACGGCAATGCCACAAATATGTTGCACTATCATTATCAACTTTGCATCTGTTGGCATCAATATTATGAATACGTGTATCACTACAATCAAGATTCAACAAGAATAGACCACTCTTAAAGGGTGCATGACCATAAAAGATATTGATCATATAAATAGAACAACCATTATTCTCTGACTTAAATGCATAACCGTCTCGCAATAAACAAGATCCAGATATAATGTTCATGCTCAACGGGGCACCAAATAACAATTATTCAGGTCTAAAACTAATCCCGATGGTAGATGTAGAGGTAGCGTGCCGACGGCGATCACATCAACCTTGGAGCCATTTCTGACGCGCATCGTCACCTCGTCACTAGTCAATCTTCTTTTATTCCGCAGCTCCTGTTTCTATTTACAAATATGAGCAATCGAACCAGTATCAAATACCCAGGTGCTGCTATGAGCATTAGTAAGGTTCACATCAATAACATGTATATCAAATATACCTTTATTCACTTTGCCATCCTTCTTATCCGCCAAGTATTTGGGGCAGTTCCGCTTCCAGTTACTAGTCCCTTTGCAATAGAAGCACTCAGTTTTAGGCTTGGGTCCATCTTTGGGCTTCTTCCCGGGAGTGGCAACTTGCTTGCCATTCTTCTTGAAGTTTCCTTTCTTTCCCTTGCCCTTTTTCTTGAAACTAGTGGTCTTGTTAACCATCAACACTTGATGCTCCTTCTTGATTTCTACCTCCGTGGCCTTAAGCATTGCGAAGAGCACAGGAATCATTTTATTCATCCCTTGCATATTATAGTTCATCACAAAGCCTTTGTAGCTCGGTGGCAGTGATTGAAGAACTCTGTCGATAACACTATCAACCGGAAGTTCAACTCTCAGCTGAGTCAAGTGGTTATGATACCCAGACATTTTGAGTATGTGTTCACTGACAAAACTGTTCTCCTCCATCTTGCAGCTATAGAACTTGTTGGAGACTTCATATCTCTCAACTCGGGCATTTCTTGAAATATTAACTTCAACTCCTGGAACATCTCATATGCTCCATGACGTTCAAAGCGTCTTTGAAGTCCCGGTTCTAAGCTGTAAAGCATGGCACACTGAACTATCGAGTAGTCATCAGATCAAACTTGCCAGATGTTCATAACATTAGCTTCAGCTCCTGCAGCAAGCCTCTCACCTAGCGGTGCGTCAAGGACATAATTCTTATGTGCCGCAATGAGGATAATCCTCAAGTTACGGACCCAATTTGTGTAGTTGTTGAGGAACGTTGCATGGGAAACAAAAGAATTCCTACGCTCACCAAGATCCAATCTAGGAGATGACCATCTACGAGAGGAGAGATTGGATCTACATACCCTTGTAGATCGCTAAGCGGAAGCATTAAGAAATGCGGTTGATGTAGTCGAACGTCTTCGTGATCCAATCATGATTCGTCCCGCGAACTCCCGATCCAAGTGCCGAACGGACGGCACCTCTGTGTTCAACACACATACGGCTTGATGACGCCTTCACCTCCTTGATCCAGTGAGCGATGGTGAAGTAGTAGCTTGAGTCCTCCAGCAGCACGACGGCGTGGTGGCAGCGGTGGTGGCGGAATCTCAGCAGAGCTTCGCCAAGCGCTATGGAGAGGAAGAAGACTACGAGAGAGAGGAGGGGCAGCGCCATGACGTATGAGGGTGCGGCTGCCCTCTCTCTACCTATCTATATATAGGGGGAAGGGGGAGAGGGGGGCGCCCCTAGGGGATCCCATTTAGGGCCGGCAGCCACAAGAGGGAAACCCTAGATGGGTTTCCCCCCCTTAGGAGACTTGGCCTCCAAGCCAAAGGGGTGGGACCCTAGGGGAGCACCCCCGACCTCCTCTGGCAACGTGGGATGGGGGGAGGGGGGCGCACAACACCTTAGTGGGCTGGTTTGCCCCCTCCCCTTGGCCCATGAGGCCCCCAACACTTGTCGGGGCCCCCCGAAACCCCTTTCGGTCATGCTCGTCATCACCCGGTACCCCCGGAACAATTCTGGACTCCAATACCCTTCATCCAATATATCAATCTTCACCTCCGGACCATTCTGGAGTTCCTCGTCATGTTCGGGATCTCATCCGGGACTCCGGACAACCTTCGGGAACCACCATAATGACTCAACTATAATTATATCGTCACCAAACGTTAAGTGTGTAGACCCTGCGGGTTCGAGAACTATGCAGACATGACCGAGACACCTCTATGTTCAATAGCCAATAGCGGGACCTGGATGCCCATATTGGTTCCTACATATTCTATGAACATCTTATCGGTCGAACCTCGATGTCAAGGATTCAGCTAATCCTGTATACAGTTCCCTTTGTCTATCGTTATGTTACTTGCCCGAGATTCGATCGTCGGTATCCCCATACCTAGTTCAATCTCATTACCGGCAAGTCTCTTTACTCGTTCCGTAATACAAGATCCCGTGGCTAACCCATTAGTCACATTGCTTGCAAGCTTACTATGATGTTGTATTACCCAGTGGGCCCTGAGATACCTCTCCATCATACGGAGTGACAAATCCCAGTCTTGATCCATGCCAACTCAACAGACGCCCTCGGAGATACCTGTAGAGCACCTTTATAGTCACCCAGTTACGTTGCGATGTTTGGTACACACAAGGTACACCTCCGGTGTCAGTGAGTTGCATGATCTCATGGTCATAGGAACAAATACTTGACATGCAGAAAACAGTAGCAATAAACTTGACACGATCATATGCTACGTTTATAGTTTGGGTCTTATCCATCACATCGTTCTCCTAATGATGCGACCCCATTATCAATTGACAACTCAGCCTATGGCTAGGAAACCATAGCCATCTTTGATCAACGAGCTAGTCTAGTAGAGGCTCACTAGGGACACGTTGTTGTCTATGTATCCACACATGTATCTGATTTTCCTATTGTAGGATAGTAAGTATGTCTAGAGGGGGGTGATTAGACTACTTGACCAATTAAAAATCTAGCCTTTTCCCAATTTTAGTTCTTGGCAGATTTTAGCAACTTAGCACAAGTCAAGCAATCAACCTACACATGCAATTCTAAGAGTGTAGCAGCGGAAAGTAAAACAATTGCATATGAAGGTAAAGGGAGGAGATTGAGGGAGCAAACGCAATGTTGACACGGAGATTTTTTATCCATGGTTCCGATAGGTGGTGCTATCGTACATCCACATTGATGGAGACTTCATCCCACGAAGGGTAACGGTTGCGCGAGTCCACGGAGGGCTCCATCCACGAAGGGTCCACGAAGAAGCAACCTTGTCTATCCCACCATGGCCGTCGCCCACGAAGGACTTGCCTCACTCGGGTAGATCTTCACGAAGTAGGCGATCTCCTTGCCCTTACAAACTCCTTGGTTCAACTCCACAATCTTGACAGAGGCTCCCAAGTGACACCTAGCCAATCTAGGAGACACCACTCTCCAAGAAGTAACAAATGGTGTGTTGATGATGAACTCCTTGCTCTTGTGCCTCAAATGATAGTCTCCCCAACACTCAACTCTCTCTCATAGGATTGGATTTGGTGGAAAGATGATTTGAGTGGGCTAGAGATCAAGATTTATGTGGTTGGAATGGAATATCTTGACCTCAACACAAGTGTAGGTGGTTCTCTCTCAGAAAATGTATGTTGGAAGTGTAGGCATGTTCTGATGGCTCTCTCCACGAATGAAGAGTGGGTGGAGGGGTATATATAGCCTCCATACAAAATCTAATCGTTACACACAAATCACCAAACTCGGTGGGACCGAATCAAAGAACTCGGTCAGACCGATTTAGTTCATAATGTGACCGTTAGGGTTTTCGGTGGGACCGACACGTCAACTCGGTGAGACCGATTTCGTTAGGGTTAGGGCATAACATAATCTCAGTGAGACCGATTACACAAACTCGGTGAGACCGATTTTGGTAATAGACAAACAGAGAGTTGGTCAGGCAAACTCGGTGGGACCGATTCGCTCATCTCGGTTAGACCGAAACGTCACGAAAGGGAAACAGAGAGTTTGCATTGCAATCTCGGTGGGACCGATCGCTCATCTCGGTTTGACCGAAACGTTACGAAGGGAAACAGAGAGATTACAATCCCATCTCGGTGAGACCGAGATCCCTATCGGTGAGACCGAGATCCCGATCGGTGAGACCGAAAAGACTAGGGTTTCTGGCAGTGGCTATGTCAATAGAACTAGGTGGCGCCGGATAGACAGTTTCGGTGGGGCCGAGTTTGACTTTTGGTTTGGGACATATGTGGATGTGAGAAAGTAGTTGAGGGTTTTTGGAGCATATCACTAAGCACTTTGAGCAAGAAACTCATTAAGCAACACCTCACCCCCTCTTGATAGTATTGGCTTTTCCTATGGACTCAATGTGATCTTGGATCACTAAAATGAAAATGTAGAGTCTTGTGCTTTGAGCTTGAGCCAATCTTTTGTCCTTAGCATTTTGAGGGGTCCACTTTCTAATCCATGCCATGCCAATCATTGAGCTTTCATGAAATATTTATCTTGAAATAGCATTAGCTCAATGAGCTATATGTTGTTAGGAATTACCAAAACCACCCAGGGATAGTTGCACTTTCACCTATTAATACAATTCTAGCATGGATAATAAACGATTATCATGAACAGGGAAATATGATAATAACTAATTTATTATTGCCTCTGGGGCATATTTCCAACAGTCTCCCACTTGCACTTGAGTCAATAATCTTCACATCACCATGTGATTAACACCCAATTAGTTCTGGGGTTTGATCATGTTTTGCTTGTGAGAGAGGTTTTAGTCAACGGGTCTGCAACATTCAGATCCGCGTGTACTTCGCAAATTTTATCTCATACTGTAGATGTTGCTACCATGCTCCACTTGGAGCAATTCCAAACGTCTGCTCCACTATACGTATCCGGTTTGCTACTCAAAGTCATCTGGATTGGTGTTAAAGCTTGCATCGACATAACCCTTTACGCCAAACTCTTTATCACTTCCATAACCGAGAAACTCTACTCAGAGTCATCCGGATTAGTGTTAAAGCTTGCATCGACGTAACCCTTTACGCCGAACTCTTTATCACCTCTATAACCGAGAAACATTTCCTTGTTATTCTTAGGATAATTTTGACCACTGTCTAGCGATCCACTTCTGGATCACTCTTGTACCCCCTTGCCATACACGTGGCAAGGCACACATTAGGTGCGGTACATGACGTCGCTTGAAGCTACATCGGTATTTCCCCCAAGAGGAAGGGATGATGCAGCATAGCGGCGGTAGGTATTTCCCCCCGAAATGAAACCAAGGTTATCGAACCAGTAGGAGAACCAAGCAACACAACATAAACAGCCCCTGCGCACAAATAACAACACCTTGCAACCCGACGTGTTAAAGGGGTTGTCAATCCTTTTCGGGGTACGGCGCCAGAAATTGCGTGTTGACGGGAGAAAGTTGTAATAGATTGAAATAATAGATCGCAAATAAAATAAAGTGCAGCAAAGTAGTTTTGTATTTTTGGTTTAATAGATCTGAATAAAAAGAGCAAACAAAATAGATCGCAAAGCAAATATATGAGAAGGAAGACCCGGGGGCCGTAGGTTTCACTAGTGGCTTCTCTCGAGAAAGATAGCAAACGGTGGGTAAACAAATTACAATTGGGCAATTTATAGAACTTCAAATAATTATGACGATATCCAGGCAATGATCATTACATAGGCATCACGTCCAAGATTAGTAGACCGACTCCTGCTTGCATCTACTACTATTACTCCACACACCGACTGCTATCCAGCATGCATCTAGTGTGTTAAGTTCATGGAAAAATGGAGTAATGCAATAAGAACGATGACATGATGTAGACAAGATCCATTTATCTATATGGCGGCAGATATAGATCTCGTCTTTTTATCCTTAGTAGCAACGATACATACATGTCGGTTCCCTTTCTGTCACTGGGATCAAGCACCGTAAGATCGAACCCACTACCGGGCACCTCTTCCCATTGCAAGATAAATAGATCAAGTTGGCCAAACAAAACTGTCGTGGAATTGTCACGGCAGATGCCCTCATGCAAGGACTTAGTCGTGGAGCCATCGTAGCTAGGAAGCTTAAAGGGGTTAAGCGGGACAAGGAACACGAGGATTATACTGGTTCGGCCCCTTACGGTGAAGGTAAAAGCCTACGTCCAGTTGAGGTGGTATTACTTAGGGTTTCGATAACCAGGGAGCTAAAGTGCTTTGCCTGACTCTCGATCTGTTGTCTCCGTCCTGAACCGCCGTCGGGTCATCCCTTTATATAGCGAGGTTGATGCCCAGCGGCTCTCAGAGTCCCGACCGGCTTATAACAGCATCCGGCCCGGACTCTTAACTACTCCTGCCTTACATTACAAGTCTTGCCATAACGGTGGTTTATCACTACAGGCCTTAAGCCGCCTCCGGGTCTTAAGCCCATTATTGATCCGCCATTCTTAAGCTTGGTACTGGGCTTCACGTGATGACCATTATGACGTAACCCGGCCCCTCCTGGGCGGGTGACTCTAATGGTTATATCCTCAACATTAGGCCCCAGATTGATTTGAACCGGTTCATGTCAATCTTCAATACCTTTAAGAGAAAATCTTCCGGCTTCTGCTTGCGCGAAGGTTATAACCCGTCGTGACGTCATCTTCTGGATTCTTGGTAACCCGCCATGACATCATCTTCTGGATTCTTGGTAACCCGCCATGACGTCATCTTCCATTAAATTCATTTTTTTATTCTGTCACATCCCAATGGATCTTATCTTAATGACCATCCCGAGAATCGAGGCGTTTCTGCGGCAAGATAATCACGTCTTCGGCCTCCTCGTTTCTCGCGCCCACTTACCAGCCGTCCCTTATAAATAGGCCCGGCCCATAAGCCTTCGTCACTCTTCTCCTCCATCATCTTCCTACTCTGTCGCTCCAGAGCCCGAGCTCCATCGCCGCCGCCACGCCTCTCGTCTTCCTCAACCTTGGCCGCTGCATCACCCTGAACTGGTCCAGAGAAACGGCGGCGACCTCCGCGGCTCATTAGCGCCAGTAAGTCCTTGCCATTCCATACAGTAGATTCGCATTAGGGTTCTGTCGTTCTCCCCTGTTCTTCGTAGTTTCATCTCAAGTTCTTCACAGTTCCTCCACCACGGCTCCTTTTGATCCGAAAATGGTACAAAATTCCTGCGGTAGTAGTTTCTCACCCATTCTTATGCTAGCAGATCCCTCTTGCCCGCAAAAAGATCTCGTTTAGAGCTTATGAACTTCTCTGTATCAGCTTTTTAGGTCTAGAAATTTTTCCTTTCTGGACGATCGTTTGATCCAAAATAATCCCTGCGATCTGTGAAACTTGTTTATGCAACTCTTAGACAAAAACTGCATCTGTCAGCCATAGCGGCTCATATCGCCGGCTTAAAAGAACCCATGCTTTGTGAAATTTCCAGCTTACTCATAATAGAGTTAAATAACTTAAATCGCTTATAATACCCACGGCGGCTTAAATAACCTGACACAATTAGTCATATATCATTAGGCCCCTTCATGAACCGCCGTCCTGAATACTGAACTGAAATTTTTCTCTGGCTTAAATTTGAACCGGAAATTTTCCTTTGTCATAGGCTGCCATTTTCCACAATGCCGTCCAAGGCTCCCAAGGCACCCATTACGTGCAACTGGGTGAGGTCCAACGTTACTGAAAGCACCTTAGATGACTTCGTAAAAACGGGTTACCTGCCCAAAAAGGAGGTCATGTCCTACCGTGCGCCTGACCCGTCCGAAGAGAGACCTCAACCAAAAGACGGAGAGGTTGTTGTATTTGCTGACCACATGAGCCGGGGCTTTGCTCCTCCTGGCTCAAAATTCTTCAGAGATGTTCTGAACTTTTTCGATCTGCGACCTCAAGACATTGGACCCAATTCCGTGTCGAACATTTGTAATTTTCAAGTGTTCTGTGAGGTATACCTTGGAGAGGAACCCAGCCTGCTACTCTTTAGGGAGTTATTTTACCTGAACCGCCAGAATGAATGCGCCAACGGGCCTAGCTTGGAACTTGGTGGAATGTCAATTCAATGACGGAGGGATTGTCTCTTTCCTTATGCTGAGCCACCAAGCCACCCAAAGGACTGGAATCAGACATGGTTCTACTGCCAGGATACTTCTCCGACTGATGAGAACCCTCTGCCCGGCTTTCACGCCCTGCGTCTGGAGTCAAACCACCCCCTGCCAGACAAATTATCTCAAGATGAGCGTCAACCACTTATCCCCACCATCAACAAAATCAAAGCTCTTCTGGGAAACGGCCTTAACGGCGTTGATCTGGTCCGGGTTTGGATTGCTTGGCGGGTGATTCCTCTAAGTCGCCGCCCCGGCTTAATGTGTGATTACACGGGCCGGAAGGATGATCCTCTTCGGCACAGCCCCAACGACTTACCTGAAGACGTCATTGATGACATGACCAAGTCCCTTATGAACGAGAGCTTAGCAGATTGCGGGAGGACCGGCTTAAGTCCCTTCTGCAAAGCTAACCCGGCTCCAGCGGTAAGCTGCTGATCTGAGCACTTTCCTTTCCATTTTAACAATCTTCGTCTTAACTTCAATAAACCTTTGTTGTATTTTTCAGGCTAATGATAAGTTCTGGAAGGTCAGGTATGACCATGAGGCTGCTAAAAAAGCCAGGAAGGCTAAAAAAGCCGCCAGGAGAGCCACTCCCTGCAAGAAGGGGAGTAAGCCTAGCGCCTCAGACCTGCTTCAGCTGGATGATACCTCCGAGTCAGAGGTAGCCCTTGATTCTTGTGCTCTTCTTTGTTTTTTGTTTGTTCTTAACCACCTTATTGACACTGGTTATCAGCAGGAGGACACCGGAGCCAGTAACCCGGTGACTGTAGAGGTAACTATACTTTCCTCCGACTCGGAGCCCTTGCCAAGGCTGAAAGTCCGAAGAGTAACCCGGAAAGTAAGATTTTCACATCCTTTAGCTTATCAAGATCCTCAATTTCTTTTGAAGCAACAGATTCATGAGAGCCGGAGACACACCTGGACCAACAAGGATGCAGACCTCTCCTCCGGCTTACCTGAAGCATCAAGGAAGCGCCGGACCGAGGTTATCTCCAACTTATATCCTTTTCATCCTTTAGCGGGCGTCACTCGTCAACCACTTAATTCGTCTGATTCAAACTATCAGGAAACTTCACCTTCCTCCGGTGACTCCATGCAATCTAACTTGCCGGCTTTCAAGACCGCACCCAGGTAATGATGATCAGCTTATTTTGTGCTTATCCTACTCATGTTTTTGCACTAACCTTTTGACTTTCAGTGCACAAGCAAAACTCAGCAAGAGGGCAAAGAAAAGTAACCCGGTCGAAGAGCCGGTCTTGACTGAATCCAACGCCTCTACCTCTGAGCCGCCATCTGCACCAGCTCCAGAAACCACCGCTCCAACTGAAGAACAAGCCATGGGAAGCTCTGACAACCCGAAGATTCCCAGCCCAGCTCAACCGGCCGATGACCCGGATGTGGTGATTACCCGGACCGAATATGTTGAGCCAGGACGACCCACTGTGCTGGCTAGATGCTCTGCTAAGGAAGAACTGCTGGAGCGCCACAGAGCCAGGCTGGACATTACTAACTATGCCAATCTGAGCATTGGAGATATTGTCGCTGGTTATATTGGTCAAGTGCACAACAGCCGGGACCTGGAAATTGACATGGTGAAGCAGATACAGCAAAAATCTGAGGTACAACTCTCTTGCTTACTCCATAGTCATCCTTACCATGCTAGCCCCCAAGTCTATTACTTATGACAGAATATGTTGTAGACTTAATACCGGCTTACCTGGTAACCCTCAAGGGCCGGCTTAAACAGCATAGGTCACCTGATTCTTTCCTTACTTTAACCAGGTAGTTGAGCAATTTGACACATTAGCCCCCAAGTGCCAAGTACCTTTGCCTGCAAAGTGCTTGGGACTTATTTTCATGAACCGGCACTGTAAATAAAGCTTCTCAGCCTACATTAGCCCCCAAGTGTCTTTGCTTGCAAAGTGCTTGGGACTTTAGTGTTGCATGATAATCACTCAAACTGTAACCCGGAACTTGTACAGGCTGCCAGCAAGAAACTTGAATCAGAAATCTCTGATCTGAAGACCCGCCTGAAGACTCAGGAAAATGAGACCCAGAAGGCCAATGCCAAATTTGGGTTCAGTGTCTCTGCACAAGAAAAACTGAAGAAAAAAATTGAAACAGAGAGAAAAGCCTGGGCCGATGAGAAGACTGCCTTGCTCAGCCGGGCTGAACAAGCGGAGGCTGCTCTTACTGAAAGAACTGCCGAACTCTCCGGCTTAAAACGCCATGTATCGCAGATGGTCGCCGCAATCTTCGGTAAGTTACTCTGTAAGCTTCTAACAAGTTTACATCATTTACGTCTGATAAGTCCCACCATTGCCATCAGCTCACCTGACTTTGTAATGCAGGTCCCAGGAGTTCCAACCTCAACCAGAACGTGCTGACCAAGCTGAAGGCGGTTTACACTTTGGTGGAGCAACTTTACACCGGGTCACAACGTGCTTTAGCCGTTGTGGCTCTGTCCAATGAGGTTCCCACTCACCTGGCAGACGTACTCAGGCGGCTTGCCGTACTTCCTCAACACTTCCAAGAGCTGAGACGGGCTTCTGCAAGAGCCAGAGCTATCGCTGCTCTGAGCCGGGCCAAGGCGTTTCTACCGGAGCTAGACCCGGCCGACATCGCTCTTGGATACCCCAGCCTGAAGGAAGACGGCACCCCCTTTGACCAGAAAGACTTCGCCGCCTGTGTGAAGAGCGTGCGCCCGGTGGCCACCTTGATTGGGAATGACACAGACCTTACCAAGTATCAGCCGGGCTATGACGCGGAGAATCAGAGGATCCCAACTCCACGCTATGAAGCAGTCAGCCTGATCCCTCCGACTCATAAGCATACCTTCGCCCCAGAAGTTGACCCGGCCGGGTTAATTGATGATGAGGCTCAATTTGAAGCTTTGAGCGGCATTGACTGGAAATCATCAACTTTCCAGGTCATGGAAACAGCCAGAGGAGCAGAGAGGGATGAGCCGGAAGCTTCAACCGAACAAGCACCTTTGATTACTTAGGCAGCTCATGGTTACGCCTTATAAACAATGCCTCACCTTTTGGACTCGGGGAGTCCTGTAATAGAGTAGGACAAACACTTAGTTTTGTCGTGCCATCGTGCACGTGTGGAGTGCTTAACTCTGTTGAAGCTGCTCTTTTATATTCCTCCGGGTTATGTTTGATCATTTACTTTCCTTAAGTTTAAAGAACTGTCTTTCATTGTCCTGCATAGAAAACAAATCACAAGTCTCTAGGCGGCTTTCCGCACTGACAGTCATATATTTTACATATAGCCCGGAATATTAACCAAAGTCATAAAAGACCGGCTCTCAATTATATCTTCGAGGTAACCATAATAGCATACCTGCAAGCCTTCAAGTACACTTCCGGTTTATGTAACCCAAATAATGAGGTTGAGAACTCAACTCCGGTTCACCAGCATCGATAATGCTTATTGTGTGCTATCAACATTGTTAATCAAAGTTAAACCGGCAGAGTAAGAACCGCCCTTGCACACTGTTGATATGATCAAAAGAACTTGTTGCAAACCAAAAGATCAAAACTTAGGGGCTTCTGGTTCGAATACGACCAGAGAACCGTCCCAAAGGGGTTAAGCTAAGATTCGAATGCGATCATATAGCCCCCAGTGGCTTTGGCGTTGCCTATCAAGAGGGTACCGACAGCTATGTTCTCTTAGGTTCGGATACGACCCATGTTTGAACAGGAAGCCCCCAAATGACCTTAAGAGTTGTTTAACGACGCTGATTCGAATACGATCCACTTCGGTTCCCAAAGGGGGTTGAGCTATGATTCAAACATGATCAAGAAAAACTCCCCAATGAGCTCGGCAATTTGCCAATCAAGTGGGTATCGACAGCTATGTTCTCTTTGGTTCGAATACGACCTATGTTTGAACAGGAAGCCCCCAAGTGATCATATTGTTAACGGCTAGATTCGAATACGATCGTAAGCCGGATCCACCTCCAAGTGACCATGTAATGTTGTAATGGAAATAACACATTTACCTTTGGAGGAGAAAAGGACGGAGGTCCTGCTTTATTATTTATCATAATATATACATGGCTATAGAAATATGTACATTATGAGAGCCGGTGGCTCAAGTGTAATAAGGCCGAAGCTGAGCTATGTTCCACGGCCGACGGGTCTCTTCCTCCGACTTACGTGAATCTTTGTGCTCCCGAACATCGATAAGGTAGTATGACCCGTTGTACAAGTTCTTGCTGACCACAAAGGGCCCTTCCCAAGGCGGGGATAACTTGTGTGCATCTGTTTGATCTTGGATGAGCCGGAGCACCAGATCGCCTTCCTGGAAGACCCTGGACTTAACCCGGCGGCTGTGATAGCGGCGCGGGTCTTGTTGGTAAATCGCCGAGCGAGCTGCTGCCACATCACGTTGTTCGTCCAACAAGTCAAGAGCATCTTGGCGCGCCCGCTCATTATCCGCCTCAACATAAGCCGCCACTCGAGGCGAGTCATGACGGATGTCGCTAGGGAGGACCGCCTCCGCTCCATAAACCATGAAGAAAGGCGTGTAACCCGTAGACCTGTTAGGAGTAGTATTGATGCTCCATAACACGGAGGGTAACTCCTCCACCCAACAACCCGGCGTCCGTTGCAAAGGGACCAAAAGCCGGGGCTTGATGCCCTTCAAGATTTCCTGATTGGCTCTCTCAGCTTGACCATTGGATTGAGGGTGAGCCACTGATGAAACATCAAGCCGAATATGCTCTCATTGACAAAACTCCTCCATGGCGCCTTTAGACAGATTGGTACCATTGTCAGTTATAATGTTGTGCGGAAAACCAAAGCGAAATATCACCCTCTTCATGAACTGAACCGCTGTGGCTGCGTCACACTTACTAACTGGCTCTGCTTCAACCCACTTTGTGAACTTGTCGACCGCCACCAAGAGGTGGGTCTTCTTATCCTTGGATCTTTTAAAAGGCCCAACCATATCAAGCCCCCAGACCGCAAATGGCCAAGTAATTGGAATCATCGTCAATTCTTGAGCCGGCACATGAGCCCGCCGCGAGAACCTCTGGCAACCGTCACATTTACTGACCAAATCCTCTGCATCAGCATGAGCCGTCAGCCAATAAAAACCATGACGAAAAGCCTTGGCCACAAGGGATTTTGAGCCGGCATGATGGCCACAATCCCCCTCATGAATTTCACGTAAAATTTCTTGACCTTCCTCAGGGGAAACACAACGCTGGAAAGTTCCAGTGAAACTGCGACGATGCAGCTCGCCATTGATAATTATCATTGACTTAGACCGCCGGGTTATTTGTCTGGCCAAAGTTTCATCCTTAGGCAATTCTCCCCGGGTCATGTAAGCCAAGTATGGTACTGTCCAGTCTGGGGTAATGTGGAGAGCCGCCACCAACTGTGCCTCCGGGTCAAGAACAGCCAAGTCTTCCTCTGTAGGCAACTTAACAGAAGGGTTATGCAAAATGTCCAAGAAAGTATTAGGCGGCACCGGCTTTCGCTGAGAGCCCAGCTGGCTTAATGCATCAGCCGCCTCGTTCTTCCCGCGATCGATGTGCTCTACTTGGTAACCCTGAAAATGTCCAGCAATGGCATCAACTTCGTGGCGATAAGCCGCCATGAGAGGGTCCTTGGAATCCCACTTGCTTGACACTTGTTGGGCTATTAAATCTGAGTCGCCAAAGCACCTTACCCGGCTCAAGCTCATCTCCTTAGCCATCCGAAGACCATGGAGCAAGGCCTCGTACCCAGCCGCATTGTTAGTACAGGGAAACATCAACCGTAGCACATAGCAAAACTTGTCACCTCGAGGGGAAGTTAATACAACTCCAGCCCCCGAGCCCTCCAATTGTCTAGACCCATCGAAGTGAATAGTCCAGTATGTATTATCCGGTTTCTCTTCAGGCACCTGCAGCTCTGTCCAATCGTTGATGAAATCCACCAATGCTTGAGATTTGATAGCAGTGCGTGGCACGTATTTCAGACCATGAGGCCCAAGTTCTATAGCCCACTTAGCCACTCTTCCTGTGGCTTCTCTGTTTTGGATGATATCACCTAGGGGAGCAGAACTAACCACAGTGACAGGGTGACCCTGGGAATAATGCTTAAGCTTCCGGCTTGTCATGAATACCCCATAAACAAGCTTCTGCCAATGTGGATACCGTTGCTTGGACTCAATGAGTACTTCGCAGACGTAGTAAATCGGCCGCTGAACCGGATACTCCTTACCCGCTTCCTTACGCTCCACCACCACAGCCACACTGACGGCTCGTGTGTTAGCGGCTACATACAGCAATAAGGGCTCCTTGTCAACAGGAGCAGCAAGGACTGGGCGCTCAGCCAGCTGTCTCTTCAAATCCTCAAAAGCAGCATTAGCAGCATCATTCCAGATAAAGTCATCTGTTTTCTTCATCATCTGGTACAGTGGCATGGCCTTTTCACCCAAACGGCTTATAAACCAGCTCAAAGCGGCGATGCGACCCGCCAGACGCTGGACGTCGTTTATGCACGCCGGCTTAGCCAGAGAGGTGATTGCTTTGATCTTTTCCGGGTTAGCTTCAATGCCTCTGTGAGAAACCAGAAAACCCAAGAGCTTGCCTGCGGGAACACCAAAAACACACTTGGCCGGGTTAAGCATCATCTTGTAAACCCGGAGATTATCAAAGGTTTCTCTAAGATCATCTACCAAGGTCTCCTTCTCCCTGGATTTAACCACGATATCATCCACATAGGCATGAACGTTGCGCCCAATCTGGTTATGAAGACAATTCTGCACACAACGCTGGTAAGTCGCCTGTGCACTCTTGAGTCCAAAAGGCATAGACACATAACAGAAGGCTCCAAAGGGAGTGATGAACGCCGTCTTCTCCTGGTCCTTAACTGCCATTTTAATCTGATGGTATCCAGAATAAGCATCCAAAAAACTTAAGCGCTCACAACCCGCCGTAGCATCAATAATTTGATCAATACGGGGGAGAGCAAAAGGATCAGCCGGACAAACCTTGTTTAAATCCGTGTAGTCCACACACATCCGCCAGGTGCCGTTCTTCTTGAGCACGAGCACCGGGTTAGCTAACCACTCTGGATGAAAAACTCCAACAATAAACCCGGCCGCCAAGAGCCGGGCTACCTCCTCACCAATGGCTTTCCGCCTCTCCTCATTAAACCGCCGGAGGAATTGCCTGACCGGCTTAAATTTCGGATCAATGTTGAGAGTGTGCTCAGCGAGTTCTCTAGGTACACCTGGCATGTCAGAAGGTTTCCACGCAAAGATGTCCTTGTTCTCACGGATGAACTCGATGAGCGCGCCTTCCTATTTCGGATCCAGATTGGCACTGATGCTGAACTGCTGAGATGAGTCACCTGGAACAAAGTCAACAAGTTTAGTCTCATCAGCTGATTTAAATTTCATTACCGGCTCATGCTCTGTGGTTGGCTTTTTTAAAGACGTCATATCTGCCGGGTCAACATTGTCCTTGTAAAACTTCAACTCCTCTGTGGCACAAACAGATTCCGCGTAAGCCGCGTCACCTTCCTGACACTCCAAGGCTATCTTTCGGCTGCCATGAACCGTAATGGTCCCATTGTGACCCGGCATCTTGAGCTGCAAATACACGTAACACGGTCGTGCCATGAACTTGGCGTAAGCCGGCCGCCCAAATAAAGCATGATACGGACTTCTTATCTTAACCACCTCAAAGGTTAATTTTCCCGCCCTGTAGTTGTACTCATCTCCAAAAGCCACTTCCAGCTCGATCTTACCAACTGGATATGCTGACTTACCAGGCACCACCCCATGGAAAACAGTATTGGACTGGCTAAGGTTCTTATCAATCAATCCCATACGATGGAAGGTCTCATAATAGAGGATGTTGATGCTGCTCCTCCGTCCATGAGCACTTTAGTGAATTTATATCCCCCCACCTGAGGAGCCACCACCAGGGCCAGGTGACCCAAATTATCAACCCGGGGAGGATGATCTTCCCTACTCCACACAATAGGCTGCTCAGACCATCTTAAATAGCGTGGAACCGCCGGCTCAACAGCATTCACAGCCCTTTTATGAAGCTTCTGATCTCGCTTGCACAGACTGGTGGTAAACACATGATACTGTCCACCATTGAGTTGCTTTGGATTGGTCTGGTATCCCCCCTGCTGCTGCTGATGACCCTGGCCGGACTGCTAATTAAAGCCCCCTTGAACATTCTGAGAATTGGAATTTGAACCGCCGCCCGGGCCATGAAAACCACCAGGGCCTGAGCCGCCGCCCGGGCCACTGTTGGCATTGAAAGCATTGGAATTTTTAAAGGCCTTCATGATTGCGCAGTCCTTCCATAGATGAGTGGCCGGCTTTTCCCTAGAGCCATGCCTTGGGCAAGGCTCATTCAACAACTGTTCAAGCGTCGGGCCTGACCCGCCAGCTCGGGGAGATGGTCTCCCCTTGCGCCGGTGGTTGTTACCCTGTGAATTGGCGTTGGCCACAAACTCCATACTGCCATCAGCCTTACGCTTGTTACCTCCTTGGTTCGCTGGGTTATGCTGGGGGCCCTTGCCATTGCCGTTCCGTTTTCCCTTCCCTGTCCTTTCATCGTCCGACGCGGGATCCTTGGTACTATCAGAGTCGGCGTACTTGACCAGAGCCGCCATCAGCGTATCCATATCATTGCAATCACGCTTGAGCCGCCCGAGCTTCATCTTCAGGGGCGCAAAACGACAATTCTGCTCTAACATTAAGACTGCAGAGCCGGCATCCATCTTATCAGATGAATGTATTATCTCTTTGATCCGGCGAACCCAATGGGTTGTAGACTCACCCTCCTGCTGCTTACAGTTAGTCAAATCCACAATTGACATAGACTGTCTACATGTATCTTTGAAGTTTTGGATGAACCGGGCTTTTAGCTCAGCCCAAGACCCGATAGAGTTCGGTGGCAGTCCTTTCAACCAAGTGCGGGCAGTCCCATCTAACATCATGGTGAAGTACTTGGCCATAGCGGCTTCACTAACCTCCAGCAACTCCATAGCCATCTCGTAACTCTCGATCCATGCTCCGGGTTGTAAACTAGCCGTGTAATTAGGTACCTTCCTAGGCCCTTTGAAATCCTTTGGCAGACGTTCATTACGGAGAGCCAGCACCAGACAAGGAACACCTCCAGTCCTCGTAGGTATACCCGCGTCGATGGAAGCCGTCGGATAAGCCGGGAGTGGCTGGTAAGCCGTCAACTGAGCTGCCTGCTCCGCCTCTTGTCGTACTCTGTCTTGGTCTACCGCGTTAAAAACTCCATTATGAGCCGGGCCGTGGCCTGGAGGCAAGTCACGGCGTCGGACATTGCTAGAGCCGGTCGCTGAGACCATGTGTCTGCTATAACTCGGGCTCCAGCCTGGACGAGGGGTTGAATGAATCCTGTCCCGGCTATATGAATATGCCTCCTGTTGCGCCAGAGCCGTCTGAAGGAGTTCTCTGACCTGGCGGGTTTCAACCGCCGTCGGAGAGTCACCATCGATTGGGAGAGCCGCCAGGCGCGCCGCCGCGGCGACCATGTTTTCCAATGGGTTAGCATAATGACCCGGCGGTATTGGCACGTACTGAGGCGGGGCAGCGTTCACCCGGGGAGGCCCCATCACTTGGGGCTGAATTGACGTTCCAGCCCCGGGCGCCGTGACTTCTGGCGGGTTACTGGGCCCTGCACCAGGTGTGTTGAAGAGGTTTCGAGGATCGTAAACCGGAGGGAGTCGAGATTGGGCCTTTTGATGCCTCCTTCTCATGACCTCATTGGAAGCGTTCTGATCCATCGTGAGCCGGAAAGACTGTGCCTGAATCAGCTGGGTCTGGGCGTCGAGAGCCGCCCTCTCCGCAGCCATCCTGATCCCTTCCGCCGCCAGATCCTCCTTGGCTTTTGCTAGATCCAACCTTAACTGTGCCACCTCCGCGTCATGCAGAGCTTGATCCACTGGGGCGACCGTAGCGGTTAACAGGGCCGTCATCTTGTCTGTGAGATCCATCAGCACCTGAGCCGGCGAGGGCACAGGGCTTCCTGCCCCGGCGGCGGGGTTTTGAACAGGTTGTGCACCAGCCATGAAGATTCCAACCCGGCTCGGTGGCTCAAAGGGGTCCGGAATACTGTCGCCATCGGAACAACCCCTGAGCCTGCCATCTTGAAGTTGGTATAACGAGTCGGTCTCCTCTGTGGATGACTCGCCGTCAGAGCGAGCGGGCGTCTCCTCACCAGATCCGGATCTTTCAGAGAGTCCCCCATGGACGCATCCCACGAAAGCATGCTTCAAGGTAGGCAGAGTTCGGGCCGCTCGTGCACGCTGAGCCGTCTCGATGAGATCGGCGCAGAGGTCCGGCTCAAGGCCCGGCTCACCAATCTTGCCAATAAAGACATGGATTCCGCCGAAGGGGACCCGGTACCCATACTCGATTGAGCCGACATCGGGGCCCCAGTTTGCATCGTCGATGTAGAGCTTGCCGCGACGACTCTTGGTCATCCGGCCCACAGCGTATCCCTTGAGCCCTACGAAGCTGCCCTTCAAGAACTCAAATCCACCGTGCGCTGGCCCCACGGTGGGCGCCAACTGTCGTGGAATTGTCACGGCAGATGCCCTCATGCAAGGACTTAGTCGTGGAGCCATCGCAGCTAGGAAGCTTAAAGGGGTTAAGCGGGACAAGGAACACGAGGATTATACTGGTTCGGTCCCTTACGGTGAAGGTAAAAGCCTACGTCCAGTTGAGGTGGTATTACTTAGGGTTTCGATAACCAGGGAGCTAAAGTGCTTTGCCTGACTCTCGATCTGTTGTCTCCGTCTTGAACCACCGCCGGGTCATCCCTTTATATAGAGAGGTTGACACCCAGCGGCTCTCAGAGTCCCGGCCGGCTTATAACAGCATCCGGCCCGGACTCCTAACTACTCTTGCCTTACATTACAAGTCTTGCCATAACGGCGGTTTATCACTACGGGCCTTAAGCCGCCTCCGGGTCTTAAGCCCATTATTGATCCGCCATTCTTAAGCTTGGTACTGGGCTTCACGTGATGACCATTATGACGTAACCCGGCCCCTCCTGGGCGGGTGACTCTAATGGTTATATCCTCAACAAAAACCCAAATACCGGAGAAGAAATACGAGGCTATAAGAGATCATGCATATAAGAGATCAAAGAAACTCAAATAACTTTCATGGATATAAAAAGATATAACTGATCATAAACTGAAAGTTCATTAGACCCCAACAAACACACCGCAAAAAGAGTTACATCATATGGATCTCCAAGAGACCATTGTATTGAGAATTCAGCGAGAGAGAGAGAAAGCCATCTAGCTACTAACTACAGACCCGAAGGTCTACAAACAACTACTCGCACATCATCAGAGAGGCACCAATGAAAGTGGTGAACCCCTCCGTGATGGTGTCTAGATTGGATCTGGTCGTTCTGGACTTCGCGCGGCTGGATGAATATTTCGTCGAAGCTTCTAGGGTTATATGATTTTTGGGGTATTTATAGAGCAAAGAGGCGGTCCGGGGGGCACCCGAGGTGGGCACAACCCACCAGGGTGCGCATGGGCCCCTTGGCGCGCCTTGGTGGGTTGTGCCTCCCTCGGGGCACCCCCCAGGTGCAACCAGGGCCCATTGCCTTCCTTCTGGCCCATAAAAGATCATCATGGAGTTTTGTGGCATTTGGACTCCATTTCATATTGATTTCCTGCGATGTAAAAAACATGGAAAAACAACAACTGACACTTGGCACTATGTCAATAGGTTAGTACCAAAAAATGATATAAAATGAATATAAAATGATTATAAAACATCCAAGATTGATAAATAAACAGCATGAGCAATCAAAAATTATAGATACATTGGAGATGTATCAGTACACAACATGGCATATGGTATAGAGCCTATGGCTAAGGCATAGGGGACGACCTTCGTCCTTTCTCTTTCTTCTGCCATGGTCGAGCTTTGAGTCTTACTCAACTTCACACCTTACAACTCAGGCAAGAACTCCTTCTTTCACTGGTCCATTTTGAACACCTTCAAAATCATGTCAAGGTATGTGCTTTGTGAAAGTCTCATCAGGCATCTTGATCTATCTCTATAGATCTTGTTGCCCAATATGTAAGCAGCTTTACCCAGGTCTTCCTTTGAAAAACTACCTTCAAACAACCCTTTATGCTTCCCGGAAATTCTACACCATTTCCGATAAACAATATGTCATCCACATATACTTATCAGAAATGTTGTAGTGCTCGCACTCACTTTCTTGTAAATACAAGCTTCACCGTAAGTCTTTATAAGCCCAAATGCTTTGATCACCACATCAAAGCGTATATTCCAACTCCGAGATGCTTGCTCCAGTCCATAGAAGGATCGCTGGAGCTTGCATACGTTTTAGCATCCTTAGGATCGACAAAACCTTATGGTTGCATCACATACAACCTTACCTCACGGAAACCGTCAAGGAAACTTTGTTTTGACATCCATCTGCCAGACTTCGTAATCTGGAAATGCAGCAACTGCTAACATAATCTGAACATACTTTAGCATCGCTACGAGTGAGAAAGTCTCATCATAGTCAACTCCTTGAACTTGTTGGAAACCCTTTGCGACAAGTCGAGCTCTATAAATGGTGACATTACCATCAGCGTCTGTCTTCTTCTCAAAGATCCATTTATTCTCAATGGCTTGTCGATCATCGGGCAAGTCCATCAAAGTCCATACTTTGTTCTCATACATGGATCCTATCTCGGTTTTCATGGCTCCTAGCCATTTGTGGGAATCCGGGCCGACCATCGCTTCTTCATAGTTCGTAGGTTCACTGTTGTCTAACAACATGACCTCCAAGACAGGATTGCCCTACCACTCAGGGCCGGTACGAGTCCTTGTTGACCTTCGAGGCTCGGTAGTAACTTGATCCGAAGCTTCATGATCATCATCATTAGCATAGAAATTGCTTGAACTTTTCAAACATTTCAGACTTATGCTTTATTAAGTAAATATACCCATATCTACTCAAATCATCGGTGAAGGTGAGGAAATAATGATATCCACCGCGCGCGTCAACACTCATTAGACCGCACACATCAGTATGTATGATTTCCAACAAGTCAGTTGCCCATTCCAATGTGCCGGAAAACGGGGTTTTAGTCATCTTGCCCATAAGGCATGGTTCACATGTGTCAAGTGATTCAAAATCAAGTGACTCCAAAAGTCCATCAGCATGGAGTTTCTTCATGCGCTTTACACCAATATGACTTAAGCAGCAGTGCCACAAGTATGTCGTACTATCATTATTAACTTCGCATCTTTTGGCATCAATATTATGAACATGTGTATCACTACAATCGAGATTCAATAAACCATTCACATTGGGTGCATGACCATAGAAGGTATTATTCATGTAAACAGAATAACCATTATTCTCTGACTTAAATGAATAACCGCATTACAATAAACACGATATCATCATATTCATGCTCAACGCAGACACCAAATAACATTTGTCTAGGTTTAACACTAATCCCGAAGGTAGAGGGAGCGTGCGATGGTGATCACATCAACCTTGGAAACACTTACAACACACATCATCACCTCGCCCTTAGCTAGTCTCCATTTATTCTGCAGCTTTTGTTTCGAGATACCAATATTAGCAACTGAACCGGTATCTAATACCCAGGTGCTACTAGGACTACTAGTAAGGTAACATTAATAACATGTATATCAAATATACTTTTGTTGAAGTTGCCAGCCTTCTTATCTACCAAGTATTTGGGGCAGTTTCGCTACCAGTGGTCGTTCCCCTTACAATAGAAGCACTTAGTCTCGGGTTTGGGTTCAACCTTGGGCTTCTTCACTGGAGCGGCAACTGGCTTTCCATTCATGAAGTTTCCCTTCTTGCCCTTACCCTTCTTGAAACCAGTTGTCTTGTTAACCATCAATACTTGATGCTCCTTCTTGATTTCTACCTTCGCGGTCTTAAGCACTTCATCACGAAGCTCTAGTAGCTTGGTGACAGTGACTGGAGAACTCTGTCAATCACTATCTTATCTGGGAGATCAACTCCCACTTGATTCAAGCGATCGTAGCACTCAGACATTTCGAGCACATGCTCACTGGCTGAGCTATTCTCCTCCATCTTGTAGGCAAAGAACTTGTCAGAGGTCTCATGCCTCTCAACACGGGCATGAGCCTGAAATACCAATTTCAGCTCTTGGAAAATCTCATATGTTCCATGGCGTTCAAAACGCCTCTGGAGCCCGATTCTAAGCTATAAAGCATGGCGCACTAAACTATCAAGTAGTCATCAGAACGTGTCTGCCAGATGTTCACAACATCCACAGACGATGCTAGAGGGGTTGGTACATCGAGCGGTGCATCAAGGACATAAGCCTTCTGTGTAGCAGTGAGGACAATCCTCAGACTATGGACCTAGTCCGCATAATTGCTTACAATATCTTTCAACTTAGACTTTCTCTAGGAACGTATTAAAACAGGGAGCTATAGCACGAGCTATTGAACATAATTTGCAAAGACAATTTAGATTATGTTCATGATAAACGAGTTCAATTAATCATATTACTTAAGAACTCCCACTCAAATTGACATCCCTCCGGTCATCCGAGTGTTTTTTTATCCAAATCACCAACCCAAGTCCGATCATCACGTGAGATGAGGTGGTTTCAATGGTGAACATCTCCATGTTGATCATATCTACTATATGACTCATGTTCGACCTTTCGGTCTCTTGTGTTCCGAGGCCATGTTTGTACATGCTAGGCTCGTCAAGTTTAACCCAAGTGTTCCGCATGTGCAAAACTGGCTTGCACCCATTGTATGTGAACGTAGAGTCTATCACACCCGAGCATCACGTGGTGCTTCGAAAACGACGAACTTTCACAACGGTGCACACTTGGGGAGAACACAATTTTATCTTGAAATTTTAGTGAGGGATCACCTTATAATGCTACCGTCGTCCTAAGCAAAATAAGATGCATAAAAGGATTAACATCACATGCAAATCATAAGTGACATGATATGGCCATCAACTCGTGCTTTTGATCTCCATCTCCAAAGCACCGACATGATTTCCATCGTCACTGACATGACACCATGACCTCCATCATCATGTCACCATCGGGGTTGTCACGCCAACCATGCTTCTACTACTAATGCTACTGCTTAGCGATAAAGTGAAGCATTACACAGCGCTTAATGATTGACATGCAGGTTATACAGTAATTAAAGACAACCCTATGGCTCCTGCCGGTTGCCGTATGCATCGACATGCAAGTCGGTATAAACTATTACAAACACGATCATCTCATACATCAAATATATTTCATCATGTCTTTGGCAATATCTCACAACATACACTACAAAAACAATTTAGACGTCCTCTACTTTGTTGTTGCATGTTTTACGTGGCTGCTATGGGTATCTAGTAAGAACAATTCTTACCTCTGCAAAGCCACAACGGTGATATGCAAGGTTCTATTTAACCTTCTACAAGGACCGCCTTTGTCGAATCCGATTCAACTAAGGTGGGAGAGACTGACACCCGCCAGCCATCTTTATGCAACAAAGTCACATGTCTGTCGATGGAACCGGTCTCATGTACGTGGACATGTAAGGTTGGTCCGGGTCGCTTCATCCCACAATACCACTGAATCAAGAAAAGACCAAGGAAGGAAGCAATCTGAATATCAATGCCACAAACTCCTTTGTGTTCTACTCATGATGTCATCTACGCATAGACCTAGCTCATGATGCCACTGTTGAGGAACGTCGAAACAAAAAATTTCCTACGCTCACCAATTTCCAATCTAGGAGATGACCATCTACGAGAGGAGAGATTGGATCTACATAACCTTGTAGATCGCTAAGCGCAAGCGTTAAGAAATGCGGTTGATGTAGTCGAACGTCTTCGCGACCCAATCACGATCCGTCCTGCGAACGTCTTCGCGATCCAATCATGATCCGTCCCGCGAACTCCCTATCCAAGTGCCGAACGGACGGCACCTCCACGTTCAACACACGTAGGGCCTGATGACGCCTTCACCTCCTCGATCCAGCGAGCTATGGTGAAGGAGTAGCTCGATTCCTCCGGCAGCACGACGGCGTGGTGGCGGCGGTGGTGACGGAATCTCGGCAGAGCTTCTCTAAGCGCTACGGAGAGGAAGAAGACTACGAGAGTGAGGAGGGGCAGCGCCGTGGAGTACGAGGGTGTGGCTGCCCTCTCTCTACATCTCTATATATATAGGGGGAAGGAGGAGAGGGGGCACCCCTAGGGGGTCCCATCCAGGGCCGACGGCCACAAGAGGGAAACCCTAGATAGGTTTTCCCCCCTTAGGAGACTTGGCCCCCAAGCCAAAGGGGTGGGAACCCTAGGGGGCGCCCCCACCTCCTCTCGCAATGTGGGATGGGGTGAGGGGGCGCACAACACCTTAGTGGGCTGGTTTGCCCCCTCCCCTTGACCCATGAGACCCTCCAACACTTGCCCGGGCCCCCCGAAACCCCTTTCGGTCATGTTGGTCATCACCTGGTACCCCCGGAACAATTGCGGACTCCAATACCCTTCGTCCAATATATCAATCTTCACCTCCAGACCATTCCGAAGTTCCTAGTCACGTCCAGGATCTCATCCGGGACTCCGAACAACCTTTGGGAACCACCATAATGACTCAACTATACTTATATCGTCACCAAACATTAAGTGTGTAGACCCTGCGGGTTTGAGAACTATGCAGACATGACCGAGACACCTCTATGGTTAATAACCAATAGCGGGACCTGGATTCCCATATTTGTTCCTACATATTCTATGAAGATCTTATCGGTCGAACCTCGATGTCAAGGATTCAGCTAATCCCGTATGCAGTTCCCTTTGTCTATCGGTATGTTACTTGCCCGAGATTCGATCGTCGGTATCCCCATACCTAGTTCAATCTCGTTACCGGCAAGTCTCTTTACTCGTTTCGTAATACAAGATCCCGTGGCTAACCCATTAGTCACATTGCTTGCAAGCTTACTATGATGTTGTATTACCGAGTGGGCCCTAAGATACCTCTCCGTCATACGGAGTGACAAATCCCAATCTTGATCCATGCCAACTCAACAGACACCCTCGGAGATACCTGTAGAGCACCTTTATAGTCACCCAGTTACATTGTGATGTTTGGTACACACAAGGTACTCCTGTGGTGTCAGTGAGTTGCATGATCTCATGGTTATAGGAACATATACTTGACATGCAGAAAACGATAGCAATAAACTTGACATGATCATATGCTACATTTATAGTTTGGGTCTTGTCCATCACATCATTCTCCTAATGATGTGACCCCATTATCAAATGACAACTCATGTCTATGGCTAGGAAACCATAGCCATCTTTGATCAACGAGCTAGTCTAGTAGAGGCTCACTAGGGACACATTGTTGTCTATGTATCCACACATGTATCTGAGTTTCCGATCAATACAATTCTAGCATGGATAACAGAACGATTATCATGACCAGGGAAATATGATAATAACTAATTTATTATTACCTCTAGGGCATATTTCCAACAGTAGTTGCTACCACCATCTTTCAACTTAGCTTTCTCTAGGAACACATTAAAATTGAGGGGAACGGTAGCTCGGGCCATTGATCTACACCATAGACATGCAAAACTATAAAACTAAGTTCAATTAATAAAATTACTAATGAACTCCCACTTAAATAAACATCCCTCAAGTTATCTAAGTGATATGTGATCCAAATCAACTAACCGATGTCCGATCATCACGTGAGATGGGGTAGTCATCAATGGTGAACATCTCTATGTTGATCATATCTACTATATGATTCACGTTCGACCTTCCGGTCTCCAGTGTTCTGAGACCATGTCTGTACATGCTAGGCTCGTCAAGTTTAACCCAAGTACTCTGCATGTGCAAAACTGTCTTACACCCGTTGTATGTGAACGTAGAGTCTATCACACCCGATCATCACATGGTGCTTCGAAACGACAAACTTTGGCAACAGTGCATACCCAGGGAGAACACTTTTATCTTGAAATTTAGTGAAGGGATCATCTTATAATGCTACCGCCGTTCTAAGCAAAATAAGATGCATAAAGGATAAACATCACATGCAATCAAAATATGTGACATGATATGGCCATCATCATCTTGCGCTTTTGATCTCCATCACCAAAGCATCGTCATGATCTCCATCGTCACCAGCTTGACACCTTGATCTCCATCGTAGCATCATTGCGTCGAGGTCGTCACACCAACTATTGCTTCTACAACTATCGCTAACGCATAGTGATAAAGTAAAGCAATTACATGGCGCTTGCACTTCATAAAATAAAGAGACAACCCTAAGGCTCCCGTCGGTTGTCGATATTACAAAACACGATCATCTCATACATCAACATATATCACATCATATCTTGACCATATCACATCACAACATGCCCTGCAAAAACAAGTTAGATGTCCTCTACTTTGTTGTTGCAAGTTTTACGTGGCTGCTATGGGCTTCTAGCAAGAACCGTTCTTACATACGCAAAAACCACAACGGTGTTTCATCAAGTTGGTTGTTTTAACCTTCTTCAAGGACCGACCATAGTCAAATTCGATTCAACTAAAGTAGGAGAAACAGACACCCGCCAACCACCTTTATGCAAAACTAGTTACATGTCTGTCGGTGGAACTGGTCTCATGTGCGTGGACATGTAAGGTTGGTCCGGGCCGCTTCATCCCACAATACCACCGAATCAAAATAAGACGTTGGTGGTAAGCAGTATGACTTTGACACCATGACCAAGTTGGCCAGCCAATCTGGGTGTTTGATTTCTCTGATGAACTCGGCTTCGAGTAGTTTGGCCAACTCCTCCCCCATAGCTTGTCGTTTGGGTTCGAAAAATCGCCGTAGCGTTTGTTTGACTAGTTTGAACCCCTTAATTATGTTAAGGTTGTGTTCGGCCAGTCTGTGTGGGATCTCGGGCATGTCCGAAGGGTGCCAGGCAAAAATATCCCAATTTTCGCGTAGAAACGCTCGCAAGGCGGCATCAACCGCCAGATCCAGCTATGCTCCGGTGGACGCTGTTTTGGTAGGATTCGTCGGGTGCACTTGAAATTTGACTATTTCATCTGCTGGTTTGGAAGAGGTAGATTTGGCCCTCTTATCGAGGATCACATCGTCTTTGTCCACCGTGCATCGCAGGGTGGTTAATTCTTCGGCCGCAAGTGCTATATCCGGATCACTTGTGATCGTGATTACTCCATTGGGCCCCGACATTTTAAGCTTCATGTACCCGTAATGGGGTATGGTTTGGAAGCGTGAGAAAGCGTCCCGCCCTAAAAGGGCGTGATATCCGCTATTGAAGGGAGCCACGTGGAAAAGCAACTCTTCGAACCTGTAATTCTCAAGCGTGCCGAATACTACATCAAGTTTGATTTTTCCCGAACATCGTGCTTCTCGGCTGGGGATGATGCCTCGAAAGGTGGTACTGCTTTGCTCGATGTGTGCTCTGTCAATATGCATTTTGTCAAGCGTGTCCTCGTAGATGAGGTTAAGTCCACTACCGCCATCCATGAGCACTTTGGTAAGTCGAAAGTCGTCCACAATTGGGTTTAAGACCAAGGCGGCAGGTGCTCGGACTGATTGGGCCCTTGGTTCGTCGTCAGCGGTGAAAGTTATTGCCGCGTCGTTCCATGGGCTCATTGTGGTTGCTTGGTTAATTTCGGCGAGGTCGCGGAGTGTCCTTTTACGCCGGTTATTTGAGGAGAAGGTCTCGAAGACTGTGAAGACGTTAACGTTGTTGTTCTCCGAAGAGTATTTCTCCGGAGTAGCAATGGTGTGGATAGCCTCACCGCTTTTAGCCACCTGCCGGAGTACCCAACATACTCGAAGGCTATGAGTTGGTTCGGTGCTCAGCGTGGCATGTATCTGACATGGCTTGTCGAGGAGTTCATCAAGAACGGACCTATGTCCTGTAAAGGGTTTATTTTTCTTGCCGGCGGACTTATGATCGGATGCCTCATAAGGGTGCACCCATTTTGCCCGGGCAGTGTTCTGCTTAAAGGCAGTAGGTTCTAATTGGGTTTTTTGGGCCTTCCATTTACTTTCCATCGAGCAGTACTTCCGTACCATGTGCGATAGTTCCGTGAAATTCTATATGCGATGGCGGTCGAGGGCATTCGAAATTCCCTCATCAGTGTAATTCTGATGAAAAATCGAGACCGCGTCGTCATCGCAGCAATCTTTGATCTTGTTTTTGACAAGTAGAAACCTGGCCCAAAAGTGATGGACCGTTTCCTGAGGTTGCTGCCGTACATACATCAGGTCGATATGTCAGGAGGGCCTGAATTGCTTGGAGAGTATTGATTGTGGTGGGCGGGTGGGTTAAAACTTAAATCCCTGCCCAAGATTGTGCTCGGAGTTTGTAAAATCTCCGAGGTCACCGGTTCGGGTCCGGGAAGATCCAAATGCTCCCCGGACCCTAAGTCCGACCCTGAGTTGGGGGGGCGTGGGGTCTCCTCCGAAGGAGGAGTGTCCAATTCCAGGTGTTCGGAGATCCGAACATAGCTGGTTTACAACTTAGGGGAAGAAGTGTTCTTGTCTCGTTCCTCGACGACCGCCACCAGGTGAGTGATCGGCAGGGAGTTGATTTCCCTCTGGTCGGGTTTAGGCCCGATCTGATCATAATCTGTTGAGAATCCTAGGGCGGCGATGCGATCTAACAGCTTGTTTAAGGACGAGATGTCTACAAGATCCATCTTTTCGGAGTGTTCGAGGCCGATGCAGAGGTGATGCTTAGCGATCGCGGGGGGCGCCGTCGGCTTGATGGTTGTGCGGGCGCCCATGGTGAAACCGCCGATCTAGAGGATCTGTCCTGAAGTTAGGCTCCTTCCAGAAGTGATATCATTGTTGATGACAAGGTGAGCCATCGATCCCTCTATCGACAACACAGTGGAACTCCCAATGAAAGCACCAATGTCGGTGTCAAAACCGGCAGATCTCGGGTAGGGGGTCCCGAACTGTGCGTATGAGGATCAATGGTAACAGGGGACAAAGGGGACACATGTTTACCCAGGTTCGGGCCCTCTTAAGGGAGGTAAAACCCTACTTCCTGCTTGATTATATTCGATGAGTATAGGGGTTATAAGAGTTGATCTACCTCGAGATCGTAATGGCTAAACCCTAGCTGTCTAGCCTATGAGAATTCTGATAGCCTCTACGGACTAAACCCTCCGGTTTATATACACATCGGAGGGATCTAGGGTTATATAGAGTCGGTTTGCAGAGGAAGGAATAGTACATCTGGACACCAAACTTGTAGTCCACGCATACAGGAGTCCTACCCGGACACGGGGGATTGTCTTCTGCTATTATCTTCATGGCCCATCAGTCCGGCCCACATAGAATAGGCCTGCCACCTGAGGACCCCCTAATCCAGGACTCCCTCACATGCCTCCAAGTCTACTGCACCCAAGAGATCCACCAGAAACATCCCTGCTGCTGAGAAGAACAAGGCCCCAGTGCCAGAAGCTCAAGAGGATGAGGAGCAGCAAGTGCTCAGAAAATTGAAGTCCAAGATACCTGATCATAATGATGATCAACCTATTGCTGAGAACATGAAGGAAAGGAAGGATGCAGGTCTCAGATTGTGGAGACAGACTGATCCATATGCCACAAGGAGAAGAACTGCTGTTGATTATCGCTTTCACATCAAAGAAGAGCAAGATTTCTATGAGGCGGTCTTGTTGGACAAGAAACCTATTGTCTGTGACATGAAATGGGTTGACTGGAAGTACATTGATGACAATGACGATTACTTCCCAGGAGTACATGAAAGTTTCAGAATGAACGGTGTTGACACTTTTGTTGGTCAAAAGTTGACAAAATGGAATGATGAAATGGTTATGCAATTCTATTCAACTGCTCATTTCTATCCAGATGGCAAGATTGTTTGGATGACAGAAGGAACAAGGTATCAATCTTCAATTGCTGAATGGGCCAAGTTGATCAATGCCCACAAGGAAGATGAAAATGACATAGATGTGTATGCCAAGCCCAGAAAGGATCACAACTCCATGGCTCGCGTGTATAAGCCAATTCCTGATGCTGCATTGGAAACTCACAAGTTTGGATCCATCTATTATCTGCTGTCAGGTCTAACCACGATGAAACTATATTGAGGCACACTCTGTTGCCCAAGTCAGGAGATCATAGAATGATCCGTGGTCACTCAATCAACTTGCTTCATATGTTTGATGTGCCACAAAAGTTCAAGGTGATGAGCTTAATAGTTGAAACCGTGAAGAGGACAACAGCTGATCAGAAGAGATCATGTGGATATGCCCCTCACATTCAAGTATTGATCAATTCCAAGATGGGAACATGGACATATCTTCTTGACAAAGAGCACCTTCCCCTGAGGCTAGAATTTGAGGACAACGAGGTTGTCATGGATGCATCACATCCTACTTCAGTAGAAGCCCAGGAGAAGAGAGAGAGAGAGAGAGAGAGAGAGAGAGAGAGAGAGAGAGAGCAAAGGCTGCAAAAGCAGCAAGGGCAGCTAGTGTACCAGATGCTTCAGTTGTCAATCTCAAGACCAAGCAAGATCAACTCAGTTATCTGCTTGAGGCAACCGTGAGAATAGAGAAAGGACTAGCCACCCTAACTCGAAATCAGGAGAGTCTTGACAGGATCTTTGAGACTAAACTTCATGATCTAGATGTGAAGGTCACCGAGATTCGGACCACTATTGAGAAGCTCCAGGAAGAGATTGAAGACAGGAATGACAGACCTACCACCGACACTTTTCAACGTGTGCCAAGGGCACAAAGGTCTTCAGCAGTGCCAGTTGCCAGAGACTCCAGAGCTACTACTTCAGCACCTGCATCAACTACCATTGTTGTTCCTCCAGTTGCAACTCCTCCAGCTCCTCAGACATCTTCAGAAGCGTTTGCAGATGCTGTCTCTCCACGCCATCTACGCACACCGGAGATCGTGCCTAGAGTGTCGCATAGCACTATGCATTTTCGAGCTTTTTGGTAACTTGCTGCCAAAGGGGAGAAAGTGTATAGATCATTAGGCTTCGAGAGAGAGAGAGAGAGAGAGAGAGCGTTTTGCCTTTTGTTTCCTCTCTTGCTACTTTGACCGTTTGCTCGTTTGACTACTATGCTACTATTTGTGCTTGCTCGTGAGATACTTTTATGATCATGTGTTTGATTATATTATGCTTTAATGTGTGCTTGAATGATGATATCTTGATACTTGTGTATGATCAATCATGTTTCCCTTGGTGATGAGTGCATGTTCTTTATATCTTATCATTTTGAGCGCTCCACCAAGATGTATGTGACATGGAAGAGTGACTCATGATCCTAATCGATTGTGCATTTGCATTCAAGATAAATTTAAAATAATGCACAAATTTAGGGGGAGCTCTTGCTTATCACATACTTCTCAAAGCGACGATGTATTTCATTCATATTATCATTTGTCGAAGCTTTGATCTATATGTTGTCACCAATTACCAAAAAGGGGGAGATTGAAAGTGCAACTAATCCCCGGGTGGTTTTGGTAATTCATAACAACATATAGCTCATTGAACTAATATCCATTCAAGTTAAATATTTCAGAAAGTTCAATGATTGGCATGGCATGGACTAGAGATGTGGACCCCTCAAAATGCTAAGGACAAAGATTGGCAAAAGCTCAAGACTCTTCATTTTCATTTTAGTGATCCAAGATCACATTGAGTCCATAGGAAAGCCAATACTATTAAAAGGGGATGAGGTGTTGCTTAATGGTCTACTTGCTCAAAATGCTTAGTGATATTGCTCCATAACCCTCAGCCACTTTCTCATTTCCAAATATGTCCAAAACCCAAAGTCAAACTTGGCCCTACCGATTCGATCTATCCGGCGCCACCGAGTTCTTTTGACATAGCCACTGCCAGAAACCCTAGACAATTCGGTCTCACCGATATGGATCTAGGTCTCACCGAGATGGCATTGCAAACTCTCTGTTTCCCTTCATAACGTTTCAGTCTTACCGAAATGAGCGATCTGCCCCACCGAGTTTGCAATGCAAACTCTCTGTTTCCCTTCATAACATTTTGGTCTTACCGAAATGAGCGATCGGTCCCACCGAGTTTGCCTGACCAATTCTCTGTTAACTCATTGCTGAAATCGGTCTCACCGAGTTCATGCAATCGGTCACACCGAGATGAGGTTTTGCCCTAGCCCTAGCACATCGGTCCCACCGAGTTGATCATGTCGGTCCCACCAAGATTCCTAACGTTCACATTTTGAACTGAATCGGTCTCACCGAGGTCTTCTATTCTGTCTGACCGAGTTGGGTCAATTGTGTGTAATGGTTGGATTTTGTGTGGAGGCTATATATACCCCTCCACCCCCTTCTCTATTCAAGAGAGAGCCATCATAACGTGCCTACACTTCCACTACTCATTTTCTGAGAGAGAATGACCTACTCATGTGCTGAGACCAAGACATACCAATCCAACCACAAGAATCATGATCTCTAGTCTTCCCCAAGTTGCTTTCCACTCAAATCATCTTTCCACCATAGCCAAATATGTGTGAGAGAGAGTTGAGTGTTGGGGAGACTATCATTTGAAGCACAAGAGCAAGGAGTTCATCATCAACACACCATCTATTACCTTTTGGGGAGTGGTGTCTCCTAGATTGGTTAGGTGTCACTTGGGAGCCTCCGACAAGATTGTGGAGTTGAACCAAGGAGTTTGCAAGGGCAAGGAGATCGCCTACTTCGTGAAGATCTACCTGAGTGAGGCAAGTCCTTCGTGGGTGATGGCCATGGTGGGATAGACAAGGTTGCTTCTTCGTGGACCCTTCGTGGGTGGAGCCCTCCGTGGACTCGCGCAGCCGTTACCCTTCGTGGGTTGAAGTCTCCGTCAACATGGACGTACGATAGCACCACCTATCAGAACCACGCCAAAAATCTCCGTGTCTACATTGCGTTTGCCTTCTCCAAACCCTTTCCGTTACCTTCATATGCAATGTTTTACTTTCCGCTGCTACACTCTTAGAATTGCATGTGTAGGTTGATTGCTTGACTTGTGCTAAGTTGCTAAAATCTGCCAAGACTTAAAATTGGTAAAATGCTAGATTTTTATTTGGTCAAGTAGTCTAATCACCCCCCTCTAGACCTACTTTTGATCCTACACCATGGCATAAGACAGGGCCTATTAGCAGATGTTTTCTTCTTGCAACTGAGTGGCCATGCAACTTTCCATTGGTAATGTTTAGAGCAATGAGGGAAAACAAATTAAGCGTTGAATTTCACTCTCTTTGACCCCACCTCACAACAATTGCTTAGTGGGAACCAAGAAGGTGAGCTACCCTTGTTCAGTGATGTTAGCTAGATCATAGGAGAGCACTGGCTCACACTGTTTTAACTGAAAACCAAAACTGCTCGCTATGTACCAAGCATTGTGTTTCTTCACACTTCGAAACTGATGTACAACCATAGGAGCAAGACCAGAATGGTGTATTTCAAGATAAAGAGTGCCTGCAGCGAGTTATGAAGGCCACTATTTATTGTAAGAAACTAGCTTGGCATGCTTACTTGGACAGGAATCAACAATATCCTGTTGCAAAGACCATAGTACGAGAGCTCGACAGAGATTATCCGTATGCAACATCCACTGTGATTGCCCACAATATCTCCAACATGAAATGATTCCATAGGAAAGGTGCTACTAGTCAAACCCATGTCAAGCACTTGGACAAACTGAAATGGATGCTACATGAACTTCTTCACAGGAAACGAAGGCCAAGGGATCAGTCGTACCTCATTGCCATCTGCAAGATCTCTCCCAAGTGATGGCCACGACATTGGACATAGCAGCAACCCCTCGTGCCTCTGGGGCAGCAAGGCGTCCAGGTTATGATTCATGAACGGCTGCATTGCCTTGACAACAGAGAGCATTCGAGGAGATGGGGTTTTCAAAACCTCGTCCTTCATGGCCAGGGGCGCCCGTGGGGTACGATTAACGTTGGGAGCAGGGTGAGCGGGACCGGGGATGAGTGCAAGTGTGACTGTTGGGAGCAGCGACACTGTCGTGATTGGAGATGTGAGCGACAATGCGGTGAGGACTCGGTTCGAGCAATTCATCGAACATGTCATGGATGCCACAATGATGCTCTCAGTGGATGTATCATGGACGGCAGCGAGGCCCTCCTGGCACTCGATGGCCATCGTTGAGGCCAGTGCACAGGACATGGCTGAGGAAGTCATTGACGGTGCAGTTGTAGGCGCGGAGAACGGCTGCTCGACCTCCTTGTCGTTCAGGTCGACCACGAGCTCGAGGTGGATGGTGGTGACGGCGTCATGGATCTCGTCGACGCTATCGATGGTGTTGACCGGGGTCGAGAATTCCGTTGAACACGTGACGAGCACCATTGCGATGCACACCGGGGGTGCATCGTGGATGACCTCGAGCACTTCCTGGGCCTTAGTGGTGGAGCCGGAGACATTGGGGACAGGCGCCGACAAGGCATGCATCGTGGTTGAGGCCGCCGGATCGACAAACGGGGTAACCACGGGAGGGTTACCGACGCTTGCAACACCCAACACTAAGCTCATCTCCTCCGCCTGAGCGCATAATCTCTTGAGATACCACAACAACTGCTCATTTGCATACATGGCATCCCACTTTGGTGGTTTGACAGCAGGCATGGCGTCGTCACCGATGGAATTGGAGGAACTGGGAGAAAAATTGGGGGAAATTTGAGGGGGAAGGGTGGTGCTTGGCTCTGTATACCAGATGTTAGGTACCGGATATATCTATCACATGATCTATAGCACTCACGCATGGATTCTTGTCTCAGTAGCGATTACAAGAGGAATGGATACACGAATGTAGAGGAAGGAGGATGGAGGTAGAAGAAGAACAGAGAGCTGCCGCCGCCAAGTTCGTGATCCACTGGATACCTCGCCCAAAGCCTCGGTCCTGGTACTTGTAGCCGTCGGGGTTGTAGCTCTTGCAGTAGCAAGGCAGTTGGGCCTAGCCCATACCTATCGGCCCAGGATCGGAAGGATGCTAACAGATCTGGACCGTCGGTAAGTTTTATCAGACGACGACTCTAAATCAGGGACGGAGCCAGGGCGGGTAGGCCGGGACAATGGCTCCCTCCTACAGTTTTTCTTCTTTTTCTAAAAGCACCCCTACATTGTTTACTTAAAATGCTCTAAATCTATGTGCTCGCCTCCCTTGATGTTTTACGTCTTCCATTGGCCCCCCTTATATAAGTTTTCGGGCTGGGTCGTTGCTCTAAATTGCTGTGAGAAGGCGTAGTTAGTTGAGTTTTACTTTTTTAATTGATTTGATAACATTTAAATAAGTTTAACTTAAAAAAAGAAATACAACTAATCTGGAACCGAGAGAGTAAGAATTGCAAGTGAGACCCAAAGGCCGAAACAAACAAACAAAATCTTTGGTCAAATGCAGGACCAATACGTGAATACACTACTGTACGAAGGAGCTATCTCAAACATTGACCGCTCCACTCCTGTTTGTTGAAGTTGGAGGTCGAGGCTGCCGTCTCCCATCATCCACGCCGAGAGTCCAAGCTCCAAAACCAAACCAGAACCGGTTGATCCGTCAGTAGCCGCGGCCGCCGGCGATGGAGAAGGGCAAGGGCCTCGCCCGCCGCTGGGCAGTGGAGCTCCACGACGCATCTTCCTCCTCATCCTCGCCTGCCTTCCCCGATCCTCCCGGCTTCACCAGATCTGCCCCGGAAGCGGTACCCCGCCCCCCCCCCCCCCCCCCCCCCCCCCCCCCCCCCCCGCCCTCTTTTCTGGAACTGTTCCTTCGCTCGCTCGGACCGTAGAATTTACGTGCTGTTTTTCTTGGCTCTCAGGAGGACGCCGCCAGCGCACGGCAGCGCAAGGAGACCGAAGCCGCCTGGAAGGGGCAGGTTCGCTCGATTCCCCGATGCTCGTCGTAGTAGTCTCCTAGCGAGATAGATCCAAGGATTAGATACTCCTGGAACTGTACCAATTCAGTGTGAATTGGCCAACTTGTCTAGGTCTAGCATAGAAGCAATTGAGGAGGAACCGGATCTCAGCGCTTCCTTCTGGGCTGATTCCCCCGAGTTCACTTGCTTGATATCTCTAGGTTTTGGGCAGTCTTAATTGAAGTTTATGCGGTATTGCTCTGAGCAGAAGGCCTGGGAGGTGGCGCAGGCGCCCTTCAAGAACCTGATGATGATGGGTTTTATGATGTGGATGGCCGGGAGCACAGTCCACCTGTTCAGCATTGGCATCGTCTTCTCTGCTCTCTGGCAGCCCTTCAACGCACTCCGATCTGTCGGGAAAGGTACTGTCTTGAGTCAACTGAATTTTTAGTATGGGTTGCTAGTTCAGTTGAAGAGATTGCTAACTCTGCTACTTTAAGACCCTTTGTTCAGTCATTTCTGATTTATGTTCTTTGCCTTAGTATCGGTGTGTAGGTTAATGTTAGGAAGGCTATAGGGTAATGCTTGTGATTAGTGAACAGTTATACCTGCTCTGGCTGGATACATATTTGATTTTCATGTTCTGATATACTCCCTGTGTAAACTAATATAAGATCATTTAGATCACTAAAGTAGTGATCTAAACGATCTTATATTTGTTTACAGAGGGAGTATATTCGATTGGCCGTGATGCCTGATTGAGCAAAAGAATTTCTAATGGTTGATCACTGGGTGTTTACTCATCTGAAAATATTCTTTGTGTGCAAGTAAATTTTAGTTTAGGCAGGCTTGGATTATGAAAGAAGAATAGGTATTTTGCTAGGTTAATAAGTTATATCCCTCATGCCACAGATTTTAGCTTATGTTGCAATTCTTATTTCTATATTTTGAATCCTATCCTATATACCTAAGAGAGTCATCTCCACTAACTTATTTATCTCAACATGCAAGCATGCCACCTCACCATACAATTATGAATGGGATACGGCCCATCTCAACATGCAATCATGCATGGGAAAAGACCCACCACGTCATTCAACCATGCACGGGAAAATGTTTTCTATTCAGTTATTCTACTTACATTCAATGAATATTGTTACAACTATACATAATCAAATATTTTAAGTCATATGTATTTTAAATTTTGGTTCTCATGTTATCAACCCAAATTTTCATCAACCAACTCCTGCAGCAACATGCGGTGTATCCTCTAGTTATTACAACGCACTGGGCATAGATCATGAATAGCAGAGATAGTGTGCTGCTCTTTGTTGAAGTTGCTTCTCACACCTCTATTCTCTATCATCTTGCACCCTTCCAGTATCACACACCCTATTCTGGGAGAGAACATACACATGTTACTCTTGTGGAAGAAAAGCACTTAAAACACAACAATAATGCTTTTGGCCGACTTAGCCTTTTCTTGTTATTGCTATTATTCCCTCTAAACAAATTGGTCACAAGGATGGATATATACAGGACACACACAACATCTTTGATTCACTGCTTTCATGAAGTCCCGCATGTTCCATCTAAGTGCATGCGTTGTCCGAGTAGACTCATGGATGCACACTGTGCCATTGCAAGCAAGCAACTAATCTACTCAACGAGCTACTGTTACACCTCTAAGGAAGCTAAATGTCCAGGGTGCTATGCCCACATGCATGCACATCTTGAGTCAAGTTAACTCGAACAGTCGACTGTCAATGCTGTTGATTTCTGTAGTAAAAGTGGGTGGTAACTGATGTTACTATGAACTCAGTAAAGCATTAACATATAGGCTAGACATGTATGCGCGTAGACACCGGGATTGGGGTTGATGTTGTCAACGATGGTCTGAGAAACTCGTTGGTCGGTCTAGGTTGGCCGTCAGGATGGAACCATGTCAGCGATCCAGGTCAATATGGACAAGAAGAGGGGATAGGGAGAGATAATATTAGCCTTGTTGCAAGTGATGTGTGAGCAGTTCTGGCTTACAGTAGTAACACCAATGACTAGATGTGGTGGTAGTTAGTGATGGTGAAATGTAACGGTTCAGCTAATCTTAAGCGCCCTCTCATCCATCTCCACCTGGATCAGAGACCTGGTGCTGTCCCAGCATCGAATCTGGCATGAACCTGATTGTGGATCCATACATTGACATTGGTCTTGGTAACTGTGGACCAGTCGCTCATACATCAAGTCGTTCTCTTCTGTGGATAACTTTAGCTGTTTGAATAATATTTGATATTGAAACACATTTTTTGACAGGGAGGATACATTTCATTATGTGTTGACCAAAATCATTTATTTGCATATGTTTGCTCCATGGTAAAATTGAACGCAAATTTCTAAGTTATCATTGAAACTAGATAACCATCCTGGTTTCTCTTGATATAATAAGTGGAAAGAACTTCTCAAAAAAAGTGGAAAGAACAGTTTTTGTTTTGTAACACTGCATGACTCACTCAGTCTGATTCCCTTGGGTACAAGAAATATATGCTTCTATTGTCTATTACCATATTCCAGAGATGTGCTAATGAGCCTTTTGGGCATCATGTACCAAAATATGAGTACCTCATTGTCCACGTGATTCAGGATTGTGTTAATGAGCTGTTTCTTTTCTTTTTTAATTATGTATCTTTGCAGTTTTTGAACCATTTAAGGACCCAAGGGTGGATACACTTGCACCTAAGTTGCTCTTCACTGCTCTCAACTTGGCCGCTATGGGTTTGGGTGTTTGGAAGGTTAGTAAAATAACAGGTTAAGCCAGAATCTGCATATATTTCTGTAAGCACTTCAGACACGTGATTAGTTTGTTCTACAGCTCAATACATTGGGTCTTCTTCCAACAAATGCATCAGACTGGGTATCTTCACTGTCTCCTGCTCGGGTATGTTGCTAATACCACCGAAATTATTTGTTGCCTCTCAGTGCCATATTCTCATTGTTTTTGACTTGTGACTAAGTATGCATATTAGGCAGTACTTTTTCATTGGCTGGCTGGTGCTCACTAGTGTTTTAAAACTATTCGCTGATAGTAAGCTTGTATTGGTCTCAGTTATGTATGTATGATACGTGGATATGGAATGATCAACACCTCCCCTCACGCCTGACTTGGGTGGAGATAAATGATTGGGAGAAATGCGGGGACTGAGACTTAAAGGGGGTTGTTGTATCTCTGCCCAAGTCAGGTGTGAGGGGAGGTGTTGGTCATTCCATATCCACGCCAGATGTGAAGGGGGGTGTTGTGTATATACGCAGATCGGTCTTTTGGATAGATGGTAAGATGACTATATCTTAACAGCTATGGGGCTTGTGAACTGGGTTAAAACATCTATCTCAACTAATCTCAGTAGAACATGCCTTGTCAAACAACAGTGAGATTCTGTTTACCACATTATTAGGCGGTCTAATGAGGCTGGTTGAACTGGATTACATGGTTTGGATTTTCCAGTCGGTTGATTTTGGTGGTTTGGAATTGGTTGAAGAGGATAACAGTTTGGCTTTGGGTATGGTGTACTGAAAAACAATCTGAATTGAGTTGGGTTGTGTTGAGAATTTTTGGGTAGAGAATAATTTCAAGTTCAACCCATGGGTGGAATCTGTTTGTTCCTGTGGCTTTGAGCAGCCCACACGTTTGCCTCCTTGCCTGTGGTCGAAAACAGTGTTACTCCCTCCGTTCCGAATTACTTGTCGCAGGTATGGATGTATCTAGATGTATTTTAGTTCTAGATACATCCATTTCTGCGACGAGTAATTTGGAACGGAGGGAGTAGCTGCCATGGCATCCGTCCTCCTCCACCCTGGACCTTCTCCATATATTGACATCAAGCTTACCTGAATCGTTTATGCTTGCAAAACAACATTAAAGATTTCTTTCAGAACTTTCTTATCTGTGAAATAATGATCATTCCCAGTAAACCATGCTATTGGGCACTGGTAGATCTTTGCGCTTCTGTTGATAACTATGTTGAATAAACTTTTTCTTAAACTACATGTGCCAGATAAGACACTACTACTGCCTTTGGCCCAGCAAAATTAATCACAAATGCATCAAAACATCTTGTGACCGGCTGCAGTAGTCTATGGCTCTTATCATTTCCTGTTTTACATGATAAAAATCGAAGTTGAAGAAGTGCTAGACGTTATTTGTGCATTTTGCCATCGCCTTGCACAGTTGCACTTTCCTGACCAAAGCGCACGCTTAAGCGCAATTATGCGCACATTAAGCGCAATTGTGAGCTAGGTGTTCTGCTATGCCTAGAGCCTAGGCGCGCCATTTTTAACAATGGTAAAAATCCATGCTGCAATGTGGTCCCCCCTGAGGTTTAATTATGGATTACCTGGATAATGATATCTGCATTGTAGTTGGCCCAACATGTCAACTAATTAGCTGAAATGAGGTTCTATTATAACCCATAATGCGTATTGAAAAATCTCGCGTTTACTGCTGTAACTTGTGCTAAATTTAATCAATTCCCACAAATTGTTAATACCTTTTTGCCTCTGGGTGCTACACGACGCCTAGTCAATAACATGTTGATTTCCAATATTGTAATAATATAGTTTGTATGGATTTGTGAATGTGTATCTGCATATGTAGGTTGCTTGAACTGATTGAATTATTTTTCTCAATGGCAGGAGGTTGAATATGCTGGTGGAGGGATCCCCTTGATGTAATGCCCCTTATGATCTTCAATTGGTAAAACTCTTTCGTTTTACTACTTGGAGGATGGTATCTGTACTAAAGCGAAATTTATCCTGCTGAAGGGAGAAATTTTATGCGGGTTTGTTGTATTTTTTGTTTCACATGTACCAAATTCGGATTGATATCTATAGACAAATCACAGGCTTAGCTAAAGATAGCTTGCTCGTTTTTTTATCTCTTCTGCTTACCATGTCTGATTAAATAGAGAAGTTGTCGCTAACTCTCCCATTCAATGTAGTGGACGAACTGCTTTTGTTTTGTTCGATAAATAGCTGTGAGATTTGTTGTTCGGTTTAGCTGGTTGAAATTGACATTTGAACTTATGGTTTATTCTGCACGCAAGAGTGGTGTTTTTGAGTGGCTACCCTCCACTGTACTCTATACACGAGATGGTCAGAAAAAAAAAGAGCAGTCAACGTTCCTAAATTCTGAGTTGTGCAGCTGCATGATTTGGCGTGGCGAGCGCACACCTTGCGCTGCTGCGGCTCATCCTCCCAAGACAAAAGCAATTATGTGCCAAATTATTTGCTTACCTGCGGCAATGTTGAAAGCTTATCGGTGACATGCCATCTGCAAGCTGAAATCAGTCTGCTATGATCGCTGAGTATGGTGCTCTTATACCTGTTTCACCTTTGCACGCCTCAATTATCTCCAGGCAGTCCGACTCCATAATAACCCTAGAAAATCCCAGCTAGTGAACCAGAGCGAGACCGCGCAAGGGCTTCCGCGGGGGCTGCATCATGTGTGTGCACTAAGTTCTCAGTTTTTTTTTTTGTGAGCGAAACCAAGTTCTCAGCTACACCCGACACAGCTTGTTCTCGTGCGATCGCCGCAATCGCCCCAGGCCCGTCCTCGAAGTATGCTGCATCCGTATTCATCTTATATGTGCCGGCTGGGTTTTTTGTCCATCTCACGAGCTCCTCTAGTTCCTCCTGTACTTTCCTGGCATGATTCGCCGTTATTGCATGTATAGAAAAAGCTGAGCTTATAGATGGTCTAATGTTCACTCATTTCTGGAAGTGGAGTATCTGTTCCCGAGCTCAAATGCTCTCCGATGAACCGTAAAATCGAAAAAAATAAAAAAAATCTGATTTTTTATTTGGCAAACTTTGACAAATGTTTTATGTGTGCTTGCAAAATTTTATTATGAAAAGACTTCCATGGAGTCGTGGCAAAAAAAAGTAAAAAAATTGATGCTTCAAGAATGCTATTTTTGAAAACAGTTTGAAGTGTTGATTTTGTTTTTTCTATGACTTCCAAGAATGTCATTTCGTGATAAAATTTTTCAAACATACAGAACATTTGTCAAAAATTCCCACAAACAAATTTCAGAATTTCTTGACTTTGTTTTCATTTTTGATTTTACTGTTCATCCCAAGCTCATTTGAGCTCGGGAGTAGAAGAGGATTTTCACTCCTTTTCTGTTTCTATTCTTTCCCACCATATATACAATGCACCGACGACAACTGATTCTTATTCTTGCAAACCGAGCTGCCCAAGAACTGCATACTTCTATTTTGGCCATCTTAGAATTTCTTCAGACGCCACAAAACCTGAAAGATAAATGGCCAAAGCCTGATCAATGAGATGTAGGATACCCAATGCATTCTAGACTCTCCACTCACGGGAACAAGTGCAAAGTAGGTGTTGTATCTATAATACCTAAATAGTTCATCCCCGCTATTATATTTCTCTTGACATACAGCCTATCCATGTCAGCACCCTTGCCACGTCATCAGTTACTCTTAATTATTTTGATCATGCAGCTCACCACGTCAACATTTTTTTACAAAAAAAAATCATATGATTCGACTATGTAAACCGAAGACGCCTCTGTAACCAAGAGTCGCCCTCTCTTCCCCTTCCCCTTCCTCCAGCTTTCCCCAACATCCGGGCATCCTCTCCTCGATTCCTTGCACGGCCCACCAACTAATTACGTGGCTATCTTATTTCCGGCAACCGATCTACTTCGTTTTCATCTTCCACCGAAAACAGATTTTTCGAAAAGGGGTGCTTTATTACTTAAAGGATTTAAGAATGACACCTGGCCTCTGCATAACTAAGATGCACACAGCCAAACAAAGTCCTCTCGCACAAACGAAAAATAAAGGCAAAATACAAAGAAACATGTAGACTTCCTATAACTCCTAAAGCGGAGGTGGGCCAATCCCCCATGTTGGGTAAAAGTATCCCTCACCGTATCCTCCAATCGTATACACACCTCCGTAAACAGGTCCCGATTCTCCATGCGTTATAGAGAGGACCATGAATGAAGAGTCCCAACACATCTATAGATAACCTGCAACAGAGAAGTACTTTTATCATTAAAAACCTTATCATTTCTATATAGCCAAAGTGACCAAATAACGACAAGCGCTCCCACCCTAAGAAGAGTTCTAAACCTGTGATCTATCCCATGTAACCAGTTGCCAAATACATTAGCAATACTACAAGGAGGATACAAGCCAAAAGCTATCTGGATGACTGGCCATATAGAACGAGCCAATTTGCATTGGAAGAATAAATGTTTTATTGTCTCACCGTGATGACAAAAGACACATTGCGGACTTCCATGCCAATTCCTCTTAATAAGGTTATCTTTAGTAAGAATGACTCCACGACGAAGATACCATGCAAAGATTTTATTCTTAAGAGGTATCTTCATCTTCCAGATCTTCTTGTTATTATCAACTAGCAAATTAGACTAGATTAACGCTTTATACATAGACTCCACTGAGAATTGTCCATTCCCATGTAGGTTCCATCGGAATACATCAGACCCATGTGACAATTGCACCGTGGACAACCGCTGGAGCAGGTTGTACCACGATTGGAGTCTGGGTCCAATAAATCTCTTCCAAGCGTCACATTTGGCAGAAATGATTCCATTAACGTGGAGGTAATATCACCCTTGTGACGCACAATGTTGTATAGAGCCGGATATTATTCTCGGAGTGTGGCACTCTAGCCACTTGTCCTCCCAGAATCTAATTTTTGAGCCGTCCTTAATCGAGAAGGATCCATAAGAGAAGGAATATTTCTTCTTAGCCATTAGACCCCAAAAGTGAGAATCCCCAAGCCTTTAATATACTTGGGATACCGCCTTGGAACCCACATATTTCCTCCTCACGAGGTTTGCCATACACCATCTTCCATTAGTAATTTAAACAACCATTTGCCGAGGAGTGCCCTATTCTTAACCTAAAGGTCATGAATGCCCAACCCGCCTTGGTCTTTGGGAGGGAGAACCACACTCCATTTAGCCATTCGATTATTTCTCTCGCAATCTCCCTGCCAAAAGAATCTTGATCGAAAATAATCCAATTTATGTAAAACTCCTTTCGGCAACTGGAAGAAGGAAACCATATATAGTACCATGTTACTTAGTACTGAATTTAGGAGGACCAATCTTCCACCTAGAGACAACAATTTACCTTTCCAACTGCTAAGTCTTTTTTGCAGTCTCTCCTCTATGTGTTTCGATTCAGCATTTGTGAGTCTCCGATAATGTATCGATATCCCCAAATATGTGATCGCTAACTGGCCCAACCCGCATCCGAACAGTTCATCATACAGGTGGGCCTCGTCTTGAGCCTCACGGAAACAAAACAATTCACTTTTATGAAAATTGATCTTAAGACCTGAGAGTTGCTTGAATGCTGATAGAATTAATTTCAGATTTCTCGCTTTCTTGAGGTCATGATCCATGAAGAAATTGTATCGTCGATATATTGAACTATAGAGAGACCACCATCAACTAGATGATTTACAACCCCATCAATTTGGCCATCAACCCTAGCACGCCCAATCATGACGGCTAGCATATCCGCCACTATATTGAATAGCATGGGCGATAATGAGTCACCTTGTCGCAATCCCTTCCTTAGTCAAAAATAGTGTTCAACGTCATCATTGACCTTAATGACAACACTACCTCCAGAAACGAAGCTATGGGTCATAGCGCGCCACTCTGTAAAAAATCCTTTCATTCTGAGAGTCTGTTGAAGAAATGGCCATTTGACTTTGTCATAAGCTTTTTCAAAGTCTATTTTGAGTACCACCCCATTTAACTTTTTCTAACGTAATTCATGGACTGTTTCATGAAGGATAAACACTCCATCTAGGATGTGTCTATCCCGCATAAAAGTAGTCTGTGAAGGACGAACCACGTGTTGAGCAACCAAATTTAGCATAATAGTCGCAACCTTTGTGAATATTTTAAAGCTAACATTAAGGAGGCAATAGGTCTATATTGTTGTATCCTTTCAGCCTCATTAATGTTAGGTAATAAAATAATCTTGCCGAAGTTTAACTGTTTAAGCAAAACAATTCTAGATGGGCAGCATGCATGTCGCTAAACAAAAGTAGGAGATCTGTTTTGATGACTTCCTAGAAGTTCTGATAGAACTCAGCGGGAAAACCATCCGAACCCAGGGCTTTGTTGTGCTCCATTAGGAAAACCGCCTTTCTAACTTCCTCCTCAGAGTATGGGGCTGTTAGAAGGCTATTTTCCTTATCAGAGACCTGGGGAGATGTTATCTGTTCGCGACTCATCCATCGAGAAGTTTCCTTCCTCTGGGGCTCCAAACAGATTTTTATAATAACTAGTGATATAAGATTTAAGTTGCTCATGCCCCTCAATCGTGCCCTCATCCCGTTGTAGGGAATGAATAATTTTCTTTCGGTGTCTGCCATTGGCAACTCCATGGAAATATCTAGTATTCGAATCACCTTCCATGATATATTGAGAGTCAGAATGTTGGTACCATTTGAGTTCCTCTTCACGCATCATGCTAGCTATCTGTATATTCTAATGACTCTTGATATCGATTTCATCCTCAGATAGAGGTCTAACCTCTGCAAAAGCTTCTAATTCATCAGTGATAGAAGAAAGACGAAGCTTCTCCTTTTTTGAGGATACCCACTGTATGCCTAGCCCAACCACCAAGGAATTTGTGTAATGCATGCATTTTGTTATTCCATTTGTGAATTGGGGTATGCTCGGCCACCGATTTCTCCCACGTCTCCTTGACCATGTCATGGAAGCCATGCCGAAGCAATCACCCAAGGTCGAACTTGAACTTTCGTCTATGTTCTCGTCGTGGAAAACCAGTAGTTAGGAGAATGGGTGCATGGTCTGATATAGCCTCAATACAAGGTAGAGCATGGACAAACACCATAGGAAATTTATATTCCCAGACGATATCCATTAAAACATGATCTAGTTTCTCAAATGTCGGTTTCGGAAGACTATTCGCCCAAGTGAATTGTCTTTCAATCATGGAAACCTCTTGCAGATCTAGATTGTCGATGACAACATTGAAAAGGAAAGGCCAATGATTATCAAACCTACCACAACTTTTGTCATTTGGAAATTGAAGCAAATTGAAATCCCCACCTATAAGAATGGGGTAGGGATTATCTTTCGCCAGATTAACCAATTCACAGAGAAAGTCGGCCTTGAACTCATCCTGGGCTGCCCCATACACGAGGAAGAGAGTCCATGTGAAGTTGTCTACCTTGTTGCGGATATGGAGTTTTACGTGAAACTCACCATCCGAACTAGCCAAAACACCCATAGTCCCTGTATTTACGCCAAGTACAATGCCCCCAGAACGACCTCTAGGCGGTTGTGAAACCCAAGTAAAGTCTATACTGCCAGAAAGACGGTTGAGCAGGCTTACTGAAAAAATCACATCTCCCCGTTTTAGAGATAGCCAAAAAAATCTAAATTGTATTCCCTATTACATTCCCCAATGAATAAATGTTTAGCCAAGTCACGAAGACCTCTGTTATTAAAAAACATTCGATTCATGTGGAAATAATAGGAGATTTAGAATATTTTGCCATCTTATGGGACTTACTATCTTTTTTCCAATGTGCAGTCTTTGACTTACGTTCGGATGCTGTAAGCTCAATCAATGAGCTAAGCCCGGGTTCATCTAGGCCCACGTCTGAAACCGCTCCTACTAAATGAGAGATTAGCTGACCATTTGGATGTGGCATGCAGCTCCTCCTCATCAGTATGGGAGGCATAAGACTTGCTAGAAACATGTGACTTGCTAGAAACATGTGGAGTAACTTTTAGTCGGTCATATCCCAAATGTTTCAAAGCGTTAGTCGAAATAGAAATATCCTTCTCATTCTTTCCTATACTAACACCCACATTATTCAACTAAGAAACGATGGCTGCATTGGAAAAAGCTAGAAAGGATTTGAGTGGTGACATAATATCTTGGTTGTTGAGGTTCTGCGCTGCTTTGCACCGCATAGCCTTGGCCAAGGAGTCCTCATCTGTGTCCATAGTACCATCGTCGGCAACCGTATGACGACAACTTCGGCATGTAGGTGTCACCCCCAGTGTTGGTCGTGGCGCCGGCTCTACTGCTGGAGGAGGGGATGATGGTGGAGTCCTCCCTGATAGTGTCTACCGCTTGCTCGAACGACGAGGCCAACGATGCAGTGGCACGTGGCTACACATCCAAAGGCGAGCCAGCTGGTCCTAGCTCGTGAGCAGCCAGCGCGGCCAGCATGTCGATAGCCACCCATACGGTAGCACGTGGGTGCACCCCCGAAGCCGGCCCCTCTTGGGATAGGTGTCGGTTCACCACCATACGAGCCATCGATGCAACACCCCATGGCTGCACAACCAAGGCTGGCTTCTCCAGAGCCGAGGGACGGGTGGCCTCCACCTGAGCCTCCGCCTGCAGCCGCTCCGGAGACGCGAGCGATTGCTCCACCGGGCAGTCAGTGGACTATACTATCGTGCGGGCAACGGCCTGGGATGCAGCCGACCATGCAGGCGACGACGACCGTGATGCAATCAGAGGCCATGGAGTGGTAGGCAACGTGGACTCCTGCTGATGCACCCGTGGAGATACTTCGAGACAACCACGTAATGTGGAGTTAGCTCAAAGTTCCGCAGCGAACTCCATGCCCCTCGGTGTCTGCGGCGAGGAGTTAAACGAGGTTACTGCCGAAACCATAGAACTACCTCCTGAGCACCACGAGAGACCATGTTTGCATGGGTGTCATTTGTAGGAGCAGCACTAGGCGGAGGTTGGTTGGATGGGTTTCCGGAGTTATCCGAGGTGTCCATGTCATCGTCCTTCTCCTTCGCACCACTATCCTCGTCCGTATCACCACCCTTGCGTCTCACCGAAAACAGATGGAAGAGTAATAGATAGGGATGTTCCTCCTTTTAAGCAACCAATCTGCTCTATTCCTATAGCCTCCACCACTGCTATAATATTATTATTCCTCAACAGGATGACAAGGTGGTGCACTACCATGGCGTTTGGCATCAAGATGTATGTTGTTTATAGCTGCCGCAAGTTCATGGCGTTGGCCCACAAATGACACTCCTCCACGATCCACGCCGCGTGTAGCTACGACCGCAGCTACCACAAGTACGAGGTCGAGGTCGCACACTGCCGAGGCGCTCCTCCACGCCGCGTGCGGCTACAACCGTAGCTTCCACAAGCACGGGGTCGAGGCCGTCTACTCGGAATGCTCTCGTCGCCGCTGCAGAAATCTTTTCTTTTGTTGCTAGCTCACCTCGGTTGATCGGCTCATCGACGTCAACATGTAAGTTGTAGGGGCATTGAGATGATTGCATTATATCTTGCTAGATCAATCAGCTATATATATGAACCAGTTCATTATCTTCTTCCGCCCCTCTTGGTATTTCATTTAATTTGGTGATCGAGTGCGTGTGATGTAGTTAACATATATAGTGTGTTCATGAGAATTCGAACTAGTGTGTAGATCGATCTATGATAATAGAAATGGTGCGTGTAAATCCACGTGCAGGTGACGAATTTCAAGACCATCACCGTTGACTGTATGTCGCCTACTGCCACCCCCATGACACCACCAATGTGTTGGACAAGGTGAAATAGGAGTCTTCTCGCCCAAAGCTCCTGGAGTACCAGCGAGGCGCTTCATGACGTAGTGCCTCAAGAACCCCGACCGTCTCTCTTAACCCATTTTTTAGAAGAACAGGGAGGCATCCCCCGGTTCCATTTCTCGAATGAAACCCCATAGAAAGTTATACATCAGCTCACAAAAGGAGCAGTTCTTAAGCAATATACAGGAGGATAGATAACTAAAAATAGGAAACTACTGAGAATCACATTCCCTCACTTGGTCTACCTCGATTTCTCTCGTGGCATCTTTCTATCGCACACACACCTCGTCTCTCGATATCCCACCCATATAGTCCCCTCACAATCTCAAGGGGGTCTCTCTATCACAAACACGCCCTCTCTCCCTCCCCATGCATCCATCTTCTCCATACGTCCCTCTCGACGTCTGCCGCTTGTTGGTGAGACCTCTATTGGACAGGTGCTATAGGGGGGTCTCTCTTCGTTGCAAACAACCACGCACTAGCTATCTCCGTGTATCTCCTCACCTCGCTTTCTATCTTGAAGATGCATGCATGATATATTTGCATAAGACACTCCCACTCTCTCTCTCTATTTTAACGTTTGTTGTCCCTTTCTCTTTCACACACACACACACACACACACTCTTTTTGCACACTCACTCTTTCTCCTTCACACACACTTGATCTCTCTCGACTTAGGTACTCCCTTCTGTCCATAGCATATAGATTTTTAGAAAATTCAAACCTCACAAAGTTTTACCAGGTATGTGGAGAAAAACATTTACATCTGGAACGACAAACATATATCATTAGATTCATCACAAGATGTAGTTTCATATGATGTATCTTTGGTATTGTAGATATAAATAATTTTCTCTGTAAACTTGGTCAAAGTTTCGAAAGTTTGACTTTTAAAGAATTTATATGCACTACATTATCGAATGGAGGGAGTATCTCTTTCTCTCTCTCAACTCCCTCACACACCACTCACCCATATCGGGGCTCCTCTATCTCTGTCAAACTTTATATCTCCCTAGGTCACACATACACATATCTCGCTCGCACTACATAGACCCATCTAACACTCTCCCCCCATGTTCTCTCTCTATCTGACACGCACCCCCCTGAGTACCATAATCTTTCACTCCATCATAGGCACATGAACTCCCCCCTAAGTATGACTATCTCTCACTATCCATCACGAACACACGTATTGTCCCCTTCCATCCCTACGTCTACCTCTATTTGTTGTAGGGTGAAACCCTAGGTGGGATCTTTTCACACTTGGAGGGGGGAAGAGTGATGAACACACAAGAACACAAGGAGAAGAACCACTCAAACAAACCCAAATAACACATCCACTAGATTAGCATACATGAGATCCACAAGCATACAAGAACAATTCAAGGAAAATAACACTAGGGTAAAGTTCTTCCCACTCCAAGGAGATGAGGCCTTGATGTTGATCTTCTCCAAGAGGAGGCCTTGATAATCCACAAGGATTCTTCCCAAAGAGGGGTCTTGATCTCCAAGAGGAGATGATACAAGGAGCAAAGCTCTCTAATGTTTATCAAATACTTTGCTAACCCTAAAAATGAGCTAGATGAGGAGTACTTATAGGCTAGGGACGAATTGGGGGAAAAACAAGGGTACACGGGTAAATTATCCCAAAATGCACGTAGCCACCGATGGAGGGTCCGGGCACCCGAGGGTCGCTGGGAGACGGAGGGATGGGCACCCGGGGGTGTGAGGCCCAGGCACCCGAGGCGTCCAGGGGGCCACGCCCTTGGCGGCTGTAGAGGGCCGGGTACGCAGGGGCTGAGGGCCCGGGCACCCGGGGTGGGTGGAGGAGCGCCCGGGCAGGGGGCCGGGCACCCGGGGTGGCCAAGGCCAGTGCCCAGGCAAGGGCCGGGCACCCGGGGCCTTCCAGGACGGGCACACGGGGTGTCTAGGGGCGGTTCCCAGCCGACGGCCGGGCACCCCAAGCTGCATGTGACCAGGCACCCGGGGTAGTCCGGGACCTCCACTTTCGGGACCTCCACTTCGTTGTGCTTCGTGTGTCCTTCTTCCTCCAACTCCATGTGTACTTGGGTCTCCCTCCTAGATTCTTCATGAACTTCTCCTTGGTACCTACGAATGCATAAGGTTTCCATTTGAGGTAGAATCCAACTCTCATGTGAATCCGAATGAAGCTCGAAGAGGAAAGAGTTAACCTCGGTTTCGATGGCACGTGTATGATCTCTTGTCATTGGTCCTCCTCGTGGTGCTTGATGAGTTGTAGTAGAGTCCATGGGGATGATGGAGGGATGCTCCGCATCATCTCTCCCCCTTGGGAGAGATCCGTCCGCGGATCATGATCTTCATCACCATGGAAACGGTAGTCATGGACGTGCTTGTACATGGATGGAGTGGAAGTCGTGGCGCAAGCCAAGTACTTCAAGATATCGTCGGGATGGTATACATGCAAAATGAGCAAACACAAGGTACACTTGGAAATACAATGGTTAGCGCACATAAGGTGTCCATAAAGTAAGTATGAGTCCGTTCGGCAGGAATGTTCGTGACAAAGTGCATGAAGCTTATCAAGATGATATAGAATGATATGCAAAGCATTCATGGGAGCAAAAGCATTTGTTGCGCTCATAAAGTTGCGGTAATTGGCAAGGTGCACAAAGCTAAAAATTCTACCATTGTTCAAAATGATGACATAGTGTGATGGTATATCAAGAGCATGAACATGGCAATTGATGCTCAATATGTGTATGTTATCATGCAATTGATGGTGGGCAATGTGATCATAATGTATGAAGAGGCAATCAAGAAAGATCACAACAAATTTTCTAAGAAAGTGCACAAGCTCATATACCATGGATAACATAGAAATACAAGATGCAACAAGGCAATCATAATGTGAGTCAATCCATGCATAAGATGCAAATTTGTTATGGGTGGTGTGGTACCATGGTTCAATGTCGTGGCGTAAGTGGTGTTCCGATGGTTCTTCCAAAGTAGGTTCATTCACTAAGCTCGAGCACTCCTCAACTTGAAGGTCCATAGGGTCCGTCTCCAATGTCGGTGCTCCATCCAATATATGTATCATGTAGACAAGAAGAAGGAGACAACAATGAAAGAATGACCCATCCAATAATCGTATTTGAGGATGGATCAAAGGGAAGGAGTTCAACTTTAGGAATTTCTCGCAAATGTTGGTGTTGTACATCGTGTATGCCTTCACATCGCCTTGTGAATCCTTCAAAACGAAGGAACATAACAAACACTCAGAAACACAAATGAGGTTAGCGGAAATGCAAAACCAAACATTCGTGTGGTGAAATACCCAACAAGTGTTTTCATCATTCTTATCATAAGAAAGTGCAAGGGCGTAGGGCATGGTATGTAGGCATAAGATGCGAGAACAACCAAATGCATTAAGCACGATCAAACAAGCATGCATCACAAGTAAAGTATCCAAGTCTCCAATATCAACAAGCATAGCATGGTTGCACTCACTACATGTGAATATGAGAGATGCAACTATTGGAGGCAAGGGACAATGATCAAGATAAATCATGTGAGAAGCATGAATATATATGTCAGGAACCCAATGAAACGAGAAAGAATGGACCATGGGTGATGCAACCAAGCAAGTGATCATCGTAAACAAGTCATGCAAGCTAGTAGTGCGAAGATGCAACATACTAGAGGTAATCATGGTAATCATGCCATGTGTGCAAATAGTGAGCATATATAATGCACATGACATATCACAAGCATGAAAGCAAGATATGAGTAATGTATCATCATTGTGTTGGCAAGAAGTCCTATGAAAATAGCAATGGGGCATCATGACTCTCCCAACACAAGAATGAACAATAGCATTAGGTACAATGTAAACATGGTAATAGTGACAAGGATCTCCACCAAGCATGCAAATACACATAGAAGTAAGAGAATGGTAAATCATGGGTAAATGCAAGCGAGGGTCACAATTGCATGGCAAGGGCATAGAAGCAAGCATAACATGCAAAGTGAACACGATAAGATGGGCATAAGGTGACAAGTGGTATAAAGCCCATAGCAGCGTGAGAGCCAAGTAAAAGAGATGCGCGTAGTCCTTGCGCAAAGGGAACAGTAGTAAGGATACTCCACAGAATCCCAAATGATCGTTGCTCTCAAGAGGTCGTTTCGTCAACTCATGGGATTGTGAGGTTGACGAGTATTCGTGAGTACCTACACAAAACAAAGGCAAAGAATAAATTGTGTGTGCGTGGTATATGTACACATCATCCATTATGATGCACGCGTGTATGTGTTGGTTAGCACAAAATATCCAATTCTCAAATAAATGAGTAGCATGACATAGAAACATGTCATCCTGATAATTATTGTGTTCAACATGATTGAGACGCAAATTATAGCAAGTGTGTGGCACAACAATAGCATTTTTATTCATGGGATGCATATGGTACACACAATCATGGGGATCATGCAATTCATAGGATGTAGCAAAATCTTCTAATGGGTATGAGGAAACTATGGGGGTATTCTCATGAGCAATAGCGGAAGCATAATATGGTGAAAAGTGACAACATGGCAAACAATGCATGTCCGAAGCTAGGTGGTCATGGCATGGCATATGAGATAAATGATGCAAAGGAAGCATATCAATATCATCACAAGAAAAACAAATGCCAATAACCATGGGCTTGTCATCTATGCCATATGTGCAAATTGGGTTTATTTTAATGGTATATGCATAGTCACTGATGAGATTCCAAATAAGACATATGATTGAAATCATGCATAGCATATGACAAGTCTAGCGGATTGTCAAACATGATGTGACCAAGAGAATCATCACAAGAAATCCTATGTAACATGGCATCACCGCTAATAGGCTCCACATGGCAATCATCAAACTCATCATAAATGGACAAATCATCGCATGGGGAAATAATACTAGCATGAAGCATGGGAATAGGTGGATCAACATCATGCAAGCAATCAATGTCAAGAATGTCCACTAGTGGGACTAGAGCATCACCATCACCTATGTTACCTTTTTCATTCCACTCATGTGGTGTAGGTGAGGTGTCAACGACCAAATCATGGTCAACATCATCATTGTGATGGAACCATGTGGGGGGTGCATCATAGTTCACCATGGCTATTGTCTTATCCAAAGGAAGGACGAAGTCGTCGAGGATCGGTGCATCATCATATATGGGACCCAACACCAAATGAGAAGACACAATAGAGGTAGAGGTTAAGTTGTTATAAATTGAAATGGCCTCACATGCCCTATCAACTACCTCACTCTCTCTATGTGGTGGTGGCTCACTCACTCCCTCAAGGTAGGTGCACTCAATGTCACATATGGTGGAGTCACTCAAATCACTCAAGTGGTGGTGGTGGTGGCTCTCCTCACATGGGAATTGGGGCAACTTGTCATATATGGGGCTAGTGGTGAAGTCACTCTCACTCTCAATATGGTGGCATATGTCTTCATGCTCAACTCCTATCGCCCCTTGGTTGAAGGGATAGTCCCATGCTCAACCTCCTCATCCATAACGCCTCCAAAGATGAATGCCATAGGAAGTGGGAAATCATCACTCTCCTCCGAGACCAAAGAGAAAGTCTCATGAGGGGTCTCGTAGCTTGACCCGGAGTATGAGTCCCATTGGGGTGCCGTCTTCATGTTGTTGAAGAGGTTCGTGCTCGCCGCCATGGTCGAAGGGGATGGCCCTTGCTCGACCATCTTGTCGTCGTCTTGTATGAGGCCTATATGATGTGGCACCTCGTAGCTCGTCTCCATGACCTAAGGGAATTTCCCATGCTCGGCCATCCTCCTTGAGGGGCTTCCAAAGATGGAAGACTCGCCCTCGCTCGTAGGTGGTTGCCTTGGACTTGCCGATGTCGATGTAGTCATACTTGTGGGGAGTAGGCAAAGATGTCGTACGTTCAAAGGCGAAGATGCCTTGATAACACTTGGCGAAGATGCCGAAGTGGTGGTGGTAGCTGTAGCTTCCTCTTGGTGGTGACGATGTCGTTGTAGTCGATGGCGCTCTTCGTCGTCATTCACCTTTGGCTTGCGGGCATCTTGGCGGTCGTCTCGAAGATGATGACGGTGCCACGTGGTACTTTCATCGGATGGCTGCTTTGAAGATTTGCTAGCTGAGCGTCTCCGCCTTGAAGATGACGAAGGGGAAGAAGACTTGTAGTTGGCCAACACGTGTCGGATGTCATCCATGTGTGCGTCCAACTTGACGTTCATGTAGTCCCTTTTCCTTTCTTAGGAGTGTCGTATGTCGATTGCGAGTCGCTCGATGCGGTCACGGACCAAAGATGATGTGCTTTTCCTATCCATCACAAGACTCGAGTAGAGGTGAGTAGGAAATGAGAGAACAATACCAAGTTACCTTTTTCGAAGATTGAGGATGTATTGAGTATCACTCAAGGTAATGCTACAATAGAAGAATTGGTACCGGGTTTGTTTCTCACACCTACACAAGTAAAGCTTATGGAGGAGCTTGGTTAGGATGGGTGGCACAAAATTTCAAGCAAATGTTAGTCAAGATATCGATAATGTTGATAAGGTTCACAAATTTGCAAGTAAAGCAACTAGACCAATAGCAAAGAATGGCACACAGAAACACACACACACACAGATAGATAAACGGGGTCGTGCAACCAAGGAATGAACTCAAAATGTGGAATCCATGAAAAACGCTCGTGTTGCACAACTCTAGAGAGACGTTGGCACGATTGGTCAATAGGCAGATACGACACTTGTGCACAACCTATGAGATGCAAAATGTATCAACTTTCTATCCCAAGTATGCTATATATGTATGATGTTCCGGTGTTTCGCACACGATGATCCAAGAGGATCAATATGGTAGTATGATATGCAATGTGGCGATGCTATGGCTATTACTTACAAGCTCTTTGTTTTTCTCTTTTTCCTTAAAAGCTTTTTTTCTTTGGCCACTTTTGCAAAATGCTCGAACCAAGATAGCAATTGTGTATGCGGGAGCAATCTTGTGACACAATAGATGATATGATGATACCAAGATGAGCTATGTATGCAATGGTAGGTTCGGATCGATGATCACTAAAGTGCACAAGTAGTGTGGCCTGGAAATAGTCAAATGGCTAGTCTCGATAGGAAAGTGACGCAAAATGGGCTAGGGGTTAACAAAGCAATGGCAAGAATGAATGTACAATGATGGGATACCACGATACCAAGATGATATAGAGGTTACCATTCTTGCTTACGGTTAGGTTGTCAAAAAGGTGAAGGTATCCGATGTTGAATCCGTGGCGAAGATGAGCGGCTGTGTTGTCGATGTCGAACCATTCCTAGTTAGCCGAAACACCCTAGGAAACGGAAAAATCGCAAATTCAAAATATCAAAGGGAAAATGTCAAATGGTGATAGCGGAATGCGTTGGTGGTTCCCGAGTTGGCAACGCGAAAGTGGTGGTGGTGGTGGTTGATGAAGAAGCAACTGTCCCTAAGTAGCCGAAACACCTTAGGAGACTCAAGTCACCACTCAAGCAACCACAAATGCTATAAGGATCAAAATGGGTTAGGTTGAGGAAACCTATGGTGGTTTTGCGGATGATATGGTGGATGGCCTAGGCAAAATGCCAAAATGCCAAAATTTTGATGGAGTCAAATGATGTTGGAGCCTATCTAGATGGATGGGGGATGTCAATAGCTACCCAACGAGCTAAAGAACGTCATAATTGGACTCCCGGAGTGAAAGTTATGGCCGAAATGGTGTGGTTGGTGGGCTAATTCTGAGGGGTGCGGGCACCCGGGGTTACGGGGTGTGGGTGCCCGGGGTGGTTAGTGGTGGTGGGCGAAATTTGCCCAGGGGTGCGGGAACCCGGGGGTTTGGGGTGCGGGTACCCGGTGGTGGCCGAATTTGGGCGAAAATTGTGGGAAATGCAAGATTTGGTGGATTTCGTGGTGGGAAAGGTGGGGATGGTTGGGGGAAGGCTAGATCCACTTGCCAAAAAACAAATCCATGGACCAAAACAACAAAATCTCACAAGAACCAACAAATTGCAAGAAAATTTTTTGGGGCTATTTTTGTGAGGATTTTCAAATTGGGACCAAAAAGCAACGAAATTAGGCTAGCAAATGGGGGTAGGGACTCCAAGATGTGAATCACCCTTGCTCATGATACCAAGATGTTGTAGGGTGAAACCCTAGGTGGGATCTTCTCACACTGGGGGGGGGGGGAATTGATGAACACACAAGAACACAAGGAGAAGAATCACTCAAACAAACCCAAATGACACATCCACTAGAGTAGCATACATGAGATCCACAAGCATAGAAGAACAATTCAAAGAATATAGCACTAGGGTAAAGTTCTTCCCACTCCAAGGAGATGAGGTCTTGATGTTGATCTTCTCCAAGAGAAGGCCTTGATAATCCACAAGGATTCTTCCCAAAGAGGGGTCTTGATCTCCAAGAAGAGGGGATACAAGGAGAAAAGCTCTCTAATGTCTATCAAATACTTTGCTAACCCTAAAAACGAGCTAGATGAGGAGTACTTATAGGCTAGGGACGAATTGGGGGTAAACCAAGGGTACATGGGTAAGTTATCCCGAAATGCGCGTAGCCACGATGGAGGGTCCGGGCACCCGGGGGTCGCCGGGAGACGGAGGGCCGGGCACCCGGGGGTGTGAGGCCCGGGCACCCGAGGCGTCCAGGGGGCCGCGCCCTTGGCGGTTGTAGAGGGCCGGGTACGCGGGGGCTGAGGGCCCGAGCACCCGGGATGGGCGGAGGAGCGCCCAGGCAGGGGGACGGGCACCCGGGGCGGCCAAGGCCAGCGCCAAGGTAGGGGCCGGGCACCCGGGGCCTTCCAGGCTGGGTACCCGGAGTGTCTAGGGGCGGCTCCCTGCCAGTGGCCGGGCACCCGGGGCTGCATGTGGCCGGGCACCCGGGGTAGTCCGGGACCTCCGCTTCTTCGTGCTTCGCGTGTCCTTCTTCCTGCTCCTTCTCCATGTGTACTTGGGTCTCCCTCCTAGATTCTTCATGGACTTCTCCGTGGTACCTAAGAATGCATAAGGTTTCCATTTGAGGTAGAATCCAACTCTTATGTGAATCCGAATGAAGCTCAAAGAGGAAAGAGTTAACCTCGGTTTCGATGGCACGTGCGCGAGCTCTTGTCATTGGTCCTCCTCGTGGTGCTTGATGAGTTGTAGTAGAGTCCATCGGGATGATGGAGGGATGCTCCGCATCACTATCTCTCTCGGGGTATCTTCCATCATGCACACACCTTGTCACTCGATCTCCCACCCATGTAGTCCCATCACGATCTCCAGGGGATCTCTCTATTAGAAACACACACACTCTCTCCTCCCCATGCCTGCATTTTCTCCATATGTCTCTCTCGACCTCTCTCCCTTGTTTGCCAGACCTCTCTTTGCTACGTGCAGGGGCCTTTCTCTCTCCGTTGCAAACAAGCACACACTATCTCGTCACCTCGCTTCCGCTCTTGAAAATGCATGCGTGATATGTTTTCATAAGACACACACCTTTTCTCTACTTTATCGTGTCTTTTCCATGTCTCTTTCACACGCACACACACACACTTTTTGTACACTCACTCTTTCTATTTACACACATACACATACACACACACACACTCTCTCTCTCTCTCTCTCTCTAGTTAGGTACTCTCTCACGTCCATAACATATGGATGTTTCAAAAAGTCAAACCTCAAAAAAGTTTGATCAGGTATATGTGGAGAAAAACATTTATATCTGGAACGATCAATAGATTCATCACAAGATGTACTTAGTTCATATCATATATCTTTGGTACTGTAGATATAAGTAATTTCTTTATGAACTTGGTCAAAGTTTCAAAAGTTTGACTTTTCAAAAAATTATAGGCACTACATTATCGAACGAAGGGAGTAGCTCTTTCTCTCTCTCTCTACTATCTCTCATGGGCCTCCCCTCTCACTCGATCTCTCTTTACCAAGGGATTATACGGTAACTGTGTCAGCGTATAGCTCCGTTATTGTTTAGTTGACCGGTCAACCAGTCTACATGGTGCCTTGTCAGCTCGTGTTCTCTATCTTGGTATGCTGGCCCATGTGGCAGTGGGTGAAATAAACAAACTAGAGGCCCATCTGACACGCTGTGAAATAAACAAAGTTGAAACCACTCGCGGTAGCACCCCGCATGCTACTAAATTGAGGGCACACTTCTTCCGCGGTAATAGGCACACAACAACAACCACACACTACACCACTGCGCGGCGGCATGCATGCAAGGACTCCTATCCTATGGCTTATTATACTGGCAACAAATGCTTACACTGTGGCCAACCTCTTCATGTGCTCCTAGGTAAAATGAGTAAATGAGAGGAAATTAAGAGAAAGAGAGAGAGAGAGTGAAAAATTATCAGTAGCCTTAGAGCCAACCCTATCCTATGAGCGAATGATATTGGTAGCTCTTGATGACATGATAATCTTATATAGCCAGCTACTCTAATATGTTATCTTCTTTTGCAGATAAAAGAAGACCTGAAAGTGAAAAATGTGCTGCAATATAATAATCTCATCGAATGCCTTCATCTCCATCTTACAGAAATTGATTTGATCGACTACCGAGGCACCACATCTGAGATGAAATTGGCCAGGTTCTTTGTTCTGGAGGCAAGTGTGCTCAAGGTAATGAGGTTTGGCGTTCTCTGGCGCAACAATGAATGGCGTGTTGATCACCACAAGCGTCTAAGCCTAAATGCCAAAGGCTCCGTAGAAGCTAAATTTGTTTTCGAAACATCAAGTCGCAAGAGACTCAAAAGTTTATTTGCCCATTAGTGACTTGTCAGGGCGGTGGATTTTAGTTTGTACGATAATGCTGCATCCACCTAAAGCAACGAAAGTTCTTACGTAAACTTCCTAATAATTCCCTCTTCGTAGGTGCAGCACTACTCCTAGCATTTGTAATACAGTTTGAACCTTGTAATATTACGACTATCCAGCATGAGGTACTATGTTATGATAAATATTCGCGTGCATAGGTGCGGCAACGATATACCCATTACTCGAGTAAGATATTTATTATTACTCGTGGCAACACTCGGGGATTATCTAGAACACGGCTAGTTGTAAGCAGGGTAGCTCTATAGCCATGATGATAGTGACTGCACACGGTGAGGCTGACTTTGGTATGCCGAACACGCCGCCTACACTCAGTTGTCATCTCCGGCGTAGGGTTTTGCCACTTCACTGTGAGGAGCAACGCGTAATAATTTGATCAATGGAGATTGAGCACGAAGAGCGGGCACACGGCCAGGTTGAGCACGCCGGTGCCGGAGAGGGTTCTGTTGTGGATCTGTGGGAGGGGAGAGTTGGCGATGGAGATTGGGTGGACTAATTGAGTGAAACGCGGGCAGGCGGTGGGGGGGTGTTGGCGGCCTAGGTGAAAAGGTGCAAATATCCCGGTCGCCACGCGGAAAGGCCTATGCAAACGGTTGCCTCTAAGCGTTCGTGTGCACAAACAACATAATTTCGTTTGAAATGAAGGCGTGCTAATTTTTAAATGAAGACGTGAGTTCATCATTTCGCCTCTAATTTTTCCCCACGGTAAGCAATCACCATTATACCATAGGTTTGATTTGCTGGCGCATTTCAGGTCTCGTGTGCTATATTTAAGACATTTTTTGGCATTTACCATGCATTTTGGCATATAAATCAAATCCTAGCCGGAACTGTATGTGCCGATGAAAGGGATGAGGATTGACGTTCGATCTGGGAGCATCCAACGGTCAGACATACGATCCGTGGGGTTCGGGTTCTGGCCAATCACAACACACGACTCAGATCGCGCGCGCGGCAGAGGGGGCATCGTCCATGATTTGGTAGGCACACGGGTTTCGTGAGTGAACCGCGTGCTATTTGAAAAAAATTACATGAACTAATAGCATATTTTTGTTTGAATGAAAACATGAGTTCATCGTTTCGCCTCCAAATTTTTTCCACGGTAAGAAATCACCACTGTGCCCTATGGTTCGATTTTCTGGTACATTTGAGGTATCGTTTGCTATATTTGAGTCATTTGCTATCGTCGCAACTACACGTGGGTGTTAGCAAGATCATTTGTGTGTCGCTTTGTGAGTTTTCATTCATTGTCCGAGAAACGGGACAAAAATTCAAACAGTTCGGCCGCAGGGTGCGGCCAGAGGCGTAGGCCTTGTTGTTATTTTAATTACATGAAATGCATATAGAGTCCAAAAATAACGAAAATCGACGTGTCACCGTGGCGTGCTCTCAGGATCCCATGGAAATTTTTTGGTAAAGTTTGGCACAAGTTTTGATGCTCACACCTTCCAAATCGGAGCATCTCACAAGAAGGATCATAGTTTCCAAAAGGAGATGCGTCACTTCAGACTCCAATCGTCGGTGACTACATCGTTCCGCCTCGAATTTTTTTTCATGGTAAACAATCACGTATATACCCTAGGTTTTATTTTCTGGCCCGTTACAGGTCTCATCTGCTATATTTAAGCCATTTTTTGTATTTAGTGCATATATAATCAAAACCGTACTACAACTACATCTGGGTGTTAGTTAGCAAAGAAGGTGTACAAATAATTTGTGTGTCGCTTTGCGAGTTTTCATCAATTGTCCGAGAAGCAGGGAGAAGTTTCAAACATTTCGGCCGCGAGGTGCGACCACCGACGTAGGCCTAGTTGGTATTTTAATTACAGGAAATTCAGATGAAGTCCAAACATCACCAAAATAGGCGTGTGCTCGTGGCGTGCTCTCATGACCTTGTGGAAAAAAATGGTGAAGTTTGGCACAAGTTTTGAAGACCGCTTCTTGGAAACCAGAGCATCTCACAAGAAGGATCATGGTTTCCAAAAGGAGACGTGTCAATTCAAACTCCAGTGGCTGGTGACTTCATCGTTTGTCCTCATAAAAAAATTCACGGTACACAATCACTATTATACCACAGGTTTGATTTTCTAACGCATTTCAGGTATCGTTTGCTATATTTAAGACATTGTTTGAATTCAACGTGCACTTTATGGATATAAATAAAATCACAACCGGAACTGCATGTGCTCTCGAAAGGGATGAGGATTGTCGTTCGATCAAGGAGAATCCAACGGTGCAGACGGTAAAAAATAACGATTGTACCCTATGGTTCGATTTTCTAGTGCATTTGAGATCTCGTTTGCTATATTTGAGTCATTTATATATATATATAGGATTGGACTATTCTGTTACTAGTAACAGTATATTATTCTGTTACTATTAGTCCCTGAGGCCCGATCCATTTTGCACAAGCCGGTGCTATCGATGTGGCAGAAAAAGCCCACCCACTCCCCAGCTTCTTCCTCCCATCCCTGCCGGCTCCACCCCTTGCTTCCACCGCCGTTGGTGCCGCCCCTTGCTCCCATGCACCGCCGGCCCCTGCCTCGTTGCTTCCACGCGCCACCAGCTCCGCCCCCTGCTTCCACCCGCTGCCGGCAGCCGGCCCCTGCTCCCACGCGCCGCCGGTCCCTGCCTCCCTACTGCCACGCGCCGTCAGCTCCGCCCCTTGCTTCCACCCGCCATCGGCGCCGCCCCTCTGCTTCCACCATGCCACCGGCCCGCCTCCCCGTTGCTTCCACTGGAGCGCCGTCCCCTGCTTCGCGCTACTGGCCCACCTCCCCGCTGCTTCTACCGCGTCGCCGCCCCGCACACAACCTCTTAGTTGCCGGTCGCGTCGTCGCCCCTCACCCAACCTCCTAGCCGCCAGCGCCATGGCCCCGCCACCGCTTCGCAAGCCTCCGTCGCCCCCATCTCCTCCTGATCTCGCCATCAAGCTCCCCGACCACTCTCTGCAGTCATAGGCTCCGACCGCCACCCTGTTTCCCATCTCCCCCAGCTCCGGTCTTCCAGCGAACCACCTACACCCACAGCCACAGGTCGCCGACGTGACCCACTTCTTCTACCGCAGCGTCCCTGATGTCGATCTCCAGCGCGACAACAACCAAGCTGACCTGCCCTCCGTTCACTGTCGCCACCCTGCATCGTTCAACGACACAGCACCAAGCCGTTCGATGCCGCAGCTCGGGAGGTGCCCATATCAACCTTTCCACATCTCCCCCTAGACGTTCATGCTCCTCTGGTGTATATTCAGTTCACATTGTAGCTATGGTCATTCTATTATGATTTTCAGCTCATCTTGTGTGGTTTCTTTCTTCAGTCCCAAGTGGCAAATTTGTTCTGTAGCATATGGTATCATTGAGCTGCACTTGTGTGTACTATCCATCTCCCCCCTGCTCCTCAAGCGCCACTGCTGTCTTGTGCTTGTTGTTCGACACATGTTTGTCTTAATGCTTAGAGAAGAGACTTGTTTTCTGTACTAAACTCATTATTAGTTAGGTGTGTATTATTTGGTCAGTTCATGAAAAAACACAGAATAGTTGGGTGCGTGTGCAAAAATATCATCAGTTCACGTTTCAAAATTATGTAAGTTTAGATATATCACCTAAAATAAATTCAAAGAAAAATTATGTAAGTTCAATATGTGTGTTGCTACAATTTTGCACTTCTTGTCCAGTCATACTAGTACTAATGAATAACGAGTTGATTGGAAAATGTAGGGGTTGAAGTAAACCCTCTCGATATAACTAGTACTGATATATGTGCTCCGCCTGCACATTTTTTCGTAAGTTCTAGAATTCGTAGAGCTTTAGTCCATCTATGTTGCTTCTGCGATAACTTACTGCCGCTCGTGCTCTCCGCCTCCATCAGCTCCACCTCGCCGGAGCAATCAGTCCAGAGGAGGAGGTGTAGCCGGTCCACCCGATCTTCGACGTCTTATTCCACCTCCAAAAAGTTTCTTTTCATCATAGTACTGGGGCTAGATACTTTTACACATAATTCATACTAAACTGTAAGTTATCTCTGAAGCACTCTGTGCAGGAAATTATCTCATGAGTTGTGTGTAGCATTTGTGCCTGGTGGGTGTTCGTATAAATCCCTAGGTGGCCATTGTTGGTCAGTTTTGTGTGCTTCAAACATACTTCAAATTCTTTTCTAAACAAATTGTTAGTATGACAAAAGATTTTTTTCTTATTTTGCTGCACAACCATGGAAGTTTAGAATACATCAGCAGTCTATGTGCGTCCAGCAGAGGTGATTTTTTGCGCTCGACTAATGCAAGCCTTTTTTTGTGCTACTTAGTAGTTTATGTAAATGCTAGTGAGATGAATAGCTATAGAAGTGGTTTGTGCTGATAGTACACGGCTCATATTTTTCTTAACGGATACTTATGCAGAACGCTCGAGCGACATTCACCGTCGGCACCATAGTCCACTCACCGTCGCAACGATGAGGTCTGGCCGTCGTCACCCACGAGCGCGCACTCGCATCCCTCGAGCTTCAAGTAGTGTCCTCCTCTAGCTGCAGGTCGCGTTCTCCCTCCAGTCGCAGGCCAATGCTATGATGCACATTCAAGGCAGCAAGCACACCACATGTCGCAGCGCCGCCGTCAAACACATGTGTGCATCCGTGCGGTTGATGCGTGTGTGCTTTAGGTATGCATCTCAATGCCTCCGCCCTTCCTCTTTTCATGTAGCATATTATGAAAAAATTAGACGCTTTCAACTGAATAAAAAATGTGTCACACAAGTTCAGGTATAACTGCTGCATGACTTCAGAAATCTGAACAAACAAAGCTCAAACCAATAGCTAATGTACGTGATGTCAAGTTTCTTTCGGTTCAGTTCAATATCTAAAATCCGTTCGCTAATGCTGAGTTACCCAGGAATGAGACCATGGGGTCAGGGTCAGTGGAGGTGACAGACAGGGTTGATTCGGATAGGGCGTCCAAGTGGGCGCGCAAGAAGGAGAAAATGTTGTGCTATCGTTGTGGAGACAAGGGTCATTTTATTGCTGAGTGCGTGGCTGAACTATGTGATACTTGTGGCAAGCCCGCACATGATTTGGGGGAATGTCCGCTTTTGCATGATCTGGCACCGTCCCTTATGATGTATGGAGTGTATTGTGCTGAACTCACGTTCTTTGAGTCTCCTAATGAGAGGGAGGCTCCTGACAAGACCCAGAGCATGACCACTGGGATTGTCAAAGTTACCAGAGGAGAGGTCTCTGAGACGCAGATTGTGCAGAGGCTGAAGGAGTTAGCTCCCAGTGACTTCCAGTGGGAGCTCGTTAGTCTCGAGGCAAAGTTGTTCAGGGTTGAGTTCCCTTCGGTGGAGAATTTGCAGAGACTTCTGAGTTTTGGGATGTGCAAAGTGCCGGGTACAGATTGTATCCTCGAGTTCCATGAATGGAAGAAGGTCAAGCCTCAAGGTAAGCCTCTTACTCAGGTTTGGCTGCGTTTTTCTGGGGCTCCCTCGAAGCTGATGCAGAATGCTAGGGTCGTGGCTAGTTTGGGCATTATGGTGGGGAAAACTGAGAGAGTGGATATGGCTTTTACCAGAGCTCACGGGGTAGCCCGACTGCTGGTTAGTGTTCTGGATATTGAGTTCGTGCCTGATGTGGTCAAGTGGACATATCGAGGCCAGGTTTTTAATCTCGTGATTGAGTTTGAGGATGAGAGTCTGTTCGCCGAGGCGGCTAACGGGACTGATGTTGATATGCACAAAGGAGATGACAGTTCGGGAGCTAAGGAGGCACCGGTCGATGATTCTGGATGAGAGTTGTCCAATGGACCGGGGTCCGATTCTCAGACGCTCGGGGATGGGACGATACCACCCTCCTCGGTGCCTATGACTTCTCTGAGATTTGGGTCTTTCGAGCCTGCTTCTGCGCCTCTCAGACTTTGGAGTGATCGGGTGGAGTCTGACGAGGTTTTTGAGCACGCGTTACCTGCTTTGGATTTTGAGGATGCTGTGAGCCCCGTCCTTGGGGCATCGCCGATCTCGGTCAGGGGAGAGGAGGAGGAGTCTAGGCAGGTGGCCACTCCCTCTCATACACAGCACGTTGACTCTCCTCAGGACGAGGTTCTGGTGGTGGAGGTCTTACCTTCGGGAGGGGGTCCGGGGCAGGTGGCCTCGGCTCTCTCTTCTTCTTTCGCGGTGCCGGAGCTGCAGGGGGCGGTTCCGCCTTCTGAAGGGGGCTCGGGGCAGGTGGCCCCGGCGCCCTCTTCTCTTCTCGCGGTGGACGAGGTCTCAGTGGTGGCGGTCTTACCTTCGGGAGGGGGTCCGGGGCAGGTGGCCCCGGCACTCTCTTCTCCTCTCGCGATGCCGGAGCTGCAGGTGGCGGCTTCGTCGTCTGGAGGGGGTTCGGGGCAGGTGGCCTCGGAGCCCACCTGGGGCGCCTAGGGTGGCCGCCCATCCTATGGTGGGTGGGGAGTTCGGGCAGGTGGCCCATGCACTCCCCTCCCTCGGTGCGTTGCCGTCTCTGTGCTGTGGGGTGCGACCGACGTTGGCGGCGCCTTCGAGCGCCCACCGCTTTCAGGCGTTCCCGCTGGTTCGTCCATGGAGGCCGACCGGCTGCGTGTTTGGGGTGAGGCAGGAGGCCCCACCCCGAGCAGGGTCACTCGGGAGGAGGTTATTGCGTTTGGAGGGATTCCGGATCCGGTCTCTGAGGGGCGACGGATGAGCTGCTGTCTCCAGGATCAGCCGGAGGTTGACGACATACAGCAGCGGTGCGCCATGAGGGCGGCCAAGCTTCGTGACGTTGAGGTCACTACTGGTATGTCGGTTAATACCTCTAATTCTATCTTGCATTTTTCTAATGTGGAGATTATTTATAATGCAAATCAATTAGGAGTTTCACTAGGAAGTAATGATAGTGAAATTTCAAATTCCGTTAATGATATCCTGGATCTAGAGGCAGAGCGGGCTTTAGAGATGATTCGTAACTTAGCAGCGGTTAAACCCATGAATGATTCTGATTTTGATGCTTTGGGGGTCAGGGTGCTCGATAATTTTTGTGCGGATCTTATACCTCCCCTACCTGAGTCTAAGGAGGAGGATGATACATCTGAGAATGTCGTGGTTAGACCTTCCGAGCCTGGTGGTGAGGACCGGCTGGAGAGTCACAACATCCCTAAACGCAAGTGGAAGCGGAAGATCTACCCGGCTTCCGCAGTGCGTAGGAGTGCTAGGATCCGAACGGCTAAAAATTTTTATGACGAAGTATGAAAGGAATCTTTTGGAATAGCAGAGGTCTGGAAGACTTGGCTAAAAGAAGGTTTCTTGCAGAGGCGTCTATCGAGCATAGGTTAGATTTTATCGCATTGTCGGAAACTGGTAGAGACAATTTTTCGCCACAATTTCTAAATACTTTATCGGGAGGAATTGATTTTGACTGGCATTGTCTGCCACCGAGAGGGAGATCGGGTGGGATCTTACTCGGAGTTAGATGTGATTCGCTCGAAGTCCGAAGTGTGGTGATGGGAGACTTTGCAGTTAAGTTTCGGGTGCAGTCGAAGGCCGATGAGTTTAATTGGGCTCTGGTGGCGGTATATGGTGCCGCACAGCCCGAACTCAAACCTGAGTTCTTGGCTGATCTAGTTAGGATTTGCGGCTCTGAGCAGCTTCCAATCCTGGTGGGGGGTGATTTCAACATCATCAGAAGGCGTGAGGAGAAGAACAATGATAACTTTGATGGGAGATGGTCGTTCATGTTTAATAATATCATTGAAAGCTTGGATCTGAGAGAGATAGAGCTTTCGGGGAGAAAGTTTACCTGGGCTAACGCGCTGCCAAATCCGACGTTTGAAAAGTTGGATCGAGTGGCTAGCGTCGAATGGGAATAGAAGTTTCCCTTCGTAACAGTTCAGGCACTTTCCCGCGGTATTTCTGACCACACACCTTTATTTCTAGACTCTGATGAGGCCACCCACTTGGGAAACAAGAACTCGTTTTCGTTCGAGCTTGCTTGGTTTGAACGAGATGGCTTCTTTGATCTCGTAGCCAGAGAATGGGCTAAGGATGCAGGAGCTAGGACTGCGCTTGAGCGTTGGCAGAATAAAATCAGGCACTTGAGAAGTTTCCTACGTGGGTGGGCTAAGCATCTTAGTGGGATTTATAAGGTCGAAAAGGAACGGCTCCTTGCCCTTATTCAGTCCCTGGATGTAAAAGCAGAAACCACGGTTCTATCGGCCTCGGAGCTTCATGCCAAGCTTGATGCGGAGATGAGATTGAAAGAGCTTCTTCGTGAAGAAGAATTAAAGTGGGCGTTGCGGGCCAGGGTCCGACGAGTAGTCCAAAGGGACGCGAACACTCAATTCTTTCACATGATCGCTAATGGCAAACACAGAAAGAAGAGGATCGTTCAGCTTGAACAAGATGAAGGAACGGTTTTAGGACAGGAGAACCTAAAATTATACATTACCGAGTATTACAAGCAGTTGTTTGGGCCTCCAGAGGATAACTGTGTTTCTCTGGATGAGTCTAGGATTGAGGATGTTCCTCAACTTACTGCTATTGAAAATGATATTCTGGCTGCTCCTTTTTCTGAGAAAGAGGTGTTTGAGGTCATATCACAGATGAAAAACAATAAGGCTCCCGGCCCGGATGGATTCCCGGCCGAGTTCTATAAGAAGTGCTGGCATATTATTAAGGGGGATTTGTTGCCGTTGCTCCATGATTTATTCACTGGTGACCTTCAGCTTTTTCAACCGAATTTTGGAACGATAACCCTGCTTTCTAAGAAAATAGAGGCTGTGAGAATTGAGCAATTCAGGCCCATCTGTCTTCTTAATGTTAGTTTCAAAAAATTTACCAAGGTCGGGACTAATAGGCTCACGCAGATTGCGCATTCTATGGTGCAGCATACCCAAACTGCTTTCATGCCGGAGAGGAATATCCTAGAAGGGGTTGTGGTCCTTCATGAAACGCTCCACGAGATCCACATGAAAAAACTAGATGGAGTTGTTTTCAAGGTGGATTTCGAGAAAGCGTACGATAAAGTCAAATGGCCTTTCCTTCAACAGGCCTTACGCATGAAGGGTTTTGATGAAGCCTGGCGACGCCAGGTACAATCTTTCACGCAAAAAGGGAGTGTTGGAATTAAAGTGAATGATGACATAGGTCATTATTTCCAGACACACAAGGGCCTGAGACAAGGTGATCGAATGTCTCCTATTCTGTTCAACATTGTGGTTGATATGTTGGCAATTCTGATAGGCAGGGCAAAGGAGGCCGGTCAGGTGGGTGGCTTGGTGCCTCATCTAGTTGATGGAGGTGTGTCCATCCTGCAGTACGCTGATGATACGATCATCTTTATGGAGCACGACTTGGCAAAAGCAAGAAATATGAAGCTGGTGTTATGCTTATTTGAACAATTGACCGGATTGAAGATTAACTTTCATAAAAGCGAGTTGTTCTGTTTTGGTAGAGCCAAGGAGGAACAAGAAGCTTATAGGCAATTGTTTGAATGTGAATTGGGGACATTACATTTCTCGTACTTCGGTATACCCATTCACCATCGTAAGCTGACAAACAGAGAATGGAAGTGTATCGAGGATCGGTTTGAGAAGAAACTGAGTTGCTGGAAGGGCAAACTCATGTCATATGGAGGCCGATTGATTCTGATTAATTCGGTGCTCACGAGTATGCCAATGTTTCTCTTATCTTTTTTCAAAGTCCCAGTTGGTGTTAGGAAAAGGTTGGACTTCTATCGATCCCGATTCTTCTGGCAAAGTGATGAACTAAAGAGAAAATACAGACTTGCCAAATGGGATATCATCTGTCTACCAAAGGACCAGGGGGCCTTGGTATTGAGAATCTTGAAGTCAAAAACAGATGTCTTCTCAGTAAGTGGCTGTATAAATTATCAGTTGAGACTGAGGCCACGTGGGCGCAGATTCTACGTAGTAAGTATCTGCAGTCCAAGACTTTGTCCCAGGTGACAGTGAGACCGACTGACTCGCCTTTTTGGAAGGGACTTATGAGAGTCAAAGCAGCCTTCTTTAACAGGACAAAGTTTATAGTCGGTAATGGCACCACCACTCGCTTCTGGGAGGATACTTGGCTTGGTGAAACGCCGTTGGCGCTTCAGTATCCGTCCCTGTATAGTATTGTTCAACGACGTGATGCTTTTGTTGCAACGATTTTGCAGTCCATTCCCCTTAATATTCAGTTTAGGAGGACGCTTGTTGGCAACCATTGGGAAGTGTGGCTCCATTTGGTGAGTAGACTGATGAAGGTTCAACTATCTCATCAGTCCGATCAGTTGTGCTGGAAACTTACTAGGTCTGGAGAGTTCACAGTTAAATCGATGTATATCGACGTCATTAACTCTAGTGCCATTCCTAGTTCCAAATATGTTTGGAAAGTCAAAGTTCCTTTGAAAATTAAAGTGTTTATGTGGTTTGTACATAAACAAGTCATTCTAACAAAGGATAACTTGGTAAAGCGCAACTGGACAGGATCTACTAGGTGTAGTTTCTGTGATCGGGATGAAACTATCAAGCACTTATTCTTTGATTGCCCATTGGCCAAAGTGTTGTGGCACACGGTGGACATTGCCTTTAACATTTCTCCTCTGAATTCTGTCAGCACGTTTTTTGGAACGTGGCTTGTTGGGATAGAGTCCGAAATAGCTAGACACATTCGCGTAGGAGTATGTGCTTTGTTGTGGGCAATTTGGAACTGCAGAAATGTTTTGGCTTTTAACAAAACAACAAATATTCATTTTTTTAGAGGTTATTTTCCGAGCCACTGCGCTGATCCGTATGTGGTCGTTACTCACTCCGACGGAGGCCAGGGAGCGTTTGGTTACTGGATCTATCAGCTGGGAGATGGTAGCTCGGGATATCTTCAACCGGTTTGGCTGGCGGTCATGTAATAGGATAGGCGATTAGTTTACATATCTTTGTTATGCTAGCCGGTTGTGGCCTCTTGGCATTTGTGTTTGGCGTTGTGGCTCTCCATGAGCTTGCCGTTATTTTGATTTCAGACAGTAAGACCTTGTTGAACCTCTTTATTTATCTATAAAGGTGGTCGTATGCATCGTTCTGATGCAGAGGCCGGGGAGTACCCCTTTTCAAAAAAATAATCTAAAATCCGTTCAGTTTAATTCTTATGCGTCGTCTTGGCAATGCATCGCGCAGGCACCGACCTCCTCTGGTTGGGCCACACCACCACCGACCAGTCCACAATGGTTGCTGGTAGCCGTCCAAGTTGAGAGCTGATGGTGGTTCATATAAAAAAAGAAGAAGCAAAAGGCAGTGATTCAGTATGTATTATATGTCCAAATTATTTTAATTCAGAACAAGGCTTCCAAACATGGTTCAGTTTCAGCACAAAAGCTCGGTTCAACAAAACCCATGCCGGCTTGGATATATCTTTGTAACCCAACAGATGTGAATGCTAGTCTTCTTACCGACTTGCCACTTAATAAGTTATTGGACTAACCAAAACTTTCTGTAGTACTAGTTAACACCTACTATTCAAGATCAATTTTGAGCTATAAGTTCCATTTGTCTTCCTTCCCGTTTTGATACATATTTAGGAATTACCTTTGTTAACTTTGGCATCCCCCGATGCCTCGCGCCCCCAGAGAGGCCACGCGCTGGATCCAGTAGGGCAACGCTATTGACACCGACACCGTAGTCCTCCGGTGTCACCCTTCCCGTCCCTGTCCAGGTATAGGACTGACATCAGTCCAACTCTTCCTCGCTTCTCCGTCCAAGCTCCTCGCGCCATGCTTGATGGTCATTTCATCATTAAAAAACATAAATTTCTTTCAGTTCTAAACGTGGACAGTTCTAGGAACATTTTTGTGCAAACCAAAAGTGTGTGATGGATGTTCTCTTCACAAATTTTGTGTTTTGAAGTAAATCAACATAGATTGTTGACACAGTAGCTTCTAATTTTTTGCACTGGATTTAGAGATATGAACAATGGTTGATTTTGATTAGTACTTGGCTGCGTGATATTTTTGAAACTAGGACGACCTCATCCTTCGTCTGCTTCTCTTTTCCAGCCGCATCCAGGACGACCTGGACTTGCTGCCACTAGGTGTTGGTGCACCTCCTGTTAGCTCCTAGCTGTTACCTAGTGTGCTTGATGCTACTGCTACAAAGAAGGTAATAAAAGAATATTCACTGCTGCTATTGTCTTGCAAGTTCAGGAATTGGGTCTGATGTTGTGTGGGCATGCATGGTGTGTGCTCTGTGTGTGTTATTTGTGCGAGATGTGAGCTTTGTGATGCTCTAAATAGGAGAATTTGTGTTCATTGAGATACCATATATATATATGGGTGCCATTAGTGCTCCCATTTGTACTTGGGCTTATCATAGTTCACAAGGGAGAGCTATTATGTACGGAAGTTCATGTATTGATGCCCCCGAAGTCCATGTAGCTCTACTGCCCTCATCGGCCTCAGCTATGTACGTCAGTCCAATCCCGTCGCCCCAGGCCGTTCACTGTCGCAGTGACCAGGCCATTCATAGAAAATGTTGATTATATTGATACCTAAAACTATACTTTGCTCACATTTGAATTGAAAAAGAAAAGGAGTCTCTCTAATAATAAGTTCATAGAAAAAACCAAAACAAAAATAAACAAAAAAACATGAAACACAAAAAAACCCATGAAATTTGTAGGGCAAACATAATAAGTTCTAAGAAAATAAATATAGAAGTTCATATTTCGAAACGAATGAAGTATTTGGGAACTAAAATGAAGTATTTCAAAGTACAGAACTTCTATTTAGGTTTCTTTGTGTACTTCTAATGTTACTGTGCATGAAATTGTCATTATTATTTTACATGTTTTACATGATTATGGTCATTTCGACCTTGACAAATTTCATTTCACCTTGTATGCTTTTTTCCGTTCATCTTACAGGTCGAAGGAGCTCCCTTCAGTTCAATGGATTCAACAAAAATAATCCCTGCTGCCACTGCATCCTGAGTTCAAGGGATTCCTTAGGGGCCTTCTACACCATCTTGCTAATGATGCCATCGCTGGATGCCACAGCCATGCTCGTCATTCTTATGCTGCCATTAACATACTGCTCCCTATTTTACTCCACGAAGATCTACAGAAATAAGTTATATTCAGTTCGCCACTTTTACAATTGATGGTCATATGTTAACAGAAACAATAGTTCAAGCTCCTAAAAAAGAAATTATGTGTATGCTACATCACTTTGAGGAACTACATCAAACAAAATAAGGATAGCTTGGTACTACTTGATTTATTTTTGATAGTACTACTTGAACCATTTCTGTTGTATACATTGGCTCCTATTTATTGTAACCTCGTCAAATTGTTGGATGCATGTGGTCCTTCTTTTGTGCATATTCAGTTTCAATAAACGGTGAACTGAATGGAAAAAAATCATGCCATCTACAGTGAAAGTTCAACAAAAAAGGAGAGCTCATTTACACGTAAAAAAATCATGTACATCTATAGGGAAACTTCAACTAAAAATAGAGTTCATTTACAGGTAATAAAAAATGATGTACATACAATTGGAAGTGTGTGCAAAGAAAGGACAATGGGTTTGAATTCACACACAAAAAAATCAATTGATGAACCTCACAAGTTCGGATATGATGACACCTTCAGTTCAAGTGATCAACCCCTAAACATGATCAACCCCTAATGTGTTATTGCATGAGGAGTTCCTAGTAGTTCATGTATTATTGCCTGAGGAGTTCATGTATTACTGCCCAGTAAGTAAACTATTAATGACTCTCAAGTGATGAAAAAATGGACATTAAACTGATGAAAACAAATGTCATTCAGTTCAACGATATAAATCATGCAGGTTCGGGGGACGATGATACCGTAAACCGTTGAGAAGTTACTAGAAAAATCATACCAAAAAATAGAGTAAAGTCAAGTTTGTGAAAACACGCTCCATACAAACCCATACAGACATCAGTTCAATTACTCTTTTTTCAGAACCATTCAAAATTATTCTATGAAAAATACCTAAGTACAAACACACACATTGATCAGTATGAGTACTCTGTTTTTCGGATGAAAAAATAGCGCGATGGTTCTCACCATATTCAAAATTACTCTTAAAATGTTGTGAATTTCAGAAACCGTTCAACACGATTAAGTTTCGCATTTTCGACAGCTTTCCAACCGTATATTATTTACCCCATTTCGACAAACTTATAAAACAATAGCGTTCAAAATCAAATTTGACCGTATTTGAATTGGAGTTTAAACCATAAGGAATTAGAAAAACATTTATATATGAAAAAGTTGTGCATTTTCCATAGCTTTCCAACGCCGTATCATATGCGTCAATCCGACAAACCCTTTGCAAAAAAAACGAAAATACGTTTCACCCAGAATTTCACCATTTTTCAAATTACTTTTAAATCTTATAGAATTTGAAAAAACAGTAGATATATGGAAGAAGCGGATTTTCACAAGCTTTCCAACGCCATCTTATTTGCTCAATTCCAAAAATTCGTTTGAAAATTAAGTCCAAAATACGATTCACGTTTTTGGTTTTGATTTTTTTTTCAAAGCTGCTCTTAAACCGTGATGATTTTGCAAAAACGTTCAATATACTTAAAATATAGTTGTCAAGAGGTTTCCAATGATATATTACATGCCCCGTTCCGACAATGAAATTGCAAAATTATTATGAACTGAAGAAGACGATCTGTTCAACAGAAATGAAAGCATCAGTTCAACCGCTCGAATTCATCAGTTCAACCACTCGAATTCATCAGTTCAATAATGGTAACAGAATAATATTGTGTTACGCGAAACAGAATATCCCAGATGTATATATATACATAAACACTATTCTGATCACGGGGTCAGAATATTATTCTGATCACAACCGGAACTTTCTGAGTTACACAACCTGAACTTCCCTCTGTAGGAACCCGACCTTCGGGCTATCTTCACAACCGTGTCTCCCCGCGTGAATTATTCTGGTCAGTCGTGTTCTATATGTTGTAAGTGTAATCTGCAAACAGTTTTTAACAACTAAATGCCCATTTTAAATAGGAATCACGCTCATTGGCGGATTTTGCTCTCGGGTCATGATGAACATGCGTCTGTTGCAATTTAATTGACTGAGTTGTTCGACCTGAACTTCCACCAGTGCTAGGTTGAACTTCCGCCAACATTGCCCAAATGGGGCTTGCGATATGTCATTGGAAAGCTATGGACACAAGTATCATGACCCAAGTTAAATTTTTGGCAAAATGTAAGCGGCTTAAGAGCAGTTTTGAAAACTGTTTTTTCTTCATACAAAAAACGTTAATCGTATTTTTGATCGCATTTCTAACCCGTTTATCGGAATTAGACAAATAATATGGCATTGGAAAACTGCTGCAAAACCGCTCCTTCCACATGTTGAAAGTTTTCTCTAATTCCCTATGGTTAAATAGTAATTTGGAAAATCGTAAAATTTCGCAAGCCAAACAGCCGAGTTCGTATTTTCGATGCCACTTCTAAACGGCTATCCAATTGAGGCAAATGATATGGCGCTGGAAAGCTTATGAAAATGCGCTACTTTTTCATGTTGAAAGTTTTTTCTAATTTTGAACGGTTTAAAAGTAATTTAAAAAACGGTAGAAGTTCTACCAAGTTCGTATTTTCAAGCTAATTTTTTAACCGTACGTCCGAATGCAACAAATGGTATGGCGTTGGAATGCTTGAGGAACGAAACTTTTCGGTATATATTGTTTCTCCCAATTCTTTACGGTTTTAAGTCAATTTTGAAAATGGCTAAAAATGTTTTTTGGCTGTAATTTGTACAAACTTTATCGGAATGGGGCAAATAATATACCTTGAAAAGCTACGAAAAATGAGAAACTTTTTCATGTAGATGGTTTTCTCTGATTTCTAGCCGTTCTCAAGTAATTTTGAAAAAAACGAGATCATGCGTTCTGCCTCTATCGCGAAACAGATTCTTCAAAAATGCACCGCGTGAAGAACTTGAACTTCTCGGCATGTCTACTTGAACTTCACTCTGTTTTTCACGTGCTTTTTTTTTCTCGTAGCTGTCCATCCACTCACCGGAATTTAGCAAGTGATATACCGATGGAAAGCTGCTGTAAAGACGCAACTTTCCCGTGTTGATCATTTTTTCATACTCGCGACAATTTTAATGGTTTTTCATCTGAAATTCATTCAGTGTAGTAGTTGAACTTCCTGCTGTTTTCACGTTGAACTTCTGTGACGTATTTTTGTTTGTAATTTTCTCATCAATTCGTCAGTGTTACACAAATGATATTCCTTTTGTACAAACATCTGTCACAATATTTTTTTAACTTTCTCCGACCTAGGACTTGAACTTATAACAACAAAAATTTGGACCTTGCCTTTTAATTCATTTTTCTCGTATTATACACACACCAAGTAGTAGATGAACCTTTTTCATTTTTATAATTTGAATTTTTATTTTCTTTTTGAAATCAAATTGCTCCCAAATAATAACTGAACTTCTTTGTGGATTGAGAAAATTGTTTTAAAACGCAAAAAACAATTTCATGTTTTTGAACATGGAAATACAAGGTGAACCTCTCTCGCAAGAATTTTTGAACTTCCCCGGACAAAGCACTTGAACTTCTTTCAACAAACCTTTTAAGCTTTTATTTTTTATACTTTTATTCTCACCTAAAATGCAATCCTTGCAGTACTTGAACTTCTCTTTATTTTCAATATGAACTTCTGTTATATTTTTGTGTGTACGTCGAATTACACGCAATTGAAGGTCGGACGTCATTTTTGCCATTTAAATTTTTGAACCTCTTCGTGTATTTTTAGAAATCGCAAAAATTGGAGTTTTTTAGTAAATGTCGAACTTCTTCATTATTTTCAATTGAACTTCTTGGTTTATTCGTTGGTAATGGAAAAAAATCAAGTTTTTGTAATAAATATCGAACTGCTCCGTTTTTTGAAATTGAACTTCTTGGTTTATTTTTTAGTAATGAGGAAAACCTGACTTTTTCATATACATTGAACTACTCTATTAAAAAAATTGAACTTCTTCAGTTTTTTAATTTGGACTTCTTGGTGCTAATCATTTGTAAGAGGAAAAATCCTATGTTTGTAATAAACATCAAACCACTGCGTTATTTCAATTTGAACTTCACTGCTTTGTAATTTGAATTGCTCTATTTCTTAATTTGAATTACTTGGTTTATTCTTTAGTAACAGGGAAAATTATAGTTTTACAATAAACATCAAACCTTTTTTAACTTCTTTTCTGAACCTCCCAAGGTTTCATCCTTGAACTTTTCATTTCTTGTTAACTCAAAGTTTTTCTTTTGCAATACCCATGGGTTTGTTTGTTGATTTTTTTATTCTTTTGGACTTACATATATATTACTTGGTTTTTATTCTTTGGGAACCTACTGAATAAGAACATAGCCTGCCCATGACGTACAAACACATACACATAGAAATTATACGTGCACACTGGATAGTAATACACGAACTCTCTAGAAAGTACTGAACTTCTTTGTACATATTTTTGGAGGAAATGTGTACAAATAACTCAAGGCAAGAACTGTGAACTTTTATTTCACCGATGATTTTGAACTTCTGCAATAATAGTTGATTTTTTCACAAGAGAGAAAAGGAAGATGTGGCTCTCTTGCCATGGAACGCCTTCCAACCAAAATTCTAGAAAATGGTCCAACCTAGAAGTTTTTGAACTTCTAAAATAATAGTTGATTTTTTAACCTTTGGCCGTGTACCTTTTATGAACTTCAGTTTTTGACGAATGCCCCTGGTTTTGGGAACTCCTCATTCTTTGATTTCACTAATATTTTTCAGCGACAGTAATACATGGACTTCACTGACTATTTTATTGTCAAGCTACCAAAGGTGTGGAACGACAACGCGCATCACATGCACTTTTTGACGAACCAATTCGTTGAACTATCATAGGCGGAGAGGAAGAACTTATCCGACCGTATCAATTTTTTGTTACTCTAGTGCTCTTCTTGACATTCTTGGGGCATTTTTTTTGCATTTTGTGGACCACGAGAATACATGGCAACTAGTATCTTATGCACATACATGGGACAATATGTATGTGTATTATTTTTTCTTGTTTATAATTAAAATGCTATTCTCTTTTGAGGCAAAAGCACAAACACATGCGGTGCACACTAGCTGGCTGCAAATCTGAAACTTTTCTTCAGGTCATGTGTGTGCGCGCACACACACACGACACACGCGGCAGCAACATAACGCACGCATGCACACCATGCAAACTGATGGAGTTTTGGTGGGCGAACCTGTACAGTTTTTGCATTGGTTTTGCATGTTGAACCGCATCATCTTTAGAAATTAAACTTCTCCTTTCTTTTATTTTCTTAATAAAAACACACCCTTGTAAAGGAAATAGGTATTTCTTTTACAAGTATACATGTGGTTGTACCAAATAATCCAACACGGACAATAGTTTTTTGAAGCACCAACCGTAGAACAATTGTTCTAGGGTAATTTTCATTAATAATAAGTATATTTACAAAAGAGAAAACAAAAAAAGAACCAAAAGGGTTTATCATATTCCAGTTTTTTCTAACATAAAGGCATAAAAAGTTTACCCACTTCTTAAACACGAACAATTGTACATGACACACTCACGAGACCACACTTATGAGAATTATAGGAAAGCAACGATTTCTCTCTAACTAACATCTGTGATTTTTTTACATGACACACCACATCATATTCCCTAGGGAGCTGGCCTGCAAGGACATCCAGGAATCTGGTGGTGCTGAGGACCCTGAACAGAAATGTTGCCTGCATGCAAGACGAGACCAAATCAAATGCAATTTTTTTATATATTTGAACGTCATGCAGTTTCATACCTGAAGTTCCACGGTTCTGTTTTCCCTCAACTTTTAAGTTGTAAAACATTAGAGCTTGGGGATATGCATTTTTTATAAGTGGGCGCAGGAGTTTGGAAATAAAAAATACACAGAGAGTAGCAATTATTCATCACATATTCTGCCAAATTTACATAGCATGAGATTCGGTCTCTGAAAAGACAAGATGATCCACTCATGCCATCTGATGTACTCCCTCCGTTCCTAAATACTTGTCTTTCTAGGCATTTCAACAAGTGACTACATACGGAGCAAACTGAGTGAATCTACACTCTAAAATATGTCTACATACATCCGTATGTGGTAGTCATTTGAAATGTCTAGAAAGACAAATATTTAGGAACGGAGGGAGTAGATGATAAGGGGCAACTAGTATACAAGAAAATTTAAAAACAAGAAGCTAACACTAGTTTTGGATCCAAAACTACTATAAAAATAAATTTCACTTAATATATCAGTAAGTTCAGAGAACTATACAGGTTCAGTGAGAATAGAGGAATGCATGGAGAAAAAAATTGGGAAAATTGATTAACAATGAAAAGAACACAAACATCCATTATGCAAAATAACATGTTATCAAGATTTCAGAAAATCTTTCGAGAGTGTATTTCTGAATATCAACATCTGATTTTCCCCCTGCAAGAGTCATAGGATATACTAATTTACACCATTGTTCTTACTTGGACGGTGTCTATACCCCAATCTGGACTGCAGCGAGACGCATGGAGCACCCAGGATCTTGACTACAGGTTGCAACTTGTAGGCACCAACATGGCAGCTACGGAGGCAGATCACAGACGCGGCGACAGAAGGGCTGCTGGACGGCATACAAGGCGGACGAGGATGTGCATGCCTCTGTCTCAGGGAGTCACCGACGGGAGGTCCCGTTGACCTGGTGCAAAAGCTCGGCCTCGCACCATCTTGGCCGGTGACGAGCAGCGGGAGGAGCGACCTTAGACACGAGCAGTTGAGCTCGACCTGAGGGGCGGCGAGTTTTTCTGAGCTCGCCTTGTCGCTGAAGTCCAAAGCCACCTCAACATGTTCGGAGTTAAAATAATCAGGAACACAAGTAAGGCATTAGCAGGTAACACAGACCAAGCAAACTAAACACACACAAACTTCAACATGTAAACCATGTTTCACTTTTTTCTATAATTTGCTAGTTGGGGATTGACATGAAGTGCACCGTAATAATGAAGTTGAACTTTCCCAAACAACTATTATGCACCTAGTGAATCAACGATCCATTACACGAACATTTTTTCGCTCCTTCTTTTCATAATGAACTGAAGCTGCTACAATTTATGGACTTCTGCGGGTTTTGCTTGTCTCTTTGAGGGGTAAATTTGCAGCAACACTAGCAGTTTTTTGGTCAGTTTCAGATCAACAGTTTCTGAAGGAGAGGGAGAATGATGTTTTTCTAGTCAGGAAAATGAAGACGAGGGAGGCAGCAACACTAGCAGTTTTGCTTGTTTGTCCTTCATTCTGGGCGCCGCCATACCGACCATCTACAACATGTTCGTCGTCTGCAAACTTGAAATTCAGATGCAAGCAAAGAGCAGCTGCAAACTTGAACTATAGCGCTAGCTGGGTAGTACCTTTTTTTAGGGAATGGTGAAGTACATCAGTAGGTGATATCCAAATTCATAAGAGAGAGAGAGAGAGAGATTGTGAGGGAGAGAGAGCAACAGCCTGCATCAATGGAGGAGAACGTCGACGACAACATCTCTAAATTGTGTCTTTCAGCAGCACTATAACTTTTTATTCAATTTTTTCCGAACTGCAACCTACTGCAAGCTCCAGCACTGCAGCTTCTTCGTCGATGAGGGGCAAAACCAGAGGAGGCCCTAGTAGGACCTGCAACGCACTTGAGGAAGTGGAAGCGCAACCCACTGCTCCTGAAGCCGACGAGGTTGCGGATGCGGGCGTGATGGAGGAGGGCACACCACAGGAGGGCGTGGGTGCGGTGGCTCACCTGCAGTGGAGGTAGTAGCGGGTGGCGGGGGCGTACAGGGACGAGAACGGGGCGCGGGAGTGGGTCTGCAGGGTCGGTTGGGGCGCCGTCGTTGACGCCAGGTGGGGCGGCGGGATCCGGGCAGCGTAAAACCACGAGATGTGGCTGGCGGCACGCGCAAGGTAGGCGGCGGCGCATGGTGTGGATGTGCGCGCTGAGAGGTGGTGCAATGGCGTGCCGCGTGCTGCGGCGGCGTCGCACCGTGGGATTGGACGACGGCTGGGAGGCGTGGTTGGGGGAGAAGGTGGACGATAAATGTGGAAGAGGTGGGTCAGGGCAGTTTTCTTTTTTTACTTTGGACTGCTCGATCGGTTTTTGGATCCAGGAACATCTGCTCGCACCCTTATAGGGTCGATCGTGATCAGAATACTTATTCTAATCCTGGGATCGACATGAGATTTTTTTTGTCAAATATCTAAGACGTAAAACATACACAAAAAGTGAAGAGGAGAATATGTAAAATGTGTCTTCAAAACTATGGAAATTTGGGAATCCTCTGAGCATAACGAGCAGCGAAAACACGGTGCACACTTGACAACAAATATTCTTAAATGACCTATCCACACTGGGCCCTTTTCTATATAAGAAAAGGCACTAACTTATAGCGCACACATTTCTCCACCACACATTTCCTTAGTATCTTCTCTCACCTTCATCCATTCAGTGTTGCCATGCGTTATCCCCTCTCTCAAATACATAGCAGAACATCTTGATTTTTGAGAAAACAGCCGTAATGGACCCCCTGACATTGGGCGCCCTCCGAAGCAACTTGCATGATCTCCGATGCTTCTTGTACCCTTTTTCTTCAGATCAAGTTGAAATTTGTTCTTGGCTTCAGTGTGTTCTTCATCATCTTTCTGCCTGCAAAAGGTAATCAGTTTTGTGCAACTTGCTGCTGTTAGTTGGTCTGCTTGGGAGAAGGCCACTGTCGCGGCTGTTGACAGGAAGGTTGGGACTTTTGGGAGCGCATGGTGCCTGCCCACTTGGTTCCCGGCAAGAAACGCAAGACCACAGTGATGCGAGAGGCACTGCAGTTCAAGTGCGCCCCAGCGGACCTGCGCTCGGCGTGGCACGCGCAAGTTGGCGGAGTGTCAACGCGCTATGGACTACGGCCGATGTACTATGTGAACGGCAGCCAGCTGGTGTCGCGTGTGTGGAAACAGAGAGAGGAGCTGCGGAAGTTCGACTAGAGACGCAAGGGCAGGCCGCACGCGATGGATGGGGAAAGCTACGCCATGGGCCAAAGGTGCTTGTGGAGACGGGGCACTGCAGGTGCAGATGGAGGCTGCACACTCGGATAGGGCGGAGTCGCGTGCGTGAGGGTGCCGCACCTTCTGCCGGAGGTGGCTCGCCGGCTCCTTGACAGTGGTGGCGCGCCAGCGGGTTGGGGGCGGAGCCACGCCGGGGCGGCGAGATGCAGGGCGGTGGCGCGTTGAAGGATGGAGGTGCGGGAGCGGCGAGATGGAGGAGGCAGTGGGAGGTGATCTTGGATGAAGAGAGGCGCGCCGGGGCGACGGCTGCGAGAGGCGCGTTGGGGGATGGGGGCCGGCGGTGGGAGGCGCGCCAGGGTCGGGGCCGGGGCGACGGCGGCGAGAGGTGCCGGATCAAGGGAGAGGGAGGCACCGTCGCGATGGGTCCAGGGGCAGGAGGGGATCGGGGGAGGTTGGGGACGAGCGATGGTGGGATGGGATTTTTTTTGCAGCTCGGGGAGTTTGGAAACAAGCCGATCGCTCGCTGTGATCCAAATAACTATTCTAACTAATCCTGGGATTAGAATGGTGCTATTCTATATATATACATACATACAAATATATATATATATATATATATATATATATAGTCGTAACAACATGTGGGTGTTAGCAAGATCATTTGTGTGTCGCTTTGCGAGTTTTCATTCATTGTCCAAGAAACGGGAAAAAACTTCAAAAAGTTCGGCCGCAAGGTGCAGCCAGAGGTGTAGGCCTTGTTGGTATTTTAATTATAGGAAATGCATATAGAGTCCGGAGATAACAAAAATCATTGTTTCACCGTGGCGTGCTCTCACGATCATATGAAATTTTTTTGGTAAAGATTGGCACAAGTTTTGGTGCTCGCACCTTCCATACCGGAGCATCCCACAAGAAGGATCATAGTTTCGAAAAGGAGACGCGGCACTTCTGACTCCAAATCGTCAGTGACTACATCATTCCGCCTCGAAAAAAATCATGGTAAACAATCACGAATATACCCCTGGTTTGATTTTCTGGCCTATTTCAGGTCTCGTCTGCTATATTTAAGTCATTTTTTTGCACTTACCTTACATTTAGTGCATATAAAGTCAAAACCCCACTAGAACTACATATATATATACTATTACACCCTGGGTGAGTAATAGTTATTCTTCACCCCCCCTCTATTTTAACATCAATACACCGTATTTTTACGTTCCGTAAATTTGCTCTTACTTCATACTAAAAAGAGAACGTAAGAAAATTATAATCGCGGTAAAAAATATTTTATGTTACCTAAAATTACAAACGTAAAAACATTAGGTAAAATATACATAAAATGCAAAATTTCTAGACTTAAAACCTATATTTTTGTTACCTTATGGCAAATTTTACGTAGTAAAATCGATATGAATGTATACAAAATGTAATTTCTTTTGAAACGATCGTACGATTACCTCGGGTGAAAAATAACGTATTCTGCACCTTGGGTGATAAATAGTATATATATATATATATATATATATATATATATATATATATATATAGTCGCAACTACAGTAGGTGTTAGCAAGATCATTTCTGTGCCGCTTTGTGAGTTTTCATTCATTGTCCGAGAAACGGGAAAAAACTTCAAAAAGTTCGGCAGCATGGTGCAGCCAGAGGTGTAGGCCTTGTTAGTATTTTAATTACAGGAAATGCATATAGAGTCCGGAGATAACAAAAATCATTGTGTCACCGTGGCATACTCTCACGACCGCATGGAAAAATTTGGTAAAGTTTGGCACAAGTTTTGGTGCTTGCACCTTCCATACCGGAGCATCCCACAAGAAGGATCATAGTTTCAAAAACGAGACGTGGCACTTCGGACTCCAAATCGTCAGCGACTACATCGTTCCGCCTAAAAAAAATCATGGTAAACAATCACGGATATACCCTTGGTTTGATTTTCTAGCCTATTTCAGGTCTCGTCTGCTATATTTAAGTCATTATTTTGTACTTACCTTGCATTTAGTGCATATGAAGTCAAAATGCTACTACAACTACATGTGGGTGTTATTTAGCAAAGAAGGTGTACAAATCATTTGTGCGTCGCTTTGCGAGTTTTCATCCATTTGTCCGAGAAGCGGGGAGAAGTTTCAAACATTTCGGCCGCGAGGTGCGGCCACCGGCGTAGTCCTAGTTGGTATTTTAATTACAGGAACTTCTGATGCAGTCCGGACATCATCAAAATCGGTGTGTGCCCATGGTGTGCTCTCTGACGATCCCATGGAAAAAATTGACAAAGTTTGGCACAAGTTTTGATGATCGCTCCTTCCAAACCGGAGCATCTCACCAGAAGGATCATGGTTTCCAAAAGGATTCACGACACTTCGGACTCCAAATCATCGGTGACTACATCGTTCCACCTCAAAAACAATTTCATGGCAAACAATCATGGCTATACCCTTGGTTTGAATTTCTGGCCCATTTCACGTCTCGTCTGCTATATTTAAGTCATTTTTTTGCACTTACCTTGCATTTAGTGCATATAAAGTCAAAACCCTACTACAACTACATGTGGGTGTTAGTTAGACGAGTCACAATGGGTAGTAACTTAGACTAGTAACATGCATATGTTACTAGCTAGTCTATGTTACTACCTCTATAGTGGGGAGTAACATATGTGTGGTGTCATGCAAAACTTCATTTATTAGGTTGTAGACTCATCTTGTCTTGGCATGTGTGATGTTACAGTAACTAGCTACGTTACCAGATGCCCCTATTTCCTCATTAATTACTCGCCACATCATCTGTTTTGCCTAGAGATGTGTGATGTTACCATCAATGTTACTCCCACTACGGGTAGTCTTAGCAAAGAAGGTGTACAAATCATTGGTGCGTCGCTTTGTGAGTTTTCATCTGTTTGCCCAAGAACCGGGGAGAAGTTTCAAACATTTCGGTCGCGAGGTGCGGCCACCGGCGTAGGCCTAGTTGGTATTTTAATTACACAAATTCAGATGGAGTCCGGACATCATCAAAATCGGTGTGTGCCCGTGGCGTGCTCTCATGACCTCGTGGAAAATTTTTGGTAAAGTTTGGCACAAGTTTTGATGATCGCTCCTTCCAAACCGGAGAATCTCACAAGAAGGATCATGGTTTCCAATAGGAGACGTGTCAATTCAAACTCCAGTGCCTGGTGACTTCATCGTTTGGCCTAATAAAAATTTCCACGGTAGGCAATCACCATCATACCACGGGTTTGATTTTCTGGCGCATTTCAGGTATCGTTAGCTATATTTAAGGCATTTTTTGAATTTAACAGGCATTTTGTGCATATAACTAAAATTACAACCAGAACTGCATTTGCTATCGAAAGGGATGAGGATTGCCGCTCGATCTGGGAGCATCCAACGGTGTAGACGTACGATCCGTGCGGTTTGGGTTCTGGCCAATCAGAATGCACGACTCACATCGCGCGCGCGGTTTGGTCAGCACACGACTTTCATGAACGAACCGTGTGCTATTCGCAATCCAGATTGCATATCTTCTGTTCATACATACTGGAGTGAGATCAATTGAGTGTGCTACCTCTATGGTATAATAATAATAATAATAATAATAATAATAATAATAATAATAATAATAATAATAAACAGTTCATATTCATTGCATGAGCTGACAGCATATCAAGGTCAACATATTGGTGGTTCTTACATCAACAGAAAACCGAGCATAACTCAGAAATTCAGTACAGGCGACAGTTCTAAATTGAACGAATTAAGTCGCAGGGTAGGCATAAAAACTAGTCTTACGAGTTAATTCTCATGTACATGGGGGAACTAGGATCATTACGTTGACCCCGAAATAACTTGTGTTTTCTGATGATTTTACGCTTCTCTGTTAGAGGGGTGCGCGATCCCTTGGCTGGCAACTCAACGAATTCATCGTACTCGTCCTCATCGGCAACATCCTCGACACCGAGTACCATCCTCTTCCCATGCATTACTACATGATAGTTCTTATGCAAGGGGTCTTCCACATAGAAAATCTGGGTAGCATCGCTGGCAAGAATGAACGGGTACGCGTGATATGCCATCGTTGTCCTGTTAACACACGTCTTCCTGTAATCATCAACCTTTACTTGACTAAGAGGGATCCATGTGCACCTGAATAATGCCACCTTAACTTTCACATAGTTAAGCTCCCAAATCTCTTTGATGGTTCCATAGTATACCCTTTTATCAGCTTCATTTACAGTTATGCATTCTATTCGAACAAAGCTGTTCTGATATGAGGTCTTCTCATCATGTTCCTCAGTGTAGAACGTGTAGCCATTTATGTCATATGCTTGGTACGTCAACACCGTAGGTGATGGCTTTTGTGCCAACCATGTAGCAATGTCATCGATGGATCCTTGTGCCAAACGATTCTTCAGCCGTTCGGCGTAGTTCTTAGTGGCTCCTTCATCTCCGCATCTGATGGATACACCATTGGTAAGAAGCTTTGGCGTATCTCCGCCAAGTGTTCTTCGGCATAAGCGCTGAGAACTGGGTTGTTAAGCAATATCGTCAAATGGGCTTCCTCTGCCAATTTTCAGTGTGCAGGCTTTTGCGTGCCAGCAAGGACCGGCTAAACTTTTAGCCTTCCCTCGTGGCGAGAGAGAGGGGCACACCTATAGGTCTTTATTTCATGTATTCGGTGCAAAACTCAACCACCTCCTCCGCGGTATAATGTAGGATGCTTGCCTCTGGATGGTTTCGGTTCCAACAATAGTGCTTCAGTATTCCCATGAACCGCTCGAAGGGATAGATGTTGCGAAGAAACAGAGGACCACAATACTTTTATCTTGTTGACAAGGCGCACAGTGAGATGGACCATGACATCAAAGAATGACGGTGGGAAAAACATCTCTAGGTTGGACAATATTCTTGCAATATCCTCTTGCATATGATCCAACTCTTCAGGATCTACAACTTTCTGCCATAGTTGGCTGAAGAAATCATAGAGCTCAATGAGTGTGTTTCTTATATCTTTGTCCATCAGATTCCTGATGGCCACCGGGAGGATTTGTGTAACATTACATGGCAATCATGTGACTTCATGTGTCCCAACTTCATTTACCTGAGCTCACATCCACGAGACTTCTGATGTTTGCGGAGTAGGAAGAGGGTGTCTTAATTGACAACAAATAGGTGAAGAACTTTGTTGCTTCTTTTGTACTAAAATTGTAACTCTGGCGAGCGTTGATGAGTTTGTTATCATCTTCTGCTCCACTCTTGCATTTTGAATGATCAGTAAGCATATCGAGCCGTGCACCGTCACCATCCTTTGTTTTACCTTTAATCTTGACCAGAGTACCAAGGATGCTTTCACATACGTTCTTCTCTACGTGCATGACATCGCAGTGACGTACACGTAGAATCTCCTAGTAAGGTAATTTCTGGAATACCGATTTCTTCTTAAACACTTGACCCTTGGGTGTTTGTTTCGCCGTCAAAGCGTGCTTCTTTCCAAGCACAACATTAATTTGTTTAGCCATGTTGTGGACCACCTCCCCAGCATAGGGTCTTGGGCCCACATCTACCTCTGCCGTACCATCAAAAGCTTTCATCTTTCGGTATGGGTGATTTCTCTGGAAGAACCTACGATGACGCAAATACACGATTTTGCGCGAGCTGGGAAGAAACCTGCTAGCTGTCCTATCCATGCATGTGACACACCCTACATCTCCCTTTGTTTTATGCCTGGATGTGTTGCCTAATGCCGGCATATCTTGAATGGTGTGTAGCATCATTGCACGTAGATCGAAAATTTCATTTTTGTAAGCATCATAACATTTTACAGCAGGCGCACCTACCCGCTCTGTCAGCAGTTCTTCTACCAGTAGCTGAAAGTAAATGTCGATGTCATTTCCAGGTTGCTTTGGGCCTTGGATAATCATTGACATCATAATGTATTTTTCCTTCATAGAAAACCATGGAGCTAGGTTATATATGCACAGAAGCACCGGCCATGTGTTGTGATTGGTGCTCATATCGCCAAAAGGATTCATCTTGTCAGTACACTCCCCGAGCCTTTTACTTCTAGATCCTTGGGATTAATTCCCACTGAGCCCCATCTTTCGGGTGCCTCATATATTTATCCGTAGTTCGCCCATCATGATGCCACCACAACCTATTTGCCTCTCCAGGGTTTGCAAACAAACACCTCAACCTTGGAATTAAAGGCAAGTACCAAACAACCTTGAACGGGATTCCTATCTTGATCTCGTCGTCCAATTTGTACTTGTCATTTGCTCTCCCGCGCTTGTATCGTGCATGCTTGCATGTGGGACATGCACGCAAATCTTTGTACTCACCACGGTACAATATACAATCATTCACACAAGCGTGTATCTTCTGCACTTCAAGTTCCAATGGGCAAACAATTTTCTTCGCTTCGTTCGTGCTTCTGGGAGCACATTATCTTCCGGAAGAATTTCTTTGAAAAGACCCAACAACTTTGTGAAGCCCTTGTTTGATAGACCGTTTGCTGCTTTAAATCTGAGAAGCGCCAGGGTGGCACTCAACTTGGAATATTTCCTTTTGCAACCTGGATAAAATTCTTTCTTGGAGTCCGCATAAATGGTTGGCAGATCCTTATACCCAATCATATCCATTTTTAGGCCCTTGAAATCTACAATCATAGCAGCAAAATCTGGCATATCAAGATCGTCGTCGTCTGCGTTGTCGTCTTGGTTTTCCGGTGGGCGTTTCGGCTTTCCGGTGTTCCATTGGTAGCTTGACGCCTCTGCCCCGATGTTAGATTCAACATCCATGTGACACCGACCGGGGTTTGGCATCTCGCAGCCCTAGGTATATTCATCCATGACCTGCTCTTCACTGTGTCTGGTCCAACGTGTATATCCATCCATGAATCCCCGAGAGAGAGAGTAAGTGCCACTGGACATCTGCACCTTGACATGACTCTGTATTGGCACAATGAGTATATGGACACATGATGTAATCCGCATCACCAATTCTCTTCTTTGTACTTTCATCCAAATTCAGGAACTCTGTCACGCCACTGATAAAATCTGTGGTTCTCCGATTTTTCATCCATTCAGATCGTTCCATCTACACCACATGAATGGTAATTAAAAACAAAACAACAACATTAATACACGGATTAACCGATGCCCAAAGATGCATGCATAAATCACAAGGTTTTATTTTCATAATTAGTGAGGGCTCTCCATATTGTTATCCAGACATGCAATGACAAAATTAATGGCCAGTCAATTTACACACAGCGCACTACAGGACTATCCTAAGGAATTGAATACCTTAATTAAGCCACTCACGAAAAGAATACCATAATTAATTGCCGCACGTCGACCTCCACCCAGCAGACAGAGAAGCGCGATGCGGCGGCATGCGAGACAACAGGGTCGAGGAGCAAAGCTTAGTGCGGCTGCCGCCTGAAGTTCGACCTCCTATCCCGCCATCGACCGCGATGGATGTGCTCTAATCACGCCGTCGCCGACCTTGATGGTTGAGCGCCTCCTATCTCCCACCGCAGACCGAGGTTTGACCTCCTATGACGCCGCCACCACCCACTGACCGAGGATTGACCTCTTATCCGATAACCACTTCCTAGGACGCCGACGCCGCCATCTCTATCTGCAGAGCGGCTGTTTTATTTTTTGACGGATATCCGCAGAGCGGCTGTTTACACGGTATCACTGTAACTCAATTATATGTACAGGGTAGTACATCACATACGGTTATGTCACGACAACCATGTCTCACCTACATTGACTTCTCACACAGTTTGGTGCGGAAATCGTGTGTGAAGTTGCAATATCTAACACAAACGGCATGTATAAACAATGTGCCGTATACAACATATAGTGCCATAATGTCACAACCCTAGTTAGTGCTTGCATTAGAGTGATGCATCATGTTTAAATTTTTCAGAAACTTGAAATGGGGATGTTCAAACCCTAGCACCAGATGAAATCCGACTAGGATCAAAATGAAATATTTTCGATGAACTTGAAATGCCCTTCAAAAATGTTCGTCATTTTTGTATTGGTCTAGAACCTCTGCCAAAAATGGTTCACATTTTTCTAGGACAACTTGGGTCACTGAATTAAATCATAAGTTATTTGCATTTGGGCATTTACATGCTATAAATAATTCTAAATGCCCAAATAATCATGAAAGGAAATGAGGGCTGCTGGAAATATTCCAAACAGTGCCCACAAACAGTTTCATGATTTTTGGAAATGCTCTGGAATTTTTTATTAAAGCCAACACAATTGCAGAAAATAGAAAACAGAAAAAATAGAAAAGGGAGAGAGAGAAAGGACCCAACCCACTTACCTGGCGCGCCCACTGGCCGGCCCAGCACTGTGCTGGCCTGTGCCAATCATCGCCTACCTCTGCCAGTAGGCAGAGGAGAGACACCGCGACGCCACCGAGCTCGCCACGCCACCACCCTGCCTGCCTACCTCGCCCGCGCCAGCGCAGCGCCTCGAAGCGCCTCCTCGGTGCCGCCCCGACCTCATCGACACCTCACTCCCCCCTGCTCTCTCCCTCGCTTCCTGGACAACATGGTCAACGCAGCCACGAGCTCGTCGTCGACGTAGCCGCAGGCACCGTCGCCCCGTCGCCGCCCCGACGTGTCCACGAGCACCGCAGACGTCCACTTCACCGAACAGCCGAGCCCCGAGCGCTTGCACGCCCCGGAGACGTTGCACCGAGCTCATCCCCGACCGCCGTCGCCGAAGATCCCCATCGTCGCCCTGCTCAGCTCCGACCGCCCCGACCTCGTCATCTACTCCGCCGAGATCATCGTGAGCCCTGCTCCATCCTCCCCCTCTCCGTTCTCTCCCTCCTGCACCGCACGCACCGCACCGAGCTCACCCGCACGCGCCGCTGCCTGTGCTCGCCGCCGTCGTGTCTCCGGCCACGCAACGGCTCAGCCGTCACGTCCATCTTTCTCACCGAGCCGCGTAGAGTACGTAGGAGCTAACCCCGCGCCTCCACGCTCGTCGTAGCGATGACCCCGAGCTCACCCGAGCTTCGGCAGTCGCCTAATCGTCGCCGGCGATGTTTCCGGCGTCCCCGAGCCCAACCACCACCACTGGATGCGGCGCATCCCCAACTTCACGTAGTTGGCCTCCGCCGCCCATTTGGTCACCGAAGCGTGAAACCCGCGCCGTTCCGCCGCGTTCGGTCGTCGCCGACGTCTAAACGCCGGTGATTTGACCCCCAACCCTAGTCAAAGTTAGCTTAGTGACTAACCTAACCGCTAATTAGTTAGTTAACTAATTGAGTCACTGACGTGTTGACCCCACACGTCAGGTTTGACCTGGAACGCCCCGTTGACTTGATGACATCATGATGACGCAGTAAAGAATTTTCTGGATTTAGACTTATTCAGAAAATTCCAGAAATTGTTACCAACTTCAATAAATCATAGAAATTAATCTATAGCTCAGAATGAAAAGATTTATATATGAAAAATGATCAGAAAAATCCAATCTATCCATCTGTACTGGTGTCATGCATGTTTAAGCAACTTAACCTTCCTGTTTAGATCAAAACATGATAATGCACTATTTGAATTCATAATTTGAGTTTGAAGTTGAACCTTTGGTTCAAAATAACTCAAACCCCTCTGTTTGTAGTTGCATTAGCCCAACACACTCATTTTGCCATGTAATATGCATGCATCATATTGTTGCATATCGCCATGTATTGACCGTGTTACCGATATGTTCTCCACGGTAGGTTCTGCTCCCGAGGATATTCGCGAGTATCCAGCTGAAGGACAGTACCCCACAACCACTCTGTCAGGCAAGCAAAACCCCCTTGTTCATTCTAATACAATCCCACTCTCTCGCTTCTGCTCTCTTTTACCGCATTAGGACAACGACGATTCAACTGTTACATGCTACGGTAGTTGAACCCCTTTCCTCTACATGACCTGTCATTGCCACAGTAAATAGATGAAACCAACTAGCATGAGTAGGAGTTGTTTGAGCCCTGATGTGCCTACTCATTCATGCTTGTTGTCATGCCTGCTACTGCTTAGAGTTGAGTCAGGTCTAATTCATCGGGGATGAATTGGAATGTGGTGAACATGTCATACTGTTGAGAGCTAAGTGTGTGAACATGATTTGGTAAAGGTAGCGGTGAGAGGCCATGTAGGAGTACATGGTGGGTTGTCTCATTGAAACCGTCCTCGGGAACTGAGTTCTGTGTTTGTGATCCATGAACAACTACTACCACACGTTGGGCCCTGAAATATGACCCCGCTCGACTTATTAACCCCCTGTCCCCTGTCCAGGAGTTGCAAGTAGTTTCTGGTGTTTGTAGTATGCTGGAGGCCGTGCACAGCACTGACCCGAGGGGTGGGCTATGATGCGATAGGCACGGGGCCCGGTGTACCGAGTTGCCCGTTTGGTGCCTCGGGAACCCTATACACATCGTTCGGGGTCGTAGTAGAAACCTCGGTTGGACTCCCTGCGGATGGAACCTGAATAGGCGATAAACCTGGATTGGGGACTTGTGTGGTTAGTCAGGTCGTGGTCTACACCCACGTCGGCTTTCGCTTGAAGTCTGCCGAGCACATGTCGTGTGCAGACACTAAGTGGTGGAAACATGTGTGAAGATGTACACCCCTGCAGGGTTATAAATGATCTATTCGAATAGTCGCGTCCGCGGTAAAGGACTTCTGGGTTGCCTATACAGTTCATAGGTAAGTGAAAGTGGATACTCTAAAATGCGCAAGATAAGCGTGAGTGCTATGGATGGCGTTCTCGTAGGGAGACTAGAGTGGATCCATAGTGGTGTATTTATTGGTGAATATGTGGACTCGTCGATCCGTCTCCAACGTATCTATAATTTTTGATTGTTCCATGCTATATTATATTTTGTTTTGGATGTTTATTGGGCTTTATTATACACTTTTATATTATTTTTGGGACTAACCTATTAACCGGAGGCCCAGCCCAAATTGTTGTTTTTGCCTATTTCAGTGTTTCGAAGGAAAAGGATATCAAACGGAGTCCAAACGGAATGAAACCTTCGGGAACGTGATTTTCGGAACAAACGTGATCCAGAGGGCTTGGAGTCTACGTAAAGCAATCAACGAGGAGGGCACGAGGTAGGGGGGCGCGCCCACCTCCCCCAGGCGCGCCCTCCACCCTCGTGGGCCCCTCGTTGCTCCACCGATGTATTTCTTCCTCCTATATATACCCATGTACCCTGTAAACATCATATACGGAGCCAAAACCCTATTTCCACCGCCGCAACCTTCTGTACCCGTGAGATCCCATCTCGGGGCCTTTTCCGGCGCTCCGCCGGAGGGGGCATTGATCACGGAGGGCTTCTACATCAACACCATAGCCTCTCCGATGATGTGTGAGTAGTTTACCTCAGACCTTCGGGTCCATAGTTATTAGCTAGATGGCTTCTTCTCTCTCTTTGGATCTCAATACAAAGTTCTCCTCGATTCTCTTGGAGATCTATTTGATGTAACTCTTCTTTTGCGGTATGTTTGTCGAGATCTGATGAATTGTGGGTTTATGATCAAGTTTATCTATGAACAATATTTGAATCTCCTCTGAATTCTTTTATGTATGATTGGTTATCTTTGCAAGTCTCTTCGAATTATCAGTTTGGTTTGGCCTACTAGATTGATCTTTCTTGCAATGGGAGAAGTGCTTAGCTTTGGGTTCAATCTTGCGGTGTCCTTTCCCAGTGACAGCAGGGGCAGCAAGGGACGTATTGTATTGTTGCCATCGAGGATAAAAAGATGGGGTTTATATCATATTGCATGAGTTTATCCCTCTACATCATGTCATCTTGCTTAAAGCATTACTCTGTTCTTATGAACTTAATACTGTAGATGCATGCTGGATAGCGGTCGATGTGTGGAGTAATAGTAGTAGATGCAGAATCGTTTCGGTCTACTTGTCGCGGACGTGCTGCCTATATACATGATCATACCTAGATATTCTCATAACTATGCTCAATTCTATCAATTGCTCGACAGTAATTCATTTACCCACTGTAATACTTATGCTCTTGAGAGAAGCCACTAGTGAAACCATGGCCCCCGGGTCTATTTTCCATCATATTAATCTCCCGTCAACAAGCTATTTCTGGCGCCGTTTATTTTGCTTTCTTTACTTTTACTCTTTACCATAAAAATACCAAAAATATTATCTTATCATATCTATCAGATCTCACTCTCGTAAGTGACCGTGAAGGGATTGACAACCCCTTTATCGCGTTGGTTGAGAGGTTCTTATTTGTTTGTGTAGGTGCGTGGGACTCGAGCGTGGTCTCCTACTGGATTGATACCTTGGTTCTCAAAAACTGAGGGAAATACTTACGCTACTTTACTACATCACTCTTTCCTCTTCAAGGGAAAACCAACGCAGTGCTCAAGAGGTAGCACTCGTGTGCGCCACCTTAAAAGAGTTACTTGCAGACGTAGTTCAGGATAGCCACTGAGTCAAAGCTGGCTTACTGCAGTTAAACCCCACCATCCCTTTGTTGATATTGATGCATATGTAGCTAGTTCTGATGTAAGTCTTGCTGGGTACATTTGTACTCACGTTTTCTTAGTTTATGTTTTGCAGAGAGACTTCAGTCTCACTAGTAGTTCCGCGTGGACTTCGAAATTTAGCTTGTTACCTCAGCTACGATCTTGTGTCCTCGGCAGGGTCTTGTAGATAGTTAGGCTTCTCAGCCTTTTTCATTTGTAGTTGTCTGTACTTAGACAAGTTAAGCTTTCGCATGTGCTTATTGCTTGTATGACTTGAACGCTGGGTCATCAGACCCATGTTTGTAATATCTGGCTCCTCGGAGCCTAATGAATAAATACTTTGAGTCGTAGAGTTTTTGTTGTGATGCCATGTTGTATTTGCACGTATCGAGCATATTGTGTGTATGTTACTTAGGCTGACCAGCATGTGTCCTTCTTCGTTCTTGTGTCTATCCCTTAGGAGAAATGTCACGCGTTGTTCCTTTAAGTCCTTGTAGCTTGCTACGAATTGGGTTCATACGTTGATGACCGACACGTTCGTTGCTGGGTCATGTTTGCCTGTCCTGGTAAGTTAGTGCCACTTTGGATTCACGACTAGTCATGTCGGCCCGGGTTCTTTGTCATATGGATGCTAGCGACACTATCATATACATGAGCCAAAAGGCGCAAACGGTCCCGGGCCAGGTAAGGGGGCACCCGTGGGAATACCGTGCGTGAGGCCGCAAAGTGATATGATGTGTTACATGCTAGATCGGTGTGACTTAGGATCGGGGTCCTGACACATAAGTAGTTCCCGACCGTTAACTTATCCCCACAGTTTCCCCATTTCCCCCAAATCCCTAGATAGCCTCCAAATTCCTTCACGTGGCGCTAACATTGGGGGAATGTGGACGAGTGGTGCGGATGGTTTCGGTGCGGCTGCTCCTGCTCGTATCGCCGCTCTCGGCAGCGCCGCCACGACGGCAGTCACCGCCGAGCAGTTGCCTAAGGTCATCAGAAGGCAGGTGTACTACGGATCTGAATCGTCCTGTTCCGTTCGAATATATCCCGATCTTTTTAGCATGTCCAAAGTAGCTCCCTGCTGAATCTGTCCTGAATGACCCCCCCCTCCCAGGGAAAGCGATCTGCCGCCAGACTCAAAGCATGACTCCAAACTCCCGCAACACAAGTTCGACTCCGAGTTTTACACCGCTGAGAAGTACCAAAAGTTGAGTTGTGTGCACGGTCACACTCCCGCTCGACGTGTATGCACGGAGGGATTTGACATTGGCAGGCGGTTTCTCAGTTGCCCCTTAGAGGTTAGTGCTAAGTTCATCATTTTACTTGACTTAATGCCGCCGCTCATCCTGAATACTATTTAACATTGGCAGGGATATGAGGCTTGTGCCTTTGTTAACTGGCTGGATGAAGAATGGCTTGGTAGGGCTCGGAGTGTTATCACCAAGCTCGCAGAAGATAACATAAACCTGAAGAAGAAACTGACTGATCTGGAATGTACAATCAGTACGATGAAGCAAGAAAGAATCAATCACAGGCAACAGATGAAAGCAAGAGATAAGAAGGAACTAGCATGTGTAGTTGTGGTTGTCGCATTAGCCATGTTCTATGCGCTGTTTGCAATGATGATTAGGGGTTTTGTTTGACAGTATTGCTAAAGCACATCTAGATGTGCTCTAAGTAATGCACATCTAGGTCCTATACCATTGATGTTACGCAAAGATTCGTGCAGATATTTTCCTTTGTCTTTTTTCTTTTCCTTTATAGTTTGATTATTACTGGCTTCATTAATAAGAAGAGCTCAATGTATTGCTTGCCAAGTGTCCTACTCCATTCGTACCGGTACCGGTGCATAATCCCAAAACTCATTCCTTGTTTTTGTCCTGAAAAAAGAAATCAGCCAATAGGAGTCATGCGGCTAGTATGCATTCAATGACTTCAGCCTACTTAGCATAACATGCATGCAATGGTCAATTCTCTGCACACAATGGTATTGATTACCAAATACTGCCTCCGCCCCAAAATAAGTGACTCGAGTTTGTACTAACTTTGTACTAAAGTTAGTGCAATATTCAGTCACTTATTTTGGGACGGATGGAGTAATCATCAAGTTCTCTCATTTTTTCCCCACCTAGGTCACCGGTGCGGAGGGAGTAGAAGTACTATGAAAAATGCTTGTTTCATATTTGGACGCTCCAACGCGTGTGCGTTATTAGTTATCACATTGAGAACTACGCAACCCCAGGAATTTGGAGCGACTGGGTACGAATAATTGCGGTTGATTATATCAGCGGTTAGATAATACGTCAACCCCGCCGTGAGGAGCAGTTCCGGGAGGTGCAGGCCAACGCCGCCTACAACCACCATCTCCTCCAGGAGCACCAGCAGACGGAGGAGCAGATCGCCGTGGAGCGGGCGGAGCAGGAGGCGCTGCTCGAGCCGTACCACTTCGCCCGCAAGAGCTGCCTCGCGCGCTGGCGGTACCACATGCGGGTGGCGGAGGTTGCGGCCGCCTCAAAGTGGACGATGAAGCGGGCGAGGCGCTGTTTGGCGAGACCGACGACGAGGCGGAGGACAATGCCAGCTCCGCCGAGGCCCCGCCCCGCCGGCACCGAGGCGGAGGACTTCGCCGGCTTCGGCGAGGCCCTGCTCTGCCGAGGCCCAGCCCCACCAACAACGAGGCAGGGGACATCGCCGGCCGCGCCGAGGCCCCGCCCCGCCGGCACCAAGGCGGAGGACTTCACCGGTTTCAGCGAGGCCGTGCTCCGCCGAGGCCCCGCCCCGCCAACAACGAGGCAGAGGACATCGTCGGCTGCGCCGAGGCCCCGCCCCGCCGGCAACGAGGGGGAGGATTTCCCCCGCTCCGCCGAGGCGCCGCCCCGCCGGTAACGAGAAAGAGGACATGGCCTGCTCTGTCGAGGCCCCACCCCCACTGCCAACGAGGCCGCGCCACACAGAAAACGAGGAAGAGTAGCACACGGTAGGTCACCGCCACTCTGGTCCAAGTAAGGCCACCGCTGCTACCCTCTGGTTGAAACCAAGCTTGGCGGGTTGACCATTGATGGCCGATTAGCTTCTTGGCGGCGACGTGGAGTCGGGGAGCTGTGCTGGAGAAGAAGCTTCTGTTCAGCTCAGCCGGACACAGGAGAGTAGCTTAGGTTAATTAATTATACCTCCAACGCACCCCTTTTTAGTTGAAGAATGTATGAAATGTAATGAAATCCGACATGTTTATATGAAATACGGCCGTGTATGAATGAATTTAGTTCGATTAGTTCGAATTCTGGTATCACTGGCATTGGATGAACATGCAAAACAATACGTACTAGCATTATTCCCAGGGTGATCACCTCATTTGCAGCAGTTTCACATGTACTCCCTCCGGTCCTTTTTAGTCTGCATATAAGTTTTGTCTGAAGTCAAAGTATCTCTACTTTGACCAATCTTATAGAAAAAGTATTAACATTCACAATGTAAAATCAACTGACTTGAAAGAAATCTAATGTGCGAAGTAAAAAGGAATAGAGGGAGTACAAAAAGTTTGAGCAGCTTTTTAGCGTGCCTATACATTGCAATCAAACACACATGCCTGACAATTCGTAGAGAACATTCAAAACAATCGATGATTATGCGTCTCAGCGATTCACATGCCAGAGCCTATATTTACTTCACAACTAAAGAATAAAGCAAACTCGATTGATGCTACTGGCAGCAAAGGGCATCCCATTCGAAAAATATCAAACGCATGTCTTCTTGCTAACATCAATGAGCAAAATTGACAAGGTTGTCCCATTCCAAAATGTCAAATGCGTGTCTTTTTGCGTACATCAATGAGCAAACTTTGACAAGGTTTTCCCATTCCAAAATATCAAATGCCTACGATTGTGGAATAGGTAGGGTTTGCCATCAGTTCGGACATTGACATGCCACCTCGTGCTAAATAAACGAGGTGTTCTTTTTGTGCGGTTCCACCAAAATCAACCAAATTTGCGCATAGCTTGTATGATTTCGCCTTTATATGTTGCAACGCCTTGAACATATCGACACCTCCTTTCTTGTGGTGGAAATGAATGATTCGAGAATTTTCGATGTATTCGAGAACATTTTGTGTAGTTCCGATTGAAATCATGTTGAGCACCCTTGTTTGCATAAATACAAAAAACCTGATTAGTAAAACAAACTGTATTATGAATTTACAGTTTACATAGGCACCTACATGGTCCATGCAGAGCACACATTTAAAATATGGAACTCACCAGAAAGAACCCTAGAGCAACATTGTACTTGCCCATCACAGCAAAAAAGATGGAAATCTGTGAGTCCTTCTGAGCTGAGTTAGTTTGGTCTTGTGGGGAGTAATGTAACCATCCTTCAACTGCTCCTTCGGATGAGAAGATAGACTGGGCTTCTTCATCCTGGCATAATCGAAACTAGGCACTTCACGTACTCCATATTCTTCTTCTTCAGAGGAGGATCCTGTTGTGCAAAGACAAGAGAAAAACTAAATGCTAGCATCCCTGATTGCTCAAAAAAAGGAAAGGAAATATTTAAAACAACCATTACATTAACAAAGGGAGCAACTGATCAAATGTACAGTCACAAAGAGATGCATCCTCATTGTCCTCATAGGAAATGATATGATACCAAACACAGCAGCTCAACTTGAACTGTATTATTACTTAATTTTATCAGTGGCTATAACGGTGGCAAACCGGTGCATGAATTTATTAGCAGCCTTAGATTAACATGCAAAACAATACCACTTTCTCATGACAGTAGCTATACAGTAGCACAACACCAATAGAGATGACAAAGCTCAATCATATGGATGAAATCCGTGGGCCAGTACGAACCTTTGTCAGGAGGCTTTTGTGTAGAGCATGCAGAGGAAGCACTTCTCCGGAACCATCTATTATTATCTACTATGGTTGCCATGCTTATTATAAACTCCTTGATTAGTTTAATGTTTCCAACATCTTCTTGTGCAGTTCCACCAAAATATATGTTATCTTCAAAGAAGATCCTTGTTTGCACAAGTAGAGATCATTACATATTACATTAAGAGTGGCATCAAATCACAGTGGCAAAACAATTGCTCGTTCCAGCCATAGCAATAAATTAAGATGCAAAACTATATCATTACTTGTGTCATCACAGTTCCAGTGCTTTATTACAGCACCGGGAGTTGATTTTTGTTCTTCTTCCGCTTGTTCTTCCCCTTCATCACTTGGTTCAATAACAAACACGCTTCGCCTTCAATGTAAGATTTGGCATGTCAATTAGGGAGCACAAGTATAGCACTAAACAATAACATTACTTTTCTGATGACAGTAACCAAATACAGGCCAACAGTTGTGAAATATCATTATCTTACCTCAATGGGATATTACGATGCACATACAGATTGGAAGTCTGGTCTCCTTTTGTGGAGTTCACTAAAATCAAGCAACATTACCGTATAAGTAACACAACATATGAAAGCACACTGCACAATCATGTGGAAGAAGGCCATTACTGACCTCTCATGACGTGGAATTCAAACAACTCGAAAGAAGAAGACCTGAAACAAATTTGCCAACACCGATAGGAAGTCAGATCTCCTCTTGTGCAGTTCCACTTAGATCAAGCAATCAAGCAACGTTGCCGGTGCGACAATTTGGTTGAACTACACAAAACACTCTTAAAGCAAAAGTGTTTTGTGCGGTGCAACAAAAGGTCGCAATAGCAACAAGGTGAAGTAGATATCCCTGTTTACATAGAGGTGCAAAGGAAACAATTAGTGGTCAATAACGGTGGATGACACAGAAGCCCACAAAAAGAAGCATCTTACTTACCTAAATGGGAAGGAAAGCAAGACTGTAGCATTTCTCAAACAGTGGCGTTGATTCATATTAATAGAGATATTATATTAACAATAAAATTTGTTAAGCATGTAATTTGCTTTTAACTATGGCATTGCTTCAATTTTCTAGCGGCATTATTAGATTAACAATAGCTAAAGAGTTGTATGGGATAGTGGACGCACCAGCACCATGTGCATCTACCGATGTATAAAGGGGTGATGCATAGTCTGTTGCAACAAAGAACAAACAACCAAGGAGCATATTTGTGTTGGTCCCAGTTTTGTTATCTTTAGACACCTTTTCCTATGCTAGGGCGGCAAATCTAGTCCTGCTCAAACTCTACAGCCTTGTCCCCCACCAATAGAAAGATCAGTTCGTTACAGATGTGCGTACTGCGTTTGTCGTTGTTTTCCCTTTTCGACCAACATAGGTGCTGGATAGCCAGTCTGTACTACTTTCCCCCTTCCTTTCCTCTTTGAACCACGTCCTAGATTCATGCTATACAACTTTCCCCACTACTTTCCTGTTAGATCCAACACCTAGATTCGAGTGCAGAAGCCGACAAAATCCACATGCAGCTAGAGCAATGCATGTGGAATAAGTAAATTATACTTAAGGTTCTCGGGTTGTGGCTCAGTGGGCGGCCGGAGGCCAATCTGCCCACACTATGTGCGGCAGCGAGGAAGAAGGGGTCGGAGGCCCTCCCGCTCCGCTGCTGGGTGAAAGAGAACAGCTGCGCCGGTAGTGGATTCCCTCCCTTGCCGACGGCGACAGCATTAAGCCTCCTTCCCTTCCCCGGCAGACAGATCCTGCCGGCTCTTTGACCAGCAGTGAGGGGAGAGAGAGAGAGGCCAACGAAGTCTTGTTTAGATCTAGAGAGGGTGAGAGAGTGTGAAGAGAGCAACTACAAGCGCTAAGGCTTCAGCGTGTATATATATAGTGGAGAGAGAGTGTGTGAAGAGAGCAAACCCTAGAAAACAAGCGCCGAGGCTGCAGCGTATATAGATGGAGTGGTTTTCTTTTTCTCTCCATAAAAATCATTTTAAATTGTGCACGAAACGAAACTCTTTATTTAACATAGAAGAAAAATACTAGGGGCAATGCTAATACGTGAAGAAAATTTAACGCGTGAAGTAGTCAACTCGCAATTAACGCTACACGCCTCCCGGTCGCGCTTACTAACGTTCACGTGTGGTACACGACCCTCCGAAGTGAACAACAACTGAACCACACATGGTCAAAATATCGGAAAGGTGGGCTGCACCATCCTCCAATTTTGAATATTTTCAAGAAATTCAATTTTAGTTACTTTGTATGTACACTTTGCTCTCTTCCAGTAATGAGCGGGCACTTGCATTCGGCCTAAGTCAGTGTGCCACTGTATCTGGTACTACTACCTCCGTCCAGGTTTTTCCGCCACATCACATGCACTGGTTGGTTTCTTTTAATCCTTGCATGCATCAATTTAATGCACCTTGGAATGTGAGCATTTGGTGGAAAGAAGTGAAAATGAGACTGTATAATATGGTAAAACAAAGAAAATGAGATTAGCCGGGAAGTAGTAAATAATACAATACATGCCAACAAAAAATAAATATTATTGGTGCATGCGTTGCTTGCTGTCGGTGCATCCTCTCATTTCCGGGCATCCGGTCGAGACAGCTGGTGTGTAGCACTTCTAACTACGAAGCCGCGAGAGTTGGTGCATCCTCTCATTTCCGGGCGTCCGGTCGGGACAGCTGCCACGCCCGCTCCTGACCACCCTGGCCGACCCAAGGCCCCTCCATCGCCCGCGCGCGCTTCCCGCCTGAAAAGGTCAGCGCCGCTCCGAAGAATCGGTGCCACATTCATGCCCGGGAAGAGCGAACACAACCTCTCACTGGCGCATGCGTTGAAGGGAGAAGCGGATTCAACGAAGAGTGATGGTTGCTTCATACCGTCCAACTTACTGCCGGGTCTATGTGATTTGACGGCCCATTGGTCATTATTACTGAGGTGGCACGGCGGTGCTGAGTCTCACTTGTATTGTACACTTTACTTTGGTGCATGACACGTGCACCGGATGCTAGATGTCCCACGTTTCGGCGAAAGGAGGTAGAGCGTCTCCACTCTTTACAATTTTCTCCACTCTCACAGCGGAGGAGTGCAAAATCAGCGAATACGCGGCAGCTCAGCGAAAACACGAAAGCAGCGAAAATATACAATGCCATGAAGCTTTCAGCTTCTGTTTCATGTATCTTGCATCCAAGGTTGCCCCGTTGCAACATTCCATCAAATAGAAAGGAGACTAACATGCATGCTATTGCATCTCAATGATTCACAGATCATAGCCAATACGCCCTCCGTTCCAAAATAAGTGTCTCAACTTTATGCCCTTGCCAACTTTAGTGTACAAAGTTGAACTAAAGTTGACACTTATTTTGGAACAGAGACAATCGAAGAAAAAACGATCCATGCAGTCCCTAGGCCTTGAATCCTAAACCCTAACCAGGCTTTAATTTGCTGGTGAGGTTGAACCTTCCGAAGGATGAAGTTTGCAACCATCGGATCATTTTGTGCAGTTTCACTAAAATCGAGCTGAGCATCCCTATGGCAAAGAAATTGAAGAAGCGTGATTAGAATAAGACTAGTGGGATTAGTTGATGAGATATAAACTCGTCACAAATATAGTAGAAGCCAGCAGAGGTACGTGCAGGGCAAAGAAGTACAGAAATATCCACATGGAGCGATGTGGGCAGCTGTGGCAGTGGTGCAAGCCGGCTGGCTGTAAAGGAAGTTGTACCTGAGGGATGTCGGGATGTAGATAGCTTAGAGGAGGGCGGCCGGAGGCGGTAACTGCCCACGTCGCCGCGGTGAGAAGGGACGAAGGCAACCGCACCGGCTTTGTGAGAGAGAACAGCAGGGACCCCTGATCGGGATGCGCCGATAGTGGGTTTTCGCCGTCGGCGACGGCAACCGCATCTACACAAAGCATCCACCCTTCCCCCAGCGGACATGATCCGCCCGGATGTTAGAGATGTGGCCACAGTCGTTTTGTGCGAGAGAGTGTGAAGAGAGCAACCCCAGCAAGCAACCGTGTAGGCTCCTGGCTATGTATATAGTGGAGCGGTTTCTTTTTGGGATAATTAGATTTATGCCCCTAGTTGTGTCCCACTCGTCTGTTTTACCCCTAATTCCCAAAAGTCACCGGTTCTGTCCAAGTCACTTTGCTCCTCTTATGCTTTTGCCCTTTGACCGTTTGACCGTCAGTTTGAAAACTTCATAACTAATTCATACTGAATCAGAAAAATGCAAATAAGATACCAAAATGTTCAGAAAAACATCACCTATATGTTAGTGTCATTTGCATTCATGAAAATAGTGTTGGAAAGTGCACATCCGAGTTTTAGCTCTTTTGATACCACCATGAATAGTGAACTCTAAAAAAATTCAAAAAAAATATGGTGGCGAAGAACAACAAATGTTCTAAGTGCTTGCCAAGTTTCATTAGGGAACAACATTCGTGGAAGTCGTGGCAAAAAAATAATCTATTTAGGAGTGCTGATTTTTTTTTTGCCGCGGCACCCACGAATGTTATTCCCTGATGAAACTTGGCAGGCACTTAAAACATTTGTCATTCTTTGCCACCAATTTTTTTGAACTTTTTTTGATTTTACTATTCATGGTGGTAGCATAAGAGCTAAAACTCGGATGGTCACTTTGCAACACTTTTTTCATGAATGCAAATGACACTAACATATAGGTGATGTTTTTCTGAACATTTTGGTATCTTATTTGCATTTTTCTGATTTAGTATGAATTAGTTATGAAGTTTTCAAACTGATGGTCAAACGGTCAAAGGGCAAAAGCATAATAGGAGCAAAGTGACTTGGACAGAACTAGTGACTTTTGGGAATTAGGGGTAAAACAGACGAGTGGGACACAACTAGGGGCATAAATCTAATTATCCCTTTCTTTTTCTCTCCATATGAACCTATTTATATTGCGTACGTGCCGCTAAAGAAAAAAACTTTATTTCTAAATAACGCGGTACCGTTCATGCGTGGTTCCCGACCCTAAGTGACTAAACTACTACTACTAGATGCGTCGAATTATCACATGGGCTGCATCACCGTACAGAAATGAGCTCCACCATGTAACGTGTGTGGTTGGGGAAGACGCAAAGAGTGCTACTAGTATGTGCGTGGGTGCGTGCACCTCTTCTCTTCGAGGATGGTTATTAAAAGTATAGCCAACTACTCTACCACGCGGTTATTATATGGGCAAAGAGTATATGCAGTAATAATGACTAATGAGCCGTCAAATCACGAGGCCCACCTTTCTCTACTGTTTAACGGAGAAGCAGCCATCATTTCACTCCTCGTTGAATATCCATCTGCTAGCTGTTACCTTCGCAAATAAATAAAAATCCGCTGCTACCTCCGTAGCATGGTTAATAAGATAGCCATGTCAATCATGACGTAGAAATATCATTCGCTGATACAATAGGGCTGGCTCTAAGGCTGGTGATTTTTTACTTTGTCTCTTTCTCTTTTTGTCTCATTTAATCATTTTACATAGGAGCTCGTGTAGAGGATGGCTATTCCTTTCTATGGGACTTCTTCATGGGGTTTAAGACTAAGCAGCTCTGAATATTATTCCCGCTGCCCACCACTCTGAATCGTGTCATCTATGATACTCCCATTGCAACAATGAGGTCCACTAGGTCTAGCACGTTCTGTAAGAAGAGACTGTCACGCAAAACATACATTCTTGTTGCTTCTTCCTCATAGACCACGTACTACTAGTACTACTACTACTCGTTCTCCTATAAACCTTGCGCTTGGCATCTAAAAAATATTACAACCTTGCGCTTGACTCTTCGCCTCTTCGGAAAGTCGAGCAATGATGGTACTATAGTATATGGTTCTGGCTATCTGAGACCGAATGAGTTGCTGCACATCCACCACGTGGGCGAGGGTCGAGGGGCGAGGGGCGAGGAAGAGTGCGTACTACTACGTCCGTTTCAATATGGACTACATATGGGGCAAAATGAGTGAATCTACACTCTAAAATACGTCTATATACATCAGTGTTTGGAGTATGTACTAGTAGTTCATATTGAAATCTGCTAGAAGACATATATTTCAAACAATATGATAATCTCTCTAACCAAGGTAGAGACGAGGAGTAACGGAGGGGGTAGTAAAATTTTCTCCTTGTCCTGCGAGCCACCGCGCGCATGGGCGAGGGAGCGGGCGTAGGCATAGTAAGCAAGCTTCTCGTCATCCCGCGACTCTACGAGCCACCACGCCCATGGGCGGGGGAGAGGGCATACTAAGCAAGCTTCTCCTCGTTCTGCGAGTTGACGGGACACATCAAAATTAATACGTACAAAGCATCTCCAGTGTATAGAGCCTTGCCTCTAAGGTAGGCCCCACATGGTGTGCCTCTTTTTTTAAATAACGCGTCAAGTCGCAATTTGTTTGTTCACCCGTGGTACACGATCCTCCATCAAGTGGACAACTAGTACACGTGTCAAATTACCACGTGGGGTGACTTTTCATACAGAAATGAGCTCCACCGTGTACCCGCGCAGGTGTGGTTGGGAAAGAGATGGGAGTACGTGCGCCATGCGTGCACCTCTTCTCTTCATGCACGTCCCCCATCTACGTGGGTGTGTGTGATAGACATACAAACCTAGACAGATGGTGTGTGCGTTCGTGAGTGTTTTTTGTTAGGGGTGTGATTTCGTGAATGTATTTGTGGGAATATGTTACGATGATATCTCAAACAAAAATTTGACACATGCAATGTGTGTGAAATAGAGGCCTATCTATATCATATATAGAGAGGGCGATCCATGAGAAGAGAAGGAGGGGTCATAGATATCGATAGAGTCGAAGAGAGGATCAAGTGTGTGGATACGAGATCGATGAAGAGAGCCATCGAAATTGTGTGTGTGTAAGTCAAAGATATAGGGCGACTGACCTACCGAAACGTCAGTGGGCATAGGGACAATTTGTGTATGGCAGGGAAACATGACTAGAGCGCTCGATGTATCGGTATGTGTGGGGGGGGGGAGGGGGGAGGCAGAGACCTAACTAGAGAGGTAGATCGACACGTATATGTGTTGAGAAGGAGAGACCCAGCTTTGTCTTGAGGGAGATCGGTCAACATCGATACATAAGTGAAGGACGGGAAATAGTTTGGGACACACAGAGAGAGATAGAGAGGGAGAGAGAGGGAGAGAGAGAGGGGTAGAGTGCTGGAGGGGTGGTGGAGTTGCTTCTCGAAGATGGTGGGAGAGGCCTACTAGACGAACTGAGGGTACAACTGCAATATTATCAAGAAGAGTGGGGATGTGTTTCCATGTGTGCGTGTGAGTGATAGATGTGTCGGGAGGCATGCATGGATGATGAAGGGGGGCCATGTGTTTGGTAAGAAGACCTAACTAGATTGGTAGATCAATTTTTGTGTGTCGGCGGAAGGGAGAGACATAACTAATGAGGTAGATTGATCGACGCGTGGGGAAAACAGGTTATAAATGACCCAGCTAGCTATATGTATAGCGGGAGGTCGGTCGGTGTACATCCATTTGTTAGAGGCAAATAAGGCCTAGAGAGACGGATAGACAAAGAGAATGGAGCTAGGAGGTGGTGCAAGAGGCCTACTAGCTAGATAGGGGAGGAGTGTGCGATTGTGAGATCGATGAAAAGAGGGGTGACAGTTTACCTGTGTGTGAGACCGTATGAGAGACACGAGGCATGTACACAGAAAGGAGGAGATGGAAAGTGCGTGTGTACGTGGTAGGCAGACATCGCTGGAGAGGTTTATCGATCGTTGTGTGTCGGAAAGGAGTTGTGGAGACCGTGGGAGAATGACCTAAAGAAAAAATGAATGTGCGCGATGGATAGAATGCTGAGGGAGGGGGAGGGCGAGGAGGGCGTGTGCATGCACGAGAGTGTTGGAAATATGCCCTAGAGGTAATAATAAAATGGTTATTATTGTATTTCCTTGTTCATGATAATTGTCTATTGTTCATGCTATAATTGTATTAACTGGAAACCGTAATACATGTGTGAATACATAGACCACAACATGTCCCTAGTAAGCCTCTAGTTGACTAGCTCGTTGATCAATAGATGGTTATGGTTTCCTGACCATGGACATTGGATGTCATTGATAACGGGATCACATCATTAGGAGAATGATGTGATGGACAAGACCCAATCCTAAGCATAGCACAAGATCGTGTAGTTCGTTTGCTAAGAGCTTTTCTAATGTCAAGTATCGTTTCCTTAGACCATGAGATTGTGCAACTCCCGGATACTGTAGGAATGCTTTGGGTGTACCAAACGTCACAACGTAACTGGGTGGCTATAAAGGTGCACTACAGGTATCTCCGAAAGTGTCTGTTGGATTGGCACGAATCGAGACTGGGATTTGTCACTCCGTATGACGGAGAGGTATCTCTGGTCCCACTCGGTAATGCATCATCATAATGAGCTCAATGTGACTAATGAGTTAGCCACGGGATCATGCGTTAGGAACGAGTAAAGAGACTTGCCGGTAACGAGATTGAACGAGGTATTGGGATACCGACGATCGAATCTCGGGCAAGTAACATACCGATAGACAAAGGGAATTGTATACGGGATTGATTGAATCCTCGACATCGTGGTTCATCCGATGAGATCATCATGGAACATGTGGGAGCCAATATGGGTATCCAGATCCCATTATTGGTTATTGGCCGGAGAGGTGTCTCGGTCATGTCTGCATGGTTCCCGAACCCGTAGGGTCTACACACTTAAGGTTCGGTGACGCTAGAGTTGTTATGGGAAAGAGTATGTGGTTACCGAAGGTTGTTCGGAGTCCCGGATGAGATCCCGGACGTGACGAGGAACTCCGGAGTGGTCCGGAGGTGAAGATCGATATATTGGACGAAGGGTATTGGAGTCCGGAATTGTTCTGGGAGTACCGGGTGACGACCAGCGTGACCGAAAGGTGTTTCGGCGGCCCCGGCAAGCGTTGGGGGGCCTTATGGGCCAAGGGGAGGGGGCACACCAGCCCACTAAGGGGCTGTGCGCCCCTCCCAACCCCTCTCACGTAACGTGGAGAGGTGGGGGCGCCTCCCCTAGGGCAGCCACCCCTCCCGGCTTGGGGGGGCAAGTTTCCCAGGGGTGGGGGCGCCCAAACCCATCTAGGGTTTCCCCTGTGGCCGCCGCCCCTCCCCTGGGGAACCCTAGGGCGCCTCCTCCACCCCCTTCCCCCTATATATAGTGAGGGAGAGAGAGGGCAGCTGCACCCCTTGCCTGGCGCAGCCCTCTCCTCCTCCTCCTCCGTAGTGCTTAGCGAAGCTCTGCCGGAGAACCACGAGCTCCATCGCCACCACGCCGTCGTGCTGCTGGAGTTATCCCTCAACTTCTCCTCTCCCCTTGCTGGATCAAGAAGGAGGAGACGTCCCCGGGCTGTACGTGTGTTGAACGCGGAGGCGCCGTCTGTTCGGCGCTAGATCGGATCTTCCGCGATTTGAATCGCCGCGAGTACGACTCCATCAACCGCGTTCTTGTAACGCTTCCGCTTAGCGATCTTCAAGGGTATGAAGATGCACTCCCTCTCTCTCATTGCTAGCATCTCCTAGATTGATCTTGGTGACACGTAGGAAAACTTTGAATTATTGCTACGTTCCCCAACAGTGGCATCATGAGCTAGGTCTATGCGTAGATTCTATGCACGAGTAGAACACAAAGTAGTTGTGGGCGATGATTTGTTCAATTTGCTTACCATTACTAGTCTTATCTTGATTCGGCGGCATTGTGGGATGAAGCGGCCCGGACCGACCTTACACGTACACTTACGTGAGACAGGTTCCACCGACTAACATGCACTTGATGCATAAGGTGGCTAGCGGGTGTCTGTCTCTCCCACTTTAGTCGGATCGGATTTGATGAAGAGGGTCCTTATGAAGGGTAAATAGCAATTGGCATATCACCGTTGTGGCTTTTGCGTAGGTAAGAAACGTTCTTGCTAGAAACCCATAGCAGCCACGTAAAACATGCAACAACAATTAGAGGACGTCTAACTTGTTTTTGCAGGGTATGCTATGTGATGTGATATGGCCAAAAGGATGTGATGAATTATATATATGTGATGTATGAGATTGATCATGTTCTTGTAATAGGAATCACGACTTGCATGTCGATGAGTATGACAACCGGCAGGAGCCATAGGAGTTGTCTTAATTTATTGTATGACTTGCGTGTCAATGAAAAACGCCATGTAATTACTTTACTTTATTGCTAACCATTAGCCATAGTAGTAGAAGTAATAGTTGGCGAGACAACTTCATGAAGACACGATGATGGAGATCATGGTGTCATGCCAGTGACGAAGGTGATCATGCCGCGCCTCGAAGATGGAGATCAAAGGCGCAAGATGATATTGGCCATATCATGTCACTTTATGATTTGCATGTGATGTTTGTCATGTTTACATCTTATTTGCTTAGAACGAAGGTTCGTTGTTTCGAAGCACCGCGTGATGATCGGGTGTGATAGATTCTAATGTTCACATACAACAGGTGTAAGCCATATTTACACATGCGAAACACTTAGGTTGACTTGACGAGCCTAGCATGTACAGACATGGCCTCGGAACACAAGAGACCGAAAGGTCGAACATGAGTCGTATAGTAGATACGATCAACATGGAGATGTTCACCGTTGATGACTAGTCCGTCTCACGTGATGATCGGACACGGTCTAGTCGATTCGGATCATGTATCACTTAGATGACTAGAGGGATGTCTATCTAAGTGGGAGTTCATTAAATAATCAGATGAACTTAATTATCATGAACATGGTCAAAAGGTCTTTGCAAATTATGTCATAGCTTACGCTTTGGTTCTACTGTTTAAGATATGTTCCTAGAGAAAATTTAGTTGAAAGTTGATAGTAGAAATTATGCGGACTGGGTCCGTAAACTGAGGATTATCCTCATTGCTGCGCAGAAGGCTTATGTCCTTAATGCACCGCTCGGTGTGCTGAACCTCGAGCGTCGTCTGTGGATGTTGCGAACATCTGACATACATGTTTTGATGACTACGTGATAGTTCAGTGCGTAGTGCTAACGGTTTAGAATTGAGGCGCCAAAGACGTTTTTGAAACGTCGCAGAACATATGAGATGTTCCAAAGACTGAAATTGGGATTTCAGACTAGTGCCCACGTCAAGAGGTATGAGACCTCTGACAAGTTTCTTAAGCCTGCAAACTAAGGGAGAAAAGCTCAATCGTTGAGCATGTGCTCAGATTGTCTGAGTACTACAATCGCTTGAATCGAGTGGGAGTTAATCTTCCAGATGAGATAGTGATGGTTCTCCATAGTCACTGCCACCAAGCTATTAGAGCTTCGTGATGAACTATAACATATCAGGGATAGATATGATGATCCTTGAGCTATTTGCGATGTTTGACACCGCGAGAGTAGAAATCAAGTAGGAGCATCAATTGTTGATGGTTAGTAAAACCACTAGTTTCAAGAAGGGCAAGGGCAAGAAGGGATACTTCATGAAACGACAAATCAGTTGCTGCTCTGGTGAAGAAGCCCAAGGTTGAACCCAAACCCGAGACTAAGTGCTTCTATAATAAGGGGAACGGTCACTGAAGCAGAACTACCCTAGATACTTGGTAGATGAGAAGGCAGGCAAGGTCGACAGAAGTATATTGGATATACATTATATTAATGTGTACTTTACTAGTACTCCTAGTAGCACCAGGGTATTAGATATCGGTTCGGTTGCTAAGTGTTAGTAACTCGAAATAAAAGGCTACAGAATAAACGGAGACTAGCTAAAGGTGAGATGACGATATGTGTTGGAAGTGTTTCCAAGGTTGAGGTAATCAAACATCGTACGCTCCCTCTACCATCGGGATTGGTATTAAACCTAAATAATCGTTATTTGGTGTTTGTGTTGAGCATAGACATGATTGGATTATGTTTATCCCAATACGGTTATTCATTTAAGGAGAATAATAGTTACTCTGTTTATTTGAATAATACCTTCAATGGTCTTGCACCTAAAATGAATGGTTTATTGAATCTCGATCGTAGTGATACACATGTTCATGCCAAAAGATATAAAATAGTAATGATAGTACCACATACTTATGGCACTGCCATTTGAGTCATATTGGTATAAAACGCATGAAGAAGCTCCATGTTGATGGATCTTTGGACTCACTCGTTTTTGAAAAGGTTGAGACATGCGAACCATGTCTATTGGTAGATATGCATGAAGAAACTCCATACAGATGGATTGTTTGGACTCACTTAATTTTGAATCACTTGAGACATGCAAATCATACCACATAGGCAAGATGACTGAAAGGCCTCGTTTTCAGTAAGATGGAACAAGAAAGCGGAAGTAATACATTTTGATGTGTGCAGTCCAATGAGTGCTGAGGCACGCAGTGGATATCGTTATGTTCTTACTTCACCGATGATTTGAGTAGATGCTGAGTATATTTACTTGATGAAACACAAGTCTGAATTATTGAAAGGTTTAAGTAATTTCAGAGTGAAATTGAAGATCGTCGTGACAAGAGGATAAAATGTCTATGATATGATCATAGAGATGAATATCTGAGTTACGAGTTTGGCACACAATTAAGACATTGTGGAAATTGTTTCACAACTAATACCGCCTGGACCACCATAGTCTGATGGTGTGTCCGAACATCATAACTGTACCCTATTGGATATGGTGCATACCATGATGTCTCTTATTGAATTACCACTATCGTTTATGGGTTAGGCATTATAGACAACCGCATTCACTTTAAATAGGGCACCACGCAATTCCGTTGAGACGACACCGTATGAACTATGGTTTAGAGAAACCTAAGCTGTCGTTTCTTAAAAGTTTGGGGCTGCGACGCTTATGTAAAAAAGTTTCAGGCTGATAAGCTCGAACCCAAAGCGGATAAATGCATCTTCATAGAATACCCAAAACAGTTGAGTATACCTCCTATTTCAGATCCGGAAGCAAAAGTGATTGTTTCTAGAAACGGGTCCTTTCTCGAGGAAAAGTTTCTCTCGAAAGAATTGAGTGGGAGGATGGTGGAGACTTGATGAGGTTATTGAACCGTCACTTCAACTAGTGTGTGTAGCAGGGCACAGGAAGTTGTTCCTGTGGCACCTACACCAATTGAAGTGGAAGCTTATGATAGTGATCATGAAACTTCGGATCAAGTCACTACCAAACCTCGTAGGTCGACAAGGATGCGTACTACTTCAGAGTGGTACGTAATCCTGTCTTGGAAGTCATGTTGCTAGACAACAATGAACCTATGAGCTATGGAGAGGCGATGGTGGGCCCGGATTCCGATGAATGGCTCGAGGCCATAAAATCCGAGAGAGGATCCATGTATAAAAACAAAGTATAGACTTTGGAAGAACTACTTGATGGTCGTAAGGCTGTTGGGTGCAGATGGATTTTAAAAGGAAGACGGACAATGATGGTAAGTGTCACCATTAAGAAAGCTCGACTTGTCGTTAAGTTGTTTTCCGACAAGTTCAAGGAGTTGACTACGATGAGACTTTCTCACTCGTAGCGATGCTAAGAGTCTGTTGGAATTATATTAGCAGTTACTGCATTATTTATGAAATCTTGCAGATAGGATGTCAAAACATTCTTTCCTCGACGATTTTCTTCAGGAAAGGTTGTATGTGATACAACCAGAAGGTTTTGTCAATCCTGAAAGATGCTAACAAGTACGCAAAGCTCCAGCAATCCTTCTCAGGACTGGAGTAAGCATCTCGGAGTTGGAATGTACGCTTTGATGAGATGATCAAAGATTTTGGGTTTATACAAAGTTTATGAGAAACTTGTATTTCCAAAGAAGTGAGTGGGAGCACTATAGAATTTTTGATGAGTATATGTTGTTAACATATTGTTGATCAGAAATGATGTAGAATTTCTGGAAAGCATACAGGGTTATTTGAAAAGTGTTTTTCAATGGAAAACCTGGATTAAGTTACTTGAACATTGAGCATCAAGATCTATAAGGATAGATCAAAAACGCTTAATAGTGCTTTCAAATGAATACATACCGTGACAAGATTTTGAAGGAGTTCAAAATAGATCAGCAAAGAAGGAGTTCTTGGCTGTGTTACAAGGTGTGAGTATTGAGTAACACTCAAAACATGACCACGGCAGAAGAGAGAGAAAGGACGAAGGTTGTCCCCTATGCTTTAGACGTAGGCTCTACAGTATGCTATGCTGTGTACCGCACCTGAAGTGTGCCTTGCCATGAGTCAGTCAAGGGGTACAAGAGTGATCCAGGAATGGATCACATGACAGCGGTCGAACTTATCCTTAGTATCTAGTGGACTAAGGAATTTTCTCGATTATGGAGGTGGAAAAAGAGTTCGTCGTAAAGGGTTACGTCGATGCAAACTTTGACACTAATCCAGATGACTCTGAGTAGTAAACCAGATTCGTACAGTAGAGCAGTTATTTGGAATAGCTCCAAGTAGCGCGTGGTAGCTGCATCTGCAAGATGACATAGAGATTTGTAAAGCACACACGGATCTGGAAGGTTCAGACCCGTTGACTAAAAACCTCTCTCACAAGCGAGATATGAACAAACCCCATGGGTGTTGGATTCATTACAATCACATAGTGATGTGAACTAGATTATTGACTCTAGTGCAAGTGGGAGACTGTTGGAAATATGCCCTAGAGGCAATAATAAAATGGTTATTATTGTATTTCCTTGTTCATGATAATTGTCTATTGTTCATGCTATAATTGTATTAACTGGAAACCCTAATACATGTGTGAATACATAGACCACAACATGTCCCTAGTAAGCCTCTAGTTGACTAGCTCGTTGATCAATAGATGGTTATGGTTTCCTGACCATGGACATTGGATGTCATTGATAACGGGATCACATCATTAGGAGAATGATGTGATGGACAAGACCCATTCCTAAGCATAGCACAAGATCGTGTAGTTCGTTTGCTAAGAGCTTTTCTAATGTCAAGTATCGTTTCCTTAGACCATGAGATTGTGCAACTCCCGGATACTGTAGGAATGCTTTGGGTGTACCAAACGTCACAACGTATCTGGGTGGCTATAAAGGTGCACTACAGGTATCTCCGAAAGTGTCTGTTGGGTTGGCACGAATCGAGACTGGGATTTGTCACTCCGTATGACGGAGAGGTATCTCTGGGCCCACTCGGTAATGCATCATCATAATGATCTCAATGTGACTAATGAGTTAGCCACGGGATCATGCGTTAGGAACGAGTAAAGAGACTTGCCGGTAACGAGATTGAACGAGGTATTGGGATACCGACGATCGAATCTCGGGCAACTAACATACCGATAGACAAAGGGAATTGTATACGGGATTGATTGAATCCCCGACATCGTGGTTCATCCGATGAGATCATCGTGGAACATGTGGGAGCCAATATGGGTATCCAGATCCCACTATTGGTTATTGGCCGAAGAGGTGTCTCGATCATGTCTGCATGGTTCCCGAACCCGTAGGGTCTACACACTTAAGGTTCGGTGACGCTAGAGTTGTTATGGGAAATAGTATGTGGTTACCGAAGGTTGTTCGGAGTCCCAGATGAGATCCCGGACGTGACGAGGAACTCCGGAGTGGTCCGGAGGTGAAGATCGATATATTGGACGAAGGGTATTGGAGTCCGGAATTGTTCTGGGAGTACCGGGTGACGACTAGCGTGACCGAAAGGTGTTTCGGAGGCCCCGGCAAGCGTTGGGGGGCCTTATGGGCCAAGGGGAGGGGGCACACCAGCCCACTAAGGGGCTGTGCGCCCCTCCCAACCCATCTCACATAACGTGGAGAGGTGGGGGCGCCTCCCCTAGGGCAGCCACCCCTCCCGGCTTGGGGGGCAAGTTTCCTAGGGGTGGGGGCGCCCAAACCCATCTAGGGTTTCCCCTGTGGCCGCCGCCCCTCCCCTAGGGAACCCTAGGGCGCCTCCTCCACCCCCTTCCCCCTATATATAGTGAGGGAGAGAGAGGGCAGCCGCACCCCTTGCCTGGCGCAGCCATCTCCTCCTCCAACTCCTCCTCCTCAGTAGTGCTTAGCGAAGCTCTGCCGGAGAACCACGAGCTCCATCGCCACCACGCCGTCGTGCTGCTGGAGTTCTCCCTCAACTTCTCCTCTCCCCTTGCTGGATCAAGGAGGAGGAGACGTCCCTGGGCTGTACGTGTGTTGAACGCGGAGGCGCCGTCCGTTCGGCGCTAGATCGGATCTTCCGCGATTTGAATCGCCGCGAGTACGACTCCATCAACCGCGTTCTTGTAACGCTTCCGCTTAGCGATCTTCAAGGGTATGAAGATGCACTCCCTCTCTCTCGTTGCTAGCATCTCCTAGATTGATGTTGGTGACACGTAGGAAAATTTTGAATTATTGCTACGTTCCCCAACAGAGAGAAAGTTTGTTCTAGCTACAAAGGTTAGAGGTTTGTTTGGGTGTAAGAGACTAACAAAGATCATAATTCGATATGAAAGTGGATTCATATATTTGAATAGGAGATCATAGTGTTATAAACATATGCATGCATGAATATAGCTGATAGAGGCAAACGTGTCCCGTCTTTCGATGAGATGGTGGCTATGTTTATGGTGGAGTAGACTTTGACGATCCGACTACGAACGTGTGAGGATGTCACGCCTTAGCAATCGCTAAACCAACTCTGAGAGGTTATTGACCACGCCGGAGCACGATCAACCTGACCACGAGGGTCTATTTCCTGCAAGCAAAGGAAGAACAAGCAAGAAACTGAAATTGCAATCTAGATATTGCGAATAAAAGAGGAAAGCTTTATTGATCAAGTGGGGTTCAGTGACGCCTTGGTCTGGTCGTTGAACACAAACAAAGTACGCGAAGTTGCAGCTATGGCGAACTTTTAAGCTAAACAAAACCCAAAGTCTAAACGACGCCCTAAGGGCTGTATATATGGAGGAAGAGGGGGGAATTTCATGGCCCTTGGGGGGAGGGGTCCGAAACCAACCCTATCTCTTGTTTCCCCACACATACGGACTCTAAAAACAGCCTATACTCTAGTATTTCAAAATTACATGGGCCTGGCCCAATAATAAGGCGACGCAACACCTATAATATCCACTGGACGAAATTTAGGAAGTGGCGTCTTGTATATTTAGTCCAAGCCTTCATACACTCATTATGGTGGCTTCAAAGTCCTGAAATCATCACTTGAAACTCCAGTCTTGTTTTCCTTGCGCATGCCCTCATCTCCATTCTTGATCTTGCTCAAGTGATCATCCCTCTTATCCATGCTAGGCCCTTCATTTGTAAGCAAAAAAACGTATCCAATTTAGGTAGCATCATATTCTCATGAACATTAGAATCATTACCAAGAAATGAAAGTACCTAATAATTTAATTGACGCGCACGAGCTCTAGTAATTGGTCCAGTATATGCAGCAGTAGGGGCTATGGGTGTAACAATGGTATTGATGTCCTCATCATCCTCCCCTTCTTGAAGTGAAGTCTTCCTCGATGGAATCTCACCTTCCTCACCCAAATAAGGCTTCAAATCTGCAATGTTAAAAGTGGGACTAACCCCAAAATCTGCAGGCAGCTCAAGTTTATATGCATTATCATTTATTTTCTCTAATACCTTAAAAGGACCATCAGCACGTGGCATTAGCTTTGATTTGCGCAAATCAAAGCTAATGCCACGTGTTGATGGTCCTTTTAAGGTGTTAGAGAAAATAAATGATAATGCATATAAACTTGAGCTGCATGCAAATCATGAAATCTATCCTTACGCAAATGTAACCAAGCAAGATTTCCACGTGCAAACACACCATGTTTTCTACCCTTATCTCCAGCAAGTTTATATTTAGCATTCATACACCCAATGTTTTCCTTAGTTAACTCATGCATTTTTAAGATCAATTCAGCATGTTGTTTAGCATCAAAATTAACCTTCTTCGAAGATGGAAGAGGCAACAAATCAATAGGTGCACGAGGTAGGAAACCATACACAATTTCGAAAGGGCACATCTAAGTAGTGGAATGCAACGAACGATTATAAGCAAATTCAATATGAGGCGAGCATTCTTCCCACATTTTTTATTATTCTTCAAAACAACCCTAAGCATAGTAGATAACGTTCTATTGACTACTTCAGTTTGTCCATCAGTTTGGGGGTGACAAGTAGTACTAAAAGGCAGTTTAGTCCCCAACTTAGCCCATAAACATCTCCAAAAGTGGCTAAGAAATTTAGTATCACGATTTGAAACAATAGTATTTGGTAGACCATGTAAGCGAATAATTTCATGAAAAAACAAATCAGCAACATTAACAGCAACATCGCTTTTATGACATGGTATAAAGTGTGTCATTTTCAAAAATCTATCCACGACAACAAATATGCTATCCCTCCCCTTCTTTGTTTGAGGTAACCCCAAAACAAAATCCATAGATATATCCTCCCATGGAACACTAGGTATAGGCAAAGGCATATACAAACCATGAGGATTGAGTCGTGACTTAGCTTTTTGACATGTAGTAGCGAGCAACAAAACGCTCAACATCCCGTCTCATCTTTGGCCAAAAGAAATGTGTAGCAAGTACGCCCTCTGTCTTCCTCACACCAAAGTGTCCCATTAATCCTCCTCCATGCGCCTCCTGCAACAGGAAAAGACGAATGGAGCTAGCTGGTATGCATAGCTTGTTAGCACGGAACACAAATCCATCATTAATGACAAACTTGTGCCATGTTCTTCCTTCTTTACAATTCTGCATTACATCTTTAAAATCAACATCATGAACATACTGATCTTTGATGTTCTCCAAACCAAATATTCTGAAGTCAAGTTGTGATAGCATAGTATAGCGACGAGACAATACATCAGCAATAACATTTTCTTTACCCTTCTTGTGTTTAATGGCATAAGGGAAAGTCTCAATGAATTCAACCCATTTAGCATGCCTACGATTCAGTTTAGCTTGAATTTTAATATGTTTCAAAGATTCATGATCAAAATGTATAACAAATTCTTTGGGCCACAAATAATGTTGCCATGTCTCTAAAGTCCGAACAAGAGCATATAATTCTTTATCATAAGTAGAATGATTCAGACTAGGCCCACTCAATTTTTCAGAAAAGTATGCAACAGGTTTGCCATCTTGTAATAACACACCTCCTAATCCAATTCCACTAGCATCACATTTAAGCTCAAAAGTCTTATTAAAATCAGGAAGTTGGAGTAAAGGAGCATGTGTCAACTTATCTTTCAACACCGTGAAGGCTTCTTTCTGTGCGGTACCCCAAACAAAAGGCACATCCTTCTTTGTAAGCTCATTGATAGGTGCAGCAATGGTGCTGAAATCTCTCACAACTCGCCTATAGAAACCAGCGAGGACAAGGAAACTCCTCACTTGTGTGACCGTTTTGGGCTGCGGCCAACTCTCAATAGATTCAATCTTGGCTTTATCAACTTCAATTCCCTATGGAGTAACAACATAGCCAAGAAAAGATACTCGGTTGGTGCAAAAGGTGCACTTCCCAAGGTTACCAAACAAACGTGCATCACATAGAACAATAAAAATAGCATGTAAATGTTCCAAATGTTCTTCCAGAGATTTGCTATAAATCAGTATATCATCAAAACATACTACCACAAATCGTCCAATGAAAGCACGTAAAACTTCATTCATTAATCTCATGAAAGTACTAGGTGCATTAGTTAACCCAAAAGGCATGACTAACCACTCATATAAACCAAACTTAGTTCTAAATGTTTTTTTCCATTCGTCTCCCAGTTTCATACGAATTTGATGGTCTCCACTATGCAAATCAACTTTGGAGAATATTGTAGAGCCACACAATTCATCAAGCATATCATCTAGCCTAGGAATAGGATGACGATAACGAGTAGTAATATTATTAATGCCTCTACAATCAACACACATACGTGATGTACCATCCTTTTTCGGCACTAGAATAATAGGAACAACACAAGGACTAATGGATTCGCGTATATAAACTTTGTCGAGCAGCTCCTGGACTTGGTACGGTATGGCGCACGGTTTGGCAGCGAAGCACCGGGAATTAATCTGATGCTCAATCTGATGCTCAATCCCTCGAATAGGTGGTAACCCCGATGGCATGTCTTGTCAAAAGACGTTAGCGAACTCCTGCAAAATGTTAGTGACAGCAGGAGGCAAAGAGGAAGGCATGTCCTCGAATGAAAATAATGCTTCTTTGCACACAAAAGCATAGCAAACAGATTTCCTGCAATCTAGATTATCAATATCAGATTTGGTGGCAAGTAAACATCCAATTTTCAATTTAATTTCAGAAGCAACACTAGATGATTTATTATCAGGTTTCATTCGTTGCTCAACTTCTTTGGCCACTATCTGATTTTCACTCTTATTTTGCTCCTGTTTTTCTTTACTAGCTCGATTAATATCATCTTTCAAAATGGAATCAGGAGTCATAGGAAGCAAAGTAATATGTTTATCCTTATGAACAAGAGTATAGTGATTATTTCTACCATGGTGTACAGAATTTTTATCAAATTGCCATGGTCTACCAAATAATAAGGAACATCACTACAAAAAAAAGACACATCCGTGACATTTTGGGCAGAAACGAATTTTTTTCTGTCATACATATGACACTTCTATGACGATAATTGTGACAAAACCCGGAATCATCATAGATGTGGTGGGCTCTTACTTCTATGATAAAAAATCATGACAGAAAATGGGCTTTTCGTCCTGGGCGGGCCAGAGACGCAGCTGCATGACATTCTTTGGGCCGTCCATGACGGAAAAAACCGTGGTAGAAGCGAGGGGGAGGAAAATTTCGGGGAGTTCCCGGGTACGGTGGGAGGTCGGGGGCCGAGCGATGCGCGTTTCTCTCGTACACGTGCGCGCGTGTGTGCAAGGCGTTGGCTCTAACTGAACCTGAGCGAGGCGTTGGGCTCTAACTGAACCCAAGCGATTGCACTGCAGGCTACGCGTTACTGAACCCGAGCGATCGATCGATGGCTGTTAATTGAACCCGATCGAGCGATTCCTTCGCTGCTGCTGCTAACTGAAGCCGATCGATTGGATGGACAGTGAGCGTTGCGGGGGGGGGGGGGGGGGTGGATGAACAGTGAGCGGTGGCGTTGCCTCTAGATGAACATGACCCTGTGGTGTGGAGGGCTGGATGAGCAGTTGATGGTGGAGGGGTGCCCGTGGAGGGGTGGTTGAACAGGACCCTGTGGTGTGGAGGGCTGGATGAACAGTAGACGGTGGAGGGGTGGTTGAACAGTAGCCAGTGGAGTAGCGCGCGGTGGAGGCTGGATGAACAGGAGCCCGTGGAGGCTGGAGGAGGTCGACGGTAGCCCGTGGAGGTTGGAGGAGGTCGACGGTGGAGATGAACAGTATCCTGTGGAGTCCCGTTTTGCGGTACGCCACACCCCTCCCGATGAACAGGACCCCCGTTTTGACCATAGGAGGTCCGTTTCGTCCGTTTTGCGGTACGCCACACCCCTCCCGATCAACAGGACCCCCTTTTCGACCGTAGGAGGTCCGTTTCGTCCGTTTTGCGGTACGCCACACCCCTCCCGATCAACAGGACCCCCGTTTCGACCGTAGGAGGTCCGTTTCCTCCATTTTGCGGTACGCCACACCGCTCCCGATCAACAGGACCCCGTTCCGAACGTAGGAGGTCCGTTTCCTCCGTTTTGCGGTACGCCAGGCCTTGTTTCCATCGCCTGTTCCGTCCAAGCCCTCCCGATGAACACGACCACGCATTCCGTTCCGACCCAGCCGGTTGGCTCCCACGCGTTCCGTTGCCTCCCGATGAACATGACGCATTCCGTTGCCTCCCCATGAACACAACGCATTCCGTTGCCTCCCCATGAACACGACGCATTCCGTTGCCTCCCCATGAACACGACGACGACGTTGTTTCTCCGTTCCGACCCAGCCATGTACACGAGCCATGGCCGTACGTATGCGCGAGTAGGCGTTCGAGACCCCGCCCGTATGTACACATACGTGGCCGTATTTTCTTTCTTGCACCCTGGCCGCTGTACGTACGTGTACATGCTACGTGCGCGCCTCTACTACGACACGTGCGTGCCTCTACATCCACCAGTATATATGTACGTACACGTTCGCGACCAGAATGACAACGCTACGTACGCTTTGACCAGGTGGGTCCCGACTGTCAGGCACTTCCTTGCGTGCGAAGATGTAGCTGGTGGGTCCCAGCAGTCAGGGGGGAAACATTTTTTTCGCGAAATACGGTGGCCCGTCCGGTGGGTCCCCGCTGTCAGGTGGAGGAATAATTATTTTGCACGTAATAAGGAGGCACTTCCTTGCTGCGGCCGTGGACCCAGCTGTCAGCCTCTCCACGTACAGTCCACGTCTGATGGAAGCCGTTCCTTGACCACGTTGACCACGCCGCGCCGAGAGCACCAGGGCGGTGGACAACGGCGAGGCCTAGGAAGGGGACGACGCGGAGCCGGGGAAGACGCGGCAGTGGATGCCCACGCGTAGAGGAGTACGAGGGTTCACTGGTTCGCTGCGGTGTGAGGCTGCCGTTGCCGCAGAATAACAGGGGGTGTGGGTGAGTAGAGGGATGGCCTGGCCAGCGGTGGGAGTAGTAGGGGACGGTGAGGCCTCCGCCGCATCGCAGCCGGCCACGGGAGGCAGGAGCACGAGGCACGACCGATGCTGGTTTGGGCGGCTGAGCAAGAAGACCAGAGGTTGAAGAAGCACTACGGCCGTTGGATGGACATCGTACGGTCACTGGAGCTAGAATCGTGCATATTGACTAAGTTGACAAAGCCCTCTGTCCCCGTCAACTTAGTAGGCCCACAAATCAGCCTGCCACTATACTGGGTCCCAGCTAACAGGGGGAGTATTCATTTTTTGTGTGCGTAATAAGGAGGCACTTCCTTGCGTGCGAAGATATAGCTGGTGGGTCCGAGCTGTCAGCGGCGGTAACGTTTTTTCACGAAATACAGAGGCCCTTTCGGTAGGTCCCTGATGTCAGGTGGAGGAATCATTATTTTGCGCGTAATAAGAAGGCATTTCCTTGCGTGCGGCCGTGGACCCAGCTGTCGGCCTCTCCACATACAGTCCACTTCAGATGCATGTCGGTCGTTGACCACGTTGACCAGGCCGCGCCGAGAGCACCAGGGCGGTGGACAACGGCGAGGCCTAGGAAGGGAACAACACGGAGGTAGGGAAGACTCGGCAGTTGTTTCCCACGCGGAGGGGCGTACGACTGTACGAGGGTTTACTGGTTCGTCTGCCGTCGCAGCAGGTGTGGGTGAGTAGAGGGATGGCTAGGCCAGCGATGGGAGTACGGTGGGGCCGTGAGGCTTGCGCGGTAGCAGAGCCGACCGCGGGGAGGAGGGAGCAGGCAGTCCCGCCGGCGCTTGTTTGAGCGGCTGGAGCAGGAAGAGCAGAGATTGAAGAAGCACGACGGCCGTTGGATGGCCATCCAACAGTCACTGCTTGTGCGTCAACCTTTTTTTTAGGAAAGCCTCAAATCTGTGGAAAATAGCATACAACCCATCTGCCATTATTTCTAATAATTTACAGCCCATTTGCTAATTATTAAGGTTTTTTTGGAGCCCATATTCTTTTTGTTAGCATTACAGCCCATATTGTGGCCACGGTTAAAAAATTATACGAAATTTTGCATATTTCGGTGCGGTCCGAACTGTTTTTAATCCCGAAATTTCGACACATTCAAACTGATTTTAAAAATAAATGTATATCAATATAAAATCCAACAAATTCTCCACGCCTAAAAATTAATGTAATTTAAAATCTCGAAATGAAAAAAAAGATATTTGAAACTAATTGCCGGCTTGATGTGTTTTAAAAATGTACAGCCCATTTCTCATTACCGATGGGCCATTTTCTCGGCCAGCCGAATGAAAGCTCTCCTCGTCTTGAAAGATTTGCAGCCCAACAGGCCTGACAAAGCAACTTACTTGGCAAATCACAAAAAAACTGGGCTGTGGCCGTGGACCCAACTGTCAGCCTCTCCACGTACAGTACTCTTCTGATGGAATGTCGTTGACCACGTTGACCACGCCGCACCGAGAGCACCAAGGCGGTGGACGACGGCGAGGCCTAGGAAGGGGACGACGCCGAGCCGGGGAAGACGCGGCAGTGGATGCCCACGCGGAGAGGAGTATGAGGGTCCACTGGTTCGGCTGCGGTGTGAGGCTGCCGTCGCCGTAGGGCCTGGCTAGCGGTGGGAGTAGTAGGGGGCGATGAGGCCTCAACGGCAGCACAACCGGCCACTGGAGGCAGGAGCAGGCGGTCTCCCCGGCGCTGGTTTAGGCGGCTAGTGCAAGAAGAGCAGTGATTGAAGAAGCAGCAGGACCGTTCGATTCAAATCCAACGGTTACTGCTGCTAGAATCGTTTGTTGACTAAGTTGACAAGCCTTGCGTACGCATCAACTTAGTAGGCCCACAGGCCAGCCTCCCAACCGGTGCGCCCCAGATGTCAGTGGGAGGAATCATTTTTTTTGCGTAATAAGGAGGCAGTTGATTGCGTGCGGCCAGGCCAGCGGAGGGAGTAGGGTGGGCCGGGGAAGCTTGCGCGGCATCACAGCGGGCCATAAGAGGAGGGAGCAGGCAGTCCCGCCGGCGCTAGTTTAGGCGGCTAGAGCAGGAAGATCAGAGATTGAAGAAGCACGTCGGCCGTTGGATGGACATCCAACAGTCACTGCTGCTAGAATCGTGTGTTCACTGACAAAGCCTTGCGTAAACAAGTCAGCCTTGAAATCTGTGGCGTGTACAGCCCATTTGCTATTATTTTTATAATTTTTACTCATTTTCTAATTCATATGGAATTTATTGCAGCCCGTTTTCCATTTTTAGAATTGCTGGCCATTTTCTGGTCAGTACCAGGGTCAAAAAATTAACTAAATATGCGGGAAATTTTGAAAATTCACAAATTTTTGCTGGGGAACGAAATATTCTTAATCCAAAAATAAATAGCCATACTAAAACAAATTTAAAAATAAATTAGTACTATGTCATGTTAAATCCAATGAAATACGTATAAGATATCAGTGAAGAACAAAAACAAAAAAAGAAACTTATATCCCATTTGCTATAAATTTTTTGGAATTTTCAACCCCTTTTGATATTACTTTTAACAGACATTGACCATACTCTTAAGCCAGGCCGGAATGCATCCCTCCTCGTCTTGAAAGATTTGCAGCCCAGTAATTCGAAGAAAACAAATAGGCCTAGCTTGGGTATTCTTCAAAAAGAAATACTGGGCTACCTATTTTCCCAAAGAACTGGTGCATGAGCATTTAGCTTTATTTATTTATTTACTTATTTATGTTTAGGGGACCATGAGCATGTACCTGGGCTGGATTTATGTGAGAGCCTCCCTTCCAGTTAATTATGGGCTTCTCTATTGGGCCTTCATCAGTGGCCTGCATGTTATCAACAAGTGGAAAATGTGTTCCGTACGAAAAATAATATGCGCTACGTACGGTAGGGGGCACTAAAGGATCGAACCGTGCAACGACTTCCAAAACATTGTGTTTGTCGTTCTAACGACACATTTATTCAACCAACAGACGAAATATACTATTGATTGTACATTGAAAACAATAGCAGCAGCAACCAGGGCTGGGGGTGCAATAGAAGCAGTAAGCAGGCCAGAAGAGTGAAGACGCAGCTCTCTCTTCCAAACCAAACATCAGCCATCGTTACAAAAGGGCTACCAAAAAAGAACAAGTGTATGCATCAAACTAAATAAAGATCCTACTACACCAAGTGTACGCATCTAACTAACTGGCTCAGTTAGACGTTACTATTCATTAAGCGTGGAGATTGGCTGACGGCTTGAACCAGATGGGTGCCTGACGGGGGAAACTCCAGCCAGCAGGTCGAAGTCTGATACTTGCGACCCTCTCTCCTACTTTGGGCTGCAGAGCGTGGCGGCACATATCAGGGTATGGTGCATGCAGAGACGCATGGTACGCTGTGTACACATAGTTTTGCCTGATGAACGAACCGCGCTGCCATCATGATCCTTGCCGTCGGTTATCTCCTGGTTAATCGGATAATTCAGTCCGACAAACAGAGAGCGTGTACCAAGGCTACTTACCAGCCTCCAGTCGAAAATTCCTGAAGGCCCAGAGAAGCTGGGATCCTGCTCAAAGACCTTGCAGTGACTATGATTGTATTCCGCGAAACAACATGTCCGGTACGTGCGAACGATCATCAATCTTTCGCCGTCGTCTGATCGAGCCAGGAACCACCTGCAACTGCCATGCCGCTTTTCTTTGAAAGGTTCTGGGATTAGGAAGGGTAGGGACACCAGGCGGCCTACAACATCATATCAAGTTGGCGTCAAATAAAAAAGGGCTCTTGATTTAGTCAATCTTAAGAACAACATGTTATGAGCATGAATATTTTTTCAGCAAATGTTGACAGTAATATAAGCAAGCCATCATGATATCATAGGAAAGTAACATACTGCTGTAACAGCCATTTGTAGCGATGACTGGAGTAGGCCAGCAATACGTCCAGCCATAGAAGGAGTCGACAGCGTAAACGAAGCCCTTGTGTTCAATGGCATCAGAGAACCATGGAGGATGTATGATCCTGCGATGGACGTGCAGATTTATCCACTTACCGCAGTGACTTGTCAGATAGGCGAGACCGCGGTTGAAGAACGCAATTAGCCTGAAGTCTTTATAATTCACAGATCTTGTGGACACTTGGCAGATTACAACCTTGAGCAAATCAAACTTGGTATCATTTTGGCTACTGTAAGATTCCGAGTATTCTGGGCCACGGTGCCAAAGCAGTGCAGTGTTAATCGAAGGAAGGGGGATCAATCGCCGGGTGTAGACCTCCACGAGCATCCAGCTGCCGCGACCGTCGACGAGCACCATCCAAGACGTGTTCATGCCGACCCAGTACATACCGTTAATGTAGTTGAGGCTGACGGGGATCGGATCGCAGTCAAGGGGGTTGATGCTCGCCACCCTACGATCGTTATGCTGCGTGACAAGCCGTTTCTGAAGATCAGGCGGCATCAGCAAGCAAGGAGCTGGCTTAAAAAGCTCCGGCCTGAGGCCTTTGAGTAAACGGTACAGCCCCGACGAGCACACAGCGAGCGGCATGGTACTGAGATTGTCCACACGCGAAACAATGAGCTTGATTACCTCTGTGGGGAACGAATTCCAGCCACTCTTTCGACGGACGCTGCTCGGTTCTGCCATTGTTAGTGCTTGGGTTTCGGACGAGGGGGGAGGCGCCTTAGCGGGGATGGAAGATTGGACGAGATTATGTGCGGACAAAGATGGAGAAGCGAATATGTGCTGCGGGAAGTGGACAGGTGATGATGACTACAGCACGTCGCTTGACTTACGAGACACATACCAGCAGCGTAGGGTCATGTCGATGCCAGACTACTTGCTTGAGTGATCACAGTACTGATACTCCCTACAGTGCTATGCCCTAACTTGCTTGAGTAGAGTAGTAGAGTAGGACTCTGCTCTACTACTAGCACCGGAGGAGTAGTATATTCTAATCTAAAATAGTTACAAACTTCAATGCCCGAGCGTGGAACGACTACGAACCGTGCTCAAAGACCGTGTCTACGTGGTGTTTGGACATGGGCGACAACCTCAACGCCAACGGTGCTGCTCCCGTTGCAGCGTATGTGTTTCTGTCCTTCCTGTTCAAAATCGTGGTAGAATTCATGTTTCTACCCTCTATCCTACTACTATGCTAGTCCACATGATTAGTTTCATCTCTGTTATAGCCGTCATGATTTATTTTGTGCTTATTCGGATTAAATCTCGTAGTAACTTGCTCATATATTCAACTGGCGCAACGTCCCCCTACAGCCACTCCCGTTTCATTGACGGCCTGGTCGATGCCTCCAAGGAGCCCTTCGTCCACTGCTATGAGTGCCTGATGCCGTTTTGTGGCTCGCCGGCGGGCATGGTGCATCACCTCACGGATGCGTGCAGCGGTCACTGCTGGCCCTTGGCGGAGAACATCAAGTACGAGACGTGCTACCCGTTCACCATGCCGGAGTCGCTGGAGGATTACTGCCGCCTGCTAGTCTCGGAGGAGGACGACAGCATCTTCCTCTTGATCGTGGGCACCGGCGAGGCCCACGTAGGACGCCGCCCCGTCTCTGTAATGTGAGTCAGGGGCGACGCCGCTGACGCTGACACTGACACGAGGCCGATGTACGGGTGCGTGGTCAGTGTTACTACCCCTCCGGGTCGCGTGGGCGGCGACACCGGCCTCATCGAACGGACTTGGACTCTGGGGAGCTGGGACTATCCCGCCAATGTGGACTTGGAAAACCCATGGCATCCTTTACCCGCCGACGCGGTGCACGGGGACTCCAAGGAGGTCCACCTGGACATACGCATTATCAAGTTAAATGTTGATCATTAGTCTTCGCTCAATGTAATCCGCTGTCTAAGCATGTGGAGACTTCCATGCAGGATCTTGCTCTATTGGAGTATCGCGCATGAATAAAAGTGTATCCGTTTATGGTTTAGTCTAGAATCTTCCATGTATGAATTTTTACTACAGTACTGGTGAAAGACTTACGATGAACCATTTCTTACATCTCCTCTACCTGCTTGCAAGTCATCCTGATTTAATCCCTCTGTCTAGGTGTATAAGGGCATGGTTAATATTACTTAATAGTATAGCCAACTGTTGACTATAAGAAAGTGCCATGTCATCTGTAGCCAACATGTATAACAATCGATACTCAAAAACTAATTCTTAAAGATCATTTCTTGCAAAGCACAATAAGTGTTATTTCTTCACAAGTTTTGGATGCAGGTTGAACAGCTGAACGCTTTTGTTTGCAAAAGATACCTTTTTATCTATTGCACCTGGATGTTTGTGAGCTCTAGAGATGAAATAATTTCCGAAGAAACCTATCGATACCCGTTACACATGAGATGGCCCCCACATCCTTTCTCAAAATAAACAACTCCCCGATCAATGCATTTCACTCTTCGGTGCAACGCACGGGCACCTTACTACTATAGATTAGTACGACCAAAAATTGAACTAACATTATATATAGTACGATAAATGCTGATGCATGTCACCTAAAATTATATCATTCAAAACTATGTTCAAATACGAATCCAACGATATAGTTTTTGTTGACATGCACTAACATTTTGTCAGTTAAATCTTCAGTCAAATTCAATGGGGGAGTAATGAACCACGACCGATGTAGTACAAGTGTAGAGGGCGGCGCTGCACGGGAGTCTCACCTCTCACCCCGCTCGTGGCGCGGCAGTAAAGCCGTCATATCACAAAACCCAACCACTCCCAGTAATAAGTGGCCTGGTAAAATAAACGGACAAGCAACCATCACATCCCTCCGTCTTTTTTGCATTTCATCTCTCTGCATTTACTTTCTCCGGTTCATCTCGCACACTCGATCCCTAGCTACTACTCCTAGGGCCAGTTCTTTTGGCGGCTTCCCCAGCTTTTCCCACAAGACTAGTCACAGTGGAGAGTAACAATAAGGCGCCTCACTCATTTATTTGGGCTTCTAAACTACTACTCCGTCCTGGTTTATTCCTCACCATTGTAATTTGTGCTAAATTTTGACCAAAGATTTAACTGGTTTATTCCTCACCATTGTAATCCCTCCGTCTACGTGTGTAAGTCATCTTACGAAAACCAAATAATCCCAAAACACTTAGGCGCGGTGCATTAACTTCTACCTCGTTTCTTGTTTCTTGACATATCAACCAATAAGAGATAAAGAGTGTGCATGCTTTTAATGACTTGAGATATCAAACACGACATGCAGTGGTTAGTTCATTGCATGCAATACTATTAATTAGCAAATAAACATTAACGTTTCTCGTTTTCTCCTCCTCCTTGGTCACGCTGCACAGCCTAAGATGACTTACTCACCTAGACGGATGGAGTAGTGCATGTGACATGCACTAACATTTCATTAGTTAAATTTATGATCAAAATTTGACACAGATTACAATGGGGACCAATAAACCAGAACGGAGGTAGTAGTTATGGGATTACTAATCTAGAAGCCTAAAAGAACTGGCCCCTGGTACTCCTACTAGTAGTAGTACTCAAGTTGGAATTCCAACTGCACGGCACAACTTGTTAGGCAAAAACTTCGATATAGGGTGTAGGAAGCGGTTTGGGAATTTGCATGCCTTTCCAACCAGTGAGATACTCCGTACAAAGTACGACAGAGAAATAACCACAGAGAAGGAAGCTAAAAGTAAACAATCAAATGAGCATTTTTGCATTTGTTTTGCATTGAATCGTTTCACAAGCTTGACTAGTGCTGTTTTTCTACTTTTACAAAAACCGCATCGTAATGTTAAAACGTGCATTTGCACGTACATAAGTAATAGTAGTACTTCCTCCGTCTAGGTGTATAAGTCTTCCCTCCTTCTTGGTCACGGTGCACAACCAAAGATGACTTATTGACCTGGACGGAGGGAGTAGCACAGTCTGCAAGCATATATCGAGAGAGACGTGTAGTGCGATAGTATATAGTAAAGTTTGTGCTATATGCACGTACTTGCAAAATGCGTACGAATACACAAGGTTTCCAAACTTTCCCTTTTACATACTTAATTAAGGACGCTAAAAATTCCTGAACGTTCGGGATTTATCATTTGCGTCCCAAAACTAATGAGATCGCCTTACAAAACAAAAATTATACTCCTCCTAAAAGCCACGGCGCTCGCAGGAGCGCTTGCGGCGCGCCACGAGTGCCCTGGTGCGCGGCCGTTTCCCAGCGCGCCGACACAACGCCTCTTCCTCAGCCTCGCAACTCATGAGGTGCTGATTGGCGGCTTGCCAGCGGGCGAGCGCGATCTCACCGGTGTGGTGATCCGGCGCCAACAGGTACTCCTCCTCGCTGGAAGCGTGCACCCGGTCCACGTACCGCCAAGCGTAGATGAGGCGCTTGGGCCCGACTGCACTCAGGGCGTCGGCGCGGGCGTCCTCCGCCACCCTCACGGCCCTCGTACGAGCCTTCTGCCAAAGAGCCAATTGCCTGACTCTCTCGGACGCGACATAGGCCTCCCAGGCAGCTTGTTCCGCGGTGCGCTTCTCTTCCTCGGCCTTCTTCTCCGCCTCTATTTTGGCGCGCTCTGCTGGAGGCAAAGCCTCCCACAAGGCGACATCCATTTCTTTCCAAAGCTCCTCAAGGCTGGGGGGCTCGGCGGGCGGCGCGGCGTTCTCCTCGTAGCGGGGAGCCGACGCTTCCTCCGGCGCGCGTGCTGGCGAGATTGGGAACGCCGACGCGTCCACCTCGACGCGTCGCGGCGAGGAGCGGAACACCGACGCGTCCTCCTCGACTAGTGGCGGTGAGGAACGGAACGGCGACACGTCGCGTCGCGGCGAGGAGCGGAACGCCGACGCGTCCTCCTCGACTAGTGGCGGCGAGGAACAGAACGACGACGCGTCACGTAGCGGTGAGGAGCGGAACACCGACGCGTCCTCCTCGACTAGTGGCGACGAGGAACGGAACGGCGATGCGTGATCGTCCGCGCGGTGCAGCGAGGGGCTCCTAGGGTTTGGGAGGGGCGATGCCATGGTGGTCGACGTGAGAGGGAGGGGGAGGAGATAGCGATGAACGTGAACGTGAGGGGGAGGAGATAGCGATGTCCTGGGAGGCGCAGTATTTATAGCGAGCAATGGCACACCTACGTAAGATATGGACTGAGCTGCACTGACTTAACTGCAGGTCCAGTTGCGTCACTGACATGTGGGCCAGACCCCTGTTGGGCCCATATGTCAGTGATCCAATGCACCTGTAGTTAAGTAACAGCTACGTGGGCATATTTGTTGGAGTAAATTACGGGGGAGCGAAGGGGTGGAAATATTGCTGGTCACAACGGATTGGACGAGCGTGGGGGGAGGAGAGTCATGCATGCAGAGTTTTTCACACGGGGTGGAGTGGTGGGACCGCCGGAGGGAGAAGGATAGTTTGGCAGGCATATTGTTTCCACACATGGAGAGGAAAAGATTTGGAGACGAACGGGCTTCCTGCAGGTATGGGGAACGGTGCATAATAAGTCATCTTGCATGTCGGGCTAGGTATAGTCTCAAGTCATCAAAAACATACACGCCCCACACATGTTCATATTTCAAGGTGCACTAAATTATTGCATGCGATGATTAAGGCTGGCCATAATGGTGGTATCTTAGCTGGTATCATGCACACGGGAATAGCAAACATGCTGATGTGGCAAAGAATTAAAGAAGAGAGGGGGGTTAGAGTAACTAGTGTTCATGCATGCATTGGTAAACACATTTTTTTGTGAAGAACGACATCACTAGTTGAGTACTTTTGCAGACTTCAAAAACTATTCCACCGCCTCTACTATCTTGCTAAGAGTAGGTGAAATTTTTGAATCGAGCCCTTTAAACTAGAAGGGAGGTAGTGGTACTCTAAGGCTGGTCATAGTGGGGAGTAACTTAGACTAGTAACATGCATATGCTACTAGTCTATGTTACTACCTCTATAGTGCATAGTATCCTAGATTAGTATCATAGGTGGTCTCATTTATTGCCATGCATGACACATAGTAGCATCACATTTATTATGTTACGGTATCTACCTATGTTACTATAACCATCTCTCTCTTCTTTAATTGCCTACCACATTAGCATGTTTGCGAGTCCCAAGTGCATGATACTACTTATGTTACCCCCACTATGGCCAGCCTAATAGCTAACCTTGTTGTGATGAAAAGATAGGACATGGCACGCACCTGGACGGAGGAACTAGTCTGCATTGTGCATTTAAGTTTTGTCTGAAGTCAATGTACCTCTACTTTCACCAGACTTATTGAAAAATGTGTCAACATTCACAATGTCAAATCAATATTTTTACACTCATTATAAAACGTAGTTCTTATACTCATTATAATCAGTATTGTAGATATTGATATTTTTAGTATAAATTTGGTCGTGGGATTTCATTGATGCCTGTCAAAGCGTGGAGGAAGCGGAGCTTAGGGCTTGCATTGCCGATCTCTACATAGGTATTTCTCTTCATAATCCTGTAATTTTAGAGACTGATTGCGCTTTTGTGGTAGCGTCTCTTGCATCGGGGGACTATGACAGGTCTGCTATGCGTGACCTGAAGATGAAAGCGTTGAGCATCTCGAAGTTGATCAACAATCTTCAATTGCCAAAGATTAGCCGTTCGGCCGATAAGGTGGCACACTTAATCGCTAAGTATAGCTTTGACAATAGATTAGATGGTATTTTGTAAATAACGTACCGCCCTGTGTGGTGAATATTGTATCGAATGAGTGTACTGGTGTGGCTGGTTAATTAATATAAGGTGGTGTTCAAAAAAGTATAAATTTGGTCAAACACTTTGCAAACGGTTGACGGGAGTAAAAAGGACCAGAGGGAGTATCATGCATGCGGAGTAGGCAAAAAAATTGCTTGTCTAAAAAAAGGCAAAAGAAAATTGCTCATTTATAGCCGGTCGAAGTCTGAAAGGGCGCGACCGCGCGAGGGAGGCGAAGGTCGTGGGAGGCGCGACGTTTGACGGAATTAAGTGAAGTTACATCCACGCGCCGGCATGGCATGCGAACAGGCAGAAGCTATACCGTCAGGCCTACGATATGGGTCTAGTAGACATGACATCTAGTGGGTCCCGCATAGTTCTCGAGAACTCTTTGGGGGCTTGCAGCCGTTTATCCACCGGGCAAGCCAGCAACCCCACGCCGTTCGCACGCCCTACTCGTCCCCGTCTTCTACCTTACAACAGTTCGCTCCCAGTCGTCCCGTCCTTTCACATTAGTTCGCTCCTAGTTTTTTTTGCGGGGTACAACAGTTCAACTTCTCCTAACCCTCCTCCAAAATCCATGGCCTCCCAAATCTCCATGGTCGCCGCTGAGTACCAGGTTAGAGCCATCACCGGCAATCAGTTCATCGTCATCTACACACGTGGATCCGAGACGGTGAAAGCATGACTTGCTCGCTTCCTACGCATGTTCAACAGTTCAACGGATGAGTGGGTCGCTGGGCTAGATGTTGAGTACACCACAGTCCTGGGACGAGAGAAGGATCTAAAGGACGAAGAGAGGAAGAAGCCCGCCGTGATCCAGGTTTGCGTACATAACGTTTGCTTGGTCTACCACATATGCCATGCCAACATTGAGTGACAGGATTTTAAGAACTTCCTCAAGGACAAAAGAGTGAAATTCGTTACTGTAGGCTTTAAAAACGACAGGGATGTCCTGCGTCGGATAGGTCTCGTTGTAGGCCAGCCCTTCGATCTCCAGAAGGCAAGCCTGGTGTCCTCCTCTCAGCCTTCAATGCTGACCCTGGCAGCAGCCATGATTGATCCTTCGTATGCTAAACTGAAGAAACCTCATCACGAGTTTCATCATGCATGGGAGTCGAAGACATTAGATGAAGATCACATCCTGTACGCAGCAATGGATGCCTACCTTTGTTTAAATATCTACAAGGGTTGGATGAAGAAGCAGAGCCCAGTGTCCGGTTCAAGCAAAGAAGCGTCGGCGAAGAGGAAGAGGAAGAGGGACGAGGACGAAGTCGAGGACGTGGACTCGGACTCCGAGTAGGTGGCAGTGTCGTCGCTCATGCTGGTTCTACTGCAGTGTCAAGCGGACTAGTTGCTTAGTTTATTTTCAAGGGTGTGTTGTGCTGAGGCCCCAGCAGAACTATGTTTATGTTCTTTCTCGTTATTTGAACTCTTTAGTACGTACAGTAGTACTAGTACTATGTCTTACTACTGTTCTTCTTGCAGTTGGTACTACTGCTCGTATCTTCGTGTTCCTACTGTACTTAATATGTTCGTACTAGTAGTATAATTTGGGTCAGTCGATTTGTGAAAGAAGTTCGACGGAGCGAAGGAAGAAGACGGCAGAAGAGGTGGAAGAAGCCCTTCTAGCCATCCATGTTGCATCAAACGGCTCACATGAGTCGACTGACCCAAATTGCTCCTTCAGATTGCAGGATCCACGTGACATTCAAGGTCTCGAAGGTAGATTCTGCGTCCGCACCCGGTTTGCGGGCTCGACGCGCGCGCGACCGGCTTCCGCCGCGACAGCCACCATGCGCGCCTCCTCCGCGCGGGCGGAGACGATAATGACACGCTAGTTCCTCCTCGCCGGCGTGCTGGAGCACGCGCTCGTCCTCCTCTTTGTACGCTGCGTGCATAGACGCGACTCCACCAGCTGCTCGCGTGCTTGGCAGCGCGGCGGCATCGCGAGGAGGGACTGCAGACGACGTGAGCGGGCGAGCCTTCGGCTTCATGGCATAGGGATGGCGGCGACACGGCGGTGATGGGCGAGAAATTGTTGGCCGGAGCAGGCGGGCGCCGGCATGCGCAACGGCGGTGGCGGCATATTGATGAGTGCGCGTGTGGGAGCTTACTTTAGTTTTATATAAGGTTGGTCAAACTTAAAAGGAAACCATACTAGTACACGTAAACATTAGACTTAGGCAGCGCTTTTATTAGTTAGTACCACAGCCACGATACGGAATCCTGTGCAAGCGCGTGAACCGCGGCCGCTCCGTCCATCGAACAGTGCGTCACCGTGTCGCGCTCGAAGGACATCCACCGAACCTTTTTGTGTGTGTGAAAACAATCCTCGAATATTACTCAACTTTTTTTTCCTGTGAAAGTTCTTGACGCTGCAATATTTCCATATATTTGAATTTAGCTCCAGTTCGTGTTTATTTGGATTTGGACGTTTTAGGTGCGCCCTAGTTTTTTTAATACTGATTTTGTGTGTGTGACTGAGAGAGAACATGTGTATGTGTCCATATGTGTGTTGTGGCGGAAGGGCAATGTGGAGACGGTGTGCGTGTGATACAGACATAGAGAGGTGTGAATGTGCAAATGATCATGCATGAGTGAGACATAGACAGATGCCGATACGTTGTGTATACATGAGAGAACGGTCTTCTAGTTTACTTGTGTGTGTGTGTGAGAGAGAGGGAGAGAGAGAGACAGAGAGAGGAGCATCCGTAACACAACAACCATCTCTCTCGATTCGTCCGTCCCTCGCACGGTCGCATGCAACACATGCATCAACGCGCACATTTTGACACCCTCACCCGGCCCCTGCCCACCTCAAGGCCCGCACAATCTCTTCATGAATACCCATTTCTCTCCTTAGGTTTGTTTTCTCTCAATATCTGACACACACACACACACACACACAGACACACGCGACACAACACACACACACACACACACTCCCCCGAGCACACAATTCATCCCCATCCAAGGTTATACGGCGACCACTCTCGCTTGTGCTTCTTTGCACCCCAACATGCACAACACCTCAATCTTCAAAGAGGGCATCGAGCAGATCAAAGACGGCGACCACACCGCGCTAGAGAATGCGTGGTCATTTGGAAGCAGGGTGATGTGACGACGGCTGACTGACTACTCCCCCCACCCTCTCTCTCTCTTGCACAAAATTACCAATCCCTCTCTTCCCCGCACAAAATTGTCAATCCCTCAACCCACGAGATCCTTCCCCTCTCGTCCATGTTTTTCCAGCTCTCTCATCAAACATGTTGTCTCCTCTCCTTCCACGTATACAGAATCCAGATGCACATGCATCTCATGTATATTACATGTATCCATCTTTCTCACAGACCTAACTTCTTCCTCTCTCTTTCTCTCTCTCTATCTCTCTCTCTGTCTCGTTAGGTTTGTCTCCTACTCTCTCGTCCACATACATACAATCTTTCCCGCCCTATCTGCTCCATCTTCAACAGCTCTCTCTGCATGTTTCATTCACACATTGGGATATGTCAAAATGTTGCTTCTATAATGGCTGATGTAGAGTTATGGTTGTTTTTGTTGCATCCTACAAAGTAATAACTATGAAATGCATTTAGATTCTCATTTGACTGGGATTATGTGAGTTTGAGCATGTTGTGAAGTACTATAGACCTTGTATACATCTTGGGATTCGACAATGATTGTAACTATTGAATTGTATAGACCATTACATTCGAAGTCAATAGCCTAATATATTTATTTCACAATTTCAACAAATGATTAGTTCACTACAAACTAAGAAAACAAATGTGTACTCCCTCCATTTTTATTTAAGTCCGCGTATTAGCATTGGTCAAAGTCAAGTTTTGTAAACTCTCAGAAAGCTTATAACAAAAAATATTAACATATACAATAGCAAATAAATACCATTAGATTCATTATTGAATGTACTTTCACATCATACATATTTGTTATGGTAAATGTTTATATTTTTCTATAAACTTGGTCAAACTTTAGGAAGTTTGACTTCGGTCAAACCTAATATGCAGAGTTTACTACTACTACTCGCTAGTTGCTTAGCCGAATCACTCAACACGCCACACGGGGAGTCCAGTATCACAAAATTTTGAGGTCGGCGGGAAAATCTCCCGCGACCCTGATTCGAGCAGTGGGAAGTTACCATCATAGCCTTCGGAACAGGCCTACGGATGACGCTTGGTAGGGGGCTGTTTTTGTAACTTCAGGTTCACCCTACCCAGCCAACCCCACCCCGGCACCCAGAGTAGTACACCTGAATACTCCCCATTTTCTATCCCCACCGCAAAATAGACTTCTCCACGGCACTGCAGCCTTCGTGCTCCTCCCCTTTACATCGGCGCACTCGTCCACCGCAGCGCATCTGCCTCATCGACGACCTCGTACGCCGCACTGGAGCCTGCCCACCGTCGTCGTCGTACACGGAGCCTCTTCCCCGGCATCGTCTTCCATGGTCTCGGATCTGCTTCCCCGAAGCCGACGCCAAGCGCAGAAGTACCACCATCGTGGACAATGAACTGACTCCCGTTGCCGACCATGACTCACAGAGGCCGCCGCGACCATCGTTCTCCTCCTCGATTGGTAATGTGTGTATTGAATAACTTAGCAGTACATGTGTAGTTCCAATTTTGTTCATACCTACCCTTCAAATTTCCTGGGTGCTATTGTTCCCGTAAAAGTAATTGGTTATAGCCTCCATTGTCCAACAGAATATCAGCTTGTAATTGTGCGTCGCTCCTGTATCGCGCTGTGCTTGGGTAGGTTTTTCATCTGCAACCAGTAGTGTGGCAAATGATGGAAAGGTTTTTAGAACTAGCAAGATGCCCATGCGTTGCACGCATCAAGATGCATTTGTATGAGTAGTTTATCTCGTGGGAGAAAAGGATGAACGAGGAAAGGCCTTATTTGAAAATCTGGAGAGGGGTATGGGTATCTTTTTGCAAAATCCCCATTTGTTTCCTTCCTATCTGTCAGATATAAATCGGACGGCCTATTGCAAGAAAAAAAGTATAGAGAAAAAAAAGTAGACAGTAAAGGAAGTAGAGATAAATATTAAATATAAAATATAAAATAAATATAACAGTAGAGAAGAGAGTAGATATAGCAGAGACGTCGGGAAAGGATCGCGCGCGCGGGAAAAAGCGGCCGGGCGTGCGCTAGTTAAAGCGCCGCGCGTTGCGATTCTGTTGGTGATGCTCTAACATGGCAGACGAGTGCTTTAATGTTGCCCACAAGATGCGCGAGTATTACTAGTAGTATATTTTTCTTGCCATGTTGAGATTTTAAAACCACGAGTGTGAACATGCAGAGGAGCAATGAAGACAAAACACGGGATATTCGGGACATCTTCAAGGAGCGTGGAAAGTTAAAGAGGAGCAGCACTGAACCTGTAAAACGAGCTTTGGTAAGTAACTCCCTTTCAATTACTTTCGTGTAGCCTCGTGTTCTTCGATGTGTATATGTTGTAGTTTCTGTTTCTCTTAAGCGTGGTCTTCTTCGATGTGTAATAAGAAGAGTCTTAATCGTCCTAATGCTTTCGTTTTTAGCTTGATGTAGGAAGTGGGTGTTCTCACCTTGTAGTTTGTTTTTATTTTATTTTTTCCTTTTGAATTCACTTCTCCGAGTTCTGTTATCTGGCTTCTACTAAATGGATCTAGGTTGCTCTGAGTATTGATCTAAAAAAGAAGTAACTTCATGTCAGGATGCAGTTCCTGTGAGGAGGGAAGTATGGTCAACCTCGAGATCATGTTTCCAAAATGAGGCTGGATTACACACAAGGTGCCAGTTCCCTAATGATGCTGGATTAGACAAAAGTTCAAATTCCCAGATGATGCTGGATTACACACAAGCCAGGTGGAGTCGTCAGCTGTTCGTGTCCTCGTGGCATTAGTAAAGGCTGAAAGAAAGCGTGCAGCAGCCCTTGAGAATTGATGTAGGGTGGAACCCTAGATGGCCGATCTTTCATGAAAGGAGCGGATCCCAACTAAGAACACGAAGAACACGAGGGGAAACACGAGGGGAAGACACGAGAGAATCACTCAAACCAACAAGAACAATCACACATGTGCTAGATCCTCAAAACACAAAGAGATACACGATCCAAATCCAACAAGGGACGATACATAGGTAACCGGTTCTTCTCCGAAAGGAGGTCTTGAAGGGGGCCACCTAAGAGGGGGTCTTGAATCCAACGTGGATCGTCTCCGAAGAGGGGCCGCAGTCTCTCTGATGAGGACATCAATACCATTGTTACACCCACAGCCCCTGCTGCTATACATACTGGACCAATTACTAGAGCTCGCGCACGCCAATTAAATTACCAGGTACTTTCGTTTCTTGGTAATGATTCTAATGTTCATGAGAATATGATGCTGCCTAAATTGGATACATTTGTTTTGCTTACAAATGAAGGGCCTAGCTTTGAGAAGGATGAACATTGGAGCAAGAACAAGCATGGAGATGATGGCATGCGCATGGGGGACAAGAACGGAGTTACAAGTGATGATTTCAGGACATTGAAGCCACTATAATGCGTGCATGAAGCCTTGGACGAAATATGAAAGATGCTACTTCATAACTTTCGTCCAGAGGCTATTCTAGGTGCTGCGTCACCTTATTATTGGGCCAGGCCCATGTAATTTCGAAATACTTGAGTATAGGCTATTTTTAGAGTCCGTATGTGTGGGGAAACAAGAGATAGGGTTGGTTTCGGACCCCTTCCCCAAGGACCACGAAATTCCCCCTCTTCCTCCATATATACAGCCCTTAGGGCGTCGTTTAGACTTTGGGTTTTGTTTAGATTAAAAGTTCGCCATAGCTGCAACTTCGCGTACTTCGTTTGTGTTCAACGACCAGACAAAGGCGTCACAGAACCCCACCTTGATCAATAAAGCTTTCATCTTATATTCGCAATATCCAGATTGCAATCTCAGCTTCTTGCTTGTTCTTCGTTTGCTCGCAGGAAACAGACCCTCGTGGTCAGGTTGATCGTGCTCTGGCGTGGTCAATAACCTCTCGGAGTTGGTTTAGCGATTGCTAAGGCGCGACGTCATCGCACGTTCGTAGTCGGATCGTCAAAGTCGACTTCCACCAAAGCGATATCCATCATCTCATCGAAAGACGGGACACCTTTGCCTCTATCACTCTCTCGAGGAGGAGATCCGTATGGATGAGCAATGCTCTATCTCACATATGAGCTAAACCAATGCTAACCCTAGAATGGAGGAGGGGGTGGTCTATTTATAGTCTAAGTCACGAAAGGGTAAGTGGGAAAGGGATACATGGGCCTCTGGCCCGTGGCTGCGCGCAGGCAGGCGCCGGATGTCCGGGGCTTCGCGAGGCGCCGGATGTCCGGGGCTTCGCGAGGCGCCGGATGTCCGGGGCTCGGGCCGGATGTCCGGGCTGAAGTGGCCAAACTTCGGGTGCGTTCTGTCGTCGATGCCGGATTTCCGGGGGAAGGGCCGGATGTCCGGGCTTTGGCGAGGCGCCGGATGTCCGGCCGCTGATGCTGTTGGCCTTCTGTTGGTGCAGCTCCTTGGCGGCTGCACAGGCGCCGGATGTCCGGCCCTTGGCCCGAATGTCCGGCCGCTGTAGCTTCAGCAGCTCCGTCTTCTTCCGTCGTCGCTTCCAGGCTTCCCTCGCGGATGGTGTAGTTGTTCCTTGGCGCTTGCACTCCTCCTCGTCGTCCGTAGTTCTCCGACAATACCTGTGCATGCACACGAGTGGAGTGTCAAATAGTATACCATCCTCAAAGGGGTCAAGTGAGCATGTGTAAAGGAGATGATTCACCTTTGTGTATGTGAAGTAGATGTCGCACGTGTCACTTGCCAAACGAACTCTTGACATGGTGATGTCCATTGGATGCTCCGCATCATCTCCCCTCCCTTGGGAAAGATCCGACCTCGGATCAAAAACCAAATCACCATGGGAAAGAGATGGCTTCGCCATGTAGAAGTGGACGTTCACCAAGTACTTGTCATCTTGAAGCTCGAAATGGGCACTCTCCAATGTCGCACCATCTTGTGATTCCTTCAAAAGGAGTAAGGACAACAAACACTTGGAAAAAAATGTGGTTAGCATTAGTGCAAAACCAAGCATTCAAGAGGTGGTTCACCAAACAAGTGTCGTCATCATGCAAAGCATATGGTTTGACAAAGGATTGTGACATGGCATGTAAGCATACCAATTGATCACAAGCAAAGATATCATGGGGACAAGCATGTAAATGGGAGGTAGAGATGCAAATATGTGTGTCAAGAGAATAATCATCTACCTCAAGTTCATAGCAAGCATTCACAAATTGCTCAATGAAAGGTTTATGGTAGGCATATGAATCATTCAGAACACCAAATAAGATGAGATGTCTAAACATATGGGTCAAGTGCAAGGCAATCCAAGCGTAACGTGTGGTGAATATTGTGTGGCACTCAACACAGTAGAAAGAGCAATTGTTCCTCATGTGAGAGGCAATCAAGCCAAGCATGTATCAATCAATGAGACGTGGCATATGTGAAGTGATGACATTGTTGCAACCAAACATGTGATAGGAGCAAGTAATCCAAGAATCGGATGCAACACACAAGGCATATATATCATGATGCATGGAACGGTGAAAATAACAAGTTGAAGCAAGATGTCTAACATGTGTGCAATCAAGTGGTCCAAGATGAACAATAAGTTTCATGGTGCAAGCAACACAAGTAGTATGATCCATAATATCCATGCTCAAGAAAGATGTCACCTTGAAGGCGTGTCCTTGTGCGTCCTTCACAATGCCGAAACGCAAGCAAAAGCGGTGTAGAAGCAAGTCATGGTAGAATGTATGAGGCTCGCTCTCAAGAGCTCGAATGGTCAACTCACGTGAGGCGGAAGTCGACACAAAGTCAAGGAATCCTACACATGCACACAACAAACAAAGAACATATGCGCATGGTAGATAAACACATCATCCATCATGATGGTTCTCTTCTCTTGCACATAACCATTAGAAGCACAAGTGCATGAATAATATGATGCAACAATGGCAATATTCATGGCACTATGTATATGGTGCAAAGAGGTAAGACAAGCATGCTTCACAAGAAATATGTCAAAATCTCCAATCATATGTGAGAATGCTATGGGGGCAAACTCATAAGCAAGACTAATAGCATTGTTGCACTCAATACATGGCAAATCATCTAGCATGAGGGAGGCAACATATAGAGAGATATGAAAAGAAGCAATAACAATCATGCGCAAAGCATGTAGATAGTTGTCATCAACCGCATGAAGTGAGCAAGTATAAATCATTGGTGATGCAACAAGGCAAGCAATAATAATCAAGTCGTGCAAACTAGTGGAGCGAAGATGCAACACACTAGAGGAAATCATGGCAATCATGTCATGTGAGCAAAGAATAGGCATAAGCAATGTACATGACATATCGCAAGCACGAACACAAATCAAGATCATAGTATCATCATAGGCATGGGGCACAAAGCAATCATGGCAATAACAAACAATATCTCCACCACGCCTGCAAATACACATACAAGTACTAGAATCAATCATCATGTGTAATGCAAAACATGGGTCACAAATGCATGGCAAAGGCATAGTAATGGGCATATCATGCAAAATGAACATGGCAAGATGGGCAAATGATATATAATGGACAACAACCCATAACCATGTGAGGGCCATGTAAAAGAAATGCGCGAAGTGTTTGCGCGAAGTGAGCGGTGGGAAAGGCAATCCATGGGGTCCCAAGTCATCATTGCTCTCTAGAGCTCGTTTTGTCAACTCGTGGGATTGCGAGGTTGACAAGTATTCATGGGTACCTACACAAAAGAGACACAAACCAAAGAAATTGTGCGCGTGGTAAATGTACACATCATCCATCATGATGTGTATGTGCAAGTGAGTGTTAGCACAAGATAAGCATCGCTCAAAGAAATTTGATGCATGGTATAAGAACATGTCATCCATCATGAAAGAATAGTTATTATGTATGACACGATGGGGATGCAAATTGAGCATACTAGTATATGGCACAACAATATCATTATGATTCATGGGGAGCATATTGTGCACATAATTATTGGGATCATGCAATGGCTAGGATGGATCAAAATCTCCTAAAATGTATGAGGAAGCTATGGGGGTCTCCTCATGAGCAATATTGTAATCATATGGAGAAAATGGACAACATCCACAACAATGCATATCCGAAGCTAGGTGGTCATGGCATGGCATATGAGATAAATGATGCAAAGGGAGCATGTCAATGTCATCACAAGAAAAACAAATGCCAATAACCATGGGCTTGTCATCTATGCCATATGTGCAAATTGGGTTAATTTTAATGGCATATGCATAGTCACTACGAAGAGATTGCAAATATGACATATGATTGAACTCATGCATAGCATATGACAAGTCAAGCGGATTGTCAAACATGATGTGACCTAAAGAATTGTCACAAGAAATCCTATGTAACATGGCATCACAACTAATAGACTCCACATGGCAATCATCATACTCATCATAAATGGGTAAATCATCCCATGGGGAAATCTCACTAGCATGAAGCAAGGTAATAGGTGGATCAACATCATGCAAGCAATCAATGTCAAGAATGTCCACTAGTGGGACTAGAGCATCACCGTCACCTATGTTACCTTTGTCATTCCAATCAAGTGGTGTAGGTGAGGTGGGAAAGACCAAATGGTGGTCATCTTCATCTTGATGGAACCATGTGGGGGGGGGGTGCATCATATTCCACCATGGCCATCGTCATGTCCATAGGAAGGACGAAGTCGTCGTGAATCGACGCGTCATCATAAATGAGACCTAGCATCAAATGAGAAGACACAATAGAGGTAGAGGTTAAGTCGTTAGAAATCGAAGTGGCCTCACTCTCTCTATGTGGTGGTTCACTCACTCCCTCAAAGTAGGTGCACTCAATCGCACGTATGGTGGAGTCACTCATCTCACTCAAGTGGTGGGGGTTGTGGCTCTCCTCACATAGGAATTGGGGCAACACATCGGATATGGGGCTAGTGGTGAAGTCACTCTCACTCTCAATATGGTGGCACAAGTCACTCAAGTCATCATACGTCGCCATGGTCGAAGTGAAATTCGCAACCATCTCATCGCCGTCGCCGTGGATGAAGGCCGAAGATGGCACATCATCACTCTCGCCTCCTAAGATGGAAGAATCATCCTTGCTCGTCACCATGTCGCTTGCCTCAAAAGCTTGGTCCTTGAAGGTCTCCGTAGTCGTACTCGTCGCCGCACCATCTTGAAGAAGAGTCATGGAGGACTCGGCATCATCAATGCCACAAAGAGGGATGGCGGTGAAGTCGAACTTGGGAGCATCGTCTTGGAGCTCGTCGGGCTTGGACATCTTGGTGGTACTAGCTTCATGCTCATCGTCTTTGAGCTTGGTCTTCGAGAGGTGTTCTTGGGGTAGAGAAACCTTGGCCTTCATGAGTTCTTGTTCCGCCTTGAGAGCACCAATGTAGTTGTCGTCGAGGGACTTGTAGTTCTCGAGGAAGATAGTCTTGGAGATGGCATTGTTCAATCCCAACATGAAGTGGAACTTCATTGACATGGGGTCGTCCACGCCGGCTCGTCGCAAGGCAATCTTCATCTCCTTGAAGTACGCGTCGATGGACTTGGATCCTTGGTTGGTGTTCTCCAATTGGCGTAGAAGTTGTTTCGTGTAGGTTGGAGGCACAAACTCTTGCCGCAAAGCTCTCTTCGTCTTGGGCCAACTCATGTCGTAGGTCTCCGAAGGTGTGAGAAGCCACCATGTCGAGGCGTAGTCGTGGAAGTTTCTTGTGGCGCACTTCACTTGATCTTCGGGAGGAACTTGATGTAGCTTGAGGTAATCGTCCATTAGGTGCTCCCACTCGAGATACTCCTCAGGTTCTTGAGTCCCATAGAAAGGAATCTCATGGTCGGTGTCGAGGTCGTAGTAGCTTGTGGAAGTCGCGGACTTGAGCTTGGGGAGCTTCTCTTGAGCGTAGTCTTGAGGTGCTTGTTGGCGAAGATGCCGTATATCCGTAGGCGAAGATGCCTTGAAGTCGCTTGGCGAAGATGCCAAGGGAGATGGTGAAGTCGTTGAGCGGTTGTTGGTGTAGAGCTCTTGACCTTCACGTTCTTGGTGGTGATGGTGTCGATGCCGATGTGACCTTGCCGGAGATGGTAGCTCGGAGGCATGTGCTCTTGAGCGTCTTCTCGAAGATGAGGAAGATCGCTTGTAGGACTTGATGAGGGATTGGATCTCCTCCATTTGAGCTTGCATCTTGGCGTCGAAGTTGTTGTTCGTGGCATCGAACTTGTCTTTGTTGTTGTAGACCGGAGGTGAAATGCCTTGCCTATCCATCACAAGACTCGAGCAAATATGAGTGGGAGAAAGAGAAGAACGATACCAAATGTACCTTGACCGATGTTGAAGATGGATCAATGATCACTCAATGTGTAACAAGGAAATAGCACAATTGGTACCAATTCTTGTCGGTTTCTCACACCTACACAAGTAAGGCTTATAGTGGAGCTCGGTGAGGATAGTGGCACAACAAATTTGATGCAAAATGTTAGCAAGAGTCAATAATGTTGAAAAAGATTCACAAATTCGCAAGTGAAACAAGTAGACCAATAGGAAAGAATGGCACACGGAAACACACACACGGATAGATAAATGGGGTCGTGCAACCAAGGAAATGAGCACAAAATGTGGAGTCCATGGAAAACGCTCGTGTTGCACAACTCAAGAGAGACGCTAGCACGATTGCTCAATAGGCGGATACGACACTTGTGCACAACCTATGATATGCAAAATGGATAAACTTCTATCCCAAGTATGCTATGTATGTATGGTTCCTGGTGTTTCTCTCAAGATGATCCAAGATGATCGGATATGAAAATCTTATATGCAATGTGGTATGATGCTATGGCACTTGCTTACAAGCTTCTTTGCTCTTCTCTTTTGCTTAAAAGCTTATTCTTTTTTTGTATGTATGGCCACTTTGCAAAATGCACAAACCAAGAAAGCAATAGTGTGTATGCGGGAACAAACTTGTGACACAAGAGATGATATGATACCAATATGGTATGTATGCTATGGGAAGTATGATCACTAATGTGCACAAGTAACGTTGCCGGTAATACTCAAATGGCTAGTCTCGATAGGCAAGTGACGCAAAATGGGCTAGGGGTTAACAATGCAATGTGCAAGGGAATATAAAATGGAGGGATACCACGATACCAAGATGATATGGAGGTTACCGTCCGAGGCGATGATGAGTGGCGGTGTTCTTGATGTAGATACCAAGATGATGGAGACTCATCCCTAAGTAGCCGAAACACCTTAGGAAACGGAAAAACCACAACTCAAAATCTCAAGGACAAAAGTCAAACGGTGGTAGTGGTTTTGCGGAAGCTCAATGGATTGCGGAAATGCAATGATGGGGTTTTGAAACGCAATGTGGAAAATGGAGGGTAAGGTGGTGAACTATACACGATGTCGGGGTTGGAAGCACGTCCCTAAGTAGCCGAAACACCTTAGGAGACACAACTCACAACACAAACAAAATTGGGTTAAGTTGGGTGGTGGAAGTGTATGGTGGGTAAGCCTATACGGAAGTTATGGTGGTGGTTGATGAAGAAACAATCGTCCCTAAGTAGATGAAACACCGTAAGAGACTCGAATCGCAACTCAAGCAACCACTAATGCTAAGGGGAACAAAATTGGTTAGGTTGCGGAAGTCGATGGTGGTTATGCGGAAGTTATGGTGGAAGCCCTAGGCAAAGATGCCAAAATGCCAAAACTTTGATGGAGTCAAATGGTGATGGGACCTATCTAGAGGGATAGAGGATGTCAATAGCTACTCACCGAGCTAAAGAACGCGAAAATCGGACTCCGGATGTGAAAGTTACGGTCAAAACGGTGAAACGGAAAAGCTGAAATGACAGGGGCCGGACATCCGGGGCTTTGGCCGGATTTCCGGGACCTGATGTCCAGAACCACGCGCGAAAATGCGCTCCAGGAGCTGGATGTCCGGGGCGCGGGCCGGATGTCCGGGGGGCCAGATGTCCGGGGCTACGGGCCGGATGTCCGGGCTTTGGCGAGGCGCCGGATGAACTCGAGGAACTCAATTTTGGGGCAGAAATTGATGATTTCAAGGGCAAAATTGGAGAGATTTCGTGGATGGAAACTGGGAAAAATTGGGGGAAAGCTAGATCCACAAGTAACAAAGCAAATCCATGGATCAAATTCAACAAAATATCATCAAACCAACAAATCATAAAAAAATTTGGGGCTATTTTTTGGTGGGGATTTTTGAATTTTGGGACAAAATCAACAAAACTAGGCTAGAAAACACAACGGGGAGGCTCCAAAATTGTGATCAACGTGGCTCATGATACCAAGATGATGTAGGGTGGAACCCTAGATGGCCGATCTTTCACGAAAGGAGCGGATCCCAACTAAGAACACGAAGAACACGAGGGGAAACACGAGGGGAAGACACGAGAGAATCACTCAAACCAACAAGAACAATCACACATGTGCTAGATCCTCGAAACACAAAGAGATACACGATCCAAATCCAACAAGGGACGATACATAGGTAACCGGTTCTTCTCCGAAAGGAGGTCTTGAAGGGGGCCACCCAAGAGGGGGTCTTGAATCCAACGTGGATCGTCTCCGAAGAGGGGCCGCAGTCTCTCTCGAGGAGGAGATCCGTATGGATGAGCAATGCTCTATCTCACATATGTGCTAAACCAATGCTAACCCTAGAATTGAGGAGGGGGTGGTCTATTTATAGTCTAAGTCACGAAAGGGTAAGTGGGAAAGGGATACATGGGCCTCTAGCCCGTGGCTGCGCGCAGGCAGGCGCCGGATGTCCGGGCTGGGGGCCGGATGTCCGGGGCTTCGCGAGGCGCCGGATGTCCGGGGCTCGGGCCGGATGTCCGGGCTGAAGTGGCCAAACTTCGGGTGCGTTCTGTCGTCGATGCCGGATTTCCGGGGGAAGGGCCGGATGTCCGGGCTTTGGCGAGGCGCCGGATGTCCGGCCGCTGATGTTGTTGGCCTTCTGTTGGTGCAGCTCCTTGGCGGCTGCACAGGCGCCGGATGTCCGGCCCTTGGCCCGGATGTCCGGCCGTTGTAGCTTCAGCAGCTCCGTCTTCTTCCGTCGTCGCTTCCAGGCTTCCCTCGCGGATGGTGTAGTTGTTCCTTGGCGCTTGCACTCCTCCTCGTCGTCCGTAGTGTTCCGACAATACCTATGCATGCACACAAGTGGAGTGTCAAGTAGTATACCATCCTCGAAGGGGTCAAGTGAGCACGTGTAAAGGAGAATATTTACCTTTGTGTATGTGAAGTAGATGTCGCACGTGTCACTTGCCAAACGAACTCTTGACATGGTGATGTCCATAGGATGCTCCGCATCAAGAATTTAGCTGAGTTCCTGAAGAAGCGAAAAGAGCAATCAGATGCTCTCTTCACCCAAGCCAAAGAAGAGATGGAAGAAGCCAGAAATAAGCTAGCAGAGGCAGAGCAGGCTAGGCGTCTCCTGCTATCTAAAACTGTTGTCAATACAAAATTTCCTTCATAATAGCTAGGTTCAAATGTTTATCCAGTCAGCATGCCTGTTGTGATGTTCGTGCATCTACTGATGTGGCACAAAATGTTTTTTTTCGGGTCATGTAATAACAGCAATTACTTTCCAAACAATAACAGACGAAGCATTGGACATGGTATAGTTCACGCGCAAGCCCGACATTCCAAGTTCAACTTCCACATCAAACTCATGTTCACAGATATCTGCACATTCATACATAATGTCCACAACCATGATTCACTTCAAAGCCAAAAAAATGTGAGGAGAGTTATAAATAAAGAAAATCCTCTACTAGTTCCTGCTACCAGTGCCAGCACAACAAGTCAAGACCATGCGTAAATTAATTATATTTTAGTCATTTTTTGTGTTCTAAAATGCCTGCCGGCTCGCGGAAGGACGTGTTGCTGGCACACGCACGGATTCAATGAAGGCAGGCGGGCAGTCTTAAGCTGGTTGCACGCGGCGAGCAGGCGTGCTCAGCTGGGCCTGCAGCGAGTGCGACCCTCTTGGCCGGCGCGCCGGTTCAATGCCTGCGCTATGAGAGGTCGCGTCCGTGTTAGAGCAATCACTCCCTCCCGTCCTTTTTTGTTTGGTTATAACAAAATCTCGTTTTCCATTCACATTTTACAAGTAAAATTCATGGACAAACTTTGACCCAAAGTACGATGGGGACTAGTAAACCAGAATGGAGGTAGTGGTTTTTTTAATCAAAGAAGGGTTTCCCCTTCCGATTTTCATTACTGAAAACCAGCATTTAAATCTAAACCATAGTATTTGCCCTAGAACTACCAGGTTCAACATCTCGCAACATAAACCCATACAACCTCCATCGCAAAAAAAACCATACAACCATACACCAAGGAGGTACGTAGTACTATGAATTCCATTTTCGCTCCATACCAATCGTTCTAAAAACTACTTACTACTTATAACGCGCCATTGAAAATCGGAACTCTTAACCCCGCTAAAAAACGATATTTTAAACGTGGCTACTCGATCTGTGGCAACTGGCGAGCCACCGCGCTCCAAGTCGTTCACCTGTGGTCCCGACCATCAACTCCTACGGATCAAATTATCACGCGAGCTGACTATTCCTACAAAGGTGCTCCACCACGTACCCGGTACCCGCGAATGCAGCAATCGTGCACCTAGGTTTTTAGGGTTTGTTTGTTAACGTCGCCTTTACGTAACACTCATGTGTGCGAGACAGTGAGAGGCCGACTGCGTGTGTACGCCTCTTCTCTTCGTATATGTACTCCACTGTTTGTCTGGTGTCCAAAAAATTATAATAACTACTAGCAATGTGCCAATGCGTTGCCACACAATCACAGTAGATTAATACATATGCACCGATTTGATAGAAAAAAGTCTAGTTTTGAAATACGTATATCACTAAAAATATGTTATGTTTCACTCAAAATATATTCCTTTGGCGGTTTTGATGAGATAAGGGAGGAATGTTGTTGGTTTCAAGATTCGAGAAGTGGTATATGTCTAATTTCTACTCTTACTAGCAAGATGCCCGTGCGTTGCACGGAACATCAAGATCTTGTGGGAGAAAAGGATGAACGAGGGAAGGCCTTATCTGCAAATGTGGTGAAGAGTGCGGGTAAATTGCCATATTTTCCTTCCTATCCGTCAGATATAAATCGGACGACCTACATTGTAGGATGGCAGGCCCACCATCATCACCAACTCTATTTTTTATTCCTACTCTTATAAAAAGCATTGTCGGTGATGATCGTGTGCCTGCCATCCTGCAATATAGGCCGTCTGATCTATATCTGACGGATAGGAAGGAAACTATGGCAATTTTGCAAAAAGATACGCACACCCCTCTCCACATTTGAAAATAAGGCCTTCCCTCGTTCATCCTTTTCTCCCACAAGATAAACTACTCATACAAATGCATCTTGATGTTCCGTGCAACGCATGGGCATCTTGCTAGTTGTTGCAAAAAGCCCATGTGTGTGTGAGAGAGAGGGAGAGTGGAGGAGGACGGAGTGCATGTGTGACAAAGACACAAGGAGTGTGTGTGCGATAGGTATCAGCTTAAAATGAGGCGATAGTGTGTGTGTGCATGATCGAGAGGGCGTGTCTCAAGAAGGGAAGAAAAATCTACATAGATACAAGGAGCGGGAGAGAGACATGTATGCGATGGTGGAAGCACGAGTGTGCGGGTGTATAAACCTATCTAGAGGCTAGCTAGTCGATAAATGTTTGTGAGAGAAATACGGGTCGGGGTGCGAAAGCGAGGGTTTTGTGTGGGTGAGAGAGAGACGGTAGTCGGGAAGGGGAGTGGAAGCAGGAGTTGTGTGTGTGTGTGTGTCTGTGAGAGAGAGAGAGAGGAGACGGTAGTCGGGGTTGTCTGATTGGTAAACAAATGAATAATGTCAGTCTGGGATGGAGACGAAAAGGAGACCGCAACAAATGTTGTGTCTACAGGAGAGAGAGAGAGAGAGTAATTTTAGTGGTATGAGTCATATGTAGAGACATATAGGGTGTGAGAGAGAATCCCATAGAGAGAAAGACAAAGTGAAAGACGAGTGGAGACTGTGTGTGTGGCGGTGAAAAAGAAAGCTTAGGTACCGAGTGATACCAGAGAACAGTAGAGACGTGAGAGATAATGAAAACCGTGTAATGTATAATGATAGGGAGAGTGTGACACTTCTCAAGGGAGACGTCGAGAGACCATGTTTGCGAGGATAGGAGAAACATGATGTGAGCGTGTGGGTGAGCTGGAGAAAAGAGAGTGATAGCTACCTGAAGGAGCATGCATGCGAGAGAGATGGGCGTGAAAGGAGTGAACAAAAAAGGGATTCAAATATTTGAATTCGAGATGATGATACATGTAATCCATACTCGAACCAAAATTGATGTATCAAACATACATACTCATATGAATTCACGCACATCTATGTTAGTTAATATGTAGATATTACTGATCCATACATTTTAGTAGAACATAATTTGGTTAATTTTTTTCGAATTTAACCTTAAGATTTCGATATCGTTGTATTTGTAAATCATATTATACATATAAAGGAGCAGAATTCTTTGTTGTGCTTTTGAAAGTATATATAAAAAAATGATGTATATAGAATGTAATTCCAATTGAAAATGGATCCCGCCCGAAAAAAAATAGAATACAAACAGGATTCGAATTGAGTTGGCACGGTAAACATGCACTCTGCAAAATTTGAGCGAAGCGGGGAAAGTCGCAGTAACCGCCCGAAACCAAAATCTGCGAGATGGAAATCACTACTGCCTATCCCTGCCACGCAAAGCCTATCTGCTGGATTTCTATAGGTTTCGATAGGGGTAGGTTTGTAATTTCACCCAAACGTGACGTAACCGCCTCTCACCCGGATTCATACACGGTGGGCGCCAAAACACAGTGTGTCCTCGGCCGAAATTGACTCCCTCCCCGATTCATATTCATACACGGTGGGCGCCAAAAACAAACTCTCGTCGGCAAATATTCGGTGTATGCGAGATTACCGTCCTATCCCCAACGGACTAATGTTGTTGTGATGTAGTAGAAATTTGAAACGGGGGCTAAGTTTGTAAATTTCCTCGCATTTGAGACAAGCGCGCCCTGAATACATGGTTCCCCCCTTCCTCTCTACCTCCCTTTTCCCCATTCGTACTCCGTGGGCACCAAAACACCCTCTCCACCCCACCCTCCTCCGTCCGCCGCCGTCCGCCACCCCATCCACCGCCGTCCTCATCCACCATGCCGGAGCTGATACCCCGATGCCGCCGTCCATTACAAGAGATCGACCTCTCTCATCCACGGCTTTGGACCGGGATCCTTGCATCCCGTCCTGTCGCTTCATCCCTGCCGTCGTCCACCTTACCGGCGCCGCTCCTACGACCGTCTCGTCCACCGCGCCCCGCCGCCACCGTCTACCCTCCTAGATCTGCTTCCACGCCACCGACAGCCATCGCTACCGCAGCACCGTCAAATTCTCAGCAGATGCATACACGGCGCCGCACCAGACGCGGTACTCTTTCGTATCTACTCAACTTATTTATCGCAGCAAGAAAATAGATCGCCACTGCTTTACTCTGATTTCTTGTCTTGGTTGCGAAGTTGCCTTTATCCGGTTTGCACCTTCAGATCCGCCATGGCACGCTCAACACTATAATCCCAATGCTTATGGTTTTCCCCTTTTATATTGCACACTAGTTAAATCACAGTAGACTAAATTTCAAAATTGGGTCAGTCGGTTTTTCAGAGCTCGCCGGAGTTCGCCGGTGCGATCGAAGGGGCTCGGGTGGTTGTGGGGCCTCGCCGAACGAAGAAAACTCGACGCGGGTGGGGGTTGGGGTGAGGGTAGGGGTGGGGGTGGCGGAGGAACACAGGCGGTGGGGGCCGGTGGTCCGGCCGACGGCCCGTGCGGTGTTCTGTATGGGAAGAATCAGAGACGAGGAAGAAGAAGGCTTAGGAGACGTAGGATCTTCATCCAACCGCCTGAAATGGTCGAGAGACAGCTGGGAGTTGCATTCTTAATGCGCTCTGGTTCATCATGTGTGGGCACTGCGCAACCAACATTTTATTATCCAAAATCTGCTTGCTCTTCTTTACCATGTTCCTCTTCCATTCTTCTTTAATATGTACTCTCTCCGTTCCTAAATACAAGTCTTTGTATAGATTCCACCATGGACTACATATGGAGCAAAATGAGTGAATCTACACTCTAAAATGTATCTGGATACATCTGTATGTGATCCATAGTGGAAATCTCTACCAAGACTTATATTTTGGAACGGAGGGAGTATGATAGTAGTACAGTATGTTCCTTGTACTGAAGATGAGCAGGGACATTTGCAGTGTAGAGGTCTATACGGTCGGTTGTGATGGACACTTTGAGCCTCTTTGATTCGTAGGATCTTGTAAACATAGGAATAGGATTTGTAGTGGCCTGCCCACTTGAATCCTATAAGAATAGCAAGGAAATGCGGGGAGCTGTGTCGCCTTTGAGAGTTACACTGATATTAACAGTACCACACCTTCACTTGAAGAGAGCTGGTATCCAAAGCCTTTCTAGCCATACCGGCAATACTAGCACATATATTCCAGCAAGTTCAACTTTGCTGATTTTACTCTGATGCTTAAGGTTTTCCTGTTATATCTACACTATGATCTGTGTAGCTGCTTTGTGTCGCACTAGCAGCAGTCCACTCTTGAAGCTAAACACTGCAATGACTTACAAAATTGGCACCAAGGCATTGAGTGCCATTCTGGATGCAATGAAACTCATACGCTCCCCACCTGTTGATTCTTGTTCAGAATATGATCCTAATGACTATTCTAACCTCGAGGAGTCAAAGGCAGATGGCCTGTCCTGTTCACCCATCAAGGTGCCTGTTCTAATTTGGCAATGTTTTATTGATTGCGGGTATCTTGCATATGTTGTCTTGCATTTCTTCTACTTTGTTGCACCGCCATCTGCTTAGTTTACTCATCATATATGTCGAGATGCCATGCCCATCCATTATCAATACATATTCCATCTGTCATCATACCATGTTTTTCCACTCAAATGATGTTCTTGTGCATCAGACATCAAAAAGGAAGAGGGTAATTGCCGAACCTGAAGGAGCACCAGCAAAGTCCTTGAAAAACGTGGTGGTGCCGGAGAAATCAGACAGCACCCCACTTATATTGGTTGTACAACCAGTGACACAAAACGTAGGACCGACTCCAGCAGACTGTACCCATACTTCACTGGCCACACCACTAGCCCCACCACACAGGACCTGCACTCCAGCAAAAGGTATACCGATTTCATTTGCCATAGCACCAGCTGTACCACAGAAAAATCCCACTCCAGCAAAAAGTACAGCAAGTCCACCGGCCGAAGACCTATCCCAAGTGCAGATACGGCCAATCCCTGCAGATTGGAACCCCATTCCATTTATTCCCAGTTTAAAAGACAATGCTTTCAATGTTGTTAGGGACTACGTGCATATATTCCCATCATGGGAAGATTATTGTGAAGACAAACACTATTTTCACATCTTCATGTCCAACTTACGTGTAAGTGCTATTATTCATGGTTATTATTTTCCTGTTTTCTGCTGATTGAACACATCAATGATTTACATTACATTGTTGTAACTAGGCGAGGGTCAATCTGGATAGTCATGACGAGCAAAGCTTGCTTGTGCTTTTCAAGGAAGCATTGCAGCAGTATCGATGTTACCTGAGGAAATCACACTTTGATGGCAAGTCTATAAACGAATTTCCGGTGAAGTCTCCTGTGCTAAATTTAGAAGACATTGAATGGAAAAACCTTGTTATGCACTGGTCTCGTTCCCAGGATGAGATACTGTCTATGAAATCACATGACAATTTGAACTTCTACTTTTCCGCATGTGCCTTACAGATCTTTTTTGCAGGAAATCTTCTCGAAGAAGAATTCCGGTTTGACAAGAACGACAGGATATCGCAAATAAGCTGCCCGCTGCTTCGCTCTTGTTAGTACCCGTTGTCCTGTATCACTGTACTTGCATACATACCTGGTTCATTATGTGACAGCAGTATGCATGATAGTTTGCTTATCAATTGTTCGCTCCAAATTATCTGATCTGTATGAATGGTTACATTAGTGTAGAATATATCCAATGCCAATGTTTTTTTAGCTCTGCATTGTTCTTGTAAGTACATGCTGTCCTTTATCAGTGTACTTATAATGACAGATAGTTGTTCATGTACCATCACTCTGCAGCTTATTTTCCTTTGCCCTCCATTTTCTACACATCAGATCTATATTTACTCTTACCATAAGGTTGGTACTGAAGAAGTTTAGCTGTGCATTGCTCTTGGCTGTACCTTTTGCCTGTATCGCTGCACTTACATTTATAGCTACTTGGTTATGTAGCATCACTCTTGATCTTATCTTAAATATTCTCCATTTTTTCGTATATTATCACATCTATATTTACTCTTAACAAAATGTAGAATAAAGGCAATGCTTTTGAAGAAGATTCTGTGGTAAACTTCTTGAATTGCCCCCCCCCATCAGCATGGACAAGGCCTTTATAGAGCCTGTCTTCACCAATAATGTAAGTTTGTCCATCTCAAGCCTTCAAACTTTGTTGTATATATTTGGTTAGGCATGACTGCAACAGCTGTTTATTTTTGGTGTTTGCATCAAATTGCTTGTTTAAAGTATATTATGTAGTTCATAAACAAAAGTTTGTCCTTTCTCAATTTAAGTTTTCAGTTGTACAACCAAGTTCCTTCTTCATACCATGTACATTAAACAATACAGAGCAAGTGATCTTCTTTTGCACTGCATGTATGCTTTTGTTCTTCATCCGTAATCCGGTGGTGTGGTGAACCTACCCACTACAGCACTATGTCATATTCTGCAATGTCTTAACTATGAACAATGTCATATCATTCTACTATTATTTAAACCGTCTCTTTATTTGCCAATCTGAAATGGTATAAATTGACAGCACACTAACCATTCATACTTATGAGTTCTTGATCTGTAATCTAGTGGTGTCGTGAAGCTGCCAACTCCTTCACAATGTCATTTCCTGCCATGTCTTGACCTGAACAATACCATATTGTGTTAATGCAATTTTAAACGGTGTCACTTTATTCGTCAGTAAGAAATGTGATGAATTGTCAGCACTGATACTTTTATGTGCAAAACCTGTCATCTGTCTGCTTGTTTATCTTTCAGAGTGAGGAAGATATAAGTGTTGAACAAGCGCAGTCTCATCATCTTGCTCAGCTGCTTGCGCTGCAGCTCCCCAGCAGGGCTAACCTTTCTTGAACTCTATTGAAGTGCTGTCGGTTTTGTATATTATTTTGTCGGCGTGTTTATTTGCACTGGTGGCGATCTTTGATGCCCAGTGTATGTAATCTGCTGTCTGCTTGTGCTTTATTATCATAGTGGCGAACTTTGATGCCCAGTGGATGTAATATGCCGTAATTTCTTTATTGTATAGTCTTGGTTTTTTCTTATTCACGATGCTGCAGTTATTTTACTGTATATATATCCTGTCTTCGCAGTAAACTGGCCAAACCGGAAAATTACGGTACATAATCGGGCCGTCATGCAATCACGATGTAGGTTGGGCCTGAAACATGCCGAACAGCTCACGGGCCGGCAGTAGCCCGAAATGAACCCCGGCCCATGATTGTGCGAATCAAATCACGGGCTTTTAACAGGCCAAAATTGTCTCGGTCCTTGTTTGGCCCAATCAGATATCGGCTGCGAGCAGGCCGGATGCAAACCGGGCCGTAGTTAGGCCCAACTATATGACGGGCTTTTAACAGGCTGAAATTAATATAGGGCCGAAATGTTAAACGGGCCCTTAACAGGCCAAAACTAATATCAGGCCGAATTACTAAGTGGGACTTTAGAAAGTGGGACCAAAAGCATAGTGTTCAGTTGACGGGCCGAATCTGATATGGGCCATAATTGAGCCCAAAGCCTCTTAAAGGGACGGACCTGATCTGGGCCGTAATTTAGCCCAGAACATGGTAGGCTTTTAACGGGCCGGATCTCATACGGGCCACTATTAGGCCCGGAGCGTGGCAGGCCATTAATGGACCGGATCAAATATGGGCCAGCATTTGGCCCAAAACATGGCAGCCAGTTAATGGGCCGGCCTACTAGGGTCCTCAAAATCTTGTGGGCCTACAGCTGGGCCGACCCATTAAAGTCGGCGAAATCTCGTGGGCATTTAGCTGGGCCGGCCCATTATGATCCGCAAGAATCTTGTGGGCCTTTACCTGGGCCGGCCCATTATGGCACACAAAAATCTTATGGGCCTTTACCTGGGACGGCCCATTATGGCCCGCAAAATCTTGTGGGCCTTTAGCTGGGCCAGCCCATTATGGTCCGCAAAATCTCGTGGGCCTTTAGCTGGGCCGGCCCATTATGGTCCGCAAAATCTTGTGGGCCTTCAGTTGGGCCGGCCCATTTAAACTTGATGGGTCGGTCCACGTGTCAACATATCATAGGCGCGTCTCGCGCATTGGATGAGTGACACCTGTGCCAACGCAGACCTGACACATGTCTCCTCCAGCCAATGATGATTTTACACGTGGAAAATCCCCATTGGTCGGGGCTGTTAACGGGTTATCGGATCCAAAACCCGACCCGATAGCTTAACGACGTTCCGTTACGGTGGATGCCACGTGTCGGTCACCCTTGACGAAAGCACTTCTGTGACGCGCGATTTATCGTCATGGAAGTGGACACTTCCGTGATGATAATTTTGGTAATGTCATGGAACACTTCTACGACAGCACAGGTATGACTATCTTGATTCTGTCATAAAATCGTCATGGATGTACATGCATGACAGAAAACGCGACCTACTATGACAAACACGTATCATCACGGAAGTGTATTTTTTTTTGTAGTGCATGCTCTCATGGGTACCACATCACAGTCAACATAATCAGCATATGTAGAGACAGTAAAATGCACACGAATAGCACGTGTTACCTTAACCTTGTCGCTGTTGTTGAACCATTAGATGTAGTAAGGATGTGGATGTGGTATTCTGGTGAGAGATAGCTTCTCCACCATCTCCATGCTAGCCAAATTGTTGCAGCTCCCTCCATCGATGATGACGCGAACAGAACGTTCCTTCACAACTCCCTTTGTATGGAACAAATTAGGCCTCTGATTTTGCTTAGCTTGTGTGACCTGAACACTCAAAACACGTTGAGCAACTAAACTTCCATACATGTCAGCATCTTCAGCAGCCATGTATTGCGTCTCATGATCAGAATCATCTCCACCGTGTTCTTCACCTGTAAGAAGAGCCAAAGTCTCCTCATCATAGTCACTAGCAGACTCATACCCACCATCCTCAGTAGCAATCATCACACGCTGAGATTTGCATTCTCTCGCATAATGACCTCTTCCCTTACAAAGATGACAAATAATATCACTTGTGTGCCCTGTTGATGCCATGGAAGAAGAAGTGTTCTATGTAGGCCCGGCAGGTGTGCTCTTGGCGGATAGTGGTGGTTGTGCCTGCTTTCTTGTATCATGGCTCAAGGTGGCAGCAGATGGAGGTGCCGGTGCCGTAGAATCTGTGGAAGTAGAGGATGCACACGGTGCCCATGATGAAGGTCGACCTGCAAAAAAGTTAGTTCGCGCCAATGCTTGTCGATCCTGCACTTCACATTCAGCTTTAAAAGCAAGATGGAATAAACGAGTGATATTATTATACTCCTTATACTCTAGAATGGTCAGAATCTCTCTATTTAATCCACCCATAAAACATGCAAGCATAGCTTCATTATCCTCAACAATACCACATCTAATCATGCCAGTTTGTAATTCCTGATAATATTCATCTATAGAATTTTTCCCTTGTCTTAAGCGCTGCAACATTTGAAGTAATTCACATTGATAATATGGTGGAACCCAACGAGTACACATAGCAGTTTTCAAAGCAGCCCAAGTAGCTGGAATAGGATATAATCTACAATGTTCAGACCACCAAACAGAAGCAAAACTAGTGAATTCACAAACAGCAGCAGCAACACGTCTTTCCTCAGGATATTGTAAGCATGTGAAATGCTGTTCAGTTTCTAACTCCCAAGTTAGATATACATCAGGAATGTATCTACCCTCAAATGGTGGAATATTCAATTTTGGTTTAGGAATATGGTCATAATCTCGTACCTGAGGTGGTGCTGCAGCCCTACTGTTGCGATTATATGCATTAGGTCGACCTGGTGCTGGTGATGTTGGTGGTTGCACGTAGCTTTGATTTTGATCAACCTCATCCTCGTAATAGCCTCCACCTCTACAGTAGCAGCACAAGCTACAGAAGCATCAACAGCAGTAGCAGCGGCACCAGAATTTTGTCCAGGCTCAAGAGGAACACGACCCGCTCGGTGGAGGGCTGTTTTGTGACGTGGAGGTGGTTGTTGTTGTTGTCGTTGCAATGGTGCAGTAAAGGCAGTAGGTGGAGGTAGACGCGCAAGCACTTCAGCAAACTTGGCATCCAACTTGTTCTCAATTGTCTTCTCAACGTCATCGATCCTCGCTAATGCCTTGCCAAAACTGGCCATCAAGTCTTCTACCTGTTGACCCAACATTGCCTAGAATTTATCATGGAGCTCCTTGTTTGTCATGTTCTCCCAGTCCAGCTCATCCACTTGTGATCCTGGCATGGTTAGCAGCAAGAGAAAAACACAAGAATATGTCCTACAGACTACTAGGAAGTGATGATGGTGTTGTGGAAAGTCACAAATCCGTCAAGCAAACCTCAAATTCTTACCAGTTCTTACCAAGCAGCAGGTGGTAATCAGCAACTGTTGTAGTCAAAACTCTCAAAACTTGGATGAAGCGATTACCAGGGAGAGTCAAACACACGACGTAGATGTATGTGGAGCTGGGAAGGCTTCTAATGTGGTAGCAAAAAGTGTCAGCAATAATCAATTCAGAGATGCAAAGTTGAATAAACGCTCAACGACGGTACTGTGCTGGTCCTAGGCTAGACCGTGCTAGAGACGCGAGCCTAGAACACTAACAAAATCACAGCGCTACACGTAAACTAGGGAGGAGCACACTCTCGATCTCTTTTTGTCACTTTTTGCACTTTTTCCTCTCTTTTTTTGCTCCAATTTTTTTTGAAAAAGTCTATAAATGGTCTAAAAACTGCCTAGCCAGAATTTTCCAGACTTAGTTTTTTTGAAAATGGAACTATTTTTCTAATACGGGTAGCACGAAAGTTGGGGAGTCCGACTTGGTCACGACTCGGAGTATGGCGTGATCTGCAAATAGAAAACAAAGGAACAAATTCTGGATCCGGACTAGGACTGGTGGCGGAGATGAATCTGGTGGAAACTCGGACTGGTGGCGGATATATGTAGGACGGTGGAACATGGACTGGTGGCGAATCTGTGATGGAGCTGGACTCAGATTATCGTGATGGCGGTGGATATGTGGTATATGGTAGCGGTGATGATGATGGTGGTATATGGCAGCGGTGATGACGATGGTGGTATATGTTAGCGGTGAAGATGATGGTGGTATATGACAGAGGTGATGATGATGGTGGTATATGGCAGTGGTGATGACGATGGTGCGGCGACGGCATGACAACTTGTGAACAGAACTCGAAACTCTAAAGGACTAGACACTAAGACCAGCAACTAGACACGACGGTGCAACCGCAAATTCAACAATGCAAAACCCTAACAAGACTATGCAAAGGATTAGATTGGTTCGGATATGATTAACTAACCCTAATTTTTTCTGGCTTTTTCGTGGACTGTAGGTATGAAGAGCAAACTCGATCTAAACTACGAAAAACTGTAAAATTTCACCGAGCAACCTAGAAATCTGATACCACTTGATAAAGGCAAAGGTGTTGAGGGAGTCCTGGACTAAGGGGTCATGTCGGTGTACAAAAGGAGGGGCGCACTTTTGTACCCCTTTACCTGTGCACGGGCAGTCGGAGCCGCGCCCACGGTCACACGAAGCAGAACAGGGGAGGTGAGCCAAGGTAAGACCGAAGCCCAAGATAACCAGAGCAACGCCAAGGCCAAGACCACAAAGAGCAGAGGGACGAAGCAGGTTCCCCCGGCAAGACCCTTGCCAGGGCAGCCTCAGCAGCCCCGGCAAGACCCTTGCCGGGGCAGCTCGCCCCACACCAACACGGCGAGCCACCCTTGAGCCCACGGTCTCCAACATCACGTTGGGCCAGGGCTCGGGAGGCACCTCCATGGTGGCATGGAGATCTTTGTGAAGACAAGGAACACCCAAGATCAGATGAGGATTAGAAGACGACGATCCACGGCAAGATCCTTGCCGAGGAAAGCCACGAGACCCCCGGCAAGATCCTTGCCGGGGACGACAGCGCGCCACGGCAAGACCCTTGCCGGGACACCCGGCAAGGCCCTCGCCAAAGACGACAGCAGGGCCACTGCCAGGCCCGCGCCAACCAAGTTTCCAGCGTCATTCACATGCAGCTGCCAGCCCAACCAGCTGGGCGGGCACCTGCGTGGCAACATGCAGCTCCCAGGCCAACTCATCAAGCGCCTGCGTGGTGGCATGCAGATCTTCGTGGAGGCTCCACCACCGCGCCACCTCAGCTGCCTGCCTGCCTACGTGGTGCCGCATGCGTCGCTGGCCAGGGCGCGTGTCGAAGCAAGGAGGAGCGGCGACGGACGGGACGGGCCTCGCCCCCGTCCCAATAAAGCAAGGGGACACCTAAGCTACGCATTAAATGCTTCTTGTCCTGTAATACGAGAGATAAGCTCATAGCACTGTGCGCCTTTCCACCTCCTGTGTGCCACTGTGGCAACCCCTTTCGACTATAAAAGGGGGCCCATGGCATACTGGAGAAGGATTCGGCTCTTTGGAACCACGCACTCACCACAGCTAGTTCGGGAGCTCGAGAACTCTCTGAAATACACCCACCAAAGCAGGACTAGGGTTTTACGCATCCTCGCGGCCCGAACCTGGGTAAACGATCCTTGTGCTGGTTACTAATCCTGCTCTTCTCGCAACCCTGCGCGCCGGCAAGCGTAGTAGGGATTCTTGTGATCCCATAGGTGTCGTTTTCCCCGACATCTTTGGCGCGCCAGGTAGGGGGGAGCAATTGTGAGAATCTGGTCTAGTAGTTAGCCTAGCAGTTCTTCGTCGCCATGGTACCTAAGAAGAAGACGGCCACGGCGATCGGCTCGTTGGGAGCCGAACGACCCGTGCCAGTGCAGACGAGCAGTGGACCGGTTGCGGATAGGACCCGGGCCGCGGTCCGCGAGCACCAGCATCGCCCTGGCAGTCAGAGCCTGGCGAGCGGCGTCGTTCATGCTCCAGACGACCGGCCGCACGTGCCAGATCCAGAGACGGAGCTGGGCCCCCCGCAGGCGGCGCGGGGCCCTCCAGGGGTGTTGTTGTGCCACCTCCGGGCGGCGTAGCGACCTCCAAGACGCCCACACCAGCGGCCACTGCGCGCTCTTCCCATGGTGTGCGCGCCGAGCAGCGTCACCACGCTGGTGACCCTGGGCACCGCCGTGGGAAGAGCCCTGTGCATCATCCGCGAGATGAAGGGGTTCAGCATGCCCGCCGAAGTGCTGGCGAAAATGGCACGCAGCCGATGGGTCGTAACGGAGCTCCTTCTAACATAGTTAGAAGTCGAAGCACGCCGTGATCCACGCAGCTGTCGCCGCCGCCCACGCCAGCGGAAGCTTTGGCGCTTGCGCAGCTACTCCTCGACTTCCCTCCTGCTGCGGAGAAGCTCGACGAGTGGAGGGCCACCATCCGGAGCCTCGTCGCCGTCGCCAACGAAGACGATCCGCGACCGGCGGGGCCCTCGGGTCGGCGCTCCACCAAGTCACCACATGCTGGCGCTGGGAGGACCGGGGGAGCTGCGGCCACGGTGCACTCTCCTCCTCCTCGCCAGCCGCCGCGGGCGTCTGCCCGTCGTGACGACGCTTGTGATAACATCTCTATAGCATCGCCCGAGCCGTGGTCCCACCGCGACCAGCGCCAAGTTCTTCGAGAACGAGCTCACGAAGATGCTCGGACCACCATCGCACGCCGGCGCGATACACGCCACCAGTCGGACAAGCGGGCGGGACCCGCTTTGGACCACCCAGCACTGGGGGGCTCTGGCGGCCTACCTTACGAGGTGGGCTGCCCGGCCTTCACCCGTGAGCTGCGGCAGTTCCAGTGGCCATCCCACCGCACGTTCAAGCCCGGCGTCGGCGAGAAGTACACTGGCAAGACCCATCCGTCCGAGTTCCTTAGCATCTACACCATCGCGATGCAGGCTGCTGGAGCTCGTGACGACAAGGTGCTTACCAACTACTTCCCGGTGGCACTGATGCCCAATGTTATGTCTTGGTTGATGCACTTGCCGGCGGATTCCATTTCTTCTTGGTCAGACCTGTGCCATGAGTTCGTTGGCGCCTTCACAGGAGGCCACCAAGCTCATGGCCAGGCCAGTGATTTGCATATCATTCCCCAGAAGGAAGGGGAAACCCTGCGCAAGTACATCCAGAGATTCAACCGGGTGCAGTACAACATCCCCGACGTTCATCCCACTGCTGTGGTCAGCGCGTTCCATCAGAACGTGCGCAACCGCAAGATGCGTGAAGAGCTGGCGATGACCAAGGTTAAGGATGTGGCCGAGCTCTACGTTCTGGCCGATAGGTGCGCCCGGGCCGAAGAGGAAAGGAAGTACCCCGGCGAAGACGCCGGCGCGGAAACCGACACTACTGACGAAGGTGCTGCCACCCCGATGAAGAAGGGCCGGCGTCGCAACAGGAAACGCAAGGGCAAGGCCGTAGTTGCCGTCGAGGGGTCTGACGACACCGGCGCTGCCAAGAAGGTCAGGGTAGACGGCCCCGGCAAGGAGATTGCCGGGTGCGCCGCTTGCCGGGCCTTAGCAGCTGCCGACAAGCCAGGAAGCTCCGGCAAGCAATACTGCAAGATCCACCGCACCAAGGGCCACGACCTCCAGAACTGCCGACAAGTCGAGCTGCTTGCTGAGAAGCAAAAAGCTGAGTAAGAGAGGTAGGACAAGGAGAAGGACCAGGATGGTGCCGAGGGATCCGGCAAGAAGCGTGGCAGCCAAGGAGGCCGCCGCGGCAAGGACAACCAGCAAGAGAGGCCCGCCCGGGGCCATGAGAAGAAACAAGAAGACGATGATCACGACGAGGACGGCGAGTCCGGTGAGCAAGAGTTCCATAAGGCTACGGAGGCCATGTGCGTCGATGGTGGCGCCTCGTTGCATACTTCTCACCGCTAGCTTAAACAGTGGGCGCGTGAGATTATAGCAGCGGAGCCGTTGTTCGACGCTCAGAAGCCGCTGAAGTGGTCCAGCACGCCCCTCATCTTTGACGCCAGGGACCACCCTGACCGCACAACCGCGGTCGGGTGTTTGCCATTGTTGGTCTCGCCAATGATACGCAACCTCAACGTGAACAAGATGTTGGTTGACGACGGGGCTGGCCTGAACTTGATCTCGCCTGTCGTGATCAAAAGGCTGCAAATTCCTGATGGAGACCTCGAGGAAACGGGCACATTTCAAGGGGTCAATCCGGGGAGGAGCCAGCCAAAGGGGAAGGTCACGCTACATGTGACGTTTGGAGGAGAGTTGAACTACAGAACGGAGAGGATCATCTTCGACGTGGCCGAGATCCCCTTGCCCTATAACGGGATCCTCGGCCGCCCGGCACTAGCCAAGTTCATGGCGGCATCACACTACGCCTACAACATGCTAAAGATGCCCAGGCCGTTGACCATCATCTCTGTCCCCTCCGACAGGAAGGACGCGCTGATCTGCGCCGACCAACTCTACCGGGAAGTAGTTGCAGCAGCCACCGTCAAGGCACCTGCTCCTGCCGCTGAAGGCCCGGGAGGGAAGAAGAAGCCCAGCAAGGCCTCTCGCACCCACTCCGGCAAGCGCACCTCCTCGGAGTGTTGTGCTACCGTCGAGGACGTGCCAGAGAGCTCTACCGACAAGAGCAAGAAATCCAGAGCTGAGTCGCCGCAGACCAAGAAGGTGCCCGTCAGGGAGGATGGCACGAGAGGGGCCTTCACCATAGGCTCCACCCCCGACAGCAAATAGGAAGGCGCGCTCATCACCTTCCTGCGGGCGAATGTCGACGTGTTTGCATGGCAAGCATCCGACATCCCCGGTGTTCCCAGGGAGGTGATTGAGCACCACCTAGCTGTCTGTCCTCATGCGCGGCCTGTCAAGCAGAAGGTCAGAAAGCAGGCTCTGGAGAGGCAGGAATTCATCACAGAGGAGATCAGGAAGTTGGAAGCGGCAGGTTTGGTGAGAGGAGTGCTCCACCCGACGTGGTTGGCCAATCCGGTAGTGGTGCGCAAGGCGAATGGGAAGTGGAGGCTGTGTACTGATTACACAGATATCAATAAGGCTTGTCCTAAGGACCCCTTCCCGTTGCCGCACATCGACCAGATTGTTGACTCCACAGCCGGGTGTGATCTGTTCTCATTCCTCGACGCCTACTCCGCCTACCACCAAATCTTCATGACGAGAGAGGATGAAGAAAAGACAGCATTCATCACCCCATGTGGTACGTATTGCTTTTTACGGATGCCTTTCGGGTTGAAGAGTGCTGGCTTGACGTTTGCAAGAGCTGTCCAAATTGGTTTTGAACCTCAGCTCCATAGAAATATGGAGGCATACATGGATGACATAGTGGTCAAAACCAAGGATGGGCCAACTCTTGTGCAAGATCTGGAAAAGACATTTGCCAACCTGCGCAAGATCAACCTCAAGCTGAACCCTGAGAAGTGTGTCTTCGGCGTTCTGTCCGGCAAGCTTCTCGGGTTCTTTGTGTCACAGCGCGGGATCGAGGCAAACCCAGACAAAATCAAGGCTACTGAGCAGATTGAGGCGCCCAAGCGGATCAAGGATGTGCGTCAGCTCACGGGCCGCGTCGCCGCCATGAGCCGATTCATCTGCAAGTCTGCCGAGCGCGCCCTCCCTTTCTTCAAAATCTTGAAGAAGGCAGGCCCAATGGAGTGGACCCTAGAAGCCGAGGCAGCATTGCAGGATCTGAAGAAATACCTTTCCTCCACGCCAATACTGGTTGCGCCTAAACCACAAGAGCCATTGCTGCTGTATCTCGCGGCGACGAATCAAGTGGTCAGCACCGCACTGGTGGCGCAGAGGTCGATGAGGAGGCAGTGACGGCGATAGAACCAGCGGATGGCAAGCCCAAGATTCCCCCGACAGGGCCTAGTGCCGGCAAGGCGAGGCCCCCAGCAGAGTCTGATGCCACCAAGGCAGTGCCCGCGCGGTCGAGTGAGGTGGTGTGAAAGAAGAAGATGATGCAGCACCCGGTTTACTTTGTCAGCTCCCTCTTGCAGGGGGCTAGGTCGAGGTATTCCGGTGTGCAAAAATTGCTCTTCGGCCTCCTTATGGCCTCGAGGAAGCTGCGTCATTACTTCTAAGCCCACGAGATCACTGTCGTCACCCGCCTCCCATTGCAGCGGATACTGCATAATCCAGATGCAACCGGAAGGATTGTGGAATGGGCGTTGGAGTTATCAAGTTTTGGTTTGAAGTTTGAAAGTACCTCGACAATCCAGAGCAGAGTCTTGGCGGAGTTCATTGCAGAATGGACCTCGACGCCTGACGAAGAAATCCAGGGGACCACTCTCCCCGGCAAGGAAGCGGACCGCGACTGGATCATGTACTTTGATGGGGCTTTCTCGCTGCAAGGCGCCGGTGCCGGTGTGCTGCTCGTCGCACCCACCGGAGAGCACCTCAAGTACGTGATCCAGATGCACTTCCCCAGGGAGATGTCCACCAACAACACTGCTGAGTACGAGGGATTGCTCGCCGGTCTCAGAATCGCAGCAGACCTCGGGGTTAAGAAGCTCATCATCAGGGGTGACTCGCAGCTCGTTGTCAGACAGGTCAACAAGGATTATCAGAGCCCATTGATGGAGGCTTACATAGATGAGGTGAGGAAGCTGGAGGAACGCTTTGACGGTATCCAAGCGGAGCACGTCCCCCGAATGGAGAACGACATCGCCGATTACCTGTCGAAGCGTGCCGCATTCAAGCTACCTGTGGAACCAGGTACCTTTTTGCTCCGGTTAACTCAACCATCCGTCGAACCGTCAACAGGGCAGAACAAGCGGAGGAAGTCAGGTCCTGGCAAGTACTTTCCTACCGAGCCCCCTGGGGCTGCCGGCAAGTGTGCTGCCGCGGACGCTGAGCCTGCCCAAGAGCAACTGGCTCCGGCAGGGCGTCAAGCCCGGGACGTAGAGACAGCCGCTCCCATGGTGGAAGAGATGCCTTTGGTCCTTGCCGTCGAGCCCCAGGCTCCGGCATGGGCGCATCATACCGTCCAATTCCTCCAAACAGGGGAGCTTCCTGAGGAGCAGGAAGAAGCGGAGAAAGTAGCCCGTCGGTCCGCCCTGTACCAGTTCATGGATGACGTCCTGTACAGGAGAAGGCCGAACGGCGTGAAATTGAAGTGCATCCCCCGGCAAGGTTTCTTCTGGCCCACCGCCCTCCAGGATGCGACGGCACTAGTAACCAAGTGTGAAGCGTGTCAGTTCCATTCTAAGAAGCTTCATCAACCAGCTCAAGCCCTTCAAACAATCCCTCTCTCCTGGACATTCTCGGTCTTGGGGCTCGACATACTGGGCCCTTTCCCTCGTGTTGTCGGGGGCTTTGAGTACTTGTACGTTGCAATCGACAAGTTCACAAAGTGGCCGAAGGTGGAAGCAGTGAGAAAGGTGACTGCTCAGTCAGCTGTCAAGTTTTTCAAGGGACTGGTCTGCCGTTTTGGTGTGCCAAACAGAGTCATCACCGACAACGGCACGCAGTTCACAAGCCACACCTTCATGCAATACATCCAAGACCTCGGCAGCAAGGTCTGTTTTGCTTCCGTGGCACACCCACGGAGCAACGGCCAAGCAGAGAGGGCAAATGCTGAAGTGTTGTGAGGCCTAAGAACAAAGACTTTTGACAAGCTGCGCAAGAGCGGAAGGCGCTGGATTGATGAATTGCCCGCGGTTCTTTGGTCGATCAGGACGACGCCAAATCGAGCCACCGGCCAGACACCCTTTGCCCTAGTATATGGGGCGGAGGCAGTTCTCCCCACGGAACTCATATACGGGTCACCTCGAGTGCTCGCTTATGATGAGCTTGAGCAAGAGCAGTTGCGTCAAGATGACGCGACGCTCCTTGAGACGCTCCTTGAGGAAGATCGTCTTCGGGCGGCTGTGAGAGCAGCACGCTACCAGCAAGAATTGCGCCGCTACCATAGCCGCAAGGTTCATGCTCGATGCTTTGAGGAAGGCGACCTTGTTCTTCGGCGCATTCAGTCGGCCAAGAATTCCAACAAGTTGACGCCAAAGTGGGAAGGCCCTTATTGGGTAATACGAGTCACCAGGCCCGGCGCAGTCCGCCTGGAGACCAAAGATGCTGTCCCAGTGAGCAACTCCTGGAACAGCGAGCATCTTCGCAAGTTTTACCCATAAGGCGCGGCTTGTCGGGCCTCCCGGCAAGCCACCTTTTGTACAAGCTTTGCCAGCAAGGCATGTAACCCTTTGTACGAAGCCAGGCGCAGACCGTGAGCATAAATAAATGAAGCGCTGGCGCCCTAAGTTATAGCATGCATGCTAGGTCGAGTCTCTTCCTTGGTTAGGGTTGATAGTGCTTAGCAGCGACTAACCCCTAGCCTAGAGGTCGAGTGCGCGTCTATCTGTTTCTTTTCTGTCCCCCTTTGGTTCGCAGGGCACATGAGCACTTCTGCTGAGCTACTTGGCAGAAAGGAAACGGACCGGCGTCCCGACCCCGGCAAACCAGAGTTGCCGGGGGCTGCAAGCACAAGGATCCAACCGCGGCAAGACAAGGTTGCCGGGGGCTGCAGATCCAGATAAGTCTTTCATCCTCTATCATGCATTTCGGAACGGAACTGGGATATGTGAAAACTCGTTTTATTTCTAGGCCACTGTGCTCCCCTTTTCTATACCCAAGGATTATCTCCTGGGCCCAGATTTGGTTGTAGTCGTAGTGGCAAGGAAGTAGAACGAGGATCCTAAGCCCGCTTCATCCCTGCCTCCGCCAAGGGCGCGAGAATGGTTGAGCGAAGTAGGGGGACGGCAAGGCCTGTTGCCGGGTGAAAACGTTTATCTTAAATTGTAACAAGGATTCGTTCCTTGTCGCGAGGTCTGCCCACGAACGAAAAACCTGGCAAACATCCCTTTTTCATTAAAAGCATCCCACACAGGTACAGTCCGTACGGAATGAAAAACATGAACAAGGGGGATTACAAGCTTTAAATTTAAACAAGGCCCGAAGGCTTACAGATTAAAAAAGAGATAAGATGCCAGTGATCCCTTTCTTGTCCCTCTCCTCAGGAGGCAGGTCAAGGAGGCGGGAGGGCAAAAGGGGCACCTAGGCGAGCTACGAGCAGCAGAAAGCACCAAGAGAACACCTCGGTGGCCGCCCACGGGTGGGCCGGTGATGACGGTGCCGGGAAAGGAGCTGGAAGACGAGGCGGCAGGACCGGCAGTACGCGACGAAGGCGTCGGTGCCCGCGTACTCCGAGTTGACGGCCTTGCCACCCACCCTCTTCCTCTTCTGCAACCTCCCAACGCCAGCCGCCCAAGGAGACGACCCCGAGAAGTTCAAGGAGCTGGCCCCACCCCCGGCAAAACTCTGCCGGAGGAGCGGCCATGTGCAGATGTTGCTGCTGCCGCACCCGCCCAGGCGGGAGGCGTCCGACGCCTAGTCGGACTCATCCCCATCATCTGCCCCGCTGTCCTCCTGATCACTTTCGCTCGAGGAAGAGCTTCCATCGTCGGAATCTCCGTCGGAGGAGCTCTCCACGCAGCACTTCAGGCGAGTCCCGAAGTCTCCAAAGACCTTGACGGAGAGCAGGCCGTCCTCCATTAATTTGAAGTAGAGGACGTGCCCCGTCGTCAGGCTGTGGATGTGGGCGAACATCTTCCATCCACGATGGAGGTACATGACCCGAGGAGCCGGGAAGTCGACGTCGACCCGCATGCCCCCATTCCCACAACCCCTCATGTGCAATCTGAGGGATTGGGGCGGGTCACGCTCCATCTCCCGAGCAAACGGGGCGGGAAGACGAAGACGGCGACACGGAGGCCGGCGCAGCCTGATGAAGAACTCGCGGGGCTGGTCTCCAACATGGCCTTCCATCGGGAAAGGCATCATTGGCGGTGGCGAAGCCGGCGCGCCGCCCCGTCCTCCTCTTCCCCGAGCACTACGACCTCTGCCCCGACCTCGCCCACGGCCTCGCTCCCTCCCCCTTCCCCTCGCGGCCGGTTCCACCACCGCGGGCTCAGGAGGAGGAGGGACGCGCTGCCGAGCGGCGACCCTCGCCGCCACCATCGAGGGACCAGGGTTCCCCTTCTCCATGGCGAGTGAAAGGGAGAAGCAGAAGCGAGAGGAGATAGATGACAGAAGATGTGCGGGACGCCATCCCCCTTCCCCCTCTTTATAAAGGGGCGGGGTCGGGGCTCGGCCGCCCCGCTCGGCCAATCCAGCCACCAGAGGCGCAGGGAATCGGGACCGACCCGCTGCCCCAACCAACGACGGCCCGGTTTCTCGCCTCCACCGCTTGCCACCGCAGGCGCATGAAGGACGCGTGGCGGACGTGCAGAGCCAAGGGGACGGGTGAAGCGACCTCTCCCCACCCCGTGATCGTGGGGAGTGGACGCCTCGAAGACCGCGACCCGGCCCCATTCAGTAAATGAGCCGCGCCTCCACGCCTCCCTCTTTTTACGGGGAAGGCGCGAGCCGCCTCTTTACTACGATGTGACGCATGCGTTTGGAAACCGCCCCACGCATGCCGCCCACGTCACGCGCACCACTCCACGCCATGCCGCGCCGCGCGCGCGGGTCGTGGGAAGCCCAGGGCGAGAAAAGTTTTACCACGGTAAAAACCGCCCCGCCTGCCCGCGCACCATTTTGGGCCTGGCCCAACAACGTGTCGCGCTTATGTGTGGCCCAGGCCCGGGGGCTCCTGTCGGTGTACAAAAGGAGGGGCGCACTTTTGTACCCCTTTACCTGTGCACGGGCAGTCGGAGCCGCGCCCACGGTCACACCAAGAAGAATAGGGGAGGTGAGCCAAGGTAAGACCAAAGCCCAAGATAACCAGAGCAACGCCAAGGCCAAGACCACAAAGAGCAGAGGGACGAAGCAGGTTCCCCCGGCAAGACCCTTGCCGGGGAAGCTCCCCCAGACCAATAGAGCGAGCCACCGTTGAGCCCACGGTCTCCAACATCACGTTGGGCCAGGGCTCGGGAGGCACCTCCATGGTGGCATGCAGATCTTTGTGAAGATAAGGAACACCCAAGATCAGATGAGGATTAGAAGACGACGATCCACGGCAAGATCCTTGCCGAGGAAAGCCACGAGACCCCCAGCAAGATCCTTGCCGGGGACGACAACGTGCCACGGCAAGACCCTTGTCGGGCCACCCGGCAAGGCCCTCACCAAAGATGACAGCAGGGCCACTGCCAGGCCCGCGCCAACCAAGTTTCCACCACCGTTCACATGCAACTGCCAGCCCAACCAGCTGGGCGGGCACCTGCGTGGCAACATGCAGCTCCCAGGCCAACTCATCAACCAACTGTGTGGCGGCATGCAGATCTTCGTGGAGGCTCCACCACCGCGCCACCTCAGCTGCCTGCCTGCCTACGTGGCGCCGCATGCGTCGCTGGCCAGGGCGCGTGTTGAAGCAAGGAGGAGCGGCGACGGACGGGACGGGCCTCGCCCCCGTCCCCAATAAAGCAAGGGGACACCTAAGCTACACATTAAATGCATCTTGTCCTGTAATACGAGCGATAAGCTCATAGCACTGTGCGCCTTTCCACCTCCTGTGCCACTGTGGCAACCCCTTTCGACTATAAAAGGAGGCCCATGGCATACTGGAGAAGGATTCGGCTCTTTGGAACCACGCACTCACCACAGCTAGTTCGAGAGCTCAAGAACTCTCTAAAATACACCCACCAAAGCAGGACTAGGGTTTTACGCATCCTCGCGGCCCGAACCTGGGTAAACAATCCTTGTGCTGGTTACTAATCCTGCTCTTCTCGCAACCCTGCGCCCCGGCAACCATAGTAGGGATTCTTGTGATCCCATAGGTGTCGTTTTCCCTGACAGGTGCTCGGGCGTCCGGCCTGTTATTCATGGGGCCGTACTGATGGGCTGTGAAGATATGAAGGCCGAAGACTATACCCGTGTCCGGATTGGACTTTCCTTGGCGTGGAAGGCAAGCTAGGCGACCAACTATGAAGATTCCTTCTTATGTAACCGACCCCATGTAACCATAGATCTCTCCGGTGTCTATATAAACCGGAGAGCGTAGTCCGGATAGGCGGATATACATTACCATATTCACATAGGCTAGACTTCTAGGGTTTAGCCATTACGGTCTCGTGGTAGATCAACTCTTGTAACACTCATATTTATCAAGATCAATCAAGCAGGAAGTAGGGTATTACCTCCATAGAGAGGGCCAGAACCTGGGTAAACATCGTGTCCCCGATCCTAGATGCACAGTTCGGGACCCCCTACCCGAGATCCGCCGGTTTTGACACCGACATTGGTGCTTTCATTGAGAGTTCCACTGTGCCGTCGCCAAAAGGATTGATGGCTCCTTAAATCGTCGATAGAGGCGCTGTCCAAGGAGAAACCTTCCTCCCCGGACAGATTTTTGTGTTCGGCGGCCTCGTACTGCGGGCCAACTCACTCGGCCATCTAGAGCAGGTCGATAGCTACGCCCCTGGCCATCAGGTCAGATTTGGAAGCTTGAACTACACCACGGATACCCGTGGAGACTTGATCTTCAGTGGGTTTGAGACCGCAGTGATTGCTCTCCCTCGCCCCGATGAACATGACTTACATCTGTTATCGGATTACATCCAGGAGATGGATCCTGTTGCTGCAACGGCCTTAGAACCGAAGCAGATCGTGCCCTCCGAGGCCACAAAGTCCGCGGCGTTGGAGCCACACACGGACTCGACATCCTGCAATGTTTGCGTCAATGGAACTCCGGACTCGTCTCCGGCTATAAGTTCCGGACCAGGTACGCCTGTGGACACCGAGTCGGATCGGTTATCGATTTTTGAATTTAGCGCCGCAGACATCTTCCAGCAATTACCTTTGGGTGACGTGCTAAACTCTTTAAAGAACTTGTCCTTGGAGGAGGAATCACAGCCGAACTATGTTCGGTTCGAGCTAGAGGCGGATGATGAGGAATTTTGCTTCCCACCCGCCACCCACTTCATAGCCACTGTCGATGACTTAACCGACGTGCTTGATTATGGCTCCGAAGACATCGACGGTATGGACGACGATGCCGACAAGGAGCAAGGCCAAGACCTGCCATTTACTGGACGTTGGACGGCCACCTCTTTGTACGACGTGTACATGGTTGATACACCTAAAGGATCTGGCGACGACAAAGAAGAGCCAGACACGAATAAACCCTCTGAGACGCAGTCCAAGCGCCGGCGCCCCAAACGCCGTTCTAAGCCTCCTCGCTCAAAGGATGGCAACACTCGCACCGGAGAAAATAGTACTCCGGGCGACGCCGAAAACAATGAGGACCCTGTCGAAGCTGCATCGGAACAGGAGGAACATGACAACAGGCAAACAACCCTGATGAACAGGCCATAGAAGATGACTCAGAGGACGATAGTTACCGTCCACCCTCCAAGGAGGAGACAAGCCTCGGCAACGAAGACTTCATCGTGCCTGAGGATCCTCTGGAGCAGGAGCGCTTTAAGCTTCAGCTCATAGCCACTGCAAGGAGCCTGAAAAAGAAACAGCAGCAGCTTCAAGCTGAACAAGATCTGCTCGTCGACAGATGGACTGATGGCCTGACAACCGAGGAATACGGCCTCAAGTGCCTAGCCAAGAGCTACCCGAAGCACAGACTGCTACCTCAATTCGATGAGGAGGCACCGGAGCACACATCTCCCTCGCGTAATGCGAAACGACCACCACATGGTTGAGACAGGGCGGCCGACCGGCCACCCCGCGGTCGGGATAAAGCGGCAACTCAGGCCGAACAACAGCCTAGCCCACCGCCCCGTAAAAATAGAGACGGAAGAGTTCGGGGTCACACGTACGACCTTCGGCAGACCCTGGACAGTAGAGCAGGACATACAAGATCGATCTACGGATCACGAGGACGTGCCCCGAGGCACGACGACGGCTACCTATTCGGACGTGACAAACCTAACCACGCCCGGACCGAATGCCGCAGACGGACTCCATCAGAGCTACGCCGCGATGCGGCCCGATACAGAGGTGCCGCCCACCCTCTCTGCTTCACAGATGAGGTACTGGATCATGAATTCCCCGAGGGGTTCAAGCCCGTCAATATCGAATCATACAACGGCACAATCGATCCTGCAGTATGGATCGAGGATTTTATTCTCCATATCCATATGGCTCGAGGAGATGACCTCCACGGCATTAAATACCTCCCACTAAAGCTCAAAGAGCCAGCTCGACACTGGCTAAATAGTCTGCCTGGGAACTCCATTGGCAGCTGGGAGGACTTGGAAGAGGCTTTTCTTGATAACTTCCAAGGAACTTATGTCCGGCCACCAGATGCCGATGACTTAAGCCACATAGTTTAACAACTTGGAGAATCAGCCAAAAATTTCTGGACTAGGTTCCTAACCAAAAAGAACCAGATCGTTGACTGTCCGGATGCTGAGGCCCTAGCAGCCTTCAAACACAGCATTCGTGACGAATGGCTAGCACGCCACCTCGGCTAAGAAAAGCCGAAGTCTATGGCAGCCCTTAGGGCACTCATGACCCGCTTTTGCGCGGGTGAGGACAGCTGGCTGGCTCGTAGCAAGAACACAGCCAGCGAGGCAGGCCCCTCCGAGGCCAAGAATAGCACCAGCAAGCTCCGGCACAATAGACACAAGCGCCAAAGCAATGGCGACAACACCGATGACACCACAGTTAACGCCGGATTCAGTGGCTCCAGGTCCGGCCAATGGAAGAAGCCTTACAAAAGAAACAATGAAGGACCTTCCAGCCTAGACCGCATACTCGACCGTCCGTGCCAGATACATGGCACCCCAGGCAAACAAGCCAATCACACCAACAGAGACTGTTGGGTTTTCAAACAAGCTGGCAAGTTAAACGCTGAAAACAAAGAAAAGGGATCACAAAGTGAGGACGAGGACGAAGAGCCCCGGCAGCCGAACACTGGGGGACAGAAGAAATTTCCCCCTCAAGTCAAAACGGTGAACATGATATACGCTACACACATCCCCAAAAAGGAGCGTAAGCGAGCACTTAGGGACGTCTACGCGGTAGTGCCAGTCGCCCCCAAATTCAATCCGTGGTCATCATTCCTGATCACCTTCGATCGTCGAGATCACCCAACTAGTATCTGCCATGGCGGTTCAGCCGCACTAGTCCTCGACCCAATTATTGACGGGTTTCACCTAACACGAGTCCTGATGGACGGTGATAGCAGCCTCAACTTGCTTTATCAGGACACAGTGCGGAAGATGGGCATTAACCCCTCACGAATCAAACCAACCAAGACTACCTTTAAAGGAGTCATACCAGGTGTAGAGGCCCGCTGTACGGGCTCAATCACGCTGGAGGTAGTCTTCGGTTCTCCGGACAACTTCTGAAGCGAAGAGTTAATCTTCGATATCGTCCCCTTCCGCAGCAGCTATCACGCACTGCTCGGACGATCTGCGTTTGCTAGATTCAACGCAGTGCCACACTATGCTTATCTCAAGCTCAAGATGTCCGGTCCACGTGGCGTCATTACAGTAAATGGAAACACGGAACGCTCCCTCCGTATAGAGGAGCACACCGCCGCCCTAGCAGCAGAAGTACAGAGCAGCCTTCTCAAGCAGCATTATAATCTGGCTGCCGAGCCCCTAGACATCATCAAGAGGATCCGGACCACACTGCAGCAGGACAGCTCGGCTCGTCACGAGCCGAATTAGGAATTTGGCCTCCGTCCCAGCCCCGATGAGGCAATGGCATTAATACCGCGCGTACATAAACTACACACTCAAAACCCCATGGGTATTGGCGGAGGCATAACTCGTTTGCGATCCACAGTACGGCTTGACTGACCCTGGGATTCACACGCTTTTACTTTTTCCTTTTTACGGGTTCTCTTCTCTTTTCGAGGTCTATACGGACAACCCGCTTGCAGAACACACCAAGGAGGCAAGGAGCTCTGGCTTACAAGGGAATCCCCATGTGGTCTCTACTAAACGATTGCCATAATTGCTTTTCATACCCGCACGTAGCTCGCCCTTGGTTGCGGCATGTTAAATAGCCTTACTTGCTTATTGCATTACTTGTACAAAGTACGTCTCGACGTACTAGTAACATCACAATGGTGAATACACGGTAGCGTCAGCTTGTTATTTCATTTTCCCGTTTCCTCACCTCGGTATTAATTACTCATTGCACACGTACACCATGGTACGTATTACTACGCCAGGGGCTTCATTACACCCAACACTACGGCAATAAAAAGTCCGAACACTTTTATAGTATAGTTCGGCACCCCGAACTTATAGCATTATATGCATCGGCTCCGAATCATGTCTTGGGTCAATAGTTGGGTTGCCCGGCTCTTGTGCTTAGTACCTTACGTTCCGCTATATCGGCTAGGGTAGTAAAGGGAGAACTACTGCGATTGTGTCCTGGTTCTTCCGGACGAGCACCTTAGTAGAGAAAGCCGAAAACTGACTGTCATGATGCGGCGAGAGCCGGTCAGCTGTTCGAGAGGTTCCAAATCGTTAGAGATTTTCTCCGCTTCTTGCGAAGAATCGGCTCCTCCGATTAGGCATGTATAGCGCCCCTAGTTCGGTCTTCCGAATACCAGCGGCTTCGCCAACTTTTTTAATTGTCAAACTCCTATGGCTAAGTGAGGGCGGTAAAGGCCGCATAGTCTGATTGCCTTGTTCGTTGCGCTAAACACCTCCTTTAAGGACCAGAATGTGGAGTAAAGAGTGTTTAGATTTATCCCGAACACCCCCGTACTATCTACGTGGGGGCAGAAGCCGACGACTGGTCAACCCTCAGATTTAATAAACGGCCGCACAGGAGGTAAAATTTAAATCATAAGCATCATACTACATAACATCATTGTTCCATATTATAGGGCAAGGTAATACACATGTTCTCATGGGAATATCATATCCTTCGAACATTGTTCCGCCACAAGGCGGGACCCCTCCAGGACACCATCAAAATAGAGCTCGGGCTGACGATGCTCCTTGCCCTCCGGCGGCCCCTCGGTCATTAGCTTCTTGGCGTCCAGCTTTGCCCAATGCGTCTTGACACGAGCAAAGGCCATAGGCGCACCTTCAATACAGACCGACCGCTTCATGGCTTCGAGCCGCGGACAGGCACTCAAAAGCCGCTGCACAAGTCCGAAGTAGCTACTGGGTATAGGATCGGCAGGCCACAACCGGAGTATCAGGTCCTTCATGGCTAGCTCTGCCAACCTGTGCAGCTCGACCAGCTGCTTTAGCTGGTCGCTGAAGGGCACCGGATGTTCGGATCCCAGATATTGGGACCAGAACAGCTTCTCGGTAGACATCCCTTCTTCGGCTCTATAATGCTCGGCAGCATCTGATACACTGTGTGGCAGATCTGTAAATGCCCCTGGAAAATCCAAATTCAGGATAAGTACAAGGAAACGTTTCTTCTACATACTTGCTATGCATGGTGAAAGACTCACCCGCCGTAATCTTCTTGGCCGCCTGAATTTTCTGGAGGGCGCTCTGGGCTTCGGCTCGTGCATCCTGCGCGCTCTGGCGGGCCTTCGCCAATTCGTACTCTTGCGCCTTACAATCGCGCTCTAAGGACTCAAATCTCTCTATCGCGCCCTGGAGCTGTTGCTGCGCCTCGCCAACCCGGGCCTCGTGCTTCTCGCGCGAGGCGCGTTCCTTGGCCGCTTTGTCCTCGGCCTCGGCTAGCGCCTTCTTAAGGGCCGCCACCTCGGTCGTGGCCCCTAATAAAGTTTATGACACTTTAGTCCGGTCGGACTACTCATTTTTTCGAAATGTACCCATAGGTTACTGCATACCTTGGCTATCCTCCAACTGCTTCTTTACGAGGCCGAGCTCCTCCTCGGCCCGCTCCAGTTTCTGCTTCAGTTCGGAGACCTCCGCAGCATGAGCAGTGGCAGCCTGCAGCGATACCTGCTTATTCACATAGACAACTCATGTTAGACTCCTGCGATCTTTATTCTTGATCCTCTGTTCGGCTTTTCTTCCCGAACACCAAACAGAGCATCAGGGGCTACTGTCTATACTGTGATATTTTTCCTACAATCACATTACTTACCTCAAAGCCTGTTAGAAGGCTAGTGCAGGCTTCGGTCAGTCCGCTTTTGACGAACTGAACCTTCTCTATTACCGTGTCCATAAGGACACGATGTTCATCCACGATAGAGGCGCCTCGTAGCGCCTCCAGCAGATTATCCGGTGCCTCTTGTTGGACAGAGGTCACCGGTGGAACAGGCACATTCCCTCCTTGTGGGGAATGCCGTTCGCTGGACCACGGAGCCGTGTAGATCTCCGGAATGGTATCCGGCTGAGGTCCGAAGGGAACTCGGGCCCCGTCACAGCCCCCGTAGGGACTTTTTCCCCCACATGTCGGCGGCGAAGGAGTCATCCTGGGGCGTCACCCCGATGATCTCTGGAATCTCCCCCCGGCCTGGGAAAGTCTTTTTGGACACCACCTCGTCATCGCCCTTGGGTGAGACGAAATGAGCGGGTGGTGGAGACATGCTAGCCATCTCCTTCGAGTCCAGCGAATCCTTTGTCGAGGATCGCGGGGAGCCATCGCGTGCCGGACTGCAGTGACAAAGTTTACAAAAAGTCAATATTACAAACCAGGAAGGCCGGACGTTTGCGGATTCTGGTACTTACGAAGCGGCCCGAGGCTTGGTCCGGCGAGGTCGCTCCAGACTGCTGTCAACATCCCACGCGGAGTTATCCGCGAGGGAGCCTTTAACCCTCTTAGGCGCTTTCGCTTCCGGACTCGTGGGGGCCGCTCTTTTCTTCTTCCCCACCTCAGGTGGGGAGTCGTCTTCTTCCTCCTCTTCGTCGTCGTCGTCGGTGGACGAAGAAGAAGTTTCGTCTTCGGACGTCACGTCCGGAGCACCTTTTCGGCGCTTTCCTGGCCGTCTTCTCTGGCACCTCATAAGGTGCGGGAAAAAGCATTTTCGTCAGTAATGGGAATTCTTGGTCTTCGGGCAGAGGAGCCGGACAGTTAATCCCCTCTGCTACCTCGATCCAGGCCTGAAAACATGGATGGGAAAGCTTAGGCTTTACCTCAAAATATGGCAGTAAAAGGTATGCCTTGAAAACATGAAATAACTTACCGAATTGGCTTGGTGCTTTAAGCTAAGCCCGCGATCCTCGGTCATAGGCGGCGGCGTCTCGCCGGCCTTGAAAAGCACTCTCCAGATGTCTTCGTGCATCGTGCCGAAGAGCTCTTGCAGCGTCTAGTGCTTGTCCGGATCATACTCCCACAGATAGCAAGTCCGGCGTTGGCACGGAAGGACCCGACGAATGAGCATGACCTGGACCACGTTGACGAGCTTGATTTTCCTGTCTATCATGTTCTGGACGCACATTTGGAGCCCAGTCAGCTCGTCCGAAGGACCCCAGGTTAGGCCCCTCTCTTGCCAGGAGGTGAGCCGCATCAGGATTCCGGATCAGAATTTGGGGGCCGCCGCCCAGTTGGCGTCGCGCGGCTCGGTGATGTAGAACCACCCCGATTGCCACCCCTTCACTGTCTCTGCGAATGAGCCTTCGGGCCAGGTGACGTTGGGCATCTTGCCCACCATAGCGCCTCCGCACTCTGCTTGTTGACTGCTCACTACTTTCAGCCTCACATTGAAGGTCTTCAGCCATAGGCCGAAGTGAGGTGGGATGCGGAGAAAAGCCTCACAAACGACGATAAATGCCGAAATGTTGAGGATGAAGTTGGGGGCTAGGTCATGAAAATCCAGCCCATAGTAAAACATCAGTCCACAGACAAATGGATGGAGAGGGAATCCCAGTCCACGGACAAAATGTGTGAGAAAGACAACCCTCTCATGGGGCTCTGGAGTAGGGACGATCTGCCCCTTGGCCGGGAGTCGGTGAACAATCTCCTTGGCTAGGTATCCGGCCTCCCGGAGCTGCTTGATGTCCTTCTTCTTAACGGAGGAGGCCATCCACTTACCTCCAGCTCCGGATCCGGACATGTTTGGAGTGCTTTCTTGGACAAAGAAAAGCTAAAGGCTTGGGCGCTGGAGCTCAAGGACGGAAGAGCTGAGGGAAAGAAAGGGCGTGGGTGAGAAAGGGGAATCCTTACCCCGTTTATAGAGGCCGCGAATATCAAACGCCTCCCCACTCGCCTTAAACTCGCCTGTTCCCAAGGGCCGTGCGAATGGCACGGTTGGGTTACCCACGTCTGCACTGATGAGGATCCCGCAATAAGGGGACACGATCTCTGCTTCGACAGGACGTGCCAATTACAACCGCGTCTCGAAACATGAGATGGCAGATGAAAAACGGTTCGAAATTATGACCGGACAGACGTGATGTCGTGTTGTAAAAAAGCTGTCGGCAGATTAGATTCGTGCAAATATTATATTCTCTCTGCGGTTGTGCGTGGTAAGCATTACAGGTCCGGATACAATCATCGCATCCGAAGACTATCGTGGAGTTTGGAAAAAGGGGAACCCGCCTTGCAATGCCGAAGACAATCTGCGCGCCGGACTCCTCGTCATTGAAGCCGGGTTCAGGGGGTACTGAGGGAGTCCTGGACTAAGGGGTCCTCGGGCGTCCGGCCTATTATTCATTGGGCCGGACTGATGGGCTATGCAGATATGAAGGCCGAAGACTATACCCGTGTCTGGATTGGACTTTCCTTGGCGTGGAAGGCAAGCTAGGCGACCAACTATGAAGATTCCTTCTTATGTAACTGATCCCATGTAACCCTAGATCTCTCCGGTGTCTATATAAACCGAAGAGCGTAGTCCGGATAGGCGGATATACATTACCATATTCATAGGCTAGACTTCTAGGGTTTAGCCATTACGGTCTCGTGGTAGATAAACTCTTGTAACACTCATATTTATCAAGATCAATCAAGCAGGAAGTAGGGTATTACCTCCATAGAGAGGGCCCGAACCTGGGTAAACATCGTGTCCCCCGTCTCCTGTTACCATCGATCCTAGACGCACAGTTCGGGACCCCCTACCCGAGATCCGCCGGTTTTGACACCGACAGGTGTCCTGTCTTTTGTTGAGATGGTGGCTATCGTTTATTGTGGATTGACTTTGACGATCTGACTATGAACGTGCGAGGACATCGCGCCTTAGCAATCGCTAAACCAACTCCGAGAGGTTATTAACCACGCCGGAGCATGATGAACCTGACCACGAGGGTCTACTTCCTGCAAGCATACGAAGAACAAGCAAGAAAATGAAATTGCAACCTAGATATTGCAAATAAAAGAGGAAAGCTTTATTGATCAAGTGGGGTTCTGTGACGCCTTGGTCTGGTCATTGAACACAAACTAAGTACGCGAAGTTGCATCTATGGCGAACTTTTAATCTAAACAAAACCCAAAGTCTAAACGACTCCCTAAGGGCTGTATATATGGAGGAAGAGGGGGGAATTTCGTGGCCCTTGGGGAAGGGGTCCGAAACCAACCCTATCTCTTGTTTCCCCACACATACAGACTCTAAAAACAGCCTATAATCTAGTATTTCGAAATTACATGGGCCTGGCCCAATAATAAGGCGACGCAACACCTATAATAGCCTCTGGGCGAAATTTTGAAAGTGGCATCTTGTATATTTCGTTCAAGCTTTCATACACTCATTATGGTGGCTTCAAAGTCCTGAAATCATCACTTGAAACTCCAATCTTGTTTCCCTTGTGCATGCCCTCATCTCCATGCTTGATCTTGCTCAAGTGATCATCCTTCTTGTCCATGCTAGGCCCTTCATTTTTAAGCAAAACAAACGTATCCAATTTAGGCAGCATCATATTCTCATGAACATTAGAATCATTACCAAGAAATGAAAGTATATGATAATTTAATTGACGTGTGCGAGCTCTAGTAATTGGTCCAGTATATGTAGCAGTAGGGGCTGTGGGTGTAACAATGGTATTGATGTCCTCATCAATAGCGGTGATACGCGTGGTGTGGTTTTGGACATGTTATACCATAATGTGATAATGTGTGGCATTTGCAACTCACATCTAATTAAAGATCGAACAATCTAAACCATACTATACATCAAAAAATCTCACATTTTATTTGAATTTGTGATAATTTGTGGCGTTTGCAGCTCACAACTAAATATCGAACAATCCAAACCATACTATATATCGAACAGTCTCACCTTTTATTTGAATTTGTGATAATGTGTGGCGTTTGCAACTCACATCTAAATACTTTTAGGCGTAGGGGGCGGGGCACCATACATTATGTGATAAACACACTATACATATGAGACATGGTTTAGATTATGAAGATCTAGCTAGAGCTTGAAATGTACTGTGATTTGAAATCAACATAAAGTGGATTCAAAAAATCGAGTTCGAGTTCATATAGTACACATAGTTCATATCTAACTCGATAGTAATCATGTGGTGTGTTGTGAAGATAATATACAAACGAGGGTTTAACTTGACAATAATGACGATTATAGATCTTATGAAAATATAGGAACGAATTCAAATGGTTTAACTTGACAACAATCATGATTGTAGATCTTATTCAAATAGAGAAACGAATTCAGATTTAGTTCATATTGAAGCGGTAGTATATACGTTTGGAATGCACTAAAACGTTCATTTGAGTAGCACGTTGCATGCATATACACGTAGCTAAATATTTTAATTGAACATAACATGGATTCAAAGTTTTGAATGGCATTTGTAGTGCGAATTGATTTGGTACAGTACACGAGACTAGACTCTCTTATGTGGTGCAAATTGATTTCTTTTTGTTTTTTCGTCGGGGGAAGTGCGAATTGATTTGGTACAGTACCCGTTAGGCATGTCCAGAAATTTCAACCCGCACCTTGTTACCCCGAAATTTTAAGATATCTCTTTGTGTCGTTGTGCTCCGAAAACTCCCTCCATCTCAACCCGCGCCTTGCTATCCCAAAATTACAACGCGCGTGAAAACTCCCACCTCCTGCGAAATCCCGACACGCGAAATGCCTGTGATACCCCTGAACCGAAAGAACCTCCTAGCTCAAATCGGTGGGGGTACTTTTGTAACTTCCCCACATTTCGGACAAGCTCATCTCTAAGCCATGGTTCCCCCCTCCCATCCCATCCGCCCACCCATTTGTACACTGAGGCCGCGGAAACCACTGAAGCCCCACATCCTCCTTCGTCCGCCACCCAGCCGGAGCCTCTTCCCTGACGACGTCGTCCATAGCAACACCTCGATGTCCCTCGTCCACCGCACCGGATGAGGATCCGTCGTCGATCTCGTCGTCCCGCCGGTTCAGCCACCCCGTCCTCCACCTCCAAGGAGCTGCCCCGACATTTGCCTCGTCTTTCGTGCCACCTCCATTCCCACACCGTCGTCTTCACCTACACCAGCGGAAGAGCATCATCATCACCGATTCCTCGGATGAAGCTGAGGCATAATCGATGCCACCAAAGAGGTTCTACACTAATCGCTGTATATTCTTCTTGATTCAATCTCATGGTGCTGCCGGTGGTCGGTCCCGAGCCGACATGGCGCGGCTCCATCTACGGCGGCATCGCGGCCACTTCCTCCATGGCGTCGCTCCCTCGGCGGCGACGTCCACATCAGTAGGAGTTGCTGCTGCTTTGGCTCTCACTCGCTCTGCTGCTCTGCTCTTGCTCTCGGTCCCCTACATGGTCTGCTCTTGCTCTTGCTCGCGTTGTTGCTCTCGCTCTTGCTCTTGCTTGCGCTGCTACTCTAGTCTTGCTCGCACTGCTGCTACACGAGCAGCCTATCCTGCTCTTGCTCAAGCCCCTGCAGCTGATACCCGAGATGTTGCTAGACGACTAGCTGCCCTGGCTCTCGCACGCGTTGCTGCTCCGGGCACTGCTGCTGCTACTGCTTTTCTGCTACTAGTGCGTTTAGTTTTGACAGTAAAATTCAGTTTCAACTGCAAAATTTAGTTTGGACGGTAAAATTCAGTTTCGACAGTTAAATTCAGTTTTGACAATTAAGTTCAGAGATGAGCGGCTGATGTATTTTACATCTAGCACTTTGTGGTTATATATTTTACATCATCTATTGGAGATGCTACTAGAATTCCACTCAGGTTAACATTGTCTCTCTTGTCCTGCTTCAGCCTCGCCGTCGTACAACTCACCGGAGCTGCTCCAACGACGAAACCCTCCATCACAGCAGAGCAGTACCCCCGGCTCCATCTCCAGACGCATAAGATCTTCTTCCCCTCCTTCGACAGCCAAATCAGCAGGAGCATCCTCACTAACCAACACAATCATGCTGAGATTGACATGGCTTCGCCAAAGAGGTTGTACACTTGTTGCATCGCTTTTTTACTCTATATGTTATAGATATTGTCCACTGAGCACACGTAGTAACATGAAATATGATTAGTTTCTCCTACTATATGACAAGAAGTGAGGTACGAGGCAACTTAGCTATCCATGATGGACTCTCTTGAACGCCATCATTATTTATTTCTGCGCGTTTGAGCTGTGCATTTGTAGATGGGCCTGGGAGTTGAGCTAGTAGGGCAGTGGCCTGGGTCCAAAGTAGTAGAAGTAGCACATAAACATTTTTGAGTGTAGGCTTTTGCCTGTTCAAGCCTGCCTACTAGAATTGCCAATGGTTGAAAGGAAAAGTGAAGGAAAAACATAGGAATTTGAAAGTTTCCTATGGTACTGCTATTAATGCATTTGGTTCAAAGGAATGGAGCAAAGGAAAACTGTAGGATTTGTTCCTTTAGTGTCTCTTTCAAAGAAAAACCGTAGGAATTTTAATATCCACTTGGCCCTCTGTCACATCCCTATCTTCTGGCAATGCAGTAGGCTAGCATCATGTGTGCATCATGTTTAAATTCAAATGAATATGAAATGGGGATGACAGAAAACCCCCATCACCCCCCCTTAATCCAACTAGGGTTTACTAAAATCTTTTTCAATGAACCTGAAATGCCCTTCTAAAATGTTCATCATCTTTGCCTTGGTCTGGAACCTCTGACAAAAATGGTGCACATATTTCTGAGACATCATAGGGTCACTGAATTAAATCATACTCTATTTGCATTTGGGCATTCGAATGCTATATAATATTTTAAATGTCCAAATAATCATAAACTTAAATGCTTACTGTTGGATATATTCCAAACAGTGGGCTTGAGCAAGTTTCATGAGTTTTGAGTGTGCCTAAGTATTTTTAATAAAGCCACAAAGTCACAGAAGAAATAGAAAAGATAAACAAAAAGATAAAACAGAGAAGAGAGAGAGAACCTACCTGGCGCCTACCTGTGCGGCCTGCTGCTGAAACCGGCCCAGCCCAGCCACCTCTCCTGCCAGTTGTCTTCCTCCTCTCGCCAGAAGGCAGAGGGGAAGCAGTGCACGACGCTCGCGTGCGTGGGCATGCAGCTGCCTGCCTGGCCCCTCCCTGGCCAGCGCGACGCTGGGATCGTCTCCCCGTGGCCTCCGGAACCCACCGACCCCTCGCTCACTCTTTCCCCTTCGCCCCCTCGCTCTCTTCACGCCATGGCCGACGCACGCCCGAGCTCGTCGCCACCGTAGTCGTGCCCACAGCCGCCCTCGAGCCTCTCCGACCTATCCTCGAGCTCCGCCTCGTCTGCCTCGTCCTCTCCACCGAGCTGCGTGATGTCGGACACCCCCGAACGCCCTCACCGCCATCTTCTACAAACTCGGTCGTCGGAGATCCCTCTCGGTGTCCCGCTCAGCCTCGACCCTCCCCGGCCTCGCCGTCTGCGCCAAACGAACCTCTGTGAGCCCCCGATCGAAACCCCCCTTACCTCGTCGCTGCGCGCATCCTTTAGCTAGCTCCACAGCCGGAACCGAGAGCTCCACGTCGCCAGCGATGTCACCGCCGTCGTTGCAGCCGCCGAGGCTTGAAACTGAGCGTGTCACCATTCTCTGCACGCTCCCAGGAGCATGGAACGCCCACCAACTCCTCCTCCCGTGTACTCTAACGCCGATCCCGACGTCACCCGAACTACGGCCGCCGCACAGCTCGCTGTCGTCGCTGCCACCGGCCACTACAACTCGCCTCGCGTGCTCCACCAGATGCGCCTCACCGTGCCGCGCCCGTAGAGCCCAGCCACGCGGCCTCCCGTCGCCGGAGATGGCCGGACGAGGAGCGTCGCCGCGTTCTGCTTAGCGCCGGCGGCTAATCGCCGGTTAGCCGACGTGGCCGTCATTAGATTAGGGACTAACTAACCCTATTAGTTTAACCCCTAGACACTTACAGCCAGGACCCACCGGTTCAATTAACAGGCTAACTAAATTAGTTAGATTTAATCTAATCCGATGGACCCACGGGTCAGCATTGACTTTGCTGACGTGGCGTTTGACTAGTCCCACCTGTCTGTGAATCCGACTAGCCCTGAGTCACTGACCAGTGGGACCCGCACGTCAGATTTGACCTGGACCGGCCCTGTTGACTGCTGACATCACAGTGACGTCATGCTGACGTAGTTAATTATTTTCTGGATTTATTCTTATTCAGGAAATTTCAGAAAATAATGCTAACTCCAAAAATTCATAGAAATTAATTCGTAACTCCAAATCAAACAAATTACATATGAAAAATGATCAGAAAAATCCAATCTATCCATCTGTACCTTTTGCCTGCATGTTTGAACAACCTAAGCTTGCTGTATATGGAAATTTGCATAATTGGCATTTAAATAAGCACATATGGAGTTTGAATTTGAACCCTTGGTTCAAACCAACTTCATTTAATCTAGTTTCTAGTTGCATTAGCTCAAACCACAACATATTGCCATGTCATGATCATGCATCATATTGTTGCATTGCATTGATTGTGTTCTTCCTTGTTTGCCGGTATTTGTCCCCTCTTAGTAGACGAGGTTCCGATGATGAGTTCGATGACACCGATGAAGAGCTATATTATCTTCAGAAGTGCCAGGCAAGCAAAACCCCCTTGTTCATTCCGATACAATCCCACTCTCTCGCACCTGCTCTCTTTTATTGCATTAGGACAACAACGATTCAACTGTTACATGCTGCGGTAGTTGAACCCCTTTCCTCTGCATGACCTGTCATTGCCACAGTAAATAGATGAAACCCACTAGCATGAGTAGGAGTTGTATGAGCCCTGATGTGCCTACTCATTCATGCTTGTTGTCATGCCTGCTACTGCTTAGAGTTGAGTCAGGTCTGTTTCATCGGGGATGAATTGGAGGTGTGTGAACATGTTCTACTGTTGAGAGCTAAGTGTGTGAACACGATTTGGTAAAGGTAGCGGTGAGAGGCCATGTAGGAGTACATGGTGGGTTGTCTCATTGAAACCGTCCTCAGGAACTGAGTTCTGTGTTTGTGATCCATGAACAGCTACTACCACGTGTTGGGCCCGAAACCAATGGACCCTCTCGACTTATTAACCGCCTTGATCTCTGTCTAGGAGTTGCAACTAGTTTCTGGTGTTTGTAGGATATGTGTTGGAGGCCGTGCGTAGCGCTGACCCTAGGGGTGGGCTATGATGCGGTAGATACACCATGGCACGGTGTACCGGGCGCCCGTTTGGTGTCTCGGGAACCCTGCACACATCGTTTGGGGCTGTGAGCGAAACCCCGGCCGGATCCCCTCGCGGATGGAACCCGAATAGGCGATAAACCTAGACTAGAGACTTTTGTGGTTAGTCAGGTCGTGGCCGACTCCCTTGCCAGGCTTCCGCTTGAAGGTTGCCGAGATACACGACGTGTACATGGTGGTAAGTGGCGAGAGCGTGTGTGAAGAAGTACACCCCTGCAGGGTTATAAATGATCTATTCAAATAGACGTGTCCGCGGTAAAGGACTTCTGGGTTGCCTGTACAGTTCATAGACAAGTGAAAGTGGATACTCTAAAACTTGCAAGATAAGCGTGACTGCTATGGATGGCCTTCTCGTAGGGAGACGGGAGCAGATCCATAGTGGTGTATTGATATGGTGAATATGTGGACTCGTGTGCGCCACCTCAAAAGAATTACTTGCAGTCATAGTTTAGGATAGCCACTGAGTCAAAGCTGGCTTGCTCCAGTCAAACTCCACCACCCCCTTGTTGATACTGATGCATATGTAGCTAGTGCTGATGTAAGTCTTGTTGGGTACATTTGTACTCACGTTTGCCTATTTTATGTTTTGCAGAGAGACGTTAGTCTCGCTAGTAGTTCCGTGTGGACTTCGACGTTTAGCTTTATACCTCAGCTACGATCTTGTGCCCTCGACAGGATCTGGTAGATAGTCAGGCTTCTCAGCCTTTTTCATTTGTAGATGTCTGTACTCAGACATGTTAAGCTTCCATGTGTGCTTTGACTTGTATGCTCTGAATGTTGGGTCATGAGACCCATGTCGGTGTCAAAACCGGCGGATCTCGGGTAGGGGGTCCCGAACTGTGCGTCTAAGGCGGATGGTAACAGGAGCCGGGGGACACGATGTTTACCCAGGTTCGGGCCCTCTCGATGGAGGTAATACCCTACTTCCTGCTTGATTGATCTTGATGATATGAGTATTACAAGAGTTGATCTACCACGAGATCGTAGAGGCTAAACCCTAGAAGCTAGCCTATGGCATGGTTGTTGTTGTCCTAGACACCGGAGGGGGCTAGGGTTACACAGAGGCGGTTACAAGGGAGCAGATCTACATATCCGTATCGCCAAGCTTGCCTTCCACGCTAAGGAGAGTCCCATCCGGACACGGGACGAAGTCTTCAATCTTGTATCTTCATAGTCCTACAGTCCGGCTAAAGGACATAGTCCGGCTGTCCGAGGACCCCCTAATCCAGGAGTCCCTCAGTAGCCCCTGAACCAGGCTTCAATGACAATGAGTCCGGCGCACAGATTGTCTTCGGCATTGCAAGGCGGGTTCCTCCTCCGAATACTCCATGAAAGATTTTGAACACAAGGATAGTGTCCGGCTCTGCAAAACAAATTCCACATACTACCGTAGAGAGAATAATATTTCCACAAATCTAATCTGCTGACAACTTTTCATAACGTGACATCACACCACGGTCTGGTCATTATCCGAACCGTTTCTCCCCGCCTGCCACTGCACGTTTCGCGAGGCGGTTTTATTGGCACGTCTTGTCGAAGCAGAGATCGTGTCCCCCTTATCACGGGATTCTCATCAATACGGGTGTGGGTAACCCAATCGTGCCTGTTGGTATGACTCCTCGATTTTAGGCAAGTTCCAAACGGCCACTCGGAGGACTCTTGATATTCACCCTCTTTATAAAGAGGCCAAGGCCTATCCTTTTCCTCTCGCGCTCAATCGAATCCTTCCCCCACCCCGAGTTCCAACACCCAAGGCTCAGGCTAGGCGTTTCGGACCTTCAATCATGTTCGGATCCAACCTTCAAGGTCGGTGGATGCCCTCCTCTGTCACAGAGGAGGACATCAAGAAGCTAAGAGAAGCCAGGTATCTGACCGCCGAAATCTCGCACAGGCTGCCTGCTCGAGGGCAGGTCATCCCCACTCCCGAACCCGGCGAGAGTGTCGTATTCATCTCCCACTTCCTCCGCGGGCTAGGCCTTAGTCTAGATCCCTTTGTTAAAGGGCTCATGTTCTATTACGGGCTTGATTTCCATGATCTGGCCCCGGATTCCATCCTTCACATCTCGTCGTTCATCGTCGTGTGTGAGGCCTTCCTCCACGTCACCCCACACTTTGGCTTATGGCTCAAGACCTTTAATGTGAAGCCGAAGATGATTAGTGGGTGACACGCAGAATGCGGAGGTGCCGTAATAAGCAAAGGCGCCGATGTTCCATGGCCAAAGGGTTCCTTCCTGGAGGTGTCCAGCCTATGGCAACGGGAGTGGTTTTACATCACAGCTCCCCAAGGTACTAAGTGGGTAGCCGCCTCTGCCTTCCGCTCGGGCCCCCTGCCACAACTGACGTCATGGATCAACAAGGGGCTGGACTGGGGGCCAATAAACGATGTGCCGATATTGCAGAGTCGCATCCGAGATCTCCTCGAGAGAGATGTCAGCCTGGTCACGGTAATGCAAGTCATGCTAGTTCGTCGAGTCCTGCCTTGCAAACGTCGACCTCTCCGTATGTGGGAGTTCAACCCGAAAGGACCGCGAGCTATTCAGCACTTCTTCGGCGTGACGCTCGAAGAGATGTACAAATTGTTCTTTGGATCACAAATAAAGTGTCCGGACACCACCGAGGATGCGGGTTTGAGCTGCAATCGTCCAGATACCCAAGTAAGTAGCTCTTCGGCCGAACATGCTGTCTATTTATCACAACATCGTTCTGAAAAGTCGCTCTTTGACCAGGACTGGATAAAAAAGGCGAAGATGATCAGGTGTTCGGCCCCCCTTCCCGAAGGCTCAGCAGATCCAGTGCTGGCAAGAATGCTTGAGCTCGTGCCTTATCAAGCGCCCTCAGGGGAAGATAAAGGGGGGAATAAAGAAGCCGAAAGCGGGCCTCACTCATTATTCATCCAGACCGGGGGAATTAGTGCCTCCGCGAAGGAGGATAACCGGGGAGAAGAATCTAAAATTCCCTCTCCCCAGGGTAGGAAGAGGACCGCCTCTGAAGACTTGGAAACAATGGTTTCCAAACGAGGGAAGAAATCTTCGCCAGAGGGTCCTACCCCAGAGGGTATCCTTACCGCACAGTGCCCGCAAGGGGATCAGCCCCCACCGAGCTGTAAGTAGACAAGAGTACTTTATAGTAAACATATCCTACGTTATTTCCGAGGACAATAACTGAGACGTATGTCCTGCAGTTTGGATCGTAGCCCTTCTCGACAGAGTTCGTCTTCGGGGGATCTTCTTCCGGAGATGATGGAGACCGAAACACCTCCCCATGCTTCTCCGCCTAATGAGGCGGGCGACCCTGAGGTGTCGTCACGAAGGGTTTCTCCTGATCCGCCAAGGCCGGAAGGTAACCCTTCGGCCACCCGGAGTCCGGAGTATTCGGCTCCTAAGGGGAGCAGCAAAAAGAGTCTGGACCTCTCTGGTGTGCGACCAGACTTACTGCAGAATCTTCTGGAGCAAGCGGCTATCTCAGAAACACACCGTACGTTAATGCGTACGGTGGTTGAGAAGATTTCATCCGCCGAAAGCGGGTTGCATGAATCTTTTATGAGCCTGCTGAGAGGCTTTGAGGTATGCAAAGTAATATGTATATTTTTGACGGTATCGCACACACCAGGTGTGCCCTATGTAGATAGTAGCCCCTGAGACTCTGGTTGCTGTCGAAAAAGGCGATAAACAGGGGATCATAGTCCCAGGTAATAATAATGCCGCCTTCATGTACAGGTGGCTGAAGTCCGGTGGCTAGCCGGACTGGTGAGTATGCCGAACTGAAGCGGCAACTTGATGCGGCAGATGCCGACATCGTGCTTGTAAACAGGCGGCTTGACGAGGTACAGGGTATGTATTCTCCGGTGGTCAACATATATTAAGAGGAGCATAATGCTAGTATCTATAATATGTTGTGTCTGTAGATGGAGTTGCCGCCGTGGAGACCCTTCGGGCGGAACTTGCCCGAGCCAAGGAACAAGCCAGGAGGAGTTATGCGGCCGCCCTAAAGGCGGTCTAAGAGTTAAGAGCCGAACAGGCTGCGCATTGCGAGAGCAAAGAGAAAATAGCCAAGATGGCTGTTTAGTTGAAATATGCCGCCGACCGCTATGAGCTTCTCGAAAGGGAAAGTCAAACGAAGACGGCGGACCTGGAGAAAGCCATGGTAGCAGCTAAGGAAACCCGCTCTAAAATCAGAGCGGTGAAGGAGGAGCTACGTCAAGCCGGAAATATCATGGCTGGGAAGCCCTTTTTGTTGCGGACGAAGTTTGGAGATCCTAAGTATGCCCTTCTGGATCAATTATGGAGTTCCGCGGACGCGTACCTGGATTTGGCAGCGAGTGCTGCTGATGCGACCAAGTTTTTCGAAGATCAAAAAGATCACGAAGTGGAAAAGTTGTTCTGGTCGCAGTTCCATGCTCCGGCGCATCTGCTGCTGTTAAATGAGCAAATGGCCGAGTTGGCCGAGTTCCATAGGTTGTCCGGGCTTGCCATGAGGTCTGTCGTGGATCGTCTCTGGCCGGAAGGACCAAGGCCGAATAGTTATTTTGGTCTTGTGCAACAATTCCTTGGTGCTGTGCCGCATATTGACGCGGTAAAGAGGTCGGCATGCATAGAGGGTGCGCGGATGGCTCTTGCCCGTGTCAAGACATACTGTGCGGAGATGCAGGCCACCGCGATTGCAACCTAGAATCCGGCCATAGGCCAGGTTTCTGCCGAGCACTATTTTGAAGAAGTCCTGGAAGGTGCTCGTTTAATAGAGGCTCAGTGCTCGAAGAGTGTCATGTTCAAGTGACATGTATTTAGATTGTAATAACAATGCTATTTGAATTATAAAGGCTGTGTTTATACTTTTGCCTGAAAGTATTATGGTGCCTCCTTTGCGGCCGTCTATGTATATATGTATATAACCTGAAAGTTTGCAGTCGTCGGCTTCAGCCCCCACGCACATAATGCGGGGGTGTTCGCAAAAGCGCGTGTTCACACTTGATCCAACGTCTTGGTCCATTAAGGAGGTGATAGCGCGGTGAACGAGGCAATCGGACTATATTGTTTTAACACTTTCACTTAACCATAGGAGTTTGACAGTGGGGCTACTATATAGCCCTTGGTACTTCCACGCTCATCAGAATACGGGGCGCGTACGTACATGACCGGGAAAACTAGCCCTTCGTTAATGCGGAGGAATCCCGAAGATTCCGCTAAGTCATCGAGTGGTTGACCAGTCTCGCGCTTTATCATGACAGTCAGTTTTCGGCTTTCTCTACTGAGGTGCTTGTCCAGATGAACTAGGGCACAATCGCAGTAGTTCTCCCGGTGCCACCTTAGCCGATAGAGCGGAACGTAAGGTAGCAAAACGCGGGAGCCGGGCAAACCCAACATTTGACTAAAGACATGATTCGGAGCTGATGCATATAAGGCCAAACTCGCGACGCCGAACACTCCCTAAGGTATTCGGTCTTTACAACATATACCGGGCTGGGTAACGCCCTTGATAATGAACGCCTAGTGTCCATGTACGTGCATTATTCTGATGTGGCGAAATGCCAATAACATCAGCATCCCTCTCGGTTATATTGAGTATCCGGAGGATGTGAAGCAACAAGAGACAGTAAAAAAGGTTTACACAGGGTCTTAATCTAAAAAGAAAGCTTTGAGCGGGGCCCTGCTGCACGTCTGCGCCTGTGTCTCCGTTGTGCCGTATCCTGGAAGGGTGTAGCACGATTATCATCTGTAAAGAGAAGAAATTAGTTGAAAGTTGTCGTGTAGAAAACTGGTTATTCTCAATAAGCCATTAAAATTCAAGATGAGTGAGGTCAAGCCGAACTGTAGTCCTTTTTACATGCAGGAAGCCCTGGTACCGCTTATAGGGGTATATCCGTCAAACCAATCTCAGGTTTATCTAAGCTGTTACAGCTAGTGATGCACCGGACTCGTCTAGCCGTGTCCGCGGTCTTGACGACCGATCATTTATTCTGGTTGGAGAGGTCATTTTAGTGTTCGGCTGCTAAAGCCGCCACACCTTCTTCCGCGCGTAAGGAACACTCAACATTTCCGCTAACTGTGATGATGCCATGTGGACCGGGCATCTTAAGCTTAAGAGAGGCGTAATGCGGGACTGCATTAAAACGAGCGAAAGCTGGTCTTCCGAGTAGTGCTTGATAGCCGCTTCGGAATGGAGCGATTTCAAAGGTTAACTTTTCACTTCGGAAGTTGTTGGTAGAACCAAATACAACCTCTAGTACTAGAGAGCCCGCACATCGGGCCTCTGGGCCTGGCATTACTCCTTTAAAGGTAGTATTTCTTTGGCTGATTCTTGTCGGGTCTATCCCCATTTTGCGGACTGTGTCCTGATATATCAGATTAAGACTACTGCCGCCGTCCATGAGGACTTGGGTGAGATGGTATCCGTCGATAATTTTCTCTAGCACCAAGGCAGCCAATCCTCCGTGCTGGATACTTGTCAGGTCATCCCTGCGATCAAAAGTGATCGGGCAGGCTGACCAAGGGTTGAACTTTGGGCTGACGGGCTCTACGGCGCATGTGTCTCGGAGTGCATGTTTGCTCCTTCTTTTTGTTACGTGAATCATGTTCACTGTTTTGACCTCTGGTGGGAATTTTTTCTGTCCCCCAGTGCTTTGCTGGCGAGGCTCATCCTCGTCTTCACTTGGTGTTTCCCTCCCCCTGTGTTCGGCGTTTAACTTACCGGCCTGCTTGAAGACCCAGCATTCTCTGTGGGTGTGATTTGCAGGTTTATCGGAGGTGCCATGAATCTGACATAATTTGTCTAGAATCTTGTTTAGGCTGGACGGTCCATCTCTGCTGCCTTTGAAAGGCTTTTTCCGCTGACCGGGTCGAGAGCCCCTAAATCCGGCGTTTACCGCCGTGTTGTCTGGGTTGTCCTCATTATTTTGACGCTTGCTTTTACTGCGTCGTGGTTTTCCATTGCCATCCCTGACTTCAGATGTGCAAGGGTAGCTGGTGCTACTACGGGCCAGCCAGCTATCTTCACCCGCGCAAAAGCGGGTCATGAGGCTTGTTAGGGCTGCCATTGTCCTTGGCTTTTCTTGGCCGAGGTGTTTGGCGAGCCATTCGTCTCGGACGCTGTGTTTGAAAGCTGCTAAGGCTTCGGCGTCCGGGCAATCAATTCCAAAGCTTTCGGGCTGACTCCCCGGGCTGTTGAATTATATGACTTAAATCGTCTGCGCCCGGAGGTCGGACATAGGTCCCTTGAAAGTTAGCCCTAAAAGCATCCTCAAGCTCCTCCCAACTTCCAATGGAATTTTTGGGGAGGCTCTTCAGCCAGTGCCGAGCTGGTCCTTTCAACTTGAGGGCCAAGTATTTAATGGCGTAGAGATCGTCTCCGCGAGCCATATGGATATGGAGGATGAAGTACTCAATCCAGACCCCAGGGTCTGTCGTTCCGTCGTATGCCTCTATGTTCACGGGTTTGAATCCCTCTGGGAATTCATGATCCAGTACCTCATCGGTGAAGCATAGGGGGTGTGCGGCACCCCTGTATTTGGATGTATCGTGGCGTTCTGACGGTTGTAGTGTTCGGTTTTGATTCTGCGCTGGAGCGCGCTTCCTAGATCCGTTGATGGATCTGGTAATGCCGTCTTTTTGATGCAAGTCCTCACGTAAATCATGTGCTGACTTATGTGCGGCCTCGTTAGCCGCCCTGTCGCGGCCACGAGGTGGTCGATCCGACCGATCAGCCATTTTATTTTTCGACTGTGTAGGCTCTAAGGCCTCGTCATCGAATTCAGGCAGCAGCTTGCGCTTTGGGTAACTCTTTGTGTGGCGACTGCCACCGTACTTTTCCGCAGTGTACAGCACTTTGTTCCATCTACTGATGAGTGTATTTTGTGCGGCCTTAAGCCTTTGTTTCTGCTTCTTGAGACTCCTCACGGTGGCAATAAGCCTTCTGTGGAGGTTCTCTTGTTCCAAGTTCCTTTCCGGGATGATATGTACATTGTCATCCGGACTATTCTCCTCTCCGGAGAGAGGTTGATGATTTCTACCCTCGGTGTCGCCATGATCGGGCAGTGGCTCGCCGTCCGCTAGCTCGTCCTATTCTATTGCATTGGAGTTGACCGGGGTCTCATTCTTTCTTGCGCTATTATCGCTGTTTTTGCCGAGGCGGGATTTGGAGCGGCGTCTGTGTCGTCGCTTTGGTTGCTTCTCGAGGGGGTTATCCTTCGCTGCATCCTCCCGTTCCTCATCATTGTCTTCTTTGGGTGTATCCACCATGTATATATCATGTGATGAAGTGGCTGTCCAGCGCCTTGTGGGCGATGGTTCCTGTTCGTCTCCTGCATCGTCGTCCAAACCGTCGATGTCTTCGGAGCCGAAATCGAGCATGTCGGTTAAATCGTCAACAGTGGCTACTAAGTGGGTGGTGGGTGGGGAGCGAATTTCTTCGTCGTCCGCATCCCATTCTAGCCGGACATAGTTCGGCCAAGGGTCTCCTAACAGAGAGAGAGAGACCTCAACGAGTTTAGCACGTCGCCAAAGGGCGAGTGCTGGAAGATATCCGCGGAGGTAAACTCCATGATCGGTGCCCAATCGGGTTCGATAGGCACGGACGCAGGCGGCTCGGAGCCCATGGCCGGGGATGAATCCAATGGTTCGGCAACACGGGTCTCGTAGGAGGTGAAGTCAGTATTCGACTCTATCGCCACTAAGTGTGCGGCCTCCGTGGGGGGGGGGGGGGGGTCCATCCACCTGTCCTCAGATGGCGCGATTTGTTCCGGGTTGAGGGCCGGAGTGGTTGCAGGTGTGATCTCCCGAACACTGTCCGACGACAGAGTTAAGTCATGCTCGTCGTGATTGTGCGGCGCACCTGACATGGGCTCGAATCCGTCGAAGATCAAGTCTCCGCGGATGTCGGCAGTATAGTTCAAGTTTCCAAACCTGACCTGATGGCCAGGGCGTAGCTCTCGATCTGCTCCAGATGGCCAAGCGAGTTGGCCCGCAATACGAAGCCGCCGAATGCGAAGATCTGTCCGAGGAGGAAAACCTCACCCTGGATCGCATCGTCGCCGATGATCGAAGGAGCCATCAAGCCTGACGGTGACGGCACAGTGGAACTCTCAATGAAAGCACCAATGTCGGTGTCAAAACCGGCGGATCTCGGGTAGGGGGTCCCGAACTGTGCGTCTAAGGCGGATGGTAACAGGAGGCGGGGGACACGATGTTTACCCAGGTTCGGGCCCTCTCGATGGAGGTAATACCCTACTTCCTGCTTGATTGATCTTGATGATATGAGTATTACAAGAGTTGATCTACCACGAGATCGTAGAGGCTAAACCCTAGAAGCTAGCCTATGGTATGGTTGTTGTTGTCCTACGGACAAAACCCTCCGGTTTATATAGACACCAGAGGGGGCTAGGGTTACACAGAGTCGGTTACAAGGGAGGAGATCTACATATCCGTATTGCCAAGCTTGCCTTCCACGCCAAGGAGAGTCCCATCCGGACACAGGACGAAGTCTTCAATCTTGTATCTTCATAGTCCTACAGTCCGGCTAAAGGACATATTCCGGCTGTCCGAGGACCCCCTAATCCAGGACTCCCTCAAACCATGTTTGTAATATCTCGCTCCTTGGAGCCTAATGAATAAATACTTTGAGTCGTAGAGTTTTGTTGTGATGCCATGTTGTATTTACACATATCGAGCATATTGTGTGTATGATTGAAATGCTTGGTATGTGTGGGATCCGACAACCTAGTTGTTTATCCTTGTTACCCTATCTTATGGGGAAATGTAGTCTTGTGCTTCCATGAGCCATAGTAGTCCGCTACAGCCCGGTTCACCGGAGTCCTGCTAGCCTAGCACTAGTGCTCCGGAACACTTGACTGGCCGGCATGTGATTCACTTCGTTCCTGTGTCTGTCCCTTCGGGGAAATGTCACGCGGTGACATCCGGAGTCCTGCCTAGCCTGCTACAGCCCGGTTCACCGAAGTCCCATTAGCCCAGTGCTACAGCCCGGATTCGCACGCTGCTGACCGACATGCTCGATGTTGATTCATGTATGCCTGTCCCCGTAAGTTAGTGCCACTTTCGGTTCACGACTAGTCATGTCGGCCCGGGTTCTCTGTCATATGGATGCTAGTGACACTATCATATACGTGAGCCAAAAGGCGCAAACGGTCCCAGGCCATGGTAAGGCGACACCCGTGGGAATGTTGTGCGTGAGGCCACAAAGTGATATGAGGTGTTACCGGCTAGATCGATGTGACTTGGAATCGGGGTCCTGACAGCGTTGGTATCAGAGCCTGACTACCTGTAGGATTACCAAGCCAAACTGGTCGAAGTTGAGTCTAGAAATTCTTTAGTTATGTAAGGGAATTGATTGTGGAAGGGAACGTAAGGCTCTTTTTACTTCTTTACCTTATGCCCTTCTGATCTGAGTCAACCTCTTCTTTTTTACGGGGATTAAGAACTAGGCCTTCTCATCTATCTATCAGGATGACGTGTTACTAATCCATAGACTTATAGGATTGATGGATTCAAGTCTCAGTTCAGTTTCTTCTACCTCCGTGTGTTCATAGTTGATCTCAGAACTTTGATATTGTGATGTTAAGTGGTTATGCCACCATTTTGCAGGATGTCTCAAATCTTTTTGAGCATTTACAGCCGTTATGCTGTCCGAGTCATCCCAGATTTCTAAATAGTGTGATACATTTGCAACTCCCTTCTTTCCATTCTCAATGTTTCTTTGGGCCAGTTTAACCACACTAATCGCGTGAGTTGAGGTATTCTGTTGCCTCGACATATAAGTTGGAGCTATTATTATGACCCTAGGTGTCTTAGAGGATCACCTAGTAATCTAGCCATGTTTTGTGTTCCCAGTATGATGATTCTGGCCACCATTCTCGAAAGCATCCCGTGATGCCATCTAGTTAGTAGGCCTTCTATTTCTGGGTTCTTGAGCCCAAGATTCACTCCACTTACCTCCTGTTGATAGTGTTGGCTCGTTCCTTTAGGATATTAGTAACTTTTGTGATAGTCCTCGAGGTTCGTGGTTTATCATTCTCCCAACACCATGAGCCATCGTCGGTGGAAGTTCTTTTGAACCAAAAGATCACAATAAGAGTACTCTTGAGGAGTTCGCCATTCATAATTGTAATTCTGCCAGTTCTACCTTTCTGCATGGGTTATCTGGAAGAAACCTTTTGAACTTGGTTCGACATATTAATCTATGCATCCACAACTCAGAAAGATATATGTCCCCTTGAGTTGTCCCTCTTCATTTGTATTCCGACCATCGTCTATCAATTGATAGTGAGGAGTAATGGTGCATCCGTGTTATCGATGCTTATTATTCTTGTGGTCCGTCAAGCCATTCTATTTCAGAATGACTAGGAGAAACAAACTCCAGTACCTCATCCATATCCAGGATTGGGTCAAAGCAGTTGTATTCCGCAGATCAAATGCAATCAAGCTTTTGATCTGTTCTACCCTGAACTATTACCCACTTTATGTCAGGAACGTCATGAGAACTGCACCTTCTCTTATGAATTCTTGACGTAGTGATACTTCTCGCCATCATTATTCATTCCTTGGTGTCGTGTTGTCGCAACCAGAATGTCGACAAGTAAATCGTGATGTGTGAAATCAGTACTCCTAGCAACTGTGTTGCTTGGTAGTTAAAGGACAATAATCTCATTCTTAGCGTGTTGGTTATTGAATCATCACCCTAAGGTTGATCGTGCCCCCTAGTCCTTAATTCCGGTGCACTCCTCGATCATTGAGTTAGGATTGTGTCAATCCCTTGCTCGTTTGATCATATCGTCTTGCCCTGAAAAGCAAGATTGTTCTCGAGCTTAGTGACATATCGGTGGTTCGTGATTTTCCATATATCTTCTCGGAAGTATAACCAGGTCGTCACCTGACCGCTATGTTGAGTTGGTGATCAAGTTGGTTTCTTATAAACCACCCCTTCTCCAAGAATCTGTGTTGGATATGCCTGAGCTAGTTGGTTAAGCTAAACAACAACTTTGAGAGTTGGAAGATAAAAAGCTTTGCCGAATTTGGTTCTTTCTGAAGGGATATCTTTGTGTTTGTGTGTGTGTTGAAGAAAGATGATATCTTCACCAATTGGTCCTCGTGATCAGTTGTTGGATCTATTGTCTTGTCAAAACTTTGACTTGAGTATGGGCTATCGTCAAGTCAAATCAGAACCAACGATGTTCGTAATGTTGTCTTACTCATGGTAGATCCCTCGAGCATACACCATTACATCTTTTGGTCTGACCAATGCTATCACCGTGTTCACATAATGGTGGGAGTCCAGTGATATGGAAATTCCGATGAGTTGCTATTGAGTCCATCAGCAGCATTTTGTCTCCTCCATGAATCATGTTGAACATTAAGCTAGTGTTGGAAACTTTTATAAGCATTATCTTCATGTCCCGTTCATGAAGCATATGTTGGATGAAAGAAGCGACTTTCTCTGATTCGCGTGCATTTGGTGCAAGTTGCCGCCGTAAGTTCGAGAAAGATTGTTTTTGTTTCCTCTGGTACCATCCCAAGTCAGTCATGCATGTAGGAAGTATGCTATGGTTTGATAGGCTCGCCACCTCCATTCCATATGTATCTCCTAGTACACCAAGCCACTGCCTGATTTGTTCAAGGAGAAGGAGTTCCTTCGTAAGAGCTAATCATATGACTTATGCAAGGACTTCGTCATCCGCAATGATGGTCCCAACCTGAACTCGGTAGTGTTTCATTGTAAGACTACCATGTGGTCATGCTTGTCTAGGGAAGGGTGTTCACAGATGTGTAGCAGAACCAGCTCATGTTTTGAAGCTTGCTATCGTAGTTCATCTCCCGAGAGTCTCGCAACGTCATCTCGTCGATTTGTGTTGCAACTTTCATTTTTCTCTCTAGACTAGATGAGTCTGGAATATTCTGACACCAACCAGATCTGAATCTCAGGCAGATATGATGGTTGGAACGTTTCCCGAGAACTATAATATTGGTCTCTCTGTAACCCGGTAAAGTGGATGTCGTGGCCAACACACCAGCCGGAAGACCTATTATTGTAGTATCTTGATTGCGGAAGTTGGCCACCTCCCCATAAGGATCTCGCAGGATTTACTTCCGTAGTTATTCCCTATGGATTCCTGTGCTCCCGAAGTCCGACATTTTACTTGATGTTCTAGATACCAAACCATATCTATAAATGGGTTACGCTAGCACATCAAGGGGAACATTAGAAGCGGAGTGCTAAATGTCTCTCGGTCGATCATCCAGATTTCGTTCCCTTGGCCTCGCTAAGGTGAAATCAGAGAAAGTGTTGTCTTCCTTTGCATCTGCATCGTCCATCACTCTTCATCATGGTAGCATGTTGTGTTGCCAGGATCCTTGACACGGATGTTGGTAGAACCTTGATGAATATGGAGATGCTCAAGTTCTTGAGAGCACGCGCAAGCAAAATCATCCCTTGTGTTGTCTTCAACAAGGTAGTCCACATCATCCATTCTAGTCTGGGTATGCCATCCCTTCTTACTCCGCCAAATGATTGTTGTGATTTGCCTTAGGTTGGTATAAGAGTTTCAATGATCTCTGAATCAAAAGTAATTCTTTTTGCCACTTAAGGGAATATTTCTGCAAGTCACCTTCCCTAAGGTGCCATTATGGAATCATGGCAGATAACTCCTCGTTATCTTGAAACCATGCACCATCTTTTTCAGCATGGAATTGTGCTTATCAACTTGAATCTTCGTTCTCTGTTTCACTCCATCCCTCTGGATGTATGTTTCGTGTCTTAGCTCGAGAGATGTTCAACATCTCATTCCGTGAGTTGATCGTGAGTTGCTCGATCTTTAAGAAGATCGATTCCTATAGAGTTTCTTCTGTCGTCATCGTGTTGGATGAAGATCCCGAAAGCAAAGACGACAAGATCAATTTGAAGCAACGAATCAATGATCTTATGATGTGCCACCTGGATCATGAAGATTGTGTTAGTTTGCGTTTCCCTTCCATCTTACCCTATGCTTGAATCTCGGGACGAGATTCTTGCTTAGTGGGGGTGAGTTGTCACATCCCTAGCATCTGGCAATGCACTAGGCTAGCTTCATGTGTGAATCATGTTTAAATTCAAATGAATATGAAATGGGGATGACAGAAAACCCCCAACACCCCCCCTTAATCCAACTAGGGTTTACTAAAATCTTTTTCAATGAACCTGAAATGCCCTTCTAAAATGTTCATCATCTTTGCCTTGGTCTAGAACCTCTGACAAAAATGGTGCACATATTTCTAGGACATCATAGGGTCACTGAATTAAATCATACTCTATTTGCATTTGGGCATTTAAATGCTATATAATATTTTAAATGTCCAAATAATCATAAACTTAAATGCTTACTGTTGGATATATTCCAAACAGTGGGCTTGAGCAAGTTTCATGATTTTTGAGTGTGCCTAAGTATTTTTAATAAAGCCACAAAGTCACAGAAGAAATAGAAAAGATAAACAAAGAGATAAAACAGAGAAGAGAGAGAGAACCTACCTGGCGCCTACCTGTGCGGCCTGCTGCTGAAGCCGGCCCAGCCCAGCCACCTCCCCTGCCAGTTGTCTTCCTCCTCTCGCCAGAAGGCAGAGGGGAAGCAGTGCACGGCGCTCGCGTGCGCGGGCACGTAGCTTCCTGCCTGGCCCCTCCCTGGCCAGCGCGACGCTGGGATCGTCTCCCCGTGGCCTCCAGAACCCACCGACCCCTCGCTCACTCTTTCCCCTTTGCCCCTCGCTCTCTTCACGCCATGGCTGACGCACGCCCGAGCTCGTCGCCACCGTAGTCGTGCCCACAGCCGCCCTCGAGCCTCTCCGACCTATCCTCGAGCTCCGCCTCGTCTGCCTCGTCCTCTCCACCGAGCTGCGCGATGTCGGACGCCCCCGAACGCCCTCACCGCCATCTTCTACAACCTCGGTCGTCGGAGATCCCTCTCAGCGTCCCGCTCAGCCTCGACCCTCCCTGGCCTCGCCGTCTGCGCCAAACGAACCTCTGTGAGCCCCCGATCGAAACCACCCTTACCTCGTCGCTACGCGCATCCTCTAGCTAGCTCCACAGCCGGAACCAAGAGCTCCATGTCGCCGGCGATGTCACCGCCGTCGTTGCAGCTGCTGAGGCTCGAAATCGAGCGCGTCACCGTTCGCTGCATGCTCCCAGGAGCATGGAACGCCCATCAACTCCGCCTCCCGTGTACTCTAACGCCGAGCCTGACGTCACCCGAACTCCGGCCACCGGCCACCACAGCTCGCCCCGCATGCTCCACCAGATGCGCCTCACCGCGCCGCGCCCGTAGAGCCCAGCCATGCGGCCTTCTGTCGCCGGAGATGGCCGAACGAGGAGCGCCGCCGCGTTCTGCTTAGCGCCGGCTGCTAATCGCCGGTTAGCCGACGTGGCCGTCATTAGATTAGGGACTAACTAACCCTATTAGTTTAACCCCTAGACACTTACAGCCGGGACCCACCGGTTCAATTAACATGCTAACTAAATTAGTTAGATTTAATCTAATCCGATGGACCCACGGGTCAGCATTGACTTTGCTGATGTGGCGTTTGACTGGTCCCACCTGTCTGTTAGTTTGACTAGCCCTTAGTCACTGACCAGTGGAACCCGCATGTCAGGTTTGACCTGGACCGGCCCTGTTGACTGCTGACATCACAGTGACGTCATGCTGACGCAGTTAATTATTTTTTGGATTTATTCTCATTCAAGAAATTTCAGAAAATAATGCTAACTTCAAAAATTCATAGAAATTAATCCGTAACTCCAAATCAAACAAATTTTTTATGAAAACTAATCAGAAAAATCCAATCTATCCATCTGTACCTTTTGCATGCATGTTTGAACAACCTAAGGTTGCTGTATATGGCAATTTGCATAATTGGCATTTAAATAAGCACATATGGAGTTTGAATTTGAACCCTTGGTTCAAACCAACTTCATTTAATCTGGTTTCTAGTTGTTTTAGCTCAAACCACAACATATTGCCATGTCATGATCATGCATCATATTGTTGCATTGCATTGATTGTGTTCTTCCTTGTTTGCCGGTATTTGTCCCCTCTCAGTAGACGAGGTTCCGACGATGAGTTCGATGACACCGATGAAGAGCTATATTATCTTCAGAAGTGCCAGGCAAGCAAAACCCCCTTGTTCATTCCGATACAATCCCACTCTCTCGCTCCTGCTCTCTTTTACTGCATTAGGACAACAACGATTCAACTGTTACATGTTGCGGTAGTTGAACCCCTTTCCTCTGCATGACCTGTCATTGCCACAGTAAATAGATGAAACCCACTAGCATGAGTAGGAGTTGTATGAGCCCTGATGTGCCTACTCATTCATGCTTGTTGTCATGCCTGCTACTGCTTAGAGTTGAGTCAGGTCTGTTTCATCGGGGATGAATTGGAGGTGTGTGAACATGTTCTACTGTTGAGAGCTAAGTGTGTGAACACGATGGTAAAGGTAGCAGTGAGAGGCCATGTAGGAGTACATGGTGGGTTGTCGCATTGAAACCGTCCTCAGGAACTGAGTTCTGTGTTTGTGATCCATGAACAGCTACTACCACGCGTTGGGCCCGAAACCAATGGACCCTCTCGACTTATTAACCGCCTTGATCTCTGTCCAGGAGTTGCAACTAGTTTCTGGTGTTTGTAGGATATGTGTTGGAGGCCGTGCGTAGCGCTGACCCTAGGGGTGGGCTATGATGCGGTAGATACATCGTGGCACGGTGTACCAGGCGCCCGTTTGGTGTCTCGGGAACCCTGCACACATCATTTGGGGCTGTGAGCGAAACCCCGGCCGGATCTCCTCGCGGATGGAACCCGAATAGGCGATAAACCTGGACTAGAGATTGTGTGGTTAGTCAGGTCATGGCCGACTCCCTCGCCAGGCTTCCGCTTGAAGGTTGCCGAGATACACGACGTGTACATGGTGGTAAGTGGCGAGAGCGTGTGTGAAGAAGTACACCCCTGCAGGGTTAGAAATGATCTATTCGAATAGCCGTGTCCGCAGTAAAGGACTTCTGGGTTGCCTGGACAGTTCATAGACAAGTGAAAGTGGATACTCTAAAACTCGCAAGATAAGCGTGAGTGCTATGGATGGCCTTCTCGTAGGGAGACGGGAGCGGATGCATAGTGGTGTATTGATATGGTGAATATGTGGACTCGTGTGCGCCACCTCAAAAGAGTTACTTGCAGTCATAGTTTAGGATAGCCACTGAGTCAAAGCTGGCTTGCTGCAGTCAAAATGCACCACCCCCTTATTGATACTGATGCATATGTAGCTAGTGCTGATGTAAGTCTTGCTGGGTACATTTGTACTCACGTTTGCCTATTTTATGTTTTGCAGAGAGACGTCAGTCTCGCTAGTAGTTCCGTGTGGACTTCGACGTTTAGCTTGATACCTCAGCTATGATCTTGTGCCCTCGGCAAGATCTGGTAGATAGTCAGGCTTCTCAGCCTTTTTCATTTGTAGATGTCTGTACTCAGACATGTTAAGCTTCCGCATGTGCTTTGACTTGTATGCTCTGAATGTTGGGTCATGAGACCCATGTTTGTAATATCTCGCTCCTCGGAGCCTAATGAATAAATACTTTGAGTCGTAGAGTTTTGTTGTGATGCCATGTTGTATTTACACATATCGAGCATATTGTGTGTATGATTGAAATGCTTGGTATGTGTGGGATCTGACAACGTAGTTGTTTATCCTTGGTAGCCTCTCTTATGGGGAAATGTAGTCTTATGTTTCCATGAGCCATAGTAGTCCGCTACAGCCCGGTTCACCGGAGTCCTGCTAGCCCAGCACTACTGCTCCGGAACACTTGACTGGCCGGCATGTGATTCACTTCGTTCCTGTGTCTATCCCTTCGGGGAAATGTCACGCGATGACATCCGGAGTCCTGCCTAGTCTGCTACAGCCCGGTTCACTAGAGTCCTGTTAGCCCAGTGCTACAGCCCGGATTCGCATGCTGCTGACCGACATGCTCGATGTTGATTCATGTATGCCTGTCCCCGTAAGTTAGTGCCACTTTGGGTTCACGACTAGTCATGTCGGCCCGGGTTCTTTGTCATATGGATGCTAGCGACACTATCATATACGTGAGCCAAAAGGCGCAAACAGTCCCGGGCCATCGTAAGGCGACACTCGTGGGAATGCTGTGCGTGAGGCCGCAAAGTGATATGAGGTGTTACCGGCTAGATCGATGTGACTTGGAATCGGGGTCCTGACAGCCTCCTTTTCAAATTCCTATTCATGAAGAACAAGACTAAGTGATAGTAGCATAATAGCATTATAACTATACATTTTCTTGTGGTTTGACTTAATTTGACCATGCTTCTTTGCATTCTTGTGACCTTCCAATTCCTGTGAACCAAACACCTAGATTGTCAGAAATCCTGTGATTTTAAATTCTTTGCACATGCATTCCTATCCTATTACTGTATATTTCCTGTCCCCGCGTTGTTAGAATCCTCCAATTCAAACGAGCCCTTACAGAATTACTTCTTTTACAGATAGTTGTCAAAGAAAACCTTGTGTGGTTTGTCCCGCTCCTGCTGCGCCGTCGTCCACTCCAGCTCAGCTGCTCCAACGATAGAAGGGTCCACCACAGCAGGGATTCGCCCTCCAGACTATCTTTCGCCGCCTCAGATCTTTTTCCCCGCCGTCGGCAGCCACGACAACTACATTACCATCATCAACCAAGCAGATGACCTCGAGGACTACACGGGTCCGCAAGAGAGGTCGCACTCTTTCGTGTCTGCTTACGTTATGCATCGCTTAATATTACATGCTACTTTATCGTCCTGTTCACCGATTAGACTCTGAGTCAGCTCCAAACTAATGCTCAACCTTGAGTTTTTAAATGGTTGTGGGGTACATATCGGGGCCGCAATCAATAGTATCTGTCTACTATTAGGTTAATCTCTGGTGTCTACTATGAGTTTCAAGTTGGGTGGGAAACAAACAGTAAAGAAGCCATTATCTGTATATTTTAACTGAAGCCATTATCTACCTGCTATCATTGGTTTTGGGTCTATCCACAGGTTGCTACCATCACTCTGGATTTCTGCATGCACTCCTTACATAATCTCACTATGTTTTATTCCTATGCATGTCAGTTATTGTACACAATGGAACTGAACATGTAGAGCAAAAGAGACAAGCCTTGCGTGGCAATAAAATTTCATGCAGACGTCGCTGCATGGTGGGCGCAGAGGCAGCCCCCCTCGACCCATTTCAGATTGTAATCAAGAGGAAGATAACTATTCTAAGGGGGATTCAGAAGAAGAAGACCACTCCTATTTACCCCCTGAGGTCTTCGCTCTAACTTGGCATGCTGATGTTGGTAATATCATGCATATGGTGCCTTGCATTGCCTACTTTATACATCAAATATGTCATCTTCTTAGTTTAGACATGCCTTGTGTGAATGCCATCTGTTTAGTTTCTTTATCGTATATGTGAATTATGCAATGCCATCTTGCTTAGCCAGGCATCATATATGTGAATTTGCAATGCCATCCTGCTTAGCCAGTCAACTTATATGTGAATTATATCATGCCATCCTTTTTTTTCATTACGTATTACATTTGTCAATAATGTTAGTACATTCAACTACTCTTCGTGTGCATCAGCCATTTGACACGGTGATGGAAAATTCTGGAGTGAAAACAAGGTCTTCATAGCAGACTATGCTACCTGATGAAGCGCATATCTCGCTGGTTACGGATAGCTCCTCAGAGGAGGATTCAGACACAGATGACCAGTCCTATTCCCCCCCCCCCCCCCCCGCCCCCGAGGTGTATGCTCTAACTTGGCAGGGTTATGTTGCTCATATCGTGCGTATGATGTCTTGCATTGCTATGTCATTTGGTTAGTTTAGAAATGCTTTGTGTCAATGCCACTTGTTTAGTGTCTAATTACCATATATGTGAATTATGCAATGCCATCTTGTTGCAAGACATTATATATGTGAATTATGCAATGCTATCTTGTTGCAAGGCATTATATATGTGAATTATGCAATGCCGTTGTCACAGCCCTAGCTTTAGCTTTGCTTGTGGACTAGTCTTGGTTGTTGCATCATGTTTAAATTTTGCTTAAACTTGAAATGGGGATTTAATAAACCCTAGCACTAAACCAATTCAAGTAGGTTCAAATAAAATCATTTTCAATGAACCCAAAGTGCCTCCAGAAAAGTTCCGGATTTTTGATGAAGGTGAAAACCTCTGCCAAAAATGCTAAACATATTTCTAGGACATTCTGGATTTTTGAATTAACTCATATTGTATTTGAATTGGGGCATTTAAATCCTATAAATATTTTAAATGCTCTAATAATTCTGAAACTAGTTGAGGGCCGTTGGGAATAATTTCAACAGTGCCCACAAATATTTTCAGGAGATTTAAAAATGGTTTAGTATTTTTACTAAATCGAAACAAAACAGAATAAATAGAAAATAGAAAATAAAAATGAGAGAGAGAGGCTACTGACCTGGCCTCACCTCGCACAGCCCACCTGACAGCCAAGCTGGTGGCCCAGCCCACTGGCCTCCTCCCCTGTCGTCTTCTTTCCCTGCTAGGAGGATGAGCGCGTCGCCGCAGCGCGCCGGCACGTGCCCCGGCCACCTCCTGCTTGCCGCTTCACCCTGGGCCTCTCCGGATGAAGCCATGCACCCCCCCGGCCCCTCTCACTCTCTCCCGTGCTCATCCCCTCCTCTGCTGCCCTCTCTCTCCCGCGACCAAACGCTGCCGTCGCCGCCGCTCGTCGTTGCCGCGGCCACAACCACCCCCTCGCCCCCGCGTCGTTCCCATGAGCTCCGAGACATCGTCCTCATCATCTCCACCGAGTCAAACGAGCCGGGACGCGCCGTAGCGTTGTCATCACCACCGTCTTCCACCTCGGGAGCCGATCACCACCGCCGCCGATTCGCCGCCAACAGGACGTCCCTGAGCTCATCGTCTGCCCCATCCGACCCCTTGTGAGCTCCTCTCCGTTTCCCCTCCACCCCCTTGCTCGATTTCGTGCCGCAGTTGCTGCCCCGCGAGCTCCCGCACCGCCGTCCGCCATTGCCGTTGCACGCGTAGTCTCCGAGCTCCTCCGCTTGTAGTAGTTACCCTAGCGTGCTCCTGGTGATCCAGGAACCCGTGGAGCCTCTCTCTGCTCACGCCATGCTCTGTAGCCTCGTCCCCGTGCATGCCCGAACTCCGGTCAACGCCGCGAGCTTGCCTCCGGCGAGCTCGGGCCACCTCAGCCCCTGCCGTTTGCACAGATGGATGCGGGCGAGTCCCAGCTCCGTGTAGATGCCCTCGTCCGCCCTTTTGGTCACCGGAGATGCAAACCCGAACGTCTCCCCCGCCTCTGGCTTCGCCGGCGACGAGCCGCGGGTCAACTCCGGCGGGATTGACTTGTTTGACCAGGGGTTTGACCTCCCCATGGTTCAATGATAGGTGGGACCAGACCCTGCTAACTTTAGCTTAGTGCTAATTAACGTTTAGTTAACCCACTAAGTCACTGACATGTGGGCCCAGGCCCCTAAATATTTTAGGCTTAGTATTAGTCTAGTGTTAATTAATTCTGTTAGATAGATAGACACTGACACGTGGGCCCCACAGGTCAGGTTTGACCTAGACCACCCAGTTGACTCGCTGATGTCATCCTGACCTAGTGTTGATGCAGTAAAGGTTTTCTAGAATTTAAAATAAATCAGAAATGATTTATGAATTTCAGAAAATAACCTAAACTTCTAAAAATCACAGAAAATCAACCGTAGCTCAGATTGAAAAGATTTATATATGAAAAATGATCAGAAAAATCCAATCTATCCATCTGTACCGTTTTCATGCATGTTTGAGCTACTTATGCCTACTGATCAGGTCAAAACAATTAAATGGCATATGAATAATCACATATGTAGTTTGAATTTGAATCTTGGATTCAAACCAACTTCATTTAAATTGTTGCTAGTTGCATTAGCTCAAAACACCAGCATGTTGCCATGTCATGATCATGCGTCATATTGTTGCATCACATTGATTGTGTTTGTTCTCTGTTGCCGGTATTTGTCCCCTCTCAGTAGACGTGGTTCCGACGATGAGATCGATGACACCGATGAAGAACTATACTATCTTCAGAAGTGCCAGGCAAGCAAAACCCCCTTGTTCATTCCGATACAATCCCACTCTCTCGCTCCGTCCGTCGAGGTGGGCTTGGGAACCCTACACACATCGTTTGGGGCCGTGAGCGACACCCCGACTGGATCTCCTTGCGGATGGAACCCGAATAGGCGATAAACCTGGACTAGCACTACTGGAATTTGCTTATTTGTCGTCTGCCTATTCTTTGCCGTCTGCTGGCGGACGGCAAAGAAGGTCTTTGCCGTCAGCTTGCAAAAAACGAACGGCAATGAGCTGGCTGATGGCAAAGAATGTCTTTGCCATCAGCCAGTTCTTTGCCGTCTGCTGGCGGACGGCAAAGAATCTTTGCCGTCAGCGGGCGAACGGCAAAGAGCAAGAGAGCGGACGGAAGAAGGGGGGCGGACGGCAAAGAGATAACCTAACTAACGGCTCCCCACCCCGCCCCTTCCCTCTCTCTCTCTCTCTCTCTCTCTCTCTCTCTCTCTCTTTCTGTCCTCTCTCCCCGACGGGACCACCGCCAACCGCCGCCGCCCCCGCCACCAGCCACCCGCCGCCGCCCCGACCACCCGCCGTCCCCCTTGCCCCGTCGACCCACCACCCGCCGCCGCCCCCTCGCCCCGTCGCCCCACACCCCTCCCCTGCGGCGCCCCGACGTCCAACGCGCCCCGCCGCCCCTTCCACGCCGGCCAGCCACGCCGCGGCCGTCCAGCCGCCCCGCCCCCTCCCCTGCGTGGCCGTCCCCGCCCCGTCCCGCCGCGGCCTCCCCCTCCATCGGGCCGCCGCCCCCACCTGCGGCGGCCTCGCCCTCCACCGCCCCCCCCCTCGAGGAGCGCCGCCCGTCGCCGGCCCTCCCCGCCCCATCGCCACCCTGCCTCGCCGCCGCCCCGTCGTCGCCCCCTCCACGACCCGTTGCCGCCCCCCATAGTGAGCCCCTGCCCCTGTTTTATTTTCTGTTTTTCTTTTCTGTTTAGTTTAGGTTATTTAGTTTAAGTTTTTCCAGTTTTTTCAGTTTAGGTTATTTAGTTTAATTAGTTTAGGTTATTAAGTTTAAATAGTTTAGGTTATTTAGTTTAGTTTTTTTGTTTAGGTTTAGTTTTAGGTTTAATGAAAAAAGAAGAAGAAAAGTAGAATAAGTAGAAAGGGGGAGGAAGAACAAGAAGAAGAAGAAGAAGAAGAGAGGAGGAGGAGGAGGAGGAGAAGAAGAAGACTTTTCTTCTCCTTCTTTTTCTTCTTCTTCTTCTTCTCCTTCTTTTTCTTCTTCTTTTCTTCTCCTTTTTCTTCTTCTTCTTCTTCTTCTTCTTCTTCTAGTCTTCTTCTTCATCTTCTAGTCTTCTTCTTCTTCTAGTTTTCTTCTTCTTCTTCTCCAAAATGAAGTTAGCTCTAAGTTATATCTCATAATATGCTTAGTTAGGTAAAAAATGGCATAATTAGCTAGGTAAGCTCAAAATGGAATTTTTCTTCTTATGTAGCCTATTTAGTCCATTTATGACATAATTTAGCCTATTTAGTCCACAAATGACATAATAAGATGAAGAAATCCAGGAAGAGGAAGAAAAGAAGGAATATGAAGGAAAGAAGAAAAAGAAAAAGAAGAGAAGAAGAAGAAGAAGAAGAAGAAGAAGAAAAAGAAGAGAAGAAGAAGAAGAAGAAGAAGAAGAAGTAAGAAGAAGAAGAAGAAGAAGAAGAAGAAGAAGAAGTAAGAAGAAGAAAAAGAAGGAGAAGAAAAGAAGAATAACTTCTTCTTCTTCTTACTTCTCCTTCTTCTTCTTCTTCTTCTTCTTCTAGTTTTCTTCTTCTTCTGATTCTGTCTAGTCTTCTTCTTTTCTAACTTTCTTGTTTCCATTTTGCAGATTTAATTCACTATATGGAAGCTTGCATGGATGGAGTGCTTGTTTCCCTTATCTTTTTTTCGTTTGTATCAATGAAAAACATGGAACTTGTTATATGGATGCATGGAACAATGTGTTGGATGAACATTGTGATATGTAATATGTATATATGGATGGAACTATGTTTATTATGTATATATGTACGTTGTGATGGAGATAGATATGTATATGTATATCTGTGTGTTGGATACATCATATATGTGTATCTGTGTGTGCATGTGAACAAAAAATATATATATATATGTATATCTGTGTGTGAATTCCTGTGAAATTAAATGGATTCAAACAACAACAGGGGATATATAACCTCTTTGTCTTCTGCTAGCGGACGGCGAGGACACATGGCAGCTACCTGTGAAACCTGGGAACACTGGCTGCCTATTTGGTCACTTTGCTGTCCGCCAGCGGACGGCAAAGATTCAAATCACTTTGCCGTCTGCCAGCAGACGGCATAGCTGGCCATGTGGCAGCTTCGCAGTACTGCCTAGCTGAGTTCTTTGCCGTCCGCCAGCGGACGGCAAAGTGATTTGAATCTTTGCCGTCCGCTGGCGGACGACAAAGAGCGCCGTTAACACCCTAACGGCTCTCACGCCACCGCACTGCCGTCCGTTCTCTTTGCCGTCTGCTGGCATCGGATGGCGGATGGCACAATCCTTTGCCGTCCGTTTCTGAAAAGCGTACGACAAAGAAGACCTTTGCTGGCACCCTTTCGTCCGGACATTTTGCCGTCTGCTGGCGGACGGCAAAGAGGTTTGTTGTCCGTAAACCATGCCTTTGCCGTCCGCCATGGCGGACGGCAAAGAAGCTGATTCCAGTAGTGTAGAGACTTGTGTGGTTAGTCAGGTCGTGGCCGACTCCCTCGCCAGGCTTCCGCTTGAAGGTTGCCGAGATACACAACGTGTACATGGTGGTAAGTGGCGAGAGCGTGTGTGAAGAAATACACCCCTGTAGGGTTATAAATGATCTATTCGAATAGCTGTGTCCGCGGTAAAGGACTTCTGGGTTGCCTGTACAGTTCATAGACAATTGAACGTGGATACTCTAAAATGTGCAAGATAAGCGTGAGTGCTATGGATGGCGTTCTCGTAGGGAGACGGGAGTAGATCCATAGTGGTGTATTGATATGGTGAATATGTGGACTCGTGTGCGCCACCTCAAAAGAGTTACTTGCAGTCGTAGTTCAGGTTAGCCACTGAGTCAAAGCTGGCTTGCTGCGGTCAAACTCCACCACCCCTTTATTGATACTGATGCATATGTAGCTAGTTCTAATGTAAGTCTTGCTGGGTACATTTGTACTCACATTTGCCTAATTTATGTTTCTGCAGAGAGACTTCAGTCTCACTAGTAGTTCCGCGTGGACTTCGATGTTTAGCTTGTTACCTCAGCTACGATCTTGTACCCTTGGGAGGGTCTTGTAGATAGTCAGGCTTCTCAGCCTTTTTCATTTGTAGTTGTCTGTACTCAGACAAGTTGAGCTTCCGCACGTGCTTGTTGCTTGTATGACTCCTCGGAGCCTAATGAATAAATACTTTGAGTCGTAGAGTTTTGTTGTGATGCCATGTTGTATTTACACATATCGAGCATATTGTGTGTATGATTGAAATGCTTGGTATGTGTGGGATCCGACAACCTAGTTGTCTATCCTTGGTAGCCTCTCTTATGGGGAAATGTAGTCTAGTGCTTCCGCTGAGCCATGGTAGTCTGCTACAGCCCGGTTTACCAGAGTCCTATTAGCCCAGTTGCTACTGCTCCGGAACACTTAGACTGGCCGGCATGTGTCCTTTTTCGATCCTGTGTCTGTCCCTTCGGTGAAATGTCATGCGGTGTCTTTCGGAGTCCTGTTAGCCCGCTACAGCCCGGATTCCCAGAGTCCTGCTAGCCCAGTTGCTACGACCCGAATTCACTCGCTGATGACCGACACGTTCGTTGCTGGGTCATGTATGCCTGTCCCTGTAAGTTAGTGCCACTTTGGTTTCACGACTAGTCATGTCGGCCTGGTTCTCTGTCATATGGATCCTAGCGACACTATCATATACGTGAGCCAAAAGGCGCAAACGGTCCCGGGCCAGCTAAGGTGGCACCCGTGGGGATACCGTGCGTGAGGCTGCAAAGTGATATGATGTGTTACATGCTAGATCAATGTGGCTTAGGATCGGGGTCCTGACAACCATGTTGTTTAGCCAATCATCATATATGTGAATTATATCATGCTATCCTTTTTTGTATTACGTATTCCATTTGTCGACAATGTTTGTATATTCAACAACTCTTCCAGTGCATCAGCCATTTGAAGCGGTGATGGAAGTATTTGGAGTGAAAACAAGGTATTCAGAGCAGACAATGCTACCTGCTGAAGCAGACATCTTGCTGGTGACAGATAGCTCCTCAGAGGAGGATTCAGAGACAGATGACCAGTCCTATTTCCCCCCTGAGGTCTATGCTCAAACTTGGCAGGGTTATATTACTCATGTCATGCATATGTTATCTTGCATTGCTTAGATTTTACATCATGTCAGCACTGAGGAAGTCACTGCAGAATTCAGATGCATACTTTCTGGTGCAACAACAAGCGCTGGAGGATTTAAGCGCCAAACAAGAGAAAGTTAATAAGCTTGCTAAGCATCTTGCCAGCATTATGGGTACCCAGGATATTGTTTCTTGAGCTCTTGTGAAGTGGTTTCAGTTCTGGACTTGTTTTGCTGTGGCGTTTATTTGCACTGGTCGCCAACTTTAACAACTAGTGTAAGTGTATGCTGCTTTGTTCCCTATATTTGCACTGGTGGCAAACTTTGATGCCCAGTGGATGTAATATGTGTAATAGTCGTAATAGCCTAGTGTAAGTTGCTTGCTTATTTATTTCCTTGTTGTCTTCTTTATTTGTTTGCTTGTAGTCAGTGCAGTTCTTTTTCCACGGTTTGCTAGTGGCCGCAATAACCTATTTTTTAAACTAGGCCACAATAACCATGGGCTACATATTTACTGTAGTGACCATGGGCCTCCTACAGGCCGTAGAAACAATGGGCCTTCTACGGGTCGTAGAAACAATGGGCCTTCTATGGTCCGTAGTATCAATGGGCCTTCTACGGACCGCATTATGGGTCGTATACGGGCTAGAGTTGGAATCGTCTGTTCATGGGCCGACCATAACTGGCCGGCGTTAATTAGCCATATTTGATGACGCTATGAAGACAGCACAATGGATTAACGGGCTACAAATGGGCTGACTGTAACCACGGGCTGAATTTGGCCCACAAGCAGTAAAGGCCAGTGACGAGCCAGAAGTAACAGAATGCTGGAAATGAGCCCAAGAATAAATGGGCCCTGAGAAGGTCGAAAGATAACACGGGCTGGAAATAGCCCAATGGAATAATGGGCCTTTAATGGGCATAAAGCGATACAATGTTCATTACGGGCCAGTTTCACCATGGGTCGTTAATGGGCCAAGAGTTATAAAGGGCCTCATATGGGCCGAAAGACGGCATGGGCCATACATGGGCCGGAAGTTACAACGGGCTGGAATTATATTAGAATTCCCAAATGACGCTACTGGGCCTAATTCGGATAGGCTGTAACAGGTCGTGAGTTAGCGGGCCGTAAATGGGCTATATACGAACAGGCCGTTAACAGGCTTTCCGTGGGCCGGCCTGCTACCTTTTGACCAAGTCAAACGGGCCGGCCTTTTCACCGGAATAGGCCTCTGTTGAGCCGTGCCACGTGTCGACGTATCATAGGCGCCTCCGGTCCAATGAGTGGATAACATCTGTCCCAACGGTGAGCCGACACATGGTTCCTCTGGCCAATGAGAATTTTACACGTGGAAAATCCACATTGGTCCGGGCTGTTAACGGGTTATTGGTTCCGAAACCGGACCCAATAGCTTAACGGCGACCTGTCATGGTGGATGCCATGTGCCGGTTACCCTTGACGAAAGCACTTCCATGACGCACCATTTATCGTCATGGAAGTGGACACTTACGTGATGATAATTTTGGTAATGGCATGGAAAACTTGTACGACAGCACAGGTATGACTATCTTGATTCTGTCATAAAATCGTCATGGATGTACATGCATGACAGAAAACGGGACCCACTGTGACAAACACGTGTCATCATGGAAGTCTATTCTTTTTGTAGTCCTTGGCTCCGCCGGCCATGTCGCCGCCGTGGCCACCGCCATGTAAGCTCAAAGCCGAGCGTGCCACCATGCTCAGCGCGTCACCAGGAGGCCGCAGCACCCAATTGTTCGTCATGTCGTGCCCGCAGCATCGTTCGCAACCCCTCCCAAACGCCGCCCACCGCAGGAGTGGGCACCACCATCATTTTAGGTCATCTCCCGTGAAACCCGTTGCACCAGTCGACATGGACGGGCCTCCTCGTCACGCAGATGGCCTCGGCCGTCGATTTGGTCACCAGAGGGCAATTTACGATGCCCTCCAACGCGTCTGACTCTGTAGGCGATTAAATGTTGGCGTGTTTGTCCTGTTTGACCGGGGGTTTGACCTCCCCTAGGTCTATGACAGGTGGGGCCAGCCCCTGACTAACCATATTTTAGGTTTTTAATTAGTGCTAATTAACACTATCAATTAGCCTACACACTGACATGCGGGTCCCACTGGTCAGTTTGACGTGGACCGCCCCAGTTGACCTACTGACGTCACAGTGACGTAGTGACGCAATAATTTTTTTTCTGGATTTGGTTTAATTTAAAATAGCCAGGAGATTCCAGAAAATGCTCAAAACTTCTAAAATTCATGTAAAATCAGCCATAGTTCAGATGAAAAATATTTATGTATGAAAAATGATTAGAAAATCCAATCTATCCGTTCGTACTGTTTTCATCCATGACAAAACAAGTTAAACCTGCTGATCAAGTCAAATCAGTTAAATGGAATTTGAAAAACCATATGTGGAGTTTGAATTTGAACCTTTGGTTCAAATCAACTCTAACCAATCTGTTGCTAGATGCATTAGCTCAAACAACACACATTTTTCCATGTCATGATCATGCATCATAATTTTGCATATTGATTGTGCTTTCGGTATGTTCTCCGCGGAATGTTCTACTCCCGAGGATATTCACGACTATCCAGCTAAAGAGCAATAGCCTGCTACCACCCTACCAGGCAAGCAATCCCCATTGAACATTCAGATGCAATGTACAAAGCTAGCTTTCTGCAATAAACACCACTACCCCCTTTGTTGATACTGTTGCATGAGTAGTTAGATCTAATGTAAGACTTGCTGAGTACATTTGTACTCGCGTTTGCTTAATAAACTGATGCAGAGGAGAACACTGACAACACAGGTGGTTTCTATGTAGACCTTGACGTTGACGAGTGACCTTCTACCCAGGTGGCAATCACATGCCTGTGAACGGTCATTGTAGATAGACAGGCTTCTTAAGCCTTTTTCCTTTCTAGTTCTCTATACCCAGACAAGTTCAGCTTCCGCATGTGCTCGTATGTTTGTATGACTTGAGTCTTGGGTCATGTGACCCCTACCTGTATGGATATGTTATGTATGGCTCTTCGGAGCATTTTAAATAAATACTTTGAGTCATAGAGTTATGTTGTGATGCCATGTTGTATTTACACATATCGTGCATATTGTGTGTATGTTTCTGAAATGCACTGGTATGTGTGGGATTCGACACCTAGTTATCTACCTTGGTAGCCTTTCCTACAGGAAAATGCCTCCTAGTGCTTCAACTAAGCCCTGGTAGTTCGCTACTGCTCCAGAACACATGGATTGACCGGCATGTATCCTTCTTTGCTCATGTGTATGTCCCTTCGGGGAAATGTCATGTGGTGTTCTACTGGAGTCCTTGTAGCTTGCTACGACTCGGTTGCACACGCTGATAACCAACACCTGCATTGTTGGGTTATGTATGCATGTCCCTATACATTTGTGCCACCTTGGTTTATGACTAGTCATATCAGCCCAGGTTCTCTGTCATATGGATGCTAGCATCACAATCATATATGTGAGCCAAAAGACACAAACGGTCTCGGCCAAGGTAAAGACTGCAGTCGTGGGTTACCGTGCATGAGGCCGCAAAGTGATAAGTTCTGTCTTATGCTAGATTGGTGTGACTTGGGATCTGGGTCCTAACAAGCATCCTACGGACGTCACCATGTCAAGAGTCTGTTTGGCAAATGACACATGCGACATCTACTTCTTACATATAAAGGTGAATCATCTCCTTTACACATGTCCACTTGATCCCTTCAAGTGTGGTATACTACTTGACACTCCTCTCATGTGCATGCATAGGTATTGTCAGAGCTTCACTGATGACGAGGAGGAGTGAGAGCGCAAAGGAACGACTACACCATTGAAAGTGCAACTAATCCCCAGGTAGTTTTGGTAATTAATAACAACATATACATCATTGAACTAATGCCTATTCAAAGACCATTTCAGGGAAGTTCAATGTAGGTATGGCAAGGACATGTGATTATGGATCCCTCAAAATGCAAAGGATGTGCACTGGCAAAAGCTCCAAGACTCTACATTTTTTATTAAGTGATCCAAGGTCACATTGAATCCTTGGGAAAGCCAATACTATTAAAAGGGGATGAGGTTTTGATCATGAGTCATTTGCTCAAGTGCTTGAATATGTTACTCCAAAAATCCTCACCAAACTCTCACTATCCAATCTGTCCAAAACCCTAAAGTCATTCTCGGTCCCACCGAAATAGATACGCCCGGACCCACCAAGATACACCATACGGAGCCACTACCTAAACCCGATAAACTCAATCTCACCGAGATGGCATTCGGTCCCACCGAAGTGCATGTGCCAAGTTTCTGTAACCCATCGATTTCACTTTGGAATCTCCGAGTGAAACCGACCAGAATTGCTAAGATGGGGAAACTACTTAGATCATCACAAATCGGTCCCACTGAGTGGATTCATTCAGTCTCACCAAAATGTCTAAAGTTCGAATCTTTTACACTAGTCGGTGCCTCCAAGATTTTCTTCCGGTCTCACCGAGTTGTACATAAAGGTGTGTAATGGCTAAATCTTTGGTGAGGGCTATATATACCCCCACCCACCACCTACTTTTATAGAGAGCAACCAGGATGAAGCCACCACTTCCCATATCCATTTTCTTATAGAATCACCTACACTTGTGTTGAGATCAAGGCATTCCACTCCAACCATTTGATCTTTGATTTCTAGCACCCTCAAGTTACTTTACACTCCAATCCTTCTCGTACCACCATGCCAAATATGTGAGAGAGTGATTTGAGTGTTGAGGAGACTATCTTTTGAAGCACGAGAGCAAGGAGTTCATCATCAACAAGAACATCTATTACGTTTGGAGAGTGATGTCTCCTAGATTGGTTAGGTGTCACTTGAGAGCCTCCAAAGCTTGTGAAATTGAACCAATGATTTTGTAAGGGCAAGGAGACCGCCTTGCTTCCTGAAGATCAACCCCGAGTGAGGCTAGTCCTTCGTGGGCATAAGCCATGATGGAATAAACAAGTTTGCTTCTTCGTGGACCCTCCATGGGTGGAGCCCTCCGTGGACTCGTGCAGTCATTGCCCTCCATGGGTTGAAGTCTCCATCAACGTGAATATACGATAACACCACCTATCGGAACCACACCAAAAATCTCTGTGTCTTCATTGCGTTTGATATCTCTGATTCCCTCCTTTACATTCGTATGAAAGTCTTTACTTTCCACTGCCTACTCTTTAGACTTGCATGTGTAGGGTGATGCTTGACTTGTGAGAATAGCTAAATGCCTACAAATCGGGAAAAGGCTAGGTTTTTATTTTTTCAAGTAGTCTAATCACCCCCCCTCTAAACCTACTTACGATCCTACAACCATCCGCGAAGGAAGCGTGGAAGCGACGACGGAAGAAGACGATGTTGATGAAGCTATAGCGGCCGAACAACCGGCGCATGTGCAGAGAAAAGGGAGCAGCACCAACATGCGGCCGAAGAACATCTACGGCCAGAAATCCGGCGGCACATCGACCACCTAAACATCTGGATGCTTCCCCTGTGAAAGGGCACCCGAAGATTGACGCCCGCCCAGCTGGACATTCGGCGAGATCCCGGACATCTGGTGCCTCATAAGAGACCGTACATCCATCCACCAGTCGGACATTCGGCGCCTACCTACGCGCAAGGTCGGGCCCGAGGCCCTTCTATCTCTTCCCCCACCTAGACCTCCCCCCCCTCATGTCTAGGGGTAGCTAAGAATAGATCTCACATCATAGAGCTTAGCTCATGTATCTCTCCTTGTGGGATTCTGAGAGAGAGAGAGAGGACTCCATTGGTACTCAAGGCCTCCATTGGAGAAGATCCTTAGGGATTCAAGGCCCCTATATGGGAAGATCCATCCATGGATTCCAGACCCATCTCTCTATGAGATTTGGATGAATTACCTCTCAAGAACTACCCTTGTATCTTTATTTCCCTTGTTGTTCTTGGATCTTAATTCACCTCTTGTATTGCTTGTGATTTGAGGAGTACTTGGTGTGGATATTGTCTAATAGAGTGTTTTCCTCTTTGATTTCTCCACATTTTCCCCTCGCGTTCTTCGTGTTCCTTCTGGAATCCACCTCCAATCAGTCAACATCGGGACAAAATCACTGACTATGGTTTCACCCTACATCACCAATTCCTCAAACTGTTCAACATAGTTAACAACTGTGGATGTTTGTGTGACTAAATGGAAGGAATTCACTATGTCACACAAATATTCCAGGGAAAATTTCTCCGAGATATAGGAGCAGAACTTGTGCTAAGGTACATGATACGTCTCCATTATATCTATAATTTTTAGTTGTTTTTATGCCAATATTATGCAACTTCCATATAATTTTGGCAACATTTTATATTATTTTTGGCACTAAAATATTGATATAGTGCCCAGTGCCAGTTCCTGTTTGTTGCATGTTTTTTGTTTCGCAGAACATCCATACCAACCCAAGTCCAAGCACGATAAAAATTTACGGATATTTATTTTGGAATATTTGTGATTTTGGGGAAAAAGAATCAATGTTAGACGATGCCCGAGGGGTCCACAAGCCCTAGGGGCACGCCCCCTACCCAAGGCGTGCCTGGCAGGCTTGTGGCCACCTGTAAGGCGGTTGGTACCCTTCTTTCGCCACAAAAAAGATAATATCCAGATAAAAATCGTGTAAAAATTTCAACCCAATCGGAGTTATGAATCTCCGGGGATTTAAGAAAAGGTGAAAGGCCAGAAAACAGGAACGCGAAACAGAAGAGAAACTTAGAGAGATCCAAACTCGGAGGGGCTCTCGCCCCTCCGCCGCGATGGCCATGGACCAGAGGGAAAACCCACTTCCCATCTAGGGGGGAGGTCAAGGAAGAAGAAGGAGGGGGGCTCTCTCCCCCTCTCTCCCGGTTACACCGGAAGGCCGCCGGGGCCATCATCGTGACGGTGATCTACTCCAAAAACTTCACTGCCGTCATCACCAACTCTCCCTTCCCCTCTATGTAGCGGCGTAACCTCTCTTTTTACCAGCTATAATCTCTACTTAAACATGGTGCTCAATGCTATATATTATTTCCCAATGATGTATGGCTATCCTATGATGTTTGAGTAGATCCGTTTTGTCCTATGGGTTGATTGATGATCATGATTGGTTTGAGTTGTATGTTTTATTATTGGTGCTGTCCTACGGTGCTCTCTGTGTCGCGCAAGCCGGAGGGATCCCCGTTGTAGGGTTTGCAATATGTTCATGATTCGCTTATGGTGGGTGGCATGAGTGACAGAAGCACAGACCCGAGTAAGTAGGTTGTTTTCGTATGGGAGTAAAGAGGACTTGATGCTTTAATGCTATGGTTGGGTTTTACCTTAATGATCTTTAGTAGTTGCAGATGCTTGCTAGAGTTCCAATCATAAGTGCATACGATCCAAGTAGAGAAAGTATGTTAGCTTATGCCTCTTCCTAGGGACAAATAACTTTCTTGTGACAAAAAGCTCTCTACTAAAACTAACTTAGTTGTTTCTTTATCTAAACATCCCCTATCTTTTATTTACATGTTCTTTATTAGCTCGCAAACCTATCTCTTTACACCTACAAAGTACTTCTAGTTTCACACTTGCTCTAGGTAAAGCGAACGTTATGTGTGCTTAGAGTTGTATCGGTGGTCGATAGAACTTGATGGAATATTTGTTCTACCTTTAGCTCCTCATTAGGTTTGACACTCTTACTTATCAAGAAAGGCTACAATTGATCCCCTATACTTGTGGGTTATCAAGACCTTTTTCTGGCGTCGTTGCCGGGGAGCAGTAGCATGGGGTGAATATTCTCGTGTGTGCTTGTTTACTTTATCACTAAGTAGATCTTATTTTCTATTCTAAGTTGTTTCTCTATCTATAGTTATGGATATGGAACACGAAATACCAAAAAGATTTGGTGTACTTGCTACTCATGGAGATGGGGAACCTCCTAAAACCCTCGATGCTCGTTATGTGGGAATATAAAACACTACTTTGATAATCCTGAGAAAACCCCGTTCAACTTGATAATGGGAGACACGTTGGATCAACGTGAATACTTTAGGGATTATCGCTTGACTCAAAAAGGGAAACTGTTATGGGATCAAATTGAAATGTTGCATTGGTATGCTTGGAATTTATGCTTGATATATGATTATACTTGTTCCTCTAGGATGAAGGCTCCACACCTTCCCTTTTCATGTAAATTTAATGATAATGAAACCTTGGTTTCTTATGCTAATGGTATATATGATTACTATGATGTGGAACAAATAGAAGAATTCATTGCTTTTAAGGGTGCTTATGAAATTGAGTCTTTGTTTGAAAAGTGTGAAAACTATGATGATGTTGTTTACAGACCTAAAAATTATGCTATACTTAAATATTGCTATGATAATTATGAATATAATTCCGATATTAATGAGTTTATTGAGAAGGTCTCCGCTGTCCAAGAAGAGACTAATATTTTGTAGGATTCTATGAAAGAAGAAATTGTTGACAATGTGAGCTCATTAGATGAAAAAGACGACGAGCAGAGCAAAGAACAAAAGGAGGAAGAGCAGATTAGCTACCCGTGCCCACCTTCTAATGAGAACTCTTCAACTCATACATTGTTTAATCTCCCTTCATTCTTACCAAAGGATGAATGCTATGATCCCTTGGATTCGTTTGAAATATCCCTTTTTGATGAAATTGATGCTTGATATGCTTGTGGCCATGATGCCAATATGAACTATGCTTATGGAGATGAACTTGCTATAGTTCCTTATGTTAAGAATGAAATTGTTGCTATTGCACCCACACATGATAGTCCTATTATCTTTTTGAATTCTCCCAACTACACTATATTGGAGAAGTTTGTGCTTATTAAGGATTATATTGATGGGTTGCGTTTTACTATTACACATGATGATTTTGGTGAATATAATATGCATGTGCTTGTTTCTCCTACTTGCAATTATTATGAGAGAGGAACTACATCTCCGCCTCTCTATGTTTCCAATACGATAAAACTGCAAGAAACTGCTTATGCTATGTATTGGCCTTTACTTGATGTGCATGAATTGTTCTTTTATGACATGCCGATGCATAGGAAGAGAGTTAGACTTCGTCATTGCATGATATATATTACTTTGTGCTCAATACTAAAATACAAATTATTGTTAATTAAAATTGGCTTTGATATACCTTGGGATCCGGGTGGGCGAGTACTTTGGATGAGTACTCACGGTTGCTTTTCTTCCCCTTTTCCCCCCTTTCCTTTCTTCTTGGTTGTCGCAACTAGATGCTGGAGCCCAGGAGCTAGACGCCACCGTCGAAGACGACTCCTACTACACCAGAGGTGCCTACTACTACGTGCAGGCCGCTGACGACGACCAGGAGTAGTTTAGGAGGATCCCACGCAGGAGGCCTGCGCCTCTTTCGATCTGTATCCCAGTTTGTGCTAGCCATCTTATGGCAACTTGTTTAAATTATGTCTGTACTCAGATATTGTTGCTTCCGCTGACTCGTCTATGATCGAGCACTTGTATTCGAGCCCTCGAGGCCCCTGGCTTGTATTACGATGCTTGTATGACTTATTTTATTTTTAGAGTTGTGTTGTGATATCTTCCCGTGAGTCCTTGATCTTGATCGTACACGTTTGCGTGTATGATTAGTGTACGATTGAATCGGGGGCGTCACAAGTTGGTATCAGAGCCGACTGCCTGTAGGAATCCCCCTTTCTAACTCCTTGGCTGAAGTTGAGTCTAGTCATTGAAAAAGTTTTTACTAACATGGCTGTGCGGCTTACGGGCCCACATCGCCATTGGGTGGTATTAGGATCTTTTATTTCTCGACCTATACTCTGGGACTCTGACATCTCTTCTATTCGGGTTAAACGATTTTACTTACTCTGACTCTAGGTTCTCGTAACTACTTCCTCCGGGAGAGCCCCTTATTACAGATGATCGCCTGAAGTTTCTGAAGATGCTATTCGATGTTTTACCGAGACACTTGTGCCCACCGCCCTTGTAAATTCACTACCACCGAGACATCCCTATGGATAGCTACTTATACTTGCCATCCATACCTTCATTCTCGATTACTCTTGTTAGTACAAGATACCCTGAACTACTTCCCGCTGTTTCGAGAATCCTTTGTGCTTACTGCCTTGCAGCTCCTTTTCCTCATGAATACATGTATGAATAATTCCTCACCCTTATTGGGGATTCGTTCATCCCCAGTTGTTCAGGTGTTTCGCAAAATTATTTGAAATGCCATTCGATCTTACGAAATCCTCAGTAGCCTATTGCTCTTGATCTTCTTTACCTGCTTGCATAATGGTTACTTCCATATGTCAAGCAATATTCATTAAAATACTTTGGATCGACATTCTGATCCTGTTGATTCAACATGTGTGTGAATGCACAAATCATCATTATTCCTTGAAAATTATCCTTCCGTCTCGGACGTCATTTTGAACATGAGCTGGTTGTCGACCAATCGAATTGCCACCGTTTGTGCCTCTAAGTCTATTCGACTTACTTATCTTTTGATCAGAGCATCTGCTTTTGATCCCCCAATTTGGAAATCATAATTCCTTGTATTTAAGCTCTCAAATTATCAAAATAGTTCTATAATCCGATGCCTTTTGCATTATTTCTTCTTCTGGTTGAACATATATGCTCACATCAGATTCTTGGCGGTCCGCCAGATCGTTTGGTGGATTATTATCCGACCGTTCCTGCATATTCTCAAAACCTTGAGTTCTTCCCCTGATACATAATGCCTTTGGTAAATTGTATCATTTGCCTTGTCAACCATGCTCTACTTTCGAGCTTGTATTATTTACTCTTGAAGATATGTTTCTATGATGCCCTGATGGGTTGAACCTATGCCTTCCTTAATCTGTGTGAACCCGAAAGGTTTCACGGGTCATACTTATCTGGTATTGCACCAGGTAAAACTTTCAACAACTAATGACATTTTCAAAAAGCGAGAGGTGAATGGAAGGTTATAGATTGAAGAAGTGGGAGTCGACCTTGAACTTTGTGTTCATGCCCAGGGAGACGATGTAGATCTTATCATGGAAACTTCTCTTAAATTAATTATTCCCTTGGTATAAGTTCATATTATATCTGGGATTTGGTCTTTTGCAATCGTGGTTTCGACCATATGGTCTTTCTTTGGTCCCATTTCTCAGGCAAGTGAAAACACTTGTCTTCTGCAGATCAATACATCTCCGCAACCCCTATGTCGATCTTCCTTCATGTAATACCCTCCAGTATCTCGAGAATATCAAAGAACTGTGTTGCTTCCTATGAGTCTTCATCTAGTATCGCTTCTCACCGATTTCAGTTTTCCCCGGGGTTCTGAGTTATTTCACTCGAGAACGCCGATAATTGAATTGATTCCGCACTGCGATTCAATAACTCTAAGTAATTTTCGTTGCTTATGAGTTTAATAATCCTTCAAGTCATTCCTAGCCTGATCACCTATATCAATATCGTGCAACTTTTTAACTGTGCTACCTGGTCCTTATTCCCAGAGCAGAACTTTCGACGATGAGCTAAGCTTACGTTGATTTTCCTTCTCATATCGTTCGCCTTAAACATCAAGCTTGATTTCGAGTTTGTCGTACCCTTGGTTCCAATAACCTTTTGCTTCATCATTCCTTTGACTTGATGTCATCGCCGAACGATTACATCTTCATGAAATCTCTCGACAAAGGTGTCGTGATCATCATCAACATTCTGGGATCTTCCGAGATATCTATCGAATTCATGATGAGAAATACCATCCTTGCCCCTCGATGATTTGTGTTATCATCGGCCACTTTATTGCCTTCCCTCCAACACAAACTTATTCGTGTTTTGTGTTATACCTTGAGTTCCTTGCTATCCAGTATTTGTTCTTCTTTACCTTGGAATATTAGCACCTTTTATGTCAAGAATGTCGTGGGAATTTTACCACCTCTTGAGAATTCTTTATATAGTAATATCTCTCGCCATTTGCGTTCATTTGTTTATCTCCGTGTTGTTTCTAACTGGCATACCGACAAATGGTCTATGATGTGTAAATTCTAAACTTCTAGCAACCCTATTGCTTTGAAGTTAATGGTTGACATTTCATTCTTAGACCATTGGTTATCGAATCACCATTCTAACATTGATCGTGCTACCTAAGCCCATATGTCGGTTGCACCTTTCAACCATTTTTTTAATTATGTATGATTTACTCAAGCATACATCATTATATCATTTGATCTGACTAATGTTATTTCCTTGTTCACATAATTGGGGAAACCCAACTTTTGGAAATCTCGATGAATTGTCGTTGAGTTCATCAGCTACCTCCTTATCCCTTTATTGGTTTAATGATGAGCTCTTATTTCGAAACTCGCTTCCATAGTACATTTCCCAAGAATCTTACAATGTCTTCTTGTCAATTTGTGTTGCACCTTTTCTTCTCAGGCATCCTGAGTCTGAGGTATCCTCACACTGATCAGACCTGAATCTCGGTCAGATATGATGGTTGGAACATATTTCCAAGAGTATAACGTTGATCCTCATATGACCCGGTAAGGTGATGTCATACCTAGCACATCTGACCGGAGGACCTAGTGTTATAGTTTCCTTTTTAACAAGGTTAACCATTTTTCCATGAGGAAATTGAATGCCTTGTTTAATAAGTTTATCCTGATGGATCCTTTGTATATCTGAAGTCTGGCCTTTGCTTGAATACCATGTCAATGCTATCTCGACGCATGTCTGTGGTACTCCTATCTTCAATAAGAACATTTGAAGCACAGTGCTAAATTTTCTTAATCAAATTATCCAAACATCGTTGTATGGATGATGTCATGAAATTTCTCTCCCCTTTCCTAAAGGGTTTTCTACAATTATATCCTCTCATGGGAAGGATATACCCCTGAATTATGTGTTTAAACACATTTTTCCTTTCCATTGTTCTGTTTAAACTGATAATCACATTTTCCTTTCCATTGTTTTGTTTAACCTTCTTGAGGTTTATATGATCTAAGCAGTAAGAAGTCACTACTTTTGTAAGCACCTCGGTGCACAACTCTGTCAGTAAGAACCTGTTACTATTGTTGATGACATTCCGGTATCCACCGATGGACGAGAACTTTGCCTAATGGTCTGCCTCGATCAATGAGCAGGAAAAGGGTTCTCTTCGTTCCTCGCCCTTGGTACCGACGTTGTTGCCAACATAACTGACAGGCTACCCTCCGACATCCTTACTTACATCATCGTGCAAGACGTCAGCGCCCTTCCTACTTTTAACACACATGGTGGGCCCATAACCCACATTCCACAGGATCGAAACCTGACTCTCCTGTACACCCTGTTGTCAAAGTTATTCCTCGCGCTTGACTTCATATGTAATTCATGGGCCACCTGCCAAGTGATCTATTCTGGTATCAGATGCAATACTTATTCTCATTGCTCTAGACCCCTTTCACACTTTGTTTCAGGCATCGAACGATTGCCTACCCGCTTGAAACTTCTCATGGTACCTACTTACCTTGCTCTCGATATTGTCTTAAGTTTCCATTCGAGAGTTACTTTCTACCACATTCCCTGAGTTATAAACCAAGAAAGCCACCTTGTAGAGTTCCGTTCATCCAAAGCTACCCCTTATCCTTTTCGTAAGTACGAAGGAGTTCCCGAAGAAAGGATGCCGACTTCATCATGATGACCTCAGGCCAAAGTATGAAAACATCGGCGTTATGGATCGACCACTTCGAGGAGAGCAACTAAGACCGAGAACACTCGCTAGAATTTCATAACTAGAATCTTCTTCCCCCCTTACGCCTCCTAAATCTCGGGATGAGTTCTTGTAGTGGAGGAGAATTGTGACGCCCGGATAATTAAGCTACAGTGATCCCCGCTAATGATGCCGCGTCACCTCGGTTACTGTTGATAAACTCTAGATAATTCAAAACCGAAACAAATTCAAAATTTAATTAAAGAAAAACAATAAAAGTTTTCAAACATTAAAATAAAAATGTTCGGTTGTACAAAATATTACATAGATAATTATGGTGTAGAAGACACAGTTTTATAAAATGCATAAATATTTTAAATTGAATTAAAACAGAGGAGAAAATAAATAAAAGAAAGAAAATACAAAAGAGAAAAACAAAAAAAAAAGGAAAAGAACCCCCCCCCGGGGCTCCGGCCCAGCAGGCCGCCGGCCCAACTGGGCCACGAACCACCAGGCCGGCCCACCCCCGCACCCCATAAACCTCCCCCACTCCCCACTCGCCCCACCGACACCCCCACTCCTCTCCCCGAAATATCTCCCCCTCTCTCTCTCCCGATTGGATCGGGATCGAGAGGAGGAGGCCGCCGACGCCGCCGCACGTCGCCGCCCGGAGCCCACGCCGCCTCTCCGGACCTCCCCACTGGCCTGCCTCCCGCTCCGCTGCGTCGTCCCCGTCGACCACCCCGACCCCCAGTGCCCCGTCCCTACTCCCCGCTATGAGCACGCGCCCCTCTCCTCCTCCTGTCTCCCTCACGCACGCGCCGCCCGTGCCCGCTGCCGCTCGGCCACGCCCTTGGCCGGGCCCCCCCACGCCGACCGCACCCGTCTCCTCCGCGCGCCGTCCCGCTACTCCCTCGCGCGCGCGCACACGCTCACTCCCCTGCGCCCGCCGCGCTCACCACGACCCGGGGCCATCCCTTCCGCCGGACCCCTCGCCTTCGTCGGCACGCCCGCGCCTCACGGCCCCTGCGGTCGCCCCGCGCCGCACCGGGCGCGCTCGCCGCTGCCACGCGCGCTGCTCCGTCGTCGCGCTCCGCGCCTCGCCTCTGCTGGCACTGCTGCTCCGCCCGCGCATGGCCTCGCCGCTGCTCGCCCGTACACCGCCGGCTGCCGCAGCTTCCCGCCACGCTGCGCGCCCGCCGCCCTTGCGCGCGCCCCGCCTCGTTCCTGGCCGCTGCCGTGGTTCCCCTTCCCGCACGCCCACACGCCTGCCCGCGTCGCGGTCGACCCCGCTCGCCCCCAGCTGCTGCTACCCTGCTCCGCCTACGCCGCCGCTCCGCCCCTGGCCTCGCTGTCGAGCGCCTCCGCCTCCTCGCCGCGGTCGGCGCAATCCCCTGGACGCGCCGTGGGCACGACCCCGCCGGCACCCTCCGTCGCCTCCGTGCGGGTGCGCGGCGCCCACACCCGATAACGCCCGTCGCCTGGACCCGATAGGCCCCCAGGGCCAATGACAAGTGGGGCCCAGCCCCTGGAATGTTTAAAAAAATGAATATAAAAAATAATTAATTAATTAAGTTAATTAATCATATTTAATTAATCTAATTAACTAGTTAGTTTAATTAAACAATAATTAGATTAGTTAAACCCTAATTAGACTAAACAGTTAATGACTAACGGGACCCACACGTAAGTTGACCAGTCAACGCCTCTATTGACTGCTGATGTCATGCTGACGTCCGCGTGCACTATTCTAGATAATGTTGGATTAAAATAATTAAATAAATGCTAAAAATTATTTAAATCTTTTAAAATCAATATAAAATAAACCGTAGCTCGGATGGAAAAACTTTGTACATGAAAATTGCTTAGAACGACGAGACGAATCTAGTTGCGCAGCCCGTTCGTCCGCCACGCATCCCTAGCATAGCGAACACGCACCTTTTCCCCTTCGATTCATCTGTCCGAAAACGCGAAACACCGGGGATATTTTCCCGGATGTTCCCCCCTTCACCGGTATCACCTCATACCGCGTTAGGACACGTCTAGCTCTGCCTGTTGTCCTGTTATGCACTTGCTTGCTATGAATTTACTGTTTCTCCCCCCTCTTCTCTTCGGTAGACCCCGTGACGATGCTGATGCCCCTGTGGTCGACTACGTCACTGACGACCCCTCCTTCTTGTCTGAGCAACCAGGCAAGCCCCCCCCCCCCCCCATGATCACCAGATATCGCCTATTCTTCTATATACTGCTTAAATTAGAGTAGTGTAGCATGTTACTGCTTTCGGTTAAATCCTATTCTGCTGCATAGCCTGTCATTGTTGCTACAGTTGATACCCTTACCTGCAATCCTAAATGCTTAGTATAGGTTGCTAGTATTCCATCAGTGGCCCTACACTCTTGTCCGTCTGCCATGCTATACTACTGGGCCGTGATCACTTCGGGAGGTGATCACGGGCATATGCTATATACTTTATATTGTTACATTACTTATGATACTGTTCGGAGATGGGGGCTGAAGGGGCAGGTGGCTCCATCCCGGTAGAGGTGGGCCTGGGTTCCCGACGGCCCCCGACTGTTACTTTGAGATGGAGCGACAGGGCAGGTTGAGACCACCTAGGAGAGAGGTGGGCCTGGCCCTGATCGGCATTCGCGGATATTTAACACGCTTAACGAGATCTTGGTATTTGATCTGAGTCTGGCCACTGGCCTATACGCACTAACCAACTACGCGGGAACAGTTATCGGCACTCGACGTCGTGGTATCTGCCAAGCCTTCGTGACATCAGCGATTGAGCGGCGCGCGCCAGATTGGACCGCGTAACGTGACTTCCTTTGTAATGGAGGTTGCTAGGTCTGCTTCTGGCCGCCCACGCAACGTGCAGGTGTGCAATGGGCGATGGGCCCAGACCCCTGCGCGCTTAGGATTAGACTGGCGTGCTGACCTCTCTGTTGTGCCTAGGTAGGGCTGCGACGTGTTGATCTTCCGAGGCCGGGCATGACCCAGGAAAGTGTGTTCGGCCAAATGGGATCGAGCGTGTTGGGTTATGTGGTGCATCCCTGCAGGGAAGTTTATCTATTCGAATAGTCGTGATCTTCGGTAACAGGATGACTTGGAGTTGTACCTTGACCTTATGACAACTAGAACCGGATACTTAATAAAACACACCCTTCCAAGTGTCAGATATAACCCGGTGATCGCTCTCACACAGGGCGACAAGGGGAGGATCGCCGGGTAGGATTATGCTACGCGATGATACTTGGTGAACTTACTATCTACTCTCTTCTACATGCTGCAAGATGGAGGCTGCCAGAAGCGTAGTCTTCGACAGGATTAGTTATCCCCCTCTTATTCTGGCATTCTGCAATTCAGTCCACCGATATTGCCCTTTACACAGATACCCATGCATATATAGTGTAGATCCTTGCTTGCGAGTACTTTGGATGAGTACTCACGGTTGGTTTTCTCCCCCTTTTCCCCCCTTTCCTTTCTTCCTGGTTGTCGCAACCAGATGTTGGAGCCCAGGAGCTAGACGCCACCGTCGAAGACGACTCCTACTACACCGGAGGTGCCTACTACTACGTGCAGGCCGCTGACGACGACCAGGAGTAGTTTAGGAGGATCCCAGGCGGGAGGCCTGCGCCTCTTTCGATCTGTATCCCAGTTTGTGCTAGCCATCTTATGGCAACTAGTTTAACTTATGTCTGTACTCAGATATTGTTGCTTCCGCTGACTCGTCTATGATCGAGCACTTGTATTCGAGCCCTCGAGGCCCCTGGCTTGTATTATGATGCTTGTATGACTTATTTTATATTTAGAGTTGTGTTGTGATATCTTCCCGTGAGTCCTTGATCTTGATCATACACGTTTGCGTGTATGATTAGTGTACGATTGAATCGGGGCCGTCACAATCAATTACTTGAGCACTTTATGCCTAGCTTAACGGCTTTAAAGAAAGTGATGCCAGGGAGACAAACAACAAGTTTTAGAGAGTCATTTTATTCTGTTGTGTGCTTTAAAAAAATTTAAAACAAAAAATATAGAGGGGAACTTATTTTTTTTCAAAAAGAGAAGCGATTGGAAGGTTATGCATTGGAGAAGTGAGGGTCGACATTGAACACTTGTGTTCATACTCATGGAAACAATGTAGAATTTTTCATGAAAGTTTCTCACAAAAATAATTATCCCCTTTTACAAATTCATTGTATTATAAAAATAATGTGCCAAGATTTGCCTTTAGGATGATTAGATTGCTTGTTTGGTATGTGCAGTGCAAAAATATAAACTTTTGTTGTAGTGCATGAATTTAGATTTTTTACTAGAACATGAAAAAAATCTAAAAATTTTACACTGTACTGCTATGCAAATGTTTATTTTGTCCTAATTTTTTAGAATTTTTTAGTTACAGAAGTATGGTCAATGTCCATAGTACTACAGATTGTTCTATTTTTGGTGCATTGTTTTGCGTGTTTTGGTGGAACTGTGGATTTTTATCATTTGTATAAGCCATGGAGAAGTTACAATACAGCAGGTATAATGCAAAAAATGAAATATGAATGGGTTTGGAATAGTACTTAAAGTAGTGATTTGCTTTTTATACTAACGGATCTCACAAGGGTTTTGTTAAGTTTGTGTGATTGAAGTTTTCAAGTTTTGGGTGAGATCATGATGGATGAAGGAATAAGGAGTGGCAAGAGCCTAAGCTTGGGGATGACCGAGGCACCCCTAACGTAATATTCAAGGACTCCCAAGCAACTAAGCTTGCAGATGCCCCGGAAGGCATCCCCTCTTTCTTCTAATGACCATCAGTAATTTTACACTGATCTATATTTTTATTCGTCACATGATATGTGCAAATTCTTGGAGCGTCTCTTGTGTTTATTTTTCCTTTTTATTTTATGCACCATGCTGGTATGACATAGTCCTTGGTTGATTTATAGAATGCTCTTTGCACTTTACTTATATATTTTGAGTATGGCTTTATAGAATGCTTCATGTGCTTCACTTATATCATTTGCAGTTTGAATTGCCTGTTTCTCTACACATAGAAAGCCGCCATTTTGTAGAATGCCCTTTTGCTTCACTTATATTTGTTAGAGCGTGGGCAAGTCTTTTGTAGAAAGAATTAAACTATCATGCTTCACTTATATCTCTTTAGAGAGTCAACAGGAATTGGTCATTCACATGGTTAGTCATAAAATCCTACATACAACTTGGTCACTGAATATGATATGTTTGATTCCTTGCAATAGTTTTGCGATATAGAGATGGTAATCTTTGGGAGGTACTAGTGAATGATTGTGTTTTAGTAAGAATATTGGTGTTAAGGTCTGTGATTCCTGAAGCATGCATGTATGGTCTCTCGTTATGCGATGATGTTGGAGCATGATTTATTATTGACTGTCTTCCTTATGAGTGGCGGTCGGGGATGAGTGATGGTCTTTTTCGACCAATCTATCCCCCAAGGGGCATGCGTAGTAATACTTTGCTTCGAGGGCTAATAAACTTTTCCAATAAGTATGTGAGTTCTTTATGACTAATGTGAGTCCATGGATTATACGCACTCTCACCTTTTCGCAATATGCTAGCCTCTTCAGTACCATGCATTGCCCTTTCTCACCTCCAGAGTTGGTGCAAACTTCGCCGGTGCATCAAAACCCCGTGATATGATATGCTCTATCACACATACCTTATTATATCTTCCTCAAAACAGCCACCATACCTACCTATTATGGCATTTCCATAGCCATTCCGAGATATATTGCCATGTAACTTCCACCACCATCATATACATGACTTGATCGTTCATTGTCATATTGCTTTGCATGATCGTAAGATAGCTAGCATGATATTTTCATGGCTTGTCCGTTTTATGATATCTTTGCTATGCTAGATCATTGCACATCCTGGTACACTGCTAGAGGCATTCATATAGAGCCATCATGTATTAGTTTTATCGAGTTGTAAGTAAATAAAAGTGTGATGATCATCATTATTAGAGCATTGCCCGACGAGGAAAGGATGATGGAGACTATGATTCCCCCACAAGTCCGGATGAGACTCCGAACGAAAAAAAGAAAAAAATAGGCCAAAAAAGCCCAACAAAAAAAGAAAAAGAAAAAAAGAAAAAGAAAAAAATGAAATGAGCGAAAAAGAGAGAGGGGGCAATGCTACTATCCTTTACCACACTTGTGCTTTAGAGTAGCACCATGTTTTTCGTATAGAGAGTCTCCTATGGTGTCACTTTCATATACTAGTGGGAATTTTTCATTATAGAACTTGGCTTGTATATTCCGATGACGGGCTTCCTCAAATGCCCAAGGTCTTCATGAGCAAGCAAGTTGGATGCACACCCACTTAGTTTTCAGTTGGAGCTTTCATACACTTATAGCTCTTAGTGCATCCGTTGCATGGCAATCCCTACTCCTCGCATTGACATCAATTGATGGGCATCTCCATAGCCCGTTGATTAGCCTGAGACTTTCTTCCTTTTTTGTCTTCTCCATATATCTCTATCACCATACTCTATTCCACCCATAGTGCTATATCCATGTCTTGAGCTCATGTATTGCGTGGGGGTTGAAAAAGCTAAAGGGCGTCAAAAAGTATGAACCGATTGCTCGGCTTGTCATCGGGGTTGTGCATGATAAATACTTTGTATTAAGAAGATGGAGCATGACAAGGCTATATGATTTTCTAGGGATAACGTTCTTTAGCATTGATATTTTGAAATACATGATTGTTTGTTGGGATGCCTAAGTATTGATGACTTTATGTCAAATGATAGACTATCGCTTTGAATCACTTGTGTCTTAATATTCATGCCATGATTAGATTATGTGATCAAGATTATGCTAGGTAGTATTCCACATCAAAAATTATTATTTTTATCATTCACCTACTCAAGGACGAACAGGAATTAAGCTTGGGGATGTTGATACGTCTCCGTCGTATCCATAATTCTTTATTGTTTCATTCCAATATTCTACAACTTTCATATACTTTTGGCAACATTTTATGTTATTTTTGGGACTAACATATTGATCCAGTGCCCAGTGCCAGTTCTTGTTTGTTGCATGTTTTTTGTTTCGCAGAATATCCATACCAAACAAAGTCCAAACGCGAAAAAAATTACGGAGATTTATTTTTGGAATATTTGTGATTTTTGGGAAAAAGAATCGATGTGAGACGATGCCCGAGGGGCCCACGAGCCCTAGGTGCACGCCCCCTTACCCAGGGCGCGCCTGGTAGGCTTGTGGCCACCCTGTAAGGCGGTTGGTGCCCTACTTTTTCCCGCAAGAAAGATAATATCTGGATAAAAATCGTGTTAAAATTTTAGCCCAATCGGAGTTACGGATCTCCAAGAATTTAAGAAACGGTGAAAGGCCAGAAAAAAGGAATGCGAAATAGAAGAGAAACAGAGAGAGATCCAATCTTGGAGGGGCTCTCACCCCTCCGCCTCCATGGAGGCCATGGACCAGAAGGGAAACCTCCTCCCATCTAGGGGGGAGGGGGTCAAGGAAGAAGGAGGGGCCTCTCTCCCCCTCTCTCCCGGTGGCGCCGGAACGCCGCCAGGGCCATCATCGTGGCGGTGATCTACACCAACAACTTCGCCGCCGTCATCGCCAACTCTCTCCCCATCTATGCAGCGGTGTGACCTCTCTTTTACCCACTGTAATCTCTACTTAAACATGGTGCTCAACACTATATATTATTTCCCAATTATGTATGGCCATCCTATGATGTTTGAGTAGATCCGTTTTGTCCTATGGGTTGATTGATGATTATGATTGGTTTGAGTTGTATGTTTTTTTATTGGTGATGTCCTATGGTGCTCTCCGTGTCGCGCAAGTGTGAGGGATCCCCGCTGTAGGGTTTGCAATATGTTCATGATTCGCTTATGGTGGGTGGCGTGAGTGACAGAAGCATAGACCGGAGTAAGTAGGTTGTCTGCGTATGGGAGTAAAGAGGACTTGATACTTTAATGCTATGGTTGGGTTTTACCTTAATGATCTTTAGTAGTTGTGAATGCTTGCTAGAGTCCCAGTCATAAGGGCATATGATCCGAGTAGAGAAAGTATGTTAGCTTATGCCTCTCCCTCATATAAAATTGCAATAATGATGACAGGTCTAGTTATCGATTGCCTAGGGACAAATAACTTTCTTGTGACAAAAAGCTCTCTACTAAAACTAACTTAGTTGTTTCTTTATCTAAACAGCCCCTATATTTTATTTACATGCTCTTTATTAGCTCGCAAACCTATCTCTTTACACCTACAAAGTACTTCTAGTTTCATACTTGTTCTAGGTAAAGCGAACGTTAAGTGTGCATACAGTTGTATCGGTGGTCGATAGAAGTTGAGGGAATATTTGTTCTACCTTTAGCTCGTCGTTGGGTTCGACACTCTTAGTTATCGAGAAAGGCTACAATTGATCCTCTATACTTGTGGGTTAGCAGTACATTGTTAGGAGAGTAACCGGTGCCTCTTCACCCTGGTACAGTAGGACCTTTAAGATAAGATACAACTAACTCAGTTCTTTGCTCCAGCGGGGTTCTAGCAGCAGCAAAGTACTACTCTAAGTTCTGAATCCAAGAATCTAGGTCTATTCCATCGAATTCAGAGATGTTCAGCTTTGCAGATTTAACAGTTAACACATTTCTTCTGTTATCCACATGGGTAATTGGACTCTGCCTTCTGCCATAACCGTCAGGCCACTCTTCTTCAGTAAGTCCTCTACTTGCACTTGTTGTTGAGCCACATGGGCCACTTCTTGAGGAGCATTAAATTTGGTGTTGCCCAAGTTCAGGTGCCTATAAGTGTGACGCCCCCGATTTGACCGTACACTAATCATGCACGCAAATGTGTACGATCAAGGTCAGGGACTCACGGGAAGATATCACAACACAACTCTACAACATAAATAAGTCATACAAGCATCATAATACAAGCCAGGGGCCTCGAGGGCTCGAATACAAGTGCTCGATCACAGACGAGTCAGCGGAAGCAACAATATCTGAGTACAGACATAAGTTAAACAAGTTTGCCTTAAGAAGGCTAGCACAAACTGGGATACAGATCGAACGAGGCGCAGGCCTCCTGCCTGGGATCCTCCTAACTACTCCTGATCATCGTCAGCGGGCTGCACGTAGTAGTAGGCACCTCCAATGTCGTAGGTGTCTTCGTCGACGGTGGCGTCTGGCTCCTGGACTCCAGCATCTGGTTGTGACAACCAGATAGAAAGGAAAGGGGGAAAAGAGGGAGAGAAGCAACCGTGAGTACTCATCCAAAGTACTCGCAAGCAAGGAGCTACACTACATATGCATGGGTATATGTGTAAAGGGGCATATCAGTGGACTGAACTGCAGAATGCCAGAATAAAAGGGGGATAGCTAGTCCTGTCGAAGACTACGCTTCTGGCAGCCTCCATCTTGCAGCATGTAGAAGAGAGTAGATTGAAGTCCTCCAAGTAGCATCGCATAGCATAATCCTACCCGGCGATCCCCTCCTCGTCGCCCTGTTAGAGAGTGATCACCGGGTTGTATCTGGTACTTGGAAGGGTGTATTTTATTCAGTATCCAGTTCTAGTTGTCATAAGTTCAAGGTACAACTCCGGGTCGTCCTTTTACCGAGGGACACGGCTATTCGAATAGATAAACTTCCCTGCAGGGGTGCACCACATAACCCAACACGCTCGATCCCATTTGGCCGGACACACTTTCCTGGGTCATGCCCGGCCTCGTAAGATCAACGCGTCGCAGCCCCACCTAAGCACAACAGAGAGGTCAGCACGCCGGTCTAACCCTATGCGCGCAGGGGTCTGGGCCCATCGCCCTATGCACACCTGCACGTTGCGTACGCGGCCGGAAGCAGACCTAGCCTAGTGGCGTTCCAGTCCAATCCGGCGCGCGCCACTCAGTCGCTGACGTCACGAAGGCTTCGGCTGATACCACGACGCCGGGATACCCATAACTACTCCCGCGTAGATGGTTAGTGCGTATAGACCAAATGGCCAGACTCAGATCAAATACCAAGAACTCGTTAAGCGTGTTATGTATCTGCGAACGCCGACCAGGGCCAGGCCCACCTCTCTCCTAGGTGGTCTCAACCTGCCCTGTCGCTCCGCCACAAAGATCCACTTGCGGGTACTCCTACGAGCCGACCCGACTTTAGTCATCACATGTGTCATGTATATAGTATATAAGTATAAACCCGTGATCACCGCCCAGGTGATCACGGCCTGATAGTATAGCACAGCAGACGGACAAGAATGTAGGGCCACTGATGGAAAACTAGCATCCTATACTAAGCATGTAGGATTGCAGGTAAAGGTAACAACAGTAGTAGCAAGGATAGGCTATGCATCAGGATAGGATATGGGAAAGCAGTAACATGCTACACTACTCTAATGCAAGCAGTATAGAGAAGAATAGGCGATATCTGGTGATCAAGGGGGGGGGCTTGCCTGGTTGCTCTGGCAAGTAGGAGGGGTCGTCAACTCCGTAGTCGAACTAGGCAGCAGCAGTGTCGGTCTCGTAGTCTACCGGAGAGAAGAGGGGGGAAGAAACAGTAAATACAATGCAAACATAAACATGACGATGCGTGACATGACAATGAGCAGTGCGAGGTGTGTCCTAACGCGACAGTAGGTGGTACCGGCGAAGGGGGGGAACATCCGGGAAGGTATTCCCGATGTTTTGCGTTTTCGGACAGACGGACCGGAGGGGGAAAGTTGCTAGTTCGATAGGTTAGGGAGGTGTGGTGGACGAACGGATTGCGCATTCGGATTCGTCTTGTCGTTCTGAGCAACTTTCATGTTGAAAATATTTTAATCCGAGTTACGGATTAAAAGATATGATTTTCTAAAGATTTTATTAATTTCTGGAATTATTTAAATTAACAGCAAAGATAAAATGATGTCAACATGACGTGCTGATGACGTCAGCAGTCAACAGACTCGCTGACCAGGTCAAACTGACCAGTGGGTCCTACATGTCATAGAGAGAGGGCTAACGGTGGGTTATTTTAATTAAACGTGGTTAATTAGCAGCTGGGTCCCACATGTCAGTGACTAATTAGCTAAACTAATTACTTTTAATTATAAAATCATTTTAATTAGTTATTTAAGTGGTGGGGCCCGCACGTCAGTGGCTGGGGCCTGCCCAGTCAGCACGTTGACTGGGTTGACCCAGTCAACGGGGCCTACGGGGCCCGCTGGCAGTGACCCAGGGGTGGCCCCAGGTGTGCCAGCTCAGCAGGCCGACGGTTGAACGCCGGCGAGCACGAAAACGCGGCGGAGGGCGCTCGGTCTCGTCGGGATTCGTCTACAGGGGGCCTACACGGGCGCGGGCGGGCGCGTTCGAACGGGGAGAGCCCGCCGCGTCGCGTGGTGAGGACGGCCGGAGCTGGAGCTGCCGGAAACGGCGCCGGCGACGAGCAGAAGCGGCGCCGGAGTTCGGGCTGGAGCGGGTGCGGCGTTAGAGCGCGCGAGCGGCCAAACTAACCAGCTAGGCGGGTGCTGCACGATGCGGTCAAGCTAACGGGCATACGCCCATGACCAATTGGTCACCGAAGACCCACCGGCGACGAGCTCCGCGGCGCTGCGTTCGGGCGCGCGTGGGGAAAGCAGCTAGGGGGCGCGCGAGAGCGAAAGGACAGGGGAGGAGGGGGAGAAGCTCACGGCGAGGCTGTAGGGGGGACGGCAGCGTGCTCGGGGAGGCTCATCGGAGACGTACGGCGACAGCGATTGGCGACGGCCGGGGTTGGGGAGGAACTCGATCCCGAGGCTGTGATGGCGTCGGGCTCGATCCCGAGGGCGGAGAGGAAGTAGATGAAGAAGGTGGAGCGGTCGGGCTTGTCGGAGAGGCACTCGGGGCTCGGAGGCCGCGAAAACGACGGCGGCACGTCGGCGACCGCGCTCGGGCGGTGGGGAAGGAGGGAGCGGCATGGATCTGGGGGTGGGAGAGGGAGAGGCGCAGAGGCGAGCGAGAGGGGCAAGTGGGAGGGATGGGCGGAGGCCGAGGCGTCGGGGCGGCCTTATCCTCCCCCGTCGCCGGCGAGGTGGTGCGGCGGGGACCGGCCCCTGTTCTGACCCCGGTCGGGGGAACAGGGAAGGGGAGGGCGACCCGGGGAGGTGGGCTAGGCCGGCTGGGCCTGGGGTCGGCCCAGTTGGGCCAGGGTCCAGTGGGGGGGGCTTCTCCTTCTCTTTTTTTTCTTTGTTTGTTCTGTTTTCTTTTGTATTTTCTTTTTATTTATTTATTTTCTTTTCTGTTTTATTTCAATTTAATTTATTTAGGCATTTTATAAAAATATGTTTTCTTTAGTATAATTACCCTTGTAATATTTGGCATGGCCCGAACATTTTTGTTTAAATTTTTGAAAACTTTTTATTTTTCACTTTAAATTTGATTGAAGTTTGAATTAGGAGTTTGAAAAGAAATGTGATTCCAAGGTGATCAAGCCCTGTTTAGCAACATGATTAGCTTAATCACAGAGAGTTACTGTAGCATGATTCTCGGGGTGTTACAAATCTCCTCCACTACAAGAAATCTCGTCCCGAGATTTAGGAGGTAGAAGGAAACAGTGCGGGGTATTCTTCGCGCAGACGATCCTCTCGTTCCCAAGTGGCCTCATCTTCAGAATGGTGCGACCACTGGACTTTGAGGAACTTGATCGCCTTCTGACGTGTGCGGCGTTCAGCTTGGTCGAGAATGCGGACCGGATGCTCCTAGGAGAGGTCTTGCTGCAATTCGAGCACTTCATGATCCACAGCTCGGATTGGGTCCTTGAAGCAACGGCGGAGCTGCGACACATGGAACACATCGTGAACCTGAGAAAGGTTCGGCGGTAGCTCCAGTTGGTATGCCACTTTTCCACGCCTTTCGAGAATAGTGAATGGGCCAATATAGCGAGGAGCTAGTTTGCCCTTGATCCCGAAGCGGTGAGCACCCTTCATAGGTGGGACTCGAAGATAAGCCTTTTCGCCAGGTTGATAGACCATGTCTTTATGATGACGGTCATACTGACTCTTCTGACGTGACTGAGCAGTCTTGAGATTCTCGCGAATAATGCGGACTTGTTCTTCGGCATCTTGGATAATATCCGGACCGAAGAGTGGACGTTCCCCAGTTTCTGACCAGTTCAGAGGGGTTCGGCACTTTCGTCCATATAACACTTCGAAGGGGGCCATCTTCAGACTAGCTTGATAGCTATTATTATAAGAGAACTTAGCATACGGGAGAGATTCCTCCCATTTCTTGCCGAAGGAAATAACACAAGCTCGAAGCATGTCTTCGAGAACTTGGTTGACGCGTTCAACTTGCCCCTGCGACTGAGGATGAAATGCAGTACTGAATGACAGATGAGTTCCCATAGCTTCTTGGAAACTTGCCCAGAATCTTGAAGTGAATAAGCTGCCACGGTCTGAACTGATAACCAATGGAATACCGTGGAGTGAAACAATCCTGGACATATAGAGCGTTGCCAACTGGCTAGCAGTGATCGTTTCTTTGACCGCCAGGAAATGTGCAACTTTGGAAAGCCGGTCAATGACGACAATAATAGCATCATTACCTTTCTGTGATTTGGGAAATCGAGTGACGAAGTCCATCTCAACATGGTCCCATTTCCATTCAGGAATAGAGATAGGTTGCAGAGTTCCAGCAGGCCTTTGATGTTCTGCTTTGATACGACGGCAAACGTCACACTCAGCAACATAACGAGCAATGGCTTGCTTCATATTAGACCACCAGAATCTCTGACGGATGTCTTGGTACATCTTTGTACTACCAGGATGGATACATAGAGGCGTATCATGAGCTTCTTTCATAACTTCCTGTGTCATATCCAGGTTTTTCTCTGCACATGGCACCACTAGGCGGCCCTTGAAGTATAAGGTGCCATCTTCAGCAATAGTGAAGAATGAGGGCTTTCCTTCTGCGAGGTAGCGCTTAATCTTGTGGGCTTCAGAGTCATACTTCTGTAGCCTTTTGATGCTGTCCTCGAGATCTGGTTTAGCAACTAGGGTATTGAGGGAACCCTGGGTAACAACGTGGAGGTTCACCTTGCCAAACTCCTTAGGAGGGGGAGCGAGTGCACCCGGAGGAACAATATGGAGGTTCAGCTTCCTGAATTCTTCAACAAGCGAGGGCTGAACTTTATGAACCTGGAGGTGGTTGCAGTAAGACTTGCGGCTCAAGGCATCAGCCATTACATTAGCCTTGCCTGGCGTATAGGAAATACCCAAGTCAAAGTCTGCAACAAGCTCCATCCATCTCTGCTGACGGAGGTTCAGGCCTGGCTGAGTAAACAGATACTTCAGACTTTGGTGGTCGGTGAAGATCTCGCAACGATTACCGAGAAGGTAATGTCGCCACTGCTTCAGCGCATGAATGACAGCAGCAAGTTCGAGGTCGTGAACTGGGTAGTTCTCTTCGTGAGGGCGCAATTGCCGAGAGGCATAAGCAATCACTCTGCGGTCTTGCATTAGGACACAGCCTAATCCTTGACGGGAAGCGTCGCAGTAAATGACGAAGTCCTTCTTAGTATCAGGTGGAGCTAGAACTGGGGCAGAAGTCAACTTGTCTTTGAGTGCCTGGAAACTTTCCTGACACTTGTCTGTCCATTGGAACTTGACACCCTTATGTAACAGGTTAGTCAGAGGCCTGGCGATCTTGGAGAAGTTCTCGTCGAATCGACGGCAATAGCTGGCGAGACCGAGAAAACTTCTGACTTGCTTAACGTTCTTGGGAGGAGTCCAATCAAGAATAGCCTGAACTCGCTCGGGGTTGATGGCAATACCATCCTTAGAGATGACATGCCCAAGATAGGTTACTTCCGGTAGCCAGAATTCACATTTGGAGAACTTGGCATATAGTTGATGCTCTCGTAGCTTTTCCAGCACAAGTCGAAGATGTTCAGCATGTTCTTCTTCGTTCTTGGAAAATACCAGGATATCATCCAGATAAACCACGACGAACTTGTCGAGGTAATCCATGAATATATAGTTCATCAGACGAGAGAAGGTGGCTGGAGCATTGGTTAAACCAAAAGACATGACGGTGTACTCGTATGAACCATAGCGAGTCACGAAGGCGGTCTTTGGGATATCCTCTTCGCGAACACGGATCTGGTGGTAGCCCAACCTCAAGTCGAGCTTAGAGAACACTGACGAACCCGCCAGTTGGTCATACAGATCATTGATCCGAGGAAGGGGGTATTTATTCTGAATGGTAGCTTGGTTTATAGGACGGTAGTCTTGAACTAACCGGTTTGTCCCATCCTTCTTCTTGACAAAGAGAGAAGGTGCTCCCCAAGGAGAGCAACTTGGGCGAATGAATCCTTTGCGAAGAGATTTGTCGATTTCCTCCTTAAGCTCAAGGAGTTCATGCGGCGGCATTTTGTAGGCTCGCTTGGCTATAGGAGTGGTGCCTGGTTTCAAGTCGATGATGAATTCGACAGCTCTAGCAGGGGGAATCCCCGGAAGTTCTTCAGGGAACACGTCGAGGAATTCACGCACGACGGGAATGTTTTCAATGCCCTCGAGTGGTGCAGCGTTCAATGCATTCAATGCATAGAGCCTTGCCTCGGCATTTTGCACCAGATGAGCTTGGTAAGCAACTATTTCATCTGAAGGGTGTAGCAGATGGACGGTTTTAGTGGCGCAAACTATAGAAGCAGTATGCGCTTTCAACCAATCCATACCCAAAATGAGGTCGATGTTAGACGACTTCAGGATAATGGGAGAGGCATAGAATTCCAGCCCTTCGATTTCCACGGGGACATCGATGCCAACCAAGGAGGTTTGACACTGTCCCACGGGGGTTTTGACCAGTACTGAAGTGTTCATCTCCTCACATTTAACGTCGTGCTTGTATGCAAAATCTTCTGACATGAATGAATGTGATGCACCTGTAAAACGGATGTTGGTACTGAATTTACGAGGAGTGTACCCATCACAGTAGCAGGCTGGTCTTGAGCTTCGTTGAGATCAACGTGGTTGGCATGAGCACGACCATAAGACTTAGCATTGTTGTTGCGGGGCTGATTGTTACCACGGCCAGTTGCTGGAAGGGCCAGTTGATTCTGGTTCTGGTTGCATTCTCTAGCACGGTGTCCTGGTTGACCACACCTGAAGCACAAGCCATTATTCGGAGTGGGAACAGGAGCTTGGGATGGTGGAGCTGGAAGTCTTGACTGCCTAGATGGTGGTGGAGGCAGACGAGGTGCAGCATAGGTCTGCCTTGGGGTAGATGCATTTGGACGGTACATGCTGTTCGGGATCCATATCTTACGCTTCTGTGCGGGCGAGCCCGAAGATGAGCCCGTGTCACGGTTGCGCCTGTGAGAACTCTGGTATTCCTGCAGACCAGTTTCGACATTGATGGCCTTGTTCCCCAAGGTGGCGAAATCAGCAAAGTCATGCACTAGAAGTGCGAGCTTGATGTCAGCTTGAAGGCCATCACGGAACTTCTCATGTCTGCGTGCATCAGTTGCAATGTCCTCTTCAGCATAGCGAGACAAGTCCAGAAACTCCCGCTGATAAGCTTCAACAGTTTTGTTGCCTTGGGTGAGGTTGCGGAACTCACGCTTCTTCCGGTCCATGACTCCCTGAGGAATGAAGCGGGCACGGAAGGCTGCTTGGAAGTCTGGCCATGTGATGATTGTTCCAGCTGGTAGAGTACGCCTGTGGCTGTCCCACCATTGAGCTGCGGGTCCCTTCAAGAAGAAGGAAGCAAAGGTGACATAGCTGGCAGGGGCTACATCAGCAGACTCCATCTCATAGGTGATGTCACGGAGCCAGTCATCAGCATCCAGAGGCTGAGTTGAGCTGCGGTAGATGGTTGGGTTGAGGCGTATGAAATCTTGAAGAGTCACTTGGGTTGGCTGCTGGTTCATATTGGGGCGAGGAAACTGAGCCATCATATTTTCCATGAATTGGCGGTTCAGTTCAAACTGTTGGATCATACCAGCCATGTACTCAGGTGGTGGTGGGGCATCGCCACCACGACCACGACCACCTGGTCTAACCATCCTGCTAATATATAACAGGGGTAGTTCAGCATTGAGAAATATTTGCAAAGACAAGAATCATTCATGATGAAACATGCATAACGGAAGGAGCACGATAGCTACTACATAGTAGTCGGCATAACTTACAAAAGGGGTCATGCATAGAGTTCAGTACATAGGGTTCAGTACATAGACTAAAACATCATAGGCGGCACACAGGCTCGCGGCGAATGCATCTAACACTACAAGCAAACCTACATCAGTCCTAAGAGGTACTGTGGAGGTAATCGTAGCCCGACAGCTGGTAGTGAGGCAACGGATAGCCCTCCACGTTAGCAGACTGGGGGCCACGGATACTCAGGTGTAGAGCCCGACGCTCAGGTGGCAGAAGAGGACCAAGTGCGGGAGAGTAGCCTCCCACCTCTGGCCAACCGACACCGTGGGGCATCACGGTCCTGGCTGGGTAGATCGCAGTACGCGGTACCTGTCCAGATCGGACAAAGGGGTGCAGCAGCGTCAGAGCACGGTAAAGGTGCTGACGGGTGGTGTACATCTCGTGGCGAAGAGCTCGGTTAGCTCGATCCAGCCCATCAGCATGCAGAACCAGGTTCTGATGGTAGAAGGGCTCTCGGTGACAGTGGAGTAGGCAGCAGTATAGTATCCCTCCGCACCAACATCAGATGCGATAGCAATATGCCTGAAAGGGGAGGTGTCCAACTCCCGATACTCTCCACGAAGACGTGTCAGAGCAGCATAGGCAACATCGTGGACAGCCATATAGATGGTCACACCAACTCCATGTGCGGTGTGCAGCACAGTAGTGGAGTCATACTCCCGCGAGTAGAGGTGGACGATGGCACGGTACTGCTCCTGGTTAAAATCCTGGTACTCCTCGTAGACAGTGTACTCAGGGTGCCAGCGATAACCCAGATAGGTCATCATCTCAGCTAGCACAGCCGGTGATCCCGAGGCACCAATGGCCGTCGTGTGGCGAACGACCTGCCTCGTGGGTTCCATCTGAAAGCAAAGACGTTTCAAAGGAGTCAAATGACAGTGTGCGAATTGTTCAAAATACTATTCTAAGACACAACTATGGCTTATCCAACTTTGGGGTGAATGCGGTCACGGGATCCTAGTGTTAGAGTTAGTAAATTCGTTTAACCCGAGTAGAAGAAAGTTCAGAGTCCCAGAGTAAAGGTCGAGGAGTAAAAGATCCTAGTACCACCCAATGGCAACGTGGGCCCGTAAGACACACAGCCATGTTAGTAAAAGTTTTGTAATGTCTAGACTCGACTTCGGCCAAGGAGTGTGGAAAGGGGGATTCCTACAGGCCCCCGATTTGACCGTACACTAATCATGCACGCAAATGTGTACGATCAAGGTCAGGGACTCACGGGAAGATATCACAACACAACTCTACAACATAAATAAGTCATACAAGCATCATAATACAAGCCAGGGGCCTCGAGGGCTCGAATACAAGTGCTCGATCACAGACGAGTCAGCGGAAGCAACAATATCTGAGTACAGACATAAGTTAAACAAGTTTGCCTTAAGAAGGCTAGCACAAACTGGGATACAGATCGAACGAGGCGCAGGCCTCCTGCCTGGGATCCTCCTAACTACTCCTGATCGTCGTCAGCGGGCTGCATGTAGTAGTAGGCACCTCCAGTGTCGTAGGTGTCTTCGTCGACGGTGGCGTCTGGCTCCTGGACTCCAGCATCTGGTTGTGACAACCAGATAGAAAGGAAAGGGGAAAAGAGGGAGAGAAGCAACCGTGAGTACTCATCCAAAGTACTCGCAAGCAAGGAGCTACACTATATATGCATGGGTATATGTGTAAAGGGGCATATCAGTGGACTGAACTGCAGAATGCCAGAATAAAAGGGGGATAGCTAGTCCTGTCGAAGACTACGCTTCTGGCAGCCTCCATCTTGCAGCATGTAGAAGAGAGTAGATTGAAGTCCTCCAAGTAGCATCGCATAGCATAATCCTACCCGGCGATCCCCTCCGCGTCGCCCTGTTAGAGAGCGATCACCGGGTTGTATCTGGTACTTGGAAGGGTGTATTTTATTCAGTATCCAGTTCTAGTTGTCATAAGGTCAAGGTACATCTCCGGGTCGTCCTTTTACCGAGGGACACGGCTATTCGAATAGATAAACTTCCCTGCAGGGGTGCACCACATAACCCAACACGCTCGATCCCATTTGGCCGGACACACTTTCCTGGGTCATGCCCGGCCTCGTAAGATCAACGCGTCGCAGCCCCACCTAAGCACAACAGAGAGGTCAGCACGCCGGTCTAACCCTATGCGCGCAGGGGTCTGGGCCCATCGCCCTATGCACACCTGCACGTTGCGTACGCGGCCGGAAGCAGACCTAGCCTAGTGGCGTTCCAGTCCAATCCGGCGCGCGCCACTCAGTCGCTGACGTCACGAAGGCTTCGGCTGATACCACGACGCCGTGATACCCATAACTACTCCCGCGTAGATGGTTAGTGCGTATAGACCAAATGTCCAGACTCAGATCAAATACCAAGAACTCGTTAAGCGTGTTATGTATCTGCGAACGCCGACCAGGGCCAGGCCCACCTCTCTCCTAGGTGGTCTCAACCTGCCCTGTCGCTCCGCCACAAAGATCCACTTGCGGGTACTCCTACGAGCCGACCCGACTTTAGTCATCACATGTGTCATGTATATAGTATATAAGTATATACCCGTGATCACCGCCCAGGTGATCACGGCCCGATAGTATAGCACAGCAGACGGACAAGAATGTAGGGCCACTGATGGAAAACTAGCATCCTATACTAAGCATGTAGGATTGCAGGTAAAGGTAACAACAGTAGTAGCAAGGATAGGCTATGCATCAGGATAGGATATGGGAAAGCAGTAACATGCTACACTACTCTAATGCAAGCAGTATAGAGAAGAATAGGCGATATCTGGTGATCAAGGGGGGGGGCTTGCCTGGTTGCTCTGGCAAGTAGGAGGGGTCGTCAACTCCGTAGTCGAACTGGGCAGCAGCAGTGTCGGTCTCGTAGTCTACCGGAGAGAAGAGGGGGGAAGAAACAGTAAATACAATGCAAACATAAACATGACGATGCGTGACATGACAATGAGCAGTGCGAGGTGTGTCCTAACGCGACAGTAGGTGGTACCGGCGAAGGGGGGGAACATCCGGGAAGGTATTCCCGATGTTTTGCGTTTTCGGACAGACGGACCGGAGGGGGAAAGTTGCTAGTCCGATAGGTTAGGGAGGTGTGGTGGACGAACGGATTGCGCATTCGGATTCGTCTCGTCATTCTGAGCAACTTTCATGTTGAAAATATTTTAATCCGAGTTACGGATTAAAAGATATGATTTTCTAAAGATTTTATTAATTTCTGGAATTATTTAAATTAATAGAAAAGATAAAATGACGTCAGCATGACGTGCTGATGACGTCAGCAGTCAACAGACTCGTTGACCAGGTCAAACTGATCAGTGGGTCCTACATGTCATAGAGAGAGGGCTAACAGTGGGTTATTTTAATTAAACGTGGTTAATTAGCAGCTGGGTCCCACATGTCAGTGACTAATTAGCTAAACTAATTACTTTTAATTATAAAATCATTTTAATTAGTTATTTAAGTGGTGGGGCCCGCACGTCAGTGGCTGGGGCCTGCCCAGTCAGCACGTTGACTGGGTTGACCCAATCAACGGGGCCTACGGGGCCCGCTGGCAGTGACCCAGGGGCGGCCCCAGGTGTGCCAGCTCAGCAGGCCGGCGGTTGAACGCCGGCGAGCACGAAAACGCGGCGGAGGGCGCTCGGTCTCGTTGGGATTCGTCTACAGGGGGCCTACACAGGCGCGGGCGGGCGCGTTCGAACGGGGAGAGCCCGCCGCGTCGCGTGGTGAGGCCGGCCGGAGCTGGAGCTGCCGGAAACGGCGCCGGCGATGAGCAGAAGCGGCGCCGGAGTTCGGGCTGGAGCGGGTGCGGCATTAGAGTGCGCGAGCGGCCAAACTAACCAGCTAGGCGGGTGCTGCACGATGCGGTCAAGCTAACGGGCATACGCCCATGACCAATTGGTCACCGGAGACCCGCCGGCGACGAGCTCCGCGGCGCTGCGTTCGGGCGCGCGTGGGGAAAGCAGCTAGGGGGTGCGCGAGAGCGAAAGGACAGGGGAGGAGGGGGAGAAGCTCACGGCGAGGCTGTAGGGGGGACGGCAGCGTGCTCGGGGAGGCTCGTCGGAGACGTACGGCGACGGCGATCGGCGACGGCCGGGGTTGGGGAGGAGCTCGATCCCGAGGCTGTGGTGGCGTCGGGCTCGATCCCGAGGGCGGAGAGGAAGTAGATGAAGAAGGTGGAGCGGTCGGGCTTGTCGGAGAGGCACTCGGGGCTCGGTGGCCGCGGAAACGACGGCGGCACGTCGGCGACCGCGCTCGGGCGGTGGGGAAGGAGGGAGCGGCGTGGATCTGGGGGGGAGAGGGAGAGGCGCAGAGGCGAGCGAGAGGGGCAAGTGGGAGGGATGGGCGGATGCCGAGGCGTCGGGGCGGCCTTATCCTCCCCCGTCGCCGACGAGGTGGTGCGGCGGGGACCGGCCCCTGTTCCGACCCCGGTCGGGGGAACAGGGAAGGGGAGGGCGACCCGGGGAGGTGGGCTAGGCCGGCTGGGCCTGGGGTCGGCCCAGTTGGGCCAGGGTCCAGTGGGGGGGGGGCTTCTCCTTCTCTTTTTTTTCTTTGTTTGTTCTGTTTTCTTTTGTATTTTCTTTTTATTTATTTATTTTCTTTTCTGTTTTATTTCAATTTAATTTATTTAGGCATTTTATAAAAATATGTTTTCTTTAGTATAATTACCCTTGTAATATTTGGCATGGCCCGAACATTTTTGTTTAAATTTTTGAAAACTTTTTATTTTTCACTTTAAATTTAATTGAAGTTTGAATTAGGAGTTTGAAAAGAAATGTGATTCCAAGGTGATCAAGCCCTGTTTAGCAACATGATTAGCTTAATCACAGAGAGTTACTGTAGCATGATTCTCGGGGTGTTACAATAAGGTACCTTGGTGTCCCATCTAAATTCAACTCTTACCATTGCGATCCCTTAAGGTAGCAGATACTGCCATAGGATAAGCATTTTTGTCGACCATAGCAATAGAAGGAGGAGTTGGAATCTACACTTGCTTAGGTCTCCTAGGTGCATGCACAGGTGATTGTGTCTCTGCGGTTTTGTGTTGGACATTGCCTTGGTTTGGCTGCTCATCCACTTCTTCCTTGGGATCCGGCTCTAAGAGCATGCTCTTGAAATTTTTCTGGATCTTGTCCAAAAAATTATATGCATCATGAAAAAGTTATTGCTGACTGTCACTTGGAAGTCCTGAAATTCCTTCACGGTTTCTGTGCAGCGTCTTGATGTCTAGCTCAAGGGCATCTAGTTGTAGATCATCGTCTCACATGATTCTGTTACTCTAATCATGATCTCAGCCACAGATAGTGATGTAGGGTGGAACCCTAATAGGTTGATCTTTTCACACTTGGAGGGGGAAAGAGGGTAAATCAAAGAGAAACACAAGAAGAACTCTCTAATAGACTTGATCCAATCACACATGTGTTAGATCCACATACACAAAGAGGTAGCAACGGTCCAAATTCAACAAAGTGGGATACAAAAGAGGCACTAGTTCATCTCAATCCTAGGATGAAGGATGTCTTGAATCCATGAAGGATCTTCCACAAGGGGATCTTGAATCCACTTGGGGGATCTTCTCCTAGGAGGCATTGGTCTCCAATGGAGTAGGTACAAGTGGAAGCAAAGCTCTGTCTTCAAAATGAGCTATCATAATGCTAACCCTAAAACGTAGGTAGAGGAAGAGTATTAGTCTAGGGGCGAAGAGGTACATGGGCCTGAGCCCAGATACACTGCGCGCAGGCAGGCGGGGCGGGATGTCCGGGCATCCGGCCGGATGTCCGGGCCTTCACGTAGGGACGGATGTCCGGGGCTTGGGGACATATGTCCGGGCTGGCGGGGGTCGATTCGGGGTGCTCTCTGTATAGCAGGGGCCAGATTTCCGGGGCTGGGCCAGATGTCCGGGCTGGTCGGGCCAGATGTCCGGTGCCTATAGGTGGTCTTGAGCTGAGCTGCTGTTGTGGTCGACATCTCCAGGGGCCGGATGTCCGGTGCATGTAGGTGGTCTTCAGCTGAGCTACTGTTGTGGTTGACATCTCCAGGGGCCGGACATCCGGGGCCTGTAGGCCTTCTCCGGTTCCTTCCGTCGTGCTCCTTCGTCCATGTACTTGGGGACTTCTCCGTCGTCACGAGCATCTCCGAGAGGGTGTTCTCATACCTAATCACACATAGCATTCCGGCTTTAGGTAGTAGCCATGTCTCACGTGGGTCATACGGAATATCTCTAAGGAGAGATGTCACCTCGGTCTTGAGAGCTCTTGCATGTGCTTGTGTCATTGGTCCACTTCGCACCTGGGGAGGTGTACGTAGGTCCATGGGGATGGCCATAGGATGCTCCGCATCCGCCCCCCACCCCCTCCCTTGGGAAAGATCCGACCTCGGATCAAAAACCTCATCACCATGGTCGGGAGAGAGATCCTTGATGTTGAATATATCGCTCACGTCGTACTTGTCGCGTGGTATGTCGATCTTGTATGCATTGTTGTTGTAGCATGCGATCACCTTGAAGGGTCCGTCGGCTTGAGATAGTATCTTGGACTTGCATTCGTTGGGAAAGCGGTCCTTGCGAAGGTGTAGCCACACAAGATCTCCAATGTTGAATATCATGGGTTGCTTATTGATGTTGAACTGGTCGCGAGGCGGTGTACTTGGCGCTCAATTGCTTATCTTGTATCTTCATGCACCTTCTTGAGATAGCTCGCCCATGCACTCGCATCCATGTTGATACACTCTTGTAGAGGTAGCGGTAGAATGTCCAATGGGGACAATGGATTGAATCCATAGACAACCTCGAAGGGGGACTTGCCGGCAGTAGAGTGTCTTTCTCGATTTTAGGCATACTTGGCGATGGGCAAGCATTCCTCCCACTCCTTGATGTTCTTCTTGATCAAGACACGGAGGAGAGTTGATAGCGTCCGGTTTGTGACCTCTGTCTGGTTGTCCGTTTGCGGATGGTATGCAGATGAGAAGAGTAGCTTGATTCCAAGCTTGGCGCATAGGGTATTCCAAAAGTAGCTAAGGAACTTGATGTCGCGGTCCGACACAATTGTCTTGGGCACTCCATGTAGACCCAAGATTTCCCTACAAAACAGATTTGCAACATGTGAAGCATCGTCTATCTTGTTACATGGAATAAAGTGTGCCATTTGAGAAAAATGGTCCACAACAAATAATATCGAATCTTTTCCATTCCGAGTTCTAGGTAAACCAAGCACAAAGTCCATACTAATATCTTCCCATGGGTGATACGGAATAGGAAGTGGCATATAGAGACCATGGCCTTGAGCTTTAGACTTAGCTTTGCGACATGTAGAGCATCGGTTGGTGTAGTGTGAGACGTTGTGAAACAGCATGGACCAAAAGTAGTTCTTCGAGAACGTAGCTAATGTCTTGTCATGTCCAAAGTGTCCCATAAGTCCTCCATCGTGAGCCTCTTGCAAAAGCAACAAACGAAGAGAAGAGTGCTACCTCTTGAGCACTGCGTTGGTTTTCCCTTGAAGAGGAAAGGGTGATGCAGCAAAGTAGCGTAAGTATTTCCCTCAGTTTTTGAGAACCAAGGTATCAATCCAGTAGGAGCTACGTGTGAGTCCCTCGCACCTGCACAAAACAAATAAATCCTCGCAACCAACGCGATAAGGGGTTGTCAATCCCTTCACGGTCACTTACAAGAGTGAGATCTGATAGATATGATAGGATAATATTTTTGGTATTTTTATGATAAAGATGCAAAGTAAAATAAAAGCAATGTAAAAAGCAAAGGAAATAACGAAGTGTTGGAAGATTAATATGATGAAGATAGACCCGGGGGCCATAGGTTTCACTAGTGGCTTCTCTCAAGAGCATAAGTATTTTACGGTGGGTGAACGAATTACTGTTGAGCAATTGACAGTGGTGGCTCCGCTAAGCTCATCTAGCATATCGTCAGTGCGTGGAATGGGATGCCTACAGCGAACAGTGATAGCATTTATGGGACGACAATCGGAACACATGTGTAAACTACCATCTTTCTTAGGAACAAGTATAACCGGAACGGCACAAGGACTTAGGCTCTCATGTACATGTCCATTGTCAATCAGGTGTTGTACTTGCCTTTGTATTTCCTTAGTTTCTTCAGGGTTGACGCAGTATAGTGCCTTGTTCGGTGAAGGTTCCCCAGGGATGAGATCGATGCGGTTTCAATGCCTCGTAGTGGAGGTAGAACCGGAGGTAGCTCATTGGGGAATACGTCCTTGAATTCCTACAGAAGATTAAACAACACTAAAGGTAGATGGTGAGAGGTGTTAGTTCTTGTTGCATCGTCTTTGCACACTAGGACATAGCGTAAAATACTCGATGGGTTCTCACACACTTCTCTCATGTCTCTTTTGGTAGCTAAAAGCACTAAGTTATTCTTGTTTCTCATCATGGAAGCACTCATTTTGGGCTTGTGGCGCTCAGTCTCTTTTTGGTGGCTCACTCCCTCACTATTATCTCCATGATGGGTGGATGCCTGCTTGTCAGCGATCACCTGGCTTGGCGACATAGGTCGTAGTACATACTTCTTGCCCTTCATCTTGAACCTATAGTGATTGGTACGCCCGTTGTGGATGACGCCATGGTCAAATTGCCAAGGTCGTCCAAGTAGGAGGTGGCTAGCGGACAAGGGAACCACATCACACTCCAATATGTCTTCGTATGCTCCAATCTTGAAGAGACTTGAACGGTGTGCTCCACTTGAATGGTGTCGTAGTCGCTGATCCATTGGACCTTGTAGGGACAAGGATGCTTCATCTTGACCAATTGTAGCTTGGAACATAGCTCTTCACTTGCCAAATTGTGGCAACTTCCTCCGTCGATGATGACCTTCACAGAACGTCCATTGATGCCCGCTTTGGTTTGGAAGATGTGGCAACATTGGTCTTTGTCTTGTTGGTTTTGAAGTGTCAAGACCTTGGGGACAACATGAGCGGGACTTGAATCTTTGTCACAAAAGACTTGGTCATCTTCGTCTTCATTCACTCGCTGGTGCATGGCCACGTGCTCAAGTGCTTCCAATTCTTCCTCACTCATGGAGTCATAGGTGTCGTTGTCGTTGGTGATCATGGTGCAACAAGTGGGGCACTCAAATGACTTGTGGCCACAACCTTGACAAGTGAAGCATTTGATGAAACTCATCTTGACGGTCTCATCCGTTGGAGTTGGTGATGAAGCTCTCGCCTTTAAGTTGCCTGTAGTAGGAGGACGACTTGAAGATGTCAAAGTTTTCTTGTAACTTGACTTGTTGTCATTGCTTGGTGTAGCTTTCGTCGAGGTAGAGGGCGTCATAGTCTTTCAAGCTTGATTGTATGAACTGTAGGTCCTGTAAGAGTACTTGGCGTAGTTGTAATCATCTTGCACTTGTCGCACCGCCTTGGTAGCTTGGTGCACTAGCTCGAGGAGGTTCGAAGGTTGGAAATCCACAATCTTCTTGATAGGATGGTTGAGTCCATTCAAGAATAGTGCCATAGTTTGCTCCTCATCTTCCGTGACATTGGCTCAGATCATGGCGATCTCCATCTCCTTGTAATACTCTTCAATGGACTTGGTGCCTTGCTTGATGAGTTGCAACTTTTTGAAGAGATCTTGGCTATAATATGTAGGCACAAAGCACGCTTGCATGACATCCTTAATTTGGTTCCATGTTGTGATGGGTGGGTCATCTTTTGCTTCTCTTCGCTCAATGACTTGCTCCCACCAAATAAGGACATAGTCTTGGAACTCAAGCGATGCCATCGCAATTTTCTTCTCTTCTTCATAGTTGTGTAGACGAAAGATCTTGTCGACCTTCAATGCCCATTAAAGGTAATCTTCGGGATCGTTGCTTCCGGAGAACTTTGGCATGTCGAACTTTAGCTTGTTGTAGTGTTGCTCTTCATTGTGTTGGTGGCGATGGCAATGACGCTCTTGTCGTGGAGGAGGATCTTCGAGCGGTTTCTCCTCGTGCTCCTCTTAATTAACTTGACGTTGAGGGCATGGAATTCTTGAATGGTTCCTCAACTCTTGGCGCTCCTCAAGGCGTGCAACTTCTTCTTGTCGCTCTCGTCGGAGGGCCTCTTCTTGTTCGCGCACACGGCGTTTGCATTCATTGACGGCTTGTGTTGCTTCGCGTAGGGCACTTTGAGATTCTTGGGCTTGTTCCTCGCGGCATTGTCGTTCTTGTCATAGGGCGTCGCCGTCTTGGTGTACTTGGTCATCTTGGCGGATTGGAGCTTGCTCTTGTTCCATGGGATCATTTGCTCGGCGCCGGGGGCGTTCACGTTCCGGGAGGCAGTCTTGTAAACCATTGGCATGAAATGGGTTTTGTGGAGCCTGGTGATCTTCATGGTCTTGGCAACAATGCGGACGAGCTCGTGGAAGACTTGCATATGAAGAAGGTTTCGAAGAATGTCGGCTTGAGTGGCGTCGTCTTGGTGATAACGATGTCGTAGAAGAACGGTTAACCATCAAAGCACGAAACTCCTCCATTTGAGTAGGCATCCTAGCATCAAGCTCTTCCATGTGGGTGGAAAGCTTGTTGTCGAAGTAGTCTCTTGTATGTAGCTCAGATTGTCGCAAGTCGGTGACGAGTAGGTCGATGCATCCGCTCAATGCTTCATTCACTTGATGTAAAGCTCTTTGCACGCTGAATATGTGTTGCTTGGTGACGTAGTTATTCGCTTCTTGCATGATGAAGAGTGGGTTGGTAGAAGTACTTGGCCTATCCATCATCTCAAGATAATATGTGAGTGGAAAAAAGGAAAGAACTAGACCAAATGTACATTATCCGATGTTGAATATGGATCAATGATCTTCCAATTTGGTATTATGGAAACTAGTAAAAGGCACGTACCAAGTAAAAGAAATAGTAAGCATTGGATTATTATTTGTCTTACTCCCTAATAATTTCTAGAAAATGAACTTGAATTAACGTCATCATTATGGCGATGGGGATACGCAAATTGGCGATGCACCCAACTTTTCACAAATTATCAAGAAAGACCTATTTGCCGGCTCGTAAATAGTTCAAACCCCAAGGACATGTGCTTGTGTTGATCATCATCTAATACGAAAAAGACTCCTTGGTCTATTTTGTTTACCCCATATAATTCCTTGTTCTTATGACTAAACTTGACACAATTGGTAATTGCAATAAGATGATCAAGGAATCGCTGCCCAAATTATTATTATTTACATGATCGCCGCGCACTTTTGGAGGCTAAATGAAAGACTGTCATTCTGGATAAATAACAATGGGCAACCATTATCTTTTACTACTCTTCTCCCGCAAAAAGAAATACTACTCTCCATAACAGATATGTAATATCTTATACATCTCAGTATCTCACTTTCTTCATGCTCAGATGTCCAATAATACAAAATTCCATAAACTACTAAACCACATGAGATAAGACTTCAGTATGTTTTACTTCCTTTCTCACAGTAGGTTTCCATGTTTCCTGTGACCAATGGTGAAAGATTGGAGGGGAAAACTGTCATCTTCCATGTCTGAACCTAGTAGTACAACCATTAGAAATAAATGCCATCATACAGAGTTACTTCCATCTAATCAGGGGTGGCATTTTTTCTGCTTGATCTAAATCAAAGTCTTCATTCATTTTACAGTTGGAAACATATTGCCCCTCACTGGTCAGATGAATATATATTAAAAGTACCAATAGAAACACTGTAATTTTTAACATAGCGATCAAGAGAGAAATATTAGATAAGGATAGATTATGACGTTCAGTTATTACTCATCAAGTTTTTCAATATTTAGTAAAGATAAATTGAGCGATTGAATCATGTATGCTACATTTTGAAACACACAATATTTTAAGTAGGTGATTGTGAGATAAAATCCCACTGCTTTTCTTTCTTGGCTACCATCGTAGAAAGTGCAACCAAGGTATAGAGTTGGATTCTTCTTTTATTAATGGCACAACATAAATAATTTGTCATTGAGGATAATTCTACTGGCATGCATGTTATGTCATTGGCGTCTGTACTAGTGCCTTGCATCATTGCTGGTACTTGCACTATCATCTGGTGGTCCAGATTAATCACAGAAAATTCAATACTTTTTCTGGTCTGCCTCAAAGAACCGCAACATAAGTTGGTTTGACAAAAAAACAAACAGCTGGCGTGTAGGGATACCAAACATTACCAATGACCATAACCAGCGCCAAATTTTCAAAACTGTGGATTAATGTGATGATACGTGATAGATATTAGTAAAGAATCACCCGTGGAGTATCCGGATGCAGAAAAAGAGAAGCAAAACCAGTACAGGGAATGACTCGCTTGGACAAGCTAAGCTACTCTATGACAAAGGAAGCTCTGAAGTCATCGCCACGCCGCGTACGCCGGACATACAAAAGGAGGGACTTGGCATAGAAATGCAGGGCAGAGGTGCGTTGAAGCTTGGGATGCGGAAGGGCACGCGCAGGTTTTGCGGTGGCCGCCGAGACTGCGGCCGACATCTGGGTGCGAGGCGGCCAGTTTAGAAGTGGATTTTGGGAGCAAGAATACAGAAGATTGCTGTGTGGAGAGAGGCGGAAGGCGGGGGTGAGTCAGTTGCTGCATGCTGGGAGCGGAGGGGTGATGAGGACATCAATACCATTGTGACACCCACAGCCCCTGCTGCTATACATACTGGACCAATTACTAGAGCTCGCGCACGCCAATTAAATTAACAGGTACTTTCGTTTCTTGGTAATGATTCTATTGTTCATGAGAATATGATGCTGCCTAAATTGGATACATTTGTTTTGCTTACAAATGAAGGGCCTAGCTTTGAGAAGGATGAACATTGGAGCAAGAACAAGCATGGAGATGATGGCATGCGCATGGGGAACAAGAACGGAGTTACAAGTGATGATTTCAGGACGTTGAAGCCACCATAATGCATGCATGAAGCCTTGGACGAAATATACAAGATGCTACTTCATAACTTTCGTCCAGAGGCTATTCTAGGTGCTGCGTCACCTTATTATTGGGCCAGGCCCATGTAATTTCGAAATACTTGAGTATAGGCTGTTTTTAGAGTCCGTATGTGTGGGGAAACAAGAGATAGGGTTGGTTTCGGACCCCTTCCCCAAGGGCCACGAAATTCCCCCTCTTCCTCCATATATATAGCCCTTAGGGCGTCGTTTAGACTTTCGGTTTTGTTTAGATTAAAAGTTCGCCATAGCTGCAACTTCGCGTACTTCGTTTGTGTTCAACGACCAGACAAATGCGTCACAGAACCCCACCTTCATTAATAAAACTAAGTCTGGAAAATTCTGGCTAGGCAGTTTTTAGACCATTTGTAGACTTTTTCGAAAAAAAAATTGTTGCGGAGCAAAAAAAAAGAGGAAAAAAAGTGCAAAACAAAGTGAAAAAAAATTCAAAGTGTGCTCCTCCCTTGTTTACGTGCAGCGCCGTGATTTTGTTAGTGTTCTAGGCTCGCGTCTCTAGCACGGTCTAGCCTAGGACCAGCACAGTACCGTCGTTGAGCGTTTATTCAACTTTGCATATCTGAATTGATTATTGCTGACCCTTTTTGCTACCATATTATAAGCCTTCCCAGCTCCACATACATATACGTCGTGCGTTTGACTCTCCCTGGTAATCGCTCTATCCAAGCTTTGAGAGTTTTGACTACAACGGTTGCCGATCACCACCTGCTGCTGGGTAAGAACTGGTAAGAATTTGAGATTCGCTTGAAGGATTTGTGACACACCACCATCACTACCACTTCCTAGTAGTCTGTAGGATCATATTCTTTTGTGTTTCTATTGCTGCTAACCATGGCAGGATCACAAGCCGATGAGACTGATTGGGAGAACATGACGAACAAGGAGTTGCATGATAAATTTCAGCAAATGATGAGTGGCCAGGTGGGAGATGTGCTAAACAGATTTGAAGAGGCTATGGAGAGGATAGATGCCGTGGAGAAGTCGTTCGAGACAAAGCTGGATAACAAGTTTAATGAATTGCTCAAGCGTCTTCCCCAACCGCCACCGGCTGCACCTGTCGCACCTCTACAACAACAACAACCACATCTCCAACGCCGCCTTCCAAATCAAGTGGGACGAGCACAGCACGTTCCAATTGAGACTGGTCAAAATTCGGGTGCCGCTGCACCTACTGTTGATGCTTCTTTGGCTCCTGCTACTGCGGCGGCTGAGGAGGATGACGATTATGCGGGCGATTATGAGGATGAGGTTGATCAAAATCAGAACTACGTGCAGCCACCAGCACCACCACCAGCAGGTCGACCTCAGGTATATGTTCGCAACGGTAGGCCTGCACCGCCACCTCAGGTACGAGATCATGACCATGTTCCTAAACTAAAATTGAATATTCCACCGTTTGAGGGTAGATACATTCCTGATGTATATCTTACTTGGGAGTTAGAAACTGAACAACGTTTTACATGTTTACAATATCCCGAGGAGCGACGGGTTGCTGCTGCTGTTCGTGCTTTCACTAGTTTTGCATGTGTATGGTGGTCTGAACATTGTAGATTATATCCTATTCCAGCTACTTGGGCTGCTTTGAAAACTGCTATGCGTACTCATTGGGTTCCACCATATTATCAACGTGAATTGCTTCAAAAACTCTGTAGCGTTTACGACAAGGGAAAAATTCTGTAGAAGAATATTATCAGGAATTACAAACTGGCATGATTAGATGTGGTATTGTTGAGGAGAATGAAGCTATGCTTGCACGTTTTATGGGTGGTTTAAATAGAGAGATTCAGACCATTCTAGAGTATAAGGAGTATACTAATATCACTCGTTTATTCCATCTTGCTTGTAAAGCTGAACGTGAAGTGCAGGATCGACAAGCATTGGCGCGAACTAACTTTTCTGCAGGTCGACCTTCATCATGGACACCGCGTGCATCTTCTACTTCCACTGCACCAGCACCTCCATCAGGTTCCACCTCCAGCCGTGATACAAGAAAGCAGGCACAACCACCACTATCTGCCAAGAGCGCACCTGCCGGGCCTGCACAGAGCTCTTCTTCTTCCATGGCATCAACAGGGCACACAAGTGATATTATTTGTCGTCGTTGTAAGGGAAGAGGACATTATGCGCGAGAATGCAAATCTCAGCATGTAATGATTGCTACTGAGGATGGTGGGTATGAGTCTGCTAGTGACTATGATGAGGAGACTTTGGCTCTTATTACACGTGAAGAACATGGTGGAGATGATTCTGAAAATGAGACGCAATACATGGCTCCTGAAGACGCTGACAGGTATGAATGTTTAGTTGCTCAACGTGTTTTGAGTGTGCAGGTCACACAAGCAGAGCAAAATCAGAGGCATAATTTGTTCCATACAAAGAGAGTTGTGAAGGAACGTTCTGTTCGCGTAATCATAGATGGAGGGAGCTGTAACAACTTGGCTAGCACGGAGATGGTGGAGAAACTATCTCTCACCACAAGACCACATCCACATCCTTACTACATCCAATGGTTCAACAACAGCGGCAAGGTTAAGGTAACACGTACTGTTCGTGTGCATTTTAGTATCTCTACATATGCTGATTATGTTGATTGTGATGTGGTACTCATGCAAGCATGTTCCTTATTACTTGGTAGACCATGGCAATTTGATAAAAACTCTGTACACCATAGTAGAAACAATCAGTATGCTCTTGTTCATAAGGATAAAAATATTACTTTGCTTCCTATGACTCCTGATTCCATTTTGAAAGATGACATTAATAGAGCTAATAAAGCAAAACAGGAGAAAAATAAGAGTGAATCAGATTGTGGCAAAAGAATTTGAGCAACAAATGAAACCTAATAATAAACCATCTAGTGTTGTTTTTGAAATTAAATTGAAAAGTGCATGTTTACTTGCCAAAAAATCTGATATTGATGAGCTAGATTTCAACAAATCTGTTTGCTATGCTTTTGTGTGCAAGGAGGCATTATTTTCATTCGAGGACGTGTCTTCCTCTTTGCCCCCTGCTGTCACTAACATTTTGCAGGAGTTCGCTGACGTCTTTCCACAAGACGTGCCACCGGGATTACCACCTATTCGAGGGATTGAGCATCAAATTGACTTAATTCCCGGTGCATCGCTACCCAACCGTGCACCATACCGTACCAATCCAGAGGAGACGAAGGAGATTATGCGTCAAGTACAGGAGCTGCTCAACAAAGGTTATATACGCGAATCCCTTAGTCCTTGTGCTGTTCCTATTATACTTGTGCCTAAAAAGGATGGTACATCGCGTATGTGTGTTGATTGTAGAGGCATTAATAACATTACTATTCGTTATCGTCATCCTATTCCTAGGCTAGATGATACGCTTGCTGAATTGAGTGGCTCTACAATTTTTTCCAAAGTTGATTTGCGTAGTGGATACCATCAAATTCGTATGAAACTGGGAGATGAATGGAAAACAATATTTAAAACTAAGTTTGGTTTATATGAGTGGTTAGTCATGCCTTTTGGGTTAACTAATGCACCTAGTACTTTCATGAGACTAATGAACGAAGTTTTACGTGCTTTTATTGGACGATTTGTGGTAGTCTATTTTGATGATATACTGATTTATAGCAAATCTTTGGAAGAACATTTGGAACATTTATGTGCTGTTTTTATTGCTCTATGTGATGCACGTTTGTTTGGTAACCTTGGGAAGTGCACCTTTTGCACCGACCGAGTATCTTTTCTTGGCTATGTTGTTACTCCACAGGGAATTGAAGTTGATAAAGCCAAGATTGAAGCTATTGAGAGTTGGTCGCAGCCCAAAACGGTCACACAAGTGAGGAGTTTCCTTGGCCTCGCTGGTTTCTATAGGCGTTTTGTGAGAGATTTTAGCACCATTGCTGCACCTCTCAACGAGCTTACAAAGAAGGATGTGCCTTTTGTTTGGGGTACCGCACAGGAAGAAGCCTTCACGGTATTGAAAGATAAGTTGACACATGCTCCTTTACTCCAACTTCCTGATTTTAATAAGACTTTTGAGCTTGAATGTGATGCTAGTGGAATTGGATTAGGAGGTGTGTTATTACAAGATGGTAAACCTATTGCATACTTTTCTAAAAAATTGAGTGGGCCTAGTCTGAATTATTCTACTTATGATAAAGAACTATATGCTCTTGTTCGGACTTTAGAAACATGGCAACATTATTTATGGCCCAAAGAATTTGTTATACATTCTGATCATGAATCTTTGAAACATATTAGAAGTCAAGCTAAACTGAATTGTAGACATGCTAAATGGGTTGAATTCATTGAAACTTTCCCTTATGTCATTAAACACAAGAAGGGTAAAGAAAATGTTATTGCTGATGCATTGTCTCGTCGCTATACTATGTTGTCACAACTTGACTTCAAAATATTTAGTTTGGAGACCATCAAAGATCAATATGTGCATGATGCTGATTTTAAAGATGTTTTGCAGAATTGTAAAGAAGGAAGAACCTGGAACAAGTTTGTTGTTAATGATGGATTTGTGTTCCGTGCTAACAAGCTATGCATTCCAGCTAGCTCTCTTCATCTTTTGTTGTTGCAGGAGGCGCATGGAGTAGGATTAATGGGACACTTTGGCGTGAAGAAGATAGAGGACGTACTTGCTACACATTTCTTTTGGCCAAAGATGAGACGGGATGTTGAGCGTTTTGTTGCTCGCTGCACTACATGTCAAAAAGCTAAGTCACGACTCAATCCTCATGGTTTATATATGCCTTTGCCTGTACCTAGTGTTCCTTGGGAGGATATATCTATGGACTTTGTTTTAGGTTTACCTCGAACAAAGAAGGGGAGGGATAGCATATTTGTTGTCGTGGATAGATTCTCAAAAATGGCACACTTTATACCATGTCATAAAAGCGATGATGCTGTTAATGTTGCTGATTTGTTCTTCCATGAAATTATTCGTTTGCATAGTGTGCCAAATACTATTGTTTCAGATCGTGATACTAAATTTCTTAGCCACTTTTGGAGATGTTTATGGGCTAAGTTGGGGACTAAACTGCTTTTTAGTACTACTTGTCACCCCCAAACTGATGGACAAACTGAAGTAGTCAATAGAACATTGTCTACTATGCTTAGGGCTTTTTTGAAGAATAATAAGAAAATGTGGGAAGAATGCTTGCCTCATATTGAGTTTGCTTATAATCGTTCATTGCATTCTACTACTAAGATGTGCCCTTTTGAAATTGTGTATGGTTTCCTACCTCGTGCACCTATTGATTTGTTGCCTCTTCCATCTTCGGAGAAGGTTAATTTTGATGCTAAACAACGTGCTGAATTGATCTTAAAAATGCATGAGTTAACTAAGGAAAACATTGAGCGTATGAATGCTAAATATAAACTTGCTGGAGATAAGGGTAGAAAACATGTTGTGTTTGCACCTGGAGATCTTGTTTGGTTACATTTGCGTAAGGATAGATTTCGTGATTTGCGCAAATCAAAGCTAATGCCACGTGCTGATGGTCCTTTTAAGGTGTTAGAGAAAATAAATGATAATGCATATAAACTTGAGCTGCCTGCAGATTTTGGGGTTAGTCCCACTTTTAACATTGCAGATTTGAAGCCTTATTTGGGTGAGGGAGATGAGCTTCCGTCGAGGACGACTTCATTTCAAGAAGGGGAGGATGATGAGGACATCAATACCATTGTTACACCCACAGCCCCTGCTGCTATACCTACTGGACCAATTACTAGAGCTCGCGCACGCCAATTAAATTACCAGGTACTTTCGTTTCTTGGTAATGATTCTAATGTTCATGAGAATATGATGCTGCCTAAATTGGATACATTTGTTTTGCTTACAAATGAAGGGCCTAGCTTTGAGAAGGATGAACATTGGAGCAAGAACAAGCATGGAGATGATGGCATGCGCATGGGGAACAAGAACGGAGTTACAAGTGATGATTTCAGGACGTTGAAGCCACCATAATGCGTGCATGAAGCCTTGGACGAAATATACAAGATGCTACTTCATAACTTTCGTCCAGAGGCTATTCTAGGTGCTGCGTCACCTTATTATTGGGCCAGGCCCATGTAATTTCGAAATACTTGAGTATAGGCTGTTTTTAGAGTCCGTATGTGTGGGGAAACAAGAGATAGGGTTGGTTTCGGACCCCTTCCCCAAGGGCCACGAAATTCCCCCCTCTTCCTCCATATATACAGCCCTTAGGGCGTCGTTTAGACTTTGGGTTTTGTTTAGATTAAAAGTTCGCCATAGCTGCAACTTCGCGTACTTCGTTTGTGTTCAACGACCAGACAAATGCGTCACAGAACCCCACCTTGATCAATAAAGCTTTCATCTTATATTCGCAATATCCAGATTGCAATCTCAGTTTCTTGCTTGTTCTTCGTTTGCTCGCAGGAAACAGACCCTCGTGGTCAGGTTGATCGTGCTCCGGCGTGGTCAATAACCTCTCGGAGTTGGTTTTGCGATTGCTAAGGCGCGATGTCATCGCACGTTCGTAGTCGGATCGTCAAAGTCGACTTCCACCAAAGCGATATCCATCATCTCATCGAAAGACGGGACGCCTTTGCCTCTATCAAGGGGGATGCCGGCCTGAGCAGATAAAGGGATGGCATACGGCGGTACAGGAAGAGTTCAGTCCGGAAGAATCAAGAAGGACCTGACAGAGAAATAAGCAGCCTGAACAGTTAGATGTATCCAAATCGACGACCAACTTTCTTTGGATTCGCTCCTGCTTAGTCCATTGGATTTGCGGAATCGACGGCCCATACTGTTTTGAGATGAAGTTTGGCGGGAACACTGTATACGTGGTGGTAAGCCGCAAGTTCAAAACTGATGTACTATAGTATATTATGGAAATAACATAATTGGTACTGGATCTTGTCTATTCTCACACCTACACAAGTAAAGCTTTTGGAGGAGCTTGGTGAGGATGGTGGTGTAAGTGCATCTAGTGCCACCCCTAGTTGGTTTTGGAGTATTGACGACAAACGTGGTTGAGGGACTAATGTTTTTGTGAGAATTGCAGGATAACACAGGTAGAAGTCCCTCATTGATTCGTTTACCTACCAGAGATGACCCCTAAAAATGTATGAAGACATTGAAGACAATGGTGGTTCGTGAAGACATTCACATTGAAGATAATGACGTGTGAAGACATTCATGTGAAGACTATGGAGTGTGAAGACATAGTTTCTTTTGTAGTTCCATTTTCTTGTTTCTTGGGTCATAGGAACCACCGAACTGTTAAGTGGGGTCCAGGTGAACAAAGTCAGAAGACTGACGTGATGCTCAACCAAAATTCTATATCTTCGAGTGAAGATAATGAGAGAAAATCTTATCCAGAGTTGGATGAGTCAGCTTTACTTGTATCCCAAGTCAAGCTGCCGCATGTGTTTGAAATCCGACCATTGGATGCGTGTCGGTTCCTTAGTGACCAAGGGTCATTTCAGACATATCATGTCGGGTTGCCTCCTGGCTATAAATAGCCCACCCCCTACACCATAAATTGGTGGCTGCTCAGAGTTAGTGCACGACTTTTGTCGTTCGAGAGCAACCCACCTCCGAAGCCTTTGAGAGAGAAACCTTGCGAGGACAAAGCCCAAAGCACCCAGTGCCAAAGAGTGTTAGGCATCACTAAAGTCTTTCTGTCCGCATGATCTGAAGACTTGTTACACTTGAGGACTATGTATCCTCCAGCCAGTTAGGCGTCACGTTCTGAGGATCCAAGAGTCATTGTGGATCGCCGATGAATGGAGTTTGTGAAGGTTTGGAAGTCTACATTGAAGACTTACATGAGTGATTGGGCGAGGACTAAGTGTCCTTAGCTAAAGGGGAATAAGGTGAAGACGTGGTCTTCTGAGTTCAATCTCAGCCTCCCTAACCACGCGTACAGTTGTCACAGCAACTGGAATTGGTCTACCAAATCCTTGTCTTCATCAAGCAACTGGTTGTATCCCCTAACTCCTTTACATTTCAGTTTGTCTTTGTGAAGTCATTGCTTGCTTGCTGATCTGTTTGACTTCATTGTGTGAAGACTTTCACATGTTTGGCTTCATACTGTCTTCCATTCTGATCTGTTCTACCTGGTTGCCATTAGTCTTCGTGCTTTCACTGTACTGTTTACTTGACTATGGTCTATCTAGCATAGCTTATCTTCCGTTGTATATCTTATAGGTGTTGTTTGGTTGTCTGTCTTTGAAGATCTTGCATCTTTCAAATACATTCATAAAATCGCCTATTCACCCCCCCCTTTAGTCGATAACTAACACTTTCAATTGGTATCACAACAAGGTGCTCCCTTGTTCTGTGTGATTCGGTTTAACCACCTGGAGTTTTAGCTATGTCGACTGCAGGGATAATCAAATTCTCCGTTACGTGCCCCGTCTTTGATGGCACTGATTACCCCTACTGGAAGAATAAGATGCACATGCATCTTGAAGCCATTGACATCGATCTCTGGTATGTCGTCAAGACTATTGTCCCCAAATTTGGTGAAGGCGTCACCGCCGTTGATGTCAAGAGATTCGCGCAACTGGACTCAACCGCCAAGAACATCATCTATGGTCATCTGACCAAAGGGCAGTATGGCCGTGTGAGCGATTTGGAATCTGCAAAGCTAGTCTGGGACTTGTTGTCCAAGGTCAACGAAGGTGTCTCAACTCAAAGAGACTCAAGAATTGATGTGCTTTGCAATCTCTTTAACAGATTCAAGAGGAATAACAATGAGAATGTCCAGCTCACTTTCGACCGCCTCACTGATATCACAAATGAGCTTCGTGCACTTGGCGCCACTAAGATCACCAAGCATGAAATAGTGAAGAAGCTAATGAGATCACTTTACAGCTCCTTTGACACTCTGCCCTTGATGATCCAAGAGCGCCTTGACTTCAAAGATCTCGATCCATCTGACATACTTGAGAGGCTCAACACACATGAATTCTAGCTATCTTAAAAGAGAGATATTATGGTCCCAACTACGGCCGATCTCGTGCTTTGAAGCCAAAGGATATATCCTCATATGAAGAATCTGACTGCAGTTCTGATGATCCTAAGACATTGGCAAAGAGCTAGCAATGCTTGTGAGGAAGTTCCAAAAGTTCTCCAAGAAGACTCGCTTCGGAAAGTCTTCAAGATCCAGCTCCAAGAATGATGAGGCTTCCACTCGTGGCTACAAGAAGAGAACATGCCACAAATGCAAGAAGCCAGGCCACTACATATCTAAATGTCCTCAATGGGGTAAGGAAGCAAAGAAAAAGAAGAAGAGCAAGGAATATGACTCTGACGACAAGAAGAACAATAAATCCTCAAAGTCTTCTTCAAAGTCGTCATCAAAGTCTTCATCTTACAAGAAGAGCTCATCTGGCAAGGCATGTGCTTTCATTGGGAAGGAAATGGATTTAGAGGAGGAGTCCGCTTTTGAGGAGGCAGAGGTGGAGTCTGAGGAGGAGTCTGATTCAGGCGTGGCAAGCCTGGCTCTAGCTTCAGCATTCGTCGCCAAGTCCATCTTCAACACTGAAGACAATGGTCACAACGCCGACGCTGAAGAGAACTATGACGACGACTCTGCTCCCACCTTCTGCTTCATGGCACGAGGTGCCAAGGTAAACTCTCGCGATGCTTACTTTCAGACCTCTAGTGAAGATGACTCTGAATGTGAATCCAACCCCAGTTATAGGACACTTGCTAAAATTGCAACCAAACAACAAACAGCCATGGAAAAGATTCAAAAATTGTTAGACAAAAGCGATGACCTGTTGGACGAGGAAATGAATCGAACTCAGTCCTTAATCGAAGACATCAAAAATCTTCGCGTTAAGTACAAAGAACTTGAAAGTCGTCATGAAACCCTCTCAGCTACTCATGAGAAGCTTTCCTATGATTATCTTCAAAGGAAGCAAGAGCTAGAGAAACTGAGAGCGTCTCATGAAGATCTTAAAAAAGAAAACGATCCATTGCTCGCTCAACATATCAGTTCCGCTCAGGAAGATGCATTCAGTTGCATATTTATCACCGTAACTCATTGATACGTCCATTTTACATCATGCTTTTATATTGATATTTATTGCATTATGGGCTGTTATTACAAATTATATCACAATACTTATACCTTTTCTCTCTTATTTTATAAGGTTTACATGAAGAGGGAGAATGCCGGCAGTTGGAATTCTGGACTGGAAAAGGAGCAAATATTAGAGGCCTATTCTACACAACTCCAAAAGTCCTGAAACTTCACGGAGAATATTTTTGGAATATATAAAAAATATTGGGCGAAGAAAGTACCAGAGGGGGCCACTTGCCATCCACAAGGGTGGAGGACGCGACCCCCGTCCTTGTGGGCCCCCTGGCAGGCCCCCGACGCCCATCTTCTGCTATATGGTGTGTTTCGACCTGGAAAAAATCAAAAGGAAGCTTTTGGGACGAAGCACCGCCGTCTCGAGGCGGAACTTGGGTAGAACCAATCTAGGCCTCCAACGGAGCTGTTCTGCCGGGGAAACTTCTCTTCGGGAGGGGAAATCATCGCCATCGTCATCACCAACGATCCTCTCATCGAGAGGGGGTCAATCTCCATCAACATCTTCACCAGCACAATCTCCTCTCAAACCCTGGTTCATCTCTTGTATCCGATCTTTTGTCTCAGAACCTCAGATTGGTACCTGTGGGTTGCTAGTAGTGTTGATTACTCCTTGTAATTGATGCTAGTTGGTTTATTCGGTGGAAGATTATATTTTCATATCCTTAATGATAATTAATACTCCTATGATTATGAACATGAATATGCTTTATGAGTAGTTATGTTTGTTCCTAAGGACATGGGAGAAGTCTTGTTATAAGTAATCATGTGAATTTGGTACTCGTTCGATATTTTGATGAGATGTATGTTATCTTTCCTCTAGTGGTGTTATGTGAATGTCAAATACATGACACTTCACCATTGTTTGGGCCTAGGGGAAGGCACTGGGAAGTAATAAGTAGATTATGGGTTGCTAGAGTGACAGAAGCTTAAACCCTAGTTTATGCGTTGCTTCGTAAGGGACTGATTTGGATCCATATGTTTCATGCTATGGTTAGGTTTACCTTAATTCTTATTTCGCAGTTGCGGATGCTTGCGAGAGGGGTTAATCATAAGTGGGAGGCTTCCCAAGTAAGGGCAACACCCAAGCACCAGTCCACCAACATATCAAATTGTCAAAGTAACGAACGCGAATCATATGAGCATGATGAAAACTAGCTTGACAGTAATTCCCATGTGTCCTCGGGAGCGCTTTGCTTTATATAAGAGTTTGTCCAGGCTTGTCCTTTGCTACAAAAAGGATTGGTCCACCTTGCTGCACCTTAGTTACTTTTGTTACTTGATACCCATTACGAATTATCTTACCACACAACTATCTGTTACCGATAATTTCAGTGCTTGCAGAGAATACCTTGCTGAAAACCGCTTGTCATTTCCTTCTGCTCCTCGTTGGGTTCGACACTCTTGCTTATCGAAAGGACTTCGATAGACCCCCTATACTTGTGGGTCATCAAGACTCTTTTCTGGCGCCGTTGCCGGGGAGTGAAGCGCCTTTGGTAAGTGGAATTTGGTAAGGAAACATTTACATAGTGTGTTGAAATTTACTGTCACTTGTAACTATGGAAAATAACCCTTTGAGGGGCTTGTTCGGGGTATCTTCACCTCGACCTGAAGAGAAAAGAGTTGCTCCTCAACCTACTGCGTCTACTGAAAATATTTATTATGAAATTCCTTCGGGTATGATAGAGAAACTGCTAGCTAATCCTTATGCAGGAGATGGAACATTACATCCTGATATGCACCTAATCTATGTGGATGAAGTGTGTGGATTATTTAAGCTTGCAGGTATGCCCGAGGATGTTGTCAAGAAGAAGGTCTTCCCTTTATATTTGAAAGGAAGGGCATTCACATGGTATAGGCTATGTGATGATATTGGATCATGGAACTACAACCGATTGAAATTGGAATTTCATCACAAGTTTTATCCTATGCATCTGGTTCATCGTGATCGGAATTATATATATAATTTTTGGCCTTGTGATGGATAAAGTATCGCTCAAGCTTGGGGGAGGCTTTAGTCAATGTTATATTCATGCCCCAATCATGAGCTCTCAAGAGAAATTATTATTCAAAAAATTTATGCTCAGCTTTCTCATAATGATCGATCCATGCTCGATACTTCTTGTACTGGTTCTTTTATGAAGAAGGATATTGAATACAAATGGGATTTATTGGAAAGAATTAAACACAACTCTGAAGATTGGGAACTCGACGAAGGTGAAGACTCAGGCATAAACCTTAAGTTTGATTGTGTTAAATCTTTTATGGATACCGATGCTTTTCATGATTTTAGCACTAAATATGGACTTGACTCTGAGATAGTAGCTTCTTTCTGTGAATGTTTTTCTACTCATGTTGATCTCCCTAAGGAGAAGTGTCTTAAATATCATCCTCCCATTGAAGTTAAAGTAGTTGAACCTATTAAAGTTGAAGGAGAAACTATTACTTATAATGTTGATCCTATTGTTCCTACTCCTTATATTGAGAAACCACCTTTCCCTGTTAGAATAAAGGATCATGCTAAAGCTTCAACTGTGGTTCGTAAGAGTTATACTAGAACACCTACACCCCCTGAATAAATTAAAGTTGAACCTAGTATTGCTATGGTTAAAGATCTTTGGTCAATAACATTGATGGGCATGTTATTTATTTCTATGATGAAGCTGCTAGAATTGCTAAACCTGATACTAAAGATAAACATAGACATGTTGTTGGCATGCCTGTTGTTTCCGTTAAAATTGGAGATCATTGTTATCATGGCTTATGTGATGTGGGTGCTAGTGTGAGTGCAATTCCTTATACCTTGTACCAAGAAATTATGAATGATATTGCACCTGCTGAGATAGAAGATATTGATGTTACTATTAAGCTTGCCAATAGAGATACTATTTCACCAACAAGGATTGTTAGAGATGTTGAAGTCTTGTGTGGGAAAATAGAATACCCTACTGATTTTCTTGTTCTTGCTTCCCCACAAGATGATTTTTGTCCCATTATATTTGGTAGACCTTTCTTGAATACTGTTAATACTAAGATAGACTGCGAGAAAGATATTGTTACTGTCGGTTTAGGGGATATGTCTCATGATTTTAATTTCTCTAAATTTCGTAGACAACCCCATGATAAAGAATTGCTTAGTAAGGATGAAATTATTGGTCTTGCTTCTAATGTTGTGCCTCCTATTGATACTTTAGAACAATATTTTCTAGACCATGAAAATGATATGTTTATGAATGAAAGAAGGGAATAGATGAAATATTCTTTAATCAGGGGCCTATTTTGAAACACTATTTGCCTGTTGAAATCCTTGGGGATCCTCCTCCACCCAAGGGTGATCCCGTGTTTGAGCTTAAACAATTACCTGATACTTTGAAATATGCTTATCTTGATGAAAAGAAGATATATCCTGTTATTATTAGTGCTAACCTTTCAGAGCATGAAGAAAAGAAATTATTGGAAACTCTGAAGAAGCACCGTGCCGCTATTGGATATACTCTTGATGATCTTAAGGGCATTAGTCCCACTCTATGTCAGCACAAAATTAATTTGGAGCCTGACGCTAAACATTTGTTGATCACCAACAACGGTTAAATCCTAAGATGAAAGAAGTGGTAAGAAATGAAATACTAAAGATTCTGGGGGCAGGTATAATTTATCCTATTGCTGATAGTAGATGGGTAATTCCCATTCATTGTGTCCCTAAGAAGGGAGGTATTACTGTTTTTCCTAATGATAAGAATGAATTGATTCCACATAGAATTGTTACAGGTTATAGAATGGTAATTGATTTTTGCAAATTGAATAAGGCTACTAGGAAATATCATTACCCCCTGCCTTTTATTGATCAAATGCTAGAAAGACTATCCAAACATACACATTTTTGCTTTCTAGATGGTTATTCTGTTTTTTCTCAAATACCTGTGTCAAAAGATGATCAGGAGAAGACCACTTTCACTTGCCCTTTCAGTACCTTTGCTTATAGGCGTATGCCTTTTGGTTTATGCAATGCATCTGCTACCTTTCAAAGATGTATGACTACTATATTCTTTGATTTTTGTGAAAAGATTGTTGAGGTTTTCATGGATGACTTCTCCGTTTACGAAACTTCTTTTGATGATTGCTTAAGCAACCTTGATCGAGTTTTGCAGAGATGTGAAGAAACTAATCTTGTCTTGAATTGGGAGAAGTGCCACTTTATGGTTAATGAAGGTATTGTCTTGGGGCATAAAATTTCTGAAAGACGTATTGAAGTTGATAAAGCTAAAGTAGACGCTATTGAAAAGATGTTGTGTCCTAAAGATATCAAAGGCATAAGAAGTTTCCTTGGTCATGCTGGTTTCTATAGGAGGTTTATTAAAGACTTCTCTAAAATTTCTAGGCCTCTTACTAATCTCTTGCAAAAAGATGTTCCTTTTGTTTTTGATGATGATTGTGTAGAAGCATTTGAAATACTTAAGAAAGCCTTGATTTCTGCACCTATTGTTCAGCCACCTGATTGGAATTTACCCTTTAAAATTATGTGTGATGCTAGTGATCATGCTATTGGTGCTGTTCTAGGACAAAGAGTTGATAAGAAATTGAATGTTATTCATTATGCTAGTAAAACTCTAGACAGTGCCCAGAGAAATTATGCTACTACAAAAAAAGAATTTTTAGCAGTTGTATTTGCTTGTGATAAGTTCAGATCTTATATTGTTGATTCCAAAGTGACTTTTCACACTGGTCATGCTGCTACTAAATATCTTATGGAAAAGAAAGATGCTAAACCTAGACTTATTAGATGGGTTCTCTTGCTACAAGAATTTTATTTGCATATTATTGATAGAAAGGGAGTTGAGAACCCCGTTGCAGACGGCTTGTCTAGGTTAGAAAATGTTCTTGATGACCCACTGCCTATTGATGATAGCTTTCCTGATTAAAAATTGGTTGTCATAAATGCTTCTCGTAATACTCCATGGTATGCTGATTATGCTAATTACATTGTTGCTAAATTTATACCACCTAGTTTCACATACCAGCAAAAGAAAAAATTCTATGATTTAAGACATTACTTTTGGGATGACCCACACCTTTATAAAGAAGGAGTAGATGGTGTTATTAGATGTTGTGTACCTAAGCATGAACAGGGACAGATCCTTATGGAAGTGCCACTCCAAGTCTTACGGAGAACACCACGCTGGAGATATAACTGCACATAAGGTATTGCAATCTGGTTTTTATTGGCCTCCTCTCTTCAAGGATGCTCGTAAGTTTGTCTTGTATTGTGATGAATGCCAGAAAATTGGCAATATTTGTAGACATCAGGAAATGCCTATGAATTATTCACTTGTTATTGAACCATTTGATGTTTCGGGTTTTGATTATATGTGACATTTTCCTTCCTCTAATGGGTATACACATATTTTAGTTGTTGTTGATTACATTGCTAAGTGGGTAGAAGCTATTCCAACTAGTAGTGCTGATCATTACACTTCTATTAAGATGCTTAAAGAAGTTATTTTTCCGAGGTTTGGAGTCCCTAGATATTTAAGGACTGGTGGTGGTTCACATTCTATTCATGGTGCTTTCCGTAAAATGCTTGCTAAGTATGATGTTAACCATAGAATTGCATCTCCATATCATCCTCGGTCTAGTGGTCAAGTAGAATTGAGCAATAGAGAGATTAAATTGATTTTGCAAAAGACTGTTAATAGATCTAGGAAGAATTGGTCTAAGAAACTTGATGATGCATTATGGGCTTATAGAACTGCTTATAAGAACCCTATGGGTATGTCTCCGTATAAAATGGTTTATGGAAAGGCATGTCACTTACCTCTCGAACTAGAACATAAGGCATATTGGGCTATTAAAGAGCTCAATTATGATTTCAAACTTGCCGGTGAGAAGAGGTTATTTGACATTAGCTCGCTTGATGAATGGAGAACTCAAGCCTATGAGAATGCCAACTTGTTTAAAGAAAAAGTTAAAAGATGGCATGATAAGAGGATACAAAAGCATGAGTTTAATGTAGGTGATCATGTTTTGCTATACAACTCTCGTTCAAGATATTTTGCAGGAAAACTTCTCTCTAAATGGGAAGGTCCTTACATTATCGAGGAGGTCTATCATTCCGGTGCCATAAAAATCAACAACGCCGAAGGCACAAATATGAAGGTGGTAAACGGTCAAAGAATCAAACATTATATCTCAGGTACTCCCATAAATGTTGAGACCAATATAATTGACACCATAACACCGAAGGAGTACATAAGGGACACTTTCTAGAATGTTTGAGACTCCGAAAAGGAATAGGTATGTGGTACGGTAAGTAAACCGACTCTAAAACGTTTCCAATGGCAATTTTTCTCTGTTTTGGAATATTTAAAAAATTAGGAAAATTAAAAGTAGTCCGAAAGATACACGAGGCCACCACAAGGGTGGAGGGCGCGCCCTACCCCCTCGGTGCGCCCCCTACCTTGTGGCCACCTCATGTGCCCTCCGGACTCCGTTTTCTTGCACGATACTTCTTATGGTCGGCAAAAATTCATTATATAATCTCCCGAAGGTTTTAACCATAGTACCACGACAAAATCCCCTATTTTCGTTTTGAGTTCTTTCTGCAGCAGATTTGGAGCAAGATGTCTTTGCAAGAGTCGGACGGGGAGAGTCGTGTATCTCACCCGACACCGGGCCCAAGAGCATACATCGAAGCTAACCACTTCGGGCAAGCAAAGGAGGAAGAAATGGAGGTCGACTTGAAAAGTATGGATGCCATGGAGGAGGATCAGGAAGTTACCTCTCGCCTTCAAGCTAGATTCATGTTGGAGGAACTTCAGAGCTCAGCAATACCAAACTCGTTCATCCCTCCTAATGCTAGATTTATCTCTTATGAAAATATGAAAAAGAGTGTTAGTTTTTCTCCCGCAGCTATGAAACATCCTTGGGTGATAAGAGCTCTAGCCGTCACAGGTACACTTCACAAGGAAATAATGGATCTTAAGCAGCAAAATAATAAGCTCGAGGAGGAGAATCGCATCTTAAGGGGCATCATCACCAAGAATATCACATCATCACCTCCAAAGAAAGAGACATAAATACATGGGTATGGGCACTCCCCTTGGCAACTGCCAAGCTTGGGGGAGGTGTCCATACCGATGTATTATTGTTGACATTGCCCATGAGGTAAAAGGTTGGGAGGCAAAACTATAAGCCCCTATCTTTCTCTGTGTCCGATTAAAGCTTTGAACCCATAAAGTATCGCGTGAGTGTTAGCAATTGTGTAAGACTAAATGATAGTTGAGTATGTGGACTTGCTGAAAAGCTCTTATATTGACTCTTTCCGATGTTATGATAAATTGCAATTGCTTCAATGACTGAGATCATAGTTTGTTAGTTTTCAATGAAGTTTCTGATTCATACTTTATCTTGTGAATGAATTGTTACTTTAGCATAACAAATTATATGGCATTATATGTTGTTGTTCTAAAGATGATCATGATGCCCTCATGTCCATATTTTATTTTATTGACACCTCTATCTCTAAACATGTGGACACATTTTTCGATTTCGGCTTTCGCTTGAGGACAAATGAGGTCTAAGCTTGGGGGAGTTGATACATCCATTTTGCATCATGCTTTTATATTGATATTTACTGCATTATAGGCTGCTATTACACATTATATCACAATACTTATGCCTTTTCTCTCTTATTTTATAGGGAGATTTACATTTTCCCCCCTAACTTTGTCCCAACCTCATCTTTACCCCTAAATAAAAACAGTGCTCAACTTTGCCCCTCTTCCGTTAAGTGCGCTTATAGAAATGCCCTTCCGTACATTTTCCGTCCAATCAAAGGCCTTTGACCGTTAAGTGCGCGTATAGAAAAATCTAACGGTCAAAGGCCTTTGACTGGACGGAAAATGTACGGAAGGGCATTTCTATAAGCGCACTTAACAGAAGAGGGGCAAAGTTGAGCACTGTTTTTATTTAGGGGTAAAGATGAGGTCGGGACAAAGTTAGGGGGAAAATGGAATTGGCCCCATTTTATATGGTTTACATGAAGAGGGAGAATGCCGACAGCTGGAATTCCGGACTGGAAAAGGAGCAAATATTAGAGACCTATTCTGCACAACTCCAAAACTCCTGAAACTTCATGGAGAATATTTTTGGAATATATAAAAAATATTGGGCGAAGAAAGTACCAGAGGGGGGCCACCTACCATCCACATGGGTGGAGGGCGCGCCCTACCTCCCTGGCGCGCCCCCCGTCCTTGTGGGCCCCCTGGCAGGCCCCCGACGCCCATCTTCTGCTATATGGTGTGTTTTGACCTGGAAAAATCAGAAGGAAGCTTTCGGGACGAAGCGCCGCCGTCTCGAGGTGGAACTTGGGCAGAACCAATCTAGGGCTCTGGCGGAGCTGTTCTGTAGGGGAAACTTCTCTCCGGGAGGGGGAAATCATCGCCATCGTCATCACCAACAATCCTCTCATCGAGAGGGGGTCAATCTCCATCAACATCTTCACCAGCACCATCTCCTCTCAAACCCTAGTTCATCTCTTGTATCCGATCTTTGTCCCAAAACCTCAGATTGGTACATGTGGGTTGCTAGTAGTGTTGATTACTCCTTGTAATTGATGCTAGTTGGTTTATTCGGTGGAAGATTATATTTTTAGATCCTTAATGATAATTAATACTCATCTAATTATGAACATGAATATGCTTTGTGAGTAGTTTCGTTTGTTCCTGAGGACATGGGAGAAGTCTTGTTATAAGTAATCATGTGAATTTGGTATTCGTTCGATATTTTGATGAGATGTATGTTGTCTCTCCTCTAGTGGTGTTATGTGAACATCAAATACATGACACTTCACCATTGTTTGGGCCTAGGGGAAGGCATTGGGAAGTAATAAGTAGATGATGGGTTGCTAGAGTGGCAGAAACTTAAACCCTAGTTTATGCGTTGATTCGTAAGGGTTGATTTGGATTCATATGTTTCATGATATGGTTAGGTTTACCCTAATTCTTCTTTCGTAGTTGCAGATGCTTGTGAGAGGGGTTAATCATAAGTGGGAGGCTTGTCCAAGGAAGGCTCGCACCCAAGCACCGGTCCACCCACATATCAAATTATCAAAGCAACGAACGCGAATCATATGAGCATGATGAAAACTAGCTTGACAGTAATTCCCATGTGTCCTCGGGAGTGCTTTGCTTTATATAAGAGTTTGTCCAGGCTTGTCCTTTGCTACAAAAAGGATTGGGCCACCTTGCTTGTGATAGCCTGGCTTATTAGGATGATAGACTACTCATATCAATAAGGAATTCCTTCTTTTTCGCGAGCCCATTCGGAAAGAACTCTGAAGTTAAGTGTGCTCAGCTTGGAGTAATTTCAGGATGGGTGACCAGCCGGGAAGTTGCTCCCGGGTGTGCACGAGTGAGGACATAGTGTGCAGAAAAGACTAGTATTGATATGTGACGCTAGTCTAGATCCCGCCAGGAGTAACGACCACCGGCGGGTGTGTCCGGGGCGTTACAAGTTGGTATCAGAGCTGACCCTCACGATTACACGAATGTTTGCGGACAGGTGCGTGGTCATGTTGTTCATGATGTTTGTGACCCGTCGTGGCACACGGCATGGCACATGTACTGGACTGGATGCACAGACGTGTGTGCCAAGAGGGAACGTTCATGTGGCCCGACGAAGACGTCGGTTCCTCTGAGTGGGGGTGTATGTGATAGCCTGTCTTATTAGGGATGATAGACTACTCATATCAATAAGGAATTCCTTCTTTTCCGGGAGCCCATTCAGAAAGAACTCCTAAGTTAAGCGTGCTCATCTTGGAGTAATTTTAGGATGGGTGACCGACCGGGAAGTTGCTCCCGGGTGCGCGCGAGTGAGGACAAAGTGTGCAGAAAAGACTAGTATTGATCTGTGAGGCCAGTCTAGATCCCGCCAAGAGTAACGACCACCGGCGGTTTTGTCCGGGGCATTACATTGCTGCACCTTAGTTACTTTTGTTACTTGTTACCCATTACAAATTATCTTACCACACAACTATCTGTTACCGATAATTTCAGTGCTTGCAGAGAATACCTTGCTGAAAACCGCTTGTCATTTCCTTCTGCTCGTTGGGTTCGACACTCTTACTTATCGAAAGGACTTCGATAGATCCCCTATACTTGTGGGTCATCACTCATTCGGATTGTCCAGCGATTTCCACGGACAGCCCGAGTATGTGTAGATTGGGTACATTCTCCATGCTCTACCCCATTCCGAGACAAAATTTTGGCAGGGCCCCCCTGTTGTTATCTGTATGCACATTCTCTTGGCTCTTTGTCGAGACGTGTATTTGGAGAACAGCGGGGAGGTGCTGCCGATTTTTTTCTCAAAATGGGGTAGAGCATGGAGAATGTACTCAATCTACACATACTCGGGTGGGATTAGGACCTATCTTTACCTATTAGAGTGTAGGTTGCATGGACGTAATAAAATTGACAAACTAGATTAACTAATGAATATACATGTTGATGGACCTATCTTTACCTATGAGAGTGTAGGTAGGCAAGATGAGTGATTGTGCTTGGATGTACACCGGTCACACTAGTCAGAAAGAGATTACTAATGAATGGTTAACAAAAATCAAGGGGTTTGTGAAAGCCGCATTTGCAAATGACCAGAGGAAAAACTGGTGCTCTTGTGTCTGGTGCAACAATTGGGAAAAGAGGACAGAGGATGAAATGGGCAAACACCTGCAGAAGAGTGGTTTTACGCCCGGTTATACGGTGTGGACATTTCATGGTGAGTCTGCCCCAACGTGCCAGAGCTGAGGTGGTTCGTCGTCGCACCGACGAGCATGGTACGGGGATGGAAGACATGATGCAAAACTTTGATGATGCTCGGGATTCAGACGATGAGATGGAGGAATCTACAAAGGCCTTCAATGAAATATTGGAGTCTTCAAAACGTCCTCTCCACGGGCACACTGAGCTTTGTCAGCTGGATGCCATCTCGGAAATAATGGCTCTGAAGGCTCAATTCAACTTGGGCAGAGAATGCTACGACACGATGATGACAGTATTTGGATGCTTTCTACCCAAAGGCCATGTAATGCCTGCAAACCTGTACCAGTCAGACAAAATCCTCCGTGCTCTTAAGATGCCCTATGAGAAGATACATGCCTGTGAGAAAGGATGTTCCTTATTTAGGCTTGAGTATGCGGACTTGAACTATTGTCCCATTTGCAACTCTTTCAGGTATATTGTGGTAGACAACGGTATGGATGAGAAGATGCAGACCAAAATCCCCATTAATGTTCTTCGGTATATGCCAATCATACCAAGACTTCAACGTCTTTTCATGGTTGAAGAGACGGCCAGACAGATGACATGGCACAAAATGGGCAAAAGAACCGAACTAGATGCAGATGGGAATCTGATGATGGTACACACATCGGATGGTGAAGCGTGGAAGCGCTTCGATGCATTACATGCGGAAAAAGCGGCAGATCCAAGGCATCCTCGAGTCACCATCAGCACGGATGGGTTCATTGTCTTTGGTCTGACGGCAACCCAATACAGTTGTTGGCACGTATTTGTCTTTCCACTCGATCTCCCCCCAGAAAGGTTATGCAAAGACAGAACATTTTCCTGACGTTGCTAATTCCAGGGCCGAACTATCCGGGGAAGAATATGAATGTGTACATGCAGGCGCTTAAGGACGAATTGCAAGAAGCTTGGGATGATGGGTTCAAGACGTACGACGCCTTTAGCAAACAGAACTTCATAATGCGTGTCTGGTACATGTACTCAACGCATGACTTGGCGGCGTATGCGCTATTCGTTGGCTGGTGTGTGCATGGAAGGTTCCCATGCCCCACATGCAAGGCAGCTCTTGAGTTTCGTTGGTTGTAGGCGGGTCGCAAGTTTTCTTGCTTCGACTTGCATAGACAGTTCCTGGATCCTCGCCATAAGTTCAGGAAAGACAAGAAGAACTTCATGAAAGGTAGATGTCGTGGAATTGTCACGACAGATGTCCTCGAGCTAGGACTTAGTCGTGGAGCCATCGCAACTAGGAAGCTTGAAGGGGTTAATATGGGACAAGGAACACGAGGGTTTATACTGGTTCGGCCCCTTACGGTGAAGGTAAAAGCCTACGTCCAGTTTGAGGTGGTATTGATTAGGGTTACGATCACCAGGGAGCTAAACTGCTATGCCCGGCTCTCGATGAAATTGTTCTTGTCCCTAAACCGCTGCCGGGTCGTCCCTTTATATAGGGAGGCTGACGCCCAGCAGCCCTTAGAGTCCTGGTCCGGCTCATAAGAGTGTCCGGCTCGGACTCTCAACTATACTTGCCTTACACTACAAGTTCTACCATAATAATGATTGTACCCACGGGCTTTAAGCCATATCCGGGTCTTAGCCCATCTCTGGCCCATCGTCTTCAAGCTTGGCTCCGGGCTTCTGGCAACGACCATACGAGTAACCCGGCCCCTCCTGGCGAGTGACTCTAAGGTCTATATCCTCAACATTAGGCCCCAGATTGATTTGAGCCGGCTCATGTCAATCTTCAACTCTGCCGACAGAAAAAATCTCCGGCTTACCATTCATGTGAAGGCCATAACCCGGCGTGACGTCATCCTCTGGACTCCGGATAATCCGCCGTGACATCATCTTCCATTAAGCCCGTTTTTTACTCCACCAGATCCGCAACGGATCTTTGCTTTTACTGCCATTTCGAAAATCGAGGCGTCGTGGGGGGGAGATAACCACGCCGTGGTCTCCTTGAATCTCGCGCCCACTTATGACCTTGCCTTATAAATAGGCCGGCCCGACGGGCTCTTCTCACGCTCCCTTCTTCCTCCTCGCGCCGCTGCCTTTCTCACTGAGCTCGCACTCCGCCGCCGTCGTCTCGCCTCCGGTCTTCGTCAACCTTGGCCGCTGCATCACCCTGACTCGGACCAGATAAACGGCGGCGACTCCCGCACCTCTTCAGCTCCGGCAAGTTCTCACCACCCTGTAGAGTAGATCTGCAGTAGGGTTTCTCCACGTTCTTCGTGTTCGTCACCATTGCCCGCAAGTTCGGTAGTTCCCCTAGTTACTGCTCCTGCTTGATGTTAGTCCTGCATAGAACTAGTGTGGTGGTTGTTTAAGATCCATTTCACATGCAAGTAGCCTTCCTTGAACTGCATAAGAACTCTGTTTGAACCCAAGAACTCCCTCACTGCTGTTTCTAGGTCTAGAAATTTTTTCTTTTGCCCGACCATTTTGATCCAAAAAAGTTACTGTAATATGTGAAACCTGTTTTACCACACTTAGTAAAAACTGCAACCATTGAATCTTGGCGGCTTACAATTCCGGTTTAAAGAAACCACGCGACGTAGAATCTTCCGGCTTAAAGGAAACCATGCTTCGTAGAATCCTCCGGCTTAAATAACCCACTGTATTTGAGTATATACCATTAGTCCCCTTCATAAGCCGCCACCTTAGTTTTGAACTGTAGATCTCCGGCTTATAATTAACCCGGACATTTTTCCTTTTTGTCATAGACTGCCAACTTTCACCATGCCTCCCAAGGCCCCCATCACTTGCAACTGGATGAGGTCCAACGTCATCGACGAGACCCTAGCCAATTTTGTTAAGTCCGGATATCTGCCTAAGAAAGAAGTCATGTCCTACCGTGCCCCTGACCCGTCAGAAGAGAGACCACAGCCAAGGGACGGGGAGGTAGTGATCTTCGCAGATCATATGAGCCGGGGCTTCGCACCGCCCGGCTCAAAGTTTTTTAAAGACGTGCTCAACTTCTTCGACTTGCGGCCTCAAGATATAGGACCCAACTCCGTATCCAACATCTGCAATTTTCAAGTCTTCTGCGAGGTTTACCTTGGAGAAGAGCCAAGTCTGCTGCTCTTCAGAGAGCTGTTTCACTTAAACCGCCAGAATGAGTGTGCCAATGGGCCAAGTCTGGAGTTAGGTGGCATCTCCATCCAGCGGCGCAGGGACTGTCTTTTCCCTTACGCAGAGCCGCCGAGCCACCCCAAGGACTGGAACATGACTTGGTTCTACTGCCAAGATACGTCCCCGGCTGATGAAAGCCCGCTGCCCGGCTTTCGCCCAACACGTCTAGAGCCGACTCACCCATTGTCGGACAAGCTTACTCCAGCGGAGCGCCAGCCTCTGCTTCCTACTATCAACAAAATCAAGGCCCTCCTGGGCAACGGTCTGAACGGAATCGACCTGGTCCGGGTCTGGATCTCATGGCGGGTGATCCCATTGAGCCGCCGCCCCGGCTTAATGTGTGAGTACACAGGGCGAAAGGATGACCCGCAGAGACACAGCCGCAACGATCTTCCAGAAGACGTTGCAGAGGAAGAGACCAAGGCTCTTTTAAACGAGAGCCTGGCAGACTGTGGAAGGACCGGGTTAGCCCCCTTCTGCAAGACCAATCCAGCCCCAGCGGTAAGCCGCTGACTTTAACTTTTTATCTTCTTCTGCCTATAACCTTCATCTGAACCGTTTTAAGAATTCATCCTTGTATTTTTCAGGCTGATGATAAGTTCTGGCGGGTCAAGTATGACCATGAGGCAGCCAAGAAGGCCAGGAAGGCGAAGAAAGCCGCCCCTCGCAAAAAAGGAAGCAGACCTACTGCTTCGGAGCTGATGCAATTAAGCGACAGCTCCGAGTCAGAGGTAACCCTTAAGCCTTTAAATTCTTGCTGTATTTGTTGTTTGTTGCTGTCCGCCTTATCAACACTTGCTCATTGACAGGATGACACCGGCGCCAGTAACCCGGTGGTTGAAGAGGTAATGTCACTTTCCTCCGACTCGGAGCCCTTGCCACAGCTGAAAGTCCGAAGGGTAACCCGAAAAGTAAGCTTTTCACATCCTTTAGCTCATCAAGACCCTCAATTTCTTTTGAAGCGACAGGTTCACGAAAGCCGGCGTCACACCCGGACCAACAAGGACACCGACCTCTCCGCCGGGTTACCCGACGCAACAAGGAAGCGCCGAACCGAGGTTTTTTCCCACTTGTACCCTTTTCACCCGTTGGCGGGTGTTATCCGTCAGCCACTCAACTCTTCTGACTCCAATTACCAGGAGACCTCCCCCTCTTCGGGTGACTCCATGCAGTCAAATCTGCCGGCTTTCAAGACCGCGCCCGGGTAACAACAATCATCTTATGTTGTTCGGATCTTTATTCCTATTCTTTGTACCAACCTTTGTTGTTCTTTCAGTGCCCAGGCAAAGCTCACCAAGAGGGTGAAGAAAACCAAGTCGGCCGGAGTACCGGATCTGCCTGAGCCGGCGGTGACAGTCCAAGAACCGCCAGCTGCCTCCGCCCCCGAAGCCACCACTCCAATGGACACGGCACCTGAAGCCCCCGCCCCAACTACCAAGGCAACGACCGAAGCTTCGGTTAACCCGGAGGCCTCCGGCTCAGCTCCTCCAGCAGACGACCCGGACGTGGTAATCACCCGGACGGAGTATGTTGAGCCGGGGAGACCGACCGTGTTGGCCAAGTGCTCCGCTAAGGGAGAGTTGCTGCAGCCCCACCGGGTGAATCTGGACCTCTCCGACTACACCAACTTGAGCATTGGAGAGCTCGTCTCTGACTACATCAGCCAGGTGCACAAGAGCCGGGATGCGGAGGTCGCCATGGTAAACAAAATCCAACAAAAATCTGAGGTATCCTTTTGTTGTCTTCTTACTTACTGCATAGTTACCTTTGCCATGCTAGCCCCCAAGTCGACGACTTATGATTGAATATGTTGTAGACTTAGGTTCCGGCTTACTCAATTGAGCCGGCAGTACGTAGATAGATACGTTCAATATGCATTAGCCCCCAAGTGCCAAGTGTCTTTGCTTGGAAAGCGCTTGGGACTTATATAATGACTGTGAATAACCCAGAAATTTATTTAGGCTGTTGGCAAGAAGCTAGAGTCGGACCTTGCGGATCTCAAGAGCCGGCTGAAGACGCAGGAGATGGAGACCCGGAAGGCGAACGCCAAGTTTGTCTCCAGCATCGCCGCTCAAGAGAAGCTGAAGACAGAATTTGATGCTGAGCGGAATGCCTGGGCTGAAGAGAAGGCCGCACTGGTGACCCGGGCAGAACAGGCGGAGAAGACTCTCTCTGAGAAGACCGCCGAGCTCTCCGGCCTAAAGCGCCAGGTTTCCCAAATGGTGGCCGCCATCTTCGGTAAGTCGCCTCCCCGGCTTTCATCAATGTTAGAATGTTTGTATTTTATGATTCACCCTTGTCGCCGACTTACCTGATTCTGTTAAACAGGTCCCAGAAGTGCCAACCTCAACCAGAGCGTGGTCACCAAGCTAAAGGCCGTGTATACCCTGGTGGAGCAGCTCTACACCGGGTCACAGCGTGCCTTAGCTGTGGTGGCCCTATCCAACGAGGTGCCGACTCACCTGGCAGAAGTCCTGCGCCGGCTCGCCGTTCTGCCGCAGCGGATCCAAGAACTGCGGCGGGCCTCTGCGAGAGCCGGAGCGATCGCCGCGCTGAGCCGGGCCAAGGCATTCCTGCCGGAGCTAGACCCGGCAGACATCGCCCTAGGTTATCCAAGCCTGAAGGAAGACGGCTCATCTTTCGATCAGAAAGACTTCGCAGCGTGTGTGAAGGCTGTGCGCCCGGTGGCCACTCTTATCGGGAACGACACGGATCTGACCAAGTACCAGCCGGGCTATGATGCGGAGAATTAGAGGATTCCAACCCCTCGCTATGAAGCCCTCAACCTGATCCCTCCGGCTCGTCAGCATACCTTCGCCCCGGAGATTGACCCGGCCGGGTTAATTGACGAGGAAGCCCAATTCGAAGCTCTCAGCGGCGTCGACTGGAAGTCATCAACCTTCCAGGTCTTGGGATCAGCCGGAGGAGAAGACAGGAACGAGCCGGAGACTTCAACTCAGCGGGCATCGTGACTCGGCTAGCGGTTTACCAAACAATGCTTCACCTGTTTAAGACTTGATGAGTTTTTGTAATAGAGTAGGTGCAATAGTTCATCTCTGCCGTGCCATCGTGCACGTACTGAATGCGAAAGTCCTTTGAAATTGTCTCTTTGATGTTTCTCCGGGTCATAACCATCCCTTTGTTTTTCTCAGCCTGTAAGTATCCTGCATAGAAAGGCAAATCACAAGTCTCGAGGCGGCTTACTGCCTTGAGAGTCAGGTGTTTTGGATAGATAACCCGGAATATGAATCAAAAAAAACTGGCCCTCAATTATGTCCTTAACACAACCGTAATAACACACTTAGTGGCCTGTAAGCATACTTCCGGTTTAGATAACCCGAGTAACAAGTTTGGTATCTTGACTCCGATTTACCTGTCTTAATGACACCCATGGTGTTCAACGAACACTGTAAACCAAAGTTAAACCGGCAAAGCGAGACCCGGCCATACACACCTTGACATAATCAGAGCAAACTTGTGATAAAGCAGAAGAACTTAGGGGCTTCCGGTTCGAATACGACCAGAGACCCGGCCCAAAGGGGTTTAAGCTAAGATTCGGATACGATCATATAGCCCCCAGTGGGTGTGGCGATGCCAATCAAAAGGGTACCGACAGCTATGTTCTCTTTGGTTCGAATACGACCCATGTTTGAACAGGAAGCCCCCAAGTGATTTTAAGAATTGTTTAGCGACGCTGATTCGAATACGATCCACGTCGGTTCTCAGAGGGGTTAGACTATGATTCAAATATGACCAAAGATAACCTCCCAATGAGCTCGGCACTTTGCCAATCAAATGGGTATCGACAGCTATGTTCTCTTTGGTTCGAATATGACCCATGTTTGAACAGGAAGCCCCCAAGTGACTTTACTGCTTACGGCTAGATTCGAATACGATCATAAACCGGATCCTCCTTTAAGTCGTCACGTAATCATGCAATAAGAACAACACGTTTATATTTGGAGGAGAAAAAAGGACAGAGGTCCTGCTTTATTGCTTATCATAACATATACACAGCTGAGAGAAATATGTACACCACGAGAGCCGGTGGCTCAAGTGTAGTAAGGCCGAAGCTGAGCTATGTTCCACGGCCGACGGGTCTCTTCCTCCGACTTACGTGAATCTTTGTGCTCCCGAATGTCAATGAGGTAATATGACCCGTTGTGCAAGTTCTTGCTGACCACAAAGGGCCCTTCCCAAGGTGGGGATAACTTGTGTGCATCTGCTTGATCTTGGATGAGCCGGAGCACAAGGTCGCCTTCCTGGAAGACCCGGGATTTGACCCGGCGGCTATGATAACGGCACAGGTCTTGTTGGTAAATCGCTGAACGGGCTGCTGCCACATCACGCTGTTCGTCCAACAAGTCAAGAGCATCTTGACGCGCCTGTTCATTATCCGTCTCAACGTAAGCCGCCACGCGAGGTGAGTCGTGACGGATGTCACTAGGAAGGACTGCTTCTGCTCCATAAACCATGAAGAAAGGCGTGAAGCCTGTAGACCTGTTAGGAGTAGTGTTGATACTCCATAAGACGGAGGGCAACTCCTCCACCCAACAACCCGGCGTCCGCTGCAAAGGGACCAAAAGCCGGGGCTTGATGCCCTTCAGAATCTCCTGATTAGCTCTCTCAGCTTGACCATTGGATTGAGGATGAGCCACTGAGGAAACATCAGGTCGGATATGCTCTCTTTGACAAAACTCTTCCATGGCGCCTTTGGAAAGATTGGTGCCATTGTCAGTTATAATGCTGTGCGGAAAGCCAAAGCGGAAAATCACCTTTTTCATGAATTGAACCGCCGTGGCTGCATCGCACTTGCTAACTGGCTCAGCTTCCACCCACTTTGTGAATTTATCAACTGCCACCAAGAGGTGGGTCTTCTTATCCTTGGACCTTTTAAAAGGCCCAACCATATCAAGCCCCCAGACCGCAAAGGGCCAAGTGATTGGGATCATGCTCAGTTCCTGAGCCGGCACGTGAGCCCGTCGTGAAAACCTCTGGCAACCATCACATTTGCTGACCAAGTCCTCTGCATCAGCATGAGCCGTCAGCCAATAAAAACCATGACGTAAAGCCTTGGCCACAAGGGACTTTGAGCCGGCATGATGGCCACAATCCCCTTCATGAATCTCACGCAAGATTTCTTGACCCTCCTCAGGGGAGACACAACGCTGAAATGCTCCCGTGACACTGCGATGATGCAATTCGCCATCGATAACGACCATTGACTTAGCCCGCCGGGTTATTTGTCTGGCCAAAGTTTCATCCTCAGGCAACTCTCCCCGGGTTATATAAGCCAGATATGGCATTGTCCAGTCTGGTATGACATGAAGAGCCGCCACCAGTCGTGCCTCTGGGTCAGGAACAGCCAAGTCTTCCTCTGTAGGCAATTTAACCGAAGGGTTATACAGGACGTCTAGGAAAGTGTTAGGCGGCACCGGCTTTCGCTGAGAGCCTAACCGGCTTAGAGCATCAGCCGCCTCGTTCTTCCTGCGATCAATGTGCTCTACCTGGTAGCCCTGAAAGTGCCCAGCAATTGCATCAACCTCGCGGCGATAAGCCGCCATGAGAGGATCTTTAGAATCCCACTTGCCTGATACTTGTTAAGCCACCAAGTCTGAGTCACCAAAGCACCTTACCCGGCTCAAGCTCATCTCCTTAGCCATCCGAAGACCGTGGAGCAAGGCCTCGTACTCAGCCGCGTTGTTAGTGCAAGGAAACATCAACTGTAGCACATAATGGAACTTGTCACCTTTAGGGGACGCCAATACAACGCCAGCCCCCGAGCCCTCCAACTGCCTGGACCCATCGAAGTGAATGGTCCAATATGTGTTATCTGGCTTTTGTTCAGGCACTTGTGACTCTGTCCAATCATTGATGAAATCCACCAAGGCCTGAGATTTAACCGCAGTGCGTGGCACATATTTGAGACCATGAGGACCAAGTTCTATAGCCCACTTAGCAATTCTCCCTGTGGCCTCTCTGTTTTGGATGATATCACCAAGGGGGGCAGAGCTGACCACAGTGATGGGATGACCCTGAAAGTAATGCTTAAGTTTCTGGCTCGCCATGAACACACCATACACAAGCTTCTGCCAATGCGGGTACCGCTGCTTGGACTCAATGAGCACTTCGCTGACATAATAAACCGGCCGCTGAACCGGATGCTCCTTGCCCTCCTCCTTGCGCTCCACCACAATAGCCACACTGACGGCTCGTGCGTTTGCCGCCACATACAGCAGTAAGGGCTCTTTATCAACCGGAGCAGCAAGGACTGGGGGCTCTGCCAGCTGCTTCTTCAAATCCTCAAAGGCGGTATTGGTTGCATCATTCCAGACGAAGTTATCAGTTTTCTTCATCAACTAATATAAAGGCATGGCCTTCTCACCCAAACGGCTTATGAACCGGCTTAAAGCAGCAATGCGACCCGCCAAACGCCGAACGTCATTTATACACGCCGGCTTAGCCAGGGAGGTGATGGCCTTGATCTTGTCCGGGTTAGCCTCAATGCCTTTGTCAGAAACCAAGAAGCCCAAGAGTTTGCCTGCAGGAACACCAAAAACACACTTGGCCGGGTTAAGCATCATCTTATAGACCCGGAGATTATCAAAGGTTTCCCTCAAATCATCTATCAGAGTTTCCTCTTTGATGGACTTAACCACAATATCGTCCACGTAAGCGTGAACATTGCGCCCGATCTGTTTATGAAGACAGTTCTGTACACAACGCTGGTAAGTCGCCTGTGCACACTTGAGTCCAAAGGGCATAGACACATAGCAGAAGGCTCCAAAGGGAGTGATGAACGCCGTCTTCTCCTGGTCCTTAACTGCCATCTTAATCTGATGATAACCGGAATAAGCATCCAAGAAACTTAAATGTGCACAACCTGCCGTAGCATCAATGATTTGATCAATACGGGGGAGGGCAAAAGGATCAGCCGGACACGCCTTATTCAAGTCCGTGTAGTCCACACACATCCGCCAGGTGCCGTTCTTCTTGAGCACGAGCACCGGGTTAGCCAACCACTCTGGGTGAAAAACTTCAACGATAAACCCGGCCGCCAAGAGCCGGGCCACTTCTTCACCAATAGCCTTTCGCCTCTCTTCATTAAACCGCCGAAGGAACTGTCTGACCGGCTTAAATTTCGGATCAACATTGAGAGTATGCTCAGCAAGTTCTCTAGGTACACCTGGCATGTCAGAGGGTTTCCATGCGAAGATGTCCCTATTCTCACGGATGAACTCGATGAGCGCGCTTTCCTATTTTGGATCCAGATTGGCACTGATGCTAAACTGCTGAGATGAATCTCCTGGAACAAAATCAACAAGCTTAGTTTCATCAGCCGACTTAAATTTCATCGCCGGCTCATTCTCCGTCGTCGGCTTTTTCAGAGAGGTCATATCTGTTGGGTCAACATTGTCCTTGTAAAACTTCAACTCCTCTGTAGCACAAACAGATTCTGCATAAGCCGCATCACCTTCCTCACACTCCAGAGCCACTTTCCGGCTGCCGTGAACCGTAATGGTCCCGTTGTGACCCGGCATCTTGAGCTGTAAGTACACATAACATGGCCGTGCCATGAACTTGGCGTAAGCCGGCCGTCCAAATATAGCATGGTATGGACTTCTTATCTTGACCACCTCAAAGGTCAATTTCTCCACCCTGTAGTTGTTCTCATCACCAAAAGCCACTTCCAATTCGATCTTGCCGACTGGATAAGCCGACTTACCAGGTACCACACCGTGGAAGATAGTGTTTGACTGGCTGAGGTTCTTATCAACCAACCCCATACGGCGAAAAGTCTCATAATAGAGGATGTTGATGCTGCTGCCTCCATCCATGAGCACCTTTGTGAACTTATATCCTCCCACTTGAGGAGCCACCACTAGGGCCAAGTGGCCCGGGTTATCCACCCGGGGAGGGTGATCCTCCCTACTCCACACTATAGGCTGCTCAGACCACCTCAAGTAGCGTGGGACCGCCGGCTCAACAGCATTCACAACCCTCTTGTGAAGCTTCTGATCTCACTTGCACAAACTAGTGGTAAATACATGATACTGTCCACCACTAAGCTGCTTCGGATTGGTCTGATAACCCCCCTGCTGCTGTTGATGACCCTGGCTAGACTGTTGATTAAAGCCCCCTTGACCGTTCTGAGGACCAGAATTTGAGCCGCCCCCCGGGCCATGAAAGCCGCCAGCGCCTGAGTCGCCGGCACCTGAGCCGCCACCCGGGCCATTGTAGTTTTTAAAGGCCTTCATGATTGCACAATCCTTCCATAGATGAGTCGCTGGCTTCTCTCTAGAGCCGTGCCTCGGACAAGGCTCATTCAACAGCTGCTCTAGTGAAGGTCCTGACCCGCCGCCTCGGGGAGGGGGCCTCCCCTTGCGTCGCTGGTTATTGCCTTGCGCGCTGGCGTTGGCCACAAACTCTAGGCTGCCATCTGCCTTGCGCTTGCCTCCTCCTTGGTTCCCCGGGTTAAACTGAGGACCCTTGCCATTGCCGTTCTTCTTTCCCTTCCCTGTCCTTTCATCATCTGAAGGGGGATCCTTGGTACCATCAGAATCGGCGTACTTGACAAGAGCTGCCATTAGTGTACCCATATCACTGCAGTCGCGCTTAAGCCGCCCGAGTTTCATCTTCAGGGGCACAAAACGACAATTCTGCTCCAGCATTAGAACCGCTGAGCCGGCATCCATCTTGTCTGATGAGTGTATGATCTCCTTAACCCGGCGAACCCAACGTGTCGTGGACTCACCCTTCTGCTGTTTACAGTTAGTCAAATCCACAATTGACATAGACTGCCTACAGGTATCTTTGAAGTTTTGGATGAACCGGGCTTTCAGCTCAGCCCAAGACCCAATGGAATTCGGTGGTAGCCCTTTCAACCAAGTGCGGGCAGTCCCATCTAACATCATGGTGAAATACTTGGCCATGGCCGCCTCACTGACCTCCAGTAGCTCCATAGCCATCTCATAACTCTCGATCCAAGCTGCGGGTTGCAAGTCAGCTGTGTAGTCAGGCACCTTCCTAGGGCCCTTGAAGTCCTTAGGTAGACGTTCATTACGGATGGCTGGCACTAAACAAGGGACACCCCCGGTCCTGGTAGGCATACCCACATCAATGGAAGTCGTCGGATAAGCCGGGGGGGGTCTGGTAAGCCGTCAGCTGAGGTACTTGCTCCGCCTCTTGGCGCGCTTGGTCTGCTGCGTAAAAGGCTCCATTATGAGCCGGGCCATGGCCAGGGGGCGGGTCATGGCGTCGGACGTTACTTGAGCCGGTTGCTGAGACCATGTGCCGGCTGTAACTTGGGCTCTGGCCTGGACGAGGGGTCGAGTGGATCCTGTCCCGGCTGTAGGAGTACGCCTCTTGCTGCGCCAGTGCTGTCTGAAGGAGCTCCCTGACCCGGCGGGTCTCAATAGCCGTCGGAGAGTCGCCGTCAACTGGTAGAGCCGCCAGCCGTGCTGCCGCAGCGACCATGTTCTCCAGCGGGTTATTATAATGACCCGGGGGTATTGGCACGTACTGAGGCAGTGCAGGGGGCACCTGGGGAGGCCCCATCACTCGTGGCCGAATAAGGGGTCCAGACCCAGGCGCTATGATCCCTGGCGGGTTACTGGACCCTGCACCTGGCGTGTTGAAGAGGTTGCGTGGATCGTAAACCGGAGGGAGTCGAGATTGGGCCTTTTGATGCCTCCTTCTCAGGACCTCATTGGCCGCGTTTTGATCCATCGTGAGTTGGAAAGACTGCGCCTGGATCAGCTGAGTTTGGGCATCGAGAGCCGCCCTCTCCGCAGCCAGCCTGATCCCTTCCGCTGCGAGATCCTCTTTAGCTTTTATTAGATCCAATTTTAACTGTGCCACCTCGGCATCGTGCTGAGCTTGATCTGCCGGGTCAACTGTGGTGGTTAACAGGGCCGTCATCTTGTCCGTGAGATCCATCAACACCTGAGCCGGAGAAGGCACCGGGTTTCCCGCTCCAGTAGCGGGGTTCTGAACAGGCTGCGCACCGGCCATAAAGACTCCAACCTGACTCGGCGGCTCAAACGGGTCCGGAATACTGTCACCATCGGAACAGCCCATGAGCCTGCCATCTTGAAGTTGGTACAACGAGTTTGACTCATCGGTGGCCGACTCGCCGTCAGAGCCGGCGGCCGCCTCATCACCAGACCCAGATGGATCAGAGGGCCCTCCATGGATGCATCCCACAAAAGCGCGCCTTAAGGCAGGCCGGGCCCGGGCGGGTCGTGCGCGCTGAGCCGTTTCAACTAGATCGGCGCAGAGATCCGGCTCGGGGCCCGGCTCACCAATCTTGCCAATGAAAACATGAATTCCGCCGAAGGGGACCCGGTACCCGTACTCAATTGAGCCGGCGTCGGGGCCCCAGTTTGCATCATCGATGTAGAGCTTGCCGCGACTCTTGGTCATCCGGCCCACGGCGTATCCCTTGAGCCCTTCGAAGCTGCCCTTCAAGAACTCAAATCCACCGTGCGCTGGCCCCACGGTGGGCGCCAACTGTCGTGGAATTGTCACGGCAGATGTCCTCGAGCTAGGACTTAGTCGTGGAGCCATCGCAACTAGGAAGCTTGAAGGGGTTAATATGGGACAAGGAACACGAGGGTTTATACTGGTTTGGCCCCTTACGGTGAAGGTAAAAGCCTACGTCCAGTTTGAGGTGGTATTGATTAGGGTTACGATCACCAGGGAGCTAAACTGCTATGCCCGGCTCTCGATGAAATTGTTCTTGTCCCTAAACCGTTGCCGGGTCGTCCCTTTATATAGGGAGGCTGACGCCCAGCAGCCCTTAGAGTCCTGGTCCGGCTCATAAGAGTGTCCGGCTCGGACTCTCAACTATACTTGCCTTACACTACAAGTTCTGCCATAATAATGATTGTAACCACGGGCTTTAAGCCATATCCGGGTCTTAGCCCATCTCTGGCCCATCGTCTTCAAGCTTGGCTCCGGGCTTCTGGCAACGACCATACGAGTAACCCGGCCCCTCCTGGCGGGTGACTCTAAGGTCTATATCCTCAACAGTAGAGTTATCAGAAAGTCTGCACCACCTCGTTGATAGACCAAGAGACCCTGGATCAGTTAAACACTCTCGAGCCAGATCCAGAGCGTACAGGGTATTTCAAGGGGTATAATTCGGAAAACGCCTCGACTCATAAGACATGCTTGTGGGATCTGCCTTACTTCAAAGACCTCCTTTGCCCACACAACATCGACGTGATGCACACTGAAAAGAATATCGCCGAGTCCCTATTTGGTACATTGTTCGGCATAGAGGGGAAGTCAAAGGATAATACTAAGGCTAGAGTCGATCAAGAGGCGCTATGTGATAGACCATTACAAAACATGAAAGAACCGAAAGGAAAGCAGAACTGGACGAAGCCAATGGCATGGTTCAATCTTGGAAGGTCAGCTATGAGGGAAATTATCTTGTGGGTGAAAATGCAGTTGATGTTCCCCGATGGGTATGCAGCGAATCTAAAGAGGGGAGTGAGTCTTGAAAAATTGAAAATATTTGGTCTCAAGAGTCATGATTGACACATATGGATTGAGTGGGTAATGTCGGTGATGTTGCGTGGCTTTATCCCTGAGGATGAATGGCTAGTACTGGCCGAGCTGAGCTATTTCTTCCGTGTTCTTTGTGCAAAAGAACTATCGCCTGTCGTGCTAGAAGAAATGGAAGAGTTGGCGTCGGAGTTGATCTACAAGTTAGAGAAGATCTCTCTGCCGGGCTTCTTTAATCCAATGCAACACTTTATTTTGCATCTCCCGACCGAGGCAAGATTGGGCGGCCCCACGCAAAATCGTTGGTGCTACACAACTGAGAGGATACAGAAGATGCTCTGAGCAAAATGTAAAAATAATTGTAGAATTGAAGCATCGATGCTGAGGCATTTATTACTAAGGAGGCGGCAAACTTCGTGACAACACAGTATGAAGCCAAAAATCGTCATTTGCATAATCCGAAGCCTCGGTACAATGCTGGCGACCCTAAAAAAAGGTGGATCCAACCTCAGCCTATTCAAAGGGAATATCGCACCAGCCGGTGCTTCTAAACCAATATCTTGGATGTCGAAGAATGGCAGACCATTTCGTTGTATATCTTCAACAACCTAATAGAAGAGCGGTCGTACATCGAGTAAGTTGCCGCGGTACATTGTTTCGCAACTTCTAGTTCCTTTGAAAATCTCTTATTTCTGGATATTTGATACAGTAGATACGTCGCCGAATTCTCAGATGACGCGGAGATCGAAAAGGAATCCATGAAAGAATATGAGCTTCTGGCAAAGCAAGGAGGCGGCTTTTTCGGTTTCATCTCTTGGTTCAAACAAACGGTAATTTCCATTAGACCATTCCCATTTGTTCGTCTAATTTGCAGCTAATGCAACAATCCTTTCGTATTAAACTTGTAGGCTAATTTAGAGTCTATGGACGCTGAATTGAGACAAGTCGCTAATGGTTTTGACTATAAGGTCCATTCATTTGACAAATACGACGTCAACGGGTATCGCTTTCGTACCTAGGGCAAAGAGCTATCTATGGCCAACCGAAAGTCTACAAATTGTTGTGTCTCTGCTATCGGCGATGGAGGTATCGAGTATTATGGGAAAGTTGAAGCAATTTATGAACTTCTATTCTATGGTGAAAACCCACCGAACGTCATAGTCTTCAAATGTTATTGGTTCCAGCCGAAGGAGACTAGAAGGACTCATGAACATATAGGCCTAGTCTAAATCAAACAAAGCATTAGATGTTCACGATGTCTATATTACGGCTCAACAGGCGACCCAAGTTTTCTATCTACCGTGGGTCTGCCAAACCGATCCAAATCAGAATGGTTGGGATGTCGTTTATGAAATGCCGCCATGTGTTAGACCACCTCCCCCCAATGAAGAGGATTATGAACCACACATTAACCCAGACACATATGAAGGTGAATTCTTCCAAGAAACACGTCTTTCCAAAAAAATGCTTCAAGAAACGCTCTACTTCACCCCAGAACATTGAAGTAGACAGCGACAGTGAAGCCGACTTCACCCCTGAGCTGGAAAAAGAAGAGCCTGAACAAGAAGAGGTTACTGTTGCGGATGACTTGTCAATGCTTGACAGATTACGTAAAGGTGGCCTTCCACATGTTGATGCCGCTGAACCCGATGAGCACTTCATTGATGATAGTGATGATGATGATGCATTTATTGATACCAGAGCATTTATTGAACCCAACGGTCAACATTATTATTAGGTATTCATTTTTATGTTGTACTTGATTTATATAGTTACTTGTATGATTTATATAGTTACTTGTATAATTTTCTTACTTTGTATGATTGTTTGTTATACATAGTGCCATGGTCTTGATATCCGCCCCCGTCGGCCCTCGGCCGATTTATGATTCGGATGTGGTATATTCTCTTTTATAACTATTTGTTGCATTTCGCATTTATGACAATTATGGCCATCAAGTTGACATAGAGATATTTTTTATCTAGGAGGTATGTGAACCGGAAATTGCAACCGACCCTCTTGTCGAGAAGTTAAATTTAGTTGAAAAAGAAAACGAGTATTTGAAAGAAAAATGAAAAGAATTGAAGAAGAGAAGATGAAATTGGAGTTGTATGTTGCCGATGTCATCGATGATCACAGGATGAAGATGAATGCAATGCGCTTGAAGATGGATGCAATGCACTTGAAGATTAAGAAGATTAGAAAATATGACACTGATAATGAGGCTTGGTATCATTATGCCGTTGGATCAATTGTTACCTTAGTTGCAATCTTCATCGCATTTGTTCTGATGAGGGTAATTTTTCTCTAGTGTTTTGCTTAACAAATGTATACTTAGCTTCATACATGCTTGTTAGCCCTATTACAAATACTTAGCTTATTTTCCCCAAAAAGATGTACTTAGCTAATTATCCTCCAAAATGACATAATTAGCTTATTTAGTTCATTTATAACATAAGTAGCTTATTCATTTCAAAAATGGCATAATGACCTTGGTTCTCTCATAGATGTTATATACTTAGCTTATTTTCCTCCAAAATGGCATAATTACCTAAGTTAGAGAAGAAGAAAGATGAGAAAAGAAGAAGAAAAAGAAGAAGAAGAAGAAGTAAATATCTTCTTCTTCTAGTCTTCTTCTTCTTCTAGTCTTTCCTTCTTCTTCTTCTTCTTCTTCTTCTTCTTCTAGTCTTCTTCTTCTATTCTTCTTCTTCTAGTCTTCTTCTTATTCTAACTTTCTTACTCCCATTTTTGCAGGTTTGATTCACTTCATGGAAGTAGCATTGATGGACCGCTAATATTTCGTTCTTGTTTTCATTTGTATTGATGCACAATGTGAAACTATGTATGTATATATGGATGAACTCCGTGAAACTTTGTATGTATTGGATCTTTTAATACCATATGTGTTTTTTTGCATTGATGGACTGCTAGAAGTTTGATACATGGGCTATGTTTGAGGTTGAAACTATATATATCGTATATATCTTTTGAAAATATAGGGATATAACAGAAAATAGAAAAAGAACAGAAACAATACAGGCACTTTGCCTCCCGCCACCAATGGCAAAGGGGTCTTTGCTGCCTGCCACCGACGGCAAATAGGCCACGTGGCAGCAACCTGTGCAATCTGGGAGCTGAACCATTTGGTTACTTTGCCGTCTGTGGCAGACGGCAAAGGATGTGGGAGTTTGCCGTCTATGGCGGACGGCAAAGACTTGGGGGGCATGACGCGTGGCTGACGTCATATAGCAGATGGCAAATGGGAGGGCATGTTTGTCGTCCGCTGGTGGACGGCAAAGGCTGCCGTTAGCAAACTAATGTGGCTAACGCCTGCTATTTGTCGTCCATGTTCTTTGCAGTCTGCCACCGACGGCAAAGGTTCTTTGTCGTCCGCTTTGAGGAAGCAAACGGCAAAGAACCTGTTTACCGTCAGGTTCTTTGCCGGGCAGCTTTGCTGTCGGTGGTAGACGGCAAAGAGGTTTGTCATCTGCTTTTGGGTTCTTTGTCATCCGCCATGGCAGACTGCAAAGAAGTTGATTCCTGTAGTGAAGAGGGTGTTGGTTTCAAGAGGAAAATGAATGATGATGGCTCTTACTGGAAGCATGAGCAGTACCCCAAACCCACGTGGGTTGCTGCAAAGGGCCCTTTAGTGGACCCATCTACCTTATCTGGTTTTACCTGTGCTAACCCTGTTATCATTGATGAGTCATTTGACTCAAACTATAAATTGTTCAAGAATCAGAACGGTGAAGTGTTTGCCAGGTTTATTGGAACTAACTGCAGGAATGGGTCACCTATGAAGAAGATCTGGGTTCCCAAAAGTCGTATTGAGAATCTTCCTATGAATGTTATCATGACACCACATGGGAAGAAGACAAACCCCAGATCAAAGGCTTCATATGGCCCAAAGGCTTCATACAGACAAAGGACCTCACAAGGTCACCCTAACGCCAATGTTTTGCAGGGAAATTATCACCGGACTCATGAATATGAGCGTGTTTCTTCTAACCGCTATTTTTTATAGGGGTTGCCCCCTGCCCCAACTTTTTATTAAAAAAGTAAAGGCAACCACACCAGACTGTTAACAGCTCTCGGCTCCAGCTAGAAAGTAGCTGCAGCAGAATTATTACAAGGAGAGATTAACTGAAGGTTTTATCATCTCCTTCGGATGAAAACTTTATCAAGTTTGAGGCCCAAGGGAAGAGAAGCAACACAACTATAAGAAGAACAACTCCATGCAACACACAATAGCTCCACTACCAAACTACCCCAGAATCATCCACCCGCCAAGCGATTCTAAGCAGTTCCCCGCGATGATGGTCGAGCAGCCTCAAGCATCGAAGGAGTAGCGCAGCTTGGGAGTCCACACACAGGATTTTCCATTGGCGAATATGTTTCCCTACCAAATCCAGCACACACATGATACTTCGCCAACTTCGTCCCTGGAAAACAAATTCATTACGAAGCAACCATAAGCTCCATTAGGTAGCAGTAGAGACTAAGTTAATCGCATCATAATGTTTTTTCTTCTTCAAGAAGGAAATAAAAGAGTTGAAAGAATCAGGGATAGGCATTTCAACACATTCAGATATCACCAGCCAAACTTGTCGGGCAACCACACAGTCAAAGAACAAATGTTGTATACTTTCAAGTTCATTACAGAAAATATAGGTCAAATCCTCAACATGTTGACGTTTTGACAGATTATCCCTAGTTAAACTCTTGTTATGCACCATCAACCAGAGAAACATGTGGATATTTGGGGGAACTTTTATTTTCCAAATGTAATACTTCCAAATAGAAGCCACGCCCCCAAAATTGATCATTTATAAAGAGATTTCACAGAGTATAAACCCCTACTTTATAAGGTCCAAACAAGCTTATCAACAACATTAGAAGGGGAAAAACCTCTAACCAGATTTAGCATTTCTTCCCAACTACATAAAGTACCTTCATCTACACATCTCCTAAAGGTCAACTGCAAGTTCACTCCATCCCAAACCTGGGCAACAGAAGCATCTTGTTGCTGACAAATAATGTATAAGTCCCAGAACCTGGTTTTAAGTGAATAGTCACCAATCCAGGTGTCGTGCCAAAAAGACACATTCCCACCATTCCCAGGGATCCACATATATAAAAAATTGGCAGCAGAAAATGCCCAAGTGATACTCTTCCAAAAAGGAGAGCCCACCCCAGTTCTGGACCAAAGGATGTTTGGTTTATCCACATTGTATTTAAACCTAAGAAGCTTTTTCCAATCACTATCTCTATCATCAAAAAACTTTTACTCCACGCAGCTAGCAATGACATATTGAACTCCCTAAGATTAGGGACACCCAAGCCACCCCATTCCTTCTTTTGAGAGATCATCCCCCAATTGGCTAAATGGTATTTATGACTGTCCCCAACATTACCCCAAAAGAAGTGAGACATCTGGGATGTAATAGCATCAATTGCCCACTTAGGAAATTTCATCATGGACATCAAATAGGTAGGAATGCTAGCAATACATGTAGTATGAAGAATCAGCTTTCCTCTATATGATAAGTTTCTCCCCAGCCACCCAGCAATGTTCCTAATTATCCTATCAATAATAGGTTGGATGTCCTCCCTTCTGAGTTTCTTATAGTGTAAAGGAACTCCTGGATACTTACAGGGGAACTCCCCAATTTGACAGCAGAAATTTGAGCAAACTCCCTAGAAGTCTCCTCATCAATATGGATGGTGTGCAGATCACTTTTGTGGAAGTTAATGCACAAACCAGAGAGTTTTTCAAAACATGCCAGGACCCACTTAAGATTTCTGGCATGTTCAACAGAGGCTTCTTCTAAGAAAAGCAGGGTGTCATCAGCATATTGCAGGCTGAACACACCACCTGGTATTACCTGAGGCAAAAGCCCCCTGATTAAATTATGACTAGCAGCTTTCTTAAGCATTTAAGAAAAAACATCAGCCACCAAGTTAAAGAGCAAAGGGGAAGAAGGGTCTCCTTGTTTATGCCCTTTTGTACCCACAAAATGTGGGCCAATGATATCCTTAATCCTAACAGAGAAGGTCCCTTGATGCAGGAAGCTACACACCCACCCAATCCATTTATTACCAAAACCTCTTGATCTAAGCATTTCCACAAGGAAATCCCAATTCACCTTATCATAGGCTTTTTCATAGTGAAGCTTCAGAACCAACCCACTTGTCCCAGTTCTATGGATCTCATGGATCACCTCATGATCCATGACTACACTTTCCAGAATAAATCTCCCTTTATAAAAGCAGTTTGGTTTTGAGAAATAATCTTGTCACAAATGGGAGAAGCCCTAGTATTCACGGCTTTCGAAAAAAATCTTAACAGAGCAGTTCCCAAGACTAATAGGCCTGAAATTCTTCAAATCTTTAGCATTACTGACTTTAGGAATAAGGGTAATAATAGCAAAATTCAATCTAGAAACATCAAGAACATGATTTTCAAAGTCTTTAAGCAACCACATAAAGTCACTCTTAATCAACTCCCAAAAAGTTTGATAGAAAATAAAGGAGAAGCCATCAGGACCAGGGCCCCCCTAGCATATGAACTCATGATTGCATCTCTAATTTCCTCCTCAGAAAAGGGTCTCTCTAAGGTCATCATATCCTCTTCTTTGATCAAGTCACAATCATCCCTAAAATTAGAGTCTAGATGAATATCAGGTTTTTGTTCAAAGGAAAATAGCTGCTTATAAAAGTTGGTAGCAACATCCAACATGTCTGCAGTAGAGGTGACAGGGCCATCAGGGCCATTCAACTCAGTTAAATGATTCTTGCGATGTCTATGATTGTCCAAGGCCATAAAATAAGCATTATTACGGTCCCCTTCTAGGATCTTTCTATCTCTGGATCTCCGCCAAAGGGCAGTTTCTTCCTTCTTCCAAATTTCATTCAGTTCCTTCTTAATCTGGTTCATTCTCTCATAGTCACTAGTTGAGAGAGGATTTTTTTTCAAAAAGCACATCTAGAAAATCAAACTCCATAAGGAGGGACTTTTTCTTTTTCTTAATAGCAGCCTCAATATTGATACTCCACCCTTTAATGACGTTCCTAAGGACCCTGGTCTTGCACATCCAATTTTCAATAGAAGATATAGTGTCCCCATTGGCTAACCACACATCATGGACAAACTGGGAGAACCCAGGTTGAGATAACCACAATTTTTCAAACCTGAAGACTTTTAGGCTATTAACTTTCCTAGCCCCTGTATCCAAGACCAGGGGGTGTGATCACTTCCAACCCTAGGGAGAGAAATCAAAGAGAATAAAGGAAAATGAGCGTCCCAATCCACAGAAGTGAAAAATCTATCAAGGACAACAAATATTGGGTTACTCTAGTTGTTAGACCAAGTAAAAGACCTGTTGGAGATGGGAATCTCCAGCAGGCCCCATCTTTTCACCCAATCATTGAAAAGAAAAGTGATATGAGGACTAATATTTCCACTGCTCTTGTCAACTTGTTGTCTAACTAGATTAAAATCACCACAAACCAAAACAGGATAAGAGGCAACCTCCAAAATATCATGTAACTCAGCAATGAAATCCACCTTATACTCAGGGTAGGCAGACCCATACACCACAACTAATTGCCAAACAAGGTTATCAGACTTGGACCTAATGGTAGAAACCACACCAAACTCTTTGTTAGAAAACTCAATTACCTCAAACATATCATTTTTAAATCCTACTAAAATACCACCAGCCGTTTTTAAGGCAGGCAAAATATGCCAAGTAAACTGACTTTGTTTATCTAAAGCCCTGAGGAAACCCTCAGAAATAAGTTCTTTTTTAGTTTCTTGAAATCCAATGAAATCAGGGTTAGCTTGAGCAATAGTATCACAAAGGCACTGAATTTTCCCAGGTTGACCAAGGCCTCTAATATTCCATATGTGACCAATCATATCTAAGCTATTTTGAAAGGGTGAGACAAGCAACAACGCTTAACTTTTGTTAACACAACAGGTGATTTTCCAAGGAAATCAGCAGTGCCCACTGATTGAGGAAATGCAGACCTGACTGGGGTATAACTACCATCCACCACATTAATATCTGGATTGGTAGGTAAAGTTGTTTCAGGGTTATTATTAGCAAACATCAGACATTTTTCTTTTTCATCAGCAATCAAAACATTAATAATCACAGACTGAGAACAAGGGTCACTACCCAGATGCAAGTTAATTTTTTCAGTATGACTAGCAAGGATATCAGGATCAAGGACAGCAAATGAGTTACCTTTGTAAGTGTGAGGTACCTCCAGGTTCTTTTTGCTTTTGTAGTGAGCAGCTTTTTGCATGATGTTCACATTGCCATGACCTCTAGTGTGTGGATTCTGAGTCAAGACAGGACCCCACTTGATCTTAGTGTTCTTAGGCTTTCCAGTTTCAATCACCTCATCCAAAGAAGTAAGTGCAGGCCTCTTCAGACCAGAAGATCTGATCATTTCAACAGCTTCATTAGGTAAGGTTTTCATCTCCTCTTCGTTAGTTATTTCATCCTCAGAGTCAGAATAATCAATCGACCTCAGCAGCTGGTTACAGTAATCCACACTCTTGTCCTCAACCACACTATCATGATCACCACAGATAGATAAGTTATCAGAGGCAACTTCAATCTTGGTGGTAGTAAGGATATCCACAGCCTCAAAACAAGCAACATCATCTAGCGCAGAGGCCATGGGAAACATTCATCATAGGCTGACCTGCCTCCACAGCTTTTTCCAAAATAGGTGAAGCACAAGCTCCAATAGAAGATCCACTTCCAGTTGATCCATCATGTACAATAGTTTCCTTGGCATTAGTTTCCAAAACATCACATTCCATGATGAAGTTTTCATGTTCAACATCAGTCCAAGTAGCATGGTGTAGAACAGCTGCAGATTTTTTTTGTGGCTACCAGCATTGCCATCTCCATGTGAACTCAGATTAGCTCTATCTAAGTCATTTATAGCATTTTCATCATTAGATAAAGTATCATTCTAAACATCATCAGCCTTACCCCCATGTAGATTACCATTGTCTTCATCAATATCCTCATCCTCCTCATCTTCATCATCTACTACAGAGTCTGTCCCTCCTATCTGTTCATATCCCTCCACTGTGAATCCAAGGAGGAACAACATTTTTTCATTTCAGTCAGCCTCTCAAAAGGGATTTTAGTTGGATCTCTGCAAGCAATTTTTATCCTCACATTCTCAAAGAAAGTTTTGAACATGCCATTCCAATCAACATCAGTGGGAACACCAAACATCGAAGCAACCTGACAAAACACTTTCCAAGTACACCACTTTGGTGGGATACCCTCAATCAGAACCCATGCTTCAACCAGTTCCCAAATGGGTCACAGGCACCTTTCCATTCAGTCACATTTACATTCATCCCTCCTTTGGTAAGTCAAAAGCTGGAAATTCTATCAGATCTTCAGCACTCTTCCAAGGTGGGAACCTAACTAGAATTTTTTTGCTGGATAGTTCCCTAACTTGCTAGGGCCAATGTCTGGTCTTACAGAAAATAGCAGAAAGTAGGCCACAGAGCTCAGATTTCAGCACCTCACCCTTTAGTATATTAACCACAGCACAGTTCTGGTAATTAAGCCACTTGGTCTCAGCAGCAGCAGGGACTTCCTCATGGTAAAAACCTAGTCCACTAGCACCACTCCCAAATAAAGTAGCAGATGGTTGGATCTTGGCCCAAGCAGCACAATTGTTGACATTGTGATTTTGCTGGCAAATGAAACATGCTTTGGTTTTCACACAATTTCCCACATAATGACCAGGGCCTCCACAATTGAAGCAAATCATATACTTATACCTAGGATCTAGCACATGCTCTACCTCAATATCCACAGCTTGAGACACAGGAACTTGAGATGATGTAGCAGTAGATGCAGTAGATTTGGTTTTCTATGCAGGCAAAGGGTCCTTACCAGATGGAGCAGAAGCCTGCCTACGCTGCACCGGGGCTGGGGCACGATGGATAGGACCTCGTTGAGATGCTGCCCAGAGCTGGATCCAGAAGGACGACGCTTAGCCATCACCACACCTTGTTGAACAACTTCTGCAAATGAGCGTGATCCCGGGCCAATCCCTTCACACGGAATACAAATCTCCTTTGGAATAGGATTAGATGATCTTATGATAGCAGGGTGACAATCAGCAAGAGTAAACTCCCCAGCAGAAAGAAGATCTTTCCTCACCCAGAAGATATGAGGGAAAGGCTTTGGTAGGAAAGAACTAGGGTTGCTGTGGTGGCGGGGAGGGGAAGGAATAGACCACAACTGGCCATAGTGGTCCTCTATATACTCTAGGTCACGACCCTGAGAACAGGGAGACGGTTTTCCAAAACCCGCTTTACGCACCACCACACATCCGCGAATGGGTGGCTCCTGCACCACAGGGAGAGATTGGGCATTTTTTCGCTTTTTGTCATACTTTTTTGAAGCAAAAACTTCGCTGTCTGCAACTGAATTTGATGAAGAGCAGGACTGCAGAGCCCCCCTACCATTCTCCTCATTAGGAACACACACCTCAACTTCCAAATCACAGTTAACTGGATCAACCGCACCCTGAGGGAGAACCCTCGAAATCTTTGTATCTCGATTCAAACTCACAACACTATTCTTACAGAGGAAATCCCCTTGGATTGGTTCTTCCGAACTGGAAAAATGTTCAGGCTTAAACTGCTTGATTGCAGCACATCTACGGCGAGCACGAAGTGCACGCAAACATTTTAATGATGCAATTGAAAGGATCTCAGGGATCTTACCTTGATCTCTAGGCCATGACGGGGGGTCGATGTCGCGCTTGCTCCCCACGCAGGTCCGGTTGTGGCCGACAGGAGCAGGTCCCCCAACCCGCAAGCCCCGACAACCGCCATTGGCGATGGCTATTGCAGGCGGGGAGGGCGAATCCTCGGCGGAAGTGCATCTGGAGGAATTCTGGACCAAGCATCCACCCACGGCCTTGCGATGTTGAGCCGAGGCGGATTGGGCGCACGGAAGTTGCTCCACCGTGCTGCCTGAGTTGGATTTGGTGAATTCGCCTCCTGGATGACCCAGAAGAGGAGCTCCACATCCAATGTGCCATCGTCGCCGGTGAATCTCGCGTACTCGTCGAACGTGGCATGCTGGATGATGATCTCGAATAGCTCCGACCACTCCGAGCGGTCCGGGAACCTCTCCCACACCACCCGCTCTATTTCTTGATACGCCTCCAGTGAGTTCGCATCGACTGGGGGAGGCAGAAGCAGTAGCGGCTCTGCCACCCGAGTCACCGGCCGAAGACGACGGATCTGAGCGCCCCGGCGGTGAGGTGTTGCCATCCAGCCCAGCGATGGAAGAGGAGGTGTCTAAGCACGGGGGGCATAGTAATGGTGGGTGAGAGGTAGGTAGGCGGGAGAGGGGAGGGGAAGGGGAAGATCGCCTCCCTGGCTTCGCTCCCATTTGGTTTCTAACCGCTATGTTCACAGATCAAAGAATTATTCTGCATATTCTTTTGAGTACTATTCTCCTCCTGCAAAACTATTTGCTACGGCTTCAAAGCCAAAGTTCTCAGATGCTGCACTTAGACTCATTGCTTCTAAGCCACCCCTTAAGATGTGGGTGGTTAAGAAGAATTAACTTCTCTTGCAGGGACGGGTCTCCAGCCGAAAATCATTGACTTCTGAAGACAATGCCGGGGACCTAAAACATCTTGTGGGACGCAAGATAAAGTGCCAAAATGGTCTTACTATTTATTTCGTCCCTAGGTTTCTTGATGAACATCCTATCTTACCATCCAAGAATCTTAATTTTGATAGTATGCTTGTCCGTCAAATGTTTGTGCTTCACAATACTCTTGGTGAAGCCTATCCCGCTAACTGCACTGTACGGTACGACTTCGAAAGCTACTAAATGGATTATGGACAGTGGATGCACTAACCACATGACTGGTGATCGAAGTCTTCTCATGGATTGAACTCTCCGTTCATCTACTAAAAGCCACATCACATTCGCTGACACTGGTAAAAGCAAGGTACTGGGCTTAGGTAGAGTTGCTCAACGGATCAACACATGGATAAAGTGATGCTTGCTGAATCCCTTGGATACAACTTAATGCCTGTCTCAATGCTTTGTGATCTTGACATGATTGTGATATTTGGAAAATATTGTTGCCTTGTGCTTATGGCTTCTGACAAATCTCTAGTCTTCGAAGGTTATCGAAGAGGTGATCTGTATATGGTAGATTTCTCCGCAGGACCACAGCTTGTCATATGTCTTCTAGCCAAAGCTTCAGAGTGTTGGGTTTGGCATCGAAGGCTAGGACATGCGGGCATGAGGAACTTGCACAGACTCGTGAAGAAGAAGCATATCATTAGCATCGAGGGCGTCAAGTTCAAGAAGTATCATCTATGTGGTGCTTGCGAAGCCGGCAAGATGACTAGGGCAAAACATTACTCAAAGATAATCATGACGACTTCACGTCCCTTCGAGCTGCTACACATGGACTTATTTGGTCCTACTCACTACTCTACTCTTACTACCACTTCAAATCTTTATGGCTCCGTGATTGTTGATTATTACTCTAGATATACTTGGGTGCACAAAATTCTCTATAAGACTAAAGTGCAGGATGTGTTCAGATGATTCGCCAATCGTGCCATGACTAACTATGGCATCGTGAAGCACATCAGGGGTGACAATGGCACAGAATTCAAGAACACTGGCCTCGACACCTATCTTGATACACTGGGCATCACTCATGAGCTCTCTGCTCCATACACACCTCAGCAAAATGGCGTCGTGGAGCGCAAGAACAGGACCCTTATTGAGATGGCTCGTACAATGCTTGATGAGTACAAGACTCCAAGAAAGTTCTGGCTTGAAGCCATTGATACTGCATGCCACATCATCAACAGAGTTTATCTTCATAAATTCTTCAAGAAGACATCTTATGAACTACTCACTGGTAAGAAGCCAAATGTAAGCTACTTCAAAGTCTTTGGTGCTAGGTGCTGGATCAAGGATCCACATCACACTTCCAAATTTACACCGAAAGCACATGAAGGTTTTATGCTTGGTTACATAAAGGATTCGCACACCTACAGAGTCTTCAAACTCTTTCACTATAAAGTGGTTGAAACTATAGATGTGCAGTTCGATGAGACTAATGGCTCGCAAAGAGAGGACCTGCCAAATGTGCTAGATGAAGCTTCTCCTAGTGAATCTATCAAGCAAATGGGTACTGGAGAAATCATACCCAGCGAGGAACAGGCTAAAGAGGAAATTGTCATTTACGATCCAACTCAACGTGAAGACAATGGCGAGCCTGAAAACAATGTTGAAGATGAAGACAATGATCAGCAAAAGCAAAATCTTTGCCATGTTCATCCTCGTGTGGCCAATGAGGTCCAGATTGAGAAGATAATTGATAGCATCAATGCACCTGGTCCACTTACTCGATCAACAGCAACGCAACTAGCAAACTTTTATGGGCACTTTGCATTCGTCTCCATATCTGAACCCAAGAAAGTTAATGAAGCCTTTATGGAACCAGAATGGATTCAAGCTATACAAGAAGAGCTTCACCAGTTTGAGCTAAACAATGTCTGGGAGCTTGTCAAACGTCCTGATCCATGCAAGCACAATATTATTGGCACCAAATGGATCTATCGCAACAAACAAGATGAGCATGGTTAAGTCATCAAAAACAAAGCTCGTCTCGTTGCTCAAGGTTACACACAAATAGAGGGAATTGACTTTGATGAAACCTTTGCTCCTGTGGCTAGGCTTGAAGCCATTCGCATACTGCTAGCTTACGCTATCCACAACAATATCCTCCTGTACCAAATGGATGTGAAGAGTGCCTTCCTCAACGGCAAAATTGAAGAAGAAGTGTATGTAGCTCAACCACCTGGTTTTGAAGATCCAAAGTGTCCTGATATGGTCTACAAACTCAACAAGGCACTATATGATCTCAAACAAGCACCTCGCGCTTGGTATGACAAACTCAAAGACTTCCTGAAGAGCAAAGGCTTCAAACCTGGTTCTCTAGATCCCACTCTCTTCACGAAGACATATGATGGAGAACTGTTTGTATGCCAAATCTATGTGGATGACATTATCTTCGGCTGCACTGACAAAATATACAGTGATGAGTTTGGGCATATGATGCAAGAGCAATATCAGATGTCCATGATGGGAGAGCTGAAATTCTTTCTTGGTCTTCAAATCCGTCAACAAAGAACTGGCATCTTCATATCTCAAGAAAAATATCTCAAAGATTGCCTGAAGAATTTTGGGATGCAAGATTGCAAAGGATACACGACGCCAATGCCAACCAAAGGTCAACAGAGCTCCGACGACAATGGTAAAGAGTTCGATCAAAAGGTATACCACTCCATGATTGGTTCTTTATTGTACTTATGTGCATCTAGACCAGATATAATGCTTAGCGTTTGCATGTGTGCCCGATTCCAAGCGGCACCAAAGGAGTCGCATCACCTCACGGTGAAGCGAATACTTCGATATTTGGCTCACATCCCAACGCTAGGATTATGGTATCCAAAGGGCACAGAGTTTGATCTAGTTGGGTTCTCAGATGCTGATTATGCTAGTGGCAAGGTTGATCGCAAGTCCACATTCGGCACATGTCACTTTCTTGGACGATCTCTTATCTGTTGGTCTTCAAAGAAGCAGAACTGTGTATCACTATCCACTGCTGAGGCTGAATGCATTGCTGCTGGATCTTGCTGCGCTCAGCTTCTCTAGATGAAGCAAACCCGCAAGGAATATGGCATCAACATGAAGAATGTGCCACTCTACTGCGACGATGAAAGTGCCATCATGATTGCTCACAATCCAGTTCAGCACTCGAAGACAAAGCACATTCAGATCCGTTATCACTTTCTCAGAGACCATGTGTTGAAGGAAGACATTTATATCATTCACATCAACACTGAAGAGCAATTGGCAGATATCTTCATGAAGCCCTCGGATGAGAAAAGGTTTTGCAAGCTGCCGTGTGAGCTAAATATCTTAGAATCCTCCAATGTCCTGTGAATGGACACACATCCTAACGCTTATGCATATTGATGACTTAAGTGCGCAACACATATTGATGACTCTGAGTGTGAATACATTAATATGGAAATTGACTCCGGAGCGCCACGATAATTGTGCGTCGTGTCTGGGTCTAATACTTCCTATACGGTGGGTAACGCCACCACCAACCTTTCTTGAAAGTTCTTGTTTGGCGTCATATTTCATTATCTTCAAAGTTGGTTTATCTTCAACAATTGTTTGTCTTCATGATTTATCTTCACAATGTTGATTTGGAGCTTGTTGCTTAATAATATATATATAGGGTGGGTCTATCTAATAACACCCCTTAATACTCTTATTCTGCTAACACCTAGTGTTACTCTGCTAACAGTTTGACACTGTCCCTCGCCCCGATCCGAACTATCCCAGCCCAACTAAACGAACCCACACCCCACAAATCCCACGCCCCACCCACCCCCACCACTTCCTCTCTCCTCCCCACCCCCAACCTTCTTCCTCCTACTCCCAACCAACTACCACCGGCGCTCGCCGCCCGACCTTCCTCCCCAGCCACCTACCGCCACCACCTAACAAACCACGCGTGTCGCCGCTTCCCAGGCAGCGTGCCACTGCCCAGGTGTCCCGGCCGGTGCCGCGCGGTTCAGCGGCCACCGACCCTTCCCGACGCCAAAACCGGCCGACACGGGCCCCCCGCGCCGCCACCAACCCTTTGCCCCCATGGATCCACCCGTCACCAGCCACCCCCGCCTCCCCAACAACCTTCTCCATCCTTCGTCGCGCCGCCATGGAGAATGGTGCTCGGGTCAGATCCCCATCCAACCCCGCGGCCGACGGCCTCCTGTGAGCTCGGCCGCGTCGACCGCCGCCCGTACGCTGCCTCCTTCTCCGTATGTCACAAGCACACCTGTACACCTCCCCCTCTACTCTCTCTCTCTCCATTGGATTTGGGCGGCCCCGCCTCCCCCACCTCGGGTGCACTAAATCGAGGCTCCATAGCAAGGTCGCCACGGCTCCCAGGCACACCGGCGACAAGCAGGAGGATCCGCGTCAGCTCTGGTGATGCACTGCTACCCCAACACCTCATGGATTTGGTCGCGCCACCGATTTCTGACCTCCTCTCCTACGCGTGCAGGTTCGCCGCGGGTCGGGGCCCCTCCTCCACGTCCTCTCTCCTCTCGATGGTCTCCAAAAGACTGTGAAGTAGCAGCGGCGGTGGGGAGGTGGTCTCCTCCATAGCAAATCCACCCTCAAATGGTGGTGACGGCGATCGATGGAAGAGCAGTAGCGGGCTTGCCGTCTACTTATTTTCTTTGCATTTTTTTCTTTAGATTTTGGCTATGTGAAGTCCAGTTTTTTTAGAGTTTTCAGATTTTTTGAGCCGTGTCAGAGTTGATCAAAATTGCGTGCAGCCCTCCACGACCAAAAATGAAGTTCGCTGTGCGTGACTGCAGTGCGGTGTCCACGACATTGCGGTAACCCGAGCCCTTCTCCAGCGTCCCAGCTCCCACGGCGCACGAGAAGTTCGCGAGCAGTTCACCTAATTGTATTTTTACGCGGGGCAAATTATCTTTTTTTAGCAGTTCATCTCGCCATCGCGTGGCTGTTCTCTTATTTTGGTAGAGCGGTTCAGTTGTTGCCTTTGTATACATATATCACTCTTTTTCCATGTCCGACTCATGTAACTCTTGGGGAGGTTCGCTCCTTTGTCCGATGTGGTTCGCTCCTTTGTCGTGTGTTTAGAAAAGGAAAAATGCATTGGTAGTTGCAGTGCACTTCGTTGCCGCATGTGGTTCACTACACTCGGCCTCGCAGTTTAGATGGCATTACAAAAAGAAAATGTTAGCAAAACAAGTAATAATGCAGTTTCCTTTGTAGACATTTGCAGTGCGGTTTTCCGTCTAAAGCAGTGCGGTCGGCCGTCTGATGATGTTCATCTCGTAAGTGCAGAAAAAAACATTACGGAAACGACCATAAAAAGTAATCCGGTTCACTTATCGATAGTGTTGCGGTTCACTTCCGCACGATGTGAAGCGTGGTCCACTTCTCTTCTTGGAAAAATTTACATCCAGCAAAAAAACACTGAAGTTCGGTAGCCCGTCAGATGCGGTGCGGTTTTCAGTCCGTAGCAGTGCGTTCTTCTGTCTGATGCAGTACACAGGTCGATTTTGGTGTCGTGAAAAACAGAGTGTTCGCATTTTTGTAATTTCAAAACTGCTGTTAAACCGTAATGAATTAGAGAAAGTAATATATATGAAAATGTTGCGCCTCGATGATATCTTTCCAATGGCATATTATTTGAATCATTCCGACCAGCGGTTTATAAAAAATTCATGAAAAAATGGCCGTTGCCACTCGTCGTCCACCTCACCATTTTCAAAATTATTTCAAAACCGTAAGGAATCAAAAAACATTCGTACTTATGAAAGATGTGCCTCGTCCGTAGCTTTCCAACGGCGTATCACACGCCTTGTTTCGACAAACGGTTAAAAAACTGGAGCGAAAACAGTACCGAAATTTTCCAAAATTTTGAAAAACAAAATTCCGCGATTTAATAATTTGAAATTGCTCTTAAACCGTAACGAATTAGAGAACGAAATATATATTAAAAAGTTGCGCCTTGACGATATCTTTCCAACGGCGTATCATTTGCTTTATTCCGACAAGCGGTTTAGAAAAAAAATGCGAAAATATGCTTGCTGCCACTAGTAGGGTGCCGCACCGTTTTCAAAACTGCTCTTAAACCGTGAGGAATCTCGAAAAAGTTTCTACATGGAGAAGTTGCGCCTAATCCATAGCTTCCCAACGGTATATTACACGCCTCGTTCCGATAAATGGTTTAAAAACTAGAGTAAAAACATTACCGAAAAAACTGCATGCAATGTTTTGCGACGAGAAGTTCACTCGCATAAGTACTGCAGTGCTCTTGCTTCAAGAATGACGTGCACTTGTGTTGAGCGTGCAGTTCGGAAGTGTTAGCAGGATAATTATTCTGCTAATATTAGCATAATAGACCGGTTGCGTGCGTGCGTGCGTGCATGCACGTGTGTGTGTGTGTTCTGTCCTCTACAACATTCACTTATAGCTATGTCTTCAAGTTGCCATTTTCCGTGCTAAGTGAATGTGATCGGACCCTAACCCCATCTGTGCTCATATCTCCTACTCTCTCTAAATCTTCATATGCATTCTGTTGAAACGTGTCAATTATCTTCATTGTGTCCTTGTCAGCCGAAGATCAAGAGATAAACATTTAAAAGGCTTTTATTACTCTTATCATTTTGCCTGGATCCGGAGAAAGCCGGAACGACCACCCGACAAACCAGGCGTGTGTGGGGTCGTGGCACAACATTTAAGTTGTTGCATGCATGCCACCTGGTGCGCAGATGTGAACCGCCAGGGGCAGCTGAGTAATTACACTGCGTCGCCCCCTCCTTATAAATACTCACCCCCTTGCGGTCATTAAAATCTACTCCCCTTGTTGTCTCGCTCCAACCCTAGCACCGCTGCTAGCTTCTGTCGTCGCCGGAGACGAAGCGCTTCACTGCCGCAACCTCTCTGTCGTCGTCGTCACGCCGGCCGCGGACATCTTCCTCCCGCCACCCCCGTAGGTGTCTTCCGCCGCCAAGTTAGGGCACAGAAGATTGGACTACTCGGCCTCCTTCCAAAACTCGTCTATCAGTTCTCGTCTGTTCTCCTGCAGTAATTATAGATCTATTTTTACCGCCCGTTTGATCTGTTAAAAACGTCCATATCTTCAGAAAGTTGTTTCTTCACTTCCAAATCTGATCTTTACTTCTATGCATCTCATAACCTGCAAGTATGTTCACTTATGCTTCATTACTAGTTAGATTCCTCACTTGTACTTATTCATGGATTCGTACAAATCTGGAACCAACTCACATCTATAAGTGAATGTCTTCGCACTATGAGGTCAATGTCTTCAAACTGATTTATCTTCAAAATCCTCTGAGAATGCATATGACCTCCCCCCTTCCCTCGCATCTCTAACGCTGTCACAAGTACATGTCCGTGGGAGAGTCCCTTGGTTCTCATAGTCTGCATTCATTTGCAGAGTTCTTACAGCATCATATTGAATCGCCTAAAGCCAGTTCTTGTCTGACCAGCCGACTGAAGCCAAACACAGTTGTGAAGCCTTTCAGTCTGAAGCCAATGGCAAGTGGCAAATCTGCAAAGAAGGGCGGCAGACAGCATCGTCATAACACTGCATTGGATCTGCCTCCTGATCTCTATGAAATGTTCAAGTCAGATCCAGATGAATCCTATACACAATGCAATTCCAGAGTTCAGTGGATTCGAAGATATTTGGCAGAGGAGTGGTTCCTATACCACTTTGTGACTTCTGAGTACGCGGACAAGAATGTTGTGAGGCCTCCCTGGGCGGATATTGTATACTGGAAGGTTCACCCCAAGACCAAAGTTGGAGCCATTGAGAAAGGCTTCTATCCTTGCATGGTCAGAGGACCTATGCCTGAGAATGCCGACCCATCTAGTCTTCGATGGTGTCTTGAGGATGATCTGTTTGAAGCCAATCTTCAATTTGCAAAAGCTTCAGCAGTTCAAAACAAGAAGGACCTTGGGATTGACTTCAACCCAGGCCCAGCTGCCCCAAGGCCCGATGGCAACCGCGTGTAAGTGCATCTAGTGCCCCTTAGTGATTTTGGTGTATTGAAGACTTTCTGGTTAAGGGACTAATGTGTTTATGAGTGTACACAGGTCTATAAGTCTATGAGGAGTTTGATATTTACAGAGAAAGTCGACCCCTAAAAATGAAGTTCTTCGACTGAAGACTTCGGATTTCTGAAGACTTTGAAAGTGAAGAAATTGGTGTGACCTTGAAGACTTAGTATTCATTTGAGGAATATGAAGCGTGAAGACTTTTGTTTTCGTAGTTTCATTTTCTCTTTCTTGAGTCATAGGAAACACCGTACTGTTAAAGGGGGTCGAGGAAATACTAAGGAAAATTTCCATGTGATGCTCAACTCAAAATCCTACACCTACCAATCCCTTCGAGTGAAGCCGTTGGAAATCTCATACAGTTCAGTCATATTCTTCAGTGACAGAGACGAAGTTCTTCTGGTCTCTGAGGAATTTGTTCTGACTGAGGAGTTAGGAATTCGCCAGTGCGGATTGCCTACACAGTGAGGAACATGATAGCCCTGAGGAATTTGATACTCAAATTTCTGACCGTTGGTGTGCTATGCGCCAGCTGTCCCAAAATATCTACCCACCTAACGGTCATATCATTGAAGGGCATTTATGTCTTATCATGTTGGGCTGCTCCCTAGGCTATAAATAGCCGCCCCCTACAACCACTAGCTGGTTGGCTACTCTGAGAGAAACTGACACTTGTCATTTGAGAGCATCCCATCCTCCGAGGAATTTGAGTGAAAATCATCAAGTGGGGAAAACCCAAACCCAAACACCTACAAACCCAAAGTGATTGAGCATCACTGAAGAGATTGATCATGCGTGGATCCGACGCTTGTTACCTTTGAAGACTGTGCTTCTTCCAGACGGTTAGGCGTCATGGTCTAGAGCATCCAAGAGGAAATTGTGGATCACCGAGTGACCGAGTTTGTGAAGGTTTGGAAGTCACCTGAAGACTTACCACGAGTGATTGGGCGAGGTTTGTGTGACCTTAGCTCAAGGATAATACGGTGAGGACTGTGTGTCCGGGACTGGGTGTCCTCAGGTTTAAATACCTAGCCGCTCCAACCAGACGTACAACTGACACAGCAGTTGGAACTGGTCTACCAAATCATTGTCTTCACCAAGCCAACTGGTTCTATTTCCTCAACTCTTTCATTTCCTCGTTACTGTGTTGTATGCTCGTTCATATCTGTGTTTGAAGACTTTGACTAAAGACTTTCTCAATTTCCTCAGTTCAATTTCTTCAGTCTGTTTGTCTTCATCCTGTGTTATCCTGTGTTTACACTTTCTGTACTCTGTGATTGTCTTCATTTCATCATGATGACTATGCTTGTGTTCTGCTCTGCATACTTTTGAGTACTTATTCCGCTGCAAGTAGTTCTTCGCTAAGGAATTTCCTCACCCACAAATTCCTTAGTGAAGAATTTCTAAAAATCGCCTATTCACCCCCCTCTAGTCGATATAACGCACTTTCAATTGGTATCAGAGCAAGGTACTCTCTTGTTCTGTGTGATTTTGGTTTAACCGCCTGGATTTTTAGTTATGTCGACCGCAGGTATGAAGAAAGTGACATGTCCCATCTTTGACGGTCATGATTATCCCAAGTGGAAGGCCATGATGAAGAAGCGCCTCATGGCGATGAACAGCGAACTGTGGACCGTCACTGAGATTGGTCTTACCGATCTGTGCAAGACAGCGGAAGCTGATGACATTCGCAAGTACACTCTTCTCAACCTCACGGCGAAGGGTGTCATCTGCTCCTGTCTGTCTCAAAATCAGTTCAGGAATGTCATGCATCTCGATCATGCGAAGCTTATCTGGGACCGTCTCTCTGATGTCTATGAAGGTCATCGAACCCGTCATGATCCTTGGTTTGAGGACTTCAAGGAATCTCTCAAATCAATGACATTCGAACCAGAATCATCATCCTCCTCACCATGCCTTATGGAAGATGGTGAAAAGGTAACTGAAGGCTATCTGTCTGAATCTAGTGATGATGAATCTGATGATGAATTAGGACCCAGTTATGTCAAACTTGTTTCCCTTGCCGCTAAACAACAAAGAGCTTTGGAAAAGGTTCAAAACATGCTTAGTAAGAGCGATGATATGTTGCATGAAGAATATGGATCGCACTAAAACCTTGACTGAAAATCTTCAGAGACTTCAGACCAGGTATGACAACCTTCAAGGTCATCATAACACTCTTTTGTCTGATCATGAGAAGCTTTCTTATGAATTTCTTCAAAGAAAGCAAGATCTTGAGAAGCTAAAAGTGAGTTATGAAGATCTTCAGAAGGAGCTTGATTCATTACTTGCTCAACAAATCAGCGCTGCTCAGGAAGAATTTGTTCCTCCATGTTTGAAATGCATTGAACGTGAATCTGCTAATTCTTCACCTGAATGTTCAAATGCTTCTAATGCTACAAATTCCTCAACTGTCTCTGCTATCATTAATTCCTCATCTGAGGACATTGCTAGTATCACTAACGATGCAGGGCTGAAGGAATTGTACATGACAGGCATGTACAAAAGCCTCAAAGGGCATCAGACTCTTTGTGATGTGCTTAAAACGCAGATCCTCAACAGGAACCCTAGGAAAGAGGGTATTGCCTTTGAGAGGAAACTCAATGCTGATGGTACATATTGGAAGCCTGAGCAGTACCCCAAAACCTCATGGGTTGCTGCAAAGGGACCTCCAGTTGATCCATCTAACTTATCTGGTTTTACATGTGAATCTCCTCATTCTCCTGATGAGTCATTTGACTCCAACTATAAACTGTTCAAAAATCAAAATGGTGAAGTATTTGCTAGATATGTTGGCACTAACTGCAGGAACGGTTCTTCTATGAAGAAAATCTGGGTTCCCAAAAGGTGCCTTGAAAGTCTTCAGGTGAATGTCCTCATGACACCACCTGTGAAGAATAGGAACCCCAGATCAAATTCTTCATATGGATCCAAGTCCTCATACGGACCAAATTCCTCACATGGATCAAATTCCTCAAAAGGATCAAAGTCCTCATATGAACATCATCGTGCTAACAACTCTGTTTCGCAGGGAAGAGCCAACGGCTATGAATATGAGCATTATTCTTCTAATCATTTTGTTCATAAGTCCTCGAAGAATTTCTCTGCTTATTCATATGCTTACCCTAACTTCTCTTATGTAAAACGAAATGGATTGGCTTCTATGCCACCTTTCTCATATGGAGCTCGCAGAGTGATGAACTCTTTGCCACCCCTTCAGATGTGGGTGGTGAAGAAAAAGAACTAATCTCTTCTGCAGGGTCAGGTCTCCAGACGTGCTTGAACGTCTGAAGGATTTGCTGGAGACCTGAAGGGTGCCTGAAAGGACGCGGGCCAATCATGAAGAAATGAACTTTCATTTCTCTCGTCCTCATACTGCTTTATCTGTTCTATTGCTTGATGAAATTGATCTGATGAATTGATGTCATATTCTTCACTGATGAAGTATATGAAGTTCGTAAGCTGCACTAATTCATCTGCAGGATGATCAACCCAAAGCCGCTGAGTGGGTCCTCGATAGTGGATGTACAAATCACATGACTGGTGACAAGAATCTATTGATTGATGCTCCCTTATCACCATCGCATCTGAAGCATATCATCTTCACTGACAAAGGCAAAAGTCAGGTATTGGGTCTAGGTAAGGTTGCGATCACAAAGGATCGACACATGGACAAAGTCATGCTTGTCGAGTCCTTAGGATACAATCTTATGTCTGTCTCAATGCTTTGTGATCTTGATATGGTAGTCGTCTTTGGCAAGTATCGTTGTGTTGTGGTTTTGGAAGCTGACAATTCCAAAGTCTTCGAAGGCTTGTATATTGTTGATTTCTCTACAGGACCGCAACCAGCCATGTGCCTACTTGCAAAAGCTTCAGAAGGGTGGCTATGGCATCGACGACTTGGTCATGCAGGCATGAGGAATTTGCACACGCTTGCGAAGAAGAAGCATGTCATTGGCATTGAGAATGTCAAATTCCTCAAGGATCGCCTATGTGGAGCTTGTGAAGCTGGAAAGATGACCAAGGCTAAGCATCCAGTGAAGACTATCATGACCACTACTCGACCATTCGAATTGCTTCACATGGACCTCTTTGGTCCTAACCATTACTCAGCTGTCACAAATGACGCATCTCTCTATGGGCTTGTTATTGTTGATGATTACTCTCGATACACATGGGTACACATTGTTACTTACAAACATGAAGTGCAGGAAGTCTTCAAACAATTTTCCTCGAGGGCTTCAACCAACTTTGGTGTGAAGATCAAGCACATCAGAAGTGACAATGGAACTGAGTTCAAGAATTCTAGTCTTGATGACTATCTTGATGAACTTGGTATTACTCATGAGTTATCTGCTTCTTACACTCCTCAGCAAAATGGCATCGTGGAAGAACAGAACTCTTGTTGAGATGGCTCGCACTATGCTTGATGAGTACAAGACACCTCGTCACTTCTGGATTGAGGCAATTTATACTGCGTGCCACATCATCAACAGGGTATATCTTCACAAATTCTTCAAGAAGACTGCCTATGAACTCCTCACTGACAAGAAACCCAATGTGAGTTATTTCAAAGTCTTCGGTGCTAAATGTTGGATTAGAGATCCTCATCACAATGCTAAATTTGCACCGAAAGCACATGAAGGCTTTATGCTTGGTTACGGAAAGGACTCGCACACCTACAGAGTCTTCAACACCGTTCTTCACAAGGTTGTTGAAACTGTAGATGTGCGGTTCGATGAAACTAATGGCTCGCAAAGAGAGCACCTACCCTCTGTGATAGATGAACCAACACCTGAGGAAACTATCAAGTTCAAGGCAACTGAGGATGTCATTCCTACTGAAGAATCTGCTGAAGAATTCATTCCAGAACATGAAGAACATCGAGCTAATGCACCTGAAGAAATTGCTGAAGAAAATGGTGCTGAAGAAAATGCTGATCAAATTCCTCGACGACAACCAACTCATCCTCGCGTTGCAAAACAAGTGCAAGTTGAGAAGATCATCGATGACATTGAAGCACCAGGTCCTCTCACACGCTCAAAAGCTTCACATTTCTCTAACTTTTGTGGGCACTGTGCTTTTGTCTCTATCTCAGAGCCCACTAAGGTAGATGAAGCATTTCTGGAGCCTGGGTGGATTCAGGCCATGCAAGAAGAATTACATCAGTTCGAGCTCAACAACGTTTGGGAATTGGTCAATCGTCCAGATCCTCGCAAACACAATATCATTGGCACAAAGTGGATCTACCGCAACAAGCAAGATGAAAATGGCCTTGTGGTGAGGAATAAGGCACGGCTAGTAGCTCAAGGCTACACACAGGTTGAAGGAATTGATTTCGATGAAACTTTTGCACCTGTTGCTAGACTTGAAGCTATTCTCATATTACTTGCTTATGCTAACCATCATGATATCACTTTATATCAAATGGATGTGAAAAGTGCATTCCTCAATGGTAAGCTTGTGGAAGAAGTATATGTTGCTCAATCCCCAGGTTTTGAAGATCCTAAGCATCCTGACAAAGTCTTCAGACTAAATAAGGCCCTCTATGGCCTCAAGCAGGCCCCTCGGGCGTGGTATGATACTTTGAAGGAATTCCTCATGAAGAAAGGCTTCAAACCCGGTTCACTCGACCCTACTCTTTTCACTAAATCCTATGATGATGAATTGTTTGTATGCCAAATATATGTTGATGATATCATCTTTGGCTGTACTGACCAACGTTATAATGATGAATTTGCCTATATGATGAGTGAAGAATATCAAATGTCTATGATGGGAGAGTTGAAATTCTTCTTAGGTCTTCAAATTCGTCAACAGAGAAATGGCATATTCATATCTCAGGAGAAATACCTCAAGGATGTATTGAGGAAATTCGGCATGCAAGATTGCAAAGGCGTCAAAATTCCGGTGCCCACAAATGGCCATCTGTGCACTGATGAAAATGGTATTGACTTCGATCAAAAGGTATACCGCTCCATGATTGGTTCTGTATTGTACTTATGTGCATCTAGGCCAGATATTATGCTTAGTATTTGCATGTGTGCCCAATTTCAAGCTACACCGAAGGAATCACACCATAAGGCTGTGAAGCATATTCTTCGATATCTAGCTCACACACCAACACTAGGATTATGGTACCCCAAGGGCTCGGCTTTTGATCTCGTTGGATATTCTGACTCTGACTATGCTGGTGATCGTGTGGATCGCAAGTCAACATCTGGTACATGTCATTTCCTCAGACGATCTTTGGTTTGTTGGTCCTCGAAGAAACAGAACTGTGTATCACTGTCTACTGCTGAAGCTGAGTACATTGCTGCTGGTTCTTGCTGTGCTCAATTGTTGTGGATGAAGCAAACTCTCAAGGACTACGGCGTCAACGTGAAGAATGTGCCTCTCTTCTGTGACAATGAGAGTGCCATCAAGATTGCTCACAACCCAGTTCAGCACTCGAAGACAAAGCACATTCAGATTCGTCATCATTTTCTTCGCGATCATGTGCTGAAGGGCGACATTTCTATTGAGCATGTGAAGACTGAAGAACAGCTAGCCGCTATCTTCACAAATCCCTTGGATGAGAAGAGATTTAGCAAGTTGTGGTGTGAGCTAAATATCTTAGAATCTTCGAATGTTCTTTGAAAAGGACACTCATCCTAACACTTATGCAAAATTGATGACTTAGATGTGCAACACATGAAGAAACGTTTTTCTTCAATCAATGAAGAATAACACTCTAAGTGTGAAGAAATTAATGAAGAATTTGATTCTCAGAACCCTACGACAATTGTACGCGGTGCCTGAAATCATCATTCTTATACGGTGGGTCACGCCACCACAAAAGTTGAAAATCTTCAATTTGAGTTTTTCCTCAATTGTTCATATTCTTCAACTTTGCAAAATCTTCACTGTTTCCGTCGTTTTTCTGCATTGGCTATATATATATAAGTTTATGTCCTCTACAGCATTCACTTATGGCTAATTCTTCAAGTTGGTTTTCTGCTAAGTGAATGTGATCGGACCCTTCCCCCTCTATGCTGTACTCAACCCAATCTATTCACAAATTCTTCATGTGCGTTCTATTTGAAACTCGTTCAAAATCTTCACTGTGTCCTTGACAGCTGAAGAATTTGCGAACGGAACTTTTAACTTATCTTATCCAAAATTTTCGGCTTTGCCGCTCAAACCGTTCCGCTTCCCACGATATACTTATCTATTCACCCACGATCTAACACGATCTCCACTTCTCAGTATGTGGGTGACACATGTCATGCGGATGAGAACGGTCAGGGGCACGTTCGTCCAATTTCTTCGGGCGAACCGTTTTTCACCGTGGCTATAAATACCCCCTCTCCCCTTCCTCACTTCTTTTACTCCGCTCGACCTCTCTCCCGCTCGAGCTTCTCAAACCCTAGCGCCGCCGCTACAACATCGTCGCCGGTGATGAAGAGCTTCACTGCCTCGACCTCGTCGCCGCCGTACTCACACCGGCCGCGGAAATCTTCACTCCGCCGCCGCCATAGCCGTCTTCCTCTGCCAAGTTAGGGCGTGGAAGATCTGCACAGACGAGCTTCACTTCTCCACACCTCAGTTCATCGTGTTCTTCGTTCAGGGTAATTAAAAGTTACTTTTACTGCCCTCTTTGATTCAAATATTTACTACAAAATCTTCAAAGGTGTTTTTCTTCAAATCCTCACACGCTAAAACACCTCACATGTCATCTGTTCTTGATTCGTCTCTCTAAGCATCATTTTTCTTCAAGATTCCTCAGTTGTGTGGATCTTCGATCTATACAACTCTGGAACCTAAGACAAAGAACGCTTAGTGAAATTCTTCAAGACCCATCTGGTCAAATTCCTCAAACTTGTTCTTTTTGAAAAACCTTCTGAGAACGCATATGACCTCTCCAAATTCCTCGCAACTATACTCTGTTCGCAGGTACTCATGTCCGCTGCTGAATCACTAGGTTCTCATCAACTTAACTCATTTGCAACGTTCCTTGAAGAAAAGTTGCATACTTCTTCAGGGAGTTCAATTGTTCAAATTCCTCAACTGAAGAAAATGGCTAGTGAAAAGAGGCCACAGAAAGGAGGAAAGAGGCCTGAGGTCAATACTGCCTTTGAAATCCCTGAGGACATTTATGCTGGGTACTGCACACCCCCTGAGGAAGACAAAAATCAGCACAAGGTGCGCATTCAGAGGATAGAAAGGAGATGGGCAAAAGAGTGGAAGGAGTACAGGTATGTGACTCCAAAATACATGAAGAAATTCGCTATTACTCCTCCATGCTCAAGACCTCCATTGGCACCTGGCCAAGAGGCAGATCCCACTAGCATCAAGCGTGGTGAGGAATTTCCTGAAGAATGGGCCAAGCGCCAGGCCAAGTTGGCCAAACAGGCTAAAGATGCAGTGAGGAAATTCAACGAAGATTCCACTACTGCTGCTGCTGAGGCCTCTGTAAGGCCGAAGAAATCCATGGCAAAGAAGCCTGCACACAAGCCAAGTGCCTCGTCTTCAATGCCCTCACGGCCAATTTCCTCAGGCAAGCCCTCACGGCCATTTCCTCAAGCCGCTCCTGCTCCTCCAAAGTCCTCAGCTGCTCCGACAAAATCCTCAGCACCTGTGCATCTTGCCACGTGCAAAGGACCACAGGCATCTCCATTGCCTCAGGAGCTTCAGCTAGTTCCTCAGCCGCACCAAATTCTTCAACAGGACCCTCTCTGCTGAAGACTAAGACCACTGCTGGACGAGGCTCTCGCCCAAGTCCTCAGAAGAAGCAGGTCGCCTTCCAAGTACCGTCTGAAGAAGACGAAGCTGATGATGAAGAACTTGCTGAGATCATCAGAGACAGACAAGTCAGGGCCGCTAGAGCCAAGGGCACAGAAGTGCCACTGCTTTTGGATCCAAAGCTAGTCCTCGACTATATTGATCTCTGGCACAAGGACCCAAACACTCCTATGCCTGATTTCAAGTTAACACCTGGCCAAAGTCACATGCTGACCCATTTCATCAGTGAAGAAAAATGGAAATATGAGAAGGCCAGGCAGCTCAAGAAAGCACAGTACAGGAAGGAGAAGTTCCTGAAGAACAACGTTGTCTCTATAACAACTGATAAACTTGTAAAGCTCCAGTCTGAAATCAAAGTCCTCAGCGATGATTTCAACGCTTACTATGCTGATTGGAAAGGAGCCAAGGTCAGGTTCGTCAATCTGACGAAGACACTCACTTCAAGTGCCGCTGCCCCTGTGCACATTGAAGTCACGCAGGTTGAAGCATCTGCTCAGCAAACTGAAGAACATGCCAGCACCGCTGATGACAATCAGGCTGCTGAAGACAATGTGAGTTCCAAGGCTGATGACTGCATTACAGCCACTGAAGAAATTCCCAGGGCACCCACTAGTGGTGCGCCTGAAGAAAATGAAGAGGTCAGGGCAACTGCATCAGTTGTGCCTGAAGAAACTGCACCAAATTCGTCTGCTCCTCCTGCGCCTACTCCAACTCCAATCCTTCCATCTGCATCAGATGCGAAGAAGACCAAGGCTGCAGAGCGTGCATCTATGAAGAAAAGGAAAGCATCAACTCCTTCAGATTCTTCAGCATCGAAGAAAATGAAGTCTATGACCAACTCTTTTGCTAATCCAATTGATGTTGTTCCAGTTTCCTCCATGCCATCAAAGGACCTTGTTCCTTTTGATGAAGAATATGTGATCCCTAGCGGATCTGATGAAGAAACTCCTTCTGCTGCTATGTCAGAACAGATGGATGAAGAAATTGAAGTGGATGAAATCCCTTCAACCCCAGTTGTTTCCTCGCCGATGCCTCAGTTTACTGCTGAAGAGGCCGGCGTTGAAGAAATTGAAGATGAGATGTGGACATTGGCTGTACCACACCTGTAATGAATGATGACTTTTGGGAAAGTCAGCACCCCAATTCTCCACTCTTCACTCCACTGCAGCAAATTCCTCAGTCCCCAGTCACTACAGTTCAATTGGGATCTGATGAAGCTCATGAAGATATTCCAGCCGCTAGTGCTGAAGAAAATGAAAATGAAGAAATGAAGAACCAGGCTGCCACAAAAGAGGAACCAGAAATTCCTCAGCCTGAAGAACCTGAGATCGCGATTCCTGAGGTTGTGATGCAACTCACTGACACTCCTCTGCCCAAGCCAAAGGATCCATTCTCCAGGAAGCAGAAATTCAAGACTGATGCTTTCTTTGGCGAGCATGTATTCTTCACTGATTACAACCCTTATGACTCTGCTCGCATAAGGAAGAGGCGTTTCTGGACTGCCAGCCAGGCAAATTTCTATTCCTAAGTGCTGTTCGACAAAGACAAAGTCTTCGATCATGAGCACATTCCTCACGTGGACATGGAATCCCTGCCGTGTTTCGAGCCAGTCCTTAGCGTTCTTCACGACGCTGGACTGTTAAATTTCTGCAGTGACATCTGTGATTGGAATGAAGAACTTATTCTTCAATTCTATGCAACGTTGCACATCACCGGAAATTCTGAAGATGTGAATTCATGGGTGCTGGACTGGATATCTGAAAACACTCACTACAAGGCACCAGCTACTGAATTGCTTCGTGCCTTACCTCTCAATCCGCCCCTTCAAGGTGCTTGTTGCGTCTACAATAAACCTGAGCTAACCGATCACTACATGCAAGTGCTGATGAAGCCTTTGAAACCAGGTCATACCTCAAGAACTAATAGAGGCGAGGGTGTCCCGATCTTTCGATGAGATGATAACTATCGATTTGGTGGAGTCGACTTTGACGATCCGACTACAAACGTGCACGACGTTGCGCCTTAGCAATCGCTAAACCAATCTCCTGAGGTTACTGACGATGCCGGAAGCACGATCAGCCTGACCACGAAGGTCTATTCCTGCAAGCAATCGAAGAACGAGCAAGAATATGATAAAGCAATCTGAATATTGCGAATATATATGAAGTATTGATAATGGTGGGGATCCGTAAGCGGTCTTGGTCTGGTCGTTGGACACAAACGAAGTACACGAAGTTGCAATGGCTAACTTTTAACTAAACAAATCCCAAGGAAAAAGCTACTAGATGGATCTACTTATATAGGAGCAAGGGGTGGCGGCCAAGGAGGTGGGAGGACGTCCCAAGGCAGCCTAAAACCAACCCTAGGTCGTACAAGGCTCATGGGCCCAAGTGGAGGTGATGCAACACCTTTGGACTTGTAGTTTGACTCGGATTCTGGTGCATTGTCAGATTGTTTCGACCATAACTCAATGCTCCGGACGAATTTAAAGGTGAATCCAATTGGGTTGGAAAGAGCACGAAATCTAGTTTCCAACAAAAAACGAATCACCCAATTCGGAGTCCGTATGAAAAAGTTGTTGGCGTTTTGAGTCAGGTATGTCTGTGCAGTCCGAATCTGAATCCAGAACGTGAGAGACTTGGACTCTATCTTCTCTTGGCCCAAAAGTGACGTGAGAGGACTTTTTGAACAGAACCTAAACTTCTCCTTTTGCCTTATCTTCATATGTGGATTGTACAAATGTCCCATACACCTACAATTAGACAAAACACAAAAGTGTGTGAAGTATTTTTATTCTGGATAACATAAATAGATTATTGAATAGTTTGCACTAGAAATCACCTGACAAATATGCATGTATGCAATATTTTTGGTCGTATCCAAGGTAGTCATGTCCTCATCATCCTCCCCTTCTTGAAAACAAAGCCGTCCTCGGCGTTGCTTAATCTGAAATGTGGCTAACAAAAGAGACAAGGTGTACATGTTGTATATGTATATGTCATCCATTTTTACTTCCCGTGGATTTTGCACATATGACACATGTATACATGAGTAACTTTCATAGTTAATAAAATATAAAGCCAAAATATTATCACAAGAAGTAGAAGGCATGAAAGTATTGCAACTCAGTTTGCACATATAAGTGAAGCTCTTATTCATATGAAAAGATTGACAATATTCATCATTAAACCATCCCAACATTGATGAACCATCACCAAGATTAGAGGTCATATCAAAATGATTAAATATTAGCACAATTATTTTCAAACATATTTGATCCAAATCTGATTTATTCCCTGATTCACTTGATTCTTTTGCATCGATAGTTAATTCAATGGGCTCACTCAAAATTGTTTGATCACATGGCAAAGTCAAATCATCAACATAGTCCTCTAAGGTAGCTGGTGTGATCAAAGTAGTGGGTAGCTCACCGCATGGTGCACTTAAATTGACAAGACATTCATCATACTCATGTGGAAGTGGAAGATTAGTACCTTTGTCATTACCTCTTATGATCAACTCAGATGAGGTAGGCACTCTCGGTGATGATGTGTCACATGGTGGAGGTGATGTAGTCCTCACAACAACGGATGTGGTTGTCATAGTATGCTTAGTAGTTGAAGGGACAACCGTATCAACTCTTGGAATGTGCATCTCGCGCTTGTTCTCCTTGTGCGCAACACGTCGTTTTATTTCCTGTTCCGCTTTGCAAGCAAGATGAAACAAATGGTCCATAGGATAACACTCTTCATGTATTAGTATCTCCTGAATGTCACGATTTAATCCTCCCCAAAATCTATCCATAAAATCTTCTTCACTTTCTTCTAAAGAGGAATGCAGCAAGGTAGTTTGTAAAGTATCATAATATTTCGTTACGGTGTCACTACCTTGTTTTAAATGTTGCAACTTTGTAATCATGTCACGAGTATAATAAGCGGGAACGAATGTATGTCGCATGGCAAGTTTCAAATCATCCCAAGTAGTAGGTATATCATTAGGGTGTAACCGACAATATTCACTCCACCAAACTACAGCATAACCAGTGAAAGAACCAACCGCAACCTTAACTTTTTTACGTACATCAAAATTATTGGAAGAAAATATATTATTTAGGTCAAACTCCCATTCAATATATAAAGCAGGTCTAAAACGGCCATTAAATGGTGGTATAGAAACATTAACCTGATCATGTGCATTTGGATGTTTGTGCACCTCTCGTGACGGTTGTGGTATTTGCATAGGTGATGGCACATCTCCCACGATCGACAAACCCCATGAATTGACTCTAGATCCTGTCATGATTAGTAGAAACAAGAAACAAAATTCAAGAATAATGTTCCTATGAACTACTAGGATGTGGTGGTAAAGCGCTCACAGTAAAGCAAATATCAATATCTTACAAGTTCTTACCAAGCAGCAGGTGGTGACAGGCAACCAGCGGTGTCAAATAACTCCAAAGATTGAGTAAAGCGATTGCCAGGGGAACGTATGTATACACGGTGTAGAAATATGTGGAGCTGGGTTGGCTATATATGGTAGCAAAATATTAGCAATAATCAATTTAGAGATGCAATGTTGAATAAACGCTCAACGACGGTACTGTGCTGGTCCTAGGCTAGACCGGACTAGAGACGCGAGCCTAGAACACTAATGAGGTCACGGCGTAGCACAACTAGCATCAATGAAGGATACTAAGTAGCTCTGGACAGCAAGATATAAGTGAAGATCACAACGGCAGTAAAGATAATGATGAAAAACAACTGCCAAGCAGGATATACAACAACTCTCTTCAACTTTCCTCTTGAAAAGTTTGTGCCAATTTTCTGATAATTTTTTTCAAAGAATTCTACTAACTCAAGCTTTCCAATGCAAAAAGAATCACTCAATTCCGAGTTGATATGAGGAGTGAAAGAATTCTGAAACTGGCTTGAAAAACTGGAATAAGCTGTGTCCGCGAACTTCGGAGGGCAAAAAGACCTATTTAGAAGACGATTTTGAGGTGTCAAATATTGAACTAGTCTCTGCAACTATTTAGATGCGGTTCGTCGCTAGCATTCATTTGAGTACTCGCGGAGTCAAAACGGACTTCGTATGAGGAAGGTATGCATGTTTTACTAAACAGTGCACAAAACAGATTCCAATCCGAATTCAACTACGAGATTGAGTCTAGATAGATCCGAATTTTGTTTTTTTTCTTCTCTCTTTTTTTTTCCTCACACTTTTTTTCTTTCTCTTTTTTTTCTGACTTCTTTTTCTTTTTTTTTCTCTCTTTTTTTTTCTCTGTCTTTTTTTTCTCTCCCTCTTTCCAAGACAAACTAGATAAGATGCAGATTGGATCAAGCGAAGATGTGAATGACCTCAACTATGATTGTGACAATGAACTATGGGTAGCACATGGTGGAATTTGATGGATGGTGTGGTGGACAGCAGAAGGGATAATGATGCAGCGGCGACGTGACTAATGTGAACAGAACTCGAAACTCTAAACGAACTAGACCCTAAGACCAGCAACTCGACACGACGATGCAACCGATAATTCAATAATGCAAACAATGAATAGAAAATTGCAAAGGCTCAGACTGGCTTGGACAAAAGGATGAATAGATCTAACTTTTTGTGGCTTTTTCTTGGACAATAGGTAAGAAAATAAATCTAATCTAGGGGAAACTGGAAATTCTCACCGAGCAACCTGAAAACTGATACCACTTAATAGAGGCGAGGGTGTCCCGATCTTTCGATGAGATGATAACTATCGATTTGGCGGAGTCGACTTTGACGATCCGACTACAAACGTGCACGACGTTGCGCCTTAGCAATCGCTAAACCAATCTCCTGAGGTTACTGACGATGCCGGAAGCACGATCAGCCTGACCACGAAGGTCTATTCCTGCAAGCAATCGAAGAACGAGCAAGAATATGATAAAGCAATCTGAATATTGCGAATATATATGAAGTATTGATAATGGTGGGGATCCGTAAGCGGTCTTGGTCTGGTCGTTGGACACAAACGAAGTACACGAAGTTGCAATGGCTAACTTTTAACTAAACAAATCCCAAGGAAAAAGCTACTAGATGGATCTACTTATATAGGAGCAAGGGGTGGCGGCCAAGGAGGTGGGAGGACGTCCCAAGGCAGCCTAAAACCAACCCTAGGTCGTACAAGGCTCATGGGCCCAAGTGGAGGTGATGCAACACCTTTGGACTTGTAGTTTGACTCGGATTCTGGTGCATTGTCAGATTGTTTCGACCATAACTCAATGCTCCGGACGAATTTAAAGGTGAATCCAATTGGGTTGGAAAGAGCACGAAATCTAGTTTCCAACAAAAAAAGAATCACCCAATTCGGAGTCCGTATGAAAAAGTTGTTGGCGTTTTGAGTCAGGTATGTCTGTGCAGTCCGAATCTGAATCCAGAACGTGAGAGACTTGGACTCTATCTTCTCTTGGCCCAAAAATGACGTGAGAGGACTTTTTGAACAGAACCTAAACTTCTCCTTTTGCCTTATCTTCATATGTGGATTGTACAAATGTCCCATACACCTACAATTAGACAAAACACAAAAGTGTGTGAAGTATTTTTGTTCTGGATAACATAAATAGATTATTGAATAGTTTGCACTAGAAATCACCTGACAAATATGCATGTATGCAATATTTTTGGTCGTATCCAAGGTAGTCATGTCCTCATCAAGAACAAAATTCCTTGTGAAGGAATTGATGTATGTGCCTCGGACTGTCTATCGCATTCCGACGAAGACATTGAGTCCAATCAAGGGCCACGACTCAAATGAAGAAGAAGTCGTTGGCATCATGAAGAATCTGCTTTTCAATATCATTCATGGCATTCCCGTCAACTTCCATGATTTCTTCATGAGGACTCTGGCCAACGTCGCCATGTCACCGTTTGAGCTGAAGCCTTATGCACCTTGGATTATGAGATTCATCAGGACAAGGTCTTCACTCAACTATAAAGCTGATACACTGAACCATTGCAGCTACTTGCCCCCAATTGAAGTCCTCAAACGGACATTTTCCTCAGCTGATGAAAAGGGCAAGGCTACTGCAGTAATTGATGAAGGCATTCGTCCATTGGATGGACAATTTCGCAAGGCTGCATCCTACTCCACCAATGATGACTCTGCCACTCATGACTCTGCCGCCAACGCACCCAAGCAAAATCCTCAAGGCACAGCACCCAGGGTGATGACTGACCGTGAGCTTCTCCTCAGTCTTCACCAGAAGGTTGATCGCAATAATAAATGGGTCAAACGTCAGTTTGGTTCAATTCTTCACAACATGACTGCTACCCACAATGCAGTGAAGAAAAACCACTACTACCTTCATGAAATCCTCAACTGCACCTGGGCTGTTCTGTCTCAAGTCTACAGTGAAGAAGATCTGCAGACAATGGGTCTCAAGGACGATCTTGACTGGGCTGCACCTCCTCCAAAGAAGTACAAGAAGGTCAAGGTTCCTTCCTTGGTGGCCAGCTCCTATTCTTCATCACGTGACACTGATGAACATGAAGATTTGGACGACACTGCGGCAGGCCCTACATCGACAAACGACCCCAACAACGCTGACGCTCCTTCATCACCTTGATATTCTTCAGGGGCGTTAGTCCTCATTTTCAACCCTTTTGGTCATTTGATGACAAAGGGGGAGAAATTTGAGTTAGTCTTCAAGCGGGTCTATCTTATGGGCGTTTTTTTAAGTTGCAACTCTCGTTCTTTTGAAGACTTTGCTGGATCGAGTTGTAAACTTAAACTCTATGGTGACCTGATACTTTTGCTGTTTCTTCTGCATGCTTATTCCTCATTAATATTATTGCACGCATGTTGAATTACATCAGTCACCATATTTCATCATGCATTTCAAATTCTTCATATATTATGTCAAATGGGTGTATGAATTACAAGATATAGGGGGAGATCTCCATGATTCAACTCTTCAAGTGTGCATTGCTTCAAAAGCAAATTCCTCACTATGCACATCTTCAGGGGGAGTTCTTCTATATCTTGCAATCAAATTCCTCAATATCAGTATTTTATGTTTATCCCCGTTGAAAACTTAACCTATATTGTCATCAATCACCAAAAAGGGGGAGATTATAAGTGCATCTAGTGCCCCTTAGTGATTTTGGTGTATTGAAGACTTATAGGTTAAGGGACTAATGTGTTTATGAGTGTACACGGGTCTATAAGTCTATGAGGAGTTTGATATTTACAGAGAAAGTCGACCCCTAAAAATGAAGTTCTTCGACTGAAGACTTCGGATTTCTGAAGACTTTGAAAGTGAAGAAATTGGTGTGACCTTGAAGACTTAGTATTCATTTGAGGAATATGAAGCGTGAAGACTTTTGTTTTCGTAGTTTCATTTTCTCTTTCTTGAGTCATAGGAAACACCGTACTATTAAAGGGGGTCGAGGAAATACTAAGGAAAATTTCCATGTGATGCTCAACTCAAAATCCTACACCTACCAATCCCTTCGAGTGAAGCCATTGGAAATCTCATACAGTTCAGTCATATTCTTCAGTGACAGAGACGAAGTTCTTCTGGTCTCTGAGGAATTTGTTCTGACTGAGGAGTTAGGAATTCGCCAGTGCGGATTGCCTACACAGTGAGGAACATGATAGCCCTAAGGAATTTGATACTCAAATTTCTGACCGTTGGTGTGCTATGCGCCAGCTGTCCCAAAATATATACCCACCTAACGGTCATATCATTGAAGGGCATTTATGTCTTATCATGTCGGGCTGCTCCCTAGGCTATAAATAGCCGCCCCCTAAAACCACTAGCTGGTTGGCCTCTCTGAGAGAAACTGACACTTGTCATTTGAGAGCATCCCATCCTCCGAGGAATTTGAGTGCAAATCATCAAGTGAGGAAAACCCCAAACGCAAACACCTACAAACCCAAAGTGATTGAGCATCACTGAAGAGATTGATCCTGCGTGGATCCGACGCTTGTTACCTTTAAAGACTGTGCTTCTTCCAGACGGTTAGGCGTCATGGTCTAGAGCATCCAAGAGGAAATTGTGGATCGCCGAGTGACCGAGTTTGTGAAGGTTTGGAAGTCACCTGAAGACTTACCACGAGTGATTGGGCGAGGTCTATGTGACCTTAGCTCAAGGATAATACGGTGAGGGCTGTGTGTCCGGGACTGGGTGTCCTCAGGTTTAAATACCTAGCCGCTCCAACTAGACGTACAACTGAGACAGCAGTTGGAACTGGTCTACCAAATCATTGTCTTCACCAAGCCAACTGGTTCTATTTCCTCAACTCTTTCATTTCCTCATTACTGTGTTGTATGCTCGTTCATATCTGTGTTTGAAGACTTTGACTGAAGACTTTCTCAATTTCCTCAGTTCAATTTCTTCAGTCTGTTTGTCTTCATCATGTGTTATCCTGTGTTCACGCTTTCTGTACTCTGTGATTGTCTTCATTTCATCATGATGACTATGCTTGTGTTCTGCTATGCATACTTTTGAGTACTTATTCCGCTGCAAGTAGTTCTTCGCTAAGGAATTTCCTCACCCACAAATTCCTCAGTGAAGAATTTCTAAAAATCGCCTATTCACCCCCCCCCCTCTAGTCGATATAACGCACTTTCACCGCGAAGCTGAGCCAAATCTTGTTGGCCCCTTTGACGACTTCGACTCATTTCTGGCACATTGTGCCGCACAAAGGGCCAGTGTTGAAGATGCTGCTGAGGATGAGGAACAAACTGAAGTTCCAGAGCCCCCGAAGCCAGTGAAAAAGTCAAAGGCTTCAAAGTCTTCTGCTGCTCCAAAAGCTTCAAGAGTGAAGCCACTGAAATCTGCACCTCCTGAATCGAGTGTGAAGTCTGAAGACTTATCTCGCACGTCCAAGAAGACTAAGAAGATCTCAGGGCAAGCTCTTACACCTGCAAGCATCCTGCGTAATGAAGAGGGTGTCATTGATCTTTCAAGTGATAATGATCTTGCTGATGATGCCCTTGAGTTGTTGATCAAGAGCAAACAGGAGGCCGAAATCTTCAATGATCTGCCTCTGTTTGATGCTGATATTCTAAACAATTTCATTGACGAATGGTTTGAAGACACTTCTCTTAGCATTGATGATTTGCAACTGCCCATTGACATCAGTGTAACATTTCAAAGCTTTATTGCCAAAGAGCTTGCCATTGCTCAAAAAGTTATAGAGAAGAAAAACAAGATTGATCATGAGAAGGCTCTCTTCAAGAAGCACATGGCCAAGCTCATCGTCACTGATGTGCAGAAATTTTAGAAGATGATGACTGATCTCAATGCTGAATTTGTCAATCGTGAAGGTGAGCTGATCAGTGTCAGATGGACCATCATGACACCTCCTGCTGCTCATGGTCCCCAATATGACTACCACATTGAGCACAGGCCTCAGACTCAGAAGCCAAAGCCCAGGATGCCAAGGCTTCCCAGTGCTGCTACCACTCAGGGCTCATTTAGTGTCCTCGGCTTGAGAGAGCACAACACATTCTTTGACAGTGCCGAGAATCCTACAAGAAGCCCAAGATCTCTTCTGATAGGTTCTGGAGTCATCAGCAATGAAGCTATTACTCATGCATCTTGTATAACCAGGACAGGATCTTCCCTCACAAGCGCATGTGTTGTGATGCCATTGCTGGACTACCGTGCCTTGAAGAAGCTCTTGACTGCTTTCGTGAAGTTGGTCTGCTCCCATTTGTCGTCGACAAGGAGCATTGGAATGAGGAGCTCTTGCTGCAATTCTATGCCACTCTTCATATCTCAGACTACAACAGGGATCCGAAGACATGGGTCCTTGAGTGGATGTCAGGAGATGTACATCATGAAGCCAAAGCTCAAGACATCATAGAGCTTAATTCCCTGCCCACTCCTGGTGATCTCTATGAGCCAGGTTGTCGGCGCTATGAACAAGAAATGGAAAGCATCTTCCAGAAGCCAAAGCCCAACATGAGTCAAATACTGGGTATAACGAAGCTATTGCCAGTCGATGATTAGTACCCGGAGAAATTCCTTGTCAATGACCTCGAGTATTTGCCCCGCACCATCTATCACATTCTGAGGCATACTCTATGGCCAATCAAAGGGCACTCTCCACACGCCAAGATTGAAGGAACAATGAAGACATTGGTCTTCTACATTCTGAATGGCATCTGCTTCAACACTCAAGATTTCTTCATCCGTCAGTTGGCAGCTTCAGGGATTGATCTGTTTGGCCTCAAGTTCTATGCACCCTGGGTTATGCGGCTGATCAAGCTTCACTCCACTATCAACTATCAAGCTTCAGCGCGCAATCATGTTGTCTTTCTGCCTGACGTGGATATGTCTCATGAAGCCATCTATCCATAGCCTGCCAAGGAACTCGTGCGTGAAGACAATGCTGCTTTCCAAAGCTTCTCAATACCACTTGAAGCTGTTCATGTGCCGAACCCACCTGTTTCTGCTGGTCCTCTTGTCAGTCAGCTTCGGCTGCCGCATCGTGCTCCCACTGATGCAACAGCCAACACAATAGCTAATAGAGGCGTGCTCGTGTGCTAAATGACCGAGAGCTTCTTGTGTCTCTTCATCAGAATATGGATAGGCATCATGACTGGATGAAGCGTCAGATGCAAAGTCTTCGTGTGGATGTCAATCACATATGCAACCTCTCCACCAAGAAGTATTTTCTTGCTCATGAAGCATGTCAGCTATTGGGGAACGTAGTAATTTCAAAAAAAATCCTACGCACACGCAAGATCATGGTGATGCATAGCAACGAGAGGGGAGAGTGTCATCCACGTACCCTCGTAGACCATAAGCGGAAGCGTTATGAGAACGCGGTTGATGTAGTCATATGTCTTCACGATCCGACTGATCCAAGTACCGAACGCACGGCACCTCCGAGTTCAGCACACGTTCAGCTCGGTGACGTCCCACGAACTCCGATCCAGCAGAGCTTCACGGGAGAGTTCCGTCAGCACGATGGCGTGATGTCGGTGATGATGTTGCTACCGACGCAGGGCTTCGCCTAAGCACCGCTACGATATGACCGAGGTGGATTATGGTGGAGGGGGGCACCGCACACGGCTAAAAGATCACCAAATCAACTTGTGTGTCTATGGGGTGCCCCCCTCCCCCGTATATAAAGGAGTGGAGGAGGGGGGAGGGCCGGACCTCCTAGGGCGCACCCTGGAGGAGTCCTACTCCCACCGGGAGTAGGATTCCCCCCCCTTCCCTAGTTGGACTAGGAGAGAAGGAAGGGGGAGAGAGGGAGGAAGGAAAGGGGGGCGCCCCGCCCCCCTCCTAGTCCAATTCGGACTAGAGGGAGAGGGGGCGCGCGGCCTGCCCTGGTATCCTCTCTCTCTGTCTCTCTCCACTATGGCCCAATAAGGCCCATACACTTACCGGGGGGTTCCGGTAACCTCCCGGTACTCCGGTAAAATCCCGATTTCACCCGGAACCATTCCAATGTCCAAATATAGGCTTCCAATATATCGATCTTTATGTCTCGACCATTTCGAGACTCCTCGTCATGTCCGTGATCATATCCGAGACTCCGAACTACCTTCGGTACATGAAAACACATAAACTCATAATACCAAATTACCGATCGTCACCGAACGTTAAGCGTGCGGACCCTACGGGTTCGAGAACTATGTAGACATGACCGAGACACGTCTCCGGTCAATAACCAATAGCGGAACCTGGATGCTCATATTGGCTCCTACATATTCTACGAAGATCTTTATCGGTCGAACCGCATAACAACATACGTTGTTCCCTTTGTCATCGGTATGTTACTAGCCCGAGATTCGATCGTCGGTATCTCAATACCTAGTTCAATCTCGTTACCGGCAAGTCTCTTTACTCGTTCCGTAATGCATCATCCCGCAACTAACTCATTAGTCACATTGCTTGCAAGGCTTATAGTAATGTGCATTACCGAGAGGGCCCAGAGATACCTCTCCGACAATCGGAGTGACAAATCCTAATCTCGATCTATGCCAACTCAACAAGTACCATCGGAGACACCTGTAGAGCACCTTTATAATCACCCAGTTACGTTGTGACGTTTGGTAGCACACAAAGTGTTCCTCCGGTATTCGGGAGTTGCACAATCTCATAGTCATAGGAACATGTATAAGTCATGAAGAAAGCAATAGCAACATACTAAACAATCAAGTGCTAAGCTAACGGAATGGGTCAAGTCAATCATATCATTCTCTAATGATGTGATCCCGTTAATCAAATGACAACTCATGTCTATGGCTAGGAAACTGAACCATCTTTGATTCAACGAGCTAGTCAAGTAGAGGCATACTAGTGACACTCTGTTTGTCTATGTATTCACACATGTACTAAGTTTCCGGTTAATACAATTCTAGCATGAATAATAAACATTTATCATGATATAAGGAAATATAAATAACAACTTTATTATTGCCTCTAGGGCATATTTCCTTCAGTCTCCCACTTGCACTAGAGTCAATAATCTAGTTCACATCGCCATGTGATTTAACACCAATAGTTCACATCACCATGTGATTAATATCCATAGTTCACATCGCCATGTGGCCAACACTCAAAGGGTTTACTAGAGTCAGTAATCTAGTTCACATCGCCATGTGATTAACACCCAAAGAGTACTAAGGTGTGATCATGTTTTGCTTGTGAGAGAGGTTTAGTCAACGGGTCTGCCAAATTCAGATCCGTATGTATTTTGCAAATTTCTATGTTTACAATGCTCTGCACGGAGCTACTTTAGTTAATTGCTCCCACTTTCAATATGTATCCAGATTGAGACTTGGAGTCATCTGGATCAGTGTCAAAACTTGCATCGACGTAACCCTTTACGAAGAACCATTTGTCACCTCCATAATCGAGAAACATATCCTTATTCCACTAAGGATAATTTTGACCGTTGTTCAGTGATCTACTCCTAGATCACTATTGTACTCCCTTGCCAAACTCAGTGTAGGGTATACAATAGATCTGGTACACAGCATGGCATACTTTATAGAACCTATGGCTGAGGCATAGGGAATGACTTTCATTCTCTTTCTATCTTCTGCCGTGGTCGGGCTTTGAGTCTTACTCAATTTCACACCTTGTAACACAGGCGAGAACTCTTTCTTTGACTGTTCCATTTTGAACTGCTTCAAAATCTTGTCAAGGAATGTACTCATTGAAAAAACTTATCAAGCGTCTTGATCTATCTCTATAGATCTTGATGCTCAATATGTAAGCAGCTTCATCGAGGTCTTTCTTTGAAAAACTCCTTTCAAATACTCCTTTATGCTTTCCAGAAAATTCTACATTATTTCCGATCAACAATATGTCATTCACATATACTTATCAGAAATGCTGTAGTGCTCCCACTCACTTTCTTGTAAATACAGGCTTCACCGCAAGTCTGTATAAAACTATATGCTTTGATCAACTCATCAAAGCGTATATTCCAACTCCGAGATGCTTACACCAGTCCATAGATGGATCGCTGGAGCTTGCACATTTTGTTAGCACCTTTAGGATCGACAAAACCTTCTGGTTGCATCATATACAACTCTTCTTTAAGAAATCCATTAAGGAATGTAGTTTTTGACATCCATTTGCCAGATTTCATAATCATAAAATGCAGCAATTGCTAACATGATTCAGACGGACTTAAGCATCGCTGCGAGTGAGAAAATCTCATCGTAGTCAACACCTTGAACTTTGTCAAAAACCTTTTTCGACAAGTCTAGCTTTGTAGATAGTAACACTACTGTCAGCGTCTGTCTTCCTCTTGAAGATCCATTTATTTTCTATGGCTTGCCGATCATTGGGCAAGTCAACCAAAGTCCACACTTTGTTCTCATACATGGATCCCATCTCAGATTTCATGGCCTCAAGCCATTTCGCGGAATCTGGGCTCATCATCGCTTCCTCATAGTTCGTAGGTTCGTCATGGTCAAGTAACATGACCTCCAGAACAGGATTACCGTACCACTCTGGTGCGGATCTCACTCTGGTTGACCTACGAGGTTTGGTAGTAACTTGATCTGAAGTTACATGATCATCATCATTAGCTTCCTCACTAATTGGTGCAGGAGTCACAGGAACAGATTTCTGTGATGAACTACTTTCCAATAAGGGAGCAGGTACAGTTACCTCATCAAGTTCTACTTTCCTCCCACTCACTTATTTCGAGAGAAACTCCTTCTCTAGAAAGGATCCATTCTTAGCAACAAATGTCTTGCCTTCGGATCTGTGATAGAAGGTGTACCCAACTGTCTCCTTTGGGTATCCTATGAAGACACATGTCTCCGATTTGGGTTTGAGCTTATCAGGATGAAACTTTTTCACATAAGCATCGCAACCCCAAACTTTAAGAAACGACAACTTTAGTTTCTTGCCAAACCACGGTTCATATGGTGTCGTCTCAACGGATTTAGATGGTACCCTATTTAACGTGAATGCAGCTGTCTCTAATGCATAACCCCAAAACGATAGTGGTAAATCGGTAAGAGACATCATAGATTGCACCATATCTAATAAAGTACGGTTACGATGTTTGGACGCACCATTACGCTATGGTGTTCCAGGTGGCGTGAGTTGCGAAACTATTCCGCATTGTTTCAAATGAAGACCAAACTCGTAACTCAAATATTCTCCTCCACGATCAGATCATAGAAATTTTATTTTCTTGTTATGATGATTTTCCACTTCACTCTGAAATTATATGAACTTTTCAAATGTTTCAGACTTATGTTTCATCAAGTAGATATACCCATATCTGCTCAAATCATCTGTGAAGGTCAGAAAATAACGATACCCGCCGCGAGCCTCAACACTCATCGGATTGCATACATCAGTATGTATTATTTCCAATAAGTCAGTTGCTCAATCCAATGTTCCGGAGAACGGAGTTTTAGTCATCTTGCCCATAAGGCATGGTTCGCAAGCATCAAGTGATTCATAATCAAGTGATTCCAAAATCCAATCAGCATGGAGTTTCTTCATGCGCTTTACACCAATATGACCTAAACGGCAGTGCCACAAATAAGTTGCACTATCATTATTAACTTTGCATCTTTTGGCTTCAATATTATGAATATGTGTATTACTACGATCGAGATCCAACAAACCATTTTCATTGGGTGTATGACCATAGAAGGTTTTATTCATGTAAACAGAACAACAATTATTCTCTAACTTAAATGAATAACCGTATTGCAATAAACATGATCAAATCATATTCATGCTCAACGCAAACACCAAATAACACTTATTTAGGTTCAACACTAATCCCGAAAGTATAGGGAGCGTGCGATGATGGTCATATCAATCTTGGAACTACTTCCAACACACACCGTCACCTCGCCCTTAACTAGTTTATGTTCATTCTGCAACTCCCATTTTGAGTTACTACTCTTAGCAACTGAACCAGTATCAAAATGCCGAGGGGTTGCTATAAACACTAGTAAAGTACACATCAATAACATGTATATCCAATATACCTTTGTTCACTTTGCCATCCTTCTTATCCGCCAAGTATCTAGGGCAGTTCCACTTCCAGTGACCATTTCCTTTGCAGTAGAAGCACTCAGTTTCAGGCTTGGGTCTAGCTTTGGGCTTCTTCACGGGAGCAACAACTTCCATTCCGTAATTTTTGAAGTTCCCCTTCTTCCCTTTGCCCTTTTCTTGAAACTAGTGGTCTTGTCAACCATCAACACTTGATGCTTTTCTTGATTTCTACCTTCGTCGATTTCAGCATCACGAAGAGCTTGGGAATCGTTTCCGTTATCCCTTGCATATTATACTTCATCACGAAGTTCTAGTAACTTGGTGATAGTGACTAGAGAACTCTGTCAATCACTATCTTATTTGGAAGATTAACTCCCACTTGATTCAAGTGATTGTAGTACTCAGACATTCTGAGCATATGCTCACTAGCTGAACTATTCTCCTCCATCTTGTGGCAAAGTACTTGTCAAAGGTCTCATACCTTTTGACATAGGCATGAGTCTGAAATACTAATTTCAACTCTTGGAACATCTCATATGTTCCATGGCATTCAAAACGTCTTTGAAGCCCTGATTCTAAGCCGTAAAGCATGGTGCACTAAACTATCAAGTAGTCATCATATCGAGCTTGCCAAACGTTCATAACGTCTGCATCTGCTCCTGCAATCGGTCTGTCACCTAGCGGTGCATCAAGGACATAATTTTTCTGTGCAGCAATGAGGATAATCCTCAGATCACGGATCCAATCTGCGTCATTGCTACTAACATCTTTCAACTTAGTTTTCTCTAGGAACATATCAAAAATAAAACATGGGAGCTAAACGCGAGCTATTGATCTACAACATAGATATGCTAATACTACCAGGACTATGTTCATGATAAATTAAAGTTCAATTAATCAAATTACTTCAGAACTCCCACTTAGATAGACATCCCTCTAATCATCTAAGTGATCACGTGATCCATATCAGCTAAACCATGTCCGATCATCACGTGAGATGGAGTAGTTTTCAATGGTGAACATCACTATGTTGATCATATCTACTATATGATTCACGCTCGACCTTTCGGTCTCAGTGTTCTGAGGCCATATCTGCATATGCTAGCCTCGTCAAGTTTAACCCGGGTATTCTGCGTGTGCAAAACTGGCTTGCACCCGTTGTATGTGAACGTAGAGCTTATCACACCCGATCATCACGTGGTGACTCGGCACGACGAACTTTCGCAACGGTGCATACTCAGGGAGAACACTTACACCTTAAAATTTAGTGAGAGATCATCTTATAATGCTACCGTCGATCTAAGCAAAATAAGATGCATAAAAGATAAACATCACATGCAATCAATATAAGTGATATGATATGGCCATCATCATCGTGTGCCTTTCATCTCCATCTCCAAAGCACCGTCATGATCACCATCGTCACCGGTGCGACACCTTGATCTCCATCGTAGCATCGTTGTCATCTCGCCAACTATTGCTTCTACGACTATCGCTACCGCTTAGTGATAAAGTAAAGCAATTACATGGCGATTGCATTTCATACAATAAAGCGACAACCATATGGCTCCTGCCAGTTGCCGATAACTCGGTTACAAAACATGATCATCTCATACAATAAATTTTAGCATCATGTCTTGACCATATCCCATCACAGCATGCCCTGCAAAAACAAGTTAGACGTCCTCTACTTTGTTGTTGCAAGTTTTACGTGGTTGCTACGGGCTGAGCAAGAACCGTTCTTACCTACGCATCAAAACCACAATGATATTTCGTCAAGTATGTGCTGTTTTAACATTCACAAGAACCTGGCGTAGCCACACTCGATTCAACTAAAGTTGGAGAAACTGACACCCGCCAGCCACCTATGTGCGAAGCACGTCGGTAGAACCAGTCTCGCGTAAGCGTATGCGTAATGTCGGTCTGGGCCGCTTCATCCAACAATACCGCCGAATCAAAGTATGACATGATGGTAAGCAGTATGACTTGTATCGCCCACAACTCACTTGTGTTCTACTCGTGCATATAACATCTACGCATACACCTGGCTCGGATACCACTGTTGGGGAACGTAGTAATTTCAAAAAAAATCCTACGCACACGCAAGATCATGGTGATGCATAGCAACGAGAGGGGAGAGTGTCGTCCACGTACCCTCGTAGACCGTAAGCGGAAGCGTTATGAGAACGCGGTTGATGTAGTCGTACGTCTTCACGATCCGACCGATCCAAGTACCGAACGCACGGCACCTCCGAGTTCAGCACACGTTCAGCTCGGTGACGTCCCACGAACTCCGATCCAGTAGAGCTTCACGGGAGAGTTCCGTCAGCACGACGACGTGATGACGGTGATGATGTTGCTACCCACGCAAGGCTTCGCCTAAGCACCGCTACGATATGACCGAGGTGGATTATGGTGGAGAGGGGCACCGCACACGGCTAAAAGATCACCAAATCAACTTGTGTGTCTATGGGGTGCCCCCCTCCCCCGTATATAAAGGAGTGGAGGAGGGGGGAGGGCCGGCCCTCCTATGGCGCGCCCTGGAGGAGTCCTACTCCCACCGGGAGTAGGATTCCCCCCCCCCCTTCCCTAGTTGCCCTAGGAGAGAAGGAAGGGGGAGAGAGGGAGGAAGGGAAGGGCCCCCCTCCTAGTCCAATTCGGACCAGAGGGAGAGGGGGCGCGCGGCCTGCCCTGGTCTCCTCTCTCTCTCTCTCTCCACTATGGCCCAATAAGGCCCATACACTTACCGGGGGGTTCCGGTAACCTCCCGGTACTCCGGTAAAATCCTGATTTCACCCGGAACCATTCCGATGTCCAAATATAGGCTTCCAATATATCGATCTTTATGTCTCGACCATTTCGAGACTCCTCGTCATGTCTGTGATCATATCCGGGACTCCGAACTACCTTCGGTACATCAAAACACATAAACTCATAATACCGATCGTCACCGAACGTTAAGCGTGCGGACCCTACGGGTTCGAGAACTATGTAGACATGACCGAGACACGTCTCCGGTCAATAACCAATAGCGGAACCTGGATGCTCATATTGGCTCCTACATATTCTACGAAGATCTTTATCGGTCGAACCGCATAACAACATACGTTGGTCCCTTTGTCATCGGTATGTTACTAGCCCGAGATTCGATCGTCGGTATCTCAATACCTAGTTCAATCTCGTTACCGGCAAGTCTCTTTACTCGTTCCGTAATGCATCATCCCGCAACTAACTCATTAGTCACATTGCTTGCAAGGCTTATAGTAATGTGCATTACCGAGAGGGCCCAGAGATACCTCTCCGACAATCGGAGTGACAAATCCTAATCTCGATCTATGCCAACTCAACAAGTACCATCGGAGACACCTGTAGAGCACCTTTATAATCACCCAATTACGTTGTGACATTTGGTAGCACACAAAGTGTTCCTCCGGTATTCGGGAGTTGCACAATCTCATAGTCATAGGAACATGTATAAGTCATGAAGAAAGCAATAGCAACATACTAAACAATCAAGTGCTAAGCTAACGGAATGGGTCAAGTCAATCATATCATTCTCTAATGATGTGATCCCGTTAATCAAATGACAACTCATGTCTATGGCTAGGAAACTGAACCATCTTTGATTCAACGAGCTAGTCAAGCTGAGGCATACTAGTGACACTCTATTTTTCTATGTATTCACACATGTACTAAGTTTCCGGTTAATACAATTCTAGCATGAATAATAAACATTTATCATGATATAAGGAAATATAAATAACTTTATTATTGCCTCTAGGGCATATTTCCTTCATCAGCGTGCCTGGAAGAGCCTCACTCTGCTATGCTCTCAAGATGAACTTCAAGCAGATGGCTTCATTAAACGTTTCAAGTTTGACTCCAGGCCCTCACAGTCAGCAAGTTGGCGTCCAACACCATCCATTGAAGACTCTGACTATTCATCTTCGACTCCAACTATTGTTGCGTGAGTCATTGATGAGGAGGATGATGATACGTCTCCATCGTATCTATAATTTTTTATGGTTCCATGCTATTATATTATCTGTTTTGGATGTTTAATGGGCTTTAATATGCTCTTTTATATTATTTTTGGGACCAACCTATTAACCGGAGGCCCAGTGCCAGTTTATGTTTTTTTTGCCTATTTTAGTGTTTCGTAGAAAAGGAATACCAAACGGAGTCCAAACGGAATGAAACCTTCGCGATGAACTTTCTTGGATTGAAAGCAAACCAGAAGACTTGGAGATGAAGTCGGAGACGCAACGAGGCGGCCACGAGGCAGGAGGGCGCGCCCAGGGGGGTAGGCGCACCCCCACCCTCATGGGCCCCTCGGCGTACTTCTTTCGCCTATATATACTCTTATACCCTAGAAACATCAGGGGAAGCCACGAAACCACTTTTCCACCGCCGCAACCTTCTGTACCCGTGAGATCCCATCTTGGGGTCTTTTCCGGCGATCTGCCGGAGGGGGAATCGATCACGGAGGGCTTCTACATCAACACCATAGCCTCTCCGATGAAGCGTAAGTAGTTTACCACAGACCTTTGGGTCCATAGTTATTAGCTAGACGGTTTCTTCTCTCTCTTTGATTCTCAATACAAAGTTCTCCTCGATGTTCTTGGAGATCTATTCGATGTAATACTCTTTTGCGGTGTGTTTGCCGAGATCCGATGAATTGTGGATTTATGAACTTGATTATCTATGAATATTATTTGGTTCTTCTCTGAATTCTTATATGCATGATTTGATATCTTTGCAAGTCTCTTCGAATTATCAGTTTAGTTTGGCCTACTAGATTGATCTTTCTTGCAATGGGAGAAGTGCTTAGCTTTGGGTTCAATTTGCGGCGTCCTTTCCCAGTGACAGTAGGGGCAGCAAGGCACGTATTGTATTGTTGCCATCGAGGATAAAAAGATGGGGTTTATATCATATTGCTTGAGTTTATCCCTCTACATCATGTCATCTTGCTTAATGTGTTACTCTGTTCTTATGAACTTAATACTCTAGATGCATGCTGGATAGCGGTCGATGTGTGGAGTAATAGTAGTAGATGCGGAATCGTTTCGGTCTACTTGACACGGACGTGATGCCTATATTCATGATCATTGCCTTAGATATCTTCATAACTATGCGCTCTTCTATCAATTGCTCGACAGTAATTTGTTCACCCACCGTAATACATGCTATCTTGAGAGAAGCCACTAGTGAAACCTATGGCCCCCGGGTCTCTTTCTTATTATATTGCATCTCTTTTATTTACAACGCATCTCGTTTATTATTTTGCAGTCTTTACTTTCCAATCTATACAACAAAAATACCAAAAATATTTACTTTACTATATTTATTAGATCTCACTTTTGCGAGTGGCCGTGAAGGATTGACAACCCCTTTATCGCGTTGGTTGCAAGGTTCTTGATTGATTGTGCAGGTACTAGGTGACTTGTGCATTGTCCCCTACTGGGTTGATACCTTGTGTAACGCCCACGATGCGGCTATATCTCCCACGTGTCGCAGTGGAGAGGGCGGCGGACGTTGTCCGGCGCGGGCGGACGCGTCCGGCGGCGCGGAGGGAAAAATTTCTAGGGTTCGACTGCGGTTGTATTTCGGGATGCCCACATATTTATAGGTAGAGGGAGTTAGGAGACTCCAAATGAGGTGCGGTTTTCGCCCACACGATCATGATTGAACGACCTAGAGCATGGAAGAGAGTTTGGTGGGTTTTGGGCTGGTTTTAGAGGGGGGTTTTGCTGGATACTCAAATGGACTTTGCGGATGCCCGGTTAACCGTTGGAGTACCAAACGACCTCCGAATGGAACGAAACTTGACCGGTAGTCTCCGGGTGGTATAAGAAGACCACTTGACAAGCCTCGGTCCATTCCGAGAAAGTTTGACATACGCACACGAAAGAAAACAAGAGGGGTGCACCGGAGGAGATAGGAGCGCCGGATTGCAAAACGGACAACGGGGAAAATGCTCGGATGCATGAGACGAACACGTATGCAAATGCAATGCACATGATGACATGATAAGAAAATGCATTACATGACAAAATGCAAAACGAAAGACAAAACCCGACAACGGAGGGAAAAACATATCACATAGCCGGAAATGGCAAGAGTCGGAGTTACAAATATGGCAAGTTACATGCGGGGTGTTACACCTTGGTTCTCAAAAACTGAGGGAAATACTTACGCTACTTTGCTGCTTCACCCTTTCCTCTTCAAGGGAAAACCAACGCATGCTCAAGAGGTAGCAAAAAGGATTTATGGCGCCGTTGCCGGGGAGGTTTAAAGTCAAGTCAAGATTTGATCTACCGTCAACTTGCGGATTTCTGGCGCCGTTGTCGGGGAGATCTTCATTGTAACACCCCGAGAATCATGCTACAGTTGTCTCCCCCTAATGGTGGCCATGTCATCGTGATTACTATGCAGCTCGCCACTTGTCCAAAAATCAAAGCCTTTTTCAAATTTAAAATAAGTCAAATAAATTATTTCTTTGAGCAGTAAAACTAAAATGTTCACCTTATCTTGTAAATTTCCCTGATCACTGTCATGTTGAAACCAACCTCTTCTGAATTCCCAAAATGCCCATAGGAATTAATTCAGTGCTCCAGCAGCATTTAAATTGGCCTTTTTAATTTCTAAAATTGGTTAGGCAACTCCTTTTGACCCCAAACTTTTTGTTCCATCTCAAGGTATTGTGTTAGTTTTATGTGCCAAGTTTTGTTCAAAACAAAACTCATTTGGTACTAAAAGGAAAATGCAAAACAGAACAAATAAAAGAAAACAAAAAAGAAAAGGAAAAGGGAAAAGGCAGACGAGAGAGAGAGAGAGAGAGAGAGAGAGAGAGAAAGCCCCCTGTCCCCTTTGGGCCTCGGCCCACATCCACCAGCCGGCCCAGCTCCCCGCACCGGACACCCCGCCTCCCTGTTCCTCGGTTGCGCACGCTACAGGCGTGGTTGCCACCGGACTCCCTCGCCGGTGACGCCCCCACGCAGATAAGGTAGCCCTCGCGCCCCCTCGAGCTTCCCCCCGATCTCATCCACTCGCCCACTCGTCCCCACACCGTCTCCTCTCGGCCCTCGCCCCAGATCCCCTTCTTCCCCCTCTCCCGAACGCCGCCATCACCACGGCCTCGCCGTGCGCGTGGCCACCGGCCGCCGCCCTTTGTTCGACCACGTGAGAGCTTCCTTATCGCCGCCTACGCCGACTGCGTCCACTTCCCCGAGCTCGGAGCCCCTACCCCGTCGGCTTCGCGGTCATCGTCAACCTCCGTCCGCCTCGGGCCGCCGCACGCCGACGCCGTCCCGGCCACCTCGAATCTTCCCCGGGCCTTCCCTGCAATGGCAATGAGCCACCTCCCCTCCTCCTCCTCCCCTTTAGCTCTCCCGCATGTTGTAGGTCGCTCCCGCCGTCGCGCCCGAGCTCCCGAGGAGCTCGCGGTTGCCGCGCCCTGCCTTCCCTGCGCTGCTGCTGGCCCTCCGCGCGCGCTCTCGCAGACCCGCGCGCCCGGGGCCGTGCCTCGCCCGTAGTCGCCGTGCCCGGGTGGCGCCTCGCTCGCAGCCACCACGCTCGGGCCTCTACTGTTGCTTTGCTAGTTGCTGCTGCGCGGCCATAGCAGCTGCTGCTCAAGTACTGCTGCTACTCGCGTACTGCTGCTGCCACTAGGTGCCACCGCTGCTCGTCGGCGCCACTGCTCGCCGGCGCCGTTGCTCGCCGTTCATCGCTGCCGGCCGCTGCCCGCCGCTGCTACCGCTGGCCATGGCCATAGCCATGGGCGAGCGGCTATGGGTGTGTGCAGTGTGTGTGTGCGTGCAGTGTGAGTGTGTTGAGTGTGGTCGCGCCCACGTCCGGTCGCGTCCACCTCTGGCCTCGTCCGCCTCCGGCTGCCGCTGCTCCCTGCATTCTGCTGCTGCTCTGCTATAGTAACATTCAGTTACTGTAGCAGTAGCTAGCTTGGTTGCTGCTATGCCGACTGGCCCTCTGTACAACCCCTAAACAACAACTAAACAACAATTAATATGAGTAAAATTCATATGGGAAGGTAGTACACTTGACAAGGTTCAAAACATCCCATCGGTCCAAATTCAAAAGATGTAAGGATTAAATCCTATGAAAATCACAAAATCCTATGTTCGTATATTTTAACAGTTTCTGGAATTAACTTCAAGTGGTACTTTCCAAACGCAGTTTCGATCAAGCAACTGAACTCTAACATGGATGTCAATGATACTATCATGTAGATCACAGAAAGATGATAAAAATTGGTAAAGGGCACTAAGCCATAGGATGTACATAACTACAGTTATAGCCTTCGGAAAACAGCTAAGTGGTGTTAAAACTGAGCGATTCTCAGACTTAGCCAATTTTCAGGAAATTCCAAATAACTGTTTAAAACTTTGAAAATTCGTAGAAATTAAACCGTAGCTCGGATGGAAAAACTTTATACATGAAAGTTGCTCAGAATGACGAGACGAATCTGAATACGCGGTCCGTTCGTCTGCCACATACCCCTAGCATAGCGAACATGCAACCTTCCCCCTTCGGTTCGTCTGTCCGAAAATGCCAAACTTCGGGAAAACTTTCCCGGATGTTCTCCCCCTTCGCCGGTATCGTGTAGTGCCGCGTTAGAACACTCCTAGCACTGTGTATTGCCATGTTATGCCTTGTGATGCTCTGTGTGCTTTGTATTTACTGTTTCTTCCCCCTCTTCTTCTCTGGTAGACCTCGAGACCGCTGTTGATACCGCTGTGATTGACTACGTCGACGACGACCCTTCTTCCTTTTCAGCAGAGCTTCCAGGCAAGCCCCCCCTTTGATCATCCCGATATCGCCCATTTCCTTTCTCTCATGCTTGCATTAGATTTTGCTACTGTAATTGTTTGATTATATTCTGATGCATAGCCTGCTTTTGTAACCTGCTTATTGTTACCTGCCTGCTTATCCTAAACTGCTTAGTATAGGTTGGTTAGTGATCCATCAGTGACCCCCACCTTGTCCTTGTTGCCCCTGCTTCATCATCGAAGACCCGATCAACGGGATCGAAGACCAGGCCCCGGCACCGCACATCACTTTCCCCTTAGTTGCTCGACACTACTGGGTTACTATCGAGTGCCGAGGGTGAGACCTCATCAGCACTTCTGATGTTAACCCTGTAGTGTAGCTATTCGGTCGTGGTCATCGAGGGTGATTCCGCCTTAACCACTTCCGATACGACTCTGTCGTGCAACCCCTCAAGTGTGAACCTCGAGGGTGGATCCTCTTACGTTCACCTTGATGATTACATCGAGTGGAATCCGTCAAGGGTGATTCCTCAGGTTTTTCCCTTGGTGTTAGACACACGGTTACTATGGTTACTATGACTTTACACTGAACCCTGTTACTAAAGACGGGTCGGCCCTGATGGGTACCCGCGCGAGCATATTTGCGAGTGATGAGGAGTCGGGTTGACCTGGAGGGTGCCCGCGAGATAATTACGAGGCGTGGCCGGGCATTCTTAGCCCTTGCCGCAAGTCCTCGAGATGGGACGACGGGGTCACATCTTTCGTGAGTCTCTGCTTGTTACCGCACGTTCCTAATCCACTACGATTTGGATATTTGATCTGAGGGGCCTCTGGCCTAATAGCACTAACCATCACGTGGGCATAGTATGGGCGTTCTGCGTCGTATGCATCAGCCGAAGCTTAATAGACGTCAGCGACTGAGCGGCGCGCGCCGGGTTGGACTGCGTAAGCACCTGCCTTGTTAAAGGAGGTAGCTAGGTCTACTCACCGGCCGCCCACGCAACGTGCAGGAGTTCCCGGGGCGATGGCCCATGACCCCTGGGGGCATAGGTTTAGTCCGGCGTGCTGACCTCTCTATTAAGCCTAGGTCGGGTTGCGGCGTATTGTTTGGCCGAGGCCGGGCATGACCCAGGAAAGTGTGTCCGGCCGGAGTTAATCGAGCATGGTGGGTAAGTTGGTGCACCCCTGTAGGGAAGAAATAATCTATCGATAGCCTGTCCTACGGTAACGGACACTCGGAGTTGTATCCCGATCGATACAACTAGAACTGGATGCTGAGGCATGTTTTGGATATGTTGCTTTGGGAGTCGAGAAAGGATCCCGGAGCGTTGGTACAACAACATAAATATGACTTATGTTATACTACTCTACTCCCTCCTGTTGCTGCAAGATGGTGGTTTCCAGAAGATGCTAGTCTTCGATAGGACTAGCTTCTCCCCCTCTTATTCTGGCATTTCTGCAGCCCAGTCCACATATACCGCCTTCCTTTGATAATGTTGCATATGTAGTGTAGATCCTTGCTTGCTGAGTACTTCGGATGAGTACTCACGGTTGCTTTGCTTCCTTTTCCCCCTTTTTCCATTCTTCTAGGATGTTGCAACCAGATGGTGGAGCCCAGGATCTAGACGACACCACCGATGACTACTACTACCCCGAGGGTGCCTACTACTACGTGGAGGCCGCCGACGACCAGGAGTAGTTAGGAGGCTCCCAGGTAGGAGGCCTTGCCTTTTCGATCGATGTTGCTTTTGTGCTAGCCTTCTTAAGGCAAACTTGTTCAACTTATGTCTGTACTCAGATACTGTTGCTTCCGCTGACTCTTGTGTTTTCGAGCTTATGTATTCGAGCCCTCGAGGCCCCTGGCTTGTAATATAAAGCTTGTATTATTTTAATTTGTGTCTAGAGTTGTGTTGTGATATCTTCTCATGAGTCCTTGATCTTGATCGTACACATTTGCGTGTATGATTAGTGTACGATTGAATCGAGGGCGTCACATACGCCAAGTCAAGACATACCAAGTACCCATCATAAACTCTCCTCCCTCGCATTACATTATTTGCCATTCCCCTCTCGTTTTCCTCTCCCCCACTTCTAAAACGATTTCCGAAAACCTTTGCCTTTTCTTCGCCCCTTTTCCGTTCGTCTCTTTTCGCTTGCTTCTTGTGTGCTTGTGTGTTGGATTGATTGTTTGTCACGATGGCTCAAGATAATATAAATTGTGTGACTTTTCCAATACCAACAACAATGATTTTATTAGCACTCCGATTGCTCCTACTACCGATGATGAATCTTGTGAAATTAATACCGCTTTGTTGAATCTTGTTATGAAAGATTAATTTTCCGGCCTTCCTAGTGAAGATGCTGCTACCCATCTAAACAACTTCGTTGATTTGTGTGATATGCAAAAGAAGAAAGATGTGGATAATGATATTGTTAAATTGAAGCTATTTCCGTTTTCGCTTAGAGATCGTGCTAAAACTTGGTTCTCTTCTTTGCCTAAAAATAGTATTGATTCATGGAATAAGTGCAAAGATGCTTTTATCTCTATGTATTTTCCTCCTGCTAAGATCATCTCTCTTAGGAACAATATTATGAATTTTAAGCAACTTGATCATGAGCATGTTGCACAAGCTTGGGAGAGGATGAAATAAATGATACGTAATTGCCCTACACATGGTTTCAATTTGTGGATGATTATACAAAAAAATTATGCTGGATTGAATTTTGCTTCTAGAAATCTTTTAGATTCGGCCGCGGGAGGCACTTTTATGGGAATCACTTTAGGAGAAGCTGCTAAACTCCTAGGCAATATTATGGTTAATTATTCTCAATGGCACACCGAAAGATCCACTAGTAAAAAGGTTCATGCGATTGAAGAGATTAATGTTTTGAGTGGAAAGATGGATGAACTTATGAAATTGTTTGCTAATAAAATTGTTTCTTCTGATCTTAATGATATGCCTTTGTCCACTTTGATTAAGAATAATAATGAATCTATGGATGTGAATTTTGTTGGTAGGAGCAATTTTGGTAACAACGCGTATAGAGGAAATTTTAATTCTAGGTCGTTTCCTAGTAATTCCTCTAATAATTATGGTAATTCCTACAACAACTCTTATGGAAATTTTAATAAGATGCCCTCTGATTTTGAGACTAGTGTTAAAGAATTTATGAATTCGCAAAAGAATTTCAGTGCTTTGCTTGAAAAAAATTGCCTAAGATTGATGAGTTGGCTAGGAACATGGATAGAATTTCTCTTGATGTTGATTCTTTGAAACTTAGATCTATTCCACCTAAGCATGACATCAATGAGTCTCTCAAAGCCATGAGAATTTCCATTGATGAGTGCAAAGAAAGAACCGCTAGGATGCGTGCTAAAAAAGATTGCTTTGTGAAAGTGTGTTCTTCTAGTTTTCATCATAATAATGATGAAGATCTAAAAGTAATTGATGTGTCTCCTATTAAATATTTGTTTTCCAATATGAATCTTGATAAATATGGGACTGGAGATGAGTCAACTTTAGTTAAAAGGCGCCCCAATGATTCGGAGTTTTTAGATCTTGATCAAAAATTGATAAAAGTGGGATTGAAGAGGTCAAAACTTTACATAGCAATGAACCCACTATTTTGGATTTCAAGGAATTTAATTATAATAATTGCTCTTTGATAGATTCTATTTCCTTCTTGCAATCTGTGTTAAATTCTCCTCATGCTTATAATCAAACTAAAGCTTTTACTAAACATATCGTTGATGCTTTAATGCAATCCCATGAAGAAAAGCTTGAACTAGAAGTTTCTATCCCTAGAAAACTTTATAACGAGTGGGAACCTATTATTAAAATTAAGATTAAAGATTATGAATGTTATGCTTTATGTGATTTCGGTGCTAGTGTTTCCACGATTCCAAAAACTTTGTGTGATGTGCTAGGTTTCCGTGAATTTGATGATTGTTCTTTATATTTGCATCTTGCGGATTCCACCATTAAGAAACCTATGGGAAGGATTAATGATGTTCTTATTGTTGCAAATAGGAATTATGTGCCCGTAGATTTCATTGTTCTTGATATAGATTGCAATCCTACATGTCCTATTATTCTTGGTAGACCTTTCCTTAGAACGATTGGTGCAATTATTGATATGAAAGAAGGAAATATTAGATTCCAATTTTCGTTAAGGAAAGGCATGGAACACTTTCCTAGGAAGAAAATTAAATTGCCTTATGAACCTATTATGAGAGCCACTTATGGATTGCATACCAAAGAATGGCAATACCTAGATCTATTCTTGCTTTTATGCCTAGCTAGGGGCGTTAAACGATAGCGCTTGTTGGGAGGCAACCCAATTTTATTTTTGTTCCTTGCTTTTTGTTCCTGTTTAGTAATAGATAATTCATCTAGCCTCTGATTAGATGTGTTTTTATATTTTAATTAGTGTTTGTGCCAAGTAGAACCTTTGGGAAGACTTGGGTGAAGTCTTTGCGATCTTGCTGTAAAAAACAGAAAATTTTGCGCTCACGAGATTAGCTCCCATTTTTTTACTGGAAAGTGCTTTTAGGTTGATTATTTTTGCAGATGATTAATAGACAAATTCCTCACGTCTACCAATTTATTTCAAAAAAAATTGAGTTCCAGAAGTATTCGATTAAGTCAGATTGCTACAGACTGTTCTGTTTTGACAGATTCTGTTTTTCGTGTGTTGTTTACTTATTTTGATGAATCTATGAGTAGTATCGGGGGGTATGAACCATAGAGAAGTTGGAATACAGTAGGTTTAACACCAATATAAATAAAGAATGAGTTCATTACAGTACCTTAAAGTGGTGGTTTATTTTCTTTTACTAACGGAGCTCATGAGATTTTCTGTTGAGTTTTGTGTTGTGAAGTTTTCAAGTTTTTGGGTAAAGATTTGATGGATTTTGGAACAAGGAGTGGCAAGAGCCTAAGCTTGGGGATGCCCAAGGCACCCCAAGGTAAAATTCAAGGACAACCAAAAGCCTAAGCTTGGGGATGCCCCGGAAGGCATCCCCTCTTTCGTCTTCGTCTATCGGTAACTTTACTTGAGGCTATATTTTTATTCACCACATGATATGTGTTTTGCTTGGAGCGTCTTGTATGATTTGAGTCTTTGATTTTTAGTTTACCACAATCATCCTTGTTGTACACACCTTTTGGGAGAGACACGCATGAATCGGAATTTATTAGAATACTCTATGTGCTTCACTTATATCTTTTGAACTATACAATTTTGCTCTAGTGCTTCACTTATATCTTTTGAACTATACAATTTTGCTCTAGTGCTTCACTTATATCTTTTTGGAGCACGGTGGTGGTTTTATTTTATAGAAATTATTGATCTCTCATGCTTCACTTATATTATTTTGAGAGTCTTTTAGAACAGCGTGGTAATTTGCTTCGGTTATAAAACTAGTCCTAATATGATGGGCATCCAAGATGGGTATAATAAAAACTTTCATATAAAGTGCGTTGAATACTATGAGAAGTTTGATGCTTGATGATTGTTTTGAGACATGAGGATGGTGATATTAGAGTCATGCTAGTAAATTAATTATGAATTTAAGAAATACTTGTGTTGAGGTTTGCAAGTCACGTAGCATGCACGTATGGTAACCGTTGTGTAACAAATTTGAAGCATAAGGTATTTCTTTGATTGTCTACCTTATGAGTGGCGGTCGGGGACGAGCGATGGTCTTTTCCTACCAATCTATCCCCCTAGGAGCATGCGCGTAGTGCTTGGTTTTTGATGACTTGTAGATTTTTGCAATAAGTATGTGAGTTCTTATGACTAATGTTGAGTCCATGGATTATACGCACTCTCACCCTTTCACCATTGCTAGCCTCTCTAATACCGTGCAACTTCCGCCGGTACCATGAACCCACCATTTATTTTCCTCAAAACAGCCACCATACCTACCTATTATGGCATTTTCATAGCCATTCCGAGATAATATTGCCATGCAACTTTTCACCGTTTCGTTTATTATGACACGCTTCATCATTATCATATTGCCTTGCATGATCATGTAGTTGACATCGTATTTGTGGCAAAGCCACCATTCATAATCTCTCATACATGTCACTCTTGATTCATTACACATCCCGGTACACCGCCGGAGGCATGCATATAGAGTCATATTTTGTTCTAAGTATCGAGTTGTAATCCTTGAGTTGTAAATAAATAGAAGTGTGATGATCATCATTATTAGAGCATTTTCCCGTGTGAGGAAAAAAAGAGGCCAAAGAAGCCCATAAAAAAAGAGGCCAAAGAAGCCCAACAAAAATATGAGAGAAAAAGAGAGAAGGGACAATGCTACTATCCTTTTTCCACACTTGTGCTTCAAAGTAGCACCATGATCTTCATGATAGAGAGTCTCTTATTTTGCCACTTTCATATACTAGTGGGAATTTTCATTATAGAACTTGGCTTGTATATTCCAACGATGGGCTTCCTCAAATGCCCTAGGTCTTCGTGAGCAAGCAAGTTGGATGCACACCCACTTAGTTTCTTTTGTTGAGCTTTCATACATTTATAGCTCTAGTGCATCCATTGCATTGCAATCCCTACTCACTCACATTGATATCTATTGATGGGCATCTTCCATAGCCCATTGATACGCCTAGTTGATGTGAGACCATCTTCCTCCTTTTTGTCTTCTCCACAACCACCATTCTATTCCACCTATAGTGCTATGTCCATGGCTCACACTCATGTATTGCGTGAAAGTTGAAAAAGTTTGAGAATATTAAAGTATGAAACAATTGCTTGGCTTGTCATCGGGGTTGTGCATGATTTGAATATTATGTGTGACGAAGATGGAGCATAACCAAACTATATGATTTTGTAGGGATGAACTTTCTTTGGCCATGTTATTTTGAGAAGACATAATTACTTTGTTAGTATGCTTGAAGTATTCATATTTTTATGTCAATATTAAACTTTTGTCTTGAATCTTTCGGATCTGGACATTCATGCCACAATAAAGAAAATTACATTGATAAATATGTTAGGTAGCATTCCACATCAAAAATTCTATTTTTATCATTTACCTACTCGAGGACGAGCAGGAATTAAGCTTGGCGATGCTTGATGCGTCTCCAACGTATCTATAATTTTTATTGTTCCATGCTATTATATTATCTGTTTTGTATGTTTAATGGGCTTTAATATGCTCTTTTATATTATTTTTAGAACTAACCTATTAACCGGAGGCCCAGTGCCAGTTTCTGTTTTTTTTTGCCTATTTTAGTGTTTCGCAGAAAAGGAATACCAAACGGAGTCCAAACGGAATGAAACCTTCGCGATGATCTTTCTTGGACCGAAAGCAAACCAGAAGACTTGGAGATGAAGTCGGAGACGCAACGAGGCGGCCACGAGGCAGGAGGGCGCGCCCCCACCCTCGTGGGCCCCTCGTAGCTTCACCGACGTGCTTCTTTCGCCTATATATACTCTTATACCCTAGAAACATCAGGGGGAGCCACGAAACCACTTTTCCACCGCCGCAACCTTCTGTACCCGTGAGATCCCATCTTGGGGCCTTTCCCGGTGATCTGCCGGAGGGGGAATCGATCACGGAGGGCTTCTACATCAACACCATAGCCTCTCCGATGAAGCGTAAGTAGTTTACCACAGACCTTTGGGTCCATAGTTATTAGCTAGATGGCTTCTTCTCTCTCTTTGATTCTCAATACAAAGTTCTCCTCGATGTTCTTGGAGATCTATTCGATGTAATACTCTTTTGCGGTGTGTTTGCCGAGATCCGATGAATTGTGGATTTATGAACTTGATTATCTATGAATATTATTTGGTTCTTCTCTGAATTGTTATATGCATGATTTGATATCTTTGCAAGTCTCTTCAAATTATCGGTTTAGTTTGGCCTACTAGATTGATCTTTCTTGCAATGGGAGAAGTGCTTAGCTTTGGGTTTAATCTTGCGGTGTCCTTTCCCAGTGACAGTAGGGGCAGCAAGGCACGTATTGTATTGTTGCCATCGAGGATGAAAAGATGGGGTTTATATCATATTGCTTGAGTTTATCCCTCTACATCATGTCATCTTGCTTAATGCGTTACTCTGTTCTTATGAACTTAATACTCTAGATGCATGCTGGATAGCGGTCGATGTGTGGAGTAATAGTAGTAGATGCGGAATCGTTTCGGTCTACTTGACACGGACGTGATGCCTATATTCATGATCATTGCCTTAGATATCTTCATAACTATGCGCTCTTCTATCAATTGCTCGGCAGTAATTTGTTCACCCACCATAATACATGCTATCTTGAGAGAAGCCACTAGTGAAACCTATGGCCCCTGGGTCTCTTTCTTATGATATTGCATCTCTTTTATTTACATCGCATCTCGTTTACTATTTTGCAATCTTTACTTTCCAATCTATACAACAAAAATACCAAAAATATTTACTTTACTATCTTTATTAGATCTCACTTTTGCAAGTGGCTGTGAAGGGATTGACAACCCCTTTATCGCGTTGGTTGCAAGGTTCTTGATTGTTTGTGCAGGTACTAGGTGACTTGTGCGTTGTCTCCTACTGGATTGATACCTTGGTTCTCAAAAACTGAGGGAAATACTTACGCTACTTTGCTGCATCACCCTTTCCTCTTCAAGGGAAAACCAACGCACACTCAAGAGGTAGCAGACGACGCCACTTCACCAGCCATGACTTCACTGCATCATGATTCTGCATCAGGCCCTTCTACACCGCCCAACTCCACCGTCGACCCGGCTGTCCCAACATCTTCACCAACACCTTCTAGGAACGCTTAGACACTCTATGTCTTCACTCCTTTTGGTCATTCCTGACAAAAAGGGGAGAAGCATATGAGTTGATAGTCTTCAAGCGGGTCTATATGGGTCGGGTGCTTATTTTTGTTAAGTTTTGCAACTCTCGTTCTTGAACTGTTGGTTTTTGAGTTGTAACACTTAAGCCTTTGATGGTCGTCTGCTACTTTTGCTGCTACCTTTTATTGTGATGATAAATTCCGCATGAAGTTATTCTGCAGACACCCATTTTTCATTGTGGATATCATTATATTCACTACATTTTTGTATGCACGATGAATTGTCCTCATGAATTGAAGGAGATCTCCACAAAGCAGAACCTGCCATGTGCATTTGCATTCAAAGGCAAATTACTTATATGCACATCTTCAGGGGGAGCCCTTTCAACTTCATGAAGACAATGACCTCGTTCTTTAACTTTCACATATTTTTATCCCCATTAAAAACTTCAACCAGTTTGTCATCAATCACCAAAAGGGGGGAGATTGTAAGTGCATCTAGTGCCACCCCTAGCTGGTTTTGGAGTATTGACAACAAACGTGGTTGAGGGACTAATGTGTTTGTGAGAATTGTAGGATAACACAAGTAGAAGTCCCTCGTTGATTCGGTTTACCTACCAGATATGACCCCTAAAAATGTATGAAGACATTAAAGACAATGGTGGTTCGTGAAGACATTCACGTTGAAGATAATGGCGTGTGAAGACATTCACGTGAAGGCTATGGAGTGCGAAGACATAGTTTCTTTCGTAGTTTCATTTTCTTCTTTCTTGAGTCATATGAACCACCTAACTGTTAAGTGGGGTCCAGGTGAACAAAGTCGGAAGACTGACGTGATGCTCAACCAAAATCCTATGTCTTCTAGTGAAGACAATGAGAGCAAATCTTATCCAGAGTTGGATGAGTCAGCTTTACTTGTAGCCCAAGTCAAGCTGCCTCGTGTGTTTGAAATCCGACCGTTGGACACGTGTCAGTTCCTTAGTGACCCAGGGTCATTTCGGACATATCATGTCGGGTTGCCTCCTAGCTATAGATAGCCCACCCCCTACACCATAAATTGGTGGCTGCTCAAAGTTAGTGCACGGCTTTTGTCGTTTGAGAGCAACCCACCTCCGAAGCCTTTGAGAGAGAAACCTTGCGAGGACAAACCCAAAACACCCAGAGCCAAAGAGTGTTAGGCATCACTGAAGTCTTTCTGTCCCCGTGATCTGAAGACTTATTACAATTGAGGACTATGTATCCTCCAGCCGGTTAGGCGTCATGTTCTGAGGATTCAAGAGTCATTGTGGATCGCCGGTGAACGGAGTCTGTGAAGGTTTGGAAGTCCACCTTGAAGACTTACATGAGTGATTGGGTGAGCACTAAGTGTCCTTAGCTCAAGGGAATAAGGTGAAGACATGGTCTTCTGAGTTCAATCTCAGCCTCCCTAGCCAGACATATAGTTTGCACAGCAACTGGAACTGGTCTACCAAATCCTTGTCTTCATCAAGCAACTGGTTGTATCCCCTAACTCCTTTACATTTCAGTTTGCCTTCGTGAAGTCATTGCTTGCTTGCCTGGTCTGTTTGACTTCGTTGTGTGAAGACTTTCACATATTTGGCTTCATACTGTCTTCCATTCCGATCTGTTCTACCTAGTTTCCTTTAGTCTTCGTGCTTTCATTATACTGTTTACTTGACTATGGTATGTCTAGCGTAGTTTATCTTTCGTTGCATATCGTATAGGTGTTGTTTGGTTGTCTGTCTTTGAAGATCTTGCATCTTTCGAAGACTGCCATAAAAATCGCCTATTCACCCCCCCCCCCCCCCCGTCCTCTAGTCGATAACTAGCATTTTCAGGTGGCATAAAATTTATGCAATTGTTAGCAAGATTCAATAATGTTGAAAGAGATTCACAATTTTGCAAGTGAAACAAGTAGACCAAAGCAAGATGTGGCACACGGAAACACACGCACGGATAGATAAATGGGGTCGTGCAACCAAGGGACGAGCTCAAAATGTGGAATCCACGAAAAATGCTCTTGTTGCACAAGACTAGAGAGACGCTAGCACGATTTTCAATAGCCAGATACGATACTTGTGCACAACCTACAAAGCAAAAATGCAATGAATTCTATCCCAAGTATGCTATATGTATGATTCCCGGTGATTCTCTTAAGATGATCCAAGATGATCGAGTATGGCAATTTGTATGCAATATGTTATGGTTCTTGCTTACAAGCTTCTTTGTTCTCTTTTTGCTTAAAAGCTTTCCTCTCTTGCTCTTTTGATATCTTTCTTTGGCCACTTTTGCAAAATGCTCGAACCAAGAAGCAATTGTGTATATGCCGGAACAATGTATGACACTATAGATGATACAATGATAAATGCGCGCAAAGGAATGTGTGGATCGATTATCACTAAAGTGCACAAGAAACGTTGCCCGACAATACTCAAATGGTTAGTATCGATAGGAAACTGACGCAAAATGGGCTCGGGGTTAACAATGCAATGGCAAGGGAGAGTATACGAAGGTGTCGTCGAGGTTGCCGCCCTTGCCTACGGTTGAAGGTATCAAAATGGTGAAGTGGTCGTTGTCGATGACGAATCCGTGTCGAGGATGAGTGGCGGTGATGTCGTTGTCGAACCGTCACTAGTAGCCGAAACACGTTAGGAAACGGAAACCCCAACTCAAATTCTCAAAACAAAATGTGTCAAAATTGTCGGAGGTGGTAGCGGAAAAGTGATGGTGGTTGCAGAAAGCGGTGGTCGTATGCAGAAGTAATGGTGGAAACTCCGATCAAAATGGTGAAATCGGGGGGAAATGGTGGTGATGGAGACGTTTGCTGCTGCCAGGCGCCAGATGTCCATGCGTTGGGCCGGATGCCCGGGGGCCACGGGCCGGATGTCCGAGGCGCCAAATCTATGGACGAACTCGATGAACTGGGTGGAAAAAGAAAAATTCGGGGCAAAATTCATGGAATTTCGTGGATGGAAATTGGGCAAAAGTGAAGGGAAGCTAGATTCACTAGTAACACAGCAAATCCATGGATCAAATCCAACAAAACATCATCAAACCAACAAATCACAAAAAAATTCGAGACTGTTTTTTATGGGGATTTTCGAAATTGGTCGAAAACACACAAAATTGGGGCTAGAAATCGAAGGGGGAGAACTCCAAGTTGTGAATCAACGTGGCTCTAATCCAAGATGATGTAGGGTGGAACCCTAATAGGTTGATCTTTTCACACTTGGAGGGGGAAAGAGGGTAAATCAAAGAGAAATACAAGAACTCTCAAATAGACTTGATCCAACCACAATTGTGCTAGATCCACATACACAAAGAGGTAGCAAGGGTCCAAATCCAACAAATGAGGATCTTCCCACAAGGGGTTTTTTAATCCACTTGGGGGACCTTCTCCTAGGAGGCCTTGGTCTCCAACGGAGTAGGTACAAGTGGATCAGCAAAGCTTTATCTCCAAAATGAGCTATCACAATGCTAACCCTAAAACGTAGGTAGAGGAAGAGTATATATAGTCTAGGGGGCGAAGGGGTACATGGGCCTCGGCCTAGATACACTGCACGCAGGCAGGAGGGGCCGGATGTCCGGCACTGGGGCCAGATGTCCGGGCTGGCAGGGGCAAGTTTTGGGTGCTCTCTGTATTAAAGGGGGCGGATTTCCGGGGCTGGGCCGGATGTCCGGGCTGGTCGGGCCGGATGTCCGGGGCTGGGCCGGATGTCCGATGCCTGTAGGTGGTCTTCAGCCGAGCTGCTGCTGTGGTTGACATCTCCAAGGGCCGGATGTCCGAGGCATGTAGACCTTCTCCGGTTCCTTCCGCCATGCTCCTTCATCCATGCACTTGGGGACTTGTCCGTCGTCACGAGCATCTCCGAGGGGGTGTTCTTCATACCTAATCATACATATCATTTCGGCTTTAGGTAGTAGCCATGTCTCACGTGGGCCATACCTAATCACACATATCACTAAGGAGAGATGTCACCTCGATCTCGAGAGCTCTTGCACATGCTCGTGTCATCGATCCACTTAACACTTGGAGAGGTGTAGATAGGTCCATAGGAATGGCCATAGGATGCTCCGCATCAGATAGAGTACCTTGTTAGAGACAATATGGCTGGGTTGGGAGGGTTGCCGCCTGCACCGCCACCTTCGCCCGCCGCCGGCGATGCACGATCAGAAATCAAGGGCTGGAATTTTACTACCAAAGAATTGTTCTCCAGCAACCAGACTGAAGGACTAACTACACCTGAACAACGCCTCTCCGGCCACCACCGAAAGATCTCCGCCGCCTCAACCGGAGCTCGAGCACGGATTTTACGAGAGATCCCAACCTCAAAAAAATCTCAAATACGCACGAATGTGCTTATCATATTTCATAGAAAGAGGGGGTTGGTATAGAACCCAAACCAGGATGTTACAATACAATTACAGCTACAACATCGCCTGCAACCCACTACTCCACCCGTGATTTGCATTAATGAATCACTCGCATCTCACCCACCCCGACAACATAGCTACCAACAATTGAAGTTAGCACTTGTATTCAAGGCTTTACGGATTTTCTCTCTAACTAATCTCTCTCCCATTCAGCCGGGATGGGGCCCATCCTCCCCTCTTCTCCAATCCTAATCTCCCACGTTTGCTAGTCCGTGAGTCCCGTAATCCTCCCCTCCGTGTGTCGCATTTCTCGTATTCAAACATTCAGAGAGAAATTGTGGACCGAGTTCTAGAATGGGAAAGTAGGTAAAGCTCACCACCGGCGGCTAGGGTTACAACCCGATTACAAATCACATGCCCTCTAAGGAGAAATGGGGGCTTTATAGCCCTTACACACAGAGAGTGGTTGAAAAGCTAAACAAACTTAGTCAAAATAGCAGTGACCCGGGAACGAAGGACAGCCGTTCCATGGATGATGGATGACGAAGAGAGTTCCCCAACAAGCGAAACGTTATCTTCAACCGTGTGCCTTAAAATGGACAATGTGCCTTTACATGGACGATCGACGTCTCAGAGCGCATCCAAAACACGAGAACAGGGGAAACACAGCCAACTGTAGTTATCTTCAGTATGAAGAGCCTGAGAGGGCTATGAACATGATGCCATGCTTTTTTAGTCAAATCATTACCTTAAATGTTGTCTCACGCTATATCATGAAAACTTTTCTGGACATATGTGATAAGAAGTACAGGTCAAGGGGCAGACTGAACAGTAGTGAATTAATCTACAGAACAGGCCTACAAAACTGGAAGTTAAATGTTTTCTCGAGTAAGCATTTTTTACCAACGGATAGGAGCAGCCTGCTCTGGAGTTAAAAATGAACCTGCAGTAATGTGTGACCTATCTTGCCTTCATCACAGAATGTCATCCCTTTTCATGGTTGATCTATTGTCCGACCTCAAAATTCAGGCCCAAGGTGGATGGTCCTCTTCCCTATTCTGTGGGGGGTGTGGCTTCCAACCTGGTTTATCATCCCAGTACATGTCATAGTATATGTGCCCAATTTCACGGAACTCAACACAACACCATATTCCTGTATACCTCTTCACACGATTCCGAAACTGCGTCTCCACAGCCTGGTTTTTCGTAATTAGATAAAATTTAAGAGTGCAGACTTTCATCCAGAAATTTAATCAAAACTGAGGTAAATGATCAGCAGCTTACCGCATCAGCAAAACCTCTGAAGCCATCAACCATAGACGAGAAATGTATGATCTTGATATTCTTATACGATGAAAAGACATCCAAAAGCTGCAAAAAAATAGGGGGGTGGGGGGGGGGGGGGGGGGGGGGGGGGGCTTCAGCATAAAGCTCTTAATTAAACCCTGTAATAGATTTTGTTCATTATATATCTTAGGACTCCCAGTTTGTATCTACAGGAATGTTAGGTGTATCAATCTCTGTACACCTTTATATTTACTTCTTTACAAAAATATGTATGCCACTTTCCTCACTGATGGACTGATACTGAAACAGAAAACCCATATCGGCACACCTTGAAATTATAGCAGTAATCGCGAGTTAGCAGGAAATGCATTAATTTATTTGCTTCAATTTTATATTAGCTTTTGCCTTGTTTTCATATTATTTTAGATGACTGATCTATGCATATGCATACAGAATGCATAGCTCTCCTAGAAAGGAAAATAACAATTCGTAAAGGAGTTGATTGGGAGCAACTAAATCAAACAAGATTAAAGGAAACATATGGGACATTTTACAATGTGACAAGTGTGACCAAGTGAATGATGTGTTGCGCTGAACTGAAACCAGACACAACAGTAGGTTCCTCATAATTTACCATTTGTTCGGTGCTATTCCTTGGCAATAGAAGGGCTCTGTGTTTATTGGTTCCATTGGCTGTGGAGCATCTGGTGCTATGCTCATTGCAGAGCCGCACCTCAAGAAACGACTCTTTCACCTAAATTAATACTCCAAACAGAAACTATTAGGGAACAAGCCATCTTGTTTCCGGATAAAGGTGAAATGCCTGCAAAGAGCATAGTGTTACCTGTTTAGGCAATGATGGATTCTCAAGAAATGTGTATTCTCTGAAATCAATACGTGGCCCAAATTCCTCCTCAGGCAAGTCCTTCAGCATAACATGTACCTATACATGTAAATCACTGAGCTGAAGTAGGAAAATGTTGCTTCATGGTTGATGTACAAAAATAAGTTAGATACCCCCTCCGTTCCAAATTAATATAAGTTCTAGGTTTGTCCAAAGTTAAACTTACTGAAGTTTGACCAAGTCTATATTAACATCTGCAACACCAAATTAGTTTCATTAGATTCTTTATAAAATAAAGATTTGTATTATAAATATTTAATGTTGTAGTCTTGGCAGATTTTTCATAGATTTGGTCAAACTTTAAAAGATTGACTTTGGACAATCTTAGAATTTTAATTAATTTGGAACAGAGGGAGTACCATATAGAAGCAAGTCTACCAGATTTTGGCACGAGGGAAATGTCACCTCCCGCCCGTGGCTATTCGCGATCTCCACCGCCAGACTAGCGTTGATACCCCCCCCCCCCCCCCCCCCCCACGAGCGTGCTCCTCCCCTTTTCCCACCTCCCAGCAATATTAAAGCACCGGCGGAGCGGTCATAGGCCTGGGCGGCCATCTCCGGCAAGTGGCAGATGCTGAGCCACACGCACATCCAGTTCTAGCGAGCCGGATCTCCGCAGCCCACTTGCCCCATTGCCGCTACCACACCATGTGGTACATCTTCACCGCCCCCCCCCCCCCCCCCCCCCCCCCCGCGCCGGGAGGAAGACCTGATGAGGAACCAACGGTGTGGTGGTGGCTCTGCAAGCTGCATGGCGGCGAAGTTGGTAGGGACGTGGCTTTGGCAGTAGTACACGCTGGAACCGAGCGGCGGGATGGTGACAAGGGGCACCAGATGGGAGTAGACAGTGTTGAGCGCATTGGCGCTACCGGGGGAGCGCAGTTGGGACAACGCCGCTGAGCGCACCTCCCGGGGAAGCTGACCGGAGGCGGTGTGTAGAGGCTGGCGTAGATGGATGCCATTGTTCAGGGTGGGCTGTTCTGGGTTTTCACGGGCGGGGTAGGAAGCTCATCATCGAAGGACATCATATCACCCTTGCTCAGCCTTCTCAAGGAGGGACATGACATCACGGTGTGCGCGCTTGGGCTGCGACGCTGAGAGTGTCAAAGAGCTCGTGCAGGCCGGGATTTGTTCACACCACCGCGCTCAAGGAGCTGCTCACCCAGAGGGGACACTTGCAGGCCCGGTGCAGGAGTTTACGATGTGCAGATTCAATGGCGGAACGGAGGTTACAAATGGGAAAAGCCAACCTCAGTGACAAATGGATCCGGTATGGCAGAAGCAATATAAAGGCTGTTTTTTTAGGGTGTCTGAGTTTGCGCGATTGCACAGCAACCTTAATAAAAATTTAAAGGGTGCTTGGTTTTAAAGGCTCTGAATTTAGGGAATCTGATAGAGTTGCTCTAATTCAACTCACAAGCAAGGCTAGCGTATGAGTATATTTCTTCTCCAAAGTTCAAACTGAAGAGACATGTCCCCAGATATATCAACTGTTACAAACCACTTTATAGACATCCTGTAGTGCTCACTGCACTTGTCTGCCCTATCTATCATGTCAAGTACAACCAACTTTATTTCACTCTATTGTCAACTGGTTTGGTTGAAAGCACTATGTTCTATCAACACTTTCTCTGTTCAACAATATTTAGCATGCCTCCAAAGAATATATTGCACTTCCACATTTGTAGACATAATAATCAAAGGCTTTTTACAATGATAGACCCTCGATGATGACTGATTGAAAGATTAAAATAGTATCTTCGGATTGGGTTCAACAAAAAATGGTGCGAAATTCTGTAGTGTGAAGACACAAACTTATGTAAAATGCCTTCTTTACAGAGGAAGTATTTGTAAAATGAAAAGTAGAAACCAATTGAGCAGCTACCGTGAAAGCTGTTATATTCTTGCCTGATAGTCATACAAATTTGTTTGCGGCAAAGTGTGAAGGATAATACAGGTCATTTGACCGCCAGAGGCAGCCATATATGAGTAGTTCACCAGATCACAAAAGAAGGCATTCCTAAAATCAAGTTCTCCAAATCCAGAAGACAGGATTGTAGAACTATCCTGCTTTTGGGCAAATACTTCTGAGCGACCTTCTACGTCATCTATACCGAACTGTCATGTCATCACATGATACAATTTCACTTAAAATTATATTTTTTTTACTCTTTTAATTACTCAGTTCAGTTGACCAACAGATGAACCTATTTGTGACAAGCTGTCTGAAACTGTAACTCTTACAGCAACTAGTTACATAAGGGTAGTTAAACATAGCATACAAAATGATAAAGGGCAATAGGTACCTTCCTGACAGAATTCATACAGGTATAAATAAAACCATGAGAAACGATTTTTGTTCCTCGAGTAATTACCTCAAATACATGATCCATTGGACAGAGAAAAGGTTGTCTAGTCATTGTGCCTTCCATAACTCCAGGATGCCCAAACCACATCCTATCAAGCCTGCACCATAATGGAGGCATTACCTAAAAGTACCAAAAGTGGTCAGAAAAGGATGATTCACATGCTTGCACAAAGCTCAACAAACAAGATAATGCTATAAAAGGTTCACACTATAAGCCCTGAACTATTCGGTTTTGTTCAATCAAACCTGAGTAGCATCAAAAAGAAACTTCACTGACCAGGGTCCGCTTTAACAAGGAAGCCATAGCCAACGCCGTTCTTATTTGCTTCATCTGAAGAGTTTCAAGCAAGTGACTCCTCAGATAGTAAACAGACAACTTTTACCAATAGAAGTGCACCCATAAAATTGGTGAAATATAGATATGCCAGAAGATACCTGGTAATTGACCAACGCAAAATGAGATTCAACGGTATGGGCACCATCTAACAGCATTCGTTTGGGAATATTAGGCCTAAATGATAGGAAACCTCCTGCAACATGAGACCGCATACTATATGGGCATGATAAAATTGGAATGAGGTAAAAAAATATTATCTATGCAGTGGGAAATGCACCATCCAATGAAGCCTAACAATATTAATAAAAGCAACGTCAACAATGAAGTCACAGCTGAAGTCTGGCATGTGCAAAAATGATGTTATAGGCAATGTCGTCTTGAGGGCTTAAAAGGCAGTGTCGGCCTTCATGGACCAGCAGTAACCCTCCTTCTTGAGGAGCTTTCTGAGGGGTGTCGCGGTGGTGCCCAAGTTTTGGATGAATATCCTGTAGTACCCCGCGAAGCCAAGGAAGCCGAGAAGTGCCCGCACTGCCTTGGGTATTGGCCAGTCCACCACCGCTTGCACCTTGCTACAGTCCATCACAACATTGTCGGCTGACATGACGTGGCCCAGGTATGCAACAGATGTTGCACCGTATGTGCACTTGGACTATTTGAGCAAGAGCTCGTGCTGCTGTAAAAGTTGCAACACTGCGAACATGCCGAAACTGATCAGCCCAAGATGGACTAAATATCAAAATATCATTGACAAAGACAAGCACGAAGTGGCGTAAGAAGGCCACAGCACTTTGTTTATGAGAGCTTGGAATGTCAACGATGCGTTCATCAAGCCAAAAGCATGACGAGGAACTCAAACAAGCGTTCATGTGTGTGAAATTGCGGACATCATCGAGATGCATGCGGACTTAGTGGCAGCCTGAGTAAAGGTCAAGCTTGGTGACGAACTTGGCACAGTAGTCCACGCAGAAACGGCACAACTTGTCGGGCTTCCACCAAGAGCATGGACGAGAACTCAGAGTGGCTATGGCAGATCAGTCAAGGGCTCAAACATCTCCGCGCACTGGCACTCAATCTCATACCTTTGGATGGTGGGGTAGCAATATGGACGGACAATGACCGAGCCTGGGCCAGGTTGCAAGTGGACCTTTGACAAGGGCTCGCACACATGCCACTGAAAGCAAGGTGAACTCACTCCTCTTCGAGCTCCATATACATTTAGATGAGACTAGGCTACTACTCCCTCCGTCCCACAATATAAGATCGTTTTTTGTTAGCTTGAAAAACGATCTTATATTATGGGACAGAGGGAGTACCTCACAAAGAGACCCTATGTGGCATTAGGTAAATTGATGAACATCACGAAGAAGCGAGGAAGGAACACCAAGTCCATGAAGAGGAGCAAGAAGAACGCACGGAAGACAGTGCCCAGCAGCTGGAGGAGAAGATCAGCTCTCTGGACACCCCGTGCCCACGAGGCCCCAGACCCCATGTGCACGGGGCATCAACTCTCTGGACACCCGTACCCACAGGGTCCTGGACATCGTGCGCACGGGCCACCGCTACAGCTATTGGACACCCCGAACGTTTTTTGGGTGTCGCACGGGGCTTGTACCGTGCCCACAAAACCCCCGTGCGCACGGCCCCTTTACACCGTGCACACGGGCCTTGCCTGCGTGCAAATATGGGAAATGCCCCTTGTACCCCCTAGCTCATCCCTTACCTCCAGCCACCTATACATTTCGTACCTCTCTCATTTGTTAGGGTTAGCAAAGCATAATAGACCAAGGTAGAGAGGGCTTTACTCATCTATCACTCCTTTGAAGTCCAAGGCCTCCTTTGGAAAAGATCCTCTTGGATTCATAACATCCTCTTCCTCTTGTGGATTTGGAGAAGACTACCCTATCAAGACCTCATCTCCCTAGTGGATTTGGGAAAAACTTACCCTAGCTACTTGTTCCTCTAGTTGTTTATGGATCTTATGCATCTTGTGTGGATTTGTGGAGAGAGAACATGTGTGATTAGATCTCGTCTTTTGGTGTTTGTTCTTGTGGTTCCGTTTGTTCCTCTTGATCCATCTCCAAGTTATGAAAGATTTGGCAACCTAGGGCTTGGCCTGGCCCTACATCACCCTGGTATCATGAGCTTTGGTTGTCACAATTTGGGGCCCTCCCTTTCACCTTTCTAGCCTAATTTTGTTTGTTCTTACCTAAATTCGAAAATTCCCCACAAAGAATAGCCATACCAATTTCTTGCAATTTGTTGTTCCTTGTGAGTTTTTGTTGATATCAATCCATGGATTTGGTATTTGGCAAGTGGATCTGGCCTCCTTTGTGTTGCTTTGGCCGAAAAAATTTCTTTCCATCTTGAATTTGTACAGCCACCGAGCCCCCGTGCCGACGGCCTTGTACCGTGCGCACGACCCCCCCCCCCCCCCCCCATGCACATGAGCCCTGGAGACCCCGTGCGGACGGCCCCCTAAAGAGTCGGCGCCTTCACCTTCTGTGTGGCATATTTGCCATTGGTGCAGCGGCATCTTCGCCAACATACTGGAAACCGTGTACCACTACATCGACCATTTCCATCATTTAACACGAACACTGGAAGCAAGGACAGTTACCCTTCGACCTCAACGAAGGTATATATTCTGTTAACCACTATCTTCCCATGCCATTGAACTTGATAGCCCACCATTCTAGTGATAACTACCTATTTGAGAATTGTTGGGCCTCGTGACTTGTGCACCATAGTGATAGTACATCATCTTCTATGTTCTAAGTTACTCCGTGCATATCTTAAATACTTGTCTCGCATATTTGCTCGAGCATCAAGGAAAGTGGTAAAGGACGAAATATCAAAGAGAGAGAGAGAGAGAGAGAGAGAGAGAGAGACCAAAGAAAGATACAAAAGAAAGCTTTTAACCTTTGGCAAGCTTTTCACCCATTGGCACGGAGAAGTGGTATAGAAAAATGTTGCATTGTTCTTGTAGGTCAGTGCACAAGTGCAAATCCAGACCACGAGAGCAATCAAGCTAGCGTCTCTCCTTGTGTTTGTGCAGCAAGAGCTAGTCTTCGCTAGGCCCAATTTTATATGCCCATTTCTTGATGCACAAGCCCCATTATCCCACCGTGTGCGTTCCTATTGATCATCTCCTATACATTTATGATCTATTGCTTGGCATTTTGAGTCCTTCGAATTGATTTCAACTTTTACAATATCTTGGACCTCAATTTGCATGACTTTGTGCCACTAATCCTCACCAAACTACTCTTACAAGCCTTGTTGTGTAGGTGTGAGATTGACAAGATTCAGTACCAATTGCACTCTTTTCGCATTCCATAGTGAGAGATCACTTAATCCATTCTCAACTTCGGGAAGAGGTAACTTTAGTATTGTTCTTTTCAATCCCTACTTACTCCGGTCTTTGATGACCACGAAGACGCCAATCAACTCGTCACCAAGTCACACCACTTCGGACTTCAACGAGCAATGAATAACGCCAATGCAATCTTGCATGAGCGCATTCGTAGTCTTCGATGCCAAGATGAACATTTCAAGTCTTCCTCATCTTCATCGTCAAGAAGGCGTTCAAGTCGACATTCATCCGAGCTACCATCCAGCGCAAGTTCACACGACACCGTTATCATCTACGTGACGACCGTGAAGACCCTCAAGCTCCAAATCATTTCCATGGCAACGGGTTACAAGGGTACATTCTTGAGCGTGACCGACGTTGCGAAGAGCAAGAGCATCAAGATGCCTTCAATCGCCAATCGCGTGAAGATGATGAAAGACGTCGACAACAAGAAAGCCGTCTTCATCAAGATGAAGAACGTCAGGCACACCGGCAAGAAGAACGCCGTGTGGAGCAAGCTAATCTAGCGCACCAAGCTCCCTGTGACGCTACCTACAACCTCCAAGAGCGCAACCGGAGAGCATGCGAAGAGCACCAAGATGAAGAGGCTCGCATCAAGGAACGCCATGAAATAAGGCGTATAGGAACGCACCTCGTTTCCCACATCAAGCACATCATGAGGAGCGTGAAGACTTTCGACCTCCTCCGCGTCAAGAGCAACGCCAACCTCACAACAATCAAGAAGGTGGAGAACGATTTGGCAAGCTCAAGTTCAATATGCCAAAGTTCCCCGGAGGAACCTCTCATGGGCACTTGAAGTGGACAAAATCTTTCGCCTCCACAACTTTGATGAAGCGAAGAAGATAGCAATGGCTTCACTCGAGTTTGATGAGTATGTCCTCATTCGGTGGGAGCAAGCCACTGAACGATGACAAGAACAAGGCGAACCTTCTATCGCCACTTGGGATGCCATGAAGCAAGTTATTCAGAGCAAGATTTGTGCCTACACATTACACGTGGGATCTCTACAAGAAGTTGCAAGATCTCAAGCAACGCATAAAGTCCATAGAAGAATACTACCAAGGAAATGGAGATTGCGATGATATGAGCCAATGTGAAGGAAGACGAGGAGCAAACTATGGCAAGATTCCTCAATGGTCTCAACTATCTAATAAAGAAGATTGTGGACTTTTAACCACACTCCAACCTTCTCGAGATCGCACATCAAGCATCAAAGGCAAAACAACAAGTGCAAGATGATATCAAGTACTCCAAGTTCTCCGCCTATCCTTGAAGAAACTTTGGTGCCAACAATACTCAAGCTTCTCCAAGTGCGGCACCATACACTCGAGCTACACCCGCTAGTAGTGTGACACCAAATTCAAGGCCACCAGCGACTAACTCAAGTCGTCCACCTACTACAGCAAGCTCCTTCAAGCCCCGCGCTTCATGAACTACAATTATTCCAACAGACTCCACTGACAAAACAAGTTGCATATAATGCTTCACATGTGAGGCTCTTACTCGAAGTCGCCACAAAACATTCGAGTGTCCTACAAGAACAATGATCCTCAACATGGATGGCAGGTATAACTAAGCGAAGATGAATTAGAAGCACTGGATCATGTGGCTATGCACCGCCAAATAAATGATGCGGAAGATGGTCAAGTCATTTGTGACAATGATTCGAGCCCGGCTCTTGTTGTCTCAAAGATTTTGACACTTCAACAAACTAAGATGACCAACAATGCCATATCTTCCATACCAAAGCGGGCATATAAGGAAGATCAATCAAAGTCATAACCGATAGAGGAAGTTGCCTTTATTTGGCTAGTCAAGAGCTTTGTTCCAAATTGCATCTTATCAAGAAGAAGCACCCGCGCCCTATACAAGGTTCAATGGTTGAGGGACTTCTGACACCATACAAGTGGAGCACACCGTGGAAGTATCTTTCAAGATCGGCGCCTATGAAGACACATTGAAATGTGATGTAGTTCCCATGCTCGTATTTCATCTTCTATTGGGACGTCCATGGCAATATGACCACTGAGTAATTCATAATGGACGCACAAACCATTATAGTTTCAAGTGGAAGGGCAAGGACTATGTGCTTCGACCTACGACCCCAAGTCTAGTCACAACCGACAGACACCAATCTTCAAGCCATCATAAAGAAGATTTGGAACCACCATAAAGTGAGCGAGTGTCACAAGCCAAAAATGGGTACCTCCATGATGAGTGGTCAAAAAGATGTAGTTCTCTGAGCCACCAACAAAGATGAGGGAAGTGACTGAGCGCCCATCACATGTTCTTCACTTTGTACTCCTGTACAAATATGAGGTCATTATGACTAACAACTCACAACATCTTCCTAGTGCTTTGTCAAATGTTTTGCGAGAATTTGAGGATGTGTTTCCCTTTGAGCACCACCGAGACTACCTCCTCTACAAGGGATCAAACACCGCATTGACCTCATCCCTGGCACACCCCTACCGAACCCTGAGGAGACCAAAGAAATACAATGGCAAGTTCAACACCTCAAGAACGGAGACATCTTGCATACACATGGAGTGCCAAAGACAATCTTCTCCGACTGCCACGTCAAGTTCTGGAGTTACTTTTGGAAGAGACCCTCTGCACCAAGTTAGGAATCAAGCTCTTGTTCTCTTCGGCATATTATCCTCAAACCGATGGCCAAATGGCGGCCGTCAACCGCATGCTATCTACCCTACTTTGAGTACTCATCAAGAAGAACATCAAGGAGGTAGAAGAGTGTTTGCCCATCACCGAGTTCGCCTACAGCCGCGCAAGACACTCGACGATGATGAAGTCCCCTTTTGAGGCTGTTTATGGCTTAAATCCTTTGTCGCCATTGGACATCCGCTTCCACTACAAGAGCGCACCAATATTGACGCAAGTGCTCGGGCGATCTTCATGAAGAAGATGCATGAAGACACAAGGCACACCATCGAGCGTCAAGTGCAAAGGCATACATCCAAGATCAACACCAACAAGAAGCCCATGGTGTTCAACCCTGGAGATACTTCGAAAGGATCATTTCCCGAAACAACGCAAGTCCAAGCTTCTACCCTGAGCCGATAGCCCTTCAAGGTGCTAGAAAGGATAAACAACAACGCCCATAAGATCGACAAGTACTCCGTGAGTGACATGTTCAATGTCACCGACTTAGTCCCTTACCATGGTGATGTCGTTTTTTATCCGAGAGTGGGTCTTCCACAAGAGGAGGGGGGAGATGATGCGAAGCACCCCATGGACATCGCCATGGATCCTACACCAACACCTACACCTTCAAGTGGACCTTTGACAAGAGCTCACACACGTGCCATTAAAAGCGAGGTGAACTCGCTCCTCTTCGAGCTCCATATGCATTTAGATGAGACTTGTCTACTGCCTCACAAAGAGACCCTATGTGTCATTAGGTACATTGACGAACATCACGAAGGAGTGAAGAAGGAACACCAAGTCCATTAAGAGGAGCAAAAAGAACGCACGGAAGACGGTGCTCGGCAGTTGAAGGAGAAGATCAGCTCTATGGGCACCCCGTGCCCACGGGCCTTGCCTGCATGCAGCTCTTCCCTTACCTCTAGCCACCTATATATTGCATACCTCTCTCAGTCCATGGCATCCTCCAAGGTGGCCGGGAATTTTAGCTAGACTTCCGTTCGTAGGGCCTTCCTCTGGGCTCTCCCGTTCATCATAAGCGTGCGCTTAGTCCATGGCATCATCCAAGGTGGTCGGGTATTTCAGCAAGATGCAAAGAAGGCCGCAAAGCAAGCTGTGAGTGAACCAAGGGGTCGGGCGTATGAGGACCTCTACCAGTGGTTAGACGCGAAGGAAGGCGAAAGGGACATCTATAAGATGGCCAAGATCCGAGAGAGGAAGACGAGGGATGTTGACCAAGCCAAATGCATCAAGGACGAAGCAGACCGGCTCCTGGTGAAGGACGAGGAGATTAAGCATAGATGGCGGGAGTACTTCGACAAGTTGTTCAATGGGGAGAATGAGAGCTCTACCATTGAACTGGACAACTCCTTTGATGATACTAGCATGCGTTTTGTGTGGTGAATCCAGGAGTCAGAAGTCAAGGAGGCTTAAAAAAGGATGAAAGGAGGCAAGGCGATGGGCCCTGATTGTATCCCCATTGAGGTGTGGAGAGGCCTCGAAGACATAGCTATAGTATGGCTAACTAAGCTTTTCAACCTCATTTTTCAGGCAAACAAGGGGGATGCCAGAAGAATGGAGACGGAGTATATTAGTATCAATCTTCAAGAACAAGGGGGATGTTTAGAGTTATACTAATTACCGTGGAATTAAGCTGATGAGCCATACAATAAAGCAATGGGAGAGAGTCATTGAGCACCGCTTAAGAAGTATGACATGCGTGACCAAAAATCAGTTTGGTTTCATGCCTGGGAGGTCGACAATGGAAGCCATTTTCTTGATACAACAACTCATGGAGAGATACAGGGAGGAAAAGAAGGACATGCATATGGTATTCATGACTTAGAGAAGGCCTACGATGATACCGCGAAATGTCATGTGGTGGGCCTTGGAGAAACACAAAGTTCCAACAAAGTACATTACCCTCATCAAGGACATGTACGATATGAAGGAAATATGCCCTAGAGGCAATAATAAAGTTGTTATTTTATATTTTCTTATATCATGATAAATGTTTATTATTCATGCTAGAATTGTATTAACCAGAAACTTGATACATGTGTGGATACATAGACAAAACACGGTGTCCCTAGTAAGCCTCTACTAGACTAGCTCGTTAATCAAAGATGGTTAAGTTTCCTAACCATAGACATGTGTTGTCATTTGATGAACGGGATCACATCATTAGGAGAATGATGTGATGGACAAGACCCATCCATTAGCTTAGCATAATGATCGTTAAGGTTTATTGCTATTGCTTTCTTCATGACATACATATTCCTTTGACTATGAGATTATGCAACTCCCGGATACCGGAGGAATACCTTGTGTGTTATCAAACGTCACAACGTAATTGAGTGATTATAAAGATGCTCTACAGGTATCTCTGAAGGTGTTTGTTGGGTTGGCATAGATCGAGATTAGGATTTGTCACTCCGAGTATCGGAGAGGTATCTCTGGGCCCTCTCGGTAATGCACATCATAATAAGCCTTGCAAGCAATCTGACTACTGAGTTAGTTGCGGGATGATGCATTACGGAACGAGTAAAGAGACTTGCCGGTAACGAGATTGAACTAGGTATGAAGATACCGATGATCGAATCTCGGGCAAGTAACATACCGATGACAAAGGGAAAAACGTATGTTGTCATTACGGTTTGACCGATAAAGATCTTCGTAGAATATATAGGAACCAATATGTATCCAGGTTCCGCTGTTGGTTATTGACCGGAGAAGTGTCTCGGTCATGTCTACATAGTTCTCGAACCCGTAGGGTTCGCACGCTTAACGTTCGATGACGATTTTGTATTATATGAGTTATGTGATTTGGTGACCACATGTTGTTCGGAGTCTCGGATGAGATCACGGACATGACGAGGAGTCTCGAAATGGCCGAGAGGTATTCGGACACCGAAAGTGTTCCGGGGGTACCGGGTGCATATAGGGTCACCGGAAGGGGTTCCGGGCATCCCCCCGGCAACTACATGGGCGTTAATGGGCCAAGAGGGGGACAAACCAGCCCCTTAGGGGCTGGTGCGCTCCTCCCATATGGGTTGGCCAAATTGGAGTAGAAAAGGGGGAGGACAGAAAGAAGGGAATAGGATTCCCTCTTCCCCCTCTTCCCTTCCTACTCCGAATAGGAATAGGAAAGGGGGTAGGCCGAATTGGGAGGACACCAAGTAGGATTCCTCCTACTTGTGGCGCCCCCTTGGCTGCCTCTCCTCCCCTCCAACCTATATATATGAAGGGGGTGCACCGCTAGAAGACACACCAACAATTGTTAGCCGTGTGCGGCGCCCCCCTCCACAGTTTACGCCTCCGGTCATATTCACGTAGTGCTTAGGCGAAGCCCTGCGCGGATTACTTCACCATCACCGTCACCACGCCGTCGTGCTGACGGAACTCTCCCTCGATACTTTGCTGGATCAAGAGTTCGAGGGATGTCATCGAGCTGAACGTGTGCAGAACTCGAAGGTGCCGTACGTTCGGTGCTTGATCGGTCGGAACGAGAAGAAGTTCGACTACATCAACCGCGTTGTCAAACGCTTCCGCTTTCGATCTACGAGGGTACGTGGACACACTCTCCCCCTCTCGTTGCTATGCATCTCCTAGATAGATCTTGCGTGAGCGTAGGAAATTTTTGAAATTGCATGCTACGTTCCCCAACACGATAATGCTGTGACAAGCGTGCGGACAAGTGATGGCGACACTAATGACTTCCCGATTAAAATAGGACTGAACCAGGGGTCAACTTTGAGCCCTTATCTTCTCGCTCTGGTGATGGATGAGGTCACAAGGGATATACAAGGAGATACCCCATGGTGTATGCTCTTTGTGGATGATGTGGTGCTAGTAGATAATAGTCGGACGGGGGTCAATAGGAAGTTAGAGCTATGGAGACAAACCTTGGAATCCAAAGGTTTTAGACTTGTAGAACTAAAACCGAGTACATGAGGTGTGGTTTCAGTACTACTAGGCACGAGGTGAAGGAGGTTAGCCTTGATGGGCAGGTGGTGCCTCAGAAGGACACCTTTAGATAATTGGGGTCTATGTTGCAGAAGGATGGGCATATCGATGACGATGTGAATCATCGAATCAAAGTTGGATGGATGAAGTGGCGCCAAGCTTCTGGCATTCTTTGTGACAAGAGAGTGCCACAAAAGCTAAAAGGTAAGTTCTATAGGACGGCAATTCGACCCGCAATGTTGTATGGCGCTAAGTGTTGGCTGACTAAACAGCGACATGTTCAATAGTTAGGTGTGGCGGAGATGCGCATGTTGAGATGGATGTGTGGCCACACAAGGAAGGACCGAGTCCGGAATGATGATATACGAGATAAGAGTTGGGGTGGCACCAATTGAAGAGAAGCTTGTCCAACATCATCTGAGATGGTATGGGCATATTCAGCGCAGGCCCCCAGAAGCGCCAGTGCATAGCGGACAGCTAAAGAGTGCCGATAATGTCGAGAGGTCGGGGTAGACCGAACTTGACATGGGAGGAGTCCATAAAGAGGAATCTGAAGGACTGGAGTATCACCAGAGAACTAGCCATAGACAGGGGTGCGTGGAAGCTTACTATCCATGTGCCAGAACCATGAGTTGGTTGCGAGATCTTATGGGTTTCACCTCTAGCCTACCCCAACTTGTTTGGGACTAAAGGCTTTGTGTTGTGTGTGTGTGTGTGTGCTGTGTATCCGTCCGGAGGGGATTGTGGAGGCCAGCCACGAACAACTCCACCTTGTGCTGCTCAGCGAGTCCTTCACACCTACACATGAGGGTGAGAAATTTTTCTTCATACTCATCTGCCACATCAGACTGCTGCAGGTTCTTGATTGTGCCAAGCTGGGTGTTTCAGATTTTAGGTTCAAAATGGTGGGTGATGCGTTCAGCGAACACAGGGCAGGATAGGGCGTTGTGGGAGATTTTGCAGTTGTGGTACCACAGCGCCGTGTGACCAGCCAGCTGATATGAGCCAGCCAGACCTTACCCCACTCAGGTGTGCCCTGCCCTTCGAAAAATTGGTCCACACGGGTTAGCCATGGGAACACATTTTTCGAACCATTGAAGGTCGAAATTTTCAGCTTCTAGAACTTGGGAGCACCTTGCCAAGCATCATCATCAATGTTGTACTGCTTGCTGTCACGAGTCAGCAGCTCACTCGCCTTCGTCGCGCTCGGCCCACCTTGTGTTTGGCACAATTTGGTCACGTCTTCCATCAGCTTGCAGAGATCGGTCTTGAGCTCAAGAGTCTCGGTAGACAAGGCAGTAACTTGGTCAACAAGGCCGGCAAACTTGCTGCTGACAATGCCCTCCACATCATCGCGGACAATGGACAGCAGTGATCCCATCTTCCTGCACGCGCGTGGCCTAGTAACTAGGAACAAGAGCATATCCGTGCAGATCCTTGTGCGGTGAAGGCGCAGGGAGGTTAGGGTTTGGGGATAACTAGAGGCAAGCCTCATCTTTTCTTCTTTATTGATTCTCTGATGCCCACGTACTAGGCCTAGGTCCCTTCATATATAAGGCCGGGCCGGCTGATACAAATTCAACTTAATTTTCCAATTAAAACAATCATTATCTATGGAAATAATTAACTAACTTGACATACAAGCAAACTAAAGATAATGCCTCTCGCTAAGCAGATTTGAGACCCTCCTTGTTCATGCGCTTCAAGTGCTGGTCCCACATGACACATATACAGAAGAAGCATACGAACACTAGGACACACCACCAAGAACTGCTAGCCTGAACTTTATTTCCGAAGGTCGACTATTGTAATATTTATGGTGGGATAGGCAGTGAACAAACCTGGTGAGTCATAATAAGATGGTTGATCAAAGAAAAGCATTGCCTCCCGTAATCTATGGCGCTTTCCTTCAGTACCTGCATACTGGAAAGTAGTGTGCACGGCATATGGTTCTAGCCGAAGCTGCTGATGCATGCCCTGTCAATTAAACAAGAGTATACGGAGCAGTTAGATATCAATAGCACTATGAGTTCTAAGTACAAAATGGTGGCACAAAAGAGTAATACCCAAGAATGGAATAACATAAATGAAACTAACAAAAAATGATTCTTAGTCACCAACCTCAAACAAAAAATGCTCCTACCTGCACAAAGTAGGTATGGCCGCTGCAGAATATACTTGCTGGTAGGACTCCAAGCTTCAATTTTCCATCATATGAGTAGACAAGTTCATCTTCTCCTTGAACAGGTTGTCCAAAAACTGTGTGTACGAGATCATTAAAAGCATTCTGGTCCCATATCTTATCATCAGATATGACAAGGTCTTTCCAATCTTTTGCCAGCCTTTTAGCAGGTTCAGTGGGTCGCCAATGGAAAATACCAATATTATATGCCCCAGTTACTGTGGATAAGGACACGGACAAATAGCAATGAATTATATCCTTAAGTTACGAGTGTCAAACTCTATAACTCGGAAACATCAAGATACCTCATGTCAAACTGAAACAAATTGCTGGTAACTGATGCTAAACAAAAAAAGAAGGTACTGTAATCTTATTAAGGTGAATCGCAGCACATTTCCGTAATGATATGAGAAACCCTGTAATGAGAGTACTATTGTAATTTGTGTCCTTGTTCTCTGAGGATTTGATGATATATGTTGGCAGGCACAAATATCTTCAGCAATGGTATTACACGAACTAGACCAATATAGTGTGAAAAGGTATTCGCTGACATTTTCCAATAAGCTAGCTAAGTGAGTTCCTCCTTTCTTTCACCGACAAAATCTTGTTTAATCAAATGTTTGGATTACAAACACTGAAATATTAGTTTCGTGGTTGAACTAAATTCATTTGAATTTCAAGGGCGAGGGGTAACAAGAGAGATAATAGATCCCACATATTTGGCAACGAGTATAGTTTTACAGCATTTAATTTAATAGTCTGAAAAGCGCAAGGAGACACTTCTCAGTAATGCTCAGTTTTGATAGTACTAGCGGGTGGGATACAACATCTTTGACAGATTGCTATCAGCTTATCAACGGATGAAAATCAAAAACCAATGTCTCTTCATGACATTCATTCTTAAATGTAATTGCAACATGTTTTTTAGAATAACAGGGAGAGCTCCCCGGCTCCATTTTCATAGAAAAGAAGCCTGATAAAACAGGTCCACATCACCATTATTACAGCAGCCTAAGTCTGGGACAAAAAACAGTTTTAGCTAGGAAAGAGTTAGAAGCTAAAATGTAACTGCAACATGTCAGTGTGCGGGTAGATTACCTTCCCTCCAGTTCTCCAGGCTGTCGTCGGTGACTGTGGGTATGACCTGGTCGCTGGAGGTGAGGAGATCCGCACTGGGGTAGCGGGCGAGATATGGCAACGGGTTCTTGAGCCACACCATGTCCGTGTCGCACATGAGCAGTTCGTACCCGAAGGGCAGGAGCTCGTTGATGAGCAGCACCTTCTCCCTGCCCATCTTGTGGAAGGTGGGGGACCCCCAGCCAACGTCCTCCGTGACCATCCTGCTGCCCATGTCGAAGACGGGCACGCCCGTGAGGTAGAGTTGCCGGAGTAACTTGGTGTCCATGGCGCCGACAAGGAGATTGTCTACCCCGAGGCCTGTGAGGTGGCGCACCCAGGTGAGGATAAAGTCCATGAAGGCGTAGTTGCCAAAGGTGACGACGATGACCCCATCGCGGGCGCGGGCGCGCACCATGTCGCGGGTGAGGCGGAACGCGCGCGGCGAAGGCATCCGCGACCCCCGAGCCGGGGATTTCCAGATAGGGCGGTTGTACATGGTCTCCGGCTGGGCGGGGGTGGAGAGAGCAGAGAGGTTGGTGGTGGTGGCGGTGACGACCGGGAAGGGGAGCGCGGGGGCGGTGATAGAGGAGAAAGAAAGGAGGAAGAAAACAGCGGAGACGGCGAATCCGCCGACGATGGCGCCGAATATCCCGATGAAGGCCGGCTTGGTAGATTCGGCAGGGCAACACGGCGCCATTTCGCCGCCCGGGGGAGGAGGGCGGGGGATCGGGGTCGCCGGAGCAGAGGGGGTCAACTGGCGGTGGGGACGGGTGCTCCAGTCATATCTATCGCGTGGCCCATTGGACGGTGGGGTTTTCCTTCAACGCCAATATCCGGGGAACGTTCGCTCGGACCGTTTTTCCAGCGAACAGTTAAATTGTCACGCGGTTTCAACCAAAGTAGCGCAAAAAAATGTCAGCGATTTAAAAAAAAATGTCATCCGCGTGATCTTCATCTCTACTCCTAATGTCTTGGTACTGGAAAAGGCTCCTTCGCGGCCGCGCCTCGCAACGCGCAATTAGCCTCAGGCGTTGCATGCTTTCGGACAGGGAGAAGGGGGCCCACCACATGTGTCTTCAACATCAAAAAATCACAACCCCCCCCCCTATTACAACTGATGGGGCCGGGGTGTGCCTTCCATACTTTTATCTTCCCCCATGATTTCAACTAGTGGGGCCGAGGTGTTTCCTTTTCTATCTTTCATCCTGGCTTATTTAAAATGGAAAGTTTATTTCGTAGCTCCTGTCGGAAATCGCTCGTCGCAACGAGCACGCGCGGAATAGCATCCCTCCTCGGTACTTAGGTCGTTCGTTGGTTTCATTCGTTTCCCACTCTTCCATCGATCGATATATGCCCCATCTCGTGATCTCCCTTCCACCGATTTTCCCCCTCCCTCCGAAAACCAACACCGGTTTTAATTCATCACCACACCCACACGTCCCATGCCAAAAAAAAAAAACCAAACCAACCCTACGATCCTTCCAGCGATCGCACCCTTCCATATTTATTTATTTATTACAGAAGGAGGATCACCCCCGGCCTCTGCATCTGGGCAATGCATGCAGTCATTTTATTAATTACTTCCTCCGTTCCTTTATCTAAGGTGCATTTTTTCCAGCTCGGTGACCAAGGCAACAATTTTTGGAGCATCTGGGACAATACTACCCATGGTATTAGTTTAGCGTTGGAAATCAATTACGTGAGCCTCCACTGATTTGGCCGCTGCATGCAGATATGCTGTCGGCCTTGCATGGCACATGCAATCCGGGTATCCCAACAAATCAGGGATGCAAATAATTGTCTTGCCTCCTATACGAAAATGAGTACCTATGTGTTCGCGCGGTCATCAGAAAAAGGGAGGGAAGTGACTTGGCGCCAAGACAATGAAGATTTTAAAATATGTTTTCGTGTACACAATGAGTTAACTCCCCCTGGGTTTTCTTCATCTCCCCCTTCTTTCAGTACGTGGCCAACAAAAAAATGGTTGATCTAGACTTGTATCCAGCACCTAATTGGGATTCAATAGAGGAGAACGAAGACAGTGCCTGTGATCTTGGATACGACTATGACTGGCTAGCTTCCGATGACTCCGACGACGGTATGTTCTTGTGCAGTCTCACCTTTTTGCAGTAATAGCGGAATAATTTTTTCTTTGCGGGCTCCATGTAGAAGTTGAGCATGCGCTCGATGACGGCAATGGACGCCAGCATGATCGACTTGATGCCAGCAAAGAAGCCGACCATGAGGTGGACCTCCTTCAGCACACGCGAGGTGCTTCTGCCGAGCACGGGCGACTTGACGTACGCACGCCGGCGGAAGACGCGGGGCCGCGCGGGCACGGGCACGGCCAAGGCGCCGGCGGGCGCGGACGCGGGCACGGCCAGCGCGCCGGCGGGCGCGGACGCGGACACGGCCACGGCCAACGCGCCGGCGGGCGCGGACGCGCGCGAGGCCAACAGGCTGACGGACGCGGCCACACAGTGGATGCAACGCAGTCTTCACAGGTACGTACTGTATGTATTCCATATTCCTTGAACCAGATCAGATCATGTACTCTGAGGTAGTACTTGACCCGTTGTGTCACCATCTCTACACAGGTCGATCGCCGAGGCGCTGGTGGACGAGGCCACGCAGAGGATGGAATACAGTGCAAGCCGCCGGTGAATCCAGCGGAGAAGTGGTGGCCGGTGTCCTTTTGCACGACGGTTTCGCTCAGAAGTACGCATACCTTCTATCCGGGGGCGATCCGGCTTGGTACCACCAGGGCCTATCTCTTCGACGGTGAACATATTCTTATAGATTCTCGTGCGCGCCGTACCGGTGAAGTATTCATCCAGGGAACGGTTGTCATGTTCCCCTGCCATCTCGCGAACATCGCCACCGGTGACCAAGGAGTTGATGCAGCAGGTTCTATGTCCGCACACAACTCAGGCCATGGAGTAGATGCTGGTGGTGGATGCAATGGCTCGGAAGGGGAAGAAGCTGCCAGTGTGCACGCGGGTCTCGGACGTGCTCATGGTGCACATGATGTCGTGCTTAAACGCGTGCGTGCGACGCTACTTGCTGGTCCTGTCGTCGGGCGTGTCCGTGGAGGTGAGGACAATGCCGTCGGGGACGCCAGTGACGCTCGACGTGGTCGTCGACGCTTGGGCTTGGCTGGTCGCAGCAGAATGCGCCCGGCTCTGACGAAGTGGCAAGGCGGCCGTGCCGAAGTTGTTCCATCTTTGGTAAATGGCAGCGGCAATGATGCAACCAGCCCTGCCGGCAACGTTAACCAAGGTGATTGTACCGAAGGTGTTCCATCTCTGGTAGATGGCAGCGGCAATGATGCAACCATCCCCGCCGGCAACGTTAACCCATGCATCCGTGTGGAGTTGAACAAAGGTGTTGTTCCGGAGAGTGACCCTGGACCTGGAGTACAAGCTGAAGTAGCTGACACCGGCAGCAACAATGGTTAGTCTACTCCATGAGTTATTTAAGTTAGTCCTTGTTTGACGTCACTGTGAGTAATCTGTGGCACTAAATTCCTGTTAATTTCTAGAGAATGTTAGTAGTTCATTTTAGCTGAAAGTAATTCAGTTCTTGTTCTGAATGTTCTGTAGGCCCAAATGCTAATAGAAAAAATAAGAGAAGATGGTACCCAGACAATCAAAAGCAAGAAATTTATGCCATGATATTAGAGCGGACAAATCAAGGCGTACTAAACCAAGGGGTGGTTGAGGAGGTGGCAGAGCTTTGTTAAGTTAATTACCAGACTGTTCAAAACATATGGTTGAAAGGCAAGCGAGCTGGTGGTTATTCATGGGGTAGCAAACAAAAGGGTGAAAACTTGTGGCCGCAAGAAGATACCCTTTGATTCGGATGCCATAAAACAGATTGAATTGAGCAAAAGAACTACGCTCAAAGATCTTGCTACTGAGCTTAAAATGGCGAAGACAACATTATGGATAAGGTTGAAGGAGGGCAGACTGAAGCGCCATATAAATTCAATTAAATCCACACTGACTGATGACAACAAGCTAGGTCGGATTCGGTTTTGTTTATCCATGTTGGATGAACTAAGTGTGCCTGAAGAACCAACATTTAAAGGCATGTACAATGTCATTCATATTGATGAGAAGTGGTTCTACCGCACTAAAGATACTCATAACTACTACTTGGCATCTGATGAAGAAGAGCCCTATCGCGGCACACAGAGCAAGGGATTTATTGGGAAAGTGATGTTCTTGGCAGCGGTAGCAAGGCCTCGTTATGATGATCATGGTGTCATGACATTTGATGGCAAGATTGGAATTTGGCCGTTCACATATCAGGACTTTGCAAAGAGGCGTAGCCCTTACCGAGAGAGGGGGGAAGAGGTAACCAAAGTTTTGCCGTCGGTGACAAAGGATGTCAGTAGAGATTATATGGTGAACAAGCTTCTACCTGCCATCAAGGCTTTGTGGCCGACTTCGGAACGCGGACGCATGATATACATTCAGCAAGATAATGCAAAGACCCATATTTCTGTGAATGACAGTGTGTTTTGTGCAGCGGCACAGGCGGATGGATGGGATATTAGGCTTACATGTCAGCCGCCGAACTCACCTGATTTGAACATCCTTGGCTTAGGGTTCTTTGTGGCACTTCAGGCTCTTTTTGAGAAGATGTCCCCTGGTAAAATTGTTGATATTGTTGCGAAGGTGGAAAAAGCATATGACACATACCCGGCTGAGAGAAGCAACCGTATTTTTCTTACCTTTCAGTCATGCATGCGCGAGGTACTGAAGCAGAAAGGAGGTAACATGTACAAGGTCCCGCACATGAGGAAGTCATTTCTGGCAGCACTCGAAATGCTTCCGGACGTAATACCCTGCGATGCTGATGTTGTAATTGCTGCTATTGAGGCCCTTCCAGATGCTTGATGTACTTCTTCTGGCTTGTTATCATTAACAAACTTAGCGAATTCATTATCTATACAGTCCTAAATTTAAGCATACTCGTACTGCACTTGTAGCATTATTCATAATCTTAGAGAACTCGTTCTTTGTTTTCTGATGCTTATTACTCCATGCCATCGAGTAATCTTAGAAGAACTCGTTGCAAGTAAAAGTAACCAACAAAATGTGCTTCATTCATGCCATTATTAAAGAGAACTCGTTGCAAGTAAAAGTAACCAACAAAATGTGCTTCATTCATGCCATTATTAAAGTATGGTGTCACTTAACAAACTCATGCAATTCAAAAAAGACTTTGGGCACAATGATAATTTCTGAAATCACACCAAATGTTGAGTGCTAAACAGAGAGTAGTTGCGTCACTGATTACGTGGTCATTTCTTCATCATCTTTGGATCATACGATGTCATCAAGGACTTTAGTATGAAATCCCTATATGATTCCATTCCTGGGGGTACCGAGTCCGGCATTGAATCTGGGGCATAAAATCGTTCCACACGCACTTCACTTGCTCTGGCAGCTTGCATTGCTTCAAACTCGAAATCGATGGTCTCAGCATCGCTATCCACCGCATCATTCTTGATGGCCTTGTCATTTACCGTGTTGCTCTTATCGTTCTCCTCGCCTTGATCGACGCCTCCGGTTGTGGCGCTAAAAGTTAGAACAAGGCATGCCATACTACATGTACAGATATGATGGAGAAAAGCAAACGTATAAGTGGGACTAACCAAAAATCAGTGATGTTATTTGACATGATGGATATTCCATACATACGGCAAAGGTCAGAGCGCCGAGCATTGCTTGACATGGCATGCTACAAGAGGCCGATGCGGCGTACGGTTCGGACACAGCGCAGTTCACGACCTCGTTGACGGTGGCGATTCCCGCCATGGAAGAAGTTACAGACTGGATGTCGAGCACCATGTGTGCGCAATAACCCGGCTTGTCGGACGCCGCCGCTGTCGGCCGTGGCCGCATCATGCAAAATCTGGTCGGCGAGCTTCACGTTGGACAACACAGGCGAGGAGTCCTCGGCGAGACACTGGCCGCGGTCTTGCACCTCACTAAACAGGCCCAAGGACTCGTCCGTTTCTTCCACCTGACTGAACAGTTCCATAGCGGGATCATCCTCTTGGCTAAAAACATGCAGCAATGAGTTGAACCTATCTTCCTCTAGCGTGAACGGATCCATGGTGGAAGAGAAAGGGCATCCGTTGAGAATCTTTGTTCGTGTGATGGTTTCTGTTCTTAGGAGAAGGCTTAGATCAGGTAGAGAAAGATGTTGTCTACGCTCTCAAGGAGGAAGCACTAAAAAAATGGGATTGCGTGCGACGGGAGGATATACAATTTCCTAACTAAACGATGGGGCCCTTTTTCCCAACAAACGCATTAAGTGGTTGGCTTGATTTTAGCATCAAGAGGATAGCTACCATGTATGTGGCGGTGGAGGGGTAAAAGAGGAATTAAGTGAGATTACAACAAATACACCTTACATTGTGAAATTTTTGTAAAAAAAAATGCACCTCAGATAAAGGAACGGAGGGAGTATTCACCAAAGACCTTATTGCACCTTTTCATATAACACACCAATTCTTCCATCCTTCCAGCGATCCCACCCTTCCATATAAGACACCAATCAAATCATATCGTGAAGGGTGGGTTTAAAACCTTCCATCCAAAACATATCGCATCACAAAAAGCTTCCATAAACAACAACAATCGAATCGCATCGCAATCAAATCTTTTCGCTATTTCCATCGCAATCAAACATATACCAATCAAACACACTCTTTCCATAATCAGCAAACAATCTCTACTCCTAGAGGAGGAGTCTACGGTTTGTGATGGTATCGTCCGCTTCGTCCGCTGCAACACTACATTGACTAGTAGAGTGCCCGTGCGTTGCCATGGGCTATTGAAAAAGTTTATAATAGTTACATGTTAAATTTCACATGCACAAACAATATAACACAAACACAATTACTGAATAATTGAAGTCCATTTTGCAATGAAAATTGATAACAAAAAGAAAGACTAACGACATGTCCATGTAACAAACTGAGCGATGTTCCAGTTAAACATCTATTACAAAATTATCAATATCTAGATGATGCGCTTAAGAAGTTCTTTAACAATACCAGGAAAATTTTCTTTAGCTTCATTCCCACGGTGTTTTAGCAGGTATAATAAAAACTGCTTTCTCAACTCATACTCATTCTGCACAAACAATATATGTAGTTAGTATGCAAATTTCACGCCGAAGGTCTTAAAACATGTAACGGACAATACTTACCACGCAAAACCGGCTTGACCAATTCTATACCGTTCCACCAGAGCATAAAATAAAAAACAAAATAGCCAGACACATTCCTGCAATATTTTAAATTACTAATGTAAAGAATATAGTGATAACAAAAATAAATATTTATTTTATTATGAATTCATTACCCGTCTATACTCGTTGGAATACCAAATGGAAATAAACGTTGCCATTTAGAAATATCGAAATTCCAATCAGGCAGCTTTATTTCGAGTGCTTCTTTGAAACCCCTTGCAAAAGTTTTTAATTTCAGTGCATGTCTTAAATTTTTACCCTCTAACGATTGTGATGTTTGAATAGGGTCCATAATATATATCCGACGTGCCTCTTTGTCGATCACGTACAAGATGTATCGGCCGATGAATGCATAGGGAAGATAAATCTACAAGTGGAGCTATTAGAAACAACAATAAACCATGATAACAATAGACAAAATACTTTACTTACAATGTTGCACGATGATATGTTGCTGTCCATCCTAGGCCAGCTATCAAATAATATTGCCAACGTTTGGATAGTTTCCTTCTCGCAAAACTTCTGACTCTTGTTGACTCTAGCATCATGGACTAAGTAAAAAAAAATTGCTTCAACATGTTAATACTAATGCCACATAGAATGCAGAGTTACAATAACTTACACAAAATCTTATATCCATGTAGTGTATAGGAAGGTATGTGAACAATACTCCCTCGTCACATGCCAGTATATGCACGACAGTGTTGAAGCAATCATTGTCCATAGCCTGCTCCATGTTAAGTATGCTCTGAAGTTTCTTAAGACTTAAGCCCATTGGATCGGGTGTTGCTACGAGCTACAATATATATAAATAAATCAAATAAATAATTAAGATCGTCTTCAAAGTAAAAGTTCATTTTAGTATGTTAGATGCCCGTCCATTACCACGGGCCTTTTAGTGTATTGTTGTATAAAACTCGAAGAATTTTTAGCCCCTTTCAAAGACATTGCCTAAGGACCCTTGTCGATGGATTCTTTTTTAACATCAAAATAATCTATTTCCATTTCTCTCATACTCTGTAAAAACAAACATATATAAAAATACACATTTTGCATTATCACGGGTAGTCCCTCTAGACCTCTCACGCCCTCTCAATAAAACAAGTTAAAATGTCCCTTTGTGGTACATTTCACTTCATGGTGAATACAAGAACAAATGTGCAAACCCTTAGTGTTTTTTCAAACAACCAAAGATCCTTATTGTTTTTTTACTTTGGCTACTTTGTTTGAATTATTACCATATTCTTTACAAGAACTGGAACCGGTAAATAAGGGGGATGATCCCGCAAAACCTCCTAGGCCTTCTCAATAAAAAAACGAGCAAGTTCATGGAAGCTACATTTGCTTTTCGCCCACACTGCATGCATAATCCTCGCCCTGCCAAAGTTTGTCATCAAATTCCAGCAATAAGTGACAACCGCCCCTGAACTGTGGTACTCTGATGGGTTCTTCATGGCTTGCATAATTTTCATTGAGTCTCTCCATCACAAGGAAGTGGATGTCCAATTCTTTTTTACTTCTACCTGCATGAAGCAACAACGAAGCCCCCAAATGAGTCACGAAGAATAGCCCACAGGGCCTCGTTGCCTCCATCAATATGAAACGAAGTGTCCTTGTTGAGGTTCACACTGCTGGACGCAGGTCAAGTCCAGTTATGAACTTGGCACCGGTGCTTGATCCTCCCAGAGCAATGGAGTTTGCAACTATAGTCCTCATGCTCATCGATAAGTCTACAAGGCGGTCCCTTTTTTTATCATGAAAATGCTTCCACACTCCCACCAGGTAAACCAACAGGAAACCATTACAAGATCTTTGTTGTTGATTAGAGCCCCTGCTTTTACCAGCTGCCTCGTGACAATTATGAAGTCCATCCACACTTATCGAAAGTACCAACAGAAATAAAATGCAATGATATTTGCTTTGTTGGAAACGGCTTGGGGTTAAGATATAACCGTTTCTAAATAAATATGGTAATTAGGGGTTCTATTGAGATGAACAAGTTTTGCTTTTGTGGATGCATTGCTAATTAGTCAGTAGTTTGTTACTTGAGATGATCAAGTGGATTATTAGTAGTTTCTAAGCATAGCTTTGGCCTAGATTTTGTATTTGAGAAATTATTAAGAATAAATTTCAAAGAATTGTATATATATCCAGACAGACAGTTAGGCAAGCACAAGATAAACTATTTAAAAATTGTGAAGGATTAAATAGAATTGACAAACAACAGCAACCAATAGTTGTTTCTAAAATTTAATTCCTTTGCACTATATTTCCATGAGGGAATGACATTTAATAAAATGTAGATGAAATGCCGCATAAGACTATGACAGCACCTCGCAAGCTATATGGATTTAAATCAGCGAGCTAAAAACTCATCAAGAAGCGAATCAGTTACATTTCTACGGAAGTGAAGACTCAAGTTGAACTTGCAATAGTAGAAGCATTTACAGTGCACTCAATATGTGATCATACTGAAACTGGAGGTACCTAAGACCATTTTCAATGCATAGGAATATAAGGTTACTACTTAAGTTTGCTCACATGATTTTTTTCATAGCATATAGTGCAAAGTAGTGATTGACTGGTTATATGTAGATGTAAGACATTTTTGCATGCATACTACTCTAAATATTTGAATGCACACAATGGAACAAATCTGTTAATTCAATGGAAATAGATTTATCCAACAATGTTTTGACCATTATCAATCCGTACAGTAACTTGAAACTGATAACGAACACATATCTATGAGATTACCTCCAAATAAGTCACTTGCTTTCCTTCTAACATAAAAAGAGCAAAGAGGCCTGACTGACATATGAACCTTCCAAGAATATTAGAGTATATAGATTCATTTCTTATCGTGCTTGCTTGATATGCCATAGTAAAGGTAAAATGATCGTGTACATTGTGATTAAATTATATAATTTTCTTCCCTCAAAAAATAAATCAATATACTCTCCCACATATCGTTTCACAGGCATTATGAACTTAAATTAGTGATTTTTACTGATGCTTCCCATTCTAGACCACAAGAAATTCCTACATTGTTGAAGCAATCGCTGAACCTTGCAACACCAGCATCAAAACATAAATAAATGACAAATAAAAATGCAGAGGAAATATTTCACGGAAAAGAGGAGTATCGAATCTGAATCTAGTTCACCATCTTGCTGGCACGTATGCTACAAAAGGAAATATTTCAGAACTGTAACTTGGCAAGTTGTCATTTTTTTCATATGCTATTACGATGAACTGCAAAAGGTGAAACAAATGGCTATCCTTATTTTTAGATAAAGTATATAGGGAATATCCAGATAATCATACATCTAACTGATCTTCAGGGATGCATAAGCAACTGATCTTCAGTGATGCATAAGCAGCAGTAAGAGACAACCTGGCGAATTGAAACATCTTAGTAGCCATCAAGTGTGTCAACCTCACGATCCCCATGTCTCTTAAAGTAATAAATTTTAAGGAAGCGCCCTAGTGGGGAAAAAGATGACAAATCCAAAATGGCTGGCAATTTAGTGTCATTATTCTTTGTCAAACTCAAGGTAGTAGTACTATCTTTATCAAGTTAATATGCAAAATCACTACAGTCGGTACCCTTGACATAGGTTGTAGGGAAAGTGCGTATGTGAAATCATTATTTTACCTCCTTTTTTGTTCATACATTCATATATGGCAATGTCCTTTTTTCACGAATATGCAAAAGCCTTGCATATCATTGCATTGATAGGAGAGTGTGAAAATACAGGGTTTAGTTGTTACAGGATATATGCCGCAACAAAAGGCCGCCTACAAGCATGTGCGCATGGATGGCATGAGTAAGCTGCCTCGACGCATGGATCTCTGTGGAAGCGCCTCCCACGATGGACCAGGACTGCGTCTCCGGGATGATGACCGCAAGGCCTTTGGCGCCGGCGCATGCTCACAAGCGGGCCTCCTCCTGAATTGTTTGTATGGCGCGTGTGACGGATGGTTGGTCACCATCGAATAGGTAACTATGCTTAAAGAAAAGTGCCTAGGCTATAAATCAGATTATGTGAATTAGTAGCTGGAAGAACTCTGCCCTGTATTACACAGCCTAAGTACCAGATTGACACCTAAGAAATGGATATCCAGCGTCCACATTTCCCTATTTGTAGTAGAACATAAAACTGAATCAAATCGAAGGTCCCCGTGCATTGCAACGGGATGACAAAATAAACACATGGATATACTTTGATAAAAGAGAGAATCATGCATAATGTAGCATATACATTTTGCACACAACTTTATTGTAAACAAAACATACTCGTGGAAATTGCTAAGCTACTGGCTATGTCCTGAATATACTGAAATTGACTTCACTGGATTTATGACTTCAAGGTGGGCAGGATCTGCATGTTGATCCAGCACAGGAAAATTCATTACCCCTAATATTTGATAGAGACAAAGGCACCGACACATGATCATGGAAAAGCAAAATCCAGTTTTATCACCAAAAAGAAATGAAAAAACAAGTTATTGGTGCTTTCTTTCTCTGTAGTCCTGAACCACTGCTTGGATTGTGTGGATAATAGGGAACTTACATATAACAAGAACTCTTTATAATTTGGAAGTATACGATATAACGTGGACAACAGTGTTCTCTCAAAATCTGTAGCAATCAATGGAAAAAAGTAAAAGCTAATCTCCTAACACTACAATATTCTCAGGTATGTATTCTTAAGAATAGGGGTCATCTTACTTTGCCAGGTACTCCCTCTGTAAACTAATATAAGAACATTTAGATCACTACTTTAGTATTCTAAACGCTCTTATATTAGTTTACGGAGGGAGTACAAAATTGACAAATACAATGGTACTGCTAGTAGCCTATTAACGATTTTGAAGATGTGCAACAAGACAAGTTGTGCCATTTGAAAATGAGTGTAACCATGGACAATTAGGTCAACATGTTCTAGTGGTAATAAAACCAGGGACACCTGAATTAGTACTACAATTATGTTAATGTCAAATTCTTCAGTTTGTTCCTATAAAAAACGCCCACTGTAACTATGTTTCAGTTCTTCATCACTCCTTCCACTTTCGTGAAAAAGGGAAAAGGAATAGGGCAGTATTAACGAAGGGGGATATCTTACTGGAGAAATAACGATGAATATCTTAGACTTTTCTCTGTAGCTCTGAACCACTACTTGTATTCTGTGGATAATAGGTAACTTACATACAACAAGAACGCTTTATAATTTGGAAGTATATGATATAACGTGGACAACAGTGTTCTCCCAAAATCTGTAGCAATCGATGGAAAGAAGTAAAAGCTAATCTCATAACACTACAATATCATCTATTATGTATTCTTAAGAATAGGGGTCATCTTACTATGGCAGGTACAAAATTGACAAAGACAATGGTACTGCTAGTAGCCTAGTATCGATTTTGGTGGAACTGGTTCTACTTTTTTTTATAGCATCCAAACCAATCCAGAAGACCGGCAACCACATGGGCAGGAAAATTCTTGTGCACATCCCCTGCTCCTAGTGTAACCCAACTGACAAACGTGAACATACATATCTGGCGGATTGCATTACCTGAAGCGCACATAGTCAGGGTTCTGGCCAGAGAGTTGCTCTGACATGCCGCTGAACACGTGATTGACGCCCCAACCGCGCAGACCTGGACCTGCGACGAACAGAGAATCACGTGAGCAGCTGGAGGGTGAAGGAACCATGATGAGGCCAACAGAGGTCACAGACGCTAGACAGCAGTTAAGGACGATGACTGCGTAGACATCCATGGAGCCGGCGGGGTTGCGTGCCATAGCAGAAGATGAATTCTTTAACATTTCTCTTTACCTTTTAGAATCATCAACGGCAAGAATGTTGAAAGAATTAGCATAAATAAATTAGTGATACTAAAAACATGATGGGATGATTAGTTAAACCATTACCGCTCATTCTCACCTTACTGACTCATAACAATCAAGCTTAAAAACATGATCTGACCATGGACAAAGACAAAGACAAAATGACCAAAAAGTCTATAAATAGAACTGCAGCAACATGATTGTGTACCAACAAAAATTACATGGCAGTGTGATGGTAATGTGCATTCAACCCAGGGTTTTTTATAGGCCACTTGCAATTGGACAAGGATTCAGATTAGCACCTGATCGGCACCAATGCAACCGATGCGGGGACAATCTTGGACTCTTCGATGACAACGACAAAGTGGCTGGCGGCGCCCTTGGACCTTGGTCATCTTCTTGTTGAAAAGAAAGCCGCTCCTGCTCGCGGCCCTTGACGGGGTTGAGCTCCGAGTCGTCCACGCCAACGCTGTCGTTCCGCTCTCATAATTTGAAAAAGAGGTAATGTACCGCACCACCAGGCAAGTAGTCAGAATCAACTTTCACTTTCATATGGTTAGATATAGTGGACTAAATTAATTAGGCAGGGTTTGTGTACACATTAGTAACAAAATCAGTAATCAACAAGGCATAGTTAGGCAAATCGACACACTGAAAAAACATTGTTAATGCAGTGTGAAATAAGAGAGGGATGGAACATAGTACCTATTCATCGTATGGTAAGAGAAGATGTGGCAGCAAAACAAGTTGTGCCATTTGAAGATGAGTGTAACCATGGACAATCAGGTCAACATGTTCTGATGGAAGCAATATATGAAAGGAACTGATAGTAAATGGATGGAGCAACATGAATCTAACCAACAAATCCTAGCTAATGTTTCAATTTTTTCCGGTAAGACCGCAGATTCTCCTTTCACATTTATTCCAAGGGTGTGTTCATAGTTATTTGGCTTTATATAGTTTTCAAATTACAAATCTCATAAATGTTCACACACTTGTTTGGTCAACCTCAGTGCTCGATGGTGCCGGGGAGCCAATGAGTTCCTCTCTATGTGGCAGACCGAATTTCAAAAAAGGTTCACTCGCTATTTTTCTAAAGTAAAAGACAGAACGCAACCTGAATTCTAACGAAGTCATATAATGTGTGAAAAGTCTGATGGAACAAACCCAAGCTGATGACATACAACGTCAAAGCTAGAACAGTTAGTGAATCAATCAAGACACCCTCCCCCCACACACGTACACGACCAAAATAATAATAAAATTTACCTCTAGAAAGGGCACCCAGTAGTAAATCAGAGCGCCGGCACAATTTTAGTCATAGGAGCAACTTATCTCGCCAACAATCTATAATGAACGGTTAGTGCTCACCAAGATGAATCTCTGTTTTCTTCAATGCATATTATATATTCTGTAGATGAATCTTCTTCTTCAGAACTCCTTTGTCCCGATCTCTGTACGAAATGAATGTATGAATGTACATTGTAATGTGTAAATATTAATGCTGATGCATAGTCCAATAGTTAATATGCGTGTACGTACATGTATATATCCACACCAAAATAAAAGGGAAATAGTTCTGATATGGTACAGAACATAGCACCAAATGCCAATGAATTTGAAATAGTAGTTCTGATGTTCGATGACAGACATGTAGGGAAATCTAATGTTTTTAATGGTCCAGCGTGAGATATACATCTTATGTTTCGATGTTAGCTCAGAAACCGTTGGTTACAAAAATCTCATCATCCCCAACACATCAACGAGTATATACTATTGCACAATATTGGTTTGTAGATGTTCTCATACATTCAAAAGGGCCTTTCCAGTTCCATCATGAAACCTGCATCAGTGTTTCATGTTCCAGTTTCGTGTTAAGCGAAGTATCCAACACTGTGAGTATGAGAATCAATATCGAGGAGAAGCTACACACTATTGGCTAAACGCAAGGATTGTTTTTCAAGTGTGCGACAATGTAGAAAAAAAAACAGTATCAAGGAGAACCTACACACCTTGCTTCCTCGACTTAGCAATTAGTATCGCATATATATCTTATCTCCAAATAAAATTAAAATATGCATGCATATCTTGTTTATCATGTCGGCATATGCATCAGCAAAGCTAGCTGCCCCTGCAAGTGTACATATGATTAGTCTTAGGGTAGTTCATACAGAATAATTATATGATGTGTCTTGAACTGTGAGGCTGCTCTTATCACCAATTAACATTAAAAAGTGGATGAACCACCTATAAATTTGAACATGGGATCTTATGTTGAACATGATATCCAGTTTGTAATTTAGAAGTGAGTGATGTAGTCCATAATCAACCAATAGAAAAGAAGCGCATAACCAAGCAATGGTTGTCTATAAACAATACATGATAAGGAAATTAGCTATTGCATAATAATACGTATTTTTGTCTCTTCAGTGTTACTTGGTTATTACATCTCAATAAGCTGTCTCTTGTTCGCATGATATATTCACACACCAAAATTAGAAAACAACATGTGTCGTTGTTGCTTGATCCAGCAAACACTACACACATGCATGCACACGCAACAAGCATCCATCGGCAGCCAGCAAGCAGCACGCACACAAACACGCTGAGTTCATACAAGCATCAATCGGCGGAGAACACGCACGCACACAAGCTAAGCTAGCAAGCCACACACAGAGCACGCCCATCCCATCACTAACGCAGAGCACACACGCACACAGCGCAACACATACACAAAGGTCAGATTTGGCGGAGAGGGAAAGGGAGCCATACCACGAACGGGCGGATCCTATAGGCGGTACGCGGCGGAACCTTGAAGTGATCGGCGGCGGATCCTGTAGGCGGTACGCGGCGGATCCTAGAAGTGGTCGGCGGCGGATCCTGGAAGTGATCCGTGGCGGATCCTGAAAGTGATCGGCGGCGGATCCGGGAAGGGATCGTCGTGCGACTCCACAAGTAGATCGTCGCCGGTTCATGAAGCAAAGCGGTGGCGGCTTTGAACTGGGAGGGCACCGGCGAAGGGATGCAGCGGCGGGGGCGAAGTGCAGATGCCGTCGTGGATCTGGGCGCTCCCTCTCCCTTCCCTTCCCTTCCCCTGCCTTCCCTTCCCTTGGGATTCCCTTGGGAGAGGAATAGAAGGTTGGGGGCGCCGGCGCAGGGGGGCGAGGAGATCGCCGGCGGCGGGGTTGGATTGGGGTGCGGCGGCGGCTGCGACTGGAGACGGGAGACGAGGCCGGGCTAGCGAGGGATTGGTTCTCTCCCGACGGTAAAACCAGCGGAGGAGAGGTGGTGGACGGAAAAAAAAAACCTAACAAAAAAACGGACGAAAGTGGTGGGACGAAAATAAACCCGAAACGTAGACTACCAACTGAGATATTAGAATCTCCTCACCGATTCTTTTCCCTTCCATCTATCCCCAATGCGACGCCGCACAAACCAACGTTGTCCTCCCGCCTCCCAGTGCCACACTCCCGCCATTGGAGGTTGTGTGCGAGCTGGTCGCCATCCCCAATGGCGGCTGCCCAGGCGGCAACGCGACGACGGCAAGGATAAATTTTCGCCGGAGGCCAAACCGCGAAAGGCCAACAAGATGAAGGTGTGCTCCGACCACAAGATCGTTTCTTCTCAAGAGTCAGGCACCCGGTACCGCCACCGAAAGATCTAATCGGAAAGCCTCTTCGTTCCGGCCTCCTCGCCACCGTCCATGCCATCATCGCATACACGCCAGCGCTCGACAAGACCAGGCGCCGCGACGATGATGCATGACGACATCCCTGCCGGCTAGATGGCGGCCGTGCCATAGATCCCTTGTCGGGTTCGATAGCTGGTGCCCACCCGGCAGCAAGCACACCGTGCTGCTGTACACCACACCGTTGTGCAGAGTACAGAAGACGTTTGAGGACTGCTCCACTGTGCGCTGGCTGCTCAACAGGGTTCGCATCACCTTCATGGAGTGTGATGTGATGAGCTCCGCGCAGCTGCCGGAGCCGAGCACAGCATGCTCCTGCCGCTGTCGTGGATGGCAGGTACGTCAGCAGAGCTGACGTGCTGGTGGAGCGGCACGAGAAGTCGTTGTTCCGGATGCAATGGGAACGGTCACATGCATCCTTTGTTGTTGAGATGAACCTTACCCTTCCCGGGCAGACATGTAAATATCATGCCACCACTTCCAATCTTCTCTCCCTCTCCTGTTATTCCCATAGTGAAGAACTCCTCCGCACTATAATGCTAGCGACGCTGCAGGTGATAGGTAGAAATCCCCTGCTCTTTTTTATTTCGGCTTGATTTGGTTCAGGTTTTTTTAATTTGGTTTGCTTGCAGGGTCCTTTTGGCTTACTCCTAAGTGAGGCTGACGCTGATGCACCTAGAGTTAGTGCAGGTGCCGTCAACGAAGGCGAGGATCCCACTCCAGTTTCCAGCAACGCTCTCTGCCTGTCCATATCTTCATCTTCAGTATTCAAAGGACATAGCCCAGATGAACATGTTGTAAGTAGTCAACAATAGCAGTAACTTCAATGATTCGTGTTCATTTAATGAAGATTCCCCATGTTGAATAACATTAAGACCAAAAGAAATAGTTAAATAATAAAAAATCTTAATATTTTTGCAACAAATAGTTTTATGTTTTCTAATTACGTGCAATTTTTTTGTGAAAAAAACGTGTGGTTATATGGGCAAAAACCAAACTTCCTACCCTAAGAAGGGTTATGTTTATTAGAGCATCGATCTTTATTTATCATAACCCGAGAGATGTTATTTTCTCAAGAAACATGGAATGCAGTTATAAGATACGAACATATTAGTTGTAAAAAACACTTTTTTAATGAATTTGATTTTACTATTCATCTACGAGTTTTTAGGGCATATAAGTTTGTGAGTAATACCATAGTCCCAAAAAAAGACAGATATGTGAGGTCCATGATAGTTTCATTTTGCAGCCACATTTGGAGAACAAATAACCTCTTTGAGTATGAATTATGTGCGAGATAATTTTAGCACCTTATTAAATTCATACCCGGGTGCTTTGTGGGACCACATGAGATGCCAATAAGGTGAAGAGTGACATCACCATCTTGAGTTGCATTCTATTGACTTTTCATTTGACACATAATATCTCTGATTGTGATATTCTTGCTAAGAAGAAGAAAGAGAGAAGAAGAGGGTAGGAGGCAAACACGTGGTATTCAAGAGATGGCAAGAGGAACAAAGTAGAGTATGTCACGTCCTATTTCATATATTCAACCATAATCCTGTAATATCATCCCTTTATTATTATATTGGTCCAATTTTCTCGACATATGGTATTCATGCATTTGTTGTTCTGTGTTGAACATATTTATGCATGTATCTGTTAGGATAATCTCCTACCGGCGACGCCTCTAGTTTCCTTGTATAGATGAGGTTGAGGGCTGCCCTTGTATCCATATATACGTGCACCGTGCACCCGATCAATACATCGAGAGTTGCATTGGCTCCAATATGGTATCAGTTTTTTTTCCGATCCAACCCTAGCTTCCGCTCCTAGCCGCCGCCGCAGCTCCTAGCCGCCGCCGCCATCTCTTGCGTCGCCGCCGCACCCTCTCCCCGTCGCCACGCGCGCACCACCCCTCCCCATCCCTCTCTTCTCCCGAGCCGCCTTCCTTCCTCCCACTCGATCGCCCCGAGCCGCCTCCCTCCTATCCGCTCATTATAAGCTCTCACGGTCAACGAAGGATAAACCTTCTCCCGGGAAGACCCGATCAGTCTCGGAATCCCGGTTTACAAGACATTTCGACAATGGTAAAACAAGACCAGCAAAGCCGCCCGAATGTGCCGACAAATCCCGATAGGAACTGCACATATCTCGTTCTCAGGGCACACCGGATTGTCCAAGCTTCCGATAGGCAAGCCCAGAGTTGCCCCTGGTGGCCACCGGCGGCTGACGGGTTGGACCAACACTCAGAGGAGCACTGGCCCGGGGGTTTAAAATAAAGATGACCCTCGGGCTCGCGAAAACCCGAGGGAAGAAGGCTTAGGTGGCAAATGGTAAAACCAAGGTTGGGCCTTGCTGGAGGAGTTTTATTCAAGGCGAACTATCAAGGGGGTCCCATAAATCACCCAACCGCGTAAGGAACGCAAACTCAAGGAACATAATACCGGTATGACGGAAACTAGGGCGGCAAAAGTGGAACAAAACACCAGGCATAAGACCGAGCCTTCCACCCTTTACCAAATGTATAGATGCATTAATTAAATAAGAGATATTGTGATATTCCAAAAATATCCATGTTCCAACATGGAACCAACTTCAACTTCACCTGCAACTAGCAACGCTATAAGAAGGGCTGAGCAAAAGCGGTAACTTAGCCAAACAACGGTTTGCTAGGAAAGGATGGTTAGAGGCTTGACATGGCAATATGGGAGGCATGATATAGCAAGTGGTAGGTAGCGCAGCATAGCAATAGAACAAACAACTAGCAAAGCAAAGATAGAAGTGATTTCGAGGGTATGGTCATCTTGCCTGCAAGGTTCTCAGAGTTGTCGAAAGCTTGATCCTCGTAAGCGTACTCAACAGGTTCCTCGTTCATGAACTCGTCTCCCGGCTCTACCCACAGCAAGAACACAAGCAATGGAACCACAATAAATCACGGGAAATGCACAAGCAACATGATGCAATGCATGCATGATATGCGAGATGTGATATGCGATGCATATGCGTGCTCCGAAAGAAAAAGGATGAACAAGGCACCAACTTGGCAAACCAAGTATGCCACTGGAAAGATGAGATGATTTTGGTCGAAATCGATATAAAGATCACCGGAAACGGATGCACGGTTTGCAAATGGCAAGCAAAACAAGAATGACATAATTCTGCGATTAATAGCAGGATAGCACCTAGAATACATCAAGTAACTATGCTACAGCACCCCAACATAGCAAAAAAATCATATGTCAGTGATCTACAAGAGATTCTTGACAAAAGATGAACACTGAGCTACGGCTAGATCACACAATAACAAGCTCAAACAAGCATGGCAAAAGTGCAGAAGATATCAGCTTCACAGACTTGGTGAAAATACTGAACATGGCTGAAATAGCATCAGGAAGCAATGTTCAGAGCAAGCAATCAACATGCTACAGGAACTTATCCTAGCAAAACAAGGCATGGTATGAATCTACTAAATACATAGAACAAAATTCCTTACTCATCATGAGCCAAAAAGGCACAGAAGATATGATGGCACCCATGTAAACATAGCAAGTTTCGTTAACAGGTTCCAGACTTAGCAGAAAACAGAGCATGGCATTAACAGGAATATGAAGGCATCTTTGTGAGCTCGATTCACTCATCACAAAGCAATGCATGACAAAACAAGCATACCTACAGCAATATGGCATGTTCATGAAGCTAACCATGGCAAGAGCAAGTTCGTAGCATGTATGGATCAACTACAACAACCTTGGCAAAATTGAATATCATGTTAACATTCTGCCAGGAACATTTTATAGCAAAATTAGAGCAAGCTGAAGACATGCTAGGGCACTCCATAATTGCAAACAGGGGCATGGATGGATAGAGCACAACTATATACACAAAACATCCTTACTAAACATACCCAAAAGAAGCATGGATCTCACTGTAGACACATGGATACATGGCATCAAAATAACAACAGCAAAAGACTGCAAAATTCTAAGTCCCTGGAAACAGAAACATCACGAAGCCTAGTTTGCATGCTTGTGCTAGTCACCACATAGATCACAAAAAATACATGGCATACACCTCTGTAAAAATGGCATGACATAGATCAAAACACCCGTAGAGCTCATGCCCATAAGATGCACACATCAAATGCAACAAAAATAACAAAACATCAAGTTCTGATAAGTAACAACAGTAAACATCATATAGCACTCTTGCACCAGAGATTTGGGCATCAAGATGAACTCAAACGAGCATGGCACAATGGAACAAAATGAAGAGCATCTCGTGATGAACATTTAGATATATCATGCACGCAAAATGGAGCAGTATGCAATGAGATATGCCATGATGAACAGAGCAATGTAAAGTGATACATTCGGGACTTGGCAGAAAAACAGAGGGGGGAAACGACCTCGATCTAGGGTTTGTGGGCGCGACTTTCGAGGCAGTGGCGGCTCGCCGGAGAAGTGGCCAGAGAGAGCTCGGGGGAGGCACCGGTGGGTCGGGGCGCCGGATCCGGCCGGCCCCTCGCCGGATCTGGCGCCGACGGAGACGACGGCGACCGGCACGGGCGCGGGCGCGGGACGGTGAGCGGAGGACGGCGGCGCGGGCCGGTGGGGTCAAGGCGGCGGCGAGCGGAGGCGAGGCGCGTGCGGGCGGCAGCGTACGGGCGCGGGGGCCGGCCTCGGGTCCGACGGGCTTCGGCGGGGGAGGCAGCGGTGCGACAAGTGGCGCAGCCCGATTGGCTGCGGGCGGCGGCGCGGGTTTGTCCGGCCGGACCGGACACGTCCGGCTGCGGAGAGGGGAAGGGGTTTGGGTTGATCTGCGCGAAAATTCCGGGGGATCACCTATTTATAGCTAGAGGGAGCTAGGAGACTCCAAATGGAGTGCGGTTTTCGCCCACACGATCGTGATCGAACGACCGAGAGCATGGAGGGGGGCTTAGATGGGTTATTGGGCTGTTTGGAGGGGTGTTTGGCTGCAACACACGAAAGGCCTATGCGGTTACCCGGTTAACCGTTGGAGCATCAAACGACCTCCAAATGGAACGAAACTTGACAGGTGGTCTACCGGTGGTGTACCAAGGCCACTTGGCAAGACTCGGTCCATTCCGAGAACGTTTAACACCCGCTCACGAAAAGAGACAAGAGGGGTGCGCCGGTGCATGTGGGAGTGTCGGAATGCAAAACGGACAACGGGGAAAATGCTCGGATGCATGAGACGAACACGTATGCAAATGAGATGCACATGATGACATGATATGCAATGCATGAAACAAAAAAAATGCAAAACAAAGACGGAACCCAACCACGGAGGGAATGTCATAACACATAGCCGAAAATGGCAAGAGTTGGAGTTACAAATATGGAAAGTTACATCCGGGGTGTTACAGCCACCTCCGACTCCTGTTGAGTCCGTAGCCCGGTCAGCGAGCGCATCCCATGCGCCTGACCCAGGCTCCTCGACGGCTTCCGCCGGCCCGGCTGCATCTTCGCCAGCGGCCACGGCGCCCCCGACTCCCGTTGAGTCCGCAGCCCGGGCAGTGAGCGCGTCTCCCGCTCCTGACCCCAGCTCCTCGACGGCTTCTTCGCCTGCCTCGTCGCCGGGCCCGCCGACCCCGCCAGCCCCGCCGATCCCGCCGGCCGCCCCTGACACCCGCATGGTCACCCGTGCTCGCGCTGGCATTCACCGGCCCAGCACGCGCTATTCTGCGGATGAGTACCTCCTCGCTGGCTCGACGTCTGCTCCGTCACCTCTCCCGTCGTCCGTTCGAGCTGCACTTTGCGATCCGCATTGGCTCGCGGCGATGCAGGAGGAGTTCGACGCGTTGGTGCGCAACCGCACCTGGCAGCTTGTCCCGCGGCCACCCCATGCCAACGTCATCTCTGGCAAGTGGGTATTCCGGCATAAGACTCGCCCTGACGGGTCTCTCGAGCGCTATAAGGCTCGGTGGGTGGTCCGCGGGTTTCGGCAACGCGCTGGAGTCGACTTCACCGACACGTTCGCCCCGGTTGTCAAACCGGGCACGATTCGCGCGGTCCTTCAGCTCGCGGTCTCTCGCGCCTGGCCGGTGCATCAGATGGATGTGTCGAATGCGTTCTTGCATGGCCATCTCTCGGAGCAGGTTTTCTGTCAGCAGCCCATCGGCTTCGTCGACGCGGCTCAGCCTGACCATGTGTGCCTGCTCTCCCGCTCTTTGTACGGGTTGAAGTAGGCCCCTCGCGCCTGGTACCAGCGAATCGCCGGTTTTCTGCAGCATCTCGGGTTCCGGGCTACTCGCTCCGACGCCTCATTGTTTGTCTACCACCAGGCTCCGGCGACCGCTTACCTCCTGCTCTACGTCGACGACATCATCCTGACGGCTTCCTCGCCCGAGCTCCTTCGCCAGCATACTGCTCGCCTCAGCGCTGAGTTCGCCATTAAGGACCTCGGCCCGCTGCACTACTTCCTCGGCATTGAGGTGGTACGACGCGCCGATCGGTTCTTTCTTCATCAGCAGCAGTATGCCCAGGACCTTCTCGAGCGGGCAGGCATGCTTAACTGCAAGCCTGTCCCCACGCCTATCGACACGAAGGCCAAGGTCTCTGCGCTCGACGGCTCGCCCGCGCTAGATGCAGCGTTCTATCGCTCCATCGTCGGCGCCCTCCAGTACTTGACACTCACTCGGCCGGACCTACAGTACGCCGTCCAGCAGGTGTGTCTCCACATGCACGCCCCTCGCGACACTCACTGGAACCTGGTGAAGCGGATTCTTTGGTACATCCGCGGCACCACGGCCTTGGGTCTTACGTTGACGGCCTCATCCTCGACTGACCTGGTGGCCTACAGTGACGCCGATTGGGCTGGCTGCCCGGACACACGACGCTCGACTTCACGTTATCTCTGGCTCATAGACACTTCGATGGACCTTTGCCACCGCTAATAGTCTGTATTGTACAATCCGGCGTCCACAGCCAGATCAGGGACATGAAGTTTGTGAGACGCTGAAGCATGGCGCAAGGGCACCATCTCCATGGCAAACTCTAGGATCAAGGCGATGGACGCGTTCTTGGCTGGTCGATGGTGATTGCTCCCATGTCACTGTTGTTTTCTTGTTCTTTACAAATTTGGTTCTATAGTGTCATAATTTAGTTACAAGAATTTTACCCACCTGCACGAACATGATATGACTTGCTCTTCCCTGTTCTCTTAGGCAATGTACCAATTTGTTGCTTAATTAAGAAGAGGTTGAATCGTGTTGGCTTTGCAGCGAGACGAAGCTTGTCAACATGATGAACATGGTAGTGTTTACTGAGGGCGGCTCGGCAAGGAAGAGACCAAATGTTTGTCGTTGACCTACTTTGAAAGTGAGCATCTTTACCTCATATGGTCGTTGTTTTCCCTTGAATTAACTTCAGGTTGTGCACTTTGCCATCCTTGTTCTACATGTGTATTTTATTGGGTTTCGGTTTGATTGAGATTCTTCATGATAATGATCCATAATTTTTTATGCTTTTTAAACTTATTTAGTAAGGCTGAAAGCAATAATAAATAGATTTTATTGGGTTTTAATTTGATTGATATTCTTAGTGAAAATGATCCATAATCTAGCTAAATATCCATGGCAGTGCACTACCAGTCTAGATCTAAAATTGCTGTCAAAGAAACAAAAACATTTATCAATAAGATATCTATGCATAAGAGATGACAATTGAATGTTAGGGAAAGCATCTTTTAGAAGATACTGGTGCTCCTGCATACAAACATGTTTCCATGTTAAACGCTACAAGGCGGCAACGGAAATATAGGTGAATTTGGTCCAGTGTTTTTTATCCCAACTCCCTAAACACCTGGAAAAATAATGCCACTTCTAATTTCAGGGAACTGGAAAAATAATTGTCGATTTGCAGGGCCATGTCTATTGGTGCTATTATACGTTAATAAATAAATTATCTTGATGGTATCATTAGTTGAATTTACAATATCATGTAATTCAGACTATTGTTAACTTTCTATCCTTTCTATTTTTTGGCATATGTGATATGACAGATTGTCTAATTTTACCATGTAATTTCTTCTTCTCTTTTATCGATGGAGTATGTGTTCAGAAGATGCAATATTTTCAAACCCCTCCACTTGTTCCGTAGAGAGATTGGTGATTTTTCCAGAGGGGTGGAAGTAACTGTTCATAGGATCTACTCACATGAGGTACACATAATTTTTTATAAATGGTTCTTGTGTTACTTAAAGAGTTTGAGCTCGGACAAACATTAGTAGTCATTTGTCACATTGTACCTGTTGTATCAAATGGTTCAATGGTAGATTACATGAGTTGTTGATGTAAAATGTGCTCTTGGTACATATGTGGATGTTGCAACGTCAGTATTATGCTTGGTTGTGCAAGATTGTATCTAGAAGGATGCACCTGACTATGACCAATTGACATTAGGGAATGATTTTTGAAGACCTTCGTAGTGGTTAGAGATGCATAACTACGCGCCTTTCTACTTTGTGCTCAGGCTTAAGCCTATGATTGTGTCAATCGATGTGTGACTCTATGGGATCGTTATATCATGTCTCCTCATACTGCAGTCCGTATTAATTGACGCAACCCATATGCAATAGTATCTTACTTACAGCAACGATGATCTTAGTGTTTCTTAACTATTGTAAAAATTGAATGTGATTGAATCAAAATATCCCATTTATGAAAACTTGAAATCTGGAAGAAAAGAGAAAGTATCATATTTGCATGTAATTTGGATAGAGATAAAAATTAATGGCTTTGGATATGATGCTTTGAAAATGTCGATTGACAAGGCTTTATGATGGATGGACTGAAAACTCATCGAGACTCGCACAGTTGGAAAAGATGCATACAACAATGGTACAACGACGTCCTAAACAAACGGTTTAAAACCCCTTTCTGCAACGACATTTGGAACTATCGCCAAGTGAGTGTGGGCGATAGGGGGTTCCTTCCCACATGACCCAGAAATCGTCGGGGATAGGCTCTCGTGGGACCCAGGCTCGGGCCGTGTGCGATCGGGCGAGGCATGGAAACCCAATCATTTCCTAGGTATGTACATCCCACACGGTGAATCCCAGAAATCATTTCCATAGGTATGTGCATCCCACACGGTGAATCCCAGAAATCATTTTCGTAGGTATGTACATCCCACACGGTGAATCCCAGAAATCATTTCCGTAGGTATGTTCATCCCACACGATGAATCCCAGAAATCATTTCCGTAGATATGTACATCCCACACGGTGAATCCCAGAAAATCATTTCCGTAGGTATGTACATCCCACACAGTTCTTTGTGTGGAAACGTGTGTGCAAGGAGTCCTAACGCAAACAGTTCGCTGCCGGAAGCCGTGTGTGATTGTTAGTTGATCGAACACGCCTACTTTCTAGAAACCGTGCGGGTTGTTTGAGTTCATCGCCCACGGTGCTGTCTGAGTAACCATTTGCAATAGAAAACCCCAATAAGCAGGGTAATTAGCCTATTATTGATAATCCATGTACTAATCAAGCTGATATTATATTTCATATCCGTATAAAAGCAACCAGGATTTCATAATCGAATTACATCAGATAGCTTCGGCACTCAGTTACGCCATTACACAACAGCACCAAGTTTCACATGCAGCATCAAAAACCTTTGGAAAGTAGCATCATACACGGTAAATAGACAGATGAATCTCATCTGGGAAACTGCAGAAGCGGAAGGCAAATATTGAGCCTTCAGTGATGTTGAATGTCCTTGCAACTTTAGGCCAGTGGCTATGGATAATTGCCCGCCCAACCTTCGTCCTCTTCAGCAAGACTTCAATATTGTACTATGTGCCGTGGAATTGTCACGACAGATGTCCTCGTGCAAGGACTTAGTCGTGGAGCCATCGCCGCTAGGAAGCTTAAACGGGTTAAACGGGACAAGGAATACGAGGGTTATACTGGTTCGGCCCCTTACGGTGAAGGTAAAAGCCTACGTCCAGTTGAGGTGGTATTACTTAGGGTTTCGATGACCAGGGAGCTTAATCGCTATGCCCGGCTCTCGATCTGTTGTCTCTCTCCTTGAACCGCCGCCGGGTCGTCCCTTTATATAGAGAGGTTGATGCCCCGCGGCTCTCAGAGTCCCGGCCGGATTATAACAGTATCCGGCTCGGACTCTTAACTACTCTTGCCTTATATTACAAGTCTTGCCATAACGGCGGGTTATCACTACGGGCCTTAAGCCGCCTCCGGGTCTTAAGCCCATTATTGATCCGCCATCCTCAAGCTTGGTATTGGGCTTCGTGATGATCATTATGACGTAACCCGGCCCCTCCTGGGCGGGTGACTCTAATGGTTATATCCTCAACATTAGGCCCCAGATTGATTTGAACCGGTTCATGTCAATCTTCAATCCCTTTGAAAGAAAATCTTCCGGCTTCTGCTTGTGCGAAAGTTATAACCCGCCGTGACGTCATTTCTGGATTCTTGGTAACCCGCCGTGACGTCATCTTCCATTAAATTCATTTTTTTTATTCTGTCATATCCCAACGGATCTTATCTTTAATGACCATCCCGAAAATCGAGGCGTTTCTATGGCGAGATAATCACGTCTTGGCCTCCTCGTTTCTCGCGCCCATTTATCAGTCACCCTTATAAATAGGCCCGACCCATAAGCCTTCATTCACTCCTCTCTTCCATCGTCTTCCTCCTCTGACGCCCGAGAACTCGAGCTCCGCCGCCGCCGCCGCGCCCCTTGTCTTCCTCAACCTTGGCCGCTGCATCACCCTGAGCTGGTCCAGAGAAACGGCGGCGACCTCCGCATCTCATCAGCGCCAGTAAGTCCTTGCACCTCCCTACAGTAGATCCGCATTAGGGTTCTGTCGTTCTTCCCCTGTTCTTCGCTGTTCATCTCAAGTTCTTCACAGTTCCGCCACCGAGGTTCCCTTTGATCTAAAAACGATATAGACTCCCTGCGGTAGTAGTTTCTCACTCATTTTTATGCTAGTAGATCCCCCTTGTCCGCAACAAGACCTCGTTCTGAGCTTATGAACTTCTCTGTATCAGCTTTCTAGGTCTAGAAATTTTTCCTTTCTAGACGATCGTTTGATCCAAAACAATTACTGCGATCTGTGAAACTTGTTTGTGCCTCACTTAGTCAAAAATTGCATCTGGTAGCTATGGCGGCTCATATCTCCGGCTTAAAAGAGGCCATGCGCTGTGAAATTTTCCGGCTCATTTATGATAGAGTTTTTAAACAACTTGAATTACTCATGACGCCCACAGCGGCTTAGATAACCCGACACAGTTAGCCATATATCATTAGGCCCCTTCATAAGCCGCCATCTTGAATATTGAACTGTAATCATCCTCCGGCTTATATTTGAACCGGACATTTCCTTTTGTCATAGGCTTTCGTCTTTCACAATGCCGCCCAAGGCTCCCAAGGCACCCATTATGTGCAACTGGATGAGATCCAATGTTACTGATGATACTTTAGATGATTTCGTGAAGACGGGTTACCTGCCTAAAAAGGAGGTCATGTCCTATCGTGCCCCTGACCCGTCCGAAGAAAGACCCCAACCAAGAGACGGAGAGGTTGTGATATTTGCTGATCACATGAGCCGGGGCTTTGCTCCTCCCGGCTCAAAATTCTTCAGAGATGTTCTGAACTTTTTCGATCTGCGACCTCAAGCCATTGGACCCAATTCCGTGTCGAACATTTGTAACTTTCAAGTGTTTTGTGAGGTATACCTTGGAGAGGAACCCAGCCTGCTACTCTTTAGGGAGTTATTTTACCTGAACCGCCAGAATGAATGCGCCAACGGGCCTAGCTTGGAACTTGGTGGAATCTCCATTCAACGACGGAGAGATTGCCTCTTTCCTTATGCTGAGCTGCCAAGCCACCCAAAGGACTGGAACCAGACATGGTTCTACTGCCAGGATACTTCTCCGGCTGACGAGAACCCTCTGCCCGGCTTTCGTGCCCTGCGTCTGGAGCCAAATCACCCCCTGCCAGACAAACTATCTCAAGCTGAGCGTCAACCACTGATCCCCACCATCAACAAGATTAAAGCTCTTCTGGGAAATGGCCTCAACGGCGTTGATCTGGTCCGGGTCTGGATTTCTTGGCGGGTGATTCCCTTGAGCCACCGCCCCGGCTTAATGTGTGATTACACGGGCCGGAAGGATGATCCTCTGCGGCACAGCCCAACGACCTACCTGAGGACGTCGTCGACGACATGACCAAGTCCCTCTTGAACGAGAGCTTAGCAGACTGCGGGAGGACCGGCTTAAGCCCCTTCTGCCAAGCTAACCCGGCTCCGGCGGTAAGCTACCGATCTGAGCACTTTACTTTCCATTTTAACAATTTTCGTTTTAACTTCAAGGAAACCTTTGTTGCATTTTTTCAGGCCAATGACAAGTTCTGGAAGGTCAGGTATGACCATGAGGCTGCGAAAAAAGCCAGGAAGGCTAAAAAAAGCCGCTAGGAGAGCCGCTCCCCGCAAGAAGGGGAGTAAGCCTAGCGCCTCAGAGCTGCTTCAGTTGGATGATAGCTCCGAGTCAGAGGTAGCCCTTGATTCTTCAGGCTCTTCTTAAGTCCGAAGAGTAACCCGGAAAGTAAGATTTTCACATCCTTTAGCTTATCAAGATCCTCAATTTCTTTTGAAGCGACAGATTCATGAGAGCCGGAGACACACCCGGACCAACAAGGATGCAGACCTCTCCTCCGGCTTACCTGAAGCATCAAGGAAGCGCCGGACTGAGGTTATCTCCAACTTATACCCTTTTCATCCTTTAGCGGGCGTCACTCGTCAACCACTCAATTCGTTTGATTCAAACTATCAGGAAACTTCCCCTTCCTCTAGCGACTCCATGCAATCTAAACTGCCGGCTTTTAAGACCGCACCCGGGTAATGATAATCATCTCATTTTCTGCTTATCTTATTTATGTTTTTTGTACTAACCTTTTGACCTTCAGTGCCCAAGCCAAGCTCAGCAAGAGGGCAAAGAAAAATAAACCGGTCGAAGAGCCGGACTTAGCTGAACCCAATGCCTCTGCCTCTGAGCCGCCATCTGCACCAGCTCCGGAAACCGCCGTTTCAACTGAAGAACAAACCATGGCGGGTTCTGACAACCCGGAGATTCCCAGCTCAGCTCAACCGGCCGATGACCCGGATGTGGTGATTACCCGGACCGAATATGTTGAGCCGGGAAGACCCACTGTGCTGGCCAGATGCTCTGCCAAAGAAGAACTGCTGGAACGCCGCAGGGCCAGACTGGAGATCACTGACTATGCTAACTTGAGCATTGGAGACATTGTTTCTGGTTACATTGGTCAAGTGCACAACAGCCGGGACTTGGAGATTGACATGGTGAAGCAGATACAACAAAAATCTGAGGTACAACTCTCTTGCTTGCTCCATAGTCATCCTTACCATGCTAGCCCCCAAGTCTATTACTTATGATAGAATATGTTGTAGACATAGCTTCCGGCTTACCTTCATAAACCGACAATTATAAATAGAATCTTTCAGCATACATTAGCCCCCAAGTGCCAAGTGTCTTTGCTTGCAAAGTGCTTGGGACTTTAATGTTGCATGATAATTACTCAAACTGTAACCCGGAATCTGTACAGGCTGTGTGCAAGAAATTTGAATCTGAAATCTCTGAGCTGAAGAACCGCCTGAAGACTCAGGAAACTGAGACCCGGAAGGCCAATGCCAAATTTGAGTTCAGTGTTGCTGCACAAGAAAAACTGAAGAAGAAATTTGAAACAGAAAGAAAGACTTGGGCCGAGGAGAAAACTGCCTTGCTCAGCCGGGCCGAACAAGCGGAGGCTGCTCTGACTGAGAGAACTGCCGAACTCTCCGGCTTAAAACGCCATGTGTCACAGATGGTCTCCGCAATCTTCGGTAAGTCATTCTGCAAGTTTTGAACAAGTTTACATTCTTTATGTCTTATAAGCCCCACCATTGCAATCAGCTCACCTGACTTTGTTACATAGGTCCCAGAAGCTCCAACCTTAATCAAAATGTTCTGACCAAGCTGAAGGCTGTTTACACTTTGGTGGAGCAACTCTACACCGGGTCACAGCGTGCTTTAGCCGTTGTGGCTCTGTCCAATGAGGTTCCGACTCACCTGGCGGACGTACTTAGGCGGCTTGCCGTTCTTCCTCAACGCTTCCAAGAGCTAAGACGGGCCTCTGCAAGAGCCGGAGCTATAGCTGCTCTGAGCCGGGCCAAGGCTTCTCCCGGAGCTAGACCCGGCCGACATCGCTCTTGGATACCCCAGCCTGAAGGAAGACGGGACCCCCTTCGACCAGAAAGACTTCGCCGCCTGTGTGAAAAGCGTGCGCCCGGTGGCTACCATGATTGGGAATGACACAGATCTTACCAAGTATCAGCCGGGCTATGACGCGGAGAATCAGAGGATCCCAACTCCACGCTATGAAGCAGTCAGCCTGATCCCGCCGACTCGTAAGCACACCTTCGCCCCAAAAGTTGAACCGGCCGGGTTAATTGATGATGAGGCTCAATTTGAAGCTTTGAGCGGCATTGACTGGAAATCATCAACCTTCCAGGTCATGGGAACAGCCGGAGGCGCGGAGAGGGATGAGCCGGAAGCTTCGACCCAACAACCACCTTGATTTCTTAGGCGGCTCATGGTTACACCTTAAAAACAATGCCTCACCTTTTGGACTCGGGGAGTCTTGTAATAGAGTAGGGCAAACACTTAATTTCGTCGTGCCATCGTGCACGTTTGAATGCTTAACTCCATTAAAGCTGCTTCTTTATATTCCTCCGGGTTATGTTCGACCATCTACTTTCCTTAAGTTAAAGAGCTATCTTTAATCGTCCTGCATAGAAAACAAAACACAAGTCTCTAGGCGGCTTACCGCACTGAGAGTCATATACTTTATATATAACCCGGAATATAAACCAAAGTCACCAAAGACTGGCCCTCAATTATATCCTCGATGTAACCATAATAGCATACTTACAAGCCTTCAAGTATACTTCCAGTTTATGTAACCCAAATAACCCGGAATATGATCTCAACTCCGGCTCACCAGCATCGATAATGCTTATCGTATGCTATCAACATTGTTAATCAAAGTTAAGCCGGCGGAGCAAGAACTGCCCTTGCACACTGTTGATATGATCAAAACAACTTGTTGCAAACCAAAAGATCAAAACTTAAGGGCTTCTGATTCGAATACGACCAGAGAACCGTCCCAAAGGGGTTAAGCTAAGATTCGAATGCGATCATATAGCCCCCAGTGGCGTTGGCGTTGCCGATCAAGAGGGTACCGATAGCTATGTTCTCTTTGGTTCGAATACGACCTATGTGTGAACAGGAAGCCCCCAAATGACCTTGAGAGTTGTTTAGCGACGCTGATTCGAATACGATCCACGTCGGTTCCCAAAGGGGGTTGAGCTATGATTCAAATATGATCAAGAAAAACTCCCCAATGAGCTCGGCGATTTGCCAATCAAGTGGGTATCGACAGCTATGTTCTCTTTGGTTCGAATACGACCTATGTTTGAACAGGAAGCCCCCAGGTGATCATATTGGTAACGGCCAGATTCGGATACGATCGTAAGCCGGACCCACCTCCAAGTGACCATGTAATGTTGTAATGGAAATAACACATTTACCTTTGGAGGAGAAAAGGACAGAGGTCCTGCTTTATTATTTATCATAATATATACATGGCTATAGAAATATGTACATTATGAGAGCCGGTGGCTCAAGTGTAGTAAGGCCGAAGCTGAGCTATGTTCCATGGCCGACGGGTCTCCTCCTCCGACTTACATGAATCTTTGTGCTCCCGAACATCGATAAGGTAGTATGACCCGTTGTGCAAGTTCTTGCTAACCACAAAGGGCCCTTCCCAAGGCGGGGATAACTTGTGTGCATCTGTTTGATCTTGGATGAGCCGGAGCACCAGATCACCTTCTTGGAAGACCCGGGACTTAACCCGGCGGCTGTGATAGCGGCGCAGGTCTTGTTGGTAAATCGCCGAGCGAGCTGCTGCTACATCACACTATTCGTCCAACAAGTCAAGAGCATCTTGGCGTGCCCGCTCATTATCCGCCTCAACATAAGCCGCCACTCGAGGCGAATCATGACGGATGTCGCTAGGGAGGACTGCTTCCGCTCCATAAACCATGAAGAAAGGCGTGTAACCCGTAGATCTGTTAGGAGTAGTATTGATGCTCCATAACACGGAGGGTAACTCCTCCACCCAACAACCCGGCGTCCGTTGCAAAGGGACCAAAAGCCGGGGCTTGATGCCCTTCAAGATCTCCTGATTAGCTCTCTCAGCCTGACCATTGGATTGAGGGTGAGCCACTGATGAAACATCAAGGCGAATATGCTCTCGTTGACAAAACTCCTCCATGGCGCCTTTAGATAGATTGGTACCATTGTCAGTTATAATGCTGTGTGGAAAACCAAAGCGAAATATCACCCTTTTCATGAACTGAACCGCTGTGGCTGCGTCACACTTACTAACTGGCTCTGCTTCAACCCACTTTGTGAACTTGTCGACCGCCACCAAGAGGTGAGTCTTCTTATCCTTGGATCTTTTAAAAGGCCCAACCATATCAAGCCGCCAAACCGCAAACGGCCAAGTAATTGGAATCATCCTCAGCTCCTGAGCCGGCACATGAGCCCGTCGCGAGAACCTCTGACAACCGTCACATTTACTGACCAAGTCCTCCGCATCAGCATGAGCCGTCAGCCAATAAAAACCATGACGAAAAGCCTTGGCCACAAGGGATTTTGAGCCGGCATGATGGCCACAATCCCCCTCGTGAATCTCACGTAAAATTTCATGACCTTCCTCAAGGGAAACACAACGCTGGAAAGTTCCAGTGACACTGCGACGATGCAGCTCGCCATTGATAATTATCATTGACTTAGACCGCCGGGTTATTTGTCTGGCCAAAGTTTCATCCTCAGGCAATTCTCCCCGGGTCATGTAAGCCAAGTATGGTACTGTCCAGTCTGGGGTAATGTGGAGAGCCGCCACTAACTGTGCCTCCGGGTCAGGGATAGCCAAGTCTTCCTCTGTAGGCAACTTAACAGAAGGGTTATGCAAAATGTCCAAGAAAGTATTAGGCGGCACCGGCTTTCGCTGAGAGCCCAGCCGGCTTAATGCATCAGCCGCCTCGTTCTTCCTGCGATCAATGTGCTCTACTTGGTAACCCTGAAAATGTCCAGCAATGGCATCAACTTCACGGCGATAAGCCGCCATGAGAGGGTCCTTGGAATCCCACTTGCCTGACACTTGTTGAGCCACTAAATCTGAGTCGCCAAAGCACCTTACCCGGCTCAAGCTCATCTCCTTAGCCATCCGAAGACCATGGAGCAAGGCCTCGTACTCAGCCGCGTTGTTAGTACAGGGAAACATCAACCGTAGCACATAGCAAAACTTGTCACCTCGAGGGGAAGTTAATACAACTCCAGCCCCCGAGCCCTCCAATTTCCTAGACCCGTCGAAGTGAATAGTCCAGTATGTATTATCCGGTTTCTCCTCAGGCACCTGCAGCTCTGTCCAATCGTTGATGAAATCCACCAATGCTTGAGATTTGATAGCAGTGCGTGGCACGTATTTCAGACCATGAGGCCCAAGCTCTATAGCCCACTTAGCCACTCTTCCTGTGGCCTCTCTGTTTTGGATGATATCTCCTAGAGGAGCAGAACTAACCACAGTGATAGGGTGACCCTGGAAATAATGCTTAAGCTTCCGGCTTGCCATGAACACCCCGTAAACAAGCTTCTGCCAATGTGGATACCGTTGTTTGGACTCAATGAGCACTTCACTGACGTAGTAAACCGGCCGCTGAACCGGATACTCCTTACCCTCTTCCTTGCGCTCCACCACCACAGCCACACTGACGACTCGTGTGTTAGCGGCTACATACAGTAATAAGGGCTCCTTGTCAACCGGAGTAGCAAGAACTGGGGGCTCAGCCAGCTGTCTCTTCAAATCCTCAAAGGCAGCATTAGCAGCATCATTCCAGACAAAGTCATCTGTTTTCTTCATCAACTGGTACAGTGGCATGGCCTTTTCCCCCAAACGGCTTATAAACCGGCTCAAAGCAGCGATGCGGCCCGCCAGACGCTGGACGTCGTTTATGCACGCCGGCTTAGCCAGAGAGGTGATTGCCTTGATCTTTTCCGGGTTAGCCTCAATGCCCCTGTGAGAAACTAGAAAACCCAAGAGTTTGCTTGCGGGAACACCAAAAACACACTTGGCCGGGTTAAGCATCATCTTGTAAACCCAGAGATTATCAAAGGTTTCTCTAAGATCATCCACCAGGGTCTCCTTCTCCCTGGACTTAACCATGATATCATCCACATAGGCATGAACATTTCGCCCAATCTGGTTATGAAGACAATTCTGCACACAACGCTGATAAGTCGCCTGTGCACTCTTGAGTCCAAAGGGCATAGACACATAACAGAAGGCTCCAAAGGGAGTGATGAACGCCGTCTTCTCCTGGTCCTTAACTGCCATTTTAATCTGATGGTATCCAGAATAAGCATCCAAAAAACTTAAGCGCTCACAACCCGCCGTAGCATCAATGATTTGATCAATACGGGGGAGAGCAAAAGGATCAGCCGGACAAGCCTTGTTTAAGTCCGTGTAGTCCACACATATCCGCCAGGTGCCGTTCTTCTTGAGCACGAGCACCGGGTTAGCTAACCATTCTGGATGAAAAACTTCAACAATAAACCCCGCCGCCAAGAGCCGGGCCACCTCCTCACCAATGGCTTTCCGCCTCTCCTCATTAAACCGCCGAAGGAATTGCCTGACCGGCTTAAATTTCGGATCAATATTGAGAGTGTGCTCAGCGAGTTCTCTAGGTACACCTGGCATGTCAGAAGGTTTCCATGCAAAAATGTCCCTGTTCTCACGGATGAACTCGATGAGCGCGCCTTCCTATTTCGGATCCAGATTGGCACTGATGCTAAACTGCTGAGATGAGTCACCTGGAACGAAGTCAACAAGTTTAGTCTCATCAGCTGACTTAAATTTCATTGTCGGCTCATGCTCCGTGGTCGGCTTTTTCAAAGACGTCATATCTGCCGGGTCAACATTGTCCTTATAAAACTTCAACTCCTCTGTTGCACAAACAGATTCTGCATAAGCCGCGTCACCTTCCTCACACTCCAAGGCTATCTTTCTGCTGCCATGAACCGTAATGGTCCCATTGTGACCCGGCATCTTGAGCTGGAAATATACGTAACACGGCCGTGCCATGAACTTGGCGTAAGCCGGCCGCCCAAATAAAGCATGATACGGACTTCTTATCTTAACCACCTCAAAGGTTAATTTTTCCGCCCTATAGTTGTACTCATCTCCAAAAGCCACTTCCAGCTCGATCTTACCAACTGGATACGCCGACTTACCAGGCACCACACCATGGAAAACAGTATTGGACTGGCTGAGGTTCTTATCAATCAAATACGACGGAAGGTCTCGTAATAGAGGATGTTGATGCTGCTGCCTCCGTCCATGAGCACTTTAGTGAATTTATATCCCCCCACCTAAGGAGCCACCACCAGAGCCAGGTGACCCGGATTATCAACCCGGGGAGGGTGATCTTCCCTACTCCACACAATAGGCTGCTCAGACCATCTTAAATAGCGTGGAACCGCCGGCTCAACAGCATTCATGGCCCTTTTGTGAAGCTTCTGATCTCGCTTGCACAAACTGGTGGTAAACACATGATAATGTCCGCCATTGAGCTGCTTTGGATTGGTCTGGTATCCCCCTGCTGCTGCTGCTGATGACCCTGCCCGGACTGCTGATTAAAGCCCCCTTGAACATTCCGAGAATTGGAATTTGAACCGTCGCCCGGGCCATGAAAGCCGCCAGCGCCTGAGCCGTCGCCCGGGCCACCGTTGCCATTGAAAGCATTGGAATTTTTAAAGGCCTTCATGATTGCGCAGTCCTTCCACAGATGAGTGGCCGGCTTTTCCCTAGAGCCATGCCTTGGACAAGGCTCATTCAACAACTGCTCAAGCGTCGGGCCTGACCCGCCGGCGCGGGGAGGTGGTCTCCCCTTGCGCCGGTGGTTGTTACCCTGTGAACTGGCATTGGCCACAAACTCCATACTGCCATCAGCCTTACGCTTGTTACCTCCCTGGTTCGCCGGGTTATGCTGGGGGCCCTTGCCATTGCCATTCCGTTTTCCCTTCCCTGTCCTTTCATCATCCGATGCGGGATCCTTGGTACTATCAGAGTCGGCGTACTTAACCAGAGCCACCATCAGCGTACCCATATCGTTGCAATCGCGCTTGAGCCGCCCGAGCTTCATCTTCAGGGGCGCAAAGCGACAATTCTGCTCTAACATTAAGACTGCAGAGCTGACATCCATCTTATCAGATGAATGTATTATCTCTTTGACCCGGCGAACCCAATGGGTTGTAGATTCACCCTCCTGCTGCTTACAGTTAGTCAAATCCACAATTGACATAGATTGCCTACAGGTGTCTTTGAAGTTTTGGATGAACCGGGCTTTTAGTTCAGCCCAACACCCGATAGAGTTTGGTGGCAGTCCCTTCAACCAAGTGCGGGCAGTCCCATCTAACATCATGGTGAAGTACTTGGCCATTGCCGCTTCACCGACCTCCAGCAACTCCATGGCCATCTCGTAACTCTCGATCCAGGCTCCAGGTTGTAAATCAGCCGTGTAATTAGGCACCTTCCTAGGCCCTTTGAAATCCTTGGGCAGACGTTCATTGCGGAGAGCCGGCACCAGACAAGGGACACCTCCAGTCCTCATAGGTATACCCGCATCAATAGAAGCCGTCGGATAAGCCGGGGGTGGCTGATAAGCCGTCAACTGAGGCGCCTGCTCCGCCTCTTGCCGTGCTCTGTCTTGGTCTATCGCGTGAAAGGCTCCGTTATGAGCCGGGCCATGGCCAGGAGGCAAGTCATGGCGTCGGACGTTGCTTGAGCCGGTCGCTGAGACCATGTGTCTGCTATAACTCGGGCTCCGGCCTGGACAAGGGGTTGAATGAATCCTGTCCCGGCTATAAGAATATGCCTCCTGCTGTGCCAGAGCCGTCTGAAGGAGTTCTCTGACCCGGCGGGTTTCAACCGCTGTTGGAGAGTCACCATCGATTGGGAGAGCCGCCAGTCGCGCTGCCGCGGCGACCATGTTTTCCAACGGGTTGGCATAATGACCCGGTGGTATTGGCACATACTGAGGCGGGGCAGCGTTCACCCGGGGAGGCCCCATCACTTGGGGCTGAATTGATGTCCCAGCCCCGGGCGTCGCGACCTCCGGCGGGTTACTGGGCCCTGCACCAGGCGTGTTGAAGAGGTTTCGAGGATCGTAAACTGGAGGGAGTCGAGATTGGGCCTTTTGATGCCTCCTTCTCATGACCTCATTGGACGCGTTCTGATCCATCGTGAGCCGGAAAGACTGTGCCTGAATCAACTGAGTCTGGGCGTCGAGAGTCGCCCTCTCCGCAGCCATCCTGATCCCTTCCGCCGCCAGATCCTCCTTGGCTTTTGCTAGATCCAACTTTAACTGTGCCACCTCCGCGTCATGCTGAGCTTGATCCGCTGGGACGACCGTAGTGGTTAACATGGCCGTCATCTTGTCTGTGAGATCCATCAGCACCTGAGCTGGCGAGGGCACAGGGCTTCCTGCCCCGGCGGTGGGGTTTTGAACAGGTTGTGCGCCAGCCATGAAGATTCCAACCCGACTCGGCGGCTCAAAGGGGTCCGGAATACTGTCGCCATCAGAACAACCCCTGAGCCTGCCATCTTGAAGTTGATATAACGAATCGGTCTCCTCTGTGGATGACTCGCCGTCAGAACGAGCGGCCGTCTCATCACCAGATCCAGATCCTTCAGAGAGCTCTCCATGGACGCATCCCACGAAAGCACGCTTCAAGGCAGGCAAAGTCCGGGCGGGTCGTGCACGTTGAGCCGTCTCGATGAGATCGGCCAGAGGTCCGGCTCAGGGCCCGGCTCACCAATCTTGCCAATAAAGACATGGATTCCGCCGAAGGGGACCCGGTACCCGTACTCAATTGAGCCGGCGTCGGGGCCCCAATTTGCATCGTCGATGTAGAGCTTGCCGCGACAACTCTTGGTCATCCGGCCCACAGCGTATCCCTTGAGCCCTTCGAAGCTGCCCTTCAAGAACTCAAATCCACCGTGCGCTAGCCCCACGGTGGGCGCCAACTGTCGTGGAATTGTCACGGCAGATGTCCTCGTGCAAGGACTTAGTCGTGGAGCCATCGCCGCTAGGAAGCTTAAAGGGGTTAAACGGGACAAGGAATACGAGGGTTATACTGGTTCGGCCCCTTACGGTGAAGGTAAAAGCCTACGTCCAGTTGAGGTGGTATTACTTAGGGTTTCGATGACCAGGGAGCTTAATCGCTATGCCCGGCTCTCGATCTGTTGTCTCTCTCCTTGAACCGCCGCCGGGTCGTCCCTTTATATAGAGAGGTTGACGCCCCGCGGCTCTTAGAGTCCCGGCCGGCTTATTCCGGCTCGGACTCTTAACTACTCTTGCCTTATATTACAAGTCTTGCCATAACGGCAGGTTATCACTACGGGCCTTAAGCCGCCTCCGGGTCTTAAGCCCATTATTGATCCGCCATCCTCAAGCTTGGTATTGGGCTTCACGTGATGATCATTATGACGTAACCCGGCCCCTCCTGGGCGGGTGACTCTAATGGTTATATCCTCAACACTATGGGTGTTGAATGAATACCTTCCTCGCCTCTTGACCATGCAGGTGGTTTGAGAGGTAATCATCGGTGAACTGCTTTGAAAAGTACTGAAAACAAAGCTATGCATAAATCGCTATTGTAAATTTTGAAATGGTGCAAGGGGTAAAAACAAGGTAAAATAGTTGGTACCATCCTATAGTTGAGTGATGTCTTCTTCATTGTGCAAACAAAGATCTTGCTGTTATTGGTCGCAAGTTTCTTCATCCTAACAATCTTTCTGAGTTTCTTGACTTGACTGATATTCATGAACATCTCATTTCCCCATATGCAAAATGGGTCGAACAGTGGGTCTAAGCCTCTGACAGCAGGACCTACATGTGCAAGACCAAATTGTAAGAAACCTAAATATTAGAATGCCTGCAACTGCATAATAATGTGCTATTAGCCAAAGGACCCTGCTTGAACAAACCTCGATGGTAAACCGCAGTGTCTCCCATTGTTTCCCTGCAACACACATAAGGAAGATCTTGATCAGGTTAACTGAGAGTTGCCATACTATTAGTAGAATATGTATTGAGTACAGCCAAATTCGATTGGTGTCACATGCATAACAATACAACATTGTACCCACAACAAATGAAAATCAAATTGCAGAACTGAACCAAACAGTTAAATGAACAACAGACCAAATGAACCAAAATAGTTAACTGAGTACGACATTGCAGAATAGAAACATGTACTAGAAGATAAGACAGTTAACAAAACAAATAATGCTTGAGAATAGTACTACGTAGCAATTGCTGGACCAAAGTGTTAACTGAACATTACATTTCAGAGGACCAAACTATTAACTGAACATCAGATTGCATATTAACATTACAGAGGACAAATCACTAAAAGGCACTGGCGGTGGCCTCGAGAAAACATCATGAACTGTATTTTAAAGTAGACAACCGCGCGGCGGTGTCGACGGTGGCCTCGAAGACGAGGTTCTCCTCCAAGTTCTGGCGGTCGACACGCATGTCAGCCATAGCAACCTTGTTCGCGTGTGCGGCCGCATGCTACTCAGCTCCACATTATACTGTGTGTAAAATGGCTGTGGGCGGCACTTAATTGGAGGAGGGGGGCAGTGATTTCGGTGGAAGGTGTCGCTCCGTCAGTCGGGGCATGTGGGACGGGAAAGGAGGAGGATGGTGTGGGTGGGGTGTGGATTACCTGACCATATCGACGAGGCCGCGCAGCAAGAAGAAGGGTTGGCGGCGAGGAGGCCGCGCAGCAAGAAGAAGGGTCGCCAGCGAGGAGGTGGCGCTGCAAGAAGAAGGGTCACCGGCGAGGAGGCGGCGCTGCAAGAAGAAGGGTAGCCGGCGAGGAGGCGGCTTTGCAAAAAGAAGGGTCCCCGGCGAGGACGCTGAGCTGCCAGTAAGCAGCAGTGAAGGTTTGAACTTGGAGAGCAAGGAGGAACAGTGGAAATGTGGCTTTTGGTAGGAGGGAGGGGCGGGGAGATAGATATTTCCGCGGTGCCAAAAAAATTCGCTCGGTGTCGCGAGAAACTGGAGCGCAAGTGTGGTTCAAGCGGGGGTGGTGGACTGTAGACGACGAAGCTTCCTGCGTAAGCCAGACAAGACGGTGCGCCAAGATATTTTATATCGCATCCCACACGATTCTTTCTAGTAAACTGTTTGTGGTATACCTGATTTTTTTCATTATGTTTTGAAAGACAAAATGGTGTTACGGAGGGAAAGGATGGTGTTTGAATTGCTAGAACATTTACGTACAATGAACATGCAACTAGTACATGAGTGTCGTGTTTAAATTTGGAATTATTGCGGGTTCGTTTGGCATTTTTATGCATTAATTGAGTTCCTGGGCATTTAATGTGCATAATTCAAATTTGAACTACAAGCACATGCTCCAATGCACCAAAGTTTGCTGAAAAGTCACATGTGTGTCTTTGGGTGAATTTATAGGTCCCATGCAAGAAATGGGAATAAAAATCACATGTGTGTCTTTGGGTGTCGTGGCTCAGTCGGAATGATTGAGAAACTTGGTTTTTTAATTCCTGTAAATCCAAAACACGGCTGAAAATCATGAAACTTGGCATGGTGTGTCATGACATGGCACCAACATGCTGCAGTAAACTTTTTGGCCGAATTGGGACAAGTTTTGGTGTAAGCTTCTTGCAAACCGGAGCTTCCCTCAAGAAGGCTCGTGGTTCCGAGAGGGAACGTGTCACCTCCGTGTGCGAAACGACATACGTACACTGCCTTCTCCCGCCTTAATTTTTTACACAGGCATATTAGACCAAATAGAAGTATCGTGCTAAATTTTGGAATTATTCCGTCTTTGTTTGGCCTTTTTTATACATTAATTGAGTTTCTAGGCATTTAATGTGCATAATTCAAATTTGAACTACAAGCACGTGCTCCAGTGCACCATAGTTGTTTGAAAAATCACATGTGTGTCCTTGGGTGAATTTCTAGGTCCCATGCAAGAGATGGGAGTGAAATTCAAATATCTGGGCGTCGTGGCTCGGCCGGAAAGATTGAGAAACTTGGTTTTTTAATTCCTGTAATTCCAAAACACGCCTGAAAATCATGAAACTTGGCATGGTCTCATGACATGGCATGAACATACTGCGGTAATTTTTCTGGCCGAATTGGGACAAGCTTTGGTGTAAGCTTCTTGCAAACCGGAGCTTCCCTCAAGAAGGCTCGTGGTTCCGAGAGGGAACGTGTCACCTCCGTGTGCAAAACGACATATGCACACTGCCTTTTCCCGCCTTAATTTTTTTGCACATCCAGATTAGACCAAATAGAAGTATCGTGCTAAAATTTGGAATTATTCCAGGCTCGTTTCGCCTTTTTATACATTAATTGAGTTTTTGGGCATTTAATGTGCATAATTCAAATTTGAACTACAAGCACAGGCTCTAGTGCACCAAAGTTGTTTGAAAAATCACATGTGTGTCCTTGGGTGAATTTCTAGGTCCCATGCAAGAGATTGGAGTGAAATTCAAACATCTGGGCATCGTGGCTCGGCCGGAAAGATTGAGAAACTTGGTTTTTTAATTCCTGTAATTCCAAAACACGCCTGAAAATCATGAAACTTGGCATGGTGTCATGACATGGCACGAACATACTGCGGTAATTTTTTTGTCCGAATTGGGACAAGCTTTGGTGTAAGCTTCTTTCAAACCGGAGCTTCCCTCAAGAAGGCTCGTGGTTCCGAGAGGGAACGTGTCACCTCCGTGTGTGAAACGACATACATACAATGCCTTCTCCCGCCTTAATTTTTTTACATAGCCAGATTAGACCAAATATAAGTACCGTTCTAAATTTTGGAATTATTCCGGGTTCATTTCGCCTTTTTTATACATTAATTGAGTTTCTGGGCATTTAATGTGCATAATTCAAATTTGAACTACAAGCACGTGCTCCAGTGCACCAAAGTTGTTTGAAAAATCACATGTGTGTCCTTGGGTGAATTTCTAGGTCCCATGCAAGAGATGTGAGTGAAATTCAAACATCTGGGCGTCGTGGCTCGGCCGGAAAGATTGAGAAACTTGGTTTTTTAATTCCTGTAATTCCAAAACATGCCTGAAAATCATGAAACTTGGCATGGTGTCATGACATGGCACCAACATGCTGCGGTAATTTTTTTGGCCGAATTGGGACAAGCTTTGGTGTAAGCTTGTTGCAAACCGGAGCTTCCCTCAAGAAGGCTCGTGGTTCCGAGAGGGAACGTGTCACCTCCGTGTGCGAAACGACATACGTACACTGCCTTCTCCCGTCTTATTTTTTTTACACAGCCAGATTAGACCAAATAGAAGTACCGTGCTAAATTTTGGAATTATTCCGGACTCGTTTTGCCTTTTTTATACATTAATTGAGTTTCTGTGCATTTAATGTGCATAATTCAAATTTGAACTGCAAGCACATGCTCCAGTGCACCAAAGTTGTTTGAAAAATCACATGTGTGTCCTTGGGTGAATTTCTAGGTCCCATGCAAGAGATGGGAGTGAAATTAAAACATCTGGGCGTCGTGGCTCGGCCGGAAAGATTGAGAAACTTGGTTTTTTAATTCCTGCAATTCCAAAACACGCCTGAAAATCATGAAACTTGGCATGGTGTCATGACATGGCACCAACATGCTGCGATAATGTTTTTGGCCGAATTGGGACAAGCTTTGGTGTAAGCTTCTTGCAAACCGGAGCTTCCCTCAAGAAGGCTCATGGTTCCGAGAGGGAACGTGTCACCTCCGTGTGCGAAACGACATACGTACACTGTCTTCTCCCGCCTTATTATTTTTACACAAGCAGATTAGACCAAATAGAAGTACCGTGCTAAAATTTGGAATTATTCCGGGTTCGTTTGGCCTTTTTTATACATTAATTGAGTTTCTGGGCATTTAATATGCATAATTCAAATTTAAACTACAAGCACATGCTCCAGTGCACCAAAGTTGTTTGAGAAATCACATGTGTGTCCTTGGGTGAATTTCTAGGTCCCATGCAAGAGATGGAAGTGAAATTCAAACATCTGGGCGTCGTGGCTCGGCCGGAAAGATTGAGAAACTTGGTTTTTTAATTCCTGTAATTCCAAAACACGCCTGAAAATCATGAAACTTGGCATGGTCTCATGACATGGCACCAACATGTTGTGGTAATTTTTCTGTCCGATTTGCGAAGGCTCACACATTAACAATCAACAAAGTCATTTTGGAACAAGTGTTGTCACGTTACAAATCGGAAACACAAGTATCATTGAAACCGTGGGCGTTCGACTTACCAATTACGTGCGGCCACGCGTCCCTTTTTTTATTGGCTAGGAGGTGTCGTGCGGGGTAGCTATTTGAGTACGGGAGGCATGCGATCAGAGCCCTGCGCGTGCTCATCGGGAGGAGAGCCCTTTGACCGCTACCCGCCGCGCACGTCCCTCCCAATGTCTTCATTAATGGCGCCCGAGCACCTGTTCTATGGCGTGGCTATATGTCTCACTGGACTGAGATTTAAGAGAGAAAAATGAAAATCTAAAGAGAAAGTTTTGCACGGATCTTGATGTAAGATCCGACGGACCTATATATTATCGACTGCGACTTATAGCAAGCATGATGAATATAAGGACGATGACAGTGGATAATAATTGTCTTACATATTTAGAAACATAATTAAAAAAAGCCACATGCGACAACGCCCAAAATACACAAGGGCAAAAGAAAAAGGAAGACAACAATCTGGCTCGCTGATCTCTACTTTCTTGATGTGTTGCTGCAGGCCGCAGGAACTAGTCTCTGCGGCGAGCGGCGACGAGCTCTTTCTTGTCCTCAAGATGCTGCTTGAGAGCATCCACGGATTCCTCCACCAGCCTTCTGCGCTCGATGCGCAGCTTGTTATTCTCATCCATAAGTTTCTCGACGATGACGCTGGTCCTCTTCAACAAGGCATTGGTCTGCTCCTGCTGCTCCGCACTTCCGACGATCTTCGCCCTCAGCAGGTCGTGCTCGGCCCAGAGCTTCGATTGCTCTCATTTAGTTGCCGGATGACGTCGGTAGACTGTTCAAACGAGGCTTGCAGGTCATCCTGCAACCTTGCCCACCTGGAGATCTGATCCATCTACCTATGGACGAGGGCATGCATGCGCCTGTAAGAGTCCCCGCCTGCCCGCGAGGCATTTTCCCAGGCCGCCGCCGCAAGGAAGGACATCTCTGCTGCCTTCGCAGCGCGGCGGGGCATCTCTTCTGCTTCCGCGGCGCGGCCGGACCAGTCTGCTGCATCGACGGCGCGGTGGGTCCTCCGTGCTGCTTCGGCGGCGCGACGGGACCTCTCTGAAAGTGCAACTATCCCTGGGTGGTTTTGGTAATTCCTAACAACATATAGCTCATTGAGCTAATGCTATTTCAAGATGAATATTACAGGAAAGCTCAATGATTGGCATGGCATGGATTAGGAATGTGGACCCCTCAAAATGCTAAGGACAAAAGATTGGCTCAAGCTCTAAAGCTCAACACTCTACATTTTACTTTTAGTGGTCCAAGATCACATTGAGTCCATAGGAAAAGCCAATACTACTAAAAGGGGATGAGGTGTTGCTTAATGGCTTGCTTGCTCAAAATGCTTAGTGATATGCTCCAAAACCTTCAATCACTTTCTCATATCCACATATGTCCCAAACCAAAAGTCAAACTCGGCCCCATCGAAACTTTCTATCTGGCGCCACCGAGTTCAGTTGACATAGCCACTGCCAGAAAACCCTAGTCACTTCGGTCTCACCGATAGGGATCTCGGTCTCACCGAGATGGGATTGCAAACTCTTTGTTTCCCTTCGTAACGTTTCGGTCCAACCGAGATGAGTGATCGGTCCCACTGAGTTCGCAATGCAAACTCTTTGTTTCCCCTTCGTAACGTTTCAGTCTTACCGAGATGAGCGAATTGGTCCCACCGAGTTTGCCTGACCAACTCTCTGGTTAGCTTATTACCAAAATTGGTCCCACCGAGTTTGTGTAATCGGTCTCACCGAGCTTACGTTATGCCCTAACCCTAATGAAATCAGTCCCACCGAAAAGCCTAACATTCACATTTTGAACTAAATCGGTCTGACCGAGTTTCATTATTCGGTCCCACCGAGTTTGGTGGTTTGTGTGTAACGGTTAGATTTTGTGTGGAGGCTATATATACCCCTCCACCCACTCTTCACTCATGGAGAGATCCATCAGAACATGCCTACACTTCTATCATACATTTTCTGAGAGAGAACCACCTACTCATGTGTTGAGGTCAAGATATTCCATTCCAACCTTATGAATCTTGATCTCTAGCCTTCTCCAAGTTGCTTTCCACTCAAATCATCTTTCCACCAAATCCAAATCTGTGAGAGATAGTTGAGTGTTGGGGAGACTATCATTTGAAGACAAGAGCAAGGAGTTCATCATCAACACACTATCTATTACCTTTTGGAGAGTGGTGTCTCCTAGATTGGTTAGGTGTCACTTGGGAGCCTCCATCAAGATTGTGGAGTTGAACCAAGGAGTTTGTACGGGCAAGGAGATCGCCTACTTCGTGAAGATCTACCCTAGTGAGGCAAGTCCTTCGTGGGCGATGGCCATGGTGGGATAGACAAGGTTGCTTCTTCATGGACCCTTCGTGGGTGGAGCTCTCCGTGGACTCGCGCAACCGTTACCCTTCGTGGGTTGAAGTCTCCATCAACGTGGATGTACGATAGCACCACCTATCGGAACCACACCAAAAATCTCCGTGTCTACATTGCGTTTGCTCCCTCCAAACTCCTCCCTTTACCTTCATGTGCAATGTTTTACATTCCGCTGCTATACTCTTAGACTTGCATGTGTAGGTTGGTTGCTTGACTAGTGCTAAGTTGCTAAAATCTGCCAAGACTTAAAATTGGGAAAAGGCTAGATTTTTATTTGGTCAAGTAGTCTAATCACCCCCCTAGACATACTTTCGATCCTATAAGTGGTATCAGAGCTTTGGTCTCCATTTGCCTTGATTTCCATAGCTTTTGGTGATCATAGCCTTGGTTTCACAACCTAGGAGAGTATGGCGTCTAGCGAGGGAAATTACCACCGTAGAGGTCCTTACTTTGATGGTACTAATATTGCTAGTTGGAAGCATAAGATGAAAATGCATATTCTTGGACATAAACCCGCCATTTGGGCTATTGTGTGTATTGGCTTGCAAGGTGAATTCTTTAATGGGAGAGAACCGAACCGTGAAGCTACCGCGGAAGAGTTGAAGATGCTGCAATACAATGCTCAAGCTTGTGATATTCTCTTCAACGGATTGTGCCCCGAAGAATTCAACAAAATCAGCCGTCTTGAGAATGCAAAGGAAATTTGGGATACTTTGATTGATATGCACGAAGGTACCGACTCCGTCAAGGAATCCAAATTGGATGTGCTTCAAAGTCAACTTGACAAGTTCAAAATGAAGGATGGTGAAGGTGTCGCCGAAATGTACTCTAGGCTTGCTCTCATCACAAATGAGATTGCCGGCTTAAGAAGTGAAGAGATGACCGATAGATTCATCATCAAGAAGATCCTAAGAGCCTTGGATGGAAAATATGATACCGTGTGCACATTGATCCAAATGATGCCCAATTACAAAGATCTCAAACCTACGGAAGTCATTGGAAGAATGGTTGCTCATGAGATGTCACTCAAGGATAAGGAAGAGCTTCACAACAAGTCAAGTGGTGCTTACAAAGCCTCATGTGATGCTCCCACATCATCAAGTGAGAAACAAACCTTCAATTAAGAATTGAGCCTAATGGTGAAGAACTTCAACAAGTTCTACAAGAGTAGAAGCAAGGAAAGAAGTTCCAAGTCAAAGTCCTACAATGACAAAAGATCTTCAAGTCGTGAATGAAATTGCTACAATTGTGGAAGACCCGGACACTACTCCAATGAGTGTACGGCTCCCTACAAAAGAAGAGAAGATTCTCCTAAAAGAAGAAGTAGAAGAGAAGAATCACCACCAAGAGAGAGAAGGAGTAGAGATGATCGTTACGAACATAGAACCTCTCGGAGAAGCAAGGATTCGGAAAGGAAGGACAAATCATCAAGGAGCTACACAAAGCGAAGACATCAAGCTCATGTTGGTGAATGGGTATCCGGCTCCGACTTCGACCATCACTCCGAAAAAAGTTATCACACCGACTCCGAATATACTCAAGATGAAGGTGTTGCCGGTCTAGCACTTGTGTCAACCAACTCCTACGACATATTTGACTCACCAAATGAAGGAATTGGAAGATGCTTCATGGCTAAAGGCCCAAAGGTATTACACCCCGAGTATGTTGCTTTCAATAGTGATGAATATGATTTGCTAGGAGATGATGATTTACTTGTTGACAACTCTAGTTATGAAAACTATGATGAACCTGCTATTAATCATGCTAATCAAGATAAAACGAATGACGATGATAAGAAGGAGATTGAGCGTCTAACTAAAGAACTAAACACTCTTAAGTTAGCTCATAAAACTACCTTGAAGATCATCGAGAACTTTTAAAGACTCATGAGAAGCTACGCTTTCAAAACTCAACCTTGAGCAAGAGCATGAGTCCTTAAAGGCAATCAATGATGATCTTCGCAAGAAAAGTTCTTCTTACATTGCCAAGCGTTTACTCCTGTCTACTTACATGCCACAAGTAAAATCTGGCAACAAGAGTAAGAAAGATTCTTCATCTAGTAGTAACAATAATCATGCTAAATCCAATGTTGTTGCTTCTAGCAGTTCTCTTGATTCCACTAATGATTCTCTTAGCCAAGTTACACTTGAGCAAGAAAATAGCTTATTGAAGGGAATTATAGAGAAGGGTGTCTACAAGAGACTTGCCGGAAGTAAGCAATTTGAGGAAATTGTACGCAAGCAAGGAAGACACCGGAAGAATCAAGGTATTGGTTTTGAACGAAAGTTCAATGCCAATGGAGTTGAGTGGGAAGAAGATCAATACCCTAAGATGAAGTTTGTTCCTCAACAAGAGAAGTATGATCCTACTTCTTTCCAAGGAACACAAGCTCAAGATGATCTTCCACCACAAGACCACAAGCAAAAAGGCAAGGACAAGCTTCAAGAGGAGATTGATGCATTGAAGAAGCTCCTAAGGCCTTGGTCAAGTGGGTTCCCAAGACTACATCAAGTTCTACTTCATCAAGTACGACTACAACTCCAAGGATTCCTATCAAGATGGTGTGGATCCCGAAGAAGAAGAACTAGAGAGTTCTTGAGGGTGACTCCGCCAACATACTTCACTCATATCTTTTGGCAAGGACATGTGCAAACAACTTCCATATCTTGCATTAGTTCAAGTAGTCACAAACCCTCTTGTTGGTAAGACAAGGGACAAGGTAACCTAATGCTTTCATGGACATCATCTATGTGTACATCACTCTATGTCTATGCACATCCTTGTTTGTTCCTTGTGGGACTAAACCGTGTAGGTATTCAAAGTGCAACTCACTCCAATGGATTGCTCCAAACGATCTACATCAACATTGAGCATCCACATCTTCGACACCTACATGAAGTCATCATCGACAAAACCCAAGGTTAGTTCATCCCTCTTAGGGGGGATATCACATCTAGGGGGAGCTTTACTCTAATCAATTGAGCTAAAGCAACTCTAATGGTGTGAACACAACAATGCTTTATGTAAAAGTGGTAACCCCACTTGTGATTAAACGATGAGTATGACCTATGATCAAATGTTCTCATTTGACTCCTAAGTCAATATACTCATATATAGATGACCTAGTCATTGCCAAATTGCTTGATAGATGCTAGAGTGTTTGTGCATGCTTTGTCACATATTTCATTTACCATTTTATTGTGTGAGCATGTTGATTGCATATTTTACTCATTCAAGGACATCCATTTGTTGTTTTGAATGTTTGGCTTTTTCTCTTTTGCCAAATGGATGGACAAGAATGCCTAAGAACTCCCTCTAGCTATCTATGCTCTTCTCGTCTCAAACTCTATTCATGCTACATCACAAAGTTTGATCAAGTCAGATTCGAACCACTCTGTGTGAGGAGCACTTGGAGTCCCCGATTCGTCATAGACTTAAACTTCCAAAACCTCTTTGTGTATTTCGGTATGACCGAGTCATCCACTTCGGTCACACCGAGTTCACTGAGTTGATCTAGGTTTTCAATCTCGGTGCAACCGATTTGAACTTTTCGGTCACACCGAGTTGCAGTAACCGCTTGCGATTCTGCATCTCGGTGCCACCGAGTTGTTCCACTCGGTCACACCAACAGGGTCGGGATATATAAACCCACGGGTGAGATTTTGGAAATTTCTTCAAACTCCTCAGCCTGCGCATGTGTCTTGCTCTGCCTCCTCGGGTCTTCGGATCGTCTCCTCGCCGCCAGCAACCTCCCGCCTCTGGTTTCCATCGCCGTCAACGGAAATCTGCTCCGCCGTTGCTGCCGTAGCGAACCTCCGCCGAACTAGGGTATGGGTTGGACTCTATGTGCTAATTCCTTAACTCTGATTCATAGCACATTGCTTTGCCATGATCTTTACCACGTATGCAAATGTTCTATCCATAGAAAACATCCTTTAGGTTAGATTTGATTTGAAAATTTAGGGTTAGGTCTCCGCCGAACTCATCTCGGACCGACCGAGTTGTAGAAATCGGTCTCACCGATTTGGCTTAGGCCATAGCACGTGCATTTTCGGTCTGACCGAAAACTGCACATCGGTGTGACCGAGTTTGATTCTCTGTGAAACCCTAGCAGTCTTGATGCCACCGAACTGTGACTCAGTCTGACCGAGTTCACTAGTTTAGGCTCCAAAATTGCTTCGGTATCACTGAGTTTATCAAATCGGTAGCTCCACAATGCTTTATGTGGAGAACTAAAACTAAATTTTTGAGTCATCTGTTTTGCAAAAACTCTGCACTTTGTGATGCTCATCCACTCTACCTCATCTACATCTATTCACTAGGGGTTTGCTGTCAGTGAGATTGCCAAGATGTCTGACTAGACTGACAGTCAGAACAAATCTGAGGAACAAGTGCAATTGAGTGAGGGTTCAGATCCCTCAAGCAGCTATGATGAGGGCAGTAGAAGCACACCTAGTAACTTGCCCAAGGCAGCCACTAGAGCAAGGAAGAAGAGAACCTCAGACTCTGAGGATGAGGACTATGTGGCTGTTGAGGGTGAGGCCACCTCAAAGAAGAAGGTGCTGAAGAAGGAGTATGGCACAACTGCTGCAACAAAGCTAGGCTTGAATAAGAAGGCACCTGCCAGAAGAGTTTCAGGAGAGACAATGAAATTCACCATAGAATCTGATGATGGTGAAGCAGCAGGGGATGACAAGTAAAAGAAGAGGGCAAGAACTACAACTGCAAAACTTCTTGGAAAATCAACTATGGTAAGAGATTCAGAAGAAGAAGAGGATGCTCCAGCACCCAAAGCTCAGAAGCTTATGGGAGATGCTATCAAGTCAGGGGCTGCTCCATCAAAGCCCAAGACTGCTCCCAAAGCTCAAGCTCAGAAGCCCAGTAAGCCCAAGAGGAACACTAGGAGCATTCCTGCAGAAGAGAAGAACAAGGCCCCAGTGCCTCAAGTTGAAGAAGAGGATGATGAGTCTCTTGTTTTGAGAAAGCTGAAACCCAAGATTCCAGACCACAATGGTGCTCGTCCAGTGGCTGAGGACATGCACATCAGAAAGGATGCTGGACTGAGATTGTGGAGACAGTCTGATCCCTATACTGTGAGGAGGAGGACTGCAGTTGATTACAGATTTCATGCCAAAGAACAACAAGACTTCTATGAGACAATTTTGCTTAACATGAAGCCAATTATATGTGATTGGGAGTACATCAAGGAGAAGGAAGATCACTTCCCAGGAGTTTATGACAGCTTCAAAGCTTGTGGAGTTGACAAATTTGTTCGGCAGAAGCTCACAATATGGAATGATGAGCTGATCATGCAGTTTTCCACTGCTCACTTTTACCCAGATGGGAAGATCATATGGATGTCTGAAGGTACTAGGTACCAATCCACTGTTGAAGAATGGGCTAAATTGATCAATGCCCAGAGGAACATGAAGATGACTTGGATGTGTATGCCAAGAAGAAGAAAGACCACAACACTATGGCAAACATGTACAAAGAGATCCCAGATAAAGCTTTGGAGACACACAAGCTTGGATCTGTACACTACTTGTTGTCTGGTCTGCCTACCATCAACACAATCCTCAGGCACACTCTGCTACCCAAGTCAGGAGATCACAAGATGATCAGAGGACATTCCATCAACTTATTGCAAATCTTTGATGTCCCTCAAAAGTTTAAGGTCATGAGTCTGATTGTAGAGACAATCAAGAGGACAACTGCTGACCAAAAGAGAAGTTGTGGGTATGCTCCACATATTCAGGAGCTCATCAACTTCAAGATGGGCACATGCACATATTTGCTAGACAAGGAGCATCTACCCTTATATCCTGAATTTGAAGACAACACTGTAGTGATGAATGAGGATGAACCATCATCAGCTCAAGCACAAGAGAAGAGAGCCAAAGCTAAGGCTGAGAAAGCTGCCAAGATGCCTAGTGTAGAGGAAGCATCTCAAGTTTTCCTGAAGAGCAAGCAAGATCAGTTGGCTTATCTGATCCAATCTTCACTAAGGATTGAGAAGGGCTTGGCCACCCCGACTCAAAACCAGGAGAGTCTGGAGAGCATCATAGAGACAAAATTTTATGATCTTGATCTAAAGGTAACTGAGATACAAACAGCAGTTGAGCAGCTCCAGGAGGAAGCAGAAGGGAGGAAAGGGAAGGCAACTACTGATGCTTTTCGATGAGTGCCTAGAGGTCCGATGTCTGCTGCAGTGCCAGTACCAGATAGTAGAGCTACAGCGTCAGCACCAGCAGCTACAACTTCAGTGCCACCTCCAGCAGCCACTCCACCAGCTCCAACCACATCAACAGATGCCTTCGTCCTTGGAGTTATCTCTACACCACCTCCCGAAGATGATGAGGACATCAATACCATTGTTACACCCACAGCCCCTACTACTACATATACTGGACCAATTACTAGAGCTCGCGCACGCCAATTAAATTATCAGGTACTTTCGTTTCTTGGTAATGATTCTAATGTTCATGAGAATATGATGCTGCCTAAATTGGATACATTTGTTTTGCTTAGAAATGAAGGGCCTGGCATGGATAAGAGGGATGAACATTGGAGCAAGAACAAGCATGGAGTTGATGGCATGCGCAAGGGGAACAAGAACGGAGTTACAAGTGATGATTTCAGGACTTTGAAGCCACCATAACGAGTGCATGAAGCCTTGGACGAAATATACAAGATGCCACTTCATAAACTTCGTCCAGAGGCTATTCTAGGTGCTGCGTCACCTTATTATTGGGTCAGGCCCATGTAATTTCGAAATACATAAGTATAGGCTGTTTTTAGAGTCCGTATGTGTGGGGAAACAAGAGATAGGGTTGGTTTCGGACCCCTTCTCCAAGGGGCACGAAATTCCCCCCCTCTTCCTCCATATATACAGCCCTTAGGGCACCGTTTAGACTTTGGGTTTTGTTTAGATTAAAAGTTTGCCATTGCTGCAACTTCGCGTACTTCGCTTGTGTTCAACGACCAGACAAAGGCAACACAGAACCCCACCTTCATTAATAAAGCTTTCCTCTTTTATTCGCAATATCCAGATTGCAATCTCAGTTTCTTGCTTGTTCTTCGTTTGCTCGCAGGAAATAGACCCTCGTGGTCAGTTTGATCGTGCTCCGGCGTGGTCAATAACCCCTCAGAAGTTGGTTTAGCGATTGCTAAGGCGCGACGTCTTCGCACGTTCGTAGTCGGATCGTCAAAGTCAACTCCCACAGAAAACGATTGCTATCTCATCGAAAGATCGGGACCCTCGCCTCTATCAAGTGGTATCAGATTTCCAGGTTGCTCGGTGAGATTTTACAGTTTTTCGTAGTTTAGATCGAGTCTGTTCTTCATACCTATAGTCCACGAAAAAGACAAAAAAATAGGGTTAGTTCATCATATCCGAACCAATCTGAGCCTTTGCATAAACTTTTTAGGGTTTTTGCTTTGTTGAAATTGCGGTTGCATCGTCGTGTCAAGTTGCTGGTCTTAGAGTCTAGACTTTTAGAGTTTCAAGTTCTGGTCATAAGTTGTCACGCCGCCGCCGCACCATCATCATCGCCTTGCCATCTACCACCACTGCTTATCTGCCACCGCTCTGAATCCGTATCCATATACCACCACCGATCCGTATCCATATACCACCACCGCTACCATATACCACCACCACTACCATATCCTACCACCATATATCCACCACCAATCCGAGTTCTTTTCATATTAGGTTTGTTTTCAAGATCCATCTATTTTTTGTTTCGTGTTTCCTTGCCTGAGTAGGTCTCGGAAAAAAAAAGTCTGGAGACCCCCGGGCAGTTTTTAGGCCAAAATTTCGGCGACCAAAAATATTTTTTCCCTATCCTATTTTTAGGCTTTTTCGTCGTCGCTGCCCTGATTTTCGAAAAAATAGTCAAAAAAATTTCGTACCCATCCTGTCAGTTTGACCTGGGAAGAGTTTTGAGACACTCGCCATTATAGTGATTTTTCGCAAAAAAAAGAGGAGCGCAAAAAAAAAAGAGAGCAATTTTTTTTTTCCAGAGTGTGCTTTTCCCTTGTTTACGTGCAGCGCCGTGATTTTGTTAGTGTTCTAGGCTCGCGTCTCTAGCACGGTCTAGCCTAGGACCAGCACAGTACCGTCGTTGAGCGTTTATTCAACTTTGCATCTCTGAATTGATTATTGCTGACCCTTTTTGCTACCATATTATAAGCCTTCCCAGCTCCACATACATCTACATCGTGCGTTTGACTCTCCCTGGTAATCGCTCTATCCAAGCTTTAAGAGTTTTGACTACATCGGTTGCCGATCACCGCCTGCTGCTGGTAAGAATTTGAGATTTGCTTGACGGATTTGTGACACCCACCACCACCACTTGTTAGTAGTCTGTAGGATCATATTCTTGTGTGTTTCTATTGCTGCTAACCATGCCAGGATCACAAGCCGACGAGATTGACTGGGAGAACTTAACGAACAAGGACCTTCATGATAAGTTTCAGCAAATGATGACTGAACAGGTGCAAGATGTGCTGAACAATTCTGAAGAGGCCATGGAGAAGATCACTGGACTTGAGAAGACGTTCAAAACAAAGCTCGATAACAGATTTAATGAACTACTTGCGCATCTTCCACCACCGGCTGCACCTCTGCAACAACAACAACAACAACTACCTCCACGTCGCGAAACAACCCTCCGCCGAGCGAGCCGTGTCCTTCTTCAGCCTGGCCAAACTGTTGGTGCTGCTGTTGATACTTCTGTGGCTCCTGCTGCTGATGCGAAGGATGATTATGCGGGAGATTACGAGGATGAGGTTGATCAAAATCAGAACTACGTGCAACCACCAGCACCACAACCACAAGGTCGTCCACATGCAAATAATGGCAATGTTAGGGCTCCCCCTCAGGTACGAGATCATGACCATCTCCCTAAACTGAAATTGAATATTCCGCCATTTGAGGGTAGATATGTTCCTGATATATATCTTACTTGGGAGTTAGAAACTGAACAACGATTTACATGTTTACAATATCCCGAGGAGAGACGTGTTCCTGCTGCTGTTTGTGCTTTCACTAGCTTTGCATGTGTTTGGTGGTCTGAACATTGTAGATTATATCATGTTCCAACTACTTGGGCTGCTTTGAAAACTGCTATGCGTACTCGTTGGGTTCCACCATACTATCAACGTGAATTAATTCAAACATTGTAGCGTTTAAGACAAGGAAAAAATTCTGTAGAAGAATATTATTAGGAATTACAAACTGGCATGATTAGATGTGGTATTGTTGAGGAGATTGTTGAGGAGAATGAAGCTATGCTTGCACGTTTTATGGGTGGATTAAATAGAGAGATTCAGACCATTCTAGAGTATAAGGAGTATAATAATATCACTCGTTTATTCCATCTTGCTTGTAAAGCTGAACGTGAAGTGCAGGATCGACAGGCATTGGCGCGAACTAACTTTTCTACAGGCCGACCTTCATCATGGACACCACGTGCATCCTCTACTTCCACTGCACCATCACCTCCATCAGGTGCCACCTCCAGCTGTGATACAAGAAAGCAGGCACAACCACCACTCTCTGCCAAGAGCACACCTGCCGGGCCTGCGCAGAGCTCTTCTTCTTCCATGGCATCGACAGGGCACACAAGTGATATTATTTGTCGTCGTTGTAAGGGAAGAGGACATTTTGCGAGAGAATGCAAATCTCAGCGTGTAATTTGCTACTGAGGATGGTGGGTATGAGTCCGCTAGTGACTATGATGAGGAGACTTTGGCTCTTATTACCCGTGAAGAACATGGTGGAGATGATTCTGAAAATGAGACGCAATACATGGCTCCTGAAGACGCTGACATGTATGAATGTTTAGTTGCTCAACGTGTTTTGAGTGTGCAGGTCACACAAGCAGAGCAAAATCAGAGGCATAATTTGTTCCATACAAAGGGAGTTGTGAAGGAACGTTCTGTTCGCGTCATCATAGATGGAGGGAGCTGTAACAACTTGGCTAGCATGGAGATGGTGGAGAAGCTATCTCTCACCACAAGACCACATCCACATCCTTACTACATCCAATGGTTCAACAACAGCGGCAAGGTTAAGGTAACACGTACTGTTCGTGTGCATTTTAGTATCTCTACATATGCTGATTATGTTGATTGTGATGTGGTACCTATGCAAGCATGTTCCTTATTACTTGGTAGACCATGGCAATTTGATAAAAAAAATCTGTACACCATGGTAGAAACAATCAGTATACTCTTGTTCATAAGGATAAAAATATTACTTTGCTTCCTATGACTCCTGATTCCATTTTGAAAGATGATATTAATAGAGCTAATAAAGCAAAACAGGAGAAAAATAAGAGTGAAAATCAGATTGTGGCAAAAGAATTTGAGCAACAAATGAAGCCTAATAATAAACCATCTAGTGTTGCTTCAGAAATTAAATTGAAAAGTGCATGTTTACTTGCCACCAAATCTGATATTGATGAGCTAGATTTTAGCAAATCTGTTTGCTATGCTTTTGTGTGCAAAGAGGCATTATTTTCATTCGAGGATGTGCCTTCCTCTTTGCCCCCTGCTGTCACTAACATTTTGCAGGAGTTCGCTGACGTCTTCCCACAAGACGTGCCACCCGGATTACCACCTATTCGAGGGATTGAGCATCAAATTGACTTATTTCCCGGCCAATCTGAGCTCGGTTGCGTCATCTGCACTGGCATCGTCGGCACCTGCAACTGTTTTGGTAGAATCTGTGAGTCACGAGGACTCAGCAATCTCACACCCGCGAGATCAAAACTATTTAAGCTTATAGGAAAAAGGATGGTGTAATGAGGTGGAGCTGCAGCAGGCACTAAGCATATATGGTGGCTAACATACGCAAGTGAGAGCGAGAAGAGAAGCAACGCAACGGTCGCGAAGCTAGAAATGATCAAGAAGTGATCCTGAAACTACTTACATTCATGCATAACTCAAACCGTGTTCACTTCCCGGACTCCGCCGAGAAGAGACCATCACGGCTACACACACGGTTGATGTATTTTTATTAAGTCAAGTGACAAAGTCTCTACAACCGGACATTAACAAATTCCCATCTGCCTCATAACCGCGGGCACGGCTTTCGAAAGATAATACCCTGCAGGGGTGTCCCAACTTAGCCCATCATAAGCTCTCACGATCAACTAAGGATAAACCTTCTCCCGGAAAGACCCGATCAGTCTCGAAATCCCGGTTTACAAGACATTTCGGCAATGGTAAAACAAGACCAGCAAAGCCACCCGAATGTGCCGACAAATCCCGATAGGAGCTGCACATATCTGGTTCTCAGGGCACACCGGATGAGACATCCTACGAGTAAAACCAGGCCTCAAGTTTCCCCGAGGTGGCCCCGCAGTCTACTCGTTTCGGACCAACACTCGAAGGAGCACTGGCCCGGGGGGGGGGGATTAAAATAAAGATGACCCTCGGGCTCGCGAAAGCCCAAGGGAAAAGGCTTAGGTGGCAAATGGTAAAACCAAGGTTGGGCCTTGCTGGAGGAGTTTTATTCAAGGCGAACTGTCAAGGGGGTCCCATAAATCACCCAACCGCGTAAGGAACGCAAACTCAAGGAACATAGCACCAGTATGACGAAAACTAGGGCGGCAAGAGTGGAACAAAACACCAGGCATAAGGCCGAGCCCTCCACCCTTTACCAAATATATAGATGCATTAATTAAATAAGAGATATTGTGATATTCCAAAATATCCATGTTCCAACATGGAACCAACTTCAACTTCACCTGCAACTAGCAACACTATAAGGGCTGAGCAAAAGCGGTAACTTAGCCAAACAACGGTTTGCTAGGAAAGGATGGTTAGAGGCTTGACATGGAAAATATGGGAGGCATGATATAGCAAGTGGTAGGTAGCGCAGCATGGCAATAGAGCGAACAACTAGCAAAGCAAAGATAGAAGTGATTTCGAGGGTATGGTCATCTTGCCTGCAAGGTTATCAGAGTTGTCGAAAGCTTGATCCTCGTAAGCGTACTCAACAGGTTCCTCGTTCACGAACTCGTCTCCCGGCTCTACCCAAAACAAGAACACAAGCAACGGAACCACAATCAATCACGGGAAATGCACAAGCAACATGATGCAAAACATGCATGATATGCGGGATATGATATGCGATGCGTATGCGTGCTCCGGAAGAAAAAGAATGAACAAGGCAGTAACTTGGAAAACCAAGCATGCCACTGGAAAGATGAGATGATTTCGGTTGAAATCGATATAAAGATCACCGGAAACAGATGCACGGTTTGCAAATGGTAAGCAAAACAAGAATGACATGATTGTGTGATTAACAGCATGATAGCACTTAGAATACATCAAGTAACTATGGTAAAGCACTCCAACATAGCAACAAAGCATATGGCAGTAATCGACAGGAGATGCTTGACAAAAGATGAACACTGAGCTACGGCTAGATCACACCACAGCATGTTCAAACAAGCATGACAAAAGTGCAAAAGATATCAGGTTCACAGACTTAGTGAAATTACTGGACATGGCAGAAACAGCATCAGGTAGCAATGTTCAGAGCAAGAAATCAACATGCTACAGGAACTTAACATGGCAACACAAGGTATGGCATGAATCTACTAAATGCATAGAATAAAAGTCCCTTACTAACCATAAGCCAAAAAGGACCAGAAGATATGATGGCAACCATGTAAACATAGCAAGTTTCGGTAACAGGTTTCAGACTTGGCAGAAAACAGAGCATGGCAGAAACAGTAGTATGAAGGCATCTTGGTGAGCTTTATGCACTCACCACAAAGCAATTCATGACAAAACAAGCATACCTACAGTAAGATGGCATGTTTATGAAGCTATATATGGCAAGAGAAAATACATAGCATGAATGGATCAACTTCAACAACCTTGGCAAAATTGAATAACGCATAAACAATCTGCCAGGAACATTTTATAGCACAAGTAGAGCAATATTAAGACATGCTATGGCACTCCATAATTTCAAACAAGGGCATGGATAGATAGAGAACAACTATATCTACAAAATATCCTTACTGAACATTACCAAAAGGAGCATGGATCTCTCTGTAGCCACATGGATACATAGCAACAAAATAACAGCAGACAGACTTAGCAAAATTACTAAGCCCCTGAAATCAGAAACATCACGAAGCCTAGTTTGCATGCTTGTGCTAGTCACCACAGAGATCACAAAAATACATGGCATACACCTCTGCAAAGATGGCATGGCATACATCAAAACACATGTAGACCTCATGCCCATAATATGCACACATCAAATGCAACAACAATAACAAATGCTCATGTTCTGATAAGTAATAGCAGTTAACAGCAATTAGCACTCTTGCACCAGAGATTTGAGCATCAAGACGGACTCAAATGAACATGGCACAATGGAACAAAATTAAGAGCATCTCGAGACGAACATTTCGATATATTACACGCACGAAACAGAGCTATATGCAGAGAGTTATGATGCAATAAATAGAGACATATAATGTAAAATCTAGGACTTAGAGAAAAATCGGGGGAAGGAGAAGTCAACCGAGGCTGTGGATCTGGATCGGGCCTCGAGCTCGAGCTCGGGCTCGCTGGAGCAGAGGGCGGCCGGAGGGGACGGCGGCCGGCGGAGGAGAGGAGGAGGACGGTGAGGAGGAGCGGGGAGGCGCCGGCGGCGGGGAACGGCGGGGCGCCGCGGGGACGTGGGCGCGGCCGGGCGGCGGAGCCGACGTCGGGGCGGCGAGGCGCCGGCCGGCGAGCTGCGGCAGCGGCCGGGAACGGCGGCGGGGAGCTGCGGGCGAGGGCGACGGGCGGCGGCGGGCGACGGGCGGGCCGCGGGGGCCGACCCCGGGCCTCGCGGGCTTCGGCGGCGCGGCGTACGGCCCGCTGACGTGGCAGCCCCTGGTTGGCCGGGCGCGGTGGCGGGGATGCGTCCGGCCAGCGGCGGACGTGTCCGGCGGCGCGGGGGCGATTTGTTAGGGTTAGGGTGGTTTTGCCCGAGATTTGGGGGGGGGGGGAGGTATTTTTATAGGTAGAGGGAGCTAGGAGACTCCAAATGGAGTGCGGTTTTCGCCCACACGATCGTGATCGAACGACCTAGAGCATGGAAGAGACTTAGAGGGGTTTTGGGCTGTTTGGAGGTTTTTTTTGCTGCAACACACAAAAGACCTTTGCGGTTACCCGGTTAACCGTTGGAGCATCAAACGACCTCCGAATGGAACGAAACTTGACAGGTGGTCTACCGGTGGTATACCAAGGCCACTTGACAAACCTCGGTCCATTCCGAGAACGTTCAACACCCGCTCACGAAAAGAAACAAGAGGGGTGCGCCGGAGGAGGTGGGAGTGCCGGATTGCAAAACGGACAACGGGGAAAATGCTCGGATGCATGAGACGAATACGTATGCAAATGAGATGCACATGATGACATGAAATGAGATGCATGACAAGAACAAAATGCAAAACGAAAAAAAACCCAACCACGGAGGGAATATCATAACACATAGCCGAAAATGGCAAGAGTTGGAGTTACAAATATGGAAAGTTACATCCGGGGTGTTACAACACTCCACCACTACGAGAGGATCTCGTCCCGAGATCTAGGACTGAAAGAACTCCGGATATTCGGAACGAAGGTGGTCCTCGCGTTCCCAGGTGGCTTCTCGGTCGGAATGGCGCGACCACTTCACTTTCAGGAATTTGATTGACTTGTTGCGAGTCTTGCGCTCAGTTTCTTCAAGAATAGCAACGGTGTGCTCATGATAAGACAGATCTTCTTGGAGGTCAATCTCCTCAAAGTTGATGGTGCGCTCAGGCGTCTTGAAGCACTTGCGGAGCTGTGACACGTGGAACACATCGTGCACGTTCGCGAAGTTGGAGGGAAGCTCAAGTTGATAGGCGAGGTCGCCTCTTTTGCCAATGATCTTGAAAGGACCCACGTATCTAGGGGCAAGCTTCCCTTTGATACCGAAGCGACGAGTGCCTTTCATTGGAGAGACGCGGAGGTAGACATGGTCTCCGATCTCGAAAGCCACATCACGGTGCTTACTATCATAGTAACTCTTCTGGCGCGATTGCGCCACTTTGAGATTCTCATGGATGACTTTACACATTTCTTCAGCCTCTGTGATTAAGTCATTGCCAAGAAGTTGGCGTTCACCAGTCTCTGACCAATTGAGAGGAGTACGACACTTTCTGCCATAGAGAATCTCGAATGGGGCCTTGCCCGAACTCGCTTGGAAGCTGTTGTTGTAGGAGAACTCGGCATATGGAAGACAATCTTCCCATTTCATGCCAAAGGAAATGACACAAGCCCTGAGCATATCTTCAAGGATTTGATTGACTCGCTCGACTTGGCCACTAGTTTGAGGATGGAAAGCTGTGCTGAAGCGAATGTTGGTGCCCATGGCCTTCTGGAAGGAGTCCCAGAACTTAGAAGTGAAGATGCTTCCACGATCTGAAGATATCAATTGTGGAATGCCGTGCAAAGAGACAATCCTGGAGGTGTATAGCTCTGCCAACTGAGCTGCTGTGATAGATTCTTTGATTGGAAGGAAATGAGCCACTTTAGAAAGCTTGTCAATGACAACAAAGATAGCATCATTTCCATGCTTGGACTTTGGAAATCCAGTCACGAAGTCCATTTCTATATGATCAAACTTCCCTTCTGGGATATCAAGAGGTTGGAGGAGACCAGCTGGTCGTTGGTGTTCTGCTTTCACCCTTTGACAGACATCGCATTCATTCACGAATTGAGCGATTTCTCGCTTCATTCGAGTCCACCAATATGACTGCTTGAGGTCATGGTACATCTTCGTACTTCCAGGATGAATGGAAAGAAGAGAATTGTGCGCCTCGTTCATAATGACTTTCCTTAGATCACCTTTAGGAACCACAATCCGGTCCTCGAAGAATAAAGTGTCTCTGTCATCAATGCGATAGCACTTGTATTTGGAAAGACCCTTGTCAATACCACGTTTCACCTTCTTCACCATGGTATCCAGGAGTTGCGCCTCACGAATTTGATCTTCCAAAGTAGGAGAGACTATGAGGTTGGCAAGAAAGCCTTGAGGAACAACTTGTAGATTCAGCTTGCGGAAAGCTTCACAAAGATCCGGTTGGAATGGCTTGAGAATTAAGCTGTGCAATAAGCCTTCCTGCTCAAAGCATCTGCAATGACATTGGCCTTGCCTGGAGTATATTCGATACTCGGATTGTACTCTTGAATCATTTCGACCCAACGAGTTTGCCTGAGGTTGAGGTTGGGCTGAGTGAAGATGTACTTGAGACTCTACTCTTGTGATCGGTGAATATGTCAACTTTTCTTCCCAACAATAGATGTCTCCATGTTATTAATGCATGGACAACTGCCGCCAACTCAAGATCATGAGTGGGGTAGTTCTTTTCGTTGGGCTTCAACTGACGAGAGGTATAGGCCACAACTTTCTTCTCTTGCATTAACACAGCACCGAGACCTTGAAGAGAAGCATCACAGAAAACTTCGAATGGCTTGGATTCGTCAAGAGGAGTTAAGACAGGAGCTATGACGAGTTTCTCTTTGAGAGTGTTGGAAGCAACGTCACACTCAGGGGACCAGACATACTTCACATGCTTCTGGAGGAGGTTGGAAAGAGGCTTTGCAATCTTAGAGAAATTCTCAACGAATCTTCGGCAATAGCTTGCAAGACCAAGAAAACTGCAGAGCTGCTTGACATTCTGAGGAGGTTCCCAATTCACAATTGCGGACACCTTCTCGGGATTAACAGCGATGCCCTTGGCAGAGATGATATGACCAAGGTAAAGAACTTCATCGAGCCAAAACTCACATTTGGAAAACTTCGCATAGAATTGATACTCTCTGAGCTTGTCGAGCACCAATCGCAAATGTTTGGGATGGTCCTTCTTATTCTTGGAGAAGACCAAGATATCATCGAGATACACCAGGACGAATTCATTGGTATAGGGGTTGAATATGAAATTCATCATCCGAGAGAATGTTGGAGGAGCATTGACAAGGCCGAAAGACATGACAGTATATTCATAAGAACCAAAGCTTGTTCTGAATGCTGTCTTGGGAATATCTTCTTCACGAATGCGAATCTGATGATAACCCATACGAAGGTCAAGCTTGGAGAAAACTTTAGCACCTTTGAGTTGCTCGAATAGCTCATTGATGTTGGGAAGTGGATACTTGTTCTTGATTGTCTTCTTGTTCAATGGACGGTAGTCGACACAAAGTCAGTCCGTGCCATCCTTCTTCTGGACAAAAAGAACACCACAACCCCATGGAGATGAACTCGGTCTGATCAAACCCAGACGCTCTTGTTCATCGAGCTGTTTCTTCAATTTCTTCAGGTCCTTGGGTCCAAACTTGTATGGACGCTTGCAAACGGGTTCCGTGCCAGGCTCTAGATCGATAACAGACTCAACTGACCGGTGAGGAGGCATACCCGGAAGTTCTTCTGGAAAGACATCTTGATACTCACAAACGACTGGAATTTGAGAGATGGCATTCAATTCGCCCTTCTCATTGAGAGAAAATAACCGAATGGTTTCATCACGAGCGGCATAAATGATAACATCCTCAGACGAGTGTGTCAATTGAATTTCCCTGGCAGCATAATCAAGTTGAGCCTTGTGCTTAGAAAGCCAGTCCATCCCGAGAATAAGATCAATATCCGAGTCACCAAGAACAAAAGGTTTAGACAGAAATTTATAGTTGCCCATCTTGATAGAAACATCCGGAATCATTGTGGTAGCCCTCATAGAAGAGCCCAGAGAAACAACTCCTATGGGTTTTTCCAACATTTCCGAAATGAAATCATGCTTTGCAACAAATGATCTTGACATGAAACAATGCGATGCACCAGTGTCAAAAAGAACTTTTGGAGGAAAGTCATTAACAAGAAGATTACCCATTATCACATCAGTAGATTCCTCCGCTTGAGCTGCATTCATCATGTTGACCTTAATAGACTTTGGATTATGCTTGACCACTGCATTGCTGGAAGATCTCACAGGAGGAGGAGGCGGAAGGCGCCTTTGGTTGAAGCACTTGTTAGCATAGTGACCTTTCTGCCGACACTTGTTGCAAGTCACCTCTGAGAGTGAACGATGGTAAGGAGCATTGGACTTTGGAGCTTGATTCTGAGACTTGTTCTGATAGCCATTGTTGGAAGAGTGGGAAGATCCATGGCCACCTTTGTTCTTCTGCTGGTAAGGCTGACGAAACGGAGGAGGAGGAGGCAACCAGAACTTCTGTTGCTTAGCAGCCACTAGTGAGGAAGAAGAAGACTGAACTGCGTCCCTGACTCTCTTCTTAGAAGCCTCACACTTGAGCTGAGCAGCCTCTTGCTTCAGTGCCATATTATAGAATTGATCAAACTGAGTAGGCTCAACAAGAACGAGAGCTAACTGCAAATCCTCTCTAAGGCCACCTCTGAAGTGATAGATCATGCTCTTTTCATCAGGAACGTCATGTTTAGCGAAGCGAGCAAGTTTCTGAAACTGGATGTTGAATTGATACACAGACATGTTGCCTTGCTTGATATTGCGGAACTCCTCACGCTTGCTCTCAACAACACTTTGTGGAATGTGGTGCGCTTTGAAGTCCCAACAGAAGTCAGTCGAAGTGATCACACGACCTCCTCTGGAATCTTTGTATTGTTGATACCAATCAGCAGCTTGGTCCTTTAGTTGAAAAGAAGCAAACTTGACATAGTCCTCAGGCCTGACATTGCTACATTCAAAATGCTTGTTGATGTCCACGAGCCAATCATCGGCATCTGTGGCCTCGGCACAGTAGCTGAAAGACTTGGGCTGATTTGCGAGAAACTGGTTGAGGGTAGCGAAGTGAGGCTGATTGTTCCCTTGGCCTTGATTTCCTTGATTGCCTTGCCCTTGGGTGCGTTCTTGCAAGAGTTGCAGAATCATCTGAGCATTGGCGTTGGTGGCTGCCATGATAGCTTGCCATGCCTCCGGAGGCGGAGGGTTCGCCTGACTCCCATCATTGCGTTCCGGATTCTGACGCGTTGGCGGAGCCATCCTGAAGAGGGTGACATCCGTTAGCATCTTGATAGACAAATAGACAAGTTGAATCAACGGATAGAAATTGCAACATATAGTCTTCACAATAAACATTCGAACGAGGATGAACGAATGAATTCCATAGTAAATCATCACACTTCCATTAAGATGAGAAGCCACTTAGAAAAAGGTATGGAACCAACATTTGACTTCGAAGCAACTCGAATACCACAATTCAAAACAAAACAAAGTATTGGCTTGCAGAATAAGCCGGAACAAACATATGATAGAGATTTCGTCCGAAGTTTTCGTGGTGGGGTCCACACGGGCTCGATCGTACAACACCATCATGTACAAGGCAGTGCACATGACATACGAAGCGTCCCCGAGTCGGCATAGCCAAGGACTCTTTAAGACACTACGAGACCACTGTAAAACCAACCGTGGAAAGGCGGACCACTAGACGTCGAACCCCAATCTCATATCATGCGTCTGTCGGAAAGATATCCTAGGAGCTACTTGAATTCCCACTTATAAACTCCCGAAACTTTCTGGTTATGCAATCTGGTGTTGGGGATACAGGGGACACAAAAATATATCACCCAAACTAGCAATCCCTAGATCTAGCTGTATCCATCCGTCAACACATAACCAAGAAACCTTCGGAAATCGTGTACCTCAACCTTCGAAAAGCATCCGTTATACGAGTTATGGCAATACTCCCGAACTCCCGCCCCAGTACTGGGTGGCGTCGAGGTGATCTCACCAACAATTGCATAAACGAGATTTCGATGTCGGCGAAACTCAGGTATTCCAGAACTGAAACGATAAAATTGTGACGACAACACCTCGGAGCTCAACTCCCCGGGACACTGCCACAACCCCTAAATGTCAGGAGGCACCAAGAACAATGTTCTCGTCACAAAACCATCAGAACGATTCCAAGATACCCGCGTGATCCTAAATTTTTTTTAGTGAAATTTAAGGAGAGAAGAGTCAAAACTTCTACGTCAGGAGGCCTCACCAGAGCGACGAAGGGACCGAGGAGTAAAAAGAATCCTACTCTCCGATATATATAATCCTAAGACTCAAAACATTTTTGTTCTAGACTCAACAACGCCAGCGATTCGATCAAGCAGGGGGCTCCTAAGTCGGGGATGGCTCTGATTACCAACTTGTAACGCCCACGATGCGGCTATATCTCCCACGTGTCGAGGCACGACTTAGAGGCATAACCGCATTGTGGTTTTGTCGCAAGAAGGGTCATCTTCACACAATCCCATGTAATGAACAAGAATGGGATAACGAGAGTTGGCTTACAATCGCCACTTCACACAATACATAAATATAATTCATACATCATCCAAAATCCACACATAGACCGACTACGGTCAAATCCAAATGAAAATAAGACAACCCCAAATGCTAGATCCCCGATCGTCCCAACTGGGCTCCACTACTGATCATCAGGAAAAGAAACATAGTAACGACCACGTTCCTCATCGAACTCCCACTTGAGCTCGGTTGCGTCATCTGCACTGGCATCGTCGACACCTGCAACTGTTTTGGTAGAATCTGTGAGTCACGAGGACTCAACAATCTCACATCCGCGAGATCAAAACTATTTAAGCTTATAGGAAAAAGGATGGTGTAATGAGGTGGAGCTGCAGCAGGCACTAAGCATATATGGTGGCTAACATACGCAAGTGAGAGCGAGAAGAGAAGCAACGCAACGGTCGCGAAGCTAGAAATGATCAAGAAGTGATCCTGAAACTACTTACGTTCATGCATAACTCAAACCGTGTTCACTTCCCGGACTCCGCCGAGAAGAGACCATCACGGCTACACACACGGTTGATGTATTTTAATTAAGTCAAGTGACAAGTTCTCTACAACCGGACATTAACAAATTCCCATCTGCCTCATAACCGCGGGCACGGCTTTCGAAAGATACTACCCTGCAGGGGTGTCCCAACTTAGCCCATCATAAGCTCTCACGGTCAACGAAGGATAAACCTTCTCCCGAAAAGACCCGATCAGTCTCAGAATCCCGGTTTACAAGACATTTCGACAATGGTAAAACAAGACCAGCAAAGCCACCCGAATGTGCCGACAAATCCCGATAGGAGCTGCACATATCTCGTTCTCAGGGCACACCGGATGAGACATCCTACGAGTAAAACCAGGCCTCAAGTTTCCCCGAGGTGGCCCCGTAGTCTACTCGTTTCGGACCAACACTCGAAGGAGCACTGGCCGGGGGGGGGGGGGGTTAAAATAAAGATGACCCTCGGGCTCGCGAAAACCCAAGGGAAAAGGCTTAGGTGGCAAATGGTAAAACCAAGGTTGGGCCTTGCTGGAGGAGTTTTATTCAAGGCGAATTGTCAAGGGGGTCTTGTTGAGGATATAACCATTAGAGTCACCCGCCCAGGAGGGGCCGGGTTACGTCATAATGATCATCACGTGAAGCCCAGTACCAAGCTTGAGGATGGCGGTTGAGTAATGGGCTTAAGACCCGGAGGCAGCTTAAGGCCCGTAGTGATAAACCACCGTTATGGCAAGACTTGTAGTGTAAGGCAAGAATAGTTAAGAGTCCGAGCCGGACACTGTTATAAGCCGGCTGGGACTCTGAGAGCCGCTGGGCGTCAACCTCTCTATATAAAGGGACGACCCGGCGGCGGTTCAGGACAGGCAACATCAGATCGATAGCCAGGCATAGCGGTTAAGCTCCCTGGTCATCGAAACCCTAAGTAATTCCACCTCAACTGGAGTAGGCTTTTACCTTCACCGTGAGGGGCCGAACCAGTATAAACCTCGTGTCCTTTGTCCCGTTTAACCCCTTTAGGCTTCCTAGCTGCGATGGCTCCACGACTAAGTCCTTGCACGAGGACATCTGCCGTGACAATTCCACAACAGTTGGCGCCCACTGTGGGGCCAGCGCATGGTGGATTTGAGTTCTTGAAGGGCAGCTTCGAAGGGCTCAAGGGATACGCTGTGGGCCGGATGACCAAGAGTCGTCGCGGCAAGCTCTACATCGACGATGCAAGCTGGGGTCCTGACGCCGGCTCAATCGAGTACGGGTATCGGGTCCCCTTCGGCGGAATCCACGTTTTCATTGGCAAGATTGGTGAGCCGGGCCCTGAGCCGGACCTCTGCGCCGACCTCATCGAGACGGCTCAGCGTGCGAGACCCGCTCGGACTCTGCCTGCCTTGAAGTGTGCTTTCGTGGAATGCGTCCATGGAGGACTCTCTGAAGGATCTGGATCTGGCAATGAGACGGCCGCTCGCTCTGACGGCGAGTCGTCCACGGATGAGACCAACTCGTTATACCAGCTTCAAGATGGCAGGCTCAGGGGTTGTTCTGATGGCGACAGTATTCCGGACCCCTTTGAGCCGCCGAGCCGGGTTGGAATCTTCATGGCCGGCGCACAACCTGTTCAAAACTCCGCCACTGAGGCAGGAGGCCCTGTGCACTCGCCGGCTCAGGTGCTGATGGATCTCACAGACAAGATGACGGCCCTGTTAACCGCTACGGTCGCCCCAACGGATCAAGCTCAACATGATGCGGAGGTGGCACAGCTAAAGTTGGATATAGCAAGAGCCAAGGAAGATCTGGCAGCGGAAGGGATCAGGATGGCTGCAGAGTGAGCGGCTCTCGACGCCCAAACTCAGCTGATTCAGGCGCAATCTTTCCGGTTCACGATGGATCAGAACGCATCCAATGAGATCATGAGAAGGAGGCATCAGAAGGCTCAATCTCGACTCCCTCCGGTTTACGATCCTCGAAACCTCTTCAACACGCCTGGTGCAGGGCCCAGTAACCCGCCGGAGACCATGGCACCCGGGGCTGGAACGCCGATTCAGCCACAGGTGATGGGGCCTCCCCGTGTGAACACTACCCCGCCTCAGTATGTGCCGATACCGCCGGGTCATTATGCCAACCCGTTGGAAAACATGATCGCCGCAGCGGTGCGACTGGCGGCTCTTCCAATCGAGGGCGACTCTCCAACGGCGGTCGAAACCCGCCGGGTCAGAGAACTTCTTCAGACGGCTCTGGCGCAACAGGAGGCATACTCATATAGCCGGGATAGGATTCATTCAACCCCTCGTCCAAACCGGAGCCCAAGTTATAGCAGGCACATGATCTTAGCGACCGGCTCAAGCAACGTCCGGCGCCGTGACTTGCCAGCTGGCCACGGCCCGGCACATAATGAAGCCGTTAACATGGTAGACCATGACAGAGCACGACAAGAGGCGGAGCAGGCGGCTTAGTTGACAGCTTACGAGCCACTCCCGGCTTATCCGACGGCTTCTATCGACGCGGGTATACCTACGAGGACCGGAGGCGTCCCTATCTAGTGCCGGCTCTCCGTAATGAATGTTTGCCCAAGGATTTCAAAGGACCTAGGAAGGTACCTAATTACACGGCTGATTTACAACCCAGAGCATGGATCGAGAGCTACGAGATGGCTATGGAGTTACTGGAGGTTAGTGAAGCGGCGATGGCCAAATACTTCACCATGATGTTGGATGGGACTGCCCGCACTTGGTTGAAAGGACTGCCGCCTAACTCCATCGGGTCATGGGCTGAGCTAAAAGCCCGGTTTATCCAGAACTTCAAAGATACATGTAGGCAATCTATGTCCATTGTGGATTTGACTAACTTCAAACAGCAAGAGGGCGAGTCTACAACCCATTGGGTTCGCCGGGTCAAAGAGATAATACATTCATCTGATAAGATGGATGCCGGCTCTGCAGTCTTAATGTTGGAGCAGAATTGTCGTTTTGCGCCCCTGAAGATGAAGCTCGGGTCGCTCAAGCGCGATTGCAATGATATGGGTACGCTGATGGCGGATCTGGTCAAGTACGCCGACTCTGATAGTACCAAGGATCCCGCGTCGGATGATGAAAGGACAGGGAAGGGAAAACGGAATGGCAATGGCAAGGGCCCTCAGCATAACCCGGCGAACCAGGGAGGTAACAAGCGTAAGGCTGATGGCAGTGTGGAGTTTGTGGCCAACGCCAATGCACAGGTTAACAACCACCGACGTAAGGGGAGACCAGCTCCCCGAGCCGGCGGGTCAGGCCCGACGCTTGAGCAATTGTTGAATGAGCCCTGTCCAAGGCATGGCTCTAGGGATAAGCCGGCCACTCATCTATGGAAAGATTGCGCAATCATGAAAGCCTTCAAAAATTCCAACGCTTTTAATGGCAACAATGGGCAGGGCGGCGGCTCAGGAGCCGGCGGCTTTCATGGCCCGGGCGGCGGCTCAAATTCCAATTCTCAGAATTTTCAAGGGGGCTTTAATCAGCAGTCTGGTCAGGGTAATCAGCAGCAGCAGCAGGGGGATACCAGACCAATCCAAAGCAGCTTAATGGTGGGCAGTATCATGTGTTTACTACCAGTCTGTGCAAGCGAGACCAGAAGCTTCATAAGAGGGCTGTAAATGCTGTTGAGCCGGCGGTTCCCCGTTATTTGAGATGGTCTGAACAACCTATTATGTGGAGTAGGGAAGATCACCCTCCCCGGGTTGATAATCCGGGTCACCTGGCCTTGGTGGTGGCTCCTCAGGTTGGAGGGTACAAATTCACTAAAGTGCTCATGGACGGAGGCAGCAGTATCAACATCCTCTATTATGAGACCTTCTGTCGTATGGGACTAACTGATAAAAACCTCAGCCAGTCCAACACTGTTTTCCATGGGGTGGTGCCTGGTAAGTCGGCGTACCCAGTCGGTAAGATCGAGCTGGAAGTAGCCTTTGGAGATGAGTACAACTACAGAGCGGAAAAACTGACGTTTGAGGTGGTTAAAATAAGAAGCCTGTACCATGCTCTATTTGGGCGGCCGGCTTACGCCAAGTTCATGGCGCGGCCGTGTTACGTGTATTTGCAGCTCAAGATGCCGGGTCACAATAGGACCATTACGGTTCATGGCAGCCGAAAGATAGCCTTGGAATGTGAGGAAGGTGACACTGCTTATGCTGAGTCTGTTTGTGCGACAGAGGAATTGAAGTTTTACAAGGATAGTGTTGACCCGGCAGATATGACGTCTTTGAAAAAGCCAACCACGGAGCATGAGCCGGCAATGAAATTTAAGTCAGCGAATGAGACTAAACTTGTTGATTTTGTTCCAGGTGACTCATCTCAGCAGTTCAGCATCAGTGCCAATCTGGATCCGAAATAGGAAGGCGCGCTCATCGAGTTCATCCGTGAGAACAGGGACATCTTTGCATGGAGACCTTCTGACATGTCGGGTGTACCTAGAGAACTCGTTGAGCACACCCTTAATATTGATCCGAAATTTAAGCCGGTCAGGCAATTCCTCCGGCGGTTTAATGAGGAGAGGCGGAAAGCCATTGGTGAGGAGGTAGCCCGGCTCTTGGCGGCCGGGTTTATTGTTGAAGTTTTTCATCCAGAATGGTTAGCTAACCCGGTGCTCGTGCTCAAGAAGAACGGCACCTGGCGGATGTGTGTGGATTATACGGATTTAAACAAAGCTTGTCCGGCTGATCCTTTTGCTCTCCCCCGTATTGATCAAATTATTGATGCTACGGCGGGTTGTGAGTGTTTAAGCTTTTTGGATGCTTACTCTGGATACCATCAGATCAAAATGGCAGTTAAGGACCAGGAGAAGACGACGTTCATCACTCCCTTTGGAGCCTTCTGTTATGTGTCTATGCCTTTTGGGCTCAAGAGTGCACAGGCGACTTACCAGCGTTGCGTGCAGAATTGTCTTCATAACAGATTGGGCGCAACGTTCATGCCTATGTGGATGATATCGTGGTTAAATCCAGGGAGAAGGAGACCTTGATAGATGATCTGAGAGAGACCTTTGATAATCTCCGGGTCTACAAGATGATGCTTAACCCGGCCAAGTGTGTTTTTGGTGTTCTCGCAGGCAAGCTCTTGGGTTTTTCTGGTTTCTCACAGAGGCATTGAAGCTAACCCGGAAAAGATCAAGGCAATCACCTCTCTGGCTAAGTCGGCGTGCATAAACGACGTCCAGTGTCTGGCGGGTCGCATCGCTGCTTTGAGCCGGTTTATAAGCCGGTTGGGTGAAAAGGCCATGCCACTGTACCAGATGATGAAGAAAACAGATGACTTTATCTGGAATGATGCTGCTAATGCTGCTTTTGAGGATTTGAAAAGACAGCTAGCTGAGCCACCAGTCCTTGCTGCTCCTGTTGACAAGGAGCCTTTATTGCTGTATGTAGCCGCTAACACACGAGCCGTCAGTGTGGCTGTGGTGGTGGAGCGTAAGGAAGCGGGTAAGGAGTATCCGGTTCAGCGCCCGGTTTACTACGTCAGCGAAGTACTCATTGAGTCCAAACAACGGTATCCGCATTGGCAGAATCTTGTTTATGGGGTATTCATGGCAAGCCGGAAGCTTAAGCATTATTTCCAGGGTCACCCTATCACTGTGGTTAGTTCTGCTCCCCTAGGAGATATCATCCAAAACAGAGAAGCCACAGGAAGAGTTGCTAAGTGGGCTATAGAACTTGGGCCTCATGGTCTAAAATACGTGCCACGCACTGCTATCAAATCTCAAGCATTGGTGGATTTCATCAACGATTGGACAGAGCTGCAGGTGCCTGAAGAGAAGCCGGATAATACATACTGGACTATTCACTTCGACGGGTCCAGGCAATTGGAGGGTTCAGGGGCTGGAGTTGTATTAGCTTCCCCTCGAGGTGACAAGTTTTGCTATGTGCTACGGTTGATGTTTCCCTGTACTAACAATGCAGCTGAGTACGAGGCCTTGCTCCATGGTCTTCGGATGGCTAAGGAGACGAGCTTAAGCCGGGTAAGGTGCTTTGGCGACTCAGATTTAGTGGCCCAACAAGTGTCAGGCAAGTGGGATTCCAAGGACCCCCTCATGGCGGCTTATCGCCGCGAAGTTGATGCCATTGCCGGACATTTTCAGGGTTACCAAGTAGAGCACATCGATCGCAGGAAGAACGAGGCGGCTGATGCATTAAGTTGGCTAGGCTCTCAGCGAAAGCCGGTGCCGCCTAATACTTTCTTGGACATTTTGCATAACCCGTCTGTTAAGTTGCCTACAGAGGAAGACTTGGCTGTTCCTGACCCGGAAGCACAATTGGTGGCGGCTCTCCACATTATCCCAGATTGGACAGTACCATACTTGGCTTACATGACCCGGGGAGAATTGCCTGAGGATGAAACTTTGGCCAGACAAATAACCCGGCGGTCTAAGTCAATGATAATTATCAATGGCGATCTGCACCGTCGCAGTGTCACTGGAACTTTCCAGAGTTGTGTTTCCCCTGAGGAAGGTCAAGAAATTTTACGTGAGATTCACGAGGGGGATTGTGGCCATCATGCCGGCTCAAAATCCCTTGTGGCCAAGGCTTTTCGTCATGGTTTTTATTGGCTGACGGCTCATGCTGATGCAGAGGACTTGGTCAGTAAATGTGACGGTTGTCAGAGGTTCTCACGACGGGCTCATGTGCCGGCTCAAGAGTTGAGGATGATTCCAATCACTTGGTCATTTGCGGTCTGGGGGCTTGATATGGTTGGGCCTTTTAAAAGGTCCAAGGATAAGAAGACCCACCTCTTGGTGGCGGTCGACAAGTTCACAAAGTGGGTTGAGGCAGAGCCGGTTAGTAAGTGTGACGCAGCCACAGCGGTTCAGTTCATGAAAAGGGTGATATTTCGCTTTGGTTTTCCACACAACATTATAACTGACAATGGCACTAATCTGTCTAAGGGCGCCATGGAGGAATTTTGTCAACGAGAGCATATTCGGCTCGATGTTTCATCAGTGGCTCACCCTCAATCCAATGGTCAGGCTGAGAGAGCCAATCAGGAGATCTTGAAGGGCATCAAGCCCCGGCTTTTGGTCCCTTTGCAACGGACGCCGGGTTGTTGGGTAGAGGAGTTACCTTCCGTGTTATGGAGCATCAATACTACTCCTAACAGGTCTACGGGTTACACACCTTTCTTCATGGTTTACGGAACTGAGGCGGTCCTCCCTAGCGACATCCGTCATGACTCGCCTTGAGTGGCGGCTTATGTCAAGGCGGTTAATGAGCAGGCGCGTCAAGAAGCTCTTGACTTGTTGGATGAACAACGTGACGTAGCAGCAGCTCGTTCGGCGATTTACCAACAAGACCTGCGCCGCTATCACAGCCGCCGGGTTAAGTCCCGGGTCTTTCAGGAAGGTGATTTGGTGCTCCGGCTCATCCAGGATCAAACAGATGTGCACAAGTTATCCCCACCTTGGGAAGGGCCCTTTGTGGTCAGCAAGAACTTGCACAACGGGTCATACTACCTTATTGATGTTCGGGAGCATAGAGATTCACGTAAGTCGGAGGAGGAGACCCGCCGGCCGTGGAACATAGCTCAGCTTCGGCCTTATTACACTTGAGCCACCGGCTCTCATAATGTACATATTTCTATAGCCATGTATATATTGTGATAAGTAATAAAGCTGGACCTCGGTCCTTTCCTTTCCTCCAAAGGTAAATGTATCATTGTTATTTTCATTAGAACATTACATGGCCATTTGGAGGTTGATCCGGTTCATGATTGTATTCAAATCTAGCCGCCAAAAATATGGTCACTTGGGGGCTTCCTGTTCAAACATAGGTCGTATCCGAACCAAAGAGAACATAGCTGTCGATACCCACTTGATTGGCAAATTGCCGAGCTCATTGGGGAGTTTTTTCTTGATCATATTTGAATCATAGCTGAACCCCCTTTGGGAACCGACGTGGATCGTATTCGAATCAGCGTCGTTAAACAACTCTCAAGGTCATTTGGGGGCTTCCTGTTCAAACATAGGTCGTATTCGAACCAAAGAGAACATAGCTGTCGGTACCCTCTTGATCGGCAACGCCAAAGCCACTGGGGGCTATATGATCGCATTCGAATCTTAGCTTAACCCCTTTGGGACGGTTCTCTGGTCGTATTCGAATCAGAAGCCCCTAAGTTTTTGATCTCTTGGTTCGCAACAAATTCTTTTGATCATATCAAAAGTGTTCAAGGGTGGTTCTTTTTCCACCGGCTTAACTTTGATTAATAATGTTGATGGCACACAATAAGCATTATAGGTGCTGGTGAACCGGAGTTGAGTTCTCAACCTTATTATTTGGGTTACATAAACCGGAAGTGTACTTGAAGGCTTGCAGCTGCCTAGAGACTTGTGATTTGTTTTCTATGCAGGACAATTAAAGACAGCTCTTTAAGCTTACGGAAAGCAAATGATCAAACATAACCCGGAGGAATATAAAAGAGCAGCCTAAACAGAGTTGAGCGCTGCACACGTGCACGATGGCACGACAAAATTAAGTGTTTGTCCTACTCTATTACAGGACTCCCCGAGTCCAAAAGGTGAGGCATTGTTTTTAAGGCATAACCATGAGCCGCCTACGAAATTAAAGTGCTTGTTGGGTTGAAGCTTCCAGCTCATCCCTCTCTGCTCCTCCGGTTGTTTCCATGACCTGGAAGGTTGATGATTTCCAGTCAATGCCGCTCAAAGCTTCAAATTGAGCCTCATCATCAATTAACCCGTCCGGGTCAACTTCAGGGGCGAAGGTATGCTTACGAGTTGGCGGAATCAGGCTGACTGCCTCATAGCGTGGTGTTGGGATTCTCTGATTCTCCGCGTCATAGCCCAGCTGATATTTGGTAAGATCTGTGTCATTGCCAATCAAAGTGGCCACAAGGCGTACGCTCTTCACACAGGCGGCGAAGTCCTTCTGGTCAAAGGGGGTGCCGTCTTCCTTCAAGCTGGGATACCCAAGGGCGATGTCGGCCGGGTCTAGCTCCGGTAGAAACGCCTTGGCCCGGCTCAGAGCGGCTATGGCTCCGGCTCTTGCAGAAGCCCGTCTCAGCTCTTGGAAGCGCTGAGGAAGTATGGCAAGCCGCCTGAGTACATCTGCCAGGTGAGTGGGAACTTCGTTGGACAGAGCCACAACGGCTAAACCACGTTGTGACCCGGTGTAAAGTTGCTCCACCAAGGTGTAAACCGCCTTCAGCTTAGTCAGCACGCTCTGGTTGAGATTGGAACTCCTGGGACCTGCATTACAAAGTCAAGTGAGCTGTTGGCAATTGAGATGTTTATGGGAACTAAACGATATAAACTGATTAGAAATTTACCAAAGATTGCGGAGACCATCTGAGAGACATGGCGTTTTAAGCCGGATAGCTCGGCGGTTCTTTCAGTAAGAGTGGCCTCCGCTTGTTCGGCCCGGCTGAGCAAAGCAGCTTTTTCATCTGCCCAGGCTTTCCTTTCTGCTTCAAACTTTTTCTTCAGTTTCTCTTGTGCGGATACACTGAGTTCAAATTTGGAGTTGGCTTTTTGGGTTTCACTTTCCTGGGTCTTCAGGCGGCTCTTCAGATCAGAGATTTCCGATTCAAATTTCTTATAGGCGGCCTGTACAAATTCCGGGTTACAGTTAAGGTGATTATAATGCAATATTAAGTCCCAAGCACTTTGCAAGCAAAGACACTTGGCACTTGGGGACTAATGTATGCTGAAAGGCTCTATCTACAGTGCCGGTTCATGAAAGTAAGTCCCAAGCACTTTGCAGGCAAAGGTACTCGGCACTTGGGGGCTAATGTGTAAAGTTGCTCAACTACTTGATTAACATAAGGTAAAGACCGGTTCAATTATGCTGTTTAATCCGGCCCGTGAGTGTTACCAGGTAAGCCGGTTTTCTTGCAGTAATTATTAAGCCGGTATTAAGTCTACAACATATTCCATCATAAGTAATAGACTTGGGGGGCTCGCATGGTAAGGATGACTATGGAGTAAGCAAGGGAGTCGTACCTTAGATTTTTGCTGTATTTGCTTCACCATGTCAATCTCCAGGTCCCGGCTGTTGTGCACTTGACCAATATAGCCAGCGACAATATCTCCAATGCTCAGACTGGCATAGTTAGTAATGTCCAGCCTGGCTCTACGGTGTTCCAGAAGTTCCTCCTTGGCAGAGCACCTAGCCAGCACGGTGGGTCTTCCCGGTTCAACAAGTCCGGTCAGGGTAATCACCACGTCCGGGTCATCTGGATGAGCCGGGCTGGGGATCTCCGGGTTATCAGAACCCTCCATAACTTGCTCATCAGATGGGGAAGTGGTGGTTTCCGGAGCTGGTGCAGACGGCGGCTCAGGGGTAGAGGCATCAGGTTCAGTCAAGACCGGCTCTTCGGCCGGCTTACTTTTCTTCGCCCTCTTGCTGGGCTTTACTTGTATACTGAAAGTCAAAGGGTTAGTGCAAAAACATGAGTAAGATAAGCACAAAAGAAGCTGGCTATCATTACCCGGGTGCGGTTTTGAAGGCCGGCAAGTTAGATTGCATGGAGTCGCCGGAGGAAGGTGAAGTTCCCTGATAGTTTGAATCAGAAGAATTGAGTGGTTGACGAGTGACGCCCGCCAAAGGATGAAAAGGATATAAGTCGGAGATAACCTCGGTCCGGCGCTTCCTTGATGCTTCGGGTAAGCCGGAGGAGAGGTCTGCGTCCTTGCTAGTCCGGGTCTGCCTCCGACTCTCATGAATCTGTCGCTTCAAAAGAAATTGAGGATCTTGGTAAGCTAAAGGATGTGAAAATATTACTTTCCGGGTTACTCTTCGGACTTTCAGTCTTGGCAAGGGCTCCGAGTCGGAGGAAAGTATAGTTACCTCTTCAATCACCGGGTTACTCGCTCCGGTATCCTCCTGCTGATAATCAGTGTCAATAAGACGGTTAAAAAAAGGAGCCTAAAGAATCAAGGGCTACCTCTGACTCGGAGGTGTCTTCCAGGTGAAGCAGGTCCGAGGCGCTAGGCTTACTCCCCTTCTTGCGGGGAGCGGCTCTCCTGGCGGCTTTTTTAACCTTCCTGGCTTTCTTAGCAGCTTCATGGTCATACCTGACCTTCCAGAATTTGTCGTTAGCCTGTAAAATACAACAAAGGTTTCTTGAAGTTAAGACGAAAATTGTTAAAATGAAAAGTAAGGTGTTCAGGTCAATAGCTTACCGCCGGGGCCGGGTTAGCCTTGCAGAAGGGGCTTAGGCCTGTCCTGCCGCAATCTGCTAAGCTCTCGTTCAGAAGAGACTTGGTCATGTCATCAACGACGTCCTCAGGTAAGTCGTCGGGGCTGTGCCAAAGAGGATCATCCTTCCGGCCCGTGTAATCACACATTAAGCCGGGGCGGCGGCTTAGAGGAATCACCCGCCAAGCAATCCAGACCCGGACCAGATCAACGCCGTTTAGGCCGTTTCCCAGAAGAGCTTTGATTTTGTTGATGGTGGGAATAAGCGGTTGACGCTCAGCTTGAGATAATTTGTCTGGCAGGGGGTGATTTGACTCCAGACGCAGGGCGTGAAAGCCGGGCAGAGGGTTCTCATCAGCCGGAGAAGTATCTTAGCAGTAGAACCATGTCTGGTTCCAGTCCTTCGGGTGGCTTGGCGGCTCAGCATAAGGAAAGAGACAATCTCTCCGTCGTTGGATTGAGATTCCACCAAGTTCCAAGCTAGGCCCGTTGGCACATTCATTCTGGCGGTTCAGGTAAAATAACTCCCTAAAGAGTAGCAGGCTGGGTTCTTCTCCAAGGTATACCTCACAGAACACTTGAAAGTCGTTGGGTCCAATGTCTTGAGGTCGCAGATCGAAAAAGTGCAGAACATCTCTGAAGAATTTTGAGCCAGGAGGAGCAAAGCCCCGACTCATGTGGTCAGCAAATATGACAACCTCTCTGTCCTTTGGTTGAGGTCTCTCTTCGGACGGGTCAGGAGCTCGGTAGGACATGACCTCCTTCTTAGGCAGGTAACCCGTTTTTACGAAGTCATCTAAGGTGCTATCAGTAACGTTGGATCTCATCCAGTTGCACGTAATGGGCGCTTTGGGAGCCTTGGGCGGCATTGTGGAAAATGGAAGCCTATGACAAAAGAGAATTACCGGTTCAAATTTAAGCCGGAGGAATATTTTTGTTCAGTATTCAAGATGGCGGTTTATGAAGGGGCCTAATGATATATGACTAACTGTGTCAGGTTATCTAAGCCGCCGTGGATATCTTAAGCAATTTAAGTTATTTAACTCTATTGTGAGTGAGCCGGAGATTTCACAAAGCAGGGTCTCTTTTAAGCTGGCGATATGAGCCGCCATGGCTAAAAGATGCAGTTTTTTGTCTAAGTGTTACACAAACAAGTTTCACAGATTGCAGGGATTACTTTGGATCAAACGATCGTCCAGAAAGGAAAAATTTCTAGACCTAAAAAACTGATACAGAGGAGTTCATAAGCTCTAAATGAGGTCTTTTTTGGGCAAAAGGGATCTACTAGCATAAAAATGGGTGAGAAACTACTACCGCAGGGAGTCTGTACCGTTTTCGGATCAAAAGGAGCCTCGGTGGAGGAACTGTGAAGAAATTGAGATGAAACTACGAAGAACAGGGAAGAAGCATGGAACCCTAATGCGAATCTACTGTACGGAGTAGCAAGGACTTACTGGTGCCGATGAGCAGCGGAGGTCCCCGCCATTTCTCTGGACCGGTTCAGGATGATGCAGCGGCCGAGGCTGAGGAAGACGAGGGGCGCGGCGGCGGCGGCGGAGCTCGAGCTCTGGGGCGTCAGAGGAGGAAGACGATGGATCGAGAAGAGTGACGAAAGGCTTATGGGCCGGGCCTATTTATAAGGGACGGCTGGTAAATGGGCGCGAGAAACGAGGAGGCTGAAGACATGATTATCTTGCCGCAGAAACGCCTCGATTCTCGGGATGGTCATTAAGATAAGATCCGTTGGGATATGACAGAATAAAAAATGAATTTAATGGAAGATGACGTCATGGCGGGTTACCAAGAATCCAGAAGATGACGTCACAGCGGGTTATAGCCTTCGCACAAGCAGAAGCCGGAAGATTTTCTCTTAAAGGTATTGAAGATTGACATGAACCGGTTCAAATCAATCTGGGGCCTAATGTTGAGGATATAACCATTAGAGTCACCCGCCCAGGAGGGGCCGGGTTACGTCATAATGATCATCATGTGAAGCCCAGTACCAAGCTTGAGGATGGCGGTTCAGTAATGGGCTTAAGACCCGGAGGCGGCTTAAGGCCCGTAGTGATAAACCGCCGTTATGGCAAGACTTATAGTGTAAGGCAAGAATAGTTAAGAGTCCGAGCCGGACACTGTTATAAGCCGGCTGGGACTCTGAGAGCCGCTGGGCGTCAACCTCTCAATATAAAGGGACGACCCGGCGGCGGTTCAGGACAGGCAACATCAGATCGATAGCCGGGCATAGCGGTTAAGCTCCCTGGTCATCGAAACCCTAAGTAATTCCACCTCAACTGGAGTAGACTTTTACCTTCACCGTGAGGGGCCGAACCAGTATAAACCTCGTGTCCTTTGTCCTGTTTAACCCCTTTAAACTTCCTAGCTGCGATGGCTCCACGACTAAGTCCTTGCACGAGGACATCTGCCGTGACAATTCCACGACAGGTCCCATAAATCACCCAACCGCGTAAGGAACGCAAACTCAAGGAACATAACACCGGTATGACGGAAACTAGGGCGGCAAGAGTGGAACAAAACACCAGGCATAAGGCCGAGCCTTCCACCCTTTACCAAATATATAGATGCATTAATTAAATAAGAGATATTGTGATATTCCAAAATATCCATGTTCCAACATGGAACCAACTTCAACTTCACCTGCAACTAGCAACGCTATAAGAAGGGCTGAGCAAAAGCGGTAACTTAGCCAAACAACGGTTTGCTAGGAAAGGATGGTTAGAGGCTTGACATGGCAAATATGGGAGGCATGATATAGCAAGTGGTAGATAGCGTAGCATGGCAATAGAACGAACAACTAGCAAAGCAAAGATAGAAGTGATTTCGAGGGTATGGTCATCTTGCGTGCAAGGTTCTCAGAGTTGTCGAAAGCTTGATCCTCGTAAGCGTACTCAATAGGTTCCTCGTTCACGAACTCGTCTCCCGGATCTACCCAAAACAAGAACACAAGCAACGGAACCACAATCAATCACGGGAAATGCACAAGCAACATGATGCAAAACATGCATGATATGCGGGATATGATATGCGATGCGTATGCGTGCTCCGGAAGAAAAATAATGAACAAGGCAGTAACTTGGAAAACCAAGCATGCCACTGGAAAGATGAGATGATTTCGGTTGAAATCGATATAAAGATCACCGGAAACGGATGCACGGTTTGCAAATGGCAAGCAAAACAAGAATGACACGATTCTGCAATTAACAGCATGATAGCACTTAAAATACATCAAGTAACTATGCTACAGCACTCCAACATAGCAACAAAGCATACGGCAGTAATCTACAGGAGATTCTTAACAAAAGATGAACACTGAGCTACGGCTAGATCACACCACAGCAGGTTCAAACAAGCATGGCAAAAGTGCAAAAGATATCAGGTTCACAGACCGTGAAATTACGGGACATGGCAGAAACAGCATCAGGTAGCAATGTTCAGAGCAAGAAATCAACATGCTACATGAACTTAACATGGCAAAACAAGGCATGGCATGAATCTACTAAATGCATAGAACAAAAGTTCCTTACTGACCATAAGCCAAAAAGGACCAGAAGATATGATGGCAACCATGTAAACATAGCAAGTTTCGGTAACAGGTTTCACACTTGGCAGAAAACAGAGCATGGCAGAAACAGTAGTATGAAGGCATCTTGGTGAGCTTGATACACTCACCACAAAGCAATTCATGACAAAACAAGTATACCTACCGCAAGATGGCATGTTTATGACGCTATACATGGCAAGAGCAAATACATAGCATGAATGGATCAACTTCAACAACCTTAGCAAAATTGAATAACGCATAAACAATCTGCCAGGAACATTTTATAGCAAAAGTAGAGCAATATTAAGACATGCTATGGCACTCCATAATGGCAAACAGGGGCATGGATGGATAGAGTACAACTATATCTACAAAACATCCTTAATGAACATCGCCAAAAGGAGCATGGATCTCTCTGTAGCCACATGGATATATAGCAACAAAATAACAGCAGACACAGACTTAGCAAAATTACTAAGTCCCTGAAATCAGAAACATCACGAAGCCTACTTTGCATGCTTGTGCTAGTCACCACAGAGATCACAAAAATAGATGGCATAAATATCTGTAAAGATGGCATGGCATACATCAAAACACATGTAGACCTCATGCCCATAATATGCACACATCAAATGCAACAAAAATAACAAATCCTCATGTTCTGATAAGTAACAGCAGTTAACAGCAATTAGCACTCTTGCACCAGAGATTTGGGCATCAAGATGGACTCAAATGAACATGTCACAATGGAACAAAATTAAGAGCATCTAGAGACGAACATTTCGATATATTACACGAACGAAACGGAGCTATATGCAGAGAGTTATGATGCAATGAACAGAGGCATATAATGTAAAATCTAGGACTTGGAGAAAAATCGGGGGAAGGAGAAGTCAACCGAGGCTGTGGATCTGGATCGGGCCTCGAGCTTGAGCTCGGGCTCGCCGGAGCAGAGGGCGGCCGGAGGGGACGGCGGCCGGCGGAGGAGAGGAGGAGGACGGCGAAGAGGAGCGGGGTGGAGGCGCCGGCGGCGGGGAACGGCGGGGCGCCGCGGGGACGCGGGCGCGGCCGGGCGGCGGAGCAGACGTCGGGGCGGCGAGGCGTCGGCCGGCGAGCTGCGGCGGCGGCCGGGAACGGCGGCGGGGAGCTGCGGGCGAGGGCGACGGGCGGCGGGAGGAGCCTCGGGTGGCGGCGGGCGACGGGCGGGCCGCGGGGGCCGACCCCGGGCCTCGCGGGCTTCGGCGGCGCGGCGTACGACCTGCTGAGGTGGCGGCCCCTGGTTGGCCGGGCGCGGCGGCGGGGATGCGTCCGGCCGGCGGCGGACGTGTCCGGCGGCGCGGGGGCGATTTGTTAGGGTTAGGGTGGTTTTGCCCGAGATTTGGGGGGGGAGGTATTTTTATAGGTAGAGGGAGCTAGGAGACTCCAAATGGAGTGCGGTTTTCGCCCACACAATCGTGATCGAACGACCTAGAGCATGGAAGAGACTTAGAGGGGTTTTGGGCTGTTTAGAGGGGGGTTTTGCTGCAACACACAAAAGACCTTTGCGGTTACCCGGTTAACCGTTGGAGCATCAAACGACCTCCGAATGGAACAAAACTTGACAGGTGGTCTACCGGTGGTATACCAAGGCCACTTGACAAACCTCGGTCCATTCCGAGAACGTTCAACACCCGCTCACGAAAAGAAACAAGAGGGGTGCGCCGGAGGAGGTGGGAGTGCCGGATTGCAAAACGGACAACGGGGAAAATGCTCGGATGCATGAGACGAACACGTATGCAAATGAGATGCACATGATGACATGAAATGAGATGCATGACAAGAACAAAATGCAAAACGAAAAACAAAACCCAACCACGGAGGGAATATCATAACACATAGCCGAAAATGGCAAGAGTTGGAGTTACAAATATGGAATGTTACATCCGGGGTGTTACACCCTTCGCAGAGGGAAGTAGGGATTTGTAGAGGTGCCAGAGCTCAAAGCGAAAAAGATAGAGATAAAAAAATTTGGGGGGCATCCTTTTCCTGTCAACGAAAACGACCGAGTAGTTCCCAATACTTTCCATGCTATATATATCATAGGCTGTTCCCAAATAGAAAATAAAGTTTATTCCTTTTTCCACCATACTTTCACTTTCCATGGCTAGCCGTATCCACGCGTGCCTTCCATACCAACACTTTCCAATGAATTTATTATTTGACAACATAAAGTAAATTCATTTTTCATTTTAGGACTGGGCATCCCTAATACCTTTATCGTACTCTCGTGCAATGACAAGTGAATAAACACTCATCGTGAGAATAACACATCTAGCATGGAAATATATTAGCCACCCCTACCGTTTCATGAGCAGTACGAGCACACAAAAGTGAAGTTTATTTTGAAAATTTGAGATGGCACATACAAATTTGCTTAGAACGGCAAAAGAATACCACATTGGTAGGTATGGTGGACACATAAGGCAAAACTGGTTTAAAGGATTTTGCATGCACAAGTAGTGATCATACTTAGTGCAAAATGAAGGCTAGCAAAAGATTGAGAAGCGACCAACCAAGAAACGAAAAATCTCATAAGCGAGCATTAAGCATAACTAACACCGAATAATGCACCACAAGTAGGATGTAATTTCATTGTATAACTATTGACTTTCATGCTTGCATAGGGAATCACAAACCTTAACACCAATATTCTTACTAAAGCACAATTACTCATCAACATGGCTCACATATCACTATCATCATATCTCAAAACTATTACAAAGAATCAAGTTTATTTTGTCCAATGATGTTCATGAAAGTTTTTATTATATCCTCCTTGGATATCTATCACTTTGGAACCAATTTCATATGTTGCTTTTTTAATAGCTCAAACAAATATAAGTGAAGATCATGAGCATAATATTTCTTTCTGTCAAAATAATTTAAGTGAAGCAAGAGAGAATTTCTTAAAAAAATTACTAACTCTCAAATAAATCTAAGATAATCATGAGAGCATTTCTTCGAAAATAACAAAGCACACCGTGCTCAAAAAGATATAAGTGAAGCACTAGAGCAATTCCATAGCTCATAAAGATTTAAGTGAAGCATAGAGAGGAATTCTAACAAGTCATAGCATAATTTTGGCTCTCTCAAATAGGTGTGTCCAGCAAGGATTCATGACTTAAAACAAAAGGTAAAACAAGCAAAGACTCATATCATACAATATGCTCCAAGCAAAACTCATAATATGTGACGTATAAAAATATAGTTCCAAGTAAAATACCGATGGTCGTTAGAAGAAAGAGGGGATGCCACTCGGGCATCCCCAAGCTTAGTTGCTTGCTTCTCTTTGGATAATAGCTTGGGATGCCATGGGCATCCCCAAGCTTAGGCTCTTCTTACTCCTTATTCCTTCATCCATCGTAAAATCACCCAAAACTTGAAAACTTCAATCACACAAAACTTAACAAAACCTTCGTGAGATCCGTTAGTATAAGAAAGCAAATCACTACTATAAGTACTATTGCAAACCCATTCATATTTTATTCTTGCATTATATCTACTGTATTCCAACTTCTTTATGGCAAAAAAATCTTCAAAGAAAACCATAGAATCATCAAAACAAGCACACAATGCAAAGAAAACAGAATCTGTCAAAAATAGAACAGTCTGTAGCAATCTGGATATTTCGAATACTTCTGTAACTCCAAAAATTCTGAAAAATTAGGACCACGTGAGCAATTTGTAAGTTAATCTTCTGCAAAAAGAATTGGCATTTTATCATGCTTCTGTGATTTTTAATAATTCTGTGACTAGCTTGCAAAGTTTCTGTTTTTTCAGCAAGATCAAATCAACTATCACCCAACATGATCCCAAAGGCTTTGCTTGGCACAAACACTAACTAAAACACAAAAAACACAATCATAACAGTAGCATAATTGTACAAACACTGAAGAACATAAAGCAAAAGAAAATAAATAAATTTTATTCAATGGGTTGCCTCCCAACAAGCGCTATCGTTTTATGCCCCTAGCTAGGCATAAAGCACAGATCTAAGTGTTGTCATCTTTGTTTCTAGATCCATAAGATGCCCTCATGATTGATTCGTATGGTGGCCTAATTATTGTTCAATGGAAGTGTTCCATACCCTTCCTTAGTGGAAATTGAATTTAATATTGCCTTCTTTCATATCAATCACGACACCAAAAGTACGTAAAAAACAGTCTACCAAGAATAATTGGACAAGACGGATTGCAATCAATATCAAGAACAATAAAATCTGTGGGCACAGAATTCCTATTTTCAATTTTCCCAACAAGATTTTCACCCTCCGAATTATCGGGACGCCTTCTAGCTAAAGTTGACTCTTGTTCAGTCCCTTTATTATCAATCTTAATCTTACTAAACAAATAATCAATAGAAGAGACACCAATCATTTTAATATCTTCATCACTTTTATGAAAGCAATCACTAGAAAATGTTTTTTCTAAAAATTCTCTTCTAGCACTAAGCATGGCGGTTCTTTTCTTACTTTCATCCATAGAAACATAAAGAGCTTTAATTGATTCTTCTACCTTAGGCACAAAAAATTTCATCATGAGAAATTCTATCAATACTTCTAGACATATCATCAATCTTATTCAGCTTTTCTTCTATTGTAGCATTGGAAACTTTTTGAGTATTGATAAATTATTTAATATTATTCTCAAGATCAGAGGTGTTCCCATTATTATTATTAGAGGGATTACCATAGGAATTACCATAATTATTAGAGGAATTACTAGGAAAATGCCTAGGATTAAAATTACCTCTATAAGCATTGTTATTGAAATTGTTTCGCGAGATAAAATTCACATCAATGGCATCACTATTTTGCTCAGTCAAAGTAGACAAAGGCACATCATTAAAATCAATAGGAGCACTTTTATTAGCAACCGGTTCAATAAGATCATCAACGTTTTCACTCAAAGAAGAAATTTCCTCATCTGAATTAACCTTTTTACTAGTAGGAGCTCTTTTGGTATGCCATTGTGAATAATTTGCCATAATATTATCAAGTAATTTGGTGGCTTCACCCAAAGTAATTTCCATAAAAGTACCACCCGTGATGGAATATAAAAATTACGAGAAACAAAATTCAACCCCACATAATTTTTTTGTATGATCATCCAAAGAGTTAACCCATGAGTTGGGCAATTCCTTAGCATCAATTTCATCCTTTCCCAAGATTGTGCAACATGCTCATGTTCAAGTTGCTTGAAATTCATGATCTGGCATCTAAGAGAAATAATTTTTGCGGGCGGAAAATACTTAGTAATAAAAGCATCCTTGCACTTATCCCAAGAATCAATACTATTGCGACACAAAGAAGAAAACCAAAATTTTGCATGATCTCGCAAAGAAAACGGGAATAATTTCAACTTCACAACATCATTGTCCACATCTTTTTTCTTTTGCAAATTGTATAATTCCACGAAGGTGTTAAGATGGGACGCGGCATCCTCATTAGGAGTACCGGAAAATTGATATTTCATAACAAGATTCAACAAAGCGGTATTAATATCACAAGACTCCGCACTAGTTGCGGGAGGAGCAATCGGAGTGCTAATAAAATCATTGTTGTTGGTATTGGAGAAATAACATAACTTGGTGTTCTCTTGAGTCATTGTGACTACGCAACAAGATTGCACTCAAAAACAGATCTGACGAGAAAATGGAGAACGAAAAAGAGGGCGAATAAAACGACAATTTTTTGTGAAGTGTGGGAGAGGAAAAGAAGTGGCAAGTGGCAAATAATGTAAATTGCAAGGAGATGAGATTTGTGATTAGGAACCTGGTAGATGTTGATGATGTCTCCCCGGCAACGGCGCCAGAAATTCCTTTTGATGTTTGCTTGAACTATGTCGGTATTTCCCCAAAGAGGAAGGGATGATGCAGCACAATAGTGGTAGGTATTTCCCTCAGTGATGAGACCATGGTTATCGAACCAGTAGGAGAACCATGCAACACTACGCAAAAAACACCTGCACACAAATAACAAATACTCGCAACCCGACGTATTAAAGGGGTTGTCAATCCCTTTCGGGTAACAGCACCAGAAATTGGCAAAAGGATGGGAGAAAGTTGTAATAGATTGAATAAATAGATCACAAATAAAATAAAGTGCAGAAAGGTATTTTTGGATTAATAGATCTGAAAATAAAAGCAAATAAAAATAGATCGCAAATGCAAATATAATAAGGAAGAGACCCGGGGGCCGTAGATTTCACTAGTGGCTTCTCTCGGGAAAAATAGCATACGGTCGGTAAACAAATTACTGTTGGGAAATTGATAGAACTTCAAATAATCATGACGATATCCATGCAATGATCATTATATAGGCATCACGTCCAAGATTAGTAGACCGACTCCTGCCTGCATCTACTACTATTACTCCACACATCGACCGCTATCCAACATGCATCTAGTGTATTAAGTTCATGGAGAAACGGAGTAATGCAATAAGAACGATGACATTATGTAGAGAAGATCTATTTATGTAGAAATAGACCCCATATTGTTATCCTTAATAGCAACGATACATACGTGTTGGTTCCCCTTCTGTCACTGGGATCAAGCACCGTAAGATCGAACCCATCACAAAGCACCTCTTCCCATTGCAGGATAAATAGATCAAGTTGGCCAAACAAAACCCAAATATCAGAGAAGAAATACGAGGCTATAAGCAATCTTGCATATAAGAGATCAAAGAAGACTCAAATAACTTTCATGGATAAAACCATAGATCTGATCATAAACTCAATGTTCATCGAATCCCAACAAACACACTGCAAAAAAGAGTTACATCATATGGATATCCAAGAGACCATTGTATTGAGAATCAAAAGAGAGAGAGAGAGAGATAGGAAGCCATCTAGCTACAAACTACGGACCCGTAGGTCTACAATGAACTACTCACGCATCATCGGAGAGGCACCAATGGGCATGATGAACCCTCTATGATGGTGTCTAGGTTGGATCTGGTGTTTTTGGAACTTGTGGCAGCTGGAATTGATTTTCGTCGACTCCCCTAGGGTTTCTGGAATATTGGGGTATTTATAGAGCAAAGAGGCGGTGCGGGAGGCCACTGAGGTGGGCACAACCCACCAGGGCGCGCCTGGGCCTCCAGGCGCGCCCTGGTGTCTTGTGCTCACCTGGAGCTCCCTCTTCGGTACTTCTTTGGCCCACTGGATGTCTTCTGGTCCAAAACAAATCCACAAAAAGTTTCGTTGCGTTTGGACTCCGTTTGGTATTGATTTCCTGCGATGTAAAAAACAAGCAGAAAACAACAACTGGCATTGGGCTATGTCAATAGGTTAGTACCAAAAAATGATATAAAATTATTATAAAATGATTGTAAAACATCCAAGAATGATAATATAACAACATGGAACAATAAAAAATTATAGATACGTTGGAGACGTATCACATGTAAGTATATCAATCGAGCACAAGGAAAGATATCACAGGGACACACTACTGCAAGATGCTGCTAACGCGACACTACGATCAGCGACCCTTTGACGAAACTGTGTGCGATGTATTAATCACAAACGTTGATGTAAAAAAACTTGTCAAAAAGATGCACAACGTTTGTGATGAATGATACATCAAACACGGTTCAGATTTTAGTTGCGTGTGCGATGAGGGGCATACGGTTGATCTGTACGAACTGTTTGCGATGAGATAGAACAACAGAAACGGGCAGCCAGATCAAGGTGTGTGCGATATATGGCATACAGTTCACTCCGATGAACCGTTTGCGATGAGTGAGGTGAACAGAAACGATTCGGCGTAACAAGATGTGTGTGATACCCGGCAAACAGGTCGGTAATCATAATTGTGTGCCATCATTACAGACATCCCATATGGTCTTTTTTTGTGAATTGTGTGCTCGTCAGGGCACACAGCTAAACAAACCAACCTGTTGGTGATAATGTAGAAGATCTCTACCGAATACATATTACTAACCGTCTGCGATGAGATTGACAGGATAAACAGAGATATATACAGTCTGCTTAATTTAGTCCTTCTTCTTCTTGTTGTTCTTGTTGGATGGCCCCGCGACATCGTCTTGGCGAGGACGCTTCTTGCCGCTGACCGTTGTCTTTTCATCGCTGCCGCCGTCGTCATCGTCGTTGCTGTCGTCGTCCTCCTCCTCCTCGTTCGACCATTCCTCCTCCTCATCATCGTCGTCCTCTTCTTCGTCCTCCGACGGCTCCTCGTTTGTCTGGTTGTCGTCTGACGACTCCGGAGGCGGCGTCCCTTCCATGAACCGGATATAATCGAGGTCTGGGCTCAACGCTGGACTCATGGAAGACGAGCGGGATGATTCCGATGTTGACCTATCATCGGGCGCCAGAATGCTGGCCGAACTATCGTCCTCGCTGTCGCTCGACATGGCTGCAGAGTGTGTGCCAGTGTGTAGCGCGGCCTGCCGGGGACGATGAAGATGGTGGACACTTAAGTGGGGTATGCAGAGAAGAGGTACTGCCAATTGAAGCGGTGATTGAAGCGGGGGTTGACCTATTATCTAACCGCTGATATAATCAACCGCAATTATTTGTACCCAGTCGCTCCAAATTCCTGGGGTTGCGCAGGACTCCTATTAGCTATTTGGCTGGTTTCCTTTTTCAGGACCAAAACAAGGAACGAGTTTTGGGATTATGCACCGGTACCGGTACGAACGGAGTAGGACAGTTGGCAAGCAATACATTGAGCTCTTCTTATTGATAAAGCCAGTAATAATCAAACTAGAAAGGAAAAGAAAAAAGACAAAGAAAAATATCTGCACGAATCTTCGCGTAACATCAATGGCATAGGACCTAGATGTGCATTACTTAGAGCACATCTAGATGTGCTTTAGCAATACTGTCAAACAAAACCCCTAATCATCATTGCACACAGCGCATAGAACATGGCTAATGCGACAACCACAATTAACATGCTAGTTCCTTCTTGTCTCTTGCTTCCATCTGTTGCCTGTGATTGATTCTTTCTTACTTCATCATACTGATTGTATATTCCAGATCAGCCAGTTTCTTCTTAAGCTTTACGTTATCTTCTGCGAGCTTGGTGATAACACTCCGAGGCCTGCCATGCCATCTTCATCCAGCCAGTAAACAAAGGCACAAGCCTTATATCCCTGCCAATGTTAAATAGTATTTTGGATGAGCGGTGGCATTAACTGAAGTAAAATGATGAACTTAATTAGCACTAACCTCTAAGGGGCAACTGAGAAATCGCCTGCCAATGTCGAATCCCTCCGTGCATACACGTCGAGCGGGAGTGTGCCCGTGCACACAACTCAGCTTTTGGTACTTCTCGGTGGCGCAAAACTTGGAGTCGAACTCGTGTTGCGGGAGTCTCGAGTCAAGCTCCGGATCCGGCGGCAGATCGCTTTCCTGGGGGGGGTCAGTCAGGATGGATTCAGCAAGGATCTATACTTTGGACATGCTAAAATAGATCGGGATAGATTGGAACCTGGTAGGACGATTCAGATCCATAGTACACCTGCCTTCTGATGACCTTAGGCAAGTGCTCGGCGGCGATCGCCGTCGTGGCAGAGATACGAGCAGGAGCAGCCGCACCGAAACCATCAGCACCACATGTCCGCATTCCCCCAATGTCAGCACCACGTGAGGGAATTTGGAGGCTATGTAGGGATTTGGGGGAAATGGGGAAACTGTGGAGATAAGCTAACGGTCGGGAACTACTAATGGCACTATATGTATGTTGTATACGGCACACTATTTGTACATGTCGTTTGTGTTAGGTATTACAACATCACACACGATTTCCGCACCAAACCGTGTGAGAAGACAACGTAGGTTAGACACGGTTGTCGTTACATAACCGTATGTGATGTACTACCCTGTCCATATAATTGAGTTACGGTGAGATACCGTGTAAATAGCCGCTCCGTGGATATCCGTCAAAAAAATAGCCGCTCTGCATTTAGAGATGGCGGCGGCGGCCTAGGCAGCGGCTACCGGAGAAGAGGTCAATCCTCGGTCGATGGGAGGTGGCGGCATCATAGGAGGTCAATCCTCGGTCTGTGGCAGGAGATAGGAGGAGCTCAACCATCGAGGTCGGCGGCAGCGTGATTCGAGCACATCCATCGCGGTCGATGGCGGGATAGTGGAGGTCGAACTTCAGGCGGCAGCCGCACTAAGCTTTGCTCCTCGACCCTGCTGTCTCGACGTGCCGCCGCATCGCGCTTGTCTGTTTGCTGGGTGGAGGTTGCCGCGTGGCTAATTAATTAAGGTATTCTTTTCGTGAGTGGCTTAATTAAGGTATTCAATTCCTAAGTGTAGTGTTCTACTAGTACTCTGCGTGTAAATTGACTGGCCATTAATTTTTGTCATTGCACGTCTGGATAACAACATGGAGCACCCTCAGTAATTATTAAAATAAAACCTTGTGATTTATGCACGCATCTTTGGGTAGCAGTTAATCCGTGTATTAATGTTGTTGTTTTGTTTTTAATTACCATTCATGTGATGCAGATGGAACGATCTCGATGGGTGAAGAATCGGAAAACCGCAGATTTTATCAGTGGCGTGACACAGTTCATGAATTCGGCTGAAAGCACAAAGAGGAGAATTGGTGATGCGGATTACATCCTGTGTCCATGTACTAATTGTGCCAATACAGAGTCACATGAAGTTGCAGATGTCCAGATGCACTTAGTCTCTTGGGGATTCATGGATGGATATACACGTTAGACCAGACACGGTGAAGAGGAGGTCATGGATGAAGATAACCAGGGCAGCGAGATGCCGAACCCCGATCAGTGTCACATGGATGTTGAATCTAACATTGGGGCAGAGGTCGTCAAGCTACCAATGGAACACCGGAAAGCCGAAACGCCCATGGAAAACCAAGACGTCATCGCAGATGACGACGATCTTGATATGCCAGATTTTGCTATGATTGCAGATTTCGAGGGCCCAGAAAAGGATATGATTGGGTACAAGGATCTACCAACCATTGATGCGGACTCCAAGAAAGAATTGTATCCAGGTTGCAAAAAGAAATATTCCAGGTTGAGTGCCACCTTGGCGCTTCTCAGATTTAAAGCAGCAAACGGTCTATCAAACTAGGGCATCACAGAGATCTTAGGTCTTTTCAAAGATATTCTTTCGGAAGATAATGTGCTCCCCAGAAGCACGAATGAAGCGAAGAAAATTGTTTGCCCATTGGAACTTGAAGTACAAAAGGTACACGCTTGTGTGAATGATTGTATATTGTACCGTGGTGAGTACAAAGATTTGCGTGCATGTCCCACATGCAAGCATGCATGATACAAGCGCAGGAGAGCAAAGGACAAGTACAAATTGGATGACGAGATCAAGACAGGAATCCCGTTCAAGGTTGTTTGGTACTTGCCTTTAATTCCAAGGTTGAGGCGTTTGTTTGCAAACCCTAGAGAGGCAAAGAGGTTGCGATGGCATCATGATGAGCGAATTGCGGATAGGTTTATGAGGCACCCGAAAGATGGGGCTCAGTGGGAATTAATCGACAAAAAGTTTGAAATTTTTGCCAAGGATCCTAGAAGTATAAGGCTCGAGGAGTGTACTAACGGGATGAATCCTTTTGGCGATATGAGCACCAATCACAGCACATGGTCGGTGCTTCTGTGCATATATAACCTAGCTCCTTGGTTGTGTATGAAGAAAAATACATTATGATGTAAATGATTATCCAAGGCCCGAAGCAACCTGGAAATGACATCAACATTTACTTTCAGCTACTGGTAGAAGAACTGCTGATAGTGTGGATAGATGCTCCTGATGTAAAAATGTTATGATGCTTACAGAAAGGAGATTTTCGATCTACATGCGATTCTGGTGCACACCATTCAAGACATGCCGGCATTAGGCAACACATCGGGGCAGAAAACAAGGGGAGATGTAGGGTGTGTCACATTCATGGATAGGACAGCTAGCAGAAGACTTCCCAACTCGCGCAAAAAAGTGTATTTGCGTCATCGTAGGTTCTTACGGAAAAATCACCCATACCGAAAGATGAAAGCTAAATTTGATGGTACGGCAGAGGCAGGTGCGGGCTCAAGACCCTATGACGGGGAGGTGGTCCACAACATGGCTAAAAAGATTAATGTTGTGCTTGGCAAGAACCACCCTTTGACGGTGAAACTAACACCCAAGGATCAAGTGTTTAAGAAGAAATCGGTGTTCTAGAAATTACCTTACCGGGAGATTCTACGTGTACGTTACTGCATCGATGTCATGCACGTAGAGAAGAACGTATGTGAATGCATCCTTGGTACTCTGCTCAAGATTAAAGGTAAAAGAAAGGATGGTGACGGTTCACGGCTCGATATGCTTGCTGATCAATCACAACGCACGAGTGAAGCAGAAGATGATGACAAATTCATCAAAGCTCGCGAGAGTTACAATTTCAATACAAAAGAAGCAACACAGTTCTTCACCTATTTGTTGTCAGTTAAGACACCCTCTTCCTACTGCGCAAACATCAGAAGTCTCATGGATGTGAGCTCAGGTAAAATAAAGTTGGGACACATGAAGTCACATGATTGCCATGTAATGTTGACACAAATCCTCCCGGTGGCCATCAGGAATCTGATGGACAAAGATATAAGAAACACACTCATTGACCTCTGTGATTCTTCAACCAACTATGGTAGAAAGTTGTAAATCCTGAAGAGTTGGATCATATGCAAGATGATATTGCAAGAATATTGTCCAACCTAGAGATGTTTTTCCCACCGTCATTCTTTGATGTCATGGTCCATCTCACTGTGCACCTTGTTGACGAGATAAACTATTGTGGTCCTGTGTTTCTTCGCAACATGTATCCCTTCGAGCGGTTCATGGGAATACTGAAGCGCTTTTGTCAGAACCGAAACCATCCAGAGGCAAGCATCCTACAAGGTTATACCGTGGAGGAGGTGGTTGAGTTTTGCACCGAATACATGAAACAAAGACCTATAGGTTTGCCCCTCTCTCGCCATGAGGGAAGGCTGAAAGGTAAGCCGGTCCTTGCTGGCACGCAAATGGCTGCACCCGGAGAATTGGCAGAGAAAGCCCATTTGACAGTACTGCTTAACAGCCCAGTTCTCATTGCTTATGCTGAAGAACACTTGGCGGAGATACACCAAAGCTTCCTACCAATGGTGCCTTCATCAGAAGTGGAGATGAAGGAGCACACTACGAAGTACGCCGAATGGCTGAAGAATCGTTTGTCACAAGGATCCGTCGATGACATTGCTACGTGGTTGGCACAAAAGCCATCACCTACGGTGTTGACGTACCAAGCATATGACATAAATGGATACACGTTCTACACTGAGGAACGTGATAAGAAGACCTCATATCAGAACAACTCTGTTCGAATAGAATGCATGACTGTAAATGAAGCTGATAAAAGGGTATACTATGGAACCATCAAAGAGATTTGGGAGCTTGACTATGTGAAAGTTAAGGTGGCATTATTCAGGTGCGCATGGATCCCTCTTGGTCAGGTAAGGATTGATGAGTATAGGAAGACTTGTGTTAACAGGACAACAATGGCATATCACGCGGACCCATTCATTCTTGCTAGCGATGCTACCCAGATTTTCTTTGTGGAAGACCCCTTGCATAAGAATGACCATTTAGCCATGCATGGGAAGAGAAGGGTACTGGGTGTCGATGATGTTGCCGATGAGGACGAGTACGATGATTTGATGAGTTGCCAACCAAGGAATCACGCAGCCGTGTAACAGAGTAGCGTAAAATCATAAAAAACCCCAAGTTCATTTGGGGTCAACTTAATGATCCCAGTTCCCCCATGTACATGGGAATTAAGACGTAAGACTAGTCTTTATGCCTACCCTGCAACTTAATTCGTTCAATTTAGAACTATCGCGTGTACTGAATTTGTGAGTTATGCCCGGTTTTCTGTTGATGTAAGAACCGTTAATATGTTGACCTTGATATGCTGTCAGCTCAGGCAATGAATATGGACTGTTTTTTGTTATTATGATTATTATATCATAGAGGTAGCACACTCAATTGATCTCGCTACAGTATGTGTGAACAAAAATATGCAATCTGGTTTGCGAATAGCACACAGTTCGTTGATGAAAGCCGTGTGCCGACCAAACCCCGTCACCCCGCCCACGATCTGAGTCGTGCTTTCTGATTGGCCAGAACCAAACCCCACGGATCATACATCTGCACCGTTGGATGCTCCCAGATCGAACGGCGATCCTCATCCCTTTCGACAACACATGCAGTTCCGGTTGTAATTTATTTTTTATGCACAAAATGCATGTTAATCTCAAAAATGTCTTAAATATAGCTAACGATACCTGAAATGCGCCAGAAAATCAAACCCGTGGTATAATGGTGATTGCGTACCGTGGAAATTTTTATGGGGCCAAACGATGAAGTCACCGGCCACAGGAGTTTGAATTGACACGTCTCCTTTTGGAAAACCATGATCCTTCATGTGAGATGCTCCGGTTTGGAAGGAGCGGTCATCAAAACTTGTGCCAAACTTTACCAATTTTTTCCACGGGGTCATGAGAGCATGCCACAGGCACACATCGATTTTGATGATGTCTGAACTCCATCTGAATTTCCTGTAATTAAAATACCAACTAGGCCTACGCCAGTGGCCGCACCTCGCGGCCGAAATGTTTGAAACTTCTCCATGCTTCTCGAACAAACGGTGAAAACTCACAAAGCGATGCACAAATGATCTGTACACCTTTGCTAGGCTGATAGTAAGGGGGTATCATAGCTAGTATCATGCATGCCAACCAGGCAATTTTGATGAGCTGTCATAGAATTAATTAAATGAAGAAAGAGAGGGTTAAGTATCATATCATCAAACCGTATCATAATAAATGCTATGCTACTATGTGTCATGCATGACAATATAAATAAAGTACTACATATGATACTAGCTACTCTATGATACTATGCATTAGAGCAAGTACACAATAGAGTGACATAAGACTAGCCGCAATGGGTAGTAACATAGAATGTTACTAGTCTATGTTGCTACCTCTATAGTGGGGAGTAACATATGTGTAGTAACATGCAACACTTCATTTATTAGGCTATAGACTCATCTTACCTTGAGATGTGTGATGTTACTCATACTACTAGTAAGACTACCCACAGCGGGAGTAACATAGGTAGTAACATCACACATATCTAGATAAAATAGATGATGTGGCAAGCAATAAATGAAGAAGTGGAGGAAAGTGGTAACATAGCTAGTTACTAGTAGTATGAGTAATTAACATCACACATATCAAGGCAAAATGAGTCTATAGCCTAATAAATGAAGTGTTGCATGTTACCACACATATGTTACTCCCCACTATAGAGGTAGTAACATAGACTAGTAACATTCTATGTTACTACCCATTGTGGCCAGACTAGCTACCCACAGTGGGAGTAACATAGGTAGTAACATCACACATATCTAGATAAAATAGATGATGTGGCAAGCAATAAATGAAGAAATGGAGGAAAGTGGTAACATAGCTAGTTAGGCCTTTCCCAGTGCTCCACCGTGGACAAGTGCTAAGCATGCCACATAAGCGAAAAAAATGACATGGCACAACATTTAAGGAGGGGAGAGAGCACTTTGGTGACACCAGGAAGAACCAATGCCAAGCACGAGAACCTAGGCAAACCCCTTAAATGAAATAATTTGACCAATGCATGAAAGACTTTAGGTGCCAACTCATTAAATAAAGTGTGCTTAGCAACAATAAGTTAAGCACATATGCATTGGGGAGTTGAGTTGCTAAGGTATTTAATGCACTTAGCACCTCATCTAAGCACCTCTGCATTGGAAGATGTCTTACTAGTAGTATGAGTAACATCACACATATCAAGGCAAAATGTGTCTATAGCCTAATAAATGAAGTGTTGCATGTTACCACACATATATGTTAATCCCCAATATAGAGGTAGTAACATAGACTAGTAACATGTGCATGTTACTAGTCTATGTTACTACCCATTGTGGCCAGTCTAACTAGCTATGTTACCACTTTCCTCTCTTTCTTCATTTATTGCTTGCCACATCATCTATTTTATCTAGATACGTGTGATGTTACTACCTATGTTACTCCCACTGTGGGTAGTCTAAGCATGCTATAAGGAATAGAATAATATATATGTTCTTATTAGTTGGAGGAAAGAGAAGAGAAGCGGGCTCTTGGTTAGTAGAGCTAGCTGCAACACGAGACCCAAGACACTTTGTGAGGATGTAAGGTGGGCCAACTATTGATAAACTAGTACGTATATAAAACTTATTATTGTACATGCCCGCTAAGAGATTGGCTGTATATGACATGGCAACTTCTTATAGCCGACCCTTGGCTGTATTATTTACCATGCTCTTAGTGAGGTAGCTAGTATATCATAGATGACTAGCTAGTATCAGACTAGCCATAGTGGGAGTAACTTCAGTAGTAACATCGACTCCAACTCAGCAAACTTGCTTATGTGGCAATAAGTTAATGAGGAGAGAGATAGTTTCAGTAACTTAGCTAGTTACTGTAACATAACATGTCCCAATGCAATATGAGTCTATAACCTAATAAATGAAGCTTTGCATGACACTACACTTATGTTACTACCCACTATGAAGGTAGTAACATATATAGTCTAGGGATATGTACTGTATGTTACTAGTGTACTCTCCACTGTGGCTAGTCTCATACTCCCTCCTTTCTGGTTTAGGCTGGTTGTAATGGTATTATCATAAGCGGTATCATGCATGCCAACTAGACTTTCTGGATGATGTGGCACACAATTAAATGAGGAAAGAGAGGATGTGGTATCATATCATGATACCATGTCATATTAAATGTTGTACTACTACTTTGTGTGATGCATGACAATTAGTAAGGCAACCTAAGATGCTAACTTATGATACTATGCATTACAGAAGTAGTATCCTACACTATCATATGCATGATACTAGTATATATGATACTCCCCATTACAGCCAGCCTTATAGGGCTCAATTTAAAAATCTCACCAACCAAGGTAGATGGTGAGTGGTGGAATACTTTTTGTAGTTTGCAAAAACACCCAATTAATGCTTTTGTTTTCCTCAAAAAATTATGTTTTCCAATGTATTAATTGCAATACATGCATGCATATACAAAGTACATGCATTGATCAACTTTCTCTTAATACTTGCATGCAATGATTTAATGCACCTTGGAATCTGGACATGTGATGGGGAACAACCAAATTGAGCCTTATGAAATGGAAAAACTAAAATTTTGAGATAAGCCTATAAACCGGAAAGGAGGGAGTATATATGCATGATACTAGTATATGATCGGCAATACCTCCGTAATGCGCATACATAGTATCATAAGTTAGTATCTTAGGTTCCTTATTAATTACCATGCATGACACAAAGTAGTACAACATTTAATATGATACGGTATCATGATATGATACCACACCCTCTCTTTCATCATTTAACTGTGTGCCACATCATCCAAAAAGTCTAGTTGGCATGCATCATACCTCTTGATACTCCCATATTACGACCATCCTTATTAGGGTGGCCATAGTGGGGGTATCATAGCCGGTATCATGCACTCGGGAATAGAAAATATGATGATGTGTGGCAAAGAAGCAATAACATATGTAGATATCGTAACATATATATATATAATAAATGCTATACTACTTTGTGTCATGCATGGCCATAAATACGGTCATCTATGATATATACACCCTCCGTAAACTAATATAAGAGCGTTTAGGTCACTATTTTAGTAATCTAAACGCTCTTGTATTAGTTTACAGAGGGAGCTAGTACTACTCTATGATACTATATATGCACTATGAAGGCACGTACGTAGTATCATACACTAGTATCATATGCATGATACTATATATATATATAGTATATGATACTCCCCACTATATAAGGCTGGCCATAGTGGTGGTATCATAGCCGACGATGTCATGCACTCGGAAATAGCAAGTATGCTGATGTGGCAAAGAATTAAATATATATAAAGAGGGTTAGAGTAACATATAGGTAGATACCGTATCATGTTAAATGCGATGCTAATTTGTGTCATGCATGGCAATAAATATGATCTATATATGATACTATACTCTATGTATTATACTATGTGCTATAATTAATTAAAGGTAGTATCATACACTAGTATCATATATACTGTATATTCATGATAGTAGTATATGAAACTCTCCACTATACTCGTGATTTCTTACCGTGGAAAAAAATTGGAGGCGAAACGATGAACTCATATTTTCATTCGAACAAAAATATGATGTTAGGTAATGTAAATGTTTTCAAAGAGCACACGGTTCACTCATGAAAGCCGTGTGTCCACTAAACCGTGGCCGATGCACCCCCACCCCTCTGCCACGCGCGCGATCTGAGTCGTGCTTTCTGATTGGCCAGAACCCAAACCCCACGGATCGTACGTCTGCACCGTTGGATTCTCCCTGATTGAACGGCGATCCTCATCCCTTTCGACAACACATGTACATGTTTTCAAATAGCCCCTCCCAAAAAATGTTTTCAAATAGCACACGGTTCACACATGAAAGCCGTATGCCTACCAAACCATGTCCGATGCCCCCCTCGCTGCACGCGCGATCTGAGTCGTGCGTTTTGATTAGCCAGAATCCAAACCCCATGGATCGTACGTCTGCACCGTTGGATGCTCCCAGATCGAATGGCGATCCTCATCCCTTTGACATGAAATGAAGTTCGGCTAGGAATTGATTTATATGCCAACATGCATGGTAAATGCCAAAAAATGTCTTACATATAGCACACGAGACCTGAAATGCGCCAGCAAATCAAACCCATGGTAAAATTGTGATTGGTTTACATGGAAAAATTTAGAGGCGAAACGATGAACTCACGTCTTCATTTCAAAATTAGTACGTCTTCATTTCAAACGAAATTATTCTGTTTGTGCACACGAGCGCTTAGAGGCAACCGTTTGCATATGCCTTTCTGTGCGCGCGGCGACCGGGGATATTTTTCACCCTTTTCACCTAGGCCTCCAACCCCCCGCCCCACCGTCCGCCCGCGTTTCACTCAACTAGTCCACCCAATCTCCTTCGCCGGCTCCCCCCTCCCCCAAATCCACAGCAGAACCCTCTCCGGCGCCGCCGTGCTCACCCCGGCCGTGTGCCCGCTCTTCGGCGTCAAGCCTACCTCCACTGTCGTTCCAAACACGCGGCGGCCTGCACCCCGCCGTCTTCATTTGCTCGCCAGCCACCCTCGAGCATATCGATGCAGTAACCCTCGCCTCTCCTATGGTCCGGCCGGGTTTGCATTAAGAAGCCCGTTAGTTACTGCTCTCCATCGCGGCGAGGCATATTTCCTCGCAATCCCTCTTCCAATTTCGTTCCGCATGTTCCCAAATTGGCTATAAAATAACTGAGAGCGTATATATGTTCATTATCTACCTTCCTTACTACATATAAGCTGTATTTGTTCCAATAAATTACTGCCTATTTACAGATCGCGGGCGCCCGAGTCACACTAACTTAACAAATTAGTCGTACATTTTCTAAATTATTGCATGGCATGTTTAGAAAGCTTGATACCAAGTTGTTAGTTTTATGCTTATCCTCCTTTCCTGAGTTTCGCATGTGTTCGCTGTAGATGCGAGTAGCAGCGACAACACTCGTTCAGGCCATGTATCTTCATCTGATTCGGACAACCCTAGGTCTTTAGCAGATTTTGAGGGATCAAGTAGTCTTGAACGGGATAGAACTGCAGCAATTACCCTTCCGGCCAGTCAGGACACGGAGGAACGCTCCAAGGAAGCCCACACACCAGCCTAAAGGTGTATATGAAGTAACCGAGATTGATTTAAAGTCCTGGGCTCCAACTAAACAAGATAAAACACGTATGAGGTTCAGGAGTGTGTGTGTGGATTTGTTGGCAGGGCAAGGCTCAACATTAATCTGCTGGGGTTTCGGAAGGCTGACACAGAAACACGGCGAAGGATAGTCCGGGAGATCATGGATCACTTCAACATTCCGGAGTAGTGGAGAATGCAGGTGGAACACGCTGCACTGAAGAAGGCTAGGGATTCTTGGAGAAGCTGGAAGCACGTGATGTACAAGAAGTACTTGAGTGAAGGCAAGGACCCAATCCCCGCATACCCCCAAATTACAAAGGCAGACTGGGCATGATTCAAAAGGGTCAGGGCAACTAAAGAGTTTTTGAGAAGAGTTTCAAGCAATCGGTACTTCAGAAGAAGAACATACACCCCCACCGTATGGGTGTGGCAGGATACTATGGCATGAAACTGATATGGGAATAGGAGGACAAAGAAGCAGTAGCGGCGGGTGGGAATTCGGCCTTTAGCGAAATCAGGGGCGAACGCGCCAGAGACTACTTGCGGGCACGTGCAAAGAGGCATGATGACGGAACTTATTACTTTGAAAACGCACATGATGCCAAACTGTATGAAGTGATATTAGAGGCTTCCAAGATCCCTGGAAGGTTCTACAGGAACTCAGGGCCATGTGACATTCTGTCCATTGCTCTGGACACAAAAGAGCCCCCTGGCCGTGCAAGGGGTATAGGTGTTAATGTCCCGCACAAGAGGGCTTTCACACTCAGCAAAGAAGAGAGGCTCAACATGAAAAAAGCGAGGAGTGAAATGAAGCAGAATGCATTGTATGAAAGGTTGAAGAAGGAGATTTATCTGGCTGTTCGAAAGGATGTTGAGGAGTCAATGATGATGCAGAAGACTCTAACACTAATAGATAGCCAGCAGATGGGAGGGGAGGCGGGCATGGATGATGCTGCTTATTGCGCGACAACATTGCACAAGAGTAGCTGTGCATCAGCTGACTCCAGCGACACTGAGACTACTGCAGCTGCTCGTGATGATGCTATATCTGATCTATCTGGAATGAAAGACAGACTGAAGGGCGTGCTTACACATTATGAAGGTACATTAAAATGTGCAACAGCCTGGGTTTTCCCACCCTTCTTGGAAGATGGCCTCTTCTTGGACAATGTCCATTGAAGCCGGGCTGTATGAAGTGCTACGTGACTGAAGTAAAGCCTGGATTCAATGAATTTGCCCTGAAGAATGTCCTAGGAGACTTCGATGAGCAAAGGACCTTGGGAGAAACACTGTTACATCACGTCCAGTGGCCACGAAAGGAAATAGAGTTCATCGAGGAGATTCCTGAAGCCCCGCCAAGAGAAACCACTGTTGCCCCTCGACCGCTGACGCTCTCCTTGCACAGCAGCTCTCGCGGGCTGATGCATCAACTTGTGATCAGCCGGCCCGACTTTGTGGCGTACAGGCCATATCATCCTCCGCCCCAAAGCAGCCAGTGGCAAGGCCTACAACTGCTGATGATGCACCACCGGTTCAGATGCCGGCCGCTAAAGCAGCGGGGGAGACCCAGCTGCAGCACATGCTCAATAGACCAACATGGTGGAACAGACTGCTAAGCAGTCTGATGCTTCAGAACTGCCTGCTAAGCAGTCTGTACGTCTAGAACTGACTGCTCATCAGTCCGTCGCTCCGCAGGCGCGTGATCAGCATACCAATGCGTCAGCACTTCCTGCTCAGCAAACCAACGCGTTGGCATGGCCTCCTCAGCACACCGACAAGTTGGCACCACCTGCGCAGAAACCTGACATAGCTTCAACGCATGGTCAACAGTCCGATGCCTATGCTCCTACAGCCCAGCAGTCCGTCACAGCAGCACCGCCAGCTCAGCGGTCCGGCATAGATAAGCCGTCTGCTAAGCAGTCCGTCCAAGCTTCACCGTCTGCTCGGCAGACTACCTTGCACGCAACCAGACGTTCTGCCAGAAATGCTTCAAGTACCAAGAAGGAAGTGGCCAAAAAGGCTACACCCCTCAGAAGCGTGGCGGGGAGTGAAGAGGAAATAGAATGATTGCCTCTTACTTAAAGCACTCATCGCGCAGAACCAAATTAACAGCAACTTGTTTGAATTGGGGAGTAATATTATTTCTGATGCCATGGATGATGAAGAAGTATGTTTGTTGCTTGCTAAAAGTAAAGCAAACGTACTTCAAGCACACTATAACGTCCATGGCCAGCCATTTCTTGTCGGCGAATACTTTGATGAGTGCAGCTCCAGTTGCCGCGAGTTACATGAATATTGCATGGATCTAATGTCAGCAGGTCATCATGGTTTGCTAGTCCACTACAACAAAGATCATTTCCGACACGATGCTGGTTCCATCGATGTGAGTTTCGAGGACTTACATCTCTTCTTCAACTTCAACGTGCTCGATGCCACTCTTGTTAGATGCTTGATTTTGTAAGTACTTAACTAACCCTGATCAACTTCTCCATACAAGGCTGTAAATGATAAACAGCTAACTGCATTTTATTCCTCTCAGGGGATTGAACGCGCAGAGAAGAAAAAGGGAGAGTGTGTATTTCATAGATCCTGCATTAGCAAATGGCACAACATTAGATGGGAAGGACCGACGGGACTGGGCCGTTAACATGGTCGTCCGTATCTTCGAAAACACGTCCCATGCAGAATCATTTCTCTGGCCATATCATGAACGGTAAGTCAAGTAAACAACCACGCACACATTGATTGTCTTTCAGATTTCGACATCATTCGTAAGTTCATGGCTTTCTTAATATGTAGCAATCACTGGATATTGGTATTCATTGTTCCAAACAAGAACACAGCTTACTACATCGATTCTCTCAGAGAGTCAACAAACGCTCAGGATCTGACGCATCTTTAGCAATTCATGGATAGGTATTGAATTCTATGATGTTGAAATTAATTTGCACTCATATCTGGTTCAATAATTGATGTTGTCAAAATTCATCATCATTTGCAGTGTGCTTGCATTGTGGTAAACTAAACCAGGGAACCTCTTCAAGAGGGAACTACCACTGCAGCACGAGATCGTTTCTCCAGTAACACACTGAAATCCATTATTTTCAGAAAATTTATCCAACAGTCTGCAAATACCTTTCGTTACGCTAGTCAAATGTTCAAGCTTCTAAATAAACCTTTTTCTATTTTGTCCAAAGAAAAAAATACACCTAACACCGGTTAGGTTGTTCCTAATAGGACAAATACATGACTAATTATGTACAAAAAATTTCAGTGTCCTCAGCAAGAAGCAGGGACCAACCTTTGTGGATACTATGTTTGCAGACACATGATCTCCATCTGGAAATCCGCTGATAGTTGTGACGATCCTCGCGAATTAGTACCAGTAAGTCTATCTTAATTAATATCTTCTACTGCACTCATATGGCACATTCTGATCTTAACATTCTGATCTTAGAAATACTGCAGCTCATCTTAAAACCGAGGACCCCTGAACCGCTCCCGGCTGGTGAATTGCTGATGGTTCGGAGATTTATCAGCGACTTCTTCCTAGATCATTACATCAATCCCACTGGTGATATTGAAGATTTCAGCATGCCTTCTCCTGAAACATTGAGCAAGAGTTAGCCGCTAAACATATAACGCATGGATCCATTGTTTTCCATCTGATGAGGTCTTCGTATTTCGTACACTATGATTAATTATGTAATGCATATATGTGTGGACAAATCATTGAACTTTAGCTACCATATGTTCAATTGCAATTATTGCGAAATCTGATGAATGTTCTTCCCGTGGACACTATTTGTTCAATTGAATATTGTGGCGAATTTGCTTTTTGCGTGCCGATTGAAAATGGGATATTTTTGTTTATTTGTTCAATTGAATATTGTGGCGAATTTGCTTTTTGCGTGCCGATTCAAAATGGGATATTTTTGTTTATTTGTTCAATTGAATATTGTGGCGAATTTGCCTTTTGGGTGCCGATTCAAAATGGGATATTTTTGTTTCAACCTGGCAATTGCTTCGCACATGGTTCAACTAAATGAGTGTGTGCGATCCACATCGGAAAGCATACGTAAATCATAGCGGAACCGTCGGTGATACACAGCAGATCGCAAACGATTTGCAGCACTACTACGTGTGCGTAGGGTCTCCGGAACCGTTTGTGATATCGCGTTATCGCACACGAGAACTGGGAGTAAACCGTGCCCAATGCAAAACACAATCCCAGTCATAATTTTTTCAGGAAACGTGTGGGATCCCAAATGAAAAGCACACGTCACTCTTGCGGCAACCGTCGGTGATACCCAATAAATCACAAACGGTCTGCAGCACTTGTATGTGTGCGAAGGGGCTCCTGAACCTTTTGTGATAGAACATTATCGCAGACGGTAATTGTTGGCAAACATGTGTGATGGAGTCTAGCACGGTAGACGAGTTACGCAGAAAACTCGTGTGCGATGCGGCACAAATCGCACACAATTCATATGTTGGCCCGTGTGCCTTACATACTGTTTCCCAAACGGTTTGTTACGACAGACCGTATGGTTTCACTGCGTCATTAGAAACGCTTAATCACCGATACTACACGTGCGAAAGAATTTAGTGTGTGCTGCATCGCACACGATTACATTTTGGAAGGCCTCTGGATCACTGCTCCATATCCCTGACGGTTTCTGGGTCGTGTGGGAAGGACACCCTATCGCACACACTCACTTGGCGACGGTCCCAAATGCCGTCGTGGAAAGGGATTAAAAACCGTTTGTATAGCACCGACATGTACTAGTGACAAGTATGCAATTGTGAGGTAGTGATGCAAATATGTGTGACAAGAGAATAAGCATCTACCTCGAGGTCATAGCAAGCATTCACAAATTGCTTAATGAAAGGTCTATGGTAGGCATAAGAATCATTCACAACACCGAAGAAGATGAGATGTCTAAACACATGGGTCAAGTGCAACGCAATCCAAGCATAACGTGCATAGGGTGTAGTGAAGATAGTGCGGCACTCTACACGATAGAAAGAGCAATTGTTCATCATGTGTGAGGCGATCAAGTCAATCATGTGACAAGCAATGGGACATGTCATATGTGAAGAAATGACATTGTTGCAACCAAACATATGATAAGCAACTAACCCAAGAATTGGATGCAACACACAAGGTATATATGTCATGAGGCATGGAAAGGCGAAAATGACAAGTCGAAGCAAGATCTCTAACATGTGTGGAATCAAGTGGTCCAAGATTAACAATAAGTCTCATGGTGCAAGCAACACAAGTAGTATGATCCACAATATTCATGCTCATGGTTTTGGGTTTCTCGAAAGAGAAGGATATCACCTTGAAAACATGTCCTTGTGCATCCTTCACAATGACAAAGCACAAGCAAGTGCGATGTAGAGTCTTCGTGGTAGAAGGTGGTTCGCTCTCAAGAGGTCGGCTTGTCAACTCACGTGACGTGGAAGTTGACATGAAGTCTAAGTATCCTACACATGCACAAAAGAAAGCAAAGAACGTATGCGCATGGTAGATAAACACATCATCCATCATGATGGTTCTCTTCTTTTTCACATAACCATTAGAAGCACAAGTGCATGAATAATATGAGGCAACAATGGCTATATTCATGGCACTAGGTATATGGTGCAAAGAGGTAAAACAAACATGCTTCACAAGGAATATGCCAAAATCTCCAAATAAATGTGAGAATGCTATGGGGGCAAACTCATTATCAAGACTAAAGGAATAGTTGCACTCAATACATGGCAAATCATCTAGCATGAGGGAGGCAACATATGGAGAGATATGACAAGAAGCAATGTCAATCATGTGCAAAGCATGGAAATGGTTGTCATCAACCGCATGAAATGAGCAAGTATGAATCATGGGTGATGCAACATAAGCAAGAAAGTCGTGCAAACTAGTGGAACGAAGATGCAACACACTAGAGGAATCATGGCAATCATGTCATGTGTGAAAACAATAGGCATAGACAATGCACATGACATATCGCAAGCACGAACACAAAGCAAGATCATAGTATAATCATAGGCATGGGGCACAAAGCAAACATGGCAATAACAATTGATATCTCCACCATGTTTCCAAATAAACATACAAGTACTAGAATCAATCATCATGTGTAATGCAAAGCATGGGTCACAAATGCATGTCAAAGGCATAGGAATGAGCATATCATGCAAAGTGAACATGGCAAGATGGGCATAGAATATGTAATGGACAATAACCCATAGCCAAGTGAGGGCCATGTAGAAGAAATGCGCAAAATCTTTGCTCGAAGGGAGCGGTGGGAAGGACAATCCACGAGATCCCAAGTCATCATTGCTCTCGAGAGCTCATTTTGTCAACTCGTGGGATTGCGAGGTTGACAAGTATTCACGGGTACCTACACAAAAGAGACACAAACCAAAGAAATCGTGTGTGTGGTAAATGTTCACATCATCCATCACGATGTGTATGTGCACGTAAGAGTTATGATAGAGGCAAAGGTGTCCCGTCTTTCGATGAGATGATGGATATCGCTTTGGTGGAAGTCGACTTTGACGATCCGACTACGAACGTGCGATGACGTCGCGCCTTAGCAATCACTAAACCAACTCCGAGAGGTTATTGACCATGCCGGAGCACGATCAACCTGACCACGAGGGTCTGTTTCCTGCGAGCAAACGAAGAACAAGCAAGAAACTGAGATTGCAATCTGGATATTGCGAATATAAGATGAAAGCTTTATTGATCAAGGTGGGGTTCTGTGACGCCTTTGTCTGGTCGTTGAACACAAACGAAGTACGCGAAGTTGCAGCTATGGCGAACTTTTAATCTAAACAAAACCCCAAAGTCTAAACGACGCCCTAAGGGCTGTATATATGGAGGAAGAGGGGGGAATTTCGTGGCCCTTCGGGAAGGGGTCCGAAACCAACCCTATCTCTTGTTTCCCCACACATACGGACTCTAAAAATAGCCTACACTCAAGTATTTCGAAATTACATGGGCCTGGCCCAATAATAAGGTGACGCAGCACCTAGAATAGCCTCCGGACGAAAGTTATGAAGTAGCATCTTGTATATTTCGTCCAAGGCTTCATGCACGCATTATGGTGGCTTCAATGTCCTGAAATCATCACTTGTAACTCCGTTCTTGTCCCCCATGCGCATGCGATCATCTCCATGCTTGTTCTTGCTCCAATGTTCATCCTTCTCAAAGCTAGGCCCTTCATTTGTAAGCAAAACAAATGTATCCAATTTAGGCAGCATCATATTCTCATGAACAATAGAATCATTACCAAGAAACGAAAGTACCTGGTAATTTAATTGGCGTGCGCGAGCTCTAGTAATTGGTCCAGTATGTATAGCAGCAGGGGCTGTGGGTGTAACAATGGTATTGATGTCCTCATCAAGTTAGCACAAGATAAGCATCGCTCAAAGAAATTTGAACCATGGTATAAGAACATGTCATCCATCATGAAAGAATAGTTGTTATGTATAACACGATGGGGACACAAATTGAGCATACAAATATATGGCACATCAATAACATGTTTATTCATGGGAGCATATTGTGCACATAATTATGAGGATCATGCAATGGGTAGGATGAATCAAAATCTCCTAAAATGTATGAGGAAACTATGGGGGTCTCCTCATGAGCAATATGGGAAATATCATATGGAGGAAATGGACAACATCCAAAACAATGCATATCCGAAGCTAGGTGGTCATGGCATGGCATATGAGATAAATGATGCAAAGGGAGCATATCAATATCATCACAAGAGAAACAAATGCCAATAACCGTGGGCTTGTGATCTATGTCATATGTGCAAATTGGGTTTATATTAATGGAATATGCATAGTCACTACGATGGGATTGCAAATATGACATATGATTGATCTCATGCATAGCATACGACAAGTCAAGCGGATTGTCGAACATGATGTGACCTAAAGAATTGTCATAAGAAATCCTATGTAACATGGCATCACAACTAATAGACTCCACATGAGAATCATCATACTCATCATAAATGGGCAATAAATCATCACATAAGGAAGTCGCACTAGCATGAATCATGGTAATAGGTTGATTAACATCATGCAAGCAATCAATGTCAACAATGTCCACTAGTGGGACTAGAGCATCACCGTCACCTATGTTACCTTTGTCATTCCACTCAAGTGGTGTAGTGAGGTGGGTAAGACCAAATGGTGGTCAATATCATCATCTTGATGGAACCATGTGGGGGGGGGGGTGCATCATATTCCACCATGGCCATCGTCTTGTCCAAAGGAAGGACGAAGTCATCGAGTATCGGCGCATCATCATATATGGGACCTATCACCAAATGAGAAGACACATTAGAGGTAGAGGTTAAGTCGTTAGAAATCATAGTGGCCTCACATGCCCTATCAACTATCACTCTCTCTCTCTCTCTATGTGGTGGTTCTGTCACTCCCTCAAAGTAGGTGCACTCAAACTCACATATGGTGGAGTCACTCATCTCACTCAAGTGGTGGGGGTTGTGGCTCTCCTCACATGGGAACTGGGGCACCACATCATATATGGGGCTGGTGGTGAAGTCACTCTCACTCCCAATATGGTGACACAAGTCACTCAAGTCATCATATGTCGCCGTGGTCGAGGTGAAATACTCAACCATCTCATCGCGGTCGCCGTGGATGAAGGCCGAAGATGTCACATCATCACTCTCCTCCATGACCGAAGGGAAAATCCCATGCTCGATCATCTCGTCACGGTCGCCATGGATGAATGCCGAAGATGGCACATCATCACTCTCGCCTCCTAAGATGGAAGCATCATCCTTGCTCGTCACCGTGTCGCTCGCCTCCAAACCTTGGTCCTTGATGGTCTCCATAGTCGTAGTCGTCGCCGCACCGTCTTGAAAAAGAGTCGAAGTAGACTCGGCATCATCAATGCCACAAAGAGGGATGGAGGTGAAGTCGAACTTGGGAGCATCGTCTTGGAGCTCGTCGGACTTGGACATCATGGTGGTACTAGCCTCATGCTTACCATCTTGGAGCTTGGTCATCGAGAAGTGTGCTTGGGGTGGAGAAGCCTTAGCCTTCATGAGTTCTTGTTCCGCCTTGAGAGCACCAATGTAGTAGTCGTCGAGGGACTTGTAGTTCTCGAGGAAGATAGTCTTGGAGATGTCGTTGTGCAATCCCATCATGAAGTAGAACTTCATTTAAATGGGGTCATCACGTCGGCTCGTCGCAAGGCAACCTTCATCTCCTTGAAGTACGCGTCGATGGACTTGGATCCTTGGATGGTGTTCTCCAATTGGCATAGAAGTTGTTCCGTGTAGGTTGGAGGCACGAAATCTCGCCACAAAGCTCTCTTCGTCTTGGGCCAACTCATGTCGTAGCTCTCCGAAGGTGTGTGAGGCCACCATGCCGATGCGTAGTCGTGGAAGTTCGTTGTGGCGCACTTCACTTGATCTTCGGGAGGAACTTGATGTAGCTTGAGGTAGTCGTCCATGAGGTGCTCCCACTCGAGATACTCCTCGGGTTCTTGAGTCCCATAGAAAGGAATCTTGTGGTCGGTGTCGAGGTCGTAGTAGCTTGTGGAAGCCGCGGACTTGAGCTTGGGGAGCTTCTCTTGAGCGTAGTCTTGAGGTGCTTGTAGGCGAAGATGCCGTATGTCCATAGGCGAAGATGCCTTGAAGTCGCTTGGCGAAGATGCCAAGGGAGATGGTGAAGTCATTGAGCGGTTGTTGGTGTTGAGCTCTTGACCTTCATGTTCTTGTCGGTGTTGGTGTCGATGCCGATGTGATCTTGCCGGAGATGGTAGCTTGGAGGCATGTGCTCTTGAGCATCTTCTCGAATATGAGGAAGATCGCCTGTAGGACTTGATGATGGCTTTGATCTCCTCCATTTGAGCATCCATCTTGGCGTCCAAGTTGTTTTTCATGGCACCAAACTCGTCCTTGTTGTTGTAGACCGAAGGAGGTGTGCTTTGCCTATCCATCACAAGACTCGAGTGGAGGTGAGTAGGAAATGAGATAAACAATACCTAGTTACCTTTTCCCAAAGTTGAGGATGTATCTTGTTTCACTCAATGTGAAATGAAAGAATAATGGAATTGGTACCAGACTTTTTCACTCACACCTATCTAGTAAAGCTTATGGAGTAGCTTGGTGAGGATAGTGGCATAAAAATTTGATGCAAAATGTTAGGAAGAGTCAATAATGTTGAAAGAGATTCACAAATTCGCAAGTTCAACAAGTAGACCAATAGCAAAGAATGGCACACGGAAACACACACATGGATAGATAAATGGAGTCGTGCAACCAAGGAATGAGCACAAAATGTGGAATCCATGGAAAACGCTCTTGTTGCACAACTCAAGAGAGACGCTAGCACGATTGCTCAATAGGCGGATACGACACTTGTGCACAACCTATAAGATGCAAAATGAATCAACTTTCTATTCCAAGTATGCTATGTATGTATGGTTCCCGGTGTTCCTCTCAAGATGATCCAAGATGATCGGATATGACATTCTTATATGCAATGTGGTATGATGCTATGGCACTTGCTTACAAGCTTCTCTACTCTTTCTCTTTTGCTTAAAAGCTTATTCTTTTTTTGATATGGCCACTATGCGAAATGCACAAACCAAGATAGCAACTGTGTGTATGCGGGAACAAACTTGTGGCACAAGAGATGATATGATGATACCAAGATGATACCAATATGATATGGTATGTATGTAATGGAAGGTGTAGACCAATGATCACTAATGTGCACAAGTAACATTGCCGGCAATACTCAAATGGCTAGTCTCGATAGGCAAGTGACGCAAAATGGGCTAGGGGTTATCAATGCAATTCTAAGGGGAATATACAATGATGTCGTCGAGGTTACCGTCCGTATGTACGATAAAGACCTCGTGGCGATGATGAGTGGCGGTGTTCTCGATGTAGACCCATTCCTAATTAGCCAAAACACCTTAGGAAACAGAAAAACCGCAAACTCAAAATCTCAAACGTCAATGTCAAAATGGTGGTAGCGGGAATGCGGTGGTGGTTGCGAAAGTATTGGTGGAAAACCGGTCAAAATGGGTTAAGGTGGTGGAAAGGTATGATGGGCTATATGCGGTGTCGGAGTTGAACGCATGGTCCCTAAGTAGCCGAAACACCTTAGGAGACACAACTAACAACACAAACAAAATTGGGTTAAGTTGGGGTTGCAGAAGTGTATGGTGGGCATGCCTATGCGGAAGTTATGGTGGTGGTTGATGAAGAAGCGAGCGTCCCTAAGTAGCCGAAACACCTTAGGAGTCTCGAATCACTACTCAAACAACCTCTAATGCTAAGGGGGACAAAATGGGTTAGGTTGAGGAAGTCGGTCGTGGTTATGCGGACGATATGGTGAAAGCCCTAGGCCAAGATGCCAAAGTGCCAAAAATTTGATGGAGTCAAATGGTGTTGGAACCTATCTAGATGGATGGGGGATGTCAATAGCTACTCAACGAGCTAAATAACGCGAAAATCGAACTCCATATGTGAAAGTTATTGGCAAAACGGTGAAACACGGGATGCTAAAATTCCAGGGGTCGGTCATCCGGGTTGGGGCCGGAAATCCAGGACCTGATGTCCAGTACCTTACGTGAAAATGCGCTCTAGGAGCCAGATGTCCGGGCTACGGGCCGGATGTCCGGGGCCACGGGCCGGATGTTCGGGCTCCAAATCCGAGGATGAACTCGAGGAACTCGATTTTGGGGGCGGAAATAGATGGTTTTGGGGGCAAAATTCGAGAGATTTCATGGATGGAAAGTGGGGAAACTTGGGGAGATGCTAGATCCACTTGAAACCAAGAAAATCCATGGATCAAAATCAACAAAACATCATCAAACCAATAAATCACAAAAAAATTGGGGGCTATTTTTGGTGGAGATTTTTGAATTTGGGAAGAACACAACAAAATTAGGCTAGAAAACAAAGGGGTAGGGGCTCCAAATTCATGATCAACCCTGCTCTGATCCAAGATGATCATGAGCAAGCTGGCTCTGATCCAAGATGATGTGGGGTAGAACCCTAGATGCCTGATCTTTCACGAAATGGAGGGCATCCCGCGAAGAACACGAAGAACACGATGAACAAGGGGAAGAACGGAGAGAAATGACAAGGGGAAACACTCAAGAACAAGTCCAATCACACACCCACTAGACAATCAAAACACAAGATCCACAAGGTACATGAACAACAAAAGGATAGATATAAGGTAAAGTTCATCTCCATGAGGAGGTCTTGATGATACCCTAGATGGATCTTCCCTAGATGGGGTCTTGAATCCATGAGGGATCTTCTCACATGGAGGTCTTGAACTCCATGGGAGTGGTGGTCTCTCTCTCTCAAGAGTAGAGGTAGGTAGGAGCAAAGCTCACATGCAAATGAGCTATCATATTTGCTAACCCTAGAAAAGGGGAGGAAGAGGTCTATTTATAGTGCTAGGGACGAAGGGGTGAGAGAGGGGAGGATACAAGGCACTCTGGCAGGTTGGCACACGCAGGTGCCGGATGTCCGGGCGTCGGGCCAGATGTCCGGGTGTTCGAGGGGGTACCGGATGTCCGGGCGTCGGGCCAGATGTCCGGGTGTTCGAGAGGGTACCAGATGTCTGGGCTATGGGGGCCGGATGTCTGAGGCCTAGGAGACCGACTTCTGTGAGGTTCTGTGATGGAGTGCCAGATTTCCGGGGCTGGGCCGGATGTCCGGGGGCACGAGTCGGGCCGGATGTCCAGGTTCTATAGCACTTCGGCTGCTGGGCTGCTGTTGCCGTTGATATCTCTAGGGGCCGGATGTCCAGGGCTGTAGCTGGATGTCCGGGTCCTGGGAGCTGTCTCCATCTTCTTCCGTCGTTGCTTCCATGCTTCCCTCGCGGATGGTGTAGTTGTTCCTTGGCGCTTGCACTCCTCCTCAACATCCGTGAAGCTCCGACAATACCTATGCATGCACACGGGAGAAGTGTCAACTAGTATACCATCCTCGAAGGGTCAGTGAGCACGTGTAAAGGAGATGATTCACCTTTGTGTATGTGAAGTAGATGTCGCACGTGTCACTCGCCGAACGGACTCTTGACATGGTGATGTCCATAGGATGCTCCGCATTAGCCATCCTCCTCCTCCTTCCACATCCTACATGCCCCGACCGTCGGCGCGACACCTTCCACCCAAATCACCGACCCCTCCCCCAAATAAGCGCCGCCTTAAGCCATGGTGCATGCAGTATAGCTAGGAGCTCAAGGAGCATTTGACAGCAGAGAAGCAAATCGCGCCCGCACGCGCGGATGAGGTCGCGGTGGCTGCCATTCGTGTCGACCCCCAGATCTTGGAGGAGCACCTCGTCATCGAGGCCACCATTGACGCCTTGCAGACCGACGTCGCGACACAGATGGTTACTTTAAATGACAGTTCGTGGCATTTTCTTGAGGCCACCATCGGTGCCTTCGACGAAGACTACGAGGTATTTTCTCAGCATGCCCATGCTTACCTCAACAAGAGAGCCAGCAGGTTGGTACCCAGAGTGGCTCAAGCAACTCACCACTACGACGAGGGCACCCAGAATGTGGAGGCCTCGCCCTCTTCAATGTCCAAGGAGCCAATCATCATCGATATCTCCGACGATGAGGAGTAGCTTGTCTTATTAGCTCACCATAAGGACCTATGTTCAGTTAGCTAGCTACGCCAGTTAAGCATGCTCGGTTTACCCGTTGCATGTGCTGCTCCTGCCTTTCCTTAACAAATTCTAGTGAATTGGCCTATGTACTTTTACCATGCAATCTGTTGGTCTAGTGTATATGTTCTATATGTCGTGCAATGTGGTGCTCACTTATTAACTGTTTGGTTAATTAGTTGTCGTGTTCAGTTAACTATCTGGTTCAATTCTGCAATGTGATGTTCAATTCCTCAGGGTGCAATTTTGTATTGTCTTCCATGTGAGAAATAAATCGAATTTATCTGTACAAAATACATGAGAAACAAATACAATTGCTATATTTTCAAGTTGTCAAGCATGCTTAGTTGGTTAACTATCTGATCTTCTAGTATGTTATATATTGTGCAATGTGGTACTCAGTTAATGTTTGGTTCATTTGTTGTGGTGTTTAGTTAACTGTTTGGTTCAATTATGCAATGCGATGTTCAATTATTGTGGGTGCATTTTGTTATTGTATACCATGTGATAAATAAATTGAATTTGACTGTACTAAATACACGAGAAACAAATACAATTGCTATATTTCCGAGTTGTTAAGCATGCTTGGTTTGGTTAACTGTCTGATCTTCTATTAGGAGTATGTTATATTCTGCAATGTGGTGCTTAGTTAATGTTTGGTTCATTTTTTGTGGTGTTTAGTTAACTACTTGGTTCAATTCTGCAATGCGATGTCCAATTGTTGTGGGTAGAATTTTGTATTGTTATGCATGTGAGGAATAAATCGAATTTGGCTGCACTTAATACATGAGAAACATATACAATTGCTATATTTACTAGTTATTAATCATGCTTGGTTTGGATAAATGGGTTTTCCATGTGGCTCAAATTAATCTAGTGAATCTGCAATGTGTTTATTTTTCATCAACATATTTTACTAATAGCATGCCAACCCTCATTTAACATGATCACTAACTACCTTATATGTGTTGCAGGGAAACAATGGGAAGCACTGAGGTTTACAATCGAGGTTTGCACATGCATGGTCCTTTGTCTAATAGCACATTATTGTGCAGTTGCAGGAACCATTCTAATATTTAGGTTTTTAACAATTTGGTCTTGCACATGTAGGTCCTGCTGTCAAAGGTTTTGACCCACTGTTCGACCCATTTTGCATATGGGGAAATGAGTTGTCCATGAATATCAGTGATAGAGGCAAAGGTGTCCCGTCTTTCAACGAGATGGTGGCTATTGTTTTTGGTGGAGTAGACTTTGACGATCCGACTACGAACGTGCGAGGACGTCGCGCCTTCAATCACTAAACCAACTCTGAGAGGTTATTGACCACGTCGGAGCACGATCAACCTGACGACGAGTGTCTATTTTCTGCAAGCAAACGAAGAACAAGCAAGAAACTGAAATTGCAATCTGGATATTGCGAATAAAAGAGGAAAGCTTTATTGATCAAGTGGGGTTCTGTGACGTCTTGGTCTGGTCGTTGAACACAAACAAAGTACGTGAAGTTGCAGCTATGCCGAACTTTTAATCTAAACAAAACCCAAAGTCTAAACGACACCCTAAGGGCTGTATATATGGAGGAGTAGGGGGGAATTTCGTGACCCCTTGTAGGAGGGGTCTGAAACCAACTCTAACTTTGTTTCCCCACACATATGGACTCTTAAAATAGCCAATACTTATGTATTTCGAAATTACATGGGCCTGGCCCAATAATAAGGTGACGCAACACCTATAATAGCCTCTGGAGGAAATTTGTGTAGTGGCATCTTGTATATTTCGTCCAAGCCTTCATGCACTCATTACGGTGGCTTCAAACTCCCGAAATCATCACTTGAAACTCCGTTCTTGTTTCCCTTGTGCATGCCATCATCTCCATGCTTGTTCTTGCTCCAATGTTCATCCTTCTCCAAGCTAGGCCCTTCATTTGTAAGCAAAACAAATGTATCCAATTTAGGCAGCATCATATTCTCATGAACATTAGAGTCATTACCAAGAACCGGAAGTACCTGGTAATTTAATTGGCGTGCGCGAGCTCTAGTAATTGGTCTAGTATGTATAGTAGTAGTGGCTGTGGGTGTAACAATGGTATTGATGTCATCATCATCCTCCCCTTCTTGAAATGAAGTCGTCCTCGATGGAAGCTCATCTTCCTCACCCAAATAAGGCTTCAAATCTGCAATGTTAAAAGTGGGACTAACCACAAAATCTGCAGGCAGCTCAAGTTTATATGCATTACCATTTATTTTCTCTAACACCTTAAAAGGACCATCAGCACGTGGCATTAGCTTTGATTTGCGCAAATCAGGAAATCTATCCTTACACAAATGTAACCAAACAAGATCTCCAGGTGCAAACACAATATGTTTTCTACCCTTATCTCCAGCAAGTTTATATTTAGCATTCATACGCTCAATGTTTTCCTTACTTAAGTCATGCATTTTTAAGATCAATTTAGCATGTTGTTTAGCATCAAAATTAACCTTCTCCGAAGATGGAAGAGGCAACAAATCAATAGGTGCACGAGGTAGGATACCATACACAATTTCAAAAGGGCACATCTTAGTAGTAGAATGCAATGAATGATTATAAGCAAATTCAATATGAGGCAAGCATTCTTCCCACATTTTCTTATTATTCTTCAAAACAGCCGTAAGCATAGTAGACAAGGTTCTATTGACGACTTCAGTTTGTCCATTAGTTTGGGGGTGACAAGTAGTACTAAAAAGCATTTTAGTCCCCAACTTAGCCCATAAACATCTCCAAAAGTGGCTAAGAAGTTTAGTATCTCGATCTGAAACAATAGTATCTGGCACACCATGCAAGCGAATAATTTCACGAAAGAACAAATCAGCAACATTAACAGCATCATTGCTTTTATGACATGGTATAAAGTGTGCCATTTTTGAGAACCTATCCACGACAACAAATATGCTATCCCTCCCCTTCTTTGTTCGAGGTAAACCTAAAACAAAGTCCATAGATATATCCTCCCACGGAACACTAGGTACAGGCAAAGGCATATATAAACCATGAGGATTGAGTCATGACTTAGCTTTTTGACACGTAGTGTAGCGAGCAACAAAACGCTCAACATCCCGTCTCATCTTTAGCCAAAAGAAATGTGTACCAGGTATATCCTCTGACTTCTTCACGCCAAAGTGTCCCATTAGTCCTCCTCCATGCGCCTCCTGCAACAACAAAAGACGAATGAAGCTAGCTGGAATGCATAGCTTGTTAGCATGAAACACAAATCCATCGGTAACGATAAACTTGTTCCATGTTCTCCCTTCTTTACAATTCTGCAATACATCTTTAAATTTAGCATCATGCACATATTGATCTTTGATGATCTCCAAACCAAATATTTTAAAGTCAAGTTGTGAAAGCATAGTATAACGACGAGACAATGCATTAGCAATAACATTTCCTTACCCTTCTTGTGTTTAATGACGTAAGGAAAAGTCTCTACGAATTCAACCCATTTAGCATGTCTACGATTCAATTTGGCTTGACTTTTAATATCTTTCAAAGATTCATGATCAGAACGTATAACAAATTCCTTAGGCCATAAATAATGTTGCCATGTTTCTAAAGTCCGAACAAGAGCATATAATTCTATATCATAAGTAGAATAGTTCAGACTAGGCCCACTCAATTTTTCAGAAAAGTATGCAGCAGGTTTGCCATCTTGTAATACACACCTCCTAATCCAATTCCACTAGAATCACATTCAAGCTCAAAAGTCTTACTAAAATTAGGAAGTTGGAGCAAAGGAGCATGTGTCAACTTATCTTTCAATACCGTGAAGGCTTCTTCCTATGCGGTACCCCAAACAAAAGGCACATCCTTCTTTGTAAGCTCATTGAGAGGTGCAGCAATGGTGGTGAAATCTCTCACAAAACGCCTATAGAATCTAGCGAGGCCAAGAAAACTCCTCACTTGTGTGACCGTTTTGGGCTGCGGCCAACTCTCAATAGCTTCAATCTTGGTTCTATCAACTTCAATTCTCTATGGAGTAACAACATAGGCAAGAAAAGATACTCGGTCGGTGCAAAAGGTGCACTTCCCAAGGTTGCCAAACAAACGTGCATTACGTAGAGCAATGAAAACAGCACGTACGTGTTCCAAATGTTCCTCCAAAGATCTGGTATAAATCAGTATATCATCAAAATAGACTACCACAAATTGTCCAATGAAAGCACGTAAAACTTCGTTCATTAATCTCATGAAAGTACTAGGTGCATTAGTTAACCCAAAAGGCATGACTAACCACTCATATAATCCAAACTTAGTTTTAAATGTTTTTTTCCATTCATCTCCCAATTTCATACGAATTTGATGGTATCCACTACGCAAATCAACTTTGGAGAATATTGTAGAGCCACTCAATTCATCAAGCATATCATCTAGCCTAGGAATAGGATGACGATAATGAATAGTAATATTATCAATGCCTCTACAATCAACACACATACGCGACGTACCATCCTTTTTTGGCACAAGTATAATAGGAACATCACAAGACTAAGAGATTTGCGTATATAACCTTTGTTAAGCAGCTCCTGTACTTTACACATAATCTCCTTCGTCTCCTCTGGATTGGTACGGTATGGTGCACGGTTGGGTAGTGATGCACCGGGAATTGAGTCAATCTGATGCTCAATCCCTCGAATAGGTGGTAATCCCGGTGGCACGTCTTGTGGAAAGACGTCAGCAAGCTCCTACAAAATGTTCGTGACAGTAGGAGGCAAAGAGGAAGGCACGTCCTCGAATGAAAATAATGCCTCTTTGCACACAAAAGCATAGCAAACAGATTTGCTGCAATCTAGATCATCAATACCAGATTTGGTGGCAAGTAAACATCCACTTTTCAATTTAATTTCAGAAGCAACACTAGATGGTTTATTATTAGGTTTCATTTGTTGCTCAAATTCTTTTGCCACTATCTAATTTTCACTCTTATTTTCCTCCTATTTTGCTTTACTAGCTCGATTAATATCATCTTTCAAAATGGAATCACGAGTCATAGGAAGCAAAGCAATATGTTTATCTTCATGAACAAGTGTATAGTGATTGTTTCTACCATGGTGTACATATTTTTTATCGAATTGCCATGGTCTACCAAGTAATAAGGAACATGCTTGCATGGGTACCACATCACAATCAACAAAATCAGCATATGTAGCGATACTGAAATGCACACGAACAGTGCGTGTTACCTTAACTTTGCCGCTGTTGTTGAACCACTAGATGTAGTAAGGATGCGGATGTGGTCTTGTGGTGAGAGAGAGCTTCTCCACCATCTCCATGCTAGCCAAGTTGTTGCAGCTCCCTCCATCTATGATGACGCGGACAGAATATTCCTTCACAACTCCCTTTGTATGGAACAAATTATGCCTCTGATTTTGCTCAGCTTGTGTGACCTGCACACTCAAAACACGTTGAGCAACTAAACTTCCATACCTGTCAGTATCTTCAGCAGCCATGTATTGCGTCTCATGATAGGAATCATCTCCATCGTGTTCTTCACATGTAATAAGAGCCAAAGTCTCCTCATCATAGTCATTAGCGTACTCATACCCACCATCCTCAGTAGCAATCATCACACGCTTAGATGGGCATTCTCCCGCATAATGACCACCACCCTTGCAATGACTGTCGGATTCTGGGTTCCGGCAAACCCTTGAGGTTCGAACTCTGGGGTGCGCATGAAGGATTCTCTCTCTCGCTAGTTCGCTCGCACAAGATCTCACGGCCTAGCTCGTTGAACCCGGATAACACGAGACACAAGGGTTTATACTGGTTTGGGCCACCATTGTGGTGTAGTACCCTACTCCAGTGTGGTTGTGGTGGATTGCCTCGTAGGCTGGGGATGAACAAGTACAAGGGGTGAACAGCCTCCTGAGGAGAGGTGTTCTTGTGCTCGGTGAGCTGGTGTGTGTGAGGGTGGTCTGAATGATCCGTCCCCTTCCTCTGGTGGTGGCTAGCCCTATTTATAGAGGCCCGGGTCCTCTTCCCAAATGTTAGGCGGGAAGGGATCCCACAACGGCCAATTTTGAAGGGAGACAACTAGTACAAGTTATCCTGACAAAAGTAGTCTTCGCCTGCCAAAGGCTCTGGTGGTGAAGCTGTCGTGGGCTCCGTGATGACCTCCGTCCTGCTGTCCCGCTGGTCTTGGTCTTGTTGCACCGATATGGAAACCTTTGTCTGATGCCTTGGGACTCCTCGTCTGCGCTTGCCTCTTTAGCACGAAAGAGGAAACTGGTACACTGCACCCACTGGCGCTCGCCTGGCCTTGGTCGTCATGGCTCACGTCATGTGAACCTCGTGAGGTGCCCCTTGCATAGATATCTCCGCTCCTCGGGAGCCAGCCTAGCGAGGCCGCCCCTAGGGAGGTCTTGGTGTCGTCCCCCTCGCGAGGGTCTCGAGCTGTTGTTGTTGAAGCTGGGCCGTACCGGGCCGTTGGTAGAGCCACGCTATGGGCTGCAGGTAGGCAAGTCCGGGTACCCCTGTTCCCAGGACGCCGACAGTAGCCCCCGGGCCCGAGGCGCGCTCGGACTTGGCTTCGGGGCAAAGCCAGGGGCAAGTGAGGAGCGCTGCAGACCCTAACCGCCTGCGGCCTTGGCCGACACGTGGCGAGTGACAGGACGTGGGCGGCTCCGCTTCCCCACGCTGCCTCGGCAACCGCCCGACTTGACGAGACCCTGCTGCATGCAGAAGAAAACCATCATTACATGCGATCATGGAGGCCGGTGGTTGGCATCCTTTTGGCTATAAATGAGGAGAGGCGCGGAGCCCCCATTTCCCATCTCCATCTTCCCGCTGCCCGCTCCTTCTTCTTCCTCTTTGCCTCGCCGCCTTGCTGCGACACCCATGGCGTCGACGAAGAGGTTCTCGGCCGCGGAGAAGGTGAAGGCTCGCCAGGAGGGGCCCGGCTCGCCACCGCCTAAGAGGGGCGTGGCCGCCCCCGCAAGCACGCCGCGACCCCTGTTGCGGCCCCTCGCGGGTGCAGACGTACTCCTTCGGGGGACGGCGTTGTCCTTGGCAGCCGCGGTGGTGCCTCCTCCCGCGGCGGGGGCTGTCCCAGGCAGAGCAGCCCTTGTGCCGAGGGGAGGCGCGCCATGGTCGCCCGGCCTCCTTGGCCGCGCTTCCATTCGGCGGAGGTGCTCCTGGAGTTCCTCGTGTGGTCGGAGCAGCCGGCCGGCACTTGGCTCCAGCTCCCGTGCTCCTCCGCCAGAGAGCTGCCGGTCGCAGGTCTCAACGGCTTCTGGCTGCAAGCTGACGGCTGCTGCAGCAAGGCTTCATGGGCCGCGGTGGAGGTTTCCGCTGTGGGCAACGCGGTCCTGGCCCGCGGCCTTCAGACGTTTGCTCGCGCGCGCGGCCTGGGCAGGAGGTGCACCCTCCACTTCAAGTACGATGGCGTCGCGACCCTCTACATGAGGGTTTTTGGGGAAGATGGCCGCCGTGCAGGGTGCTGCCCCGAGGATAGCAGCGGTGACGACGAGCTGGGCCTTGACGATGGCCGCGACGACGCCGAGGGCGGACTCGCCCTTGGCAATGGCCGTGGTCTGTCGGGTGGCGGCAGTTCCTCCTCCGACGAAAGCTCCAGCAGTGGTGGCTATGACCAACCGCCATGTCGCCAGGCTCGCTATGAGGACGACGGCGGGTCGTCCCGCCGCCGCGCCCCGGTGAAGCGCGAGGAGGATTCCGGCTGAGTCCGGTGGGAGGCGCCAGGAGCCAACCCTCGTGAGCTGCTGCGGGCGTGGGCGCCGCTTTTGCTTATCCTCTCCTTTCTTCCTGTATTCCAAGAAACAAGTATGGGGCCCTGCGAGGGCGTGTAATGAACTATAATTTTTATGCCGCTCATGTTATGTTCATCGTTTCTGTCTTGTGTTGTGGCATCTGTGCTTCATGTAGGCGTAGAGGGATAACTTAGCTCGATACATCCGAGGTAGTTTCCACGTCGTGAGGGCGCGCCTCCTGACATCCGGTGGGGCTTCCCTACTGCCGACTCGGGAGCCGCTGACCTCGAGAGATACCGCGAAGCTGCAAAAATTCATTAGGAAATCCTTATCCTTCCTTGCGCGAGGCCTCAGGCATGGGCTGATCCATGGCCTAGCGCACCACGTCGCAGTACCCACGAACTTAGAAGGGTGCGCCGATCACTAGCTCAATCGAGGGCGCCTCGCAAAGATCAGGGGAGCCGAAGCTCTGGAGCGACAGGGCTTTGGCGAGGTGTGCCCGTGACCGGGTTAGCCCAGCGAACGCACACACCTACCCAGCCCCCGCGCGAGGCGCGTGAGGGAGAGCGTCGGGCAACTACCATCCTCCTTGGCGCAAAACAAAGAACCGAGCGAAGAAGCGGTGAGAAGAAGGGACTCAACCAAGCAATCGGGAAATGCCAGAACTTCAAATTCCATTAAAAAGGGTTGCAAACCAACTACAGAAAGCAATTGAACAGTCGCGTCCGGCACCTAGTCTAGTCTTCTCACCAGCACGGAGCTAAGTGCTGCCACTAGGACGTGGGAGGGAGCCCCCGAGGCCCAAGGGCTGCACTCCAGAGACTCCGGGGCGTGTACAGCCCCACTCATTATTACATGAGAGTGTCACAAGCGGAGACCTTCACAGGCACTGGGCCTTGCTTCATAGGTAGAACTTCTGGAGGTGTTGGATGTTCCAGGTGTTCTGGATGGGGATCCCGTCCCGCGTCTCCAGGCACGCGGCGCCAGGGCTGCAGACGCGGGCAATCCTAACGGGCCCTCCCACATGGGTGAGAGCTTATGCAGCCCTTCCCTGGAGAGCACCCGCCTCAGGACGAGATCGCCCACCTCGAGCGTCCTGGAGTAGATGCTGCGGAAGTGATACCATCACAGCGCCTGCTGGTATCTTGCCGCCCGGAGCGAGGCTTGGCGGCGGCGTTCTTTCCCCAGCACGAGGTCCATCCCTCGCAAGGCGTCCTGACGTTCCTCGTCAAACGCGAGGACCCGCGCGGAGCGATGCCTAACCTCTTGAGGGAGAACCGCTTTGGCTCCGTAGACGAGGAAGAACGGGGTCTCGCCTGTTGGCTTGGTGGCGGTAGTGTGGATGGACCACATCACGGACTGGAGCTCGTCGTGCCAGCCCCTACTGCAGGCCTCGAGCATCTTCTTGAAGGTCCTGGTTTTGAGGCCTCTCAAGACCTCCGCGTTGGCGCGCTCGGCTTGGCCATTGCTCCTGGGGTGTGCCACTGAGGCGTAGCATATCTGCGTTCCAAGGTTAGCACAATATGTTTTGAAGAGATTGCTAGTGAACTGCGAGCCGTTGTCGGTGATGATGCGGTTAGGGACCCCAAACCGGCTCAAGAGGCCCTTGATAAACTTGACTGCGGACCCGACTGGGATGGTGCGGATGGCTTCTACCTCCGGCCACTTGGTGAACTTGTCGATGGCGACGTAGAGGTAGCGGTAGCCCCCGAGTGCTCGAGGGAATGGACCCAGGATATCTAGCCCCCAGACCGCGAACGGCCATGAGAGTGGGATACTTTGGAGGCCCTGAGCCGGCTGGTGGATTTGCTTGGCATGGAACTGGCAGGCCTCGCAGGATCTCACCAGCTCAGCTGCGTCGTTGAGCGTCGTGGGCCAGTAAAACCCGCTGCGGAACGCCTTGCCCACCAGGGTGCGCAACGACGAGTGATGCCTGCAATCTCCGCCGTATATGTCCGCTAGTAGCTCGCACCCCTGCTTCCTGGAGATGCATCGGAAGGAAACATCATTTGGTCGTTTTCTGTATAGCTCACCATCCTGAATGCAGTATGCTGTAGCCTGCCGGGCCACGCGCTCCGCGTCCTCCTCTTTCTCCGGTAGTGTTCCTTGCCCCAGGTATGCACTGAACTCTTTGGTCCAACACCCCTCCCGAGGCTCGAGTGTGAGGAGTAGGCGCGCTCCTGAGGTCGGGCCGCAGGCTGGGGCTCCTGAGGCTGGTGGCGGGGGAAGCTCCTCTCGAGGCGGTGCCGATTCTGCAGCCTTGAAGATCCGCTCTTCGAAGACACCAGGCTCCTGAGGCAGGCATAGGGATGCCCTCTTGACGATCTCGCAGACCTCCTTGTTCGTGCCGCGGGGCACGTGCTGCAGTTCCAGGCCCAAGAATTGCTTCTCTATTTTGCGTACCTCCGTGAGGTATGCCTCCATGTGCTCGTCCTTCGGCTCGTATATCTTGTTGGAGAAGTTGACAAGGAGCTGCGAGTCACCCTTGATGGTGAGGCGTTTCACTCCCAAGGCTACCGCAGCCTTAAGGCTGGCGATGAGGCCTTCGTACTCCGCGATGTTGTTGGAGACCTTCTCGCCCTGCTGGAAGCAGAGCTGCACGACGTAGTAGAGCTTGTCCTGGGTGAGTGAGATGAGCACGGCTCCAGCCCCCGCGCCCTGACGCGCAAACGCGCCATCAAAGTACATGACCCAGCCATCTGGCGCTTCACTTCCTGGTGAGAGGGATCGGTTCTCGCCTGCTTCGGGTTCCGAAGCATCGGTCCATTCCGCCACGAAGTCGGCGAGGGCGGCTCCCTTGATGACCCTGGTTGTGCTGAACTCCAGCTGAAACGCCTGCAGTTCGATGTTCCACTCGGCGACTCTTCCCGTGGCGTTGGGGCTCCGGAGCACCCTCTCCAGTGGGTAAGCTGAGACGACCTTAATGGGGTGGCCTTGGAAGTAGTGACACAACTTGCGTGAGGCCACTAGGAGTGTGAGCAGAAGCTTCTGTGGTATGGGATATCGTGCCCTTGCGTCCCGTAACACCGTGCTGACGAAATACACCGGGTGCTCGACGAGGGTTGGAGCGTCGATGGAGCCCGAGGCCTCCGGAGGTTGGGATGCCTCCTGAGGTCGGGGGACCTCAGGGGCTTGGTCACCCATCAGGGCCACCGTAGTTCCAGGAGCGCCGTCTTGTAGGGCTTGATCATCTGCTGGCGTCGTTGTGGCTTTAATGGCGCTGTCTTGGTGCCGCATCGTCCCTGCTGGAGGTGCGGCATTACGTGGCGGGCCCTTGGCCTGGCGCTCCTCCTGGACAGCCACCAGCGCCGCGCTGGCGGAGTGAGGCGTGGCAGCCAGGTAGAGCACTAGAGGCTCGAGGGGATGAGGCGCTACCATCACCGGCGGGCTGGTCAGGTATCTCTTGAGGTCTTGAAACGCCAGGTCGGCCTCCGGGGTCCACTCGAAAGGGCCCTTCTTCATTAGCTTGAAGAACGGCAGGGCGCGCTCCCCCAGCTTGGAGATAAAGCGCCCCAGCGAGGTCATGCATCCAGCGAGCTTTTGCATTTCCTTGAGGGTTTTCGGCGGGCTCATGTCTTTTATCGCCTTGACCTTCTCTTGATTCGCCTCGACCCCCCTGTATGACACGAGGAAACCCAGCAGCTTGCCGGAGGGGACGCCAAACACGCACTTCTCCGGATTGAGCCGCAGGTCCACCTAGCGCAGGCTGGCGAAAGTCTCCTCCAGATCCTGAATGAGGGTCCTCGCCTCCCGAGAATTTACCACGATGTCATCGACGTAGGCCTCAGCGTTCCTCCCGAGCTGCTGGCCCAGGGCGATGTGCATCAGCCGCTGAAAAGTCGCCCCAGCGTTGCGCAGTCCGAAAGGCATGTAGGTGTAGCAGTACACCCCACAAGGGGTCAAGAAGGCCGTCTTTTCCACGTCCTCCACCGCCATCTTGATCTGGTGGTAACCCGATAAAGCATCTAGGAAGCATAGCAGGTCGCACTCGGCGGTGGAGTCGACGATCTGATCGATGCACGAAAATGGGAAGGGGTCTTGAGGGCAGGCTTTGTTGAGGTTGGTGAAGTCGACGCACATGCGTTCCTTCCTGCCTTTCTTTGGCACGACGACAGGGTTCGCCAGCCACTCTGGGTACCGGACCTCGCGGATGACGCCCGCCACTTGTAGCTTGCAGGTTTCCTGGACGATGAAGGACGCTTCTCCGTGGACTGCCGTAGTGCCTTCTGCTTCACCGGGCGCACATTGGGGCACACCCTCAAGTGGTGCTCGATTACTCGCCTCAGGACCCCCACCAGCTGCTTGGGCTCCCAGGCAAATACCTCTTTGTTCGCTCGCAAGAACTTCACTAGTGCCTCTTCTTGGTCGGGGTCGAGGTTGCGCCTATGGTGAAGGTGGCTCCCGAGGCCCCGTCATGATCGACCAGTACTTGCTTCGTCTTGGCCCGATCTTGCGAAAATAGCTGCTTCTTCTTTGCCGGCGCAGCCCCCTGGCCCCGGATACTGCTTCATCAGTGGGGCGGGCTACCGCTGCTGACCTAAGGGCGAGCCTGAGGGCCGTCAGGGCTTCCTTGGCGTCTCCGGCCATGGTAAGGACACCGTTGCTTCCTGGCATCTTCATGAGGTTGTAGGCGGGATGGGTTGCTGCCATGAACTGAGCCAGGGCAGGGTACCCAAGGATGGCATTGTACGAGAGGCTGATGTGGGCGATGTCAAAGTCGATAAGCTCGGTGCGGTAGTTGTCGCGGGTGCCGAAGGTGACAGGGAGGTGGATCTGCCCTAGGGGGCTGGTGGATCCACCACCAACTCCGGAGAAGGGTTTGGTTTGGCGGAGCCGGCCGAGTGGCACGTGGAGCAAGCTGAAGGCCTCCACGGAGAGCACGATGAGGGTCTTGGTAACCGCCACATTGCAGATGGTGGGTGTGCAGAGCATCGGAAGCGCACCCGAACCTGCAGTGGTCGCCGGGTGGTCCTCTGAGTCGAAGGTGAGGTCGGCCTTGGGTGCCGCCCATCCTGGAGGAGCCCCCTGCTGCAGACGCGCGTCACCCACCTGGCGGATGAGCTGCTTGAGGAGGCGGTCCAAGGGCGGTGCTTGCGAACCACCGAGGAGGGCCGCAATGTCGAGGGGCGCCGGCGCTGCGAAGCGCGCGACGAAAAGGCTGCACAGCTCCTCCCTAGAAGCCACAGAAGACCCTGGTAGGTTGGAGCTATATTTTCATTCATCTCATGATATGAGTTTTGCTTGGAGCATCATTTTATTTTGTTTTGATTTGCTTGATGCTATCTATAATAATGCTTTGCATCTTTTACTTCATTAAAAATGTCAAGTATAGCCTTTGCCATGCTTATTTTGCAAGTATATGAGTTGCTGTTTCGAAACAGAAAGTTTATCGGTGCTGCAAATATTCTCTAGAAAAGTCAGAATGTGATAAAATGTTGAAACTTTTTGCACAATAAGCTATGATAAATTTTCTACAGTGTGGCAAATTTTTAGAATTTTTGGAGGTACATAAGTATGAATGTTCTTGCATTCTTTACAGACTGTACCGTTTTGGCAGATTGCTGTTATGGTTGCATTGTTTGCATATGTTTGCTTGTTTAATGATTCTATTTGAGGATAGGACTATTAAAATGCAGAGGCATTTAGTATGCAATTTTAAATTATAATTTTAGTGATTTGCTACAGTAGAGAATGATAAGGTGTTGCATTGATTTATACTAACTTATCTCACGAGTTCTTGTTGAGTTTTGTGTGGATGAAATTTTTTAAGATTCAGGGAAACCATGATATAAAAGGAATTAAGGAGACAAAAAAGCTCAAGCTTGGGGATGCCCAAGGCATCCCAAGATAATATTTCAAGAAGTCTCAAGCATCTAAGCTTGGGGATGCCCCGGTAGGCATCCCACCTTTCTTGATCAACAATTATCGGTTAGTATCAGTTGATCCTAAGTTTTTGCTTCTTCACATGATGTGTGCTATTGTTGGAATGTCATTTTATTTTGTTTTTGCTTGATGTTTTAATAAAATACTTAGATCTGAAAGTTTTTAAATAAGAGAGAGTCCACAATTAGCTACCTATTTACTCAACTACTCGCTTGATCTTCACGTATATCTTTTTGGAGTACCTTGTCATTTACTCTTGTGCTTTACTTATATCCTATGAGAAAATTATTGAATGAATTGAATATCATGAAGTTGAAATTATATCATGCCGACTGGTAGCTTCACATTGGGTTTAGAAAGTGAAATCTTTTGAAGCTTGACAATCACAATATTGGTCATACAAGCAATTCATGAATAATTAGTATAAGGAAGAGAACTTTCACATGCAAATATATTATCTTGGACATCTTCTATGATTGTGAATACCATTAATTATTTTCAAACTTGAGCAAATTAGTTGAAGTTGGGCAAGGAAGACAACATAATGAGTTATGGTTGTGTATATTTACATAGAAGTTATATTGTCATGGATCCTCCAACATGTGGTGTTTGCCTATGATCTTTTGCTAGCCAAAAAAATCGTACTAAGTAGAGATACTACTTGTGCATCCAAAAACCCTTAAACCCAGTTTCTTGCTATGAGTGTCCACCATACCTACCTATGGATTGAATAAGATCCTTCAAGTAAGTTTTCATCGGTGCATAAAGCAATAAAAATTGCTCCTAAATATGTTTGATCTTTTATTGTAAGGGAAAATTGAGCGTTGTATGAACTTGTGATGGCAAAGTAATAAAAGCGACGGACTGCATAATAAAGGTTGCCATCATAAGGGGCAACGTGACGTTCCTTTGCATTTAGAGTTTGGGCATCCAAATAAAAAGCGCATGACAACCTCTGCTTCAGTCTGCTAAGGGCCTACCTTTTACTTTCTCAGTATTTACTTTTATGCAAAGTTAATAGTATGAATTCTCATTTCGACCTCAATTATTCTCTAGTTGGCAAGCATCATGTGGTGGGGAAAGATCTAGGCACATATGTCGTGGGAAACCACGGCCACCTATGGGGCCATGAGGCCCTTTTGGTTCGGCGGGGGGATGGGCACGTTGCACAAAGAGCAGAGAACCATAACACAGCATGGCAGAGATCACACGGGCAGTTTTACCCCGGTTCGGGCCTCCGCGAGGCATAAAGCCCTACTCCTGCTTTGGTGGATTGATGGTGGAAAATGGCGTAAAACGCAACACTCTTGCCCGGCAGGGTTGCCTCGGGGCGAGAGTGGATACGCGCATATGAATGTGTGAGGGTCCGAATCCTTTATACGGTTGCCATGGGCCTGGTTTTATAGATGATGGGGTCACCATAGTGGCAAATTAGTCTTTACATACTGATTAGATAGCAACAATGCTATCGTACCTAACTCTGCAGGCTGACAGAGCGCATTAAATGCGCCGCTCAGTGTCACATCACAGCGTGCCCGGCATAGTGGCAAATTAGTCTTTACATACTGATTAGATAGCAAACAATGCTATCGTACCTAACTCTGCAGGCTGACAGAGCGCATTAAATGCGCCGCTCAGTGTCACATCACAGCGTGCCCGGCAGGCCTTGCCGGGCTGTTTTGCCAGCTTCGCGCCTGCTTGCTTGACACGTCTCAGGACGAGTGTCGTTTTGAGGTATTTTCTGTAGGATGTGGCTGCCATGTGGCAGGAAGAAGCCACTTAGTCACTTAGGAGCTTGACACCGCACTGATCGACGACGCGCGTCGTTGTGAGGTGGTGCGGTGGAGTGGTTTCTCTCCATGAGCCCCGGCAGGCCGTGAGGTGGTGCGGTGGAGTGGTTTGTCTCCGTGAGCCCCGACAGGCCTGCCAGGGCGATCTTGGAGGCTTGCTTCTGGGGTAACCCCAACCTTGCCAGGCTCGCCTGCCCGGCAAGGGAGGTTCTTCTCGTAGTGGTATCTTGTCTCTCTGGCTAGTCTTGGTCTTCTTGGTCTGCACTTTGATCCTTCAAAGAACTGATCCCTCGCGCTTTGATCTGATCTTGGTGCTGTAATCTTGTTCTTGGGCGTGTGCACAGTCTGGGCAATGGGCCCAGGGTTTGTTGCACCGACAGGAGCCCCCGGGCCTGGCGCGAACGCGCTGCTGGGCGTCGTCGGGGTAGGCCCTAACCAGTGCACAGGGAGGGGCGTAGAGGTGGCTGGCCCCTTGAGATCTTGTTTGCTTCTTCACTAACCTGAGCCCGGGCCAGTTTCCGGTTTTCCCGCATGTCGTGCTGAACATTATGGGAAAATCCAGATCATGACCCGTGGATCACCCACGCCCCACGATCACAGGGTAGAAACTGCCATCCCACTTGCCTCCCTCCCTGGGTGCATCTCCACGTGTACTACATGCATTGCGTAGGGTAGGTGGCGGGTGCGAAGGGCGCGGGGACGGACGCCATGGCAAAAAACCAGGTGTCGTTGGTTGGCGCAGAAGGTCGGCTCTGATTCCCGGAGTCGTTGAACGCGCAAGGAAGCCGTATTGGGGGAGCGGGGCGGTTGCTTTCTGAATGAGAAGCCAGCCCCCTGCCTCATTCCCCTATAAAAGGGGGCAGTAGTGGTGTGTTTGCTCACACACTTTCCTTCTCTCTTTCCTCAAACTTTCTTCGCTCACCATGGCGAGAGGACGAGGACGCGGTGGTGCTCCAGTGGCGGCGACATAAGCCTCCGCACGGCCGCCTCCGCCTCCCTACTCCATTTCCAAGGGTGATGGAGCTTGAGCAACCGCGAGCGTTGAGGCTGCATATGAGGGGCTGCGGGAATGGCAGCATACGGGTGGATGTAGATTTCCCCGGCCCTCATGTCATGTACTTCCGTCGAGGCTGGAAGACTTTTGCTTGTGCCCATAGCTTGTCGGAAGGGCACGTCCTCCATTTTAAGTTAATGGAGGATGGTTTCCTTTCCGTCAAAGTTTTTGGGAGCTCGGGTGCTCGCTTAGGGTGCTGCGTGGAGAGCTCGACCGATGACGAAAGATCCTCCTCGAGCGATAGCGATGAGGAGGACAGTGACGACGATGACGACGACACCGACTGGGAGGACAATGACTCTGACTCTGGCTGAGCATCAGCTGAACCGTCACCGTCAGGCGGCGGCAGCACCATCTGCATCTGCACCTCCTCTTCAGCAAGGTCATTTGCCGGGGAGTTGGGAGCAGGGGTGGAGGTGGTGCCTCTGGCTCCTCCAGCAGCCTTCCAGCTAGACCCCGGCAGGCTTCCTCGTGGGCTGCAGCTCCGTTCTCCCTGCCGCATCCTGCTGGCCCTGGTGGTAGTGGTTGATGGGTCGCCTCCGCCGATCTCTTCACCATCGCCTTCGTCTGTGCCCTCCCGCCTCCACCGGGCTGCCTCTCCTGGAGCCCGACAGGGTCAGGCCGGGCTTCTGCCCATGCACTCCTTTTGTCCTCTTCACATCCTGCCGCAGTGCCTAGGAGGAGAGGGACAAGAAAGGGCATCACTGGGCACTTATCTTTTTTCAATCTTAAATCTGCAGGCACTTGCCAAATTTTGTTCAAATTATGTAATCTCTTGAATCCGTGTTTGTGTCCTGTAAGGTCGGTACTTGTTTGATCAACATATTAATGGAAATGATAAACCTTGCCGGGGGCTCGTGCATGTAATATGTCCATGCAGAGGTGGAACACCTCTATACTTTTAAGTAAACAAGTTTCCCCCGGCAAACTACCCCGCCAGTACCCTCAGTTTTGTTGCCGTGGAGTTAGGCCTACCAGGCACAAATTGTGAAGAGGGACCAACCCCCCGCCAATCCTTTTTCACCAAAGGCCACTGCGAGCATCCTGATCGAAGCAACGTTCGAGTCAAGGAATGGGAGCACCTAAGTTTCAAAAAGCGGCGAGGTTTTCTTATGCACAAGTCCTCGCTTACAGAACACATATGGATAAGAGAAAGAACTTATCTGTTTGGCTTGCCGGAGGTCGCAGTGTAGGCTTATCTTTCCATCTCCTCTTTGGGACCAAGTCCTCGACATGAGCCTGTAGTTTATGCAGATGAAAATGATGCCAGATGCGATCTTATCTACATGAACATGCGATGCCTATGAAATGCTTATGCATGCATGCAACTTATCGCGGGCCCCCGGCGCTTCATTTATTTCTCTGTTGCTCAGGGTCTGCGGTTGGCTTTGTACAAGGGGTTACATGCAACTGAGTGCTGCGGAGCATCCTACGATCATCCCCATGTACACTCGAGCCTACGCCATTGGACCTAAGGTGAACCCGCTCCTAAATGCTTCTCCTTTCCATTCATGTGAGACATGGTTGCTACCTAATGCAAGGACACTACACATGCCTAGGTACCAAGGAGACCCTCTCGGAGATGCTCGGAATGATGGACAAGTCCCCAAGTACAAGGATGTAGGAGCACGACGAGAGGAACCGGAGAAAGGCTACAGGACCCGGACATCCGGCCCCGGCCCGGACATCCGGCCCCTCCCGCAAGCCCGGACATCCGGCACCAGCCCGGAAATCCGGCACCCATCACAGAAGACACCCGAAGCTGAACCAAGTCAGCCCGGACATCCGGCCCCAGGCCCGGACATCCGGCCCGTCGCGAGCCGCCGGACATCCGGCCCAGCTCCCGGAAATCCGGCGCCCCATCACAGAAGCTGGACCCTGCCAGCCCGGACATCCGGCCCCAGCGCCCGGACATCCGGCGTCTCGGGAAGGCCCGGGCATCCGGCCCCCTCTGCCTGTGTGCAGCGCATCTGGGCCGAGGCCCATGTACCCCTTCGTCCCTTAGACTATATATACTCCCCCACCTCCTCCTAGTTAGGGTTAGCATTGGTTTAGATCATTTAGAGATAGAGCTTTGCTCATCCATATCGGTTCTACTCCACGAGAGAGACCGCGGCCCCTCTACGAAGACGATCCACCTTGGATTCAAGACCTCCTCACGGAGAAGACCCCCATCAAGACCTCCTCACGGAGAAGAACCGGTTACCCTTTGTATCGTCCTTTGTTGGACTTGAATCTTGTATCTTACCTTTGTGTTCATCGATCTAGCGCATGTGTGATCTATTCTTGTTGGTTGAGTGATTTCTCTCGTGTTCCCCTCGTGTTTCCCCTCGTGTTCATCACGTTCTTCGTAGGGATCCGCTCCTTTCGTGAAAGATCAGCCATCTAGGGTTCCGCCCTACATCATCTTGGATCAGAGCTTAGGTTTATCACGAATTTGGAGCCTCCCCGTTGTGTTTTCTAGCCTATTTTTGTTGATTTTGTCCCAAATTCGAAAATCCCCACCAAAAAATAGCCCCCAAATTTTTTTGTGATTTGTTGGTTTGATAATGTTTTGTTGAATTTGAACCGTGGATTTGCTTTGTTACTTGTGGATCTAGTTTTCCCCCAATTTTCCCCACTTTCCATCCACGAAATCTCTGCAATTTTGCCCCCGAAATCATCAATTTCCGCCCCCAAAATCGAGTTCCTCGAGTTCATTCTCGGATTTGGAGCCCGGACATCCGGCCCGTAGCCCCGGACATCTGCCCCCCCGGACATCCGGCCCGTGCCCCGGACATCCGGCTCCTAGAGCGCATTTTTGCGCGCGGTTCTGGACATCAGGTCCCGGAAATCCGGCCAAAGCCCCGGATGTCCGACCCCAGTACATTTCAGCTTTTCCGTTTCACCGTTTTGTGCATAACTTCCACATCCGGAGTCCGATTTTCGCGTTCTTTAGCTCGTTGAGTAGCTATTGACATCCTCTATCCCTCTAGATAGGTCCCATCACCATTTGACTCCATCAAATATTTGGCACTTCGGCATCTTTGCCTAGGGCTTCCACCATAACTTCCGCATAACCACCACCGACTTCCGCAACCTCACCAATTTTGTTCCCCATAGCATTTGTGGTTGTTTGAGTTGTGATTCGAGTCTCCTAAGGTGTTTAGGCTACTTAGGGACGGTTGCTTCTTCATCAACCACCACCATAACTTCTGCATAGGCTTACCCACCATACACTTCCGCCACCCTAACTTAACCCAATTTTGTTTGTGTTGTGAGTTGCGTCTCCTAAGGTGTTTCGGCTACTTAGGGACCGTGCTTCCAATTCCGACACCGTGTATAGTTCACCACCTTACCCTCCACTTCCGCATTGCGTCCCAAAACCAATCATTGCATTTTCGCGATCCCATTGAGCTTCCGCAACCACCTCCACACCCTGCTACCACCATTTGACATTTGACATTTGAGATTTTGAGTTCGCCGTTTTTCCGTTTCCTAAGGTGTTTCGGCTACTTAGGGACAAGTATCCATCATCTTGGTATCTCCATCAAGATCACCGCCACTCATCATCGCCTCGGACGGTAACCTCCATATCATCTTGGTATCGTGGTATCCCTCCATTGTATATTCCCTTGCACATTGCATTGTTAACCCCTAGCCCATTTTGCGTCACTTGCCTATCGAGACTAGCCATTTGAGTATTGCCGACAACGTTACTTGTGCACATTAGTGATCTATACCTTCCATTGCATACATACCATATCATATTGGTATCATATCATCCCTTGTGTCACAAGATTGTTCCCGCATATACACAATTGCTATCTTGGTTTGTGCATTTTGCAAAGTGGCCATACAAAAAAAAAGAATAAGCTTTTAAGCAAAAGAGAAGAGCAAAGAAGCTTGTAAGCAAGTGCCATAGCATCATACCACATTGCATATAAGATTGTCATATCCGATCATCTTGGATCATCTTGAGCGAACACCGGGAACCATACATACATAGCATACTTGGGATAGAAAGTTTATCCATTTTGCATATCATAGGTTGTGCACAAGTGTCGTATCCGCCTATTGAGCAATCATGCTAGCGTCTCTCTTGAGTTGTGCAACACGAGTGTTTTCCGTGGACTCCACATTTTGTGCTCATTCCTTGGTTGCACGACCCCATTTATCTATCCATGTGTGTGTTTTCGTGTGCCATTCTTTGCTATTGGTCTACTTGATTCAGTTGCAAATTTGTGAATCTTTTTCAACATTATTGACTCTTGCTAACATTTTGCATCAAATTTTTGTGCCACTATCCTCACCAAGCTCCACCATAAGCCTTATTTGTGTAGGTGTGAGAAACCGATAAGAATTGGTACCAATTGTGCTATTTCCTTGTTACACATTGAGTGATCATTGATCCATCTTCAACATCGGTCAAGGTACATTTGGTATAAGTTCTTCTCTTTCTCCCACTCATATTTGCTCGAGTCTTGTGATGGATAGGCAAGGCATTTCATCTCCGGTCTTCGACAACAACGACGGCGCGAACAACTACATCACCAAAGCGTCCATCTTCGATCTACAACGACAAATGCAAGGAACACAATCTACCTTGCGAGAGCGCCTCGACAACCTCGCCATCGACATACACCACTCCGAAGCAAGGAAAAGGGACTACATCGACACCAAGTTGGGCGAGCTAAAGGATCAACTACGCGACATGGTGGCCGACTACAAGTCTTCTTCCCCTTCGTCATCCTCATGGCGGAAGCGAGCAAGTCGATCATCTTCGGAGCGCAAACAAGATGCAAGCGCAAGTCTTCCACGTCCACATCTCCATGGCGACCATCGCCAACATCATCATGAAGGGCGAGACACCTCCAAGCATCATGTGCACGACGACGATGAACGACATCTACTACGAGCTCAAGTACGACAATGACATCATCAACATGAAGATGCTCAACAAGCGCAAATGCACGAGTCCCAACGAGCTCTACTTCACGCCAAGTCCAAGCTTCATGAGCACAAGAGAAGACCGCGAGACGAGCACCACCAAAACGGAGCTACGGCTACACCAACCACTTCGGCATCTTCGCCAAGTGTTCTCAAGGCATCTTCGCCTTTGGACGTACGGCATCTTCGCCTACTTCCCATGAGTTCGCCTACATCAACATCTTCAACAACAAGGCGACCACCTACGAGCGAGGGCGACACTTCCATCTTTGGAAGTCCCTCAAAGAAGATGGCCGAGCATGGGAAATTCCCTTCGGTCATGGAGACGAGCTACGAGGTGCCACATCATATGGGCCTCCAACAACAAGACGACGCCAAGAAGGTTGAGCATGGGACTATCCCTTCAACCAAGGCGGCGATAGGAGTTGAGCATGGAGACATTTGCACCAACATCTCTCCGACACCCACATATCATGAGATGACCCAATTGCCATGTGAGGAGAGCCACCCAGCCATGAGTGACATGAGTCTCCACCATATATGACATTGAGTGCATTTCCTATGAGAGGATGAGTGTGACCACCACTAGCCCCACACATGAGAGCATGCCACACATCCTATGTGAGGTTGAGTGCCATTTGAGTGACTCCACCAACCATATGAGTGAGAGCATCTTACCGGGAGTGAGTGAGCCACAACACTTAGTGAGTGAGGTAGTTGACACGGCATGTGAGACCACTATGATTTCTAACGACTTAACCTCTACTCCGAGTGTGTTTTCTTTGGTGCTAGGTCTCCGACATGACGACATGCCTATCCTCGACGAGTCCATACCTCCAATGGAGACGACGATGGCCATGGTGGACAATGATGAACCCCCCACATGGTACCATCAAGTTGCAACCTCACCTACAACACATGAGCTACGCTCCAAAGGTAACATAGGTGATGGTGCTTCTCTTGTCCCACTAGTGGACTATCTCACCAATGATTGTTTGCATGATGATGACACACCTATTACCATGCTTCATGCTAGTGCGACTTCTTCATGTCATGACTTACCCATTTATGATGAATATGATGATGAGCATGTTGAGTTGCCTAGTTGTGATGCTATGCTCCATAGGATATCATGTGAAAATTCTATTGGTCACTTCATGTTTGACAATCCTTTGAACTTGTCATATGCTATGAGTGAGATTTCCCATATTGTTTCATTTCAATCTCAACATAGTAACTATGCATGCCCCATTAAAATACATCCCATTTGCACTTATGGCATAGATGACGAGATGATGGTCATTGGCTTTTGTTTTTCATGTGATGATATTGCTATGCTTCCTTTACATGATTTGCGCAATACATCTACTATACCATGCCATGATCACATTGTTCCAAATATGAATTGTTTTGGACGTTATCAATATTCTCCATGTGATGTTTCTACAAATGCTCATGAGGAGACCCCCATAGTTTCCTCATACATATTAGGAGATCTTGATGCATGCCATACTTTGCATGATTCCCATAATTGTTTGCACCATATGCATTCCATTCATAACAATGCTCTAGATATCACTAGTGATGCATTACACAATTTGAGTCTCCATTATGCTATACATAATAACAAACCTCTCATGATGGATGACATGTTTCTATATCACACATCTCATTTATTTGAGCATTGGATATTTTGTGCTAACCGACACAAGCACGTATGCATCATGATGGATGATGTGTACATCTACCACGCACACACAATTTTCCCTTTGTCTTTGTTTTGTGTAGGTACTTATGAACACTCGTCAACCTCACAATCCCATGAGTTGACGAAACGAGCTCTTGAGAGCAAAGATGACTTGGGATCCCATGGATTGTCCTTCCCACCATTCCCTTCGCGCAACGACTTCGCGCATTCCTTTTACTTGGCTCTCACATGGCTTTGGGCTATATATCACTTGTTACATTATGTCCATTTTCCCGTGTTCACTTTGCATGCTATGCCTCTTTCTATAATTTTGCCATGCAATTGTGACCCTTGCTTGCATCTACCCATGATTCACCATTATGCTACTCCTATGTGTATTTGCATGTTTGGTGGAGATCCTTGTTGCTATTGCCATGTTTATCATGTGCCTCATGCTATTGTCAATTCTTGTGTTGGGAGAGTCATGATGTTCCATTGCTATTTACATAGGACTTCTTGCCAATACATTGATGATATATTGCTCATATCTTGCTTTCATGCTTGTGATATGTCTTGTGAATTATTTATGCCCACTATTTGCACACATGACATGCTTGCCATGATTCCTTCTTGATAGAGGCAAAGGTGTCCCGTCTTTCGATGAGATGATGGATATTGCTTTGGTGGAAGTCGACTTTGACGATCCGACTACGAACGTGCGAGGACGTCGCGCCTTAGCAATCGCTAAACCAACTCCGAGAGGTTATCGACCACGCCGGAGCACGATCAACCTGACCACGAGGGTCTGTTTCCTGCGAGCAATCGAAGAACAAGCAAGAAACTGAGATTGCAATCTGGATATTGCGAATATAAGATGAAAGCTTTATTGATCAAGGTGGAGTTCTGTGACGCCTTTGTCTGGTCGCTGAACACAAACGAAGTACGCGAAGTTGCAGCTATGGTGAACTTTTAATCTAAACAAAACCCAAAGTCTAAACGACGCCCTAAGGGCTGTATATATGGAAGAAGAGGGGGGAATTTCGTGGCCCTTGAGGAAGGGGTCCGAAACCAACCCTATCTCTTGTTTCCCCACACATACGGACTCTAAAAACAGCCTATACTTATGTATTTCGAAATTACATGGGCCTGGCCCAATAATAAGGTGACGCAGCACCTAGAATAGCCTCTGGACGAAAGTTATGAAGTAGCATCTTGTATATTTCGTCCAAGGCTTCATGCACGCATTATGGTGGCTTCAACGTCCTGAAATCATCACTTGTAACTCCGTTTTTGTTCCCCATGCGCATGCCATCATCTCCATGCTTGTTCTTGCTCCAATGTTCATCCTTCTCAAAGCTAGGCCCTTCATTTGTAAGCAAAACAAATGTATCCAATTTAGGCAGCATCATATTCTCATGAACATTAGAATCATTACCAAGAAACGAAAGTACCTGTTATTTAATTGGCGTGCGCGAGCTCTAGTAATTGGTCCAGTATGTATAGCAGCAGGGGCTGTGGGTGTAACAATGGTATTGATGTCCTCATCATCCTCCCCTTCTTGAAATGAAGTCGTCCTCGACGGAAGCTCATCTTCCTCACCCAAATAAGGCTTCAAATCTGCAATGTTAAAAGTGGGACTAACCCCAAAATCTGCAGGCAGCTCAAGTTTATATGCATTATCATTTATTTTCTCTAACACCTTAAAAGGACCATCAGCACGTGGCATTAGCTTTGATTTGCGCAAATCAGGAAATCTATCCTTACGCAAATGTAGCCAAACAAGATCTCCAGGTGCAAACACAACATGTTTTCTACCCTTATCTCCAGCAAGTTTATATTTAGCATTCATACGCTCAATATTTTCCTTAGTTAACTCATGCATTTTTAAGATCAATTCAGCACGTTGTTTAGCATCAAAATTAACCTTCTCCGAAGATGGAAGAGGCAACAAATCAATAGGTGCACGAGGTAGGAAACCATACACAATTTCAAAAGGGCACATCTTAGTAGTAGAATGCAATGAACGATTATAAGCAAACTCAATATGAGGCAAGCATTCTTCCCACATTTTCTTATTATTCTTCAAAACAGCCCTAAGCATAGTAGACAATGTTCTATTGACTACTTCAGTTTGTCCATCAGTTTGGGGGTGACAAGTAGTACTAAAAAGCAGTTTAGTCCCCAACTTAGCCCATAAACATCTCCAAAAGTGGCTAAGAAATTTAGTATCACGATCGGAAACAATAGTATTTGGCACACCATGCAAGCGAATAATTTCACGAAAGAACAAATCAGCAACATTAACAGCATCATCGCTTTTATGACATGGTATAAAGTGTGCCATTTTCGAGAATCTATCCACGATAACAAATATGCTATCCCTCCCCTTCTTTGTTCGAGGTAAACCTAAAACAAAGTCCATAGATATATCCTCCCAAGGAACACTAGGTACAGGCAAAGGCATATATAAACCATGAGGATTGAGTCGTGACTTAGCTTTTTGACATGTAGTGCAGCGAGCAACAAAACGCTCAACATCCCGTCTCATCTTTGGCCAAAAGAAATGTGTAGCCAGTACGTCCTCCGTCTTCTTCACGCCAAAGTGTCCCATTAATCCTCCTCCATGCGCCTCCTGCAACAACAAAAGACGAAGAGAGCTAGCTGGAATGCATAGCTTGTTAGCACGGAACACAAATCCATCATTAACGACAAACTTGTTCCAGGTTCTTCCTTCTTTACAATTCTGCAAAACATCTTTAAAATCAGCATCATGCACATATTGATCTTTGATGGTCTCCAAACCAAATATTTTGAAGTCAAGTTGTGAAAGCATAGTATAGCGACGAGACAATGCATCAGCAATAACATTTTCTTTACCCTTCTTGTGTTTAATGACATAAGGGAAAGTTTCAATGAATTCAACCCATTTAGCATGTCTACGATTCAGTTTAGCTTGACTTTTAATATGTTTCAAAGATTCATGATCAGAATGTATAACAAATTCTTTGGGCCATAAATAATGTTGCCATGTTTCTAAAGTCTGAACAAGAGCATATAGTTCTTTATCATAAGTAGAATAATTCAGACTAGGCCCACTCAATTTTTCAGAAAAGTATGCAACAGGTTTGCCATCTTGTAATAACACACCTCCTAATCCAATGCCACTAGCAACACATTCAAGCTCAAAAGTCTTATTAAAATCAGGAAGTTGGAGTAAAGGAGCATGTGTCAACTTATCTTTCAATACCGTGAAGGCTTCTTCCTGTGCGGTACCCCAAACAAAAGGCACATCCTTCTTTGTAAGCTCGTTGAGAGGTGCAGCAATGGTGCTAAAATCACTCACAAAACGCCTATAGAAACCAGCGAGTCCAAGAAAACTCCGCACTTGTGTGACCGTTTTGGGCTGCGGCCAACTCTCAATAGCTTCAATCTTGGCTTTATCAACTTCAATTCCCTGTGGAGTAACAACATAGCCAAGAAAAGATACTCGGTCGGTGCAAAAGGTGCACTTCCCAAGGTTACCAAACAAACGTGCATGACGTAGAGCAATAAAAACAGCACGTAAATGTTCCAAATGTTCTTCCAAAGATTTGCTATAAATCAGTATATCATCAAAATAGACTACCACAAATCGTCCAATGAAAGCACGTAAAACTTCGTTCATTAGTCTCATGAAAGTACTAGGTGCATTAGTTAACCCAAAAGGCATGACTAACCACTCATATAAACCAAACTTAGTTTTAAATGCAGTTTTCCATTCATCTCCCAATTTCATACGAATTTGATGGTATCCACTACGCAAATCAACTTTGGAGAATATTGTAGAGCCACTCAATTCATCAAGCATATCATCTAGCCTAGGAATAGGATGACGATAACGAATAGTAATATTATTAATGCCTCTACAATCAACACACATACGCGACGTACCATCCTTTTTAGGCACTAGTATAATAGGAACAGCACAAGGACTAAGAGATTCGCGTATATAACCTTTGTCGAGCAGCTCCTGTACTTGACGCATAATCTCCTTCGTCTCCTCTGGATTGGTACGGTATGGTGCACGGTTGGGTAGCGATGCACCGGGAATTAAATCAATTTGATGCTCAATCCCTCGAATAGGTGGTAATCCCGGTGGCACGTCTTGTGGTAAGACGTCAGCGAACTCCTGCAAAATGTTAGTGACAACAGGGGGCAAAGAGGAAGGCACGTCCTCGAATGAAAATAATGCCTCTTTGCACACAAAAGCGTAGCAAACAGATTTGCTGAAATCTAGTTCATCAATATCAGATTGTGTGGCAAGTAAACATGCACTTTTCAATTTAATTTCAGAAACAACACTAGATGGTTTATTATTAGGTTTCATTTGTTGCTCAAATTCCTTTGCCACAATCTGATTTTCACTCTTATTTTTCTCCTGTTTTGCTTTATTAGCTCTATTAATGTCATCTTTCAAAATGGAATCAGGAGTCATAGGAAGCAAAGTAATATTTTTATCCTTATGAACAAGAGTATACTGATTGTTTCTACCATGGTGTACAGAATTTTTATCAAATTGCCATGGTCTACCTAGTAATAAGGAACATGCTTGCATGGGTACCACATCACAATCAACATAATCAGCATATGTAGAGATACTAAAATGCACACGAACAGTACGTGTTACCTTAACCTTGCCGCTGTTGTTGAACCATTGGATGTAGTAAGGATGTGGATGTGGTCTTGTGGTGAGAGATAGCTTCTCCACCATCTCCATGCTAGCCAAGTTGTTACAGCTCCCTCCATCTATGATGACGCGAACAGAACGTTCCTTCACAACTCCCTTTGTATGGAACAAATTATGCCTCTGATTTTGCTCTGCTTGTGTGACCTGCACACTCAAAACACGTTGAGCAACTAAACATTCATACCTGTCAGCGTCTTCAGGAGCCATGTAGTGCGTCTCATTTTCAGAATCATCTCCACCATGTTCTTCACGGGTAATAAGAGCCAAAGTCTCCTCATCATAGTCACTAGCGGACTCATACCCACCATCCTCAGTAGCAAATTACACGCTGAGATTTGCATTCTCTCGCAAAATGTCCTCTTCCCTTACAACGACGACAAATAATATCACTTGTGTGCCCTGTCGATGCCATGGAAGAAGAAGAGCTCTGCGCAGGCCCGGCAGGTGTGCTCTTGGCAGAGAGTGGTGGTTGTGCCTGCTTTCTTGTATCACAGCTGGAGGTGGCACCTGATGGAGGTGATGGTGAAGTGGAAGTAGAAGATGCACGCGGTGTCCATGATGAAGATCGACCTGCAGAAAAGTTAGTTCGCGCCAATGGCTGTCGATCCTGCACTTCACGTTCAGCTTTACAAGCAAGATGGAATAAACGAGTGATATTATTATAATCCTTATACTCTAGAATGGTCTGAATCTCTTTATTTAATCCACCCATAAAACGTGCAAGCATAGCTTCATTCTCCTCAACAATACCACATCTAATCATGCCAGTTTGTAATTCCTGATAATATTCTTCTACAGAATTTTTCCCTTGTCTTAAACGCTGCAATTTTTGAAGTAATTCACGTTGATAATATGGTGGAACCCAACGAGTACGCATAGCAGTTTTCAAAGCAGCCCAAGTAGCTGGAACATGATATAATCTACAATGTTCAGACCACCAAACACATGCAAAGCTAGTGAAAGCACAAACAGCAGCAGGAACACGTCTCTCCTCAGGATATTGTAAACATGTAAATCGTTGTTCAGTTTCTAACTCCCAAGTAAGATATATATCAGGAACATATCTACCCTCAAATGGTGGAATATTCAATTTCAGTTTAGGGAGATGGTCATGATCTCGTACCTGAGGTGGTGGTGCCGGCCTACCGTTGCGAATATATACCCGAGGTCGACCTGCTGGTGGTGGTGCTGGTGGCGGCACGTAGTTCTGATTTTGATCAACCTCATCCTCATAATCGCCCGCATAATCGTCATCCTCCTCAGCCGCCGCAGGAGCAGGAGCCAAAGAAGCATCAACAGTAGGTGCAGCAGCACGCGAATTTTGACCAATCTCAATTGGAACGCGCTGTGCCCGTCCCACTTGATTTGGAAGGCGGCGTTGGAGATGTGGTTGTTGTTGTTGTAGAGGTGCGACATGTGCAGCCGGTGGTGGTTGGGGAAGACGCTTGAGTAATTCAGTAAACTTGTTATCCAGCTTTGTCTCGAACGACTTCTCCACGGCATCTATCTTCTCCATAGCCTCTTCAAATCTGTTTAGCACATCTCCCACCTGGCCACTCATCATTTGCTGAAATTTATCATGCAACTCCTTGTTCGTCATGTTCTCCCAATCAGTCTCATCGGCGTGTGAACCTGCCATGGTTAGCAGCAATAGAAACACAAAAGAATATGATCCTGCAGACTACTAGAAGTGGTGGTGATGGTGGTGTGTCACAAAACCTTCAAGCGAATCTCAAATTCTTACCAGTTCTTACCCAGCAGCAGGTGGTGATCGGCAACCGTTGTAGTCAAAAACTCTCAAAGCTTGGATATAGCGATTACCAGGGAGAGTCAAACGCACGATGTAGACTTATGTGGAGCTGGGAAGGCTTATAATATGGTAGCAAAATGGTAAGCAATAATCAATTCAGAGATGCAAACTTGAATAAACGCTCAACGACGGTACTGTGCTGGTCCTAGGCTAGACCGTGCTAGAGACGCGAGCCTAGAACACTAACAAAATCACGGCGCTGCACGTAAACAAGGGAAAAGCACACTCTGGAAAAAAATCGCTCTTTTTTTTGCGCTCTCTTTTTTTTGCGCTCTCTTTTTTTTGCGCTCTTTTTTTTTGCGAAAAATCACTATAATGGCGAGTGTCTCAAAACTCTTCCCTGGTCAAACTGACAGGACGGGCCTAAAAATCACTATGATGGCGAGTGTCTCAAAACACTACCCGGGGCCTAAAAATAGGATAGGGAAAAATATTTTTGGTTGCCGAAATTTTGGCCTAAAAACTGCCCGGGGGTCTCCAGACTCTTTTTTTTTCGAGACCTACTCAGGCAAGGAAACATGAAACGGAAAATAGATGGATCTCTAAAACCAACCGAATATGAAAAGAACTCGGATTGGTGGTGGATATATGGCGGTAGGATATGGCAGCGGTGGTGGTATATGGTAGCGGTAGTGGTATATGGATACGGATCGGTGGTGGTATATAGATACGGATGCAGAGCGGTGGCGGATGAGCAATGGTGGTAGATGGCAAGGCGATGATGATGGTGCGGCGGCGGCGTGACAACTTATGACCAGAACTCGAAACTCTAAAAGACTAGACTCTAAGACCAGCAACTTGACACGACGATGCAACCGCAAATTCAACAAAGCAAAAACCCTAAAAAGATTATGCAAAGGCTCAGATTGGTTCGGATATGATGAACTAACCCTAATTTTTTTGTGGCTTTTTCGTGGACTGTAGGTATGAAGAACAGACTCGATCTAAACTACGAAAAACTGTAAAATCTCACCGAGCAACCTGGAAATCTGATACCACTTGATAGAGGCAAAGGTGTCCCATCTTTCGATGAGATGATGGATATCGCTTTGGTGGAAGTCGACTTTGACGATCCGACTACGAACGTGCGAGGACGTCGCGCCTTAGCAATCGCTAAACCAACTCCGAGAGGTTATCGACCACGCCGGAGCACGATCAACCTGACCACGAGGGTCTGTTTCCTGCGAGCAAACGAAGAACAAGCAAGAAACTGAGATTGCAATCTGGATATTGCGAATATAAGATGAAAGCTTTATTGATCAAGGTGGAGTTCTGTGACGCCTTTGTCTGGTCGCTGAACACAAACGAAGTACGCGAAGTTGCAGCTATGGCGAACTTTTAATCTAAACAAAACCCAAAGTCTAAACGACGCCCTAAGGGCTGTATATATGGAGGAAGAGGGGGGAATTTCGTGGCCCTTGAGGAAGGGGTCCGAAACCAACCCTATCTCTTGTTTCCCCACACATACGGACTCTAAAAACAGCCTATACTTATGTATTTCGAAATTACATGGGCCTGGCCCAATAATAAGGTGACGCAGCACCTAGAATAGCCTCTGGACGAAAGTTATGAAGTAGCATCTTGTATATTTCGTCCAAGGCTTCATGCACGCATTATGGTGGCTTCAACGTCCTGAAATCATCACTTGTAACTCCGTTCTTGTTCCCCATGCACATGCCATCATCTCCATGCTTGTTCTTGCTCCAATGTTCATCCTTCTCAAAGCTAGGCCCTTCATTTGTAAGCAAAATAAATGTATCCAATTTAGGCAGCATCATATTCTCATGAACATTAGAATCATTACCAAGAAACGAAAGTACCTGGTAATTTAATTGGCGTGCGCGAGCTCTAGTAATTGGTCCAGTATGTATAGCAGCAGGGGCTGTGGGTGTAACAATGGTATTGATGTCCTCATCACTTCTAGTATGTTGCATCTTCGCACTACTAGCTTGTTTGACTTGATCAATATGATTGCTTGCTTTGTTGCATCACCCATGTTCCATTCTTACTCGCTTTCTTGGGTTGATGACATATATATTCATGCCTCTCACTTGATTTGTCTTGATCATTGTCTCTTGTCTCCATTAGTTGCATCTCTCATATCACCTTGTATTGAGTACCAACTTGCTATGCTTATTGATCGTGGAGACTTGGACATGTTACTTGTGCAGCATGCTTGTTTCATTCAGCCTATTGTATTTGGTTGTTCTCGCATCATACGCCTCCATACCATGAACTACACCGTTGTACTTTCTTATGTTGAGCATGATGCATACACTTGTTGGGTATCTTACCACACGAATGCTAGGTTTTGCATTTACGCTAACCTCATTTGTTTTTCCGAGTGTTTGTCATGTTCTTTCGTTTTGAAGGATTCACAAGGCGGTACGATCATGAAACATTTTGGTTCTGAGAAGGCATACATGATGCGCAACTCCATCACCCTTGAGAAACTACTAAAGGTGAACTCCTTCCCTTTGAGCCATTCTCAAATACGCATGTTGGATGGGTCATTCTTTCATTGTTGTTTCCTTCTTGTTTTCTACATGATACATCTCGTGAACGGAGGACCGACATTGGAGATGGACCCTATGGACCTTCAAGTTGAGGAGTGCTCAGACTTAGTGGATGCACCACCGGACCAACACTTCTACCACGACATCGAGCTATGGTACAACACCACCCATGAAAAATTTGCATCTTATGCATGGATTGACACACATTATGCTTGTCTTGTTGCACCTATTCCCATGTCATCCATGATATATGAGCTTGTGCATTTTCTTGGCAAATTTGTTGTGATCCTTCTTGATGGCATATTCATACATCATGATCATATTGCCTACCATCAATTGCATGATAACATAATCATATTGAGCATCCATTGCCATATTCATGCTATTGATCAACCGTCTCACTATGACATCATTTTGCACCGTGGTTGCATTGATCATATTCACAACACATTTGTGTGCACAATGAATGCTTTTGCTCCCATGAATGCTTTACATCTCATTCCATATCATCTTGCTAAGCTTCATGTGTTTTGTCATGAACAACCTTGCCTCGCGGACTCATTCTTACATGATGGACACCTTGTGTGCGCTAACCATTGTATTTCCGAGTGTCGCTTGTGTTTGCTCTCTTTGCATGTGTACCACTCCGGAGACACCTTGGAGTACTTGGATTGCGCCATGAATTCCACTCCGTCCAATTACAAGTCCGTCCACGACAACCGTTTCCATGGTGATGAGGATTTCGATCCGAGGTCGGATCTTTCCCAAGGGAGGGGAGATGATGCGGAGCATCCTACCATCATCCCCATGTACACTCGAGCCTACGCCATTGGACCTAAGGTGAACCCGCTCCTAAATGCTTCTCCTTTCCATTCATGTGAGACATGGTTGCTACCTAATGCAAGGACACTACACATGCCTAGGTACCAAGGAGACCCTCTCGGAGATGCTCGGAATGATGGACAAGTCCCCAAGTACAAGGATGAAGGAGCACGACGAGAGGAACCGGAGAAAGGCTACAGGACCCGGACATCCGGCCCCGGCCCGGACATCCGGCCCCTCCCGCAAGCCCGGACATCCGGCACCAGCCTGGAAATCCGGCGCCCATCACAGGAGACACCCGAAGCTGAACCAAGTCAGCCCGGACATCCGGCCCCCAGGCCCGGACATCCGGCCCGTCGCGAGCCGCCGGACATCCGGCCCAGCTCCCGGAAATCCGGCGCCCCATCACAGAAGCTGGACCCTGCCAGCCCGGACATCCGGCCCCAGCGCCCGGACATCCGGCGTCTCGGGAAGGCCCGGACATCCGGCCCGTCGCCCGGACATCCGGCCCCCTCTGCCTGTGTGCAGCGCATCTGGGCCGAGGCCCATGTACCCCTTCATCCCTTAGACTATATATACTCCCCACCTCCTCCTAGTTAGGGTTAGCATTGGTTTAGCTCATTTAGAGATAGAGCTTTGCTCATCCATATCGGATCTACTCCACGAGAGAGACCGCGGCCCCTCTATGGAGACGATCCACCTTGGATTCAAGACCTCCTCATGGAGAAGACCCCCATCAAGACCTCCTCACGGAGAAGAACCGGTTACCCTTTGTATCATCCTTTGTTGGACTTGGATCTTGTATCTTACCTTTATGTTCATCGATCTAGCGCATGTGTGATCTATTCTTGTTGGTTGAGTGATTTCTCTCGTGTTCCCCTCGTGTTTCCCCTCGTGTTCATCACGTTCTTCGTAGGGATCCGCTCCTTTCGTGAAAGATCGGCCATCTAGGGTTCCGCCCTACATCACTGAGGCAAGGCATGTACAAAAGGGTGGCTGCCGGGCAGTTCCCGACAGCCGGGCCTTACGGGTAGAACTTGCGGAGATGCTCATTATTCCATGTGTTTTGTAATTGAATGCTATCTCAGGTCTCCAGACGGACTGCGCTAGGTCTGGTGACTCCTACTACCCGGTAAGGGCCTTCCCACTTTGGCGTCAACTTGTTTGCACCCTTGGCAGACTGAACGCGCCTAAGGACAAGGTAGCCTTCCTCAAAACACCGGGCGTGAAACCTGCGGCTGTGATAGCGACGCAGGGCTTGCTGGTAGCGTGCAGCACACGTAGCAACCCGGAGACGGTTCTCCTCGAGAAGTACAGCGTCGTCACGCCGGTGCTGATCCTGTGCTACTTCATCATAGGCAAGCACTCGAGGTGACCCATAAATGAGTTCCATGGGGATAACTGCTTCTGCCCCATAAAATAGGGAGAAGGGAGTCTGCCTAGTAACTCGATTTGGTGTCGTTCTGAGGGATCAAAGAATCACCGACAGCTCATCGATCCATCGCCTGCCGCACTTCTGTAGCTTATCAAATGTTCTCGTCTTGAGTCCTCGCAACACTTCAGCGTTCACCCTCTCAGCTTGTCCATTGCTTCTGAGATGTGCAACAGAGGCAAATGAGATCTTGCTTCCGAGGGCATGAACATATTGCATGAAGGCGCGGCTCGTGAACTGGGTGCCGTTGTCGGTGATGACCCGGGCTGGGACCCCGAAGCTGCACACCAATCCTTTCAAGAACTTGATAGCTGACTGAGCAGTCACCTTTCTCATAGCTTCTACTTCCGGCCACTTTGTAAACTTGTCGATTGTAACAAACAAGAATTCAAAGCCCCCGACAGCTTGGGGGAAAGGGCCGAGGATATCGAGCCCCCAGACCAAAAACGGCCATGACAAAGGGATTGTCTGAAGAGCTTGAGCAGGCAAATGGATGTTCTTGGAATGGAACTAGCAGGCTTCACATTTGGTGACTAGCTCGACCGCATCTTGGAGGGCTGTGTGCCAATAAAATCCTTGCCGGAATGCTTTGATAGAGGCAAAGGTGTCCCGTCTTTCGATGAGATGATGGATATCGCTTTGGTGGAAGTCGACTTTGACGATCCGACTACGAACGTGCGAGGACGTCGCGCCTTAGCAATCGCTAAACCAACTCCGAGAGGTTATCGACCACGCCGGAGCACGATCAACCTGACCACGAGGGTCTGTTTCCTGCGAGCAAACGAAGAACAAGCAAGAAACTGAGATTGCAATCTGGATATTGCGAATATAAGATGAAAGCTTTATTGATCAAGGTGGAGTTCTGTGACGCCTTTGTCTGGTCGCTGAACACAAACGAAGTACGCGAAGTTGCAGCTATGGCGAACTTTTAATCTAAACAAAACCCAAAGTCTAAACGACGCCCTAAGGGCTGTATATATGGAGGAAGAGGGGGGGGGGAATTTCGTGGCCCTTGAGGAAGGGGTCCGAAACCAACCCTATCTCTTGTTTCCCCACACATACGGACTCTAAAAACAGCCTATACTGATGTATTTCGAAATTACATGGGCCTGGCCCAATAATAAGGTGACGCAGCACCTAGAATAGCCTCTGGACGAAAGTTATGAAGTAGCATCTTGTATATTTCGTCCAAGGTTTCATGCACGCATTATGGTGGCTTCAACGTCTTGAAATCATCACTTGTAACTCCGTTCTTGTTCCCCATGCGCATGCCATCATCTCCATGCTTGTTCTTGCTCCAATGTTCATCCTTCTCAAAGCTAGGCCCTTCATTTGTAAGCAAAACAAATGTATCCAATTTAGGCAGCATCATATTCTCATGAATATTAGAATCATTACCAAGAAACGAAAGTACCTGGTAATTTAATTGGCGTGCGCGAGCTCTAGTAATTGGTCCAGTATGTATAGCAGCAGGGGCTGTGGGTGTAACAATGGTATTGATGTCCTCATCATGCTTTCACAACCAACGCCCTTGATCCAATGTGGGAGCCGCACATGCCTTTGTGTATTTCTGCCAGCTGTTCCTTTCCTTCTTCCTGGCAAATGCACTTCAATTTCACACCATTGGGCCTCCTTCTGTATAGTGTGTCATCGACAAACTGATACATACTGGCCCTCCGGGCTACTCTTTCAGCTTCTTCTTGCTCTTTGGGAAGTTCTCCGGTTTGGAGGAATTGGACTATGTGCCTTGCCCAAGTTGGATCCTGGGGCTCGGCAACGAGGACTAGCGGCACCTCCTCATTCGCGGGAGCGCGTTCCTCGACCGCAGGGACTAGCGGCCCGGCAGGAGGCTGCAGCCTGGCAATCGAAGGGGAGTTGTTTCTGGGAGGGTCCCTGCCAGGAGCCTCAGGAGGCTCTACTGGGAGAGGCTTACCGGAGTCCAATTTCCTCCTTTTTCGGGACATTGTTGCCAGGGATATGGAAGGCTGAGTAAGATGGAGAACAAAAGTTCCTAGTTCCACAGGAAGCTTCTGCGCAGCGCAGTTTGATAGATGATCAGCAATGCTATTTTCCGCATGGGGTACGTGCTCTATTTGCAATCCGTGCTCATCCAGTCTTCTCACTTCCTCAACGTATGCCTCCATCAATGAACTTTGGTAATCCTTGTTGACTTGTCTCACCACAAGTTGTGAATCTCCTCGAATGATCAGCTTCTTGGTTCCCAATTCAGTGGCAATCCTGAGCCCGACAAGGAGCCCTTCATACTCTACCGTATTGTTGGTCGCCTCCTCCCGGGGAAAATGCATCCGGACGACATACTTCAGGTGCTCTCCAGTGGGAGAAACGAGAAGCACGCCAGCCCCTGCACCTTGTAGGGAGAAGGCACCATCAAAATACATGATCCATTCTTGGGGTGCTTCCTTGCCGGGAATAACTGTTTCCAGCACTTCTTCATCAGGGGTTGGCATCCATTCTGCATTAAACTCGGCCAATGCCCTACTCTGAATGGTTGATGTGCTTTCAAATTTCAAGCCAAAGCTGGATAACTCCAATGTCCACTCCACTATTCTTCCGATAGCCTCAGGGTTTCGGAGTATCCTTTGCAAAGGAATGTGGGTGACAACCGTGATATCATGGGCTTGGAAGTAGTGGCGCAGTTTCCTTGAGGCCATGACAAGGCCAAAAATCAACTTTTGCACACCAGCGTACCTGGATCTAGCCCCCTGCAATAGGGAGCTGACGAAGTACACTGGGCGCTGCACCACTTTCTTCCTTGCCGCATCCTTGGGGTTGTCTCCGCTGCTGCGCTCTTCTTTGTCCTGATCCATATCTGGCCTTGCCGGTCTGTTCTCACTCTCCCCCTGGAAGGGACACTAGCTGAGGCTGCTGCTTCCTCCACTTCCGGCTGCGCCACTAGTGCTGCACTAACCACTTGATTAGTTGCCGCCAGGTATAGCAGCAACGACTCTTGTGGTTTGGGAGCAACCAAAGTGGGTACAGAGGACAAGTAGGTCTTCAAATCTTGCAGTGTTGTATCTGCTTTCGGAGTCCACTTCATGGGTCCTGCCTTCTTCAAGATCTTGAAGAATGGCAAGGCACGCTCGGCAGACTTGGAGATGAATCTGCTAAGCGCGGCAACGCATCCTGTCAAACGCCTCACATCCTTAACTGTCTTAGGTGCCTGAATCTGCTCGATAGCCTTGATCTTATCAGGGTTGGCCTCTATCCCGCGATGGGACACGAAGAAACCAAGTAGCTTGCCGGAGGGAACGCCAAACACGCACTTCTCCTGGTTCAGCTTCAAGTTGATCTTGCGTAGATTAGCAAACGTCTCTTCTAAATCCTGGATGAGGGTTGATGTGTCCTTGGTCTTTACCATAATATCACCCACATAAGCTTCAATGTTCCTGTGCAACCGTGATTCAAAACCAATCTGGACTGCTCTTGCAAAAGTAGACCCGACACTCTTCAACCCGAAAGGCATGCGCACGAAGCAGTATGTGCCACATGGGGTGATGAATGAGGTCTCCTCTTCGTCTTCCTTGGACATAAAAATCTGATGATATCTAGAATACGCATCCTGAAAGGAAGAAAATCACACCCTGAAGTGGAATCCACAATCTGGTCCATGCGCGGCAAGGGAAATGGGTCCTTCGGGCAGACCTTGTTAAGATATGTGAAATCTATGCAAAGCCTCCATTTTCCGTTAGCCTTGCATACGCCCACTGGGTTTGCTAACCATGTTGGATGTAGTACTCCTCTGACCAAACCAGCTGCCTCAAGTTTCTTGATTTCCTCTGCAATGAATTGCTGCCACTCTGTCGGATTCCGGGCTCCGCAGACCTTGGATAGATTCGAACTCTGTGGTGCGTGCGAATAACTTAACCTCCCCAGTTTGCCAACTCATCGATCCCACGGCCTAGCTTGATGAACTGGAAGGAAATGGGACACAACAGTTTACCCAAGTTCGGGCCAACTTGTGGTGTAAAACCCTACTCCTGCTTTGTGGTGGATTAGCCTCAAGGCGGTCTGAGGATGAACTAGTATAGTGGAAGAACAACCTCAGGAGGTGTGTTTCTTGGTTGAGCTGGTGGGTGTGAGGATGGACTGGATCCAGATCCCCTTCTACGTTGGTGGCTAGGCTCTATTATAGTGGCCTTGGTCCTCTTCCCAAATGAAGGCGGGAAGGGATCCCACAACGGCCAAATTCGAAGGGAGACAACTAGTACATCTTATCCTGACAAAAGGTAGTCTTCTCCTGCAAAGCTTCAGGCCGTGACGCCGTGGTGGGCTCGGCGATGACTTCAGTCCTGCCGTCCTAGTGGTCTTGGTCTTGTAGCATGGAAATGGAAACCTTTGGCTGATTCCTCGGGACACCGCGTAGACGCTTGCCTCCTTAGCACCAAAGAGGAAACCTGTTGTTATCGGATTCTGGGTTCCGGCAAACCCTTGAGGTTCGAACATTGGGGTGCGCACGAAGATCTCTCTCTCTCTCTCTCTCTAGCTCGCTCTTGCAACGATCTCAAGGCTTAACTCGACGAACCCAAAGAACAAGAGACACGAGGGTTTATACTGGTTCGGGCCACCGTTGTGGTGTAATACCCTACTCCAGTGTGGTGCGGTAGACTGCCTTGCAGGCTGAGGATGAACAAGTACAAGGGAAGAACAACCTCGTGAGGAGAGATGTTCTTGAGCTCGGTGAGCTTGTGTGCTGAGGATGGTCTGAATGATCCCTCCCCTTGCTAGGGTGGTGGCTAGGCCTATTTATAGTGGCCCGGGTCCTCTTCCCAAATATTAGGCGGGAAGGGATCCCACAATGGCCAGTTTGAAGGGGGACAACTAGTACAAGTTATCCTGACAAAAGGTGGTCTTCGCCTGCCAAAGGCTCTGGTGGTGACGTCGTCGTGGGCTCCATGGTGACCTCCGTCCTGCCGTCCTGCCGGTCTTGGTCTCATTGCATCGATATGGAAACCTTTGCCTGATGCCTCGAGACTCCTTGCCCGCGCTTGCTCCTTTAGCACCAAAGAGGCAACGAGTACTCTGCACCCGCTGGCCCCGCCTGGCCTTGGTCGTCATGGCTCACGTCATGCGAACCTCGTGAGGTTCCCCTTGCCTAGATGTCTCTGCTCCTCGGGAGCCAGCCTAGGGGAGCTGCCCCTGAGGAGGTCTTGTGTTGTCCGCCTCGCGAGGCTTGGCCCCTCGCGAGGGTGTTGAGTGGTTGTTGATGAAGATGGGCCGTACCAGGCCACTGGATGAGCCACGCCCTGGGCCGCAGGCAGGCAAGTCTGGGTACCCCTGTTCCCAGGACGCCGACAGTAGCCCCCAGGCCTGAGGCGCGCTCGGACTTGGCTTCGGGGCAAAGCCAAGTGGCACGTGCGGAGTGCCGCGTGCCCCAATAGCCTGTGACCTTGATTGATGCGTGGCGATTGATAGGACGTGGGCGTCTCCGTTTCCCCATGCTGGCTCGGCAACTGCCCGACTTGACGAGTTCCTGCTGCATGCAGAAAAACCATCATTACCTTCGATCATGGAGGCCGGAGGTTGGCCTCCCTCTGGCTATAAATAAGGGGAGGGGCAGAGCCCCCGTTGCTCATCTCTTCCTCCATTCCGCCCGCTTCTTATTCTTCCTCCTTGTGACACTCATGGCACCGATACGGAGGTTCTCTGCTGCTGAAAAGGGGAAGGCTCCCCGCGAAGAGCCGGAACCACTCCCGCCGAAGAAGAGGCTGGCCCGCTCCCGCTATGTCGTCGTGAGGCCGAAGGTGCCGAGGCCTTGGCATGAACGACCTCCCCCCCGGCTATCCGCTGCCTTTGTACGCCCAGGCAGAGGGCTCCGGAGGAGGAGGCAGCAATCGGCACCGATCGTGCCATGGCCGCGGTGGCCGTGCCGCGGCGGTGCGCATTGCCGACCCAGGAACCCATGCCGAGGGCTCCTCGCGTGAACTTGTGGTGTGGGCAGTGATGCCACCGCGCTCTTGGATCCGCTTCCCGCTGTTCTTCTCCGCAGAGATGCCGCCGAGGGGGCCGCTCGAGTTGTGGCTATAGCATGTCGAGTGCGACGCCCCGGCGACTGGGGCGGAGGTTGAGGTCGTCTCCCCGGGCAAGATCTTCATGACCCGCGGATGGGGCGAGGTCGCCCGTAATTGCCGCGTGGAGGACGCCCTCGCCATCCACTTTGAATACGATGGTGCCTCCACGATGTTCTTCAAGGTCTTCGACGAGGAGGGCCGCCACCTGGAGTGCTGCCCTGGAGGGGGCCGTCAGGATGGCACAGCGGCAGGAGCCGGGCCCACCACTGGCCTCGCCGGCAGCTCCTCCGACAGCAGCGACGATGCTTGGGAGTCCAGCGACTCTCCCAAGCCCTACGAGACTCCGGAGACGAGCGACGACAGCTACGTGCCTCCGAGCTCTCGCCGTGCCCGGAGCGCAGCAGCGGCGTCCGCCCGTCGCCGCCGTTGATCTGGATGGGGTTGGCGCCGGCCCCCCATGGCCCACTGTTGATGATGGCGTCGGCGGCGACGCTTGTAGGCAGGGCTCCTAGAAACCTTCTCCTTTTGTTCCCTGCGAGGAATCAAGATGAACCCCATGGGGGCGTGTAAAGGATCTGTAGTGCCTTTTGTTAATATTATCCTTATTATGAATATCTATGACTGCGTGTCTTTCTTCGGCTCAGTCTCTCCTTTCCCAACCTCGCGGTAGCTTGGTGCTCTACGCTGATAGGTCCTAGTCCCCAGGCAGGCTGCAGCCATCGCTGGTATGCCAGGTCGCGATGCCGTGGTCAAGGCCAGGAGGTGAGCGGCCCGAGGTCCAGTAAGAGCTCCTGAGGAGCGATGCTCAAGAGGTCCCCTTTAGCATGCAAGCAACTACCTAAAGGCAGGAAAGGAAGGTGGCGTTGCCATAGCAAGGCTGCAAGGGATGGGAGTCCTGTGTCGCAACGCTTGGCTGATCCGAGTGCGAGACTTATCTTAGCGGTCCAGAGTCGATCCCTTGTGCAGCGCCAGATTCGCACGTCAATGTCCATAGTGTAGCCGAGTTAGGCCCATGCGAGCCTCCCTCTCTTTTTCACGCTCTTCTGTGTGCTCTACGTCCTCGGGTCTCGGCCCTCGAGCGAGCTCAGCCGCCGTTGGTATGCCAGGTCGCGATGCCATGGTCAAGGCCAGGGGTGAGGGCTGGAGAGCCAGTAAGAGTTCCTGAGTCGCGATGCTCAGGAGCTCCCCCTTTAACGCGCAAGCGAATTACGTGAAAGAAGAAGAAGGAGCCTGTGCAGCCGCCCGCTATCATCCTCCAGAGATTCCTGCAGGTTAGCGCAAGGAGGGATACAGATTGCAACCGCGCTTGCCGGTCTGCCACTGGTCGTTCCGCGGGAAGATGAAGGCACTGAGGGCCTGGTGAGGTGACGTGCGCGGGCATGCCGCGAGCCAGAGCTCGACCGCTCAGATTTGTCAGCGTTGCAGGGACAGACCCAAGCACAAGCGCCGTGCCAGCATGAGCAGCCCCCATTGCGGGATGAGCAGGAGGCCGATCGGCAACGCGGAAGGCTGCGATGGGTAATAATCAAGCAGGTGATAACTGTGAGATGACTTAAGCAAAGAGGTAGGTTAGCTCAAATAGATGCAAGAATGACACATGCCACTGGGACGGACCCGAGCGACCTGGGGAGATGCAGCCCGAGGGGCGCTCCCAGCAGAGTAAGCTAAAGATGCAAAAGGATACACGTCACAGGGACAGACCCGTGCGACATGGGGATAATGTTGCCCGAGGGGCGCCCCCAACTGAATGAACTGGAAAGAGTCACCTGATACCGTAGACGGAGCGATGTTGGAGTAGCTGAAGATGCATGTTGAAGAGTTGCTCCTCACGAGCCGCCAGGGCCTGAGCCTCAGGAGGCTCCGCGGGCCGAGGTGGCTCCTGGAGAACCGTCACGATCTCCTCCAGGACGGCGTGATGTCTAGCCTCCTGAGCCGCCAGGATGCTCTGCGGGCGGCGCTGGAAGGTGACGGCCGCGTTCGGCAAGCCGAATGGCATGCGAACATAGCTGTGAGGTGGACCCTCACACGGTCCAATGCGCGAAGGCCAGAAACATCCCTAAGATGCGGCCCTGTTGAGCCCTGGAATGTCGACGCAGATGTGCAGCCCGCCGTCCTCGCCAGGATGGGGAGCTGCGCCGGGTGGTGAGCGGCGGTCGCCGCGTATGGTCCTCGCTTCTTGAAGCTCCTGGATCGCCTTGGTGATGAACTCCCGAGCACTAGGCGCTCCATGCCTCGTGCCCTCTTGAGGGAAACATGCAGCGAAGCACGCCTCCACGTGGTGCCCGAGCGCCTCCCTCGTGATGTTGGCTAGGTCTAAGGCCCTCCAGAAGAGAGCCCCCGAGCCCAGCCTGAGGAGGGCACCGGGCGCGCCTTCCAATGCGAGGGAGGGAGGCGCCTCGAGTGCGGGCGCAGATCCTGAGGTGGTGCCACTGGAGACACCGCTTCCCTGATGCGTTGGGTGGATTAGCCGCTTCTTCTTCTTGGGGATGGCCTCAGGAGGGTACACGATGCCTTCGTTGTCGGGGTCTTCGACTCCTGCAACTTGGTAGGCGCGCTCGAGGGAGCACACCGCATCTCTTTCTTCACACGGAACCATGATGATGCCGCCGCTCCCTGGCATCTTGAGGACATTGTAACCGTGGTGGGTCACTGCCATGAACTTGTCCAAGGCTGGATACCCAAGGATGGCGTTGTACGGTAGGCAGATGTGGGTGACTTCAAAGTCGATGAGCTCGTGCGGTAGTTATCACGCTGGCCGAAGGTGACAGGGAGGCGGACGTGCCCTATCGGGGTGGTGGAGCCGTCGGTCACCCTTGAGAAGGGCTTGGTAGGCTGCAGCTGATTGTATGGCACTTGGAGGCTGTCGAATGTCTCGACGGACAGGACATTGAGCCCTGCGCCGCCGTCGATTATGGTCTTGGTGACTTGGACGTTGCTGATGACGGGCGAGCAGAGCATCGGGAGGGCGCCGGCTGTTGCCGTGCACTTGAGCTGGTCTGATGAGCTGAAGGTGATGGCGCACTTGGACCACCTGAGTAGGCGCGTGGCCTCGAGCCTGGGAAGGGCCTCGTTCACCTCACGGGCAAACTGCTTGAAGATGCACTGCGAGGTTGGGGCTTGAGCGCCACCCAAGATGCAGGCGATGGCACGAGGCTCTTGGAAGCCCCTAGCCCCCTCGTCCTGATGATGGTCGTCATTCCTCCTTGGCGGTGGTGGCAGCAGAGGAAGTCCGGTATTGCCCTGAGGGCGATCGTCACGAGGCTGGTCTCTCCAGGCACCCTCACGAGGCTGGTCCTGCCAGGGGTCCTCACGAGGCCGGTCGCGCCACTCCTGGCGGGGGCCGCGATCGCCCCAGCGTCCTCCACGTCCTCCTCCTCGGCCGTAGCCCCGGTCGTTGTGCTCGAGGCGTCGACCGAAGCGCCCATCGCGGATGGCCCTGAGCTCCTGGCAGTCACTGGTGTTGTGGCTGCGAATGTTGTGGAAGGCGCAGAACGGGCGGTTGGCCTTGGACGACTCGGGGTGGTCGCGGCCGCGCTTCGTTTCTGGCTCCGCCGCAAGCACGGCAGCCCCCTTGTGCTTCACGTCCTTGACCTTGGCCTTCTTGTCCTCCTAGTCGCCAGCTGGGAGCTCGAGGAGCGAAAGGCGCCCTTCCTCAGCTCTCGCACATTTGGTTGCCATGTTGAACATCTCCAGGGCCGTGCATAGCTCCTCGTGGATGGCGAGCTCTTCCTTCATCTTGACATCGCGGATGCCATCGGAAAGCGTGGAGATGATGGCTTCGTCCGTCACCTTGGGGATCTTGAGGCGAACGCTGTTGAAGTGCTGAATGTACTTCTGCAGAGTTTCCCCCGGCTGCTGCTTGATGTGCCGCAAGTCACCCGCGGCCAGCGGGCGCTTGCGAGTGCCCTGGAAGTTGGCGACGAAACGCTCGCGCATCTTGCCCTAGGAGGAGATCGATCCCGCGGGCAGGTTCAGGAGCCACGAGCGCGCGCCATCTTTGAGGGCCATAGGGAACCAATTCGCCACGACCTTCTCATCGCCGTTGGCCGCCTCGATGCTTAGCTCATAGAGCTGCAGGAACTCTGCGGGGTCGGGGGTAACGTCGTAGCGCGGAGGCAGGTCCGGCATGAACTTGTCAGGCCAGACGACGCTGCGCAGCTCGGGAGTGAAGGCGCGGCAACCTGTTGTGGTCACCGGAGCCCGTCGTGGAGGCGGAGCATGGTCTTGATATCCAAGCGCCACCGCGGCAGGTGGCGTGCGATCTTGGCGCTGTGGTGCTGGGAGCGCAGGAGCGTTTTCTTGCGGCTGAGGGACTTCTTGGCAGCTTCCTTCTTCGTGCGCGAGCGCCCGGCGTGGAGGGTCACACCATGGGGCAGCGCGTCTTGGTGTGAGGGCAGCGTCTTGATGCGGAGGTGGTGGAGGCGCTCCGTGGGCGACGTCGGCTGCTGCTCGAGGTGGTCGAGGTAGCAAAAGGGGCGGTGCAGGAGAGCCCCCAGTGGCGCCGACGAGCTCGGCGATGCGGTCGAGCCAGTCGTCGTAGAGGTCGTCGACCGGATGGTAGCACAGGAGCTCACGCGCCATGAGCAACGCAGCCTGCGCGTCCATGGGCGCGCGACGGGCATGGGATGACGAGCCGGCCGGAGTCAGCGACGAGGTGGCGGTGCGTCCGACCCGCCGCATAGAAGGATTCAGCAATGAAGCTTGCTGCTCGTTCCTTGCCGGGCTGGTGATGAGGACATCAATACCATTGTTACACCCACAGCCCCTGCTGCTATACATACTGGACCAATTACTAGAGCTCGCGCACGCCAATTAAATTACCAGGTACTTTCGTTTCTTGGTAATGATTCTAATATTCATGAGAATATGATGCTGCCTAAATTGGATACATTTGTTTTGCTTACAAATGAAGGGCCTAGCTTTGAGAAGGATGAACATTGGAGCAAGAACAAGCATGGAGATGATGGCATGCGCATGGGAAACAAGAACGGAGTTACAAGTGATGATTTCAAGACGTTGAAGCCACCATAATGCGTGCATGAAGCCTTGGACGAAATATACAAGATGCTACTTCATAACTTTCGTCCAGAGGCTATTCTAGGTGCTGCGTCACCTTATTATTGGGCCAGGCCCATGTAATTTCGAAATACATCAGTATAGGCTGTTTTTAGAGTCCGTATGTGTGGGGAAACAAGAGATAGGGTTGGTTTCGGACCCCTTCCTCAAGGGCCACGAAATTCCCCCCCCCTCTTCCTCCATATATACAGCCCTTAGGGCGTCGTTTAGACTTTGGGTTTTGTTTAGATTAAAAGTTCGCCATAGCTGCAACTTCGCGTACTTCGTTTGTGTTCAGCGACCAGACAAAGGCGTCACAGAACTCCACCTTGATCAATAAAGCTTTCATCTTATATTCGCAATATCCAGATTGCAATCTCAGTTTCTTGCTTGTTCTTCGTTTGCTCGCAGGAAACAGACCCTCGTGGTCAGGTTGATCGTGCTCCGGCGTGGTCGATAACCTCTCGGAGTTGGTTTAGCGATTGCTAAGGCGCGACGTCCTCGCACGTTCGTAGTCGTATCGTCAAAGTCGACTTCCACCAAAGCGATATCCATCATCTCATCGAAAGACGGGACACCTTTGCCTCTATCAAGTGGTATCAGATTTCCAGGTTGCTCGGTGAGATTTTACAGTTTTTCATAGTTTAGATCGAGTCTGTTCTTCATACCTACAGTCCACGAAAAAGCCACAAAAAAAATTAGGGTTAGTTCATCATATCCGAACCAATCTGAGCCTTTGCATAATCTTTTTAGGGTTTTTGCTTTGTTGAATTTGCGGTTGCATCGTCGTGTCAAGTTGCTGGTCTTAGAGTCTAGTCTTTTAGAGTTTCGAGTTCTGGTCATAAGTTGTCACACCGTCGCCGCACCATCATCATCGCCTTGCCATCTACCACCATTGCTTATCCGCCACCGCTTTGAATCCGTATCCATATACCACCACCAATCCGTATCCATATACCACCACCGATCCGTATCCATATACCACTACCGCTATCATATACCACCACCGCTGCCATATCCTACCGCCATATATCCACCACCAATCCGAGTTCTTTTCATATTCGGTTGGTTTTAGAGATCCATATATTTTCCGTTTCGTGTTTCCTTGCCTGAGTAGGTCTCGGAAAAAAAAGGAGTCTGGAGACCCCCGGGCAGTTTTTAGGCCAAAATTTCGGCAACCAAAAATATTTTTTCCCTATCCTATTTTTAGGCCCCGGGTAGTGTTTTGAGACACTCGCCATCATAGTGATTTTTTGTCGCACTTTTTCGTCGTCGCTGCCCTGATTTCCGAAAAAAAAAATAGTCAAAATTTTTTGTGCCCATCCTGTCAGTTTGACCTGGGAAGAGTTTTGAGACACTCGCCATTATAGTGATTTTTCGCAAAAAAAAAGGAGCGCAAAAAAAAAGAGCGCAAAAAAAAAAGAGCGAAAAAAAAATTCCAGAGTGTGCTTTTCCCTTGTTTACGTGCAGCGCCGTGATTTTGTTCATGTTCTAGGCTCGCGTCTCTAGCACGGTCTAGCCTAGGACCAGCACAGTACCGTCGTTGAGCGTTTATTCCACTTTGCATCTCTGAATTGATTATTGCTTACCATTTTGCTACCATATTATAAGCCTTCCCAGCTCCACATAAGTCTACATCGTGCGTTTGACTCTCCCTGGTAATCGCTATATCCAAGCTTTGAGAGTTTTTGACTACAACGGTTGCCGATCACCACCTGCTGCTGGGTAAGAACTGGTAAGAATTTGAGATTCGCTTGAAGGTTTTGTGACACACCACCATCACCACCACTTCTAGTAGTCTGCAGGATCATATTCTTTTGTGTTTCTTTTGCTGCTAACCATGGCAGGTTCACAAGCCGATGCGACTGATTGGGAGAACATGACGAACAAGGAGTTGCATGATAAATTTCAGCAAATGATGAGTGGCCAGGTGGGAGATGTGCTAAACAGATTTGAAGAGGCTATGGAGAAGATAGATGCCGTGGAGAAGTCGTTTGAGACAAAGCTGGATAACAAGTTTACTGAATTACTCAAGCGTCTTCCCCAACCACCACCGGCTGCACATGTCGCACCTCTACAACAACAACAACCACATCTCCAACGCCGCCTTCCAAATCAAGTGGGACGGGCACAGCGCATTCCAATTGAGATTGGTCAAAATTCGGGTGCTGCTGCACCTACTGTTGATGCTTCTTTGGCTCCTGCTCCTGCGGCGGCTGAGGAGGATGACGATTATGCGGGCGATTATGAGGATGAGGTTGATCAAAATCAGAACTACGTGCAGCCACCAGCACCACCACCAGCAGGTCGACCTCAGGTATATATTCGCAACGGTAGGCCGGCACCACCACCTCAGGTACGAGATCATGACCATCTCCCTAAACTGAAATTGAATATTCCACCATTTGAGGGTAGATATGTTCCTGATATATATCTTACTTGGGAGTTAGAAACTGAACAACGATTTACATGTTTACAATATCCTGAGGAGAGACGTGTTCCTGCTGCTGTTTGTGCTTTCACTAGCTTTGCATGTGTTTGGTGGTCTGAACATTGTAGATTATATCCTGTTCCAACTACTTGGGCTGCTTTGAAAACTGCTATGCGTACTCGTTGGGTTCCACCATATTATCAACGTGAATTACTTCAAAAATTGCAGCGTTTAAGACAAGGGAAAAATTCTGTAGAAGAATATTATCAGGAATTACAAACTGGCATGATTAGATGTGGTATTGTTGAGGAGAATGAAGCTATGCTTGCACGTTTTATGGGTGGATTAAATAAAGAGATTCAGACCATTCTAGAGTATAAGGATTATAATAATATCACTCGTTTATTCCATCTTGCTTGTAAAGCTGAACGTGAAGTGCAGGATCGACAGCCATTGGCGCGAACTAACTTTTCTGCAGGTCGACCTTCATCATGGACACCGCGTGCATCTTCTACTTCCACTTCACCATCACCTCCATCAGGTGCCACCTCCAGCCGTGATACAAGAAAGCAGGCACAACCACCACTCTCTGCCAAGAGCACACCTGCCGGGCCTGCGCAGAGCTCTTCTTCTTCCATGGCATCGACAGGGCACACAAGTGATATTATTTGTCGTCGTTGTAAGGGAAGAGGACATTTTGCGAGAGAATGCAAATCTCAGCGTGTCATGATTGCTACTGAGGATGGTGGGTATGAGTCCGCTAGTGACTATGATGAGGAGACTTTGGCTCTTATTACACGTGAAGAACATGGTGGAGATGATTCTGAAAATGAAACGCAATACATGGCTCCTGAAGACGCTGACAGGTATGAATGTTTAGTTGCTCAACGTGTTTTGAGTGTGCAGGTCACACAAGCAGAGCAAAATCAGAGGCATAATTTGTTCCATACAAAGGGAGTTGTGAAGGAACGTTCTGTTCGCGTCATCATCGATGGAGGGAGCTGTAACAACTTGGCTAGCATGGAGATGGTGGAGAAGCTATCTCTCACCACAAGACCACATCCACATCCTTACTACATCCAATGGTTCAACAACAGCGGCAAGGTTAAGGTAACACGTACCGTTCGTGTGCATTTTAGTATCTCTACATATGCTGATTATGTTGATTGTGATGTGGTACCCATGCAAGCATGTTCCTTATTACTAGGTAGACCATGGCAATTTGATAAAAATTCTGTACACCATGGTAGAAACAATCAGTATACTCTTGTTCATAAGGATAAAAATATTACTTTGCTTCCTATGACTCCTGATTCCATTTTGAAAGATGACATTAATAGAGCTAATAAAGCAAAACAGGAGAAAAATAAGAGTGAAAATCAGATTGTGGCAAAGGAATTTGAGCAACAAATGAAACCTAATAATAAACCATCTAGTGTTGTTTCTGAAATTAAATTGAAAAGTGCATGTTTACTTGCCACAAAATCTGATATTGATGAACTAGATTTCCACAAATCTGTTTGCTATGCTTTTGTGTGCAAAGAGGCATTATTTTGATTCAAGGACGTGCCTTCCTCTTTGCCCCCTGCTGTCACTAACATTTTGCAGGAGTTCGCTGACGTCTTCCCACAAGACGTGCCACCAGGATTACCACCTATTCGAGGGATTGAGCATCAAATTGACTTAATTCCCGGTGCATCGCTACCCAACCGTGCACCATACCGTACCAATCCAGAGGAGACGAAGGAGATTATGCGTCAAGTACAGGAGCTGCTCGACAAAGGTTATATACGCGAATCTCTTAGTCCTTGTGCTGTTCCTATTATACTCGTGCCTAAAAAGGATGGTACGTCGCGTATGTGTGTTGATTGTAGAGGCATTAATAATATTACTATTCGTTATCGTCATCCTATTCCTAGGCTAGATGATATGCTTGATGAATTGAGTGGCTCTACAATATTCTCCAAAGTTGATTTGCGTAGTGGATACCATCAAATTCGTATGAAATTGGGAGATGAATGGAAAACTGCATTTAAAACTAAGTTTGGTTTATATGAGTGGTTAGTCATGCCTTTTGGGTTAACTAATGCACCTAGTACTTTCATGAGACTAATGAACGAAGTTTTACGTGCTTTCATTGGACGATTTGTGGTAGTCTATTTTGATGATATACTGATTTATAGCAAATCTTTGGAAGAACATTTGGAACATTTACGTGATGTTTTTATTGCTCTACGTGATGCACGTTTGTTTGGTAACCTTGGGAAGTGCACCTTTTGCACCGACCGAGTATCTTTTCTTGGCTATGTTGTTACTCCACAGGGAATTGAAGTTGATAAAGCCAAGATTGAAGCTATTGAGAGTTGGCCGCAGCCCAAAACGGTCACACAAGTGCGGAGTTTTCTTGGACTCGCTGGTTTCTATAGGCGTTTTGTGAGAGATTTTAGCACCATTGCTGCACCTCTCAACGAGCTTACAAAGAAGGATGTGCCTTTTGTTTGGGGTACCGCACAGGAAGAAGCCTTCACGGTATTGAAAGATAAGTTGACACATGCTCCTTTACTCCAACTTCCTGATTTTAATAAGACTTTTGAGCTTGAATGTGATGCTAGTGGCATTGGATTAGGAGGTGTGTTATTACAAGATGGCAAACCTGTTGCATACTTTTCTGAAAAATTGAGTGGGCCTAGTCTGAATTATTCTACTTATGATAAAGAACTATATGCTCTTGTTCGGACTTTAGAAACATGGCAACATTATTTATGGCCCAAAGAATTTGTTATACATTCTGATCATGAATCTTTGAAACATATTAAAAGTCAAGCTAAACTGAATCGTAGACATGCTAAATGGGTTGAATTCATTGAAACTTTCCCTTATGTCATTAAACACAAGAAGGGTAAAGAAAATGTTATTGCTGATGCATTGTCTCGTCGCTATACTATGCTTTCACAACTTGACTTCAAAATATTTGGTTTGGAGACCATCAAAGATCAATATGTGCATGATGCTGATTTTAAAGATGTATTGCAGAATTGTAAAGAAGGAAGAACCTGGAACAAGTTTGTCGTTAATGATGGATTTGTGTTCCGTGCTAACAAGCTATGCATTCCAGCTAGCTCTCTTCGTCTTTTGTTGTTGCAGGAGGCGCATGGCGGAGGATTAATGGGACACTTTGGCGTGAAGAAGACAGAGGACGTACTTGCTACACATTTCTTTTGGCCAAAGATGAGACGGGATGTTGAGCGTTTTGTTGCTCGCTGCACTACATGTCAAAAAGCTAAGTCACGACTCAATCCTCATGGTTTATATATGCCTTTGCCTATACCTAGTGTTCCTTGGGAGGATATATCTATGGACTTTGTTTTAGGTTTACCTCGAACAAAGAAGGGGAGGGATAGCATATTTGTTGTCGTGGATAGATTCTCGAAAATGGCACACTTTATACCATGTCATAAAAGCGATGATGCTGTTAATGTTGCTGATTTGTTCTTTCGTGAAATTATTCGCTTGCATGGTGTGCCAAATACTATTGTTTCCGATCGTGATACTAAATTTCTTAGCCACTTTTGGAGATGTTTATGGGCTAAGTTGGGGACTAAACTGCTTTTTAGTACTACTTGTCACCCCCAAACTGATGGACAAACTGAAGTAGTCAATAGAACATTGTCTACTACGCTTAGGGCTGTTTTGAAGAATAATAAGAAAATGTGGGAAGAATGCTTGCCTCATATTGAGTTTGCTTATAATCGTTCATTGCATTCTACTACTAAGATGTGCCCTTTTGAAATTGTGTATGGTTTCCTACCTCGTGCACCTATTGATTTGTTGCCTCTTCCATCTTCGGAGAAGGTTAATTTTGATGCTAAACAACGTGCTGAATTGATCTTAAAAATGCATGAGTTAACTAAGGAAAACATTGAGCGTATGAATGCTAAATATAAACTTGCTGGAGATAAGGGTAGAAAACATGTTGTGTTTGCACCTGGAGATCTTGTTTGGTTACATTTGCGTAAGGATAGATTTCCTGATTTGCGCAAATCAAAGCTAATGCCACGTGCTGATGGTCCTTTTAAGGTGTTAGAGAAAATAAATGATAATGCATATAAACTTGAGCTGCCGGCAGATTTTGGGGTTAGTCCCACTTTTAACATTGCAGATTTGAAGCCTTATTTGGGTGAGGAAGATGAGCTTCCGTCGAGGACGACTTCATTTCAAGAAGGGGAGGATGATGAGGACATCAATACCATTGTTACACCCACAGCCCCTGCTGCTATACATACTGGACCAATTACTAGAGCTCGCGCACGCCAATTAAATTACCAGGTACTTTCGTTTCTTGGTAATGATTCTAATATTCATGAGAATATGATGCTGCCTAAATTGGATACATTTGTTTTGCTTACAAATGAAGGGCCTAGCTTTGAGAAGGATGAACATTGGAGCAAGAACAAGCATGGAGATGATGGCATGCGCATGGGAAACAAGAACGGAGTTACAAGTGATGATTTCAAGACGTTGAAGCCACCATAATGCGTGCATGAAGCCTTGGACGAAATATACAAGATGCTACTTCATAACTTTCGTCCAGAGGCTATTCTAGGTGCTGCGTCACCTTATTATTGGGCCAGGCCCATGTAATTTCGAAATACATCAGTATAGGCTGTTTTTAGAGTCCGTATGTGTGGGGAAACAAGAGATAGGGTTGGTTTCGGACCCCTTCCTCAAGGGCCACGAAATTCCCCCCCCCTCTTCCTCCATATATACAGCCCTTAGGGCGTCGTTTAGACTTTGGGTTTTGTTTAGATTAAAAGTTCGCCATAGCTGCAACTTCGCGTACTTCGTTTGTGTTCAGCGACCAGACAAAGGCGTCACAGAACTCCACCTTGATCAATAAAGCTTTCATCTTATATTCGCAATATCCAGATTGCAATCTCAGTTTCTTGCTTGTTCTTCGTTTGCTCGCAGGAAACAGACCCTCGTGGTCAGGTTGATCGTGCTCCGGCGTGGTCGATAACCTCTCGGAGTTGGTTTAGCGATTGCTAAGGCGCGACGTCCTCGCACGTTCGTAGTCGGATCGTCAAAGTCGACTTCCACCAAAGCGATATCCATCATCTCATCGAAAGACGGGACACCTTTGCCTCTATCAGCTGGTGGCGGCGTTGGCAGCGGGTGATGGAGAACGGCAGGGAGGTCCGCCGATGGGTGCTGTCTAAGCGACGCGAGCGGCGAGGGCAGCCCGACGCTCGGTACGGGCCCGGCGAGCGTCAGCCATGGATATGGTGGAGCAGCGGAGCGCAAATCGACAGAAGAAAGGCTTCAGCGCACCCCTACCTAGCGCGCCAAATGTTGGATTCTGGGTTCCAGCAAACCCTTGAGGTTCGAACACTGGGGTGCGCACGGAGATCTCTCTCTCTAGCTCGCTCTCGCAATGATCTCAAGGCTTAACTCAACGAACCCAAAGAACAAGAGACACGAGGGTTTATACTGGTTCGGGCCACCGCTGTGGTGTAATACCCTACTCCAGTGTGGTGTGGTGGATTGCCTTGCAGGAAGAGGATGAACAAGTACAAGGGAAGAACAACCTCCTTAGGAGAGGTGTTCGTGAGCTTGGTGAGCTTGTGTGCTGAGGATGGTCTGAATGATCCCTCCCCTTGCTAGGGTGGTGGCTAGTCCTATTTATAGTGGCCCGGGTCCTCTTCCCAAATATTAGGCGGGAAGGGATCCCACAACGGCCAGTTTGAAGGGGAACAGCCAGTACAAGTTATCCTGACAAAAGGTGGTCTTCGCCTGCCAAAGGCTCTGGTGGTGACGCCGTCGTGGGCTCCATGGCGACCTCCTTCCTACCGTCCTGCCGGTCTTGGTCTCGTTGCACCGATATGGAAACCTTTGCCTGATGCCTCGGGACTCCTCGCCCGTGCTTGCCCCTTTAGCACCAAAGAGGCAACGAGTACTCTACGCCCGCTGGCGCCCGCCTGGCCTTGGTTGTCATGGCTCACGTCATGCGAACCTCACGAGGTGCCCCTTGCCTAGATGTCTCCGCTCCTCGGGAGCCATCCTAGGGGGCTGCCCCTGAGGAGGTCTTGTGTCGTCCGCCTCGCAATGCTTGGCCCCTCGCGAGGGTCTTGAGTGGTTGTTTACGAAGATGGGCCGTACCAGGCCGCTGGATGAGCCACGCCCTGGGCCGCAGGCAGGCAAGTCTGGGTACCCCCGTTCCCAGGACGCCGACAGCTGTACTGCGCCTGCTGGCGCCCGCCTGGCCTTGGTCGTCATGGCTTGCGTCATTCGAACCTCACGAGGCGAGGGCTTGCATAGAAATCTCCGCTACTCAGGAGTCAGCCTGAGGAGGCCGCTCCTCCTGGAGGTCTTGACGTCGTCCGCCTCACGAGGCTTGGCCCCTCGTGAGGCTCTTGTGTTGTTGGTGCTGAAGATGCGCCGTACCAGGCCGTCGATGGAGCCACGCCGCGGGCCGCAGGTAGGCAAGTTTGGGTACCCCGGTTCCCAGAACGCCGACAATAGCCCCCGGGCCCAAGGCGCGCTCGGACTTGGCTTCGAGGCAAAGCCAAAGGGCAAGGGCGGAGCGCCGCGGGCCCCAACCGCCTGTGGCCTTGGTCGACGCATGGCGCTTGATGGGTCATGGGCGTCTCCGCTTCCCCACGCAGCCTCGACAACCGTTCGACTTGACAAGAGCCTACTGCATGCAGAAAAATCATCATTACTAGGGATCGTGGAGGTCGGCGGTTGGCCTCCCTCCGGCTATAAATGGGGGGAGGGGCAGAGCCCCCTGTTGGTCTCCATCTTCTCGTCGCTCGCTCTTCCTTCTCCTTCCTTTTCTCGCCGTCTTGCTGTAGCATCCATGGCACCGACGAGAAGGTTCTCCGCCACCGAAAAGGGGAAGGCCCCCAAGGAGGGGCCGGGTTCATTGCCGCCCAAGAGAGGCCGTGGTCGCCCCCGCAAGTATGCTGCTACCCCGGCGGTGGCCCCTTGGGGGTGTGGGCACACCTCTTCGAGGGCAGGCGTCGCCTTAGGCAGCCGCGGCGACGCTTCCTCTCGCGGTGGGAGCCGCCGAGGGCGGGGCAGCCCCTGCAATGAGGGGAGGCGCGCCATGGTCGCCCGACCTCCTCGACCGAGCTTCCACTCGGCGGATGTGTTCCCGGAGTTTGTCGTGTGTTAGAGAGGCCCCCTGGCACCTAGCTCCCGCTCCCGTGCTTCTTCGCGGGGCACTGCGGACCGCGGGGCTTGATGGCCTCTAGCTACAGGCTGACGACTGCTGCAGCAAGGCCTCGTGGGATGGGGTCGAAGTCACCGCCGAGGGCAACGTGTCCTTGACCCGTGGTTGGCAGGCGTTTGCTCGCGCGTGGGGCCTGAGCGGGAGGTGCACCCTCTATTTCAGGTATGACGGCCTTGTGACCCTCTATGTGAGGGTGTTCGGGGAAGACGGCCGCTGTGCGGGGTGCTGCCCAGAAGATGGCAGCGGCGACGACGAGCTTGCCCTTGGCGACGACCGCGACGATGACAAGGGTAAGCTTGCCCTTGGCGATGATCGCTCTACCTCCAGCAGTGGCAGCTCCTCCAGCGAGAGCACCAGCAGCGGCGGCTACAATGAACCACCGTGCCGGTCGGCTCGAATCGGGGAAGGCGATGAGCCGTCTTGCCGCCGTGCTCCGATGAAGCAGGAGGAAGACTCGGACTGAGCTCGGGCGTTTGCTGGAGCCTGGCCTCGGGAGCGGCTTCAGTCGTGCAGCCCGCTTTTGTTTTTCCTTTCCTTTCTCCTGCGTTTGAAAAAAGTAGAGGGCCCCGCTGGGGTGTGTAATCAACCATGGCGCTTGTGCCTCTATGCTATGTTTGTTATTTTGATATCGTGCCGTGATACCCGTGTTTCTACTAGGTGCAGTTAGGGTAACTTAGCTTGATGTGCTTGTGGTCGTCTCTCATGTCGCGAGGGCACGCCTTTCCAGGGGTATCTTCCAATGGCTTCCTGACCACTCAGGAGCCGTCGAGCCTCAGGAGACGTCGTATAGCTGTAGAGTTTTTTTAAAGGCCTCATGAGGCTTCTCGTCCTACCTCGTGCAAGCCCCCGAGCGTGGGGTAGTTGTGGCTGGTACACCGCATCGCGATGCCCGGAGGCACGGACTTAGGAGGGTGCGCATGCCCATGAGCTCGTTCAAGAGCATCTCGCGAGGATTATGGACGCCGAAGCTGTGGGGCAACCAGGCTTCGGCGAGGTGTGGTTGTGGGCGAGCCCAAGCATACACACCTACCTAGCCCCCGCGTGCAGGACGCGCGAGGAGGAGCGACGGGCAACTGCCGCTCTTCCTGGGACAAGATGGAAAGGCGAATAAAAACAGGAAGAGAGAAGACTCCAACTCTGGCGGACGAAAGACATGAAAGCTCCAAATTTCATTCAAGAAGTTGAAAACCAGCTAGAGAAAGCAATCAAAAGAACAGTCGCGTCCGGCACCTAGACTAATCTTCTTGTCTTCCCACCAGCGCGGAGCATGGGGCTTCCACTAGGACGTGGGTGGGAGCCCCCGTGAAGCCCATGGGCGACGTCAGGAGACTCCGGGCGTGTACAGCCCCAACTCATTATTAGTTGAGAGTGTCACGAGCGGAGACCTTCACAGGCGCGGGGCCTTGCTTCATGGGTAGAACTTCCAAAGGTGCTAGATGTTCCAGGCGTCCTGGATGGGAATCCCGTCCTACGTCTCCAGGCACGCGGCGCCAGGCCTGGAGACACGGGCGATCTTGAACGGGCCCTCCCACATGGGGGACAGCTTATGCAGCCCCTCCTTGGAGAGCACCCGCCTCAGGACGAGATCACCCACCTCGAGCGTCCTGGAGCGGACGCTGCGGCAGTGGTACCGCCGCAGCGCCTGCTGGTACCTTGTTGCTCAGAGCGAGGCTTGGCGGCGGCGTTCCTCCCCCAGCACGAGGTCCATCCCCCGCGAGGCGTCCCGGCGTGCCTCGTCAAACGCCAAGACCCGCGCAGAGCGATGCCTAACCTCGTGAGGGAGAACCGCTTCAGCTCCATAGACGAGGAAGAATGGAGTCTCGCCCGTCGGCTTGGTCGCGATGGTGCGGATGGACCACAACATGGACTGGAGCTCGTCGAGCGAGCCTCTGCCGCAGACCTCGAGCTTCTTCTTGAAAGTTCTTGCCTTGAGGCCTCTCAGGACCTCTGCATTGGTGCGCTCGGCCTGGCCATTGCTCCTGGGGTGTGCCACCGAGGCGTAGCATATCTGCATTCCAAGGTTAGCACAATATGTTTTGAAAAGGTCGCTGGTGAACTGCGAGCCATTGTCGGTGATGATGCGATTAGGAACCCCGAACCGGCTCACAAGTCCCTTGATGAACTTGACGGCCGAGCCAGCTAGGATGGCGCGGACGACCTCCACTTCCGCCCACTTGGTGAACTTGTCGATGGCGACGTAGAGGTAGCGGTAGCCCCTGGGCGCTCGAGGGAACGGGCCCAGGATGTCCAGCCCCAAACCGCGAATGGCCATGAGAGCGGGATGGCCTGGAGGCCCTGAGCGGGCTAGTGGATCTGCCTGGCGTGGAATTTGCAGGCTTCACAGGATCTTACCAATTCTGCGGCATCGTTGAGCACCGTGGGCCAGTAGAATCCGCTGCGGAACGCCTTTGCCCATAAGGGCGCGCGATGAGGAGTGATGCCCGCAGTCCCCGCCATGAATGTCGGCCAGCAGCTCTCATCCGTGCTCCCTGGAGATGCATCGTAAAGAGACATCATTTGGTCGTTTTCGATAGAGCTCACCATCCCGGATGTAGTACGCGGTGGCCTGGCGGGCCATACATTCCGTGTCTTCCTCCTTCTACGGCAAGGTGCCCTGGATCAGGTACGCCTTGAACTCCTCAGTCCAGCACCCCTCCTGAGGCTCAAGCGCGAGGATCAGGCAGGCTCCCGAGGTTGGACCGCAAGCTGGGGCGCCTGAGAGGGGTGCTGGGAGGAGCTCCTCCTGAGGCGTTGCTGGTCCCACGGCGGCGGGGGGGGGGGGGGGGGGGGGGGGGGGGAGGGGGAGCTACCGATGGCTTGAAGAGCCACTCCTCAAAGATGCCAGGCTTCTGAGGCAGACGTTGAGACGCCATCTTGGCGATGTCGTCTGCCTCCTTGTTCGTGTCGCGTGGCATGTGCTGCAATTCCAGACCCAAGAATCGTTTCTCAATTTTGCGCACCTCCTCGAGGTATGCCTCCATGTGCTCGTCCTTCGCCTTGTATGCTTTGTTGGAGAAGTTGACGAGGAGCTGGGAGTCTCCCCTGATGGTGAGGCGCCTCACCCCCAAAGCTGCCGCAGCCTTGAGGCCAGCGATCAGGCCCTCGTATTCCGCAATGTTGTTGGAGACCTTCTCGCCTTGCTGGAAGCAGAGCTGCACGACATAGTAGAGCTTGTCCTGGGTGGGCGAGATGAGCACGGCTCCAGCCCCTGCGCCCTGACGCGCGAATGCACCATTGAAGTACATGACCCAACCATCCGGTGCTTCGTTTCCGGGCGAGAGGGAAAGGTCCTCGCCCGCTTCTTGGTCCGGAACGTCAGTCCATTCTGCCACAAAGTCGGCGAGGGCCGCAACCTGATGATCCTGGTGGTGCTGAACTCCAATTGGAACATCTGTAGTTCAATGTTCCATTTGGCGGCTGAAGCGGAAAGCGAGTATTGATCCTTCACTCCACGGTAGAAGGCAAATGGCTCTCCACCCTCTCTCCCTCTCCCCTCCCCCCACCCGCTCACCACCAACTATGGCGATTTGTAGCATTTTCAACCATGGAAAGCTTACTGCATTGGGACTTTGCTTCGGGCCTAGCCCTTGCAGATCAGGTGAGAAGAAAATTTGGGTCTACAGTCCATTTCTCCCCCTCACGAGACACCAAAGAGTTATTTTTGGTTGTTTCTTTCTCCTCGGCCTAGTTCCCTCTCTCTGTGGAAGCAGTTGGTATTGCATTGCAACGTTGTCTTGGAGGGGATCTCTTCTGGCTTCAAGGTGGTTCAGATCACCTCTCGATCTTTTCGTTTCTCGGTTGCTAATAACAAAGTGGGGCATTTTGTTTATGGGCTCAAAGACCGTATTTGGCCAGATTTTGTGTGTCATTTTCATCTGTTCAATGGTCGTTTTGCCAAAGCTCATCCTATTGATCAACATTGGCATGCTGATACGGAGTTGGTTGATATTGCGGACCGGAGAACCATAGCTCTCAAATCATCACTTAAGTTTCTGACCCCAAAGGGAAAGTTGGACAATCTTCATCGACGGTACCTAGCAAATTTGGGCTTATTAAGCTGGATAATTGGAATTTTTCGAACAAGAATGCCCATGAAGCTTCATTGTCATCGGATCCGAAGCAGCATTTCCATATTCAATTTGGTTCTTTTCCTTCGCTCCAAAATCCGGGCGTAGTTTCGGCTCACGGCACTAATCGCAATGCATTAATGCACCATTATTTGGCTCAGGAGCAATATGAGGAAAATTAGGTCATTGAATACCTTGCCTTAGGCGAGTTTAATTGCCCTTTGAATTTGCCTTATGCCTCGCTCCCTCTAAGCTTTCTGAATTCGGCATTCAAGTATGCCCCTCCACCCGATATTTGGCAGGATATTGAAAATCTTGCCACTAATTGGGCTGCCTTATGCTCCAAATGCCTGCAATGGGGGCACACCCGGATCAATTGCGAGGCTAGGCTCATTTGCATTAACTACTCCGGTCCTGATCACAAAACAATTAATTGCCCCAAGCGTGTCATTGCTTCTCATATTAATGGGCAAGTTCCATCAATCAGCAACCCCATGATCAATCCTACCGGATCTTCTGGAGCACCATTTTTTGCCCACAAGCCTGCTCGCTCATCCAAGCCGTCCATCCGCTGTGCTGAGTGTGGCTTCTACAACCACGTGGTGAGGGCTTGCAGAAAGCTGAAATTTCAAAAGAGGTGGAGGTGGGTAGTCAAAGATTCACATCCGCCCCGTTCCCCCCCTCACGCTATGTCTTCTACCTCAAACTCCCGAAAGCCCTCGCTCTGCCCTGTCCCGTCAACACTGCAGTCACTCCATTCCTCCCCACCATTGACCATGGCCAACTACCCCTGAATCCCGTCCCCTTCCTCCCGCCGGGGTTCGCCATCGAGCCCGGCCCGGCGGATCGACTTGTGTGCAGCGGCATGGTGGTCGGCCCCATTGCTCCACTCAACCATGACTACCTGGTTATCGCGGAATCAAGCCAATATGTGCCTCTGCATCGCAGAGCTATCATCCACAACCAGATCGTCGCGGTGCTTCATGAGTTGCAGCTGTTCACCACTGAGGTCAGTGATCACCCATTTGGGATTGGGATCTTTGGGTTTGCGGATTCGTTCTTAAGAGATACATCAGTGGCCACCCCTATTGAGTTAGAGTTTGAAGATTTGTTGATCTCATTTGTTCCTCACAATGATAGAGGCAAAGGTGTCCCGTCTTTCGATGAGATGATGAATATCGCTTTGATGGAAGTCGACTTTGACGATCCGACTACGAACGTGCGAGGACGTCGCGCCTTAGCAATCGCTAAACCAACTCCGAGAGGTTATCGACCACGCCGGAGCACGATCAACCTGACCACGAGGGTCTGTTTCCTGCGAGCAAACGAAGAACAAGCAAGAAACTGAGATTGCAATCTGGATATTGCGAATATAAGATGAAAGCTTTATTGATCAAGGTGGAGTTCTGTGACGCCTTTGTCTGGTCGCTGAACACAAACGAAGTACGCGAAGTTGCAGCTATGGCGAACTTTTAATCTAAACAAAACCCAAAGTCTAAACGACGCCCTAAGGGCTGTATATATGGAGGAAGAGGTGGGAATTTCGTGGCCCTTGAGGAAGGGGTCCGAAACCAACCCTATCTCTTGTTTCCCCACACATACGGACTCTAAAAACAGCCTATACTTATGTATTTCGAAATTACATGGGCCTGGCCCAATAATAAGGTGACGCAGCACCTAGAATAGCCTCTGGACGAAAGTTATGAAGTCGCATCTTGTATATTTCGTCCAAGGCTTCATGCACGCATTATGGTGGCTTCAACGTCCTGAAATCATCACTTGTAACTCCGTTCTTGTTCCCCATGCGCATGCCATCATCTCCATGCTTGTTCTTGCTCCAATGTTCATCCTTCTCCAAGCTAGGCCCTTCATTTGTAAGCAAAACAAATGTATCCAATTTAGGCAGCATCATATTCTCATGAACATTAGAATCATTACCAAGAAACGAAAGTACCTGGTAATTTAATTGGCGTGCGCGAGCTCTAGTAATTGGTCCAGTATGTATAGCAGCAGGGGCTGTGGGTGTAACAATGGTATTGATGTCCTCATCATCCTCCCCTTCTTGAAATGAAGTCGTCCTCGACGGAAGCTCATCTTCCTCACCCAAATAAGGCTTCAAATCTGCAATGTTAAAAGTGGGACTAACCCCAAAATCTGCAGGCAGCTCAAGTTTATATGCATTATCATTTATTTTCTCTAACACCTTAAAAGGACCATCGGCACGTGGCATTAGCTTTGATTTGCGCAAATCAGGAAATCTATCCTTACGCAAATGTAACCAAACAAGATCTCCAGGTGCAAACACAACATGTTTTCTACCCTTATCTCCAGCAAGTTTATATTTAGCATTCATACGCTCAATGTTTTCCTTAGTTAACTCATGCATTTTTAAGATCAATTCAGCACGTTGTTTAGCATCAAAATTAACCTTCTCCGAAGATGGAAGAGGCAACAAATCAATAGGTGCACGAGGTAGGAAACCATACACAATTTCAAAAGGGCACATCTTAGTAGTAGAATGCAATGAACGATTATAAGCAAACTCAATATGAGGCAAGCATTCTTCCCACATTTTCTTATTATTCTTCAAAACAGCCCTAAGCATAGTAGACAATGTTCTATTGACTACTTCGGTTTGTCCATCAGTTTGGGGGTGACAAGTAGTACTAAAAAGCAGTTTAGTCCCCAACTTAGCCCATAAACATCTCCAAAAGTGGCTAAGAAATTTAGTATCACGATCTGAAACAATAGTAGTTGGCACACCATGCAAGCGAATAATTTCACGAAAGAACAAATCAGCAACATTAACAGCATCATCGCTTTTATGACATGGTATAAAGTGTGCCATTTTCGAGAATCTATCCACGACAACAAATATGCTATCCCTCCCCTTCTTTGTTCGAGGTAAACCTAAAACAAAGTCCATAGATATATCCTCCCAAGGAACACTAGGTACAGGCAAAGGCATATATAAACCATGAGGATTGAGTCGTGACTTAGCTTTTTGACATGTAGTGCAGCGAGCAACAAAACGCTCAACATCCCGTCTCATCTTTGGCCAAAAGAAATGTGTAGCAAGTACGTCCTCCGTCTTCTTCACGCCAAAGTGTCCCATTAATCCTCCTCCATGCGCCTCCTGCAATAACAAAAGACGAAGAGAGCTAGCTGGAATGCATAGCTTGTTAGCACGGAACACAAATCCATCATTAACGACAAACTTGTTCCAGGTTCTTCCTTCTTTACAATTCTGCAATACATCTTTAAAATCAGCATCATGCACATATTGATCTTTGATGGTCTCCAAACCAAATATTTTGAAGTCAAGTTGTGAAAGCATAGTATAGCGACGAGACAATGCATCAGCAATAACATTTTCTTTACCCTTCTTGTGTTTAATGACATAAGGGAAAGTTTCAATGAATTCAACCCATTTAGCATGTCTACGATTCAGTTTAGCTTGACTTTTAATATGTTTCAAAGATTCATGATCAGAATGTATAACAAATTCTTTGGGCCATAAATAATGTTGCCATGTTTCTAAAGTCCGAACAAGAGCATATAGTTCTTTATCATAAGTAGAATAATTCAGACTAGGCCCACTCAATTTTTCAGAAAAGTATGCAACAGGTTTGCCATCTTGTAATAACACACCTCCTAATCCAATTCCACTAGCATCACATTCAAGCTCAAAAGTCTTATTAAAATCAGGAAGTTGGAGTAAAGGAGCATGTGTCAACTTATCTTTCAATACCGTGAAGGCTTCTTCCTGTGCGGTACCCCAAACAAAAGGCACATCCTTCTTTGTAAGCTCGTTGAGAGGTGCAGCAATGGTGCTAAAATCTCTCACAAAACGCCTATAGAAACCAGCGAGTCCAAGAAAACTCCGCACTTGTGTGACCGTTTTGGGCTGCGGCCAACTCTCAATAGCTTCAATCTTGGCTTTATCAACTTCAATTCCCTGTGGAGTAACAACATAGCCAAGAAAAGATACTCGGTCGGTGCAAAAGGTGCACTTCCCAAGGTTACCAAACAAACATGCATCACGTAGAGCAATAAAACAGCACGTAAATGTTCCAAATGTTCTTCCAAAGATTTGCTATCAATCAGTATATCATCAAAATAGACTACCACAAATCGTCCAATGAAAGCACGTAAAACTTCGTTCATTAGTCTCATGAAAGTACTAGGTGCATTAGTTAACCCAAAAGGCATGACTAACCACTCATATAAACCAAACTTAGTTTTAAATGCAGTTTTCCATTCATCTCCCAATTTCATACGAATTTGATGGTACCCACTACGCAAATCAACTTTGGAGAATATTGTAGAGCCACTCAATTCATCAAGCATATCATCTAGCCTAGGAATAGGATGACGATAACGAATAGTAATATTATTAATTCCTCGACAATCAACACACATACGCGACGTACCATCCTTTTTAGGCACTAGTATAATAGGAACAGCGCAAGGACTAAGAGATTCGCGTATATAACCTTTGTCGAGCAGCTCCTGTACTTGACGCATAATCTCCTTCGTCTCCTTTGGATTGGTACGGTATGGTGCACGGCTGGGTAGCGATGCACCGGGAATTAAGTCAATTTGATGCTCAATCCCTCGAATAGGTGGTAATCCCGGTGGCACGTCTTGTGGAAAGACGTCAGCGAACTCCTGCAAAATGTTAGTGACAGCAGGGGGCAAGGAGGAAGGCATGTCCTCGAATGAAAATAATGCCTCTTTGCACACAAAAGCATAGCAAACAGATTTGCTGAAATCTAGCTCATCAATATCAGATTTTGTGGCAAGTAAACATGCACTTTTCAATTTAATTTCAGAAACAACACTAGATGGTTTATTATTAGGTTTCATTTGTTGCTCAAATTCATTTGCCACAATCTGATTTTCACTCTTATTTTTCTCCTGTTTTGCTTTATTAGCTCTATTAATGTCATCTTTCAAAATGGAATCAGGAGTCATAGGAAGCAAAGTGATATTTTTATCCTTATGAACAAGAGTATACTGATTGTTTCTACCATGGTGTACAGAATTTTTATCAAATTGCCATGGTCTACCTAGTAATAAGGAACATGCTTGCATGGGTACCACATCACAATCAACATAATCAGCATATGTAGAGATACTAAAATGCACACGAACAGTACGTGTTACCTTAACCTTGCCGCTGTTGTTGAACCATTGGATGTAGTAAGGATGTGGATGTGGTCTTGTGGTGAGAGATAGCTTCTCCACCATCTCCATGCTAGCCAAGTTGTTACAGCTCCCTCCATCTATGATGACGCGAACAGAACGTTCCTTCACAACTCCCTTTGTATGGAACAAATTATGCCTCTGATTTTGCTCTGCTTGTGTGACCTGCACACTCAAAACACGTTGAGCAACTAAACATTCATACCTGTCAGCGTCTTCAGGAGCCATGTATTGCGTCTCATTTTCAGAATCATCTCCACCATGTTCTTCACGGGTAATAAGAGCCAAAGTCTCCTCATCATAGTCACTAGCGGACTCATACCCACCATCCTCAGTAGCAATCATAACACGCTGAGATTTGCATTCTCTCGCAAAATGTCCTCTTCCCTTACAACGACGACAAATAATATCACTTGTGTGCCCTGTCGATGCCATGGAAGAAGAAGAGCTCTGCGCAGGCCCAGCAGGTGTGCTCTTGGCAGAGAGTGGTGGTTGTGCCTGCTTTCTTGTATCACGGCTGGAGGTGGCACCTGATGGAGGTGATGGTGAAGTGGAAGTAGAAGATGCACGCGGTGTCCATGATGAAGGTCGACCTGCAGAAAAGTTAGTTCGCGCCAATGGCTGTCGATCCTGCACTTCACGTTCAGCTTTACAAGCAAGATGGAATAAATGAGTGATATTATTATAATCCTTATACTCTAGAATGGTCTGAATCTCTTTATTTAATCCACCCATAAAACGTGCAAGCATAGCTTCATTCTCCTCAACAATACCACATCTAATCATGCCAGTTTGTAATTCCTGATAATATTCTTCTACAGAATTTTTCCCTTGTCTTAAACGCTGCAATTTTTGAAGTAATTCACGTTGATAATATGGTGGAACCCAACGAGTACGCATAGCAGTTTTCAAAGCAGCCCAAGTAGCTGGAACAGGATATAATCTACAATGTTCAGACCACCAAACACATGCAAAGCTAGTGAAAGCACAAACAGCAGCAGGAACACGTCTGTCCTCAGGATATTGTAAACATGTAAATCGTTGTTCAGTTTCTAACTACCAATTAAGATATATATCAGGAACATATCTACCCTCAAATGGTGGAATATTCAATTTCAGTTTAGGGAGATGGTCATGATCTCGTACCTGAGGTGGTGGTGCCGGCCTACCGTTGCGAATATATACCTGAGGTCGATCTGCTGGTGGTGGTGCTGGTGGCTGCACGTAGTTCTGATTTTGATCAACCTCATCCTCATAATCGCCCGCATAATCGTCATCCTCCTCAGCCGCCGCAGGAGCAGGAGCCAAAGAAGCATCAACAGTAGGTGCAGCAGCACCCGAATTTTGACCAGTCTCAATTGAAACGCGCTGTGCCCGTCCCACTTGATTTGGAAGGCGGCGTTGGAGATGTGGTTGTTGTTGTTGTAGAGGTGCGACATGTGCAGCCGGTGGTGGTTGGGGAAGACGCTTGAGTAATTCAGTAAACTTGTTATCCAGCTTTGTCTCGAACGACTTCTCCACGGCATCTATCTTCTCCATAGCCTCTTCAAATCTGTTTAGCACATCTCCCACCTGGCCACTCATCATTTGCTGAAATTTATCATGCAACTCCTTGTTCGTCATGTTCTCCCAATCAGTCTCATCGGCTTGTGAACCTGCCATGGTTAGCAGCAATAGAAACACAAAAGAATATGATCCTGCAGACTACTAGAAGTGGTGGTGATGGTGGTGTGTCACAAAACCTTCAAGCGAATCTCAAATTCTTACCAGTTCTTACCCAGCAGCAGGTGGTGATCGGCAACCGTTGTAGTCAAAAACTCTCAAACCTTGGATATAGCAATTACCAGGGAGAGTCAAACGCACGATGTAGACTTATGTGGAGCTGGGAAGGCTTATAATATGGTAGCAAAATGGTAAGCAATAATCAATTCAGAGATGCAAAGTTGAATAAACGCTCAACGACGGTACTGTGCTGGTCCTAGGCTAGACCGTGCTAGAGACGCGAGCCTAGAACACTAACAAAATCACGGCGCTGCACGTAAACAAGGGAAAAGCACACTGTGGAATTTTTTTTTCGCTCTTTTTTTTGCGCTCTTTTTTTTTGCGCTCTTTTTTTTGGGCTCCTCTTTTTTTTTGCGAAAAATCACTATAATGGCGAGTGTCTCAAAACTCTTCCCAGGTCAAACTGACAGGATGGGCACAAAATTTTTTGACTATTTTTTTTCGAAAATCAGGGCAGCGACGACGAAAAAGTGCGACAAAAAATCACTATGATGGCGAGTGTCTCAAAACACTACCCGGGGCCTAAAAATAGGATAGGGAAAAAATATTTTTGGTTGCCGAAATTTTGGCCTAAAAACTGCCCGGGGGTCTCCAGACCCCTTTTTTTTTCCGAGACCTACTCAGGCAAGGAAACACGAAACGGAAAATATATGGATCTCTAAAACCAACCGAATATGAAAAGAACTCGGATTGGTGGTGGATATATGGCGGTAGGATATGGCAGCGGTGGTGGTATATGGTACGGATCGGTGGTATATGGATACGGATTGGTGGTGGTATATAGATACGGATTCAGAGCGGTGGCGGATAAGCAATGGTGGTAGATGGCAAGGCGATGATGATGGTGCAGTGGCGGCGTGACAACTTATGACCAGAACTCGAAACTCTAAAAGACTAGACGCTAAGACCAGCAGCTTGACACGACGATGCAACCGCAAATTCAACAAAGCAAAAACCCTAAAAATATTATGCAAAGGCTCAGATTGGTTCGGATATGATGAACTAACCCTAATTTTTTTTGTGGCTTTTTCGTGGACTGTAGGTATGAAGAACAGACTTGATCTAAACTACGAAAAACTGTAAAATCTCACCGAGCAACCTGGAAATCTGATACCACTTGATAGAGGCAAAGGTGTCCCGTCTTTCGATGAGATGATGAATATCGCTTTGATGGAAGTCGACTTTGACGATCCGACTACGAACGTGCGAGGACGTCGCGCCTTAGCAATCGCTAAACCAACTCCGAGAGGTTATCGACCACGCCGGAGCACGATCAACCTGACCACGAGGGTCTGTTTCCTGCGAGCAAACGAAGAACAAGCAAGAAACTGAGATTGCAATCTGGATATTGCGAATATAAGATGAAAGCTTTATTGATCAAGGTGGAGTTCTGTGACGCCTTTGTCTGGTCGCTGAACACAAACGAAGTACGCGAAGTTGCAGCTATGGCGAACTTTTAATCTAAACAAAACCCAAAGTCTAAACGACGCCCTAAGGGCTGTATATATGGAGGAAGAGGTGGGAATTTCGTGGCCCTTGAGGAAGGGGTCCGAAACCAACCCTATCTCTTGTTTCCCCACACATACGGACTCTAAAAACAGCCTATACTTATGTATTTCGAAATTACATGGGCCTGGCCCAATAATAAGGTGACGCAGCACCTAGAATAGCCTCTGGACGAAAGTTATGAAGTCGCATCTTGTATATTTCGTCCAAGGCTTCATGCACGCATTATGGTGGCTTCAACGTCCTGAAATCATCACTTGTAACTCCGTTCTTGTTCCCCATGCGCATGCCATCATCTCCATGCTTGTTCTTGCTCCAATGTTCATCCTTCTCCAAGCTAGGCCCTTCATTTGTAAGCAAAACAAATGTATCCAATTTAGGCAGCATCATATTCTCATGAACATTAGAATCATTACCAAGAAACGAAAGTACCTGGTAATTTAATTGGCGTGCGCGAGCTCTAGTAATTGGTCCAGTATGTATAGCAGCAGGGGCTGTGGGTGTAACAATGGTATTGATGTCCTCATCATCCTCCCCTTCTTGAAATGAAGTCGTCCTCGACGGAAGCTCATCTTCCTCACCCAAATAAGGCTTCAAATCTGCAATGTTAAAAGTGGGACTAACCCCAAAATCTGCAGGCAGCTCAAGTTTATATGCATTATCATTTATTTTCTCTAACACCTTAAAAGGACCATCGGCACGTGGCATTAGCTTTGATTTGCGCAAATCAGGAAATCTATCCTTACGCAAATGTAACCAAACAAGATCTCCAGGTGCAAACACAACATGTTTTCTACCCTTATCTCCAGCAAGTTTATATTTAGCATTCATACGCTCAATGTTTTCCTTAGTTAACTCATGCATTTTTAAGATCAATTCAGCACGTTGTTTAGCATCAAAATTAACCTTCTCCGAAGATGGAAGAGGCAACAAATCAATAGGTGCACGAGGTAGGAAACCATACACAATTTCAAAAGGGCACATCTTAGTAGTAGAATGCAATGAACGATTATAAGCAAACTCAATATGAGGCAAGCATTCTTCCCACATTTTCTTATTATTCTTCAAAACAGCCCTAAGCATAGTAGACAATGTTCTATTGACTACTTCGGTTTGTCCATCAGTTTGGGGGTGACAAGTAGTACTAAAAAGCAGTTTAGTCCCCAACTTAGCCCATAAACATCTCCAAAAGTGGCTAAGAAATTTAGTATCACGATCTGAAACAATAGTAGTTGGCACACCATGCAAGCGAATAATTTCACGAAAGAACAAATCAGCAACATTAACAGCATCATCGCTTTTATGACATGGTATAAAGTGTGCCATTTTCGAGAATCTATCCACGACAACAAATATGCTATCCCTCCCCTTCTTTGTTCGAGGTAAACCTAAAACAAAGTCCATAGATATATCCTCCCAAGGAACACTAGGTACAGGCAAAGGCATATATAAACCATGAGGATTGAGTCGTGACTTAGCTTTTTGACATGTAGTGCAGCGAGCAACAAAACGCTCAACATCCCGTCTCATCTTTGGCCAAAAGAAATGTGTAGCAAGTACGTCCTCCGTCTTCTTCACGCCAAAGTGTCCCATTAATCCTCCTCCATGCGCCTCCTGCAATAACAAAAGACGAAGAGAGCTAGCTGGAATGCATAGCTTGTTAGCACGGAACACAAATCCATCATTAACGACAAACTTGTTCCAGGTTCTTCCTTCTTTACAATTCTGCAATACATCTTTAAAATCAGCATCATGCACATATTGATCTTTGATGGTCTCCAAACCAAATATTTTGAAGTCAAGTTGTGAAAGCATAGTATAGCGACGAGACAATGCATCAGCAATAACATTTTCTTTACCCTTCTTGTGTTTAATGACATAAGGGAAAGTTTCAATGAATTCAACCCATTTAGCATGTCTACGATTCAGTTTAGCTTGACTTTTAATATGTTTCAAAGATTCATGATCAGAATGTATAACAAATTCTTTGGGCCATAAATAATGTTGCCATGTTTCTAAAGTCCGAACAAGAGCATATAGTTCTTTATCATAAGTAGAATAATTCAGACTAGGCCCACTCAATTTTTCAGAAAAGTATGCAACAGGTTTGCCATCTTGTAATAACACACCTCCTAATCCAATTCCACTAGCATCACATTCAAGCTCAAAAGTCTTATTAAAATCAGGAAGTTGGAGTAAAGGAGCATGTGTCAACTTATCTTTCAATACCGTGAAGGCTTCTTCCTGTGCGGTACCCCAAACAAAAGGCACATCCTTCTTTGTAAGCTCGTTGAGAGGTGCAGCAATGGTGCTAAAATCTCTCACAAAACGCCTATAGAAACCAGCGAGTCCAAGAAAACTCCGCACTTGTGTGACCGTTTTGGGCTGCGGCCAACTCTCAATAGCTTCAATCTTGGCTTTATCAACTTCAATTCCCTGTGGAGTAACAACATAGCCAAGAAAAGATACTCGGTCGGTGCAAAAGGTGCACTTCCCAAGGTTACCAAACAAACATGCATCACGTAGAGCAATAAAACAGCACGTAAATGTTCCAAATGTTCTTCCAAAGATTTGCTATAAATCAGTATATCATCAAAATAGACTACCACAAATCGTCCAATGAAAGCACGTAAAACTTCGTTCATTAGTCTCATGAAAGTACTAGGTGCATTAGTTAACCCAAAAGGCATGACTAACCACTCATATAAACCAAACTTAGTTTTAAATGCAGTTTTCCATTCATCTCCCAATTTCATACGAATTTGATGGTACCCACTACGCAAATCAACTTTGGAGAATATTGTAGAGCCACTCAATTCATCAAGCATATCATCTAGCCTAGGAATAGGATGACGATAACGAATAGTAATATTATTAATTCCTCGACAATCAACACACATACGCGACGTACCATCCTTTTTAGGCACTAGTATAATAGGAACAGCGCAAGGACTAAGAGATTCGCGTATATAACCTTTGTCGAGCAGCTCCTGTACTTGACGCATAATCTCCTTCGTCTCCTTTGGATTGGTACGGTATGGTGCACGGCTGGGTAGCGATGCACCGGGAATTAAGTCAATTTGATGCTCAATCCCTCGAATAGGTGGTAATCCCGGTGGCACGTCTTGTGGAAAGACGTCAGCGAACTCCTGCAAAATGTTAGTGACAGCAGGGGGCAAAGAGGAAGGCATGTCCTCGAATGAAAATAATGCCTCTTTGCACACAAAAGCATAGCAAACAGATTTGCTGAAATCTAGCTCATCAATATCAGATTTTGTGGCAAGTAAACATGCACTTTTCAATTTAATTTCAGAAACAACACTAGATGGTTTATTATTAGGTTTCATTTGTTGCTCAAATTCATTTGCCACAATCTGATTTTCACTCTTATTTTTCTCCTGTTTTGCTTTATTAGCTCTATTAATGTCATCTTTCAAAATGGAATCAGGAGTCATAGGAAGCAAAGTAATATTTTTATCCTTATGAACAAGAGTATACTGATTGTTTCTACCATGGTGTACAGAATTTTTATCAAATTGCCATGGTCTACCTAGTAATAAGGAACATGCTTGCATGGGTACCACATCACAATCAACATAATCAGCATATGTAGAGATACTAAAATGCACACGAACAGTACGTGTTACCTTAACCTTGCCGCTGTTGTTGAACCATTGGATGTAGTAAGGATGTGGATGTGGTCTTGTGGTGAGAGATAGCTTCTCCACCATCTCCATGCTAGCCAAGTTGTTACAGCTCCCTCCATCTATGATGACGCGAACAGAACGTTCCTTCACAACTCCCTTTGTATGGAACAAATTATGCCTCTGATTTTGCTCTGCTTGTGTGACCTGCACACTCAAAACACGTTGAGCAACTAAACATTCATACCTGTCAGCGTCTTCAGGAGCCATGTATTGCGTCTCATTTTCAGAATCATCTCCACCATGTTCTTCACGGGTAATAAGAGCCAAAGTCTCCTCATCATAGTCACTAGCGGACTCATACCCACCATCCTCAGTAGCAATCATAACACGCTGAGATTTGCATTCTCTCGCAAAATGTCCTCTTCCCTTACAACGACGACAAATAATATCACTTGTGTGCCCTGTCGATGCCATGGAAGAAGAAGAGCTCTGCGCAGGCCCAGCAGGTGTGCTCTTGGCAGAGAGTGGTGGTTGTGCCTGCTTTCTTGTATCACGGCTGGAGGTGGCACCTGATGGAGGTGATGGTGAAGTGGAAGTAGAAGATGCACGCGGTGTCCATGATGAAGGTCGACCTGCAGAAAAGTTAGTTCGCGCCAATGGCTGTCGATCCTGCACTTCACGTTCAGCTTTACAAGCAAGATGGAATAAATGAGTGATATTATTATAATCCTTATACTCTAGAATGGTCTGAATCTCTTTATTTAATCCACCCATAAAACGTGCAAGCATAGCTTCATTCTCCTCAACAATACCACATCTAATCATGCCAGTTTGTAATTCCTGATAATATTCTTCTACAGAATTTTTCCCTTGTCTTAAACGCTGCAATTTTTGAAGTAATTCACGTTGATAATATGGTGGAACCCAACGAGTACGCATAGCAGTTTTCAAAGCAGCCCAAGTAGCTGGAACAGGATATAATCTACAATGTTCAGACCACCAAACACATGCAAAGCTAGTGAAAGCACAAACAGCAGCAGGAACACGTCTGTCCTCAGGATATTGTAAACATGTAAATCGTTGTTCAGTTTCTAACTACCAATTAAGATATATATCAGGAACATATCTACCCTCAAATGGTGGAATATTCAATTTCAGTTTAGGGAGATGGTCATGATCTCGTACCTGAGGTGGTGGTGCCGGCCTACCGTTGCGAATATATACCTGAGGTCGATCTGCTGGTGGTGGTGCTGGTGGCTGCACGTAGTTCTGATTTTGATCAACCTCATCCTCATAATCGCCCGCATAATCGTCATCCTCCTCAGCCGCCGCAGGAGCAGGAGCCAAAGAAGCATCAACAGTAGGTGCAGCAGCACCCGAATTTTGACCAGTCTCAATTGAAACGCGCTGTGCCCGTCCCACTTGATTTGGAAGGCGGCGTTGGAGATGTGGTTGTTGTTGTTGTAGAGGTGCGACATGTGCAGCCGGTGGTGGTTGGGGAAGACGCTTGAGTAATTCAGTAAACTTGTTATCCAGCTTTGTCTCGAACGACTTCTCCACGGCATCTATCTTCTCCATAGCCTCTTCAAATCTGTTTAGCACATCTCCCACCTGGCCACTCATCATTTGCTGAAATTTATCATGCAACTCCTTGTTCGTCATGTTCTCCCAATCAGTCTCATCGGCTTGTGAACCTGCCATGGTTAGCAGCAATAGAAACACAAAAGAATATGATCCTGCAGACTACTAGAAGTGGTGGTGATGGTGGTGTGTCACAAAACCTTCAAGCGAATCTCAAATTCTTACCAGTTCTTACCCAGCAGCAGGTGGTGATCGGCAACCGTTGTAGTCAAAAACTCTCAAACCTTGGATATAGCAATTACCAGGGAGAGTCAAACGCACGATGTAGACTTATGTGGAGCTGGGAAGGCTTATAATATGGTAGCAAAATGGTAAGCAATAATCAATTCAGAGATGCAAAGTTGAATAAACGCTCAACGACGGTACTGTGCTGGTCCTAGGCTAGACCGTGCTAGAGACGCGAGCCTAGAACACTAACAAAATCACGGCGCTGCACGTAAACAAGGGAAAAGCACACTGTGGAATTTTTTTTCGCTCTTTTTTTTGCGCTCTTTTTTTTTGCGCTCTTTTTTTGGGCTCCTCTTTTTTTTTGCGAAAAATCACTATAATGGCGAGTGTCTCAAAACTCTTCCCAGGTCAAACTGACAGGATGGGCACAAAATTTTTTGACTATTTTTTTTCGAAAATCAGGGCAGCGACGACGAAAAAGTGCGACAAAAAATCACTATGATGGCGAGTGTCTCAAAACACTACCCGGGGCCTAAAAATAGGATAGGGAAAAAATATTTTTGGTTGCCGAAATTTTGGCCTAAAAACTGCCCGGGGGTCTCCAGACTCCTTTTTTTTTCCGAGACCTACTCAGGCAAGGAAACACGAAACGGAAAATATATGGATCTCTAAAACCAACCGAATATGAAAAGAACTCGGATTGGTGGTGGATATATGGCGGTAGGATATGGCAGCGGTGGTGGTATATGGTACGGATCGGTGGTATATGGATACGGATTGGTGGTGGTATATAGATACGGATTCAGAGCGGTGGCGGATAAGCAATGGTGGTAGATGGCAAGGCGATGATGATGGTGCAGTGGCGGCGTGACAACTTATGACCAGAACTCGAAACTCTAAAAGACTAGACGCTAAGACCAGCAGCTTGACACGACGATGCAACCGCAAATTCAACAAAGCAAAAACCCTAAAAATATTATGCAAAGGCTCAGATTGGTTCGGATATGATGAACTAACCCTAATTTTTTTTGTGGCTTTTTCGTGGACTGTAGGTATGAAGAACAGACTTGATCTAAACTACGAAAAACTGTAAAATCTCACCGAGCAACCTGGAAATCTGATACCACTTGATAGAGGCAAAGGTGTCCCGTCTTTCGATGAGATGATGAATATCGCTTTGATGGAAGTCGACTTTGACGATCCGACTACGAACGTGCGAGGACGTCGCGCCTTAGCAATCGCTAAACCAACTCCGAGAGGTTATCGACCACGCCGGAGCACGATCAACCTGACCACGAGGGTCTGTTTCCTGCGAGCAAACGAAGAACAAGCAAGAAACTGAGATTGCAATCTGGATATTGCGAATATAAGATGAAAGCTTTATTGATCAAGGTGGAGTTCTGTGACGCCTTTGTCTGGTCGCTGAACACAAACGAAGTACGCGAAGTTGCAGCTATGGCGAACTTTTAATCTAAACAAAACCCAAAGTCTAAACGACGCCCTAAGGGCTGTATATATGGAGGAAGAGGTGGGAATTTCGTGGCCCTTGAGGAAGGGGTCCGAAACCAACCCTATCTCTTGTTTCCCCACACATACGGACTCTAAAAACAGCCTATACTTATGTATTTCGAAATTACATGGGCCTGGCCCAATAATAAGGTGACGCAGCACCTAGAATAGCCTCTGGACGAAAGTTATGAAGTCGCATCTTGTATATTTCGTCCAAGGCTTCATGCACGCATTATGGTGGCTTCAACGTCCTGAAATCATCACTTGTAACTCCGTTCTTGTTCCCCATGCGCATGCCATCATCTCCATGCTTGTTCTTGCTCCAATGTTCATCCTTCTCCAAGCTAGGCCCTTCATTTGTAAGCAAAACAAATGTATCCAATTTAGGCAGCATCATATTCTCATGAACATTAGAATCATTACCAAGAAACGAAAGTACCTGGTAATTTAATTGGCGTGCGCGAGCTCTAGTAATTGGTCCAGTATGTATAGCAGCAGGGCCTGTGGGTGTAACAATGGTATTGATGTCCTCATCACACAATGAGGCGCTCAATAGACGCACTACCTCTTTTGGTCCGGAGGTCTGGTTGATGTTTTTTGTATTCCCATATGACTATCAAACCGACTACTATATCACCAAAGCGTTGGGAGGTTATGGTTCTTTGGTCTCTTGGTATAATCTGAGGCAGGATCGTAGGTACATGCTGATGAAAGCTCGTGTCATCCGCCTCCGTCTGATCCCCAAAAGTTTCATCATGTGGCAACTTGGTGGTGCGCGGGACTGCTGGATTGTGCAGGTCACCATCTTGTGCAGCAATGACTAGAACGGCCTGTTGCCTGAGGTGTTACCTGCTGGAGAAGAACCACCACCTCCTGATGGAAATCCCCATCCCCAGTTTGGCCCTGAGCTCATGGCAGAGCAGCTATACCAGCAGAAAGTTCATAACTGGCTGGTTCAGAATGGTGCGCCGCAAGCAGGCAACAATGTTGATCAAGGCCCGGCTCAAAATGCACAAGATAATGGAGGTTGGGGTCACTGGCAAGCTCCTCAACCTGTGCAGCTGCCTCCAATGCCCCCTCATTTGGTGAATTATCAGGCATGGCTGGCTGCGCAGGGTCTGACTGTCCAGCATGGACTGGTGCCTGAAGATAATCTCATAGATAACGCTTTTCAGGCCTGGAATGACTCTGTCACTGTCTCTAACAATTCTAGTTCTACCCAGTCTGATATGGGAATTCTGCCTGTTATGGATGTTGCTATCTTTGATGATGATGTGGTTTCTGACTCTCGGTCTATTACAGTGGATGTTCATTCTCAGGGTACTCGATTTGGGCTGTCTGCGCATGGGGATGAGCTCTTGGCTATACTTCTGAATGATCCCATCCCCAGGCAGCATCTCAATAGTTTCATTTTCAATGCCCTGCGCCTGATCATTGCTACAATTGGTCCTTGGAGAGAGGGATATGGTATGAGGAACAATTCTGTTGATGTGGATGTCGGAGTTTCTTAGAATGCTGCAGGATTCCACTTCTCCCAGATGCAGTCTGACAGTCATGCTCTGCTCACTACCTCATCTGTGGTCATTGAGGAGATTTCTGAATCTAATGAAGGGGCAAACAATGTTGACACTAATCTGAACCTGGGGGAGGTTTCTGAATCTACTGTCGAGGCTAACAATGGTGTAACTGAGCTGAACTCTGCATCCATGATGACTGACATAGTGGCTCCTCCAGCTCCAAATGTGCTGCGGACTAGGCGTACCCGTGCTGCAGCTCCCATTTCCACCTTGAAGGTCAGGCGTAGCCAGTGCTCCAACGAGTTTAATGGCTTCAAGACTCATGATCCCAAGGATACACGTGTGGCTTCTTCCAAGGTTAAGCCTCGTATTATGCCCACGATTGGATCCTCCAGCAATGCACCTAGGATTGATGATGCAGTTCCTCCTCCAACCCCAATCTCCACGCTGCAAGATTGGTGTTAACAGATGTTCCATTCCTGAAGATGAACTGATCTATGAAGCTTTGCTTGCTACCTCGCCGACTGCTAGTCCCTCTGAAGATCAGGGGCAGGTGGCTTATCCCTCCCTAGAGTGATTTCTGCTTCTACCATGTCACCTCTTCGATGCTGGAATGTGTTGTCTTGGAACATCAGAGGTCTCAATTCGGAGAAGAAGCAGTTGGCCCTCTCTAATGCCATCAACACCAGTGGTTGTGCGGTGGTTTGCTTACACGAAACCAAAATGCCTGAAGTTTCTTTTGCGTTCCTTAAAACTTGTTTCCCTAAACAATTCAATCGCTTTGCTTTTGTTCCTTCCCGCGGATCATCTGGTGGTATTCTTAGAGTTTGGAAAAGCGCTTTATTTGCGGGTACAGTTGTGTTTTCTGGTGTCTTCGCGTTAGTCGTCAGTTTCGTCAGTACTCAGTCTTCGCAGACCTGGTCGCTCCCTAATGTTTATGGCCCGTGTGCGGGTGATGATCGTATTGCATTTACTTCCTGGTTGTATGATGTCCAGATCCCTAGTGCTCAAGATTGGTTGCTCCTCGGTGATTTTAATTATATGCGAGCTCCTGACAACCGCAACAAACCTGGGGGAAACCTGAATGACATGATCACATTTAATGATATAATTCGCAAGAAACAACTCATCCAGATTCCGGTTCAAGGTAGATCTTATACGTGGAGTAACATGCAACTTGATACACTTCTTGAGCAAATTGATTGGTTCCTCACCTCCCTGCACTGGAGTCATTCATACCCTAAAACCCTAGTTTAACCCCTCGGCAAGCCAGTTTCAGATCATATACCATGCGTGGTTTCCATTGACACCAAGATCCCTCGAAGTAAGCTTTTTCATTTTGAATCGTACTGGATTTTACACCCTGGGTTTATGGATGTGGTGCAACAAGTTTGGGACAAACCAGTACACAATAAAAATGCTGCGGTTACGCTAAGTCACAAGTTTAAAGCCCTTCGTCACGCCCTTAAGGTTTGGAGTAAGCATATTTCTCGGCTATCTATTGCGATCACCAATTGTAATGAGGTCCTTGCTGAGTTAGACGAACTGGAAAACAAGCGTTGTCTCACACTTCCAGAAACAAACTTCAGAAACATCCTTAAAGCTCATCTTATCAGGCTGCTTAAATATGAGAATCTTTACTGGATAAAGCGTTGCACCATCCGCTGGATCAAGTTTGGAGACGAGAACAATAAGTTTTTTCAAGCGGTTGCCACAGAAAGATATCGTAAGAACAACATTGCTTCATTCCGCACTAATGATGAATGAGTGGTTGAGGATCACCCTGGTAAAGAAGCACTCTTACACTCCACATACAAAATCAGGTTGGGGACCTCTGCACAATGTGATATGAAGTTTGACTTGCCTTCAATAATCCAACGAGCAAATAATCTTGACCTCCTCACCGAGCCATTCACTCCGGAAGAAATTGATGGAGTCGTCAAGGAAATGCCACCTGATCGTGCCCCTGGACCTGATGGTTTCAGTGGAGCTTTTCTCAAAGCTTGCTGGCCGATCATCAAGCATGATTTCTACTCGCTTTGCTCACAATTCTATGAAGGAAATCTTGACATCACCAGCATCAGTGATGGCCTCATTACCCTGATCCCCAAGGTAAATGCGCCCACATCAGTCAATGATTACAGACCGATCACCTTGCTTAATTGTTGTTTGAAACTACTGACGAAGCTCCTAGCCAATCGACCGCAACACATAATTTTACAACTGGTACACCGCAACCAATATGGCTTCCTTAAGGGGAGAACCACCCAGGATTGCCTTGCTTGGGCCTACCATTACATTCATCAATGCCATGCGTCTGGTTGGGAGATCATTCTTCTCAAGCTCGATTTTGCCAAAGCATTTGATACAGTAGCGCATGAGCCCATGATTAACATAATGCGTCATATGGGCTTCAATGATCGATGGATTTCCTGGATTAATTGCTTCTTCTCCTCTGGCCGATCATCAGCCCTCCTTAATGGCGTGCCCGACCGACAATTCCCTTGCAGGTGCGGGGTCAGACAAGGGGACCCGCTTTCGCCGTTAATCTTCATCCTTGCAGCAGAGTTACTTCAGGCAGCAATTAATGACGCTTTCTGACAGGGCATGCTTGACTTACCGTTTCCTTGCATTGGACAGACTGAATATCCGGTTCTTCAATACGCCGACGACACACTCATTGTCCTCCCTGCATGCACTCGACAAGCCACCCTAGTTAAGCAGATTCTGTCTGATTATGCTTCCTCCATTGGCCTCAGGATTAACTCCCACAAATCCATGATGATCCCAATTAATCTTGATGCACCTACCACGACCAATCTTGCTAGAGTTTTTGGATGTGCAGTTGGCTCGATGCGGTTCACCTACCTCGGCCTCCCACTGGGTACTACCCGACCTACGATCCAAGAATTCATGCCTTTGGTTAGCAGATTGGAAAGACAACTGACACCCACCATTGCGATGATGTCGTACGGGGGCAGGCTATCTTGGTTGAATGCTTCGGTCACGTCTCTTCTGGTGTTTGCCATGTGCACTCTCAAATTCCCTCCCAAGATAATTGAGATCCTTGATAAGATCAGGCGCAGATGCCTCTGGACCAAGAAAACCGAACAGGGTGAAAATGTAACTCTTTGGCTGCTTGGGATTTGGTCTGTCGACCCAAAAAAAGGGGGCTTAGGGGTGATCAACTTGAAAATTCACAATGAGGCCTTGCTACTATAATTCCTTCACAAATTCTTTAACAGACATGATGTGGCTTGGGTCAACCTTATCTGGGATAATCACTATGATGGCAAAATTCCACACGCTGTGGACCCCGTTGGTTCGTTCTGGTGGAAGGACATTCTTATGCTGACCCCCATCTACCGAGGAATTTCTCGGGTTCAGCTGGTGGATGGCACGTCGACCCTCTTTTGGAAAGATCTTTGGAGAGAAGAGGTACTACAAACCTCGCACCCCCGTGCCTTCTCGTTTCCCAGGCAAGAGGATCTGTCGGTCGCTGAAGCAATGGTCACTACGGACATGCATGCAACCATTCACCTTCCGGTCTCGCCCGAGGCTCTTACTGAGATCCAGGATATCCAATGACAACCAACGTGGACCTCTCCATCGACATCTCTGCATGATGTTTGGCACTATTCCTGGGGCTCCACGCTATACAAACCAAAGGACTACTACAACAACTACTTTAGGGACGGGGTGACGCATCAGGCATTTAGTCAACTTTGGAAATCTAAGTGCACTATGAAAATCAAAGATTTTGGCTGGCTCTTGTTTCATGACAGACTCAACACGCGCAACATGTTGAAGAGGAGGCACTACAATATTGGCAACAACTTCAACTGCGTCCTCTGCAACCAGCATATTGAAGAGACGGTCGATCACATGATCTTCTCCTGCCATTTTTAGTCAGAGCTGCTGGGCTAAACTAAACTTGGCTTGGCCAACATCCCTTTGCCGCCTCGATCTTCTTCAAACCACAAAGGAGATCTGGCCAAACCCATTCTTCTATGAAACATTTCTAACCACAACGTGGACTATTTGGAAGGAGAGAAATAATAAACACTTCAGAGGACTGGCTCCCAGTGTTGACTCTTGGCTTAAACGATTCAAGGAAGATTTGTCTTTACTGCAGCATAGGGTTAAGGCAGCACATAGAGCTGCTCTAATCAACTTTTGTACTTCTGTTGTATAGCCTCCTCCTCCATTTTGAACTGATTGGGCATCCACACCCTAGGTGTAGTTGCAGTATGATGTAAAGTAGCTGGTATGTCTATGTAAATCCCCCTTTATATAGATATATGATAAACAGTAGGGGTTTTCCCCCTACTGTCACCTTGTCAAAAAATGTTCCATTTGGCGACCCTCCCCGCGGTGTTCGGGCTCCAGAGCACCCTTTCCAGTGGGTAAGCTGAGACGACCTTGATGGGGTGGCCCTGGAAGTAGTGGCACAGCTTTCGGGAGGCGGCGAGGAGCGCGAGCAAGAGCTTTTATGGCATGGGGTAGCGCGCCCGCGCATCACGTAGCACCGTGCTGAAGAAGTACACCGGGTGCTCAACGATGGAGCAGGCATCGGTGGGGTCTTGCACCTCCTAGGGCTGAGGGTCCTCAAGAGCCTTGTCATCCGTCAGGGCAGCCTTGGCCTCAGGAGCACCGTCGTCAGGAGTCTCGCTGTCTAGAGGATTGGCCGAGGTCTCAGGAGCACCGTTGACTGGTGGGGCGGCCGGGGCCTCAGGAGCGCCGTCCTGAGGCTGCAGCGCCTCAACTGGGTGCGTGGTGCTTCGCCGTGAGCCCATGGTCGGGCGCTCCTCCCGCACTGCCACTAGCGCTGCGCTGGCGGAGTGAGGCGCGGCGGCTAGGTAGAGTACCTAAGGTTCAAGGGGGTGCAGTGCTACCATCACTGGTGGGCTGGTGAGGTACCTCTTGAGGTCTTCGAAAGCTGCATTAGCCTCCGGAGTCCACTCGAACGTGCCTTTCTTCTTCATCAGCTTGAAGAAGGGGAGGGCACGCTCCCCTAGCTTGGAGATGAAACGCCCGAGCGAGGTTACGCAGCCCGCCAGCTTCTGCATCTCCTTGAGGGTTTGCACCGGACTCATCCTTTTATGGCCTTGACCTTCTCCGGGTTGGCCCCGATCCCTCTGTGTGATACCAGGAAACCCAACAGCTTGCCAGACGGGACGCCAAACACACATTTCTCCGGGTTGAATCGCAGGTGCACTTTGCACAGGCTGGCAACTGTCTCCTCTAGGTCTTCGATAAGGGTCCTTGCCTCCCGAGATTTCACCACTATGTCGTCGATGTATGCCTCGGCATTCCTCCCGAGCTGCCATCCCAAAGTGATGTGCATCAGCTGCTGCAAGTTTGCTCCAACATTACGCAGCCCGAGCGGCATGCAGGTGTAGTAGTACACCCCACGTGGGGTCAAGAAAGCCGTCTTCTCAACATCCTGCACCGCCATCTTGATTTGGTGATAGCCCGAGAAGGCGTCCAAGAAGCACAACAAGTCGCACTTGGCGGTGGAGTCGACGATCTGATTGACGCGAGGAAGCGGAAAGGAGTCTTGAGGACAAGCCTTGTTGAGGTTGGTGAAATTGATGCACATGCGCTCCTTCCCGCCTTTCTTGGGGATGATAACCGGGTTTGCCAACCATTCTGGATACCGCACCTCCCGAATGACGCCATCCTCTTGCAGCTTGCAGGTCTCTTGGACGATGAACGACTGCTTCTCCGTGGACTGCCGCCGCGCCTTCTGTTTCACTGGCCGCGCCGCCGTTAACGAGGGTCCTGGTGACCGCCACGTTGCAGATGGTGGGGGTGCAGAGCATCGGGAGTGCGCTGACGCCGGCCACATTCATGGGGTGGTCCCTTGAGTCGAAGGTGAGGTCGGCCTTAGGCGCCGCCCAGCCCGGAGGAGCTCCCCACTGCGCGTGGGCGGCGCCCATCTGTCGGAAGAACTGCTTGATGTGGCGGTCCGAGGATGGCGCCTGAGAGCCGCCAAGGAGTGCCGCAACGGCGTGGGGCGCTGGTGCCACGAAGCGCGCGATGAAGAGGCCATGCAGCTCCTCCCAGGAGGCCACTGAAGACTCCGGCAAGCCCAGGAGCCAGGCGCGTGGCACGCCCGTAAGGGCCATGGGTAGCCAGTTCGCCGCGACCTTGTCATCACCGCCGGCTGCCCAAACCGCCTCCTCGTATGCCTGGAGGAACCCCGCCGGGTCCGCCACACCGTCGTATCGACGCGGCAGCTCCTGCCTGAACTTGGGCGGCCACTGCCGGAGGGCGGGGGAGCAGGCCCGGTGGCCCGGAGCGTCTTCGGACGCGCCCAGCGAGGCGACGAGTGGAGCGGTGTTGGCCATGGAAGCTTGACGGCGAGAATGGAGCGCGGCCGACGGGAAGGCAATCCTTCGGCACGCACCCCTACCTGGCGAGCCAAATGTCAGATTTCGGGCTCCGCAGACCCTGGATAGATTCGAACTCTGGGGTGCGTGCGAAGAACTCAGCCTCCCCAGTCTGCCAACTCGTCGATCCCATGGCCTAGCTCCATGAACTGGAAGGAAATGGGACACAACAATTTACCCAAGTTCGGGCCACCTTGCGGTGTAAAACCCTACTCCTGCTTTGTGGTGGATTAGCCTTGAGGTGGGCTGAGGATGAACTGGTACACTGGAAGAATAACCTCAGGAGGTGTGTTTCTTGGGTGAGCTGGTGGGTGTGAGGATGGACTGGATCTAGACCCCCTTCTACGATGGTGGCTGGGCTCTATTTATAGTGACCTTGGTCCTATTCCCAAATGAAGGCGGGAAGGGATCCCACAATGGCCAAATTCGAAGGGAGACAACTAGTACATCTTGTCCTAACAAAAGGTAGTCTTCGCCTGCAATGCTTCAGGCCGTGACGCCGTGGTGGGCTCGGCGATGACCTTAGTCATGCCGTCCTGGCGGTCTTGGTCTTGTAGCATGGAAATGGAAACCTTTGGCTGATTCCTCGAGATTCCGCGCATGCGCTTGCCTCCTTAGCACCAAAGAGGAAACCTGTTGTATTGCGTCTGCTGGCGCCCGCCTGGCCTTGGTTGTCATGGCTTGCGTCATTCGAACATCACGAGGCGAGGGCTTGCATAGAAATCTCCGCTCCTCAGGAGTCAGCTTGAGGAGGCCGCTCCTTCTGGAGGTCTTGCCGTCATCCGCCTCGCGAGGCTTGGACCCTCGTGAGGGTCTTGTGTTACTGGTGCTGAAGATGGGCCGTACCAGGCAGTCGATGGAGCCACGCCACGGGCTGCAGGCAGGCAAATCTGGGTACCCCGGTTCCCAGAACGCCAACACGCTCCAAGGCTTGCTTTCGGACCTTCTACTTGACGGGTCGGGCATGTGGGCAGGCAGTAAGGTGGTGCTCGGTTACCTCCCTAGGAACACCGGGGATATCAGATAGTTGCCAAGCAAACACATCGATATTCACCCGCAGGAAGGCAATGAGCACGCTTTCCTATTTGTCATTAAGGGTGGCATTGAAAGTAAAGGTACCATCAGCACCAACCAGCCCTGCCGGGACCTTTTTCACATGAGGTGCAGTAGCCTTGGATTTCTTGCCGTTGGAACTCTTCGGCAAGTCATCAACAGGAGCAACATACTCCGAAGAGGTACGTGTCGGATCCGGGGTTCCGCAGACCCTTGAGATGTTCGAACTCTGGGGTGCGTACGAAGAACTCTCTCTTCCCAGTCTGCCCACTCAACGATCCCACGGCCTAGCTCGACGAACCCAAAGAACAAGAGACACAGGGATTTATCCTGGTTCGGGCCACCTTGCGGTGTAATACCCTACTCCAGCTTTGTGGTGGATTGCCTCGAGGGCCGAGGATGAACTAGTACAGTGGTGGAACAGCCTCGGGAGGTGAGGTGTTCTTGTGCTCGATGAGCTGGTGAGGTGGTCAGGGTGGAATGGATCCCCTCCCCCACTATGGTGGTGGCTAAGTCCTCTTTATAGTGGCCTTGGTCCTCTTCCCAAATGTAGGCAGGAAGGGATCCCACAATGACCAAATTTGAAGGGAGACAACTAGTACAAGCTATCCTGGCAAAAGTAGTCTTCGCCTGCGGAAGGCTCTGGTGGTGACGCTGCAGTGGGCTCCGCGATGACCTCCGTCCTGCTGTCCTGGCGGTCTTGGTCTCGTTGCACCGGAATGGAAACCTTTGCTTGATTCCTCGGGACTCCGCTCCTGCGCTTGCCTCCTTAGCGCCAAAGAGGAAACTGGTACACTGCACCCGCTGGTGCCCGCCTGGCCTTGGTCGTCATGGCTCACGTCACATGAACCTCGCGAGGTGCACATTGCATAGATATCTCCACTCCTTGGGAGCCAGCCTAGTGAGGCTGCCCCCAGGGAGGTCTTGGTGTCGTCCGCCTGACGAGGCCTGGCCCCTCGCGAGGGTCTTGAGTCGTTGCTACTGAAGCTGGGCCGTACCGGGCCGTTGATGGAGCCACGCCACAGGCCGCAAGCAGGCAAGTCTGGGCACCCCCGTTCCCAGGACGCCGACAGTAGCCCCCGGGCCCAAGGCGCGCTCGAACTTGGCTTCGAGGCGAAGCCAAAGGGCAAGTGTCGAGCGCTGCGGGCCCCAACCGCCTGCGGCCTTAGTTGATGCATGGTGACTGATGGGACGTGGGCGCCTCCGCTTCCTCACGCTGCCTTGGCAACCGTTCGACTTGACGAGACTCTGCTGCATGCAGAGGAAAACCATCATTACTAGAAGAACGCCCGTTGCAACGGGGCCACATTAACTTTAAGAGTTCAATATTAATATTCTCATACATATCAAGTGACATTGGCGACCTTTTTTACCATCAAATCCTCACACACACACTCTCTCCCTCCCTCTTCCTCATTCTCTCTCCCCCTCTCCCTCTCTCTCTCTCTCTCTCTCTCTCTCTCTAACACACACACATATCCATCTTATTGGATACAGGACCATAATCCATCTATTTCACACACATACGCTAGTGCATAACAATATGGATTATGCGTATTATATTTGCCACCACAACTGAGGGAATTAATTTCATGTAAATCGGTCAGCCACAGTTCCAAGAATACGCGGAGGAGGTGGCCCGGGTCGGCATCGGCGCCGTCCGGCGCGGGCCACGAGCCAGCTTCCAAGTGCGTCTGCGCGCCGGCCACCCACGCCGGGTCCTTCAAGTGCCGCTTCCACCGCACCAATTCCCAGGGCCACGGCCAGGGCCAGGGAAGCCGCCCTTCTTCGCCCCCTTCACCGGCCGTGACCAATGCGGTGCTGCGGCACCCGGCCTCGCCGTCCTCGTCCTCCGGCACCGTCGCGACCCAGTGACGCAGCCCAAGCATCGGCCTCGAGAATCAAGAATGCTCGACAACGGAGAGGGAAGGGAAGATCATATACATGTCATAAGAAAGGGAGTTTATTTACTGCTCCCTCGATGTATTGTTTCCTTTGTTTGGAGATTGATTACCATCCGTGAGTTAAGGTAAGGTTAATGTGATTGAGCGATTTTTCTGAAAATCAATTATTTGTTTTCTAATTATTAATGTGATTGAGTGATTTAAGGTAAGGTTAATAAATTTAGATTTGATCTTTAGAGATTGTTCGTGATTGATTCTACATTACTAAATAACTTGCGCCAGTATGGAAAGTTCTGATCTGTTCAGTTTTCTTTCGTTATGTGAGAGGGTGACGCGAAAATAAACCGATGAAGTGGGGGAGGGGACGAAAAAAATCTACGAAAAAAACCAGCGAAGGTGGGAGGAGGTACCAAAAAAATCCATGGGAGGTGGGACGAAAAAAAACCTGGAAGCGAGACTACCAACTGCTACATTAAAAATAGAGACTAGTAGAACGCCCGTGCGTTGCTACGGGCTACGATCCATACAAATAAATCACACAAATGGTCATATCCAAGGTCAAATCTTATTTCTCCCTCATACGTCCGAACATGTTACGACATTAAGCGAGCTCCCCAAAATTTAACCGTATGGATACTCCGGACGTCCCCAAATCCAACCCGTATGTTATCCCATCATGCGGTCCCAACACGAAAACCCCACCCCACGACGCACACTTCCCTTTCCTGCCTTACCGCTCAGTTTCCCATCTTAGCAGGACATTTCTCTCTGGGGCCTTCTCCTTTAAAACCGGATAACGCTCACCTCATCTTCGCCATGGCGCCCTCTCTCTTTCACACGATACTTATGGACCGCTCGGTCATGCAGTTTGCTGCAAAGAATCTCACATGAAATGTTATACATATGTCACATTGGTTCACTATCCTATCTATGATGCCGTGATAGCAGTTTAGAAACTCTCCTAGCACTCCAAATACCGGCAACAAAATCTCCAAATATATAGCATCCGCAGCTACCATGAAATAGGACACTAAACAACATTTGCAGCAAGCAATCAATTTATGCACCAAGCACACTGAGCAGAAGCAACAAGCTATCAAGAATTCTTCTACTCACTGAACTGACAATTGTGACTAACTCTTTAAGAAGCTTTGCCTTCAGAACCTAAAAATGGTATAGTCCCATCACTACTTCAGCTGCTCTCCGATCTCAATAGAAAACGTGGAGATCGTCTAAAAAACAGAGTACACTTTGGCCGCACTTAAATAAGCTTGCTAAAAAGAGACTTCTCAGGTGACGTAAGAAAATATAAGTAACTTCCACTTGACAGTCGCATCATTTGACATATAGATTTTCAGTTAGCATGGCAACTGAAGTGAGTCTATTGATTAAATTACATAGTTCATTGTTGAATGGTAAACACAGATTTAGAAGAGTTGCCAATGCTCATATGTCAAATATGCTACTGTATACTTATGTGAGCTGCCAATGATCATCATCATCAGTCAAATATAATACTGTATACTTATGTGAGCTGCCAATGCTCATCTCAAGAAAGGATTGTATACCGAAAAGACCAGACCTTATACGGGACTTATTCTATGAAAAAATTGTCGGATGTGGGGCTCCGACAAAACCCTTAAGGTTTGAACTCTGGGGTGCGCGCGAAGTCTTTTCCTCCTACCGATCTACGCCCTAGCTCACTAAGATCTCGCGGACGAACTCGACGAACTCGCAACACACAAAGACACGAGGTTTATACTAGTTCGGGCCACCGTTGTGGTGTAATACCCTACTCCAGTGTGTGGTGGTGGATTGCCTCTTGGGCTGATGAAGAACAGTACAAAGGGAAGAACAACCTCCTGAGGTTGAGGTGTTCTTGTGCTCTGTGGACTTGTGGATGAGAACTCGATCCGTCCTACCTTCTTGCCTACTATGGGGGCTAGCTCTACTTATATAGGCCCTGGTCCACTCCCCAAATATTGAGCGGGAAGGGAGCCAACAACGGCGGGCGAATTTGAAAGGGGACAACTAGTACAAGCTATCCTGACAAAAGCGGTCTTCGCCTACAAAAGGCTCTGGTGGTGACGCCGTCTCGGGCTCCACGGTGACCTCCGTCCTGCCGCCCCGCTGGTCTTGGTCTTGTTGCACCGATATGGAAACCTTTCCCTGATGCCTCGGTACTCCGCGCCTGCGCCTGCCTCCTTAGCACCAAAGAGGAAACAAGGACGCTGCGCGTGCTGGCACCCGCCTGGTGCCGACCGTCATGGCTCACGTCACGTGAGCCTCGCGAGGTTTGCTCTACCTTGATATCTCCGCTCCTCGCGAGGCAGCCTGGTGAGGCCACTCCCGAGGAGGTCTTGCACCGTCCGCCTCGCGAGGCTTGGCCCCTCGCGAGGGTCTTGAATGCTTTGTTGATGAACGTGGGCCGTACAGGCCCGCTAGCATAGCCATGCCGTGGGCCGCAGGCAGGCAAGTCTGGGGACCCCCGTTCCCAGAACGCCGACAGTAGCCCCCGGGCCCAAGGTGCGCTCGGGCTTGGCTTCGCGGTGAAGCCAAGAGTCAAGTGCGGAGCGCTGCGAGCCCCAAAAGCCTGCGACCTTGGTCGATGCGTGGTGGTTGATTGGACGTGGGCGTCTCCACTTCCCCACACTGCCTCGACAACTGCACAACTTGACAAGTCCCCACGACATGCAAGGAAAGCCATCATTACCTGTGATCATGGGAGGTGTCGGTTGGCCTTCTCTCGCTATAAATGGGGAAGGGGGGCGGAGCCCCCGTCGCCATCTCTTCCTTGCTTCATTCGCTTCTTCCTCCTTGCTCCCCTGCTTGCAACAATGGCGCCCATCTGAAGGTTCTTTGCTGAAGAGAAAGGGAAGGCCCCCCGCGATGATCCGGGGCCACTCCCGCCGAAGAAGAGGCCGGTTCATCCTCGCGACGAGGCAGCGATGCAGGTGGTGACGAGGCCTTGGTGCGAGCGGCCTCCTTCAGGGTACCCTCTTCCCTTGTACGCCCGAGTCGAGGGCTCAGGAGGGCGGAGCGACGAGCGGCGACGCCCGCGCCGCGCGCGTGGTCGCTGCGCGATGGCGATGCGTGCCGTTGCTCCTGGAATCGACGCCACGGATTCCTCGCACGAGCTTGTGCTATGGGCGCCGATGCCCCCGAGTTCCTGGATCCGCTTTCCGCGGTTCTTTTCCGATGTGATGCCGCCGAGGGGGCCTCTCGAGCTCTGGCTGTAGCACGCCGACTGCGACGCTCCGGCGATTGGAGCAGAGGTCGAAGCGGTCCCCACCGGCAAGATCTTCATGACTCGCGGCTGGGGCGAGGTTGCACGGGTCTGCTGTGCGAAAGGCGCCCTCACGATCCATTTTGAGTTCGACGGCGCCTCCACGCTCTTCTTCAAGGTCTTCGATGCGGAGGGCCGTCGCCTGGAGTGTTGCCCTGGAGGGGAGCGCCAGGGTAACGCACGCTCCGCTCGTGGCTACTACAGCAACAGCAGCCCCTGGGAATCTAGCGACTCTCCTGAGCTCTACGAGACTCCGGAGACGAGCGACGACAGCTACGTGCCCCCAAGCTCCCGCCGGGCCCAGAGCAGAGCCGCGGCGTCCAGCCGTCGCTGATCTGGATGGGGTTGGCGCCGGCCTCCCGTGGCCCACTGTTGATGATGGCGTCCGCCGCGGGAGGGTGTAAATAGGATTCCTCTTAGTTCTTGCTTTTGCTTCCTGCGAAGAATCATGAAGTACCCCGTGGGGGTGTGTAAGGATCTGTAATGCCTTTTGTGTATATATTCCCTGTTATGAAAATTTGCGAACGCATGTCCTGTTCAGGCTCGGTCTCCCCTTTCCAACCTCGCGATAGCTTGTTACTCTATGCTGACAGGTCCCGGTCCCCAGGCAGGCTGCAGCCGTCGCTGGTATGCCAGGTCGCGTGCCGTGGTCAAGGCCAGGAGGTGAGCGGCCCGAGGTCTAGTAAGAGCCCCTGAGGCGCGATGCTCAGGACGTCCCCCTTAGCGCCCAAGCAGGTATGGTAAGGCAGGAAAGGGATGCGACGTGGCCGCAACAGGAATGCGGCGAGCGCGTCCCTTAGGTCCTATCGATTAGCCGGTCTGAGCATGAGACTTATCGCAGTAGTTCAGGGTCGGTTCTTCGTGATGCGCCAGGCTTGTGCGCAACCACCTACAGCATAGCTAGGCTAGGCCCGTACGGGTTCTTCCCCTTCCAATGCTTTCCTTCGTGCTCTACGTCCTCAGGTCCCGGCCCTCGAGTGAGCTCAGCCGCCGCTGGTATGCCAGGTCGCGATGCCGTGGTCAAGGCCAGGGGGTGAGGGCTGGAGAGCCAGTAAGAGCTCCTAAGTCGCGATGCTCAGGAGCCCCCCTTTTAACACGCAAGCGGATTGCATGTAAGAGGAGAGAGCCCGTGGTACCACCCGCTATTATCCTTGGGAGGTTCCTGCAGGTCATCACAAGGAGAAACACGGTTTTGCCGTTATAGTTGCCAGCCCGCCGCTGGTTGCTCTGAGACGAGACGAAGGCACTGAGGGCCTGGTGAGGTGACGTGCGCGGGGCGTGCCACGAGCCAGAGCTCAACCGCCCAGGTTTGTCGACGTGGCAGGGACGGACCCATGCACCAGCGCCGTGCCTATGTGAGGAGGCCCCGTGGGAGGCGACGATCGACCAGGTGGTAAGCCGGCCCGGGCAGGTGGATTAAGCATGGAAGACAAATCAACTTGGGTAAATGCAGAAGGATACGTGCCACTGGGTCAGGCCCGAGCGGCTTGGGGATGATGCAGCCCGAGGGGCACCCCCAGTAAGGTAAGCTAAAGGCACAAGCAAAAAGGGATACATGCCTCAGGGACGGATCGACGCGGCCTTGGAATAATGCAGCCCAAGGGGCGCTCCCAGCTAAACAAACTTGGAAAATGTCACCTGGTTCTGTTGACGAAGGAGAGTTGGGGCAGCTGAAGGTACGCGGCGAAGGAATGGCTCCTCACGAGCCACCGGGGCCCTGAGCCTCGGGAGGCTCTGGGGGCTCGGGTGGTTCCTTGAAGACCGTCTCCATCTCTTCTAGGACGGCGTGGTACCTGGCCTCCTGAGCCGCCAGGACACGCCGCATGTTGCGCTGATAGGCTGATGCCACGCTCGACAATTCGAAGGGCATGCGAACGTAGCTGTGTGGCGGGCCCTCGCAATGACCCACACGCGAAGGCCAGAAGAGCTCCTGAGATGCGGCCCTGTTGAGCCCTGGAACATCGATGCAGACGCGCAGCCCGGCATCCTCGCCTGGATGGGGAGCTGCACCTCGTGAGCGGCGATCGCCGCGCATGGCCCTTGCGTCTTGCAATTCCAGAGTGGTCTTGGTGATGAACTCCTGAGTGGTGGGCACTCCTTGCCCTGTGTTCTCCCGAGGGAAACATGCCAAGAAGCACACCTCCAAGTGGTGCCCAAGCGCCTCCCTCGTGAGGTTGGCAAGGTCCGAGGCCCTCCAGAAGAGATCCCCCGAGCCCTGCTCGAGGAGGGCGCCGGGTGCACCTTCCTATGCAATGGAGGGAGGCGCCCCTGGAGCGGGCGCTGATCCTGACGAGGCTCCAGCTGTGTCGCCGCCCTCCTGAGATCCTGCACGGCGCAGCTGCTTCTTATTCTTGGGGAGGGCCTCAGGAGGGCCCTCGCTTTTGCCGTCGGGGTCGTCGATTGCTGCAGCTTGGAAGGCGTGCTCGAGGGAGCACACCGCGTCCCTCTCTTCACATGGGACCGTGATGATTCCGCCGCTTCCCGGCATCTTGAGGACGTTGTAGCCGTGGTGGGTGACCGCCATGAACTTGGCCAGGGCCGGATACCCGAGGATGGCATTGTACGGCAGGCGGATGTGCGCGATGTCGAAGTCGATGAGCTCGGTGCGGTAGTTCTTGCGCTCCCCGAAGGTGACAGGCAGGCGGACCTGCCCTATCGGTGTGGTGGAACCGTCGGTCACTCCTGAGAAAGGCTTGGTAGGCTGAAGCTGCTCATACGGGACCTGGAGGTTGTCGAACGTGTCGACAGATAGGACGTTGAGCCCTGCGCCGCCGTCGATGAGGGTCTTGGTAACTTGCATGTTGCTGATGACTGGTGAACAAAGCATCGGGAGGGCGCCAGCGGTGGCTGCGCACTTGAGCTGATCTGCCGAGTTGAAGGTGATGGCGCACTGGGACCACCTGAGCGGGCGTGTGGCCTCAAGCTTGGGGAGCACTGCGTTCACCTCTCGAGCGAACTGTTTGAAGATGCGCTGAGAGGCTGGGGCCTGGGCGCCGCCCAAGATGTACGCGATAGCACGCGGCTCCTGGAAGCCCCCAGCCCCCTCGTCCTGATGGTGATCGTCGTTCCTTCTTGGTGGTGGCGGCAGCGGGGGAAGACCGGCGTTGCCCTAAGGGCGATCCTCATGAGGCTGGTCCCTCCAGGTGCCCTCGCGAGGATGGTCCTGCCAGCGGTCCTCACGAGGCCTGTCGCGCCACTCCTGGCACGGGCCACGGTCGTCCCAGCGTTCGCCTCCGCGTCCTCCTCCACGGCCGTAGCCCCGGTCGCTGCGCTCGGGGCATCGACCGAAACGTCCTTCGCGAATGGCTCTGAGCTCTTGACAGTCGCTGGTGTTGTGGGTGTTCAGGTTGTGGAAGGCGCAGAACGGTCGGCTGCCCTTCGATGACTCGGGCTGGTCCCTGCCCCGCTTGGTGTCCGGCTCCGCTGCGAGCACAGCTTCTTCCTTGCGCTTCACGTCCTTGGCCTTGGCCTTCTTCTCCTCTGCACCCGCAGCTGGCAGCTCGAGGAGGGAAAGGCGCCCCTCCTCAGCTCTTGCGCACTTGTTGCCAGGTTGAACAGCTCCTGAGATGTGCACAGCTCCTCGTGGATAGCGAGCTCCTCCTTCGTCTTGATGTCGCGGACGCCGTCAGAGAACTCGAAGATGATCGCCTTGTCCGTGACCTTGGGGATCTTGAGGCGAGTGTTGTTGAAGCACTGGATGTACTTCTGGAGGGTCTCTCCTGGTTGCTGCTTGATGCGGCGCAGGTCAACCGCGGCCGGCGGACGGTCGTGGGTGCCCTAGAAGTTGGCGACGAAGCGGTCGCGCATCTTATCCCAGGAGGAGATCGAGCCGTGCTGCAGGTTCAGGAGCCAGGAGCGGGCACCATCCTTGAGAGCCATGGGAAACCAATTCGCCATGACTTTCTCGTCGCCGTTGGCCGCTTCGATGCTCAGCTCGTAGAGCTGCAGGAACTCCGTGGGGTCGGCGGTGCCGTCATAGCGGGGAGGCAGATCCGGCTTGAACTTCACTGGCCAGGCGACGCTACGAAGCTCGGGGGTGAAGGCGCGGCAGCCGGCCGTGGTTGCCGGGGCCCATCTCGGAGGTGGAGCTTGGTCTTGGTGAGGCCCGCGTGCCACTACCGCAGGTAGCGCGCGGTCTTGGCGAGGTGGCGCGGGGAGCGCATGTGCAGCTTCTCGCGGCCGAGGAATTTCTTGTCAGCTTCTCTCTTCGCGCGCGGGCACCGGTCGTGGTGGATCACGCCGTGGGGCCGCGCGCCTTGGTGCCAAGGCACCGTCTTGGGGCAGGGGTGGTGGAGGCACTCCATGAGCCACGTCGCCCGTGGCTGGCGGAGGGCGAGGCAGAGAGTGGGACGGCGCCGGGGAGCCCCCTGCGGCGCGAACGAACTCGGCGACGCGGTCGAGCCAGTCCTCGTAGAGGTCGTCGACCGGGCAATAGCACAGGAGCTCGTTCGCCATGAGGAGCGCGGCCTGCGCGTCCATGGGAGCACGACGTGCGTGGGACGAGGAACCGGCCGGGGTCAGCGATGGAGTGGCGGTGCGGCCGTCCTGCCGCACCGATGGGTGCAGCGAGGACGCTTGCTGCTCGTTCCCCGCCGGGCCGGTAGCAGCGTTGGCGGCAGGAGACGAGGAACGACGAGGTGGCCCGCCGACGGGAGCCGTCTAAGCAACGCGGGCGATGAGGGCAGCCCGACGCTCAGCTCGGGCGCGGCGAGCGTCCGCCATGGAGACGATGAAGCAACAGAGCGATGAATCGACGGAAGGGAAGCTACGGCGCACCCCTACCTGGCGCACCAAATGTCGGATGTGGGGCTCCGGCAAAACCCTTAAGGTTCAAACTCTAGGGTGCGCGTGAAGTCTTTCCCTCCTACCGATCTACGCCCTAGCTCACTAAGATCTCGCGGACGAACTCGCAACACAGAAAGACACGAGGTTCATACTGGTTCGGGCCACCGTTGTTGTGTAATACCCTACTCCAGTGTGTAGTGGTGGAATTCCTCTTGGGCTGATGAAGAACAGTACAAAGGGAAGAACAGCCTCCTGAGGTTGAGGTGTTCTTATGCTCTGTGGACTTGTGGATGAGAACTCGATCCGTCCTACCTTCTTGCCTACTATGGGGGCTAGCTCTACTTATATAGGCCCTGGACCTCTCCCCAAATATTGAGCGGGAAGGGAGCCAACAACGGCGGGCGAATTTGAAAGGGGACAGCTAGTACAAGCTATCCTGACAAAAGAGGTCTTCGCCTGCAAAAGGCTCTGGTGGTGATGCCGTCTCGGGCTCCACGGTGACCTCCGTCCTGCCGTCCCGCTGGTCTTGGTCTTTTTGGACCGATATGGAAACCTTTGCCTGATGCCTCGGTACTCCGCGCCTGCGCCTGCCTCCTTAGCACCAAAGAGGAAACAAGGAGGCTGCGCGCGCTGGCGCCCTCCTGGCGCCCGCCTGGTGCCGATCGTCATGGCTCACGTCACGTGAGCCTCGCGAGGTTTGCTCTACCTTGATATCTCTGCTCCTCACGAGGCAGCCTGGTGAGGCCGCTCCCGAGGAGGTCTTGCGTCGTCCGCCTCGCGAGGCTTGGCCCCTCGCGAGGGTCTTGAATGCTTTGTTGATGAAGGTGGGCCGTACAGGCCCGCTAGCATAGCCACGCCGTGGGCCGCAGGCAGGCAAGTCTGGGGACCCCCGTTCCCAGAACGCCGACAACAATTTCAAAACGGCTCACCCTGTATCCACTGCTAGTAGTGTCTGTAAAAGAGCTCTTTTTCCCTACATCGGCGAGTTAATACTTTGATCTCTACCAACTGGAAGCACATATAACTATATTTAAAAAACAGGGACATCTGCTATCTTCATGAGTAAATAAACAGTAAAAAAAGCAGAGCACCAAACCCAAACATTTTCATGAATGTTACAGATCATTTTTGTTAATGTGTAAGTACATCAAACATGTTCCAACAAGCAGGAAGATTGTAGAAACATACAAATGATGGGCAGTTCCTAATTCCTAGCTATCATGGAATCACTGCATGATGCATTGCACTGAGCACCTTCTATGTGATATGGAGATGGGTAGAGGCAAAGATCAAGGAATTAAAATTTGAAAAGAATAAATAAGTTGTCAGTAAGCCAATAGAAATCGACAAAAAAATAAGTTTACTTCAGTAAGCCGATAGGGATCGACGCATTTGGAGACATAACTACCACAACAAAGATTCCATCATTGTAATAATAGCCTTAGTGCTGAATTATACTCCTTAAAATATGTCTCGGGCATTTTCTTCAAGTACCTTCTAGGCAACAACAATGACAATGATTCTAGGGAATGAAATTCTCTCGCAAACAACCTGACTTGTATATACTGATTGTAAATTCACCGAGTTGTATGAAAATCAAAACCAATCGTTACATAGGTTATCCAAAGAATTGATAATCAAACTTTAAGAGCAAAAGTGTTTTAACCTGAACTTCCAAGAAATCATCAAAGCAGAAGTGGCTTCCCTCCCATCAATAAACTTCCAGGTGAACAGGAGAAGCACGACCATGGAGAATCATACCTGAATACCTGAATAGAGAGTCATAATTGTCCTGGCAATAGCACATCTCTTTGTCCCTCCTATATTCTTCAATCACATCAGAATACTAAAATTGACCATACATCATTTTCAAGAGAACAAAAATGATCGATCAAACAATTGGTCTAATTCAAAAGTTTGTGTCCTTCATTCTCATAATCATCAGTCTTCTTAACCAACTTCTTCTTGCACTACAACATCTTTCTCCCAGCCCTCACCCCCATCCATCTTCATTCATAACACCATTTTTAACCCTCTTTTCAAAATCTATCAGGTGAATATTTGAGAGCAGTAATTTGATCTCCCTCCTTATTGATTAGTAGACAGAATATAACATTCAATCTTTCCATGTGCAGTTGCTGGCAACCTCTGTCATTTAGTGAAGAGGTGGTAGCTGTGGTGTCAGCAAAAAAATAAAAATAAAAATGCATTGATGTATTGCAAGTTTCTTGAGACCAACATAATAGCTTTGAAGATTTCCTACACCAATCCCGGCCTCATGGCATTCCAGACGGCCTATGTAGATGAAGCAAGTGCAACCATATCTTGTAAAAGAAAGATATATCGGCTTTGCAAAGGTACTCTTGAAAATATCTCAATTAAAAATACACATCTCTCTATGGTTCCACCTTCATCATAATGTTACCGTCCTCAAGAATTTAAAGAGAAGGTTTCCACTTATACTCCTCTTTTTATGTGTTGTGTTGTTCTGTTAGTCCACTGCAAATGGAATATATTCTGTGCTTCGACATATTTCCTGGTAATATGGAAGAAAGAAATATATTACAAATATCATCCATATGTCAGTCAAAGGCTGAACAATTACTATTTTGAAATACAACAATATTAGACATGATGGAAGATGGTTTCAAAAACACCAACGACACGCACTCGTATTTTAAAGTCTTCATACTATAGAGTTATCTCCCTGCAAGTTGTGTGTGCTAAATAATCACAACACTTGGATAGTACCTACACATGGGATTATATATTCAATCCACATAATCAGTTCTTCTGCTTCTATAAATTAAGAATTGCATAAAAAAAGTATGTGTCTATCTAGTAGTACTCCCTCCGTCCGAAAAAGTTTGTCCCTCAAATGGATGTATATAGCACCAAGTTAGTGCTAGATACATCCATTTAAGGGACAACTTGGGACAAGCTTTTTCGGACAGAGGGAGTATAACATAAGGATTTGAATTGTTGACGCAAGGCCGGTGGAGCCGTGCATGGTCCACTTGCAAAGTGCTTTCGAGCATGGACGTCGTGCACATAGTGCAAAGCTGGCTGAGGAGTTAATAGATTGGATCCCGGCAAGACTGCACGTACTTAACGTTTGCTGCCCTTGCCTTGATTGATTCCCACGTTGGCAAGGTTGCACACATAGAGGAAGCCTCGATGGATTCTTGCCGGCTAGAAACGAACAAAAGCAAGCACGCAGGTGATGCCTATTTCTTTGCAACAGATGTGTGTCGCCTGATGCAATGGGGGGAAAACAATATGTATATAGTGATTTTACCTCAATAGATATTTTGGTAGCTCCACTCATAAGTATGAAATTCATGATGTTGAAAACCTGAAAAAAGGGAAATAATGATCTCGGTGGCAATCGTGTCAGCTGATGAATAGGTACGACAGTTATTTGAGGATTACAACTGTTCTCTCCCATTGAACAATGGCTTGAATTCTTTCAAGAGAGAACCATACAGTAAAAAGCTTCATAACACAATGTACTCTGAATCAGATCATATTCAGGCCATATACATCGAGCTTTACTACCAAAAAATCAGCTAGAAACCTAGCAAGTATCTTCAAGGATCAAGAACTTGAAAGAGGAATAATGACAAAAGAACTAAAAAACTAACCTCCATATGGAAGCATTAGATGCAGTTGTGAGTCCAAGCATATTATCTCCAATAAATAGAAAACAAGTACATAATTATATTTTTCTTCTGGGCAAAATGGTAGACGGTGATAGAATCTTGAAGTAAAACACAATTGCATTGGTACAAAATCATGAAGGAATAATTCTTCATTCTCTCTCACTCCCTTTTAACAGCAATAATTCAGAAAATGCCATATGCCTCCGAAAGTTAGATATCTCATGATTGGTGGACTAATTTTAATGCCCAATATAGGTTTAGATAAACAATGTGCATGTTTCACCAGGTAGTCCGATGAACTGAAGAAAATTACACACAAGGAAGAGAAAACTAGCATTGTTTGATAACAATACATGGACCAAATGGGTAAATGATCATCACTTTTAACTGTGATATCCTCCCCCTCTCTCTGAAATATTTTTCTCTTAACTAAACATGATATAATTAATTGTTAGAAAGGAGACATACAATATAATTAACTGATCATGATATAATACAATTACCTTCGCTAAAAACAACACACATTACAAGTTATCGAATGTGAGTTCAACTGACTCGACCAGAAAATTCATTGACCAGTAACAGTGATGTTTAGTTAGCACATCACTGGGAACCATACTCTAACTTAAAGTGTAGCTCACGTATACCTTAGACCATTTTCTGCAGTGCCTCGACAACAAGTGTCAGTTGTGACATATAGAGGGTTGCATGTCATGATTTTGGAGATGATTTTGTGCTCAACCCGCAGCCCGTCAGCAATAACCCTTGTGGCTATGTCCTACATCATATTTCATATCACAAGAAAAGATGGACCAGGTCATTCACCTCAGAAACCCTAAACTGACCATAAACCACTTCACATGTAGTAGTCATAGAGACTATTGAATCAGTCCAGAAATATGGTTGTAAACTGAAAACAGTTGCCTCGGTTTTACAAATACGCACCGAACCTTGAACATTGTACCGAAGTAATAATTGATGTTGTATTCACTGCCACTGATTTTATACGCTACTGAACTTCAGCGTGCAAAATCTTGCGGCAAATATTCATGATAGTTCCGTGCACTGGAAGATAAGAAATATCATACTGAAATGGCTTGTTATCAAAATTAAAATTTCATTATTCTCAAGTAACGTCTCAAATAAAGAAGGACATTTGATGTAAAATTTCAAGGAGGCAGCTCATATATGGTATCTCTGTCCGGGGAGCTATTTTGTCAAGTGTCTTAACATACTTTGGAGCCATACGCTTTGGATACACGGTAATTAACCTTTAAAAGCTCAGATACATGAAGAAAGACACCATACAAAAAATGGAATGGAGGGATTTTGTAGACACATGCCATTGTAACCTTCCCTCCTCTTTGGAACTCAAGTTCAGGAGGGTTCAGTTCATACCTGGAAATTCTTTGGGATTTATACATCCATTGGAGTCCTTTTGGTTTTGTAGTAGAGGAGAATAACATATGAAAATATATTTTCTGTATCAAAGCAAGAGCTCAAGATTAGTTCTGGGAATTTTGAGTGATGAAGATAAGAAATGCAGTACCGGTACTCTTGATCCCCTTGCTCTGAGAAGGTTTGCATACCTCAGAGTGCCCAACATCTGCTGCTGGCTAAAATAGTTTGCATAAAAAGATTAATAATATAAGCTACAGTCAGATTAGGCTAGATAAGTAGCTATGCACTTGTACACATCAAGCAATCGTTATTTTCATACACCAAGGCAATTCGAATGCATTAGGTTTGTCCAATGTGGCTAATGAACTACAGTTAGGAAGAGAATGAACAGAGTTACAACTAGTTAGGATCTGCACAAGTAGGAAATATAGTGACCACATCTACGAAGGAGGCTCAGGGAAGTCTAGTTACCTGCAGCTGCATGCGACGGGCTGCCGTGCTTGAACGCTTTGTTGTGCCTCCACCATGTAGTTTCTCCGGTCCACATATCTGTCCCCTCCGCTGCCGCCTCCACCCCTATCCCCTTCTGGAAGCCTGGATCTAGGCGCCTAGAGAAGCGGTGGCGCATGACCGGATCGCGGGGTGAAAGTGCTAGTTATTGACTAGAGGGGGGGTGAATAGGCGATTTTTATGAAAGTCCTCAAAACATGGGAGTTTCAAAGACAAACGATAGAAATGAACCTATTGACATGTAGCGGAAGGTAGACTACACTAGACAAGCCATAGTCAAGCAAGTAATGAAGCTAAAGCACAAAGACTATTAGCAGCTAGGTAGTATGGATCAAGATGGAAGAGAGTATGAAGCCAAATAGAATAGTCATCACATAGTGAAGTCAAAAAGTTCAGGCAAGCATGCAAATGACTTCACGAAGACAAACGGTAAGTAAAGAGAGGGAGAAGATAGAACCAGTTGCTTGGTGAGGACACTGATTTGTTGGACCAGTTCCAGTTGCTGTGACAACTGTACGTCTGGTTAGGGAGGCTGAGATTCAACTCAGAAGACCGCGTCTTCACCTTATTCCCCTTGAGCTAAGGACACTTAGTCCTCGCCCAATCACTTTGGTAAGTCTTCAAGGTAGACTTCCAAACCTTCACAGACTTCGTTCACCGGCAATCCACAATCACTCTTGGATGCTCAGAACGCGACACCTAACCGACTGGAGGATTTACAGTCCTCAAGTGTAACAAGTATTCAGGTCACGCAGACAGAAAGACTTCAGTGATGCCAAACACTCTTTGGGCTCTGGGTGTTTTGGGCTTCGTCCTCGCAAGGATCTCTCTCTCTCAAATGCTTCGGAGGTGGGTTGCTCTCAAACGACAAAAGCCGTGCACTAACTCTGAGCAGTCACCAATTTATGGTGTAGGGGGTGGGTTATTTATAGCCACTTGGCAACCCGACCTGATTTGTCCGAAATGACCCTGGGTCACTAAGGAACTGACATGTGTTCCAACGGTCAGATTTCAAACACACGCGGCAGCTTGACTTGGGCTACAAGTAAAGCTGACTTATCCGACTCTGGATAAGATTTGCTCTCATTGTCTTCACTCGAAGACATAGGATTTGGTTGAGCATCACTTCAGTCACTCTGACTTTGTTCACTTGGACCCCACTTAACAGTACGGTGGTTCCTATGACTCAACAAAGAAGAAAAGGAAACTACGAAACAACTATGTCTTCGCACTCCATAGTCTTCACGTGAATGTCTTCTTGGGTCATAATCTTCGTTGTGAATATCTTCACATACCACCATTGTCTTCAATGTCACACATTTTTAGGGGTCATCTCTGGTAGGTAAACCGAATCAATGAGGGACTACTACCTATGTTATCCTGCAATTCTCACAAACACATTAGTCCCTCAACCAGGTTTGTCGTCAATACTCCAAAACCAACTAGGGGTGGCACTAGATGCACTTACAATATCCCCCTTTTTGGTGATTGATGACAAACTGGTTGAAGTTTTCAACGGGGATAAAAGTATGTGAAATTGTAAAGGATTAAGATATTGTCTTCATAAGTAGAAAAAGGCTTCCCCTGAAGATGTGCATATAAGTATTTTGCTTTTGATGCAAATGCACATGGCAGGTTGTACTTGTGGAGATCCTCTTCAACTTATGAAGACAATTCATCATGCATGAAAGGATATAATGAAGGTAATGACATGCACAATGAAAAATGGACGTCTGCGAAATGACTTCATGCGGGATTTATCATCGCACATGCGGAATTTATCATCGCATCAAAGAATAGCAGAAAAAGTAGCAGACGACCATCAAGTTTAAGTGTTACAACTCAAAGAACCAAATGTATCAAAAGCAAGAGTTGTAAGCACTTGGCAAAAGTATAGCAACCACCCATATGGACTCGCTTGAAGACTATCAACTCATATGCTTCTCCCCCTTTTGTCAGTAGGGACCAAAAAGGTTTGAAGACATAGAGTCTCTACTCGTTCCCATGAGGGGTAGGTGAAGCAGCAGGGTCGTTGTTGAGGTTCTGTGGTGCAGAAGTACTTGGTGCAGTGTCGATGTGCGGCGACGTTGTAGTTGGCGAAGTAGCATCATCTTCATCATCGATGACTCTGGCATTAACAGTTGCCGCAGAAGAGGAGTACTCAGAGTCTTCGAGTGACGGAGTCCGACGCAAGACATCATTTCTGGGAGGAGTGGAGTCAAATTTGAATCTCTCTGTGAAGCCATCTTGTTGGACATCATCTTCAGAGCTTATCAGTGTCAGACCCTTCCATGTCCGCCGACAGGTTTCATGAGTGACAAATGCATTCTTGGTGGCAAGGTTGCGAATGCGATTAACATCCACCAAGAGGCTTTGCATCTGACGCTTCAGCCAGTCATGATGCTTATCCTGTTTTTGATGCAGGGCAACGAGAAACTGTCAGTCATTGAGAACACGAGATCGCTTCCGAGGCCTTTGAGCAATTGTGCTTTCAGTGGCTTCAGTATGGGCACGATGAGGTGCACGTGTATTGCCAGCCAAAGGATAAACACGAGTAGCAGCAAGAACTCCTTCAATGGGTTGAGTGAAACTTTGACGATCGACATTGTGAAGATAAATTGGCTCCTTGGCAGGTTCTGGGTATATAGCTTCGACAGACATATCAACCTCTGGTAAGAAGATAATGTGGTTGCGCGCAGAGGGCTGATAATTGACAGCAGAGTGAAGCTTGATGAGGCGCATTACCCATGGAGCATAAAACTTTAGACCAAATAAATAAGAGCCAGATGCAGCCAATTGCCTGATGAAGAAGTCTTGAGCACTGAAGCTGATGCCATTGAACATATAGAAAACCAAGGTCTTCATTGCTCCTTCAAGCTTCGCTGCAGGAGAATGTCCTTTGACAAGCCATAGAGTTCGCCTGATAATATGACAAATAGTGCGGGGCAGATACTCTAGGTCTTCAACAAAGAATTCCCTTGGATATTCAGCGTTGCGTGGCAGTGGCTTCATCATGCTCAGCATTTGGCTCATGTTTGGCTCAGGCTTCTGGAAGATGCTCTCCGAAGCATTGCGGTGAAGCTGACAACCAGGTTCAAAGAGTTCACCTGGAGTGGGCAGGCCACTGAGCTCAATAATATCAAGAGCTTTGGCTTCGTGGTGTACATTGCCTGTCATCCACTCAAGGATCCATGTCTTCGGATCCCTGTTGTAGCCGCGAATGTGGAGGGTGGCAAAGAATTATAGCAGAAGCTCTTCGTTCCAGTGCTCTTTATCAGTCACAAATCGGAGAAGGCCAGCATCTCTGAAGCAGTCGAGTGCTTCTTCCAAGCAGGGCAGGCCAGCAATGGCTTCGCAATCTAGACGCGTATGGGGAAAGATGCGCCCTTGATCGTAAAGAACACAAGAGTAGTCACTGCGCTGCTGATAGCTCCAGAACCGATCAGATGAAATTCTTGGCTTCGAGTGTGGGTTGTTGTTGCTATCAAAGAAGGTGTTGTGTGCAATGAAGTCATTCATATTAAACAATCCTGGTGAAGCTGTTGTACCTAGAAACCTAGGCAGCCTCGGTTTTGGCTTCTGGACCTGAGGCCTGCGCTCCACATGATAATCAAATTGAGGTCCGGGAGCAGGAGGAGGAACCAGAATAGGCCAGCGAACCATGACAGGTTGGCCGCGATCAAATGCCAGCTCAATAGTGTGAGGCCTTGGAGGTGGTACAAGAGCATCGGCATTGACATGAGCTGCTAGTGGTACAATGGCTTCAGGTACAATATTGACTTCAGGTGCATTAGAAGCTTCAGGCACATTCACCTCTGGCGCCACATTTGCTTCAGCCATGACAACGTCATTGGCTTCAGTATTGGTGTTGGTGGCCGCCTCAGTATTATCAACCTCCACTTGAGTAGCTGGAGGGTCGAACATGTTCTCCTCGAGAACAACTTCTTGATTGGTAGGGGGTGTGGCAACACGCTCTTCTTCTTGTCGGGCTTCTTCGTGGTCATCGCTGATGCAGCCGGAATGTCTTCAGCAGCTCTGGTTTCAGACACAGAGATGTTCTGAGTTGGAGTGGCTTCAGGAAACACTTGGCGTGATACTGAGTTGTGGTGCTCTTCTCCTTCTGGAACACTCGAGAGAGTGACTTGTGGGCTTGGTCCTTTGCGAAGCCTACGAAATGTGGGCGACGCTTGTGGAGAGGGAGTTGGCTGGACCACATAGTCATCATCATCAAGCACCGGAGTGGTGACTTGAGGTGGGGGAGTGCTTGGTGATTCTTCTTGACGGGGGGAGTCTTGAGGGTGATCAATCCATGAATCATCCTGAGCAATTGGCGTCAAAGGACGACCAATGCTGATGAGTTCGCTGTTCGTGAGAACAGGCGATAATACCATTTGGTGCTCAATCTAAGGAAGAACTTCATCATCATTTACATTGTCTTGGGGACCAATGTCTTCAGCTGCGGTGGTGTCAACAGCTGGAATGTTTTCAGCTTCAGGAGCCTCTGTGGTAGCAGGCTCGTGAACTATTAACTGGCGCTCTCGGTGTTCGGACGCAGGACGAGCAACTGAGATTGGCTCGATGATAAGAGGCTCTGTGGGAGCTGCCCGATCTTTCTTCTTGGTCTTTCTCTTCTTGGTCGGTGGAGCATCGTCAGTGGTGTTCTTGGTCTTGCGCTTTCTGGCTTCGGCTTCAGCTGCCCTTGTTTTCTTGAGTTCTGAAGCAACTGTGGGGACCTTAGGCTTCGAGCCTGTCATACTAGCAGGGAAGACAATGCAAGGTGCTTCCTGCCTTGATGATTCAGTGCGTGCCACAGCTGGCTTCTTCTTCTTGGCAGCCATCTTGGGGCCAATGCCAGGACGCCCAAGTGCCTTGCACTTCTCAGTCTCATTGTGAGCTTGAACACATTTTGCGGCGGAGAGCTTCATACGTTCTCTTGATCCTTTTGCTGCTTCATGTTTCTGTTGAAACTGCTCTTTGAGGTCATGTAGCATCTGCTTGAAGTTTTGAACATCAGCCACGCTGAGCTTGGCCATGTGCTTCTTGAAATGAGCCTTCTCATAGTCAATTTTGTTCTTCAGTTCAACAATCTTCTGAGCCAGAGCCAGCTCATTTGCAACGGCTCCATGGAAGGAGACACTGATGCCAATTGGAAGCTGGCGATCATCGATGCTGAGGTTCGGATTTTCAAACCACTCATCAATGAAATTATTCAAGATGTCCACATCGAAGAGGGGCAGATCGTTGAAGATCTCCGCCTCTTGCTTGCTCTTTATCAGCAGCTCAAGAGCGTCGTCGCCAAGATCTTCATCACTTGACACATCAATGGCTTTGTTTTCATTCCTTAGAACAGCAGTTGGGGTCAGTGCTTGACCAGAAATCTGAATGGGCTTCTTCTTCTTCTCGGTCTTGGAGATGCGAGAAAGATCTTCTGACTGCACACTGGCTTCAGGAGGTGCAGTGGCCAGAGGCTTCACACGCGAAGCTCTTGGTGCAGGAGGAGCAGTAGCCAGTGGCTTTGCACGTGAAGCGCTTGGTGCAGCAGCAGGTTTCGAAACCTTTGGTTTCTTTTGCTTTTGTGGTTTCGGCGGAGCAGGAGCTTCATCAGAATCAGCATCATCTCCAGACTGATCCACTGTGGCCCTCTGAGCGGCGATGTAGGAGAGGAGACCATCAAAGTTGTCGAAGGGGCCAATAACATTGGGATTGGCATCACGTGTGCCATCAGCCCTAGGAGTAGAAGGACCTGGATTGAAGTTGCATCCGAGACTCTTCTTGTTCTTAACTGCAGAATCCTTGGCAAACTTGTAGTTGCGCTTGAACAGATTGTCTTCGCGACACCATAGCAGAGAGGATGGGTCGGCATTTTCAGGCTGTGGTCCTTGGACCATGCAAGGGTAGAAACCTTGAGCAATGGCTTCGGACTAGGACTTGGGTTGAAGATTTTTGTATAAGATATCTCCCCAAGGTCGCTTGATGGCATTCTTCTCAGCATACTCAGCAGTGACGAATCTGTACTTGTACCATTCCTCTGCCCAATATATTCGAATCCATTGGATTCGAGTCTTGCGTTCACCATAGGTTTCTTCTGGGTCAATTTTGTACATCTCATATAGATCTGGTGGCTAATCTTTCGATGTATTCCCCCGACGCTGTCTGCCGCCCTTCCTTGCTGACTTTTCAGTGGCCATGAAGTTTAACCTGTATGGCTTCAGAACTTGCAACGGCTTCCGTCTGCTGGTCAGACAAGAACTGGCTTTGGGAGAATTGATGTGACGCTGTAAGAATTCTGCAAATGAATGCAGACTATGAGAACCAAGAGATTCTCCCACGGACATGTACCTGTGACAGCATTAGAGATGCGAGGGAAGGGGAAGAGGTCATATGCATTCTCAGAAGATTTTGAAGATAAATCAGTTTGAAGACATTGACCTCATAGCTTGAAGACATTCACTTATATGTTGAGAGTTGGTTCCAGATTTGTACGAATCCAAGAATAGGTACAAGTGAGGAATCTAACTATGTGAGAAGCATAAGTGAATATACTAGGCATGTTATGAGACGCAGTACAGGATAGATCCAGATTTGTAGACACAGAAACACTTTTGGTGGAGAAGGATGAATCTATCGGATCAAAAAGGCAGTAAAAAGTGAGATTTAATTACCACACGAAGAACTGCTAGACGTAGTAGAGAGGAGGCCGAGCAGTTCGATCTTCCATGCCCTAACTTGGCGACGGAAGACACCTACGGTGACGGCGGAGGAGACTAGGTCCACGGCCGGCGTGAGGACGACGTCGGTGAGGTCGCGGCAGCTAAGCGCTTCGTCGCCGGCATCGTCGAGAGCTAGCGGTGGCGCTAGGGTTTGTCGAGGTGGAGAGGTGGAAGAAAGATTTTGACCGCGATGTGATGTGTATTTATAAGGGGAGGGACAGCACAGCGCAATTACGCAGGTGCCCCTGGCGGTTCACATCTGAGGGACACGCGGCGAACATGCAACACATTGGAAGTTGTTCCATGTTCTCACACACGCCTGGACTGTCGGGTGGTCGTTCCGGCTTCTCCGGGTGTCAAGCAATAAGGATAAAGCTTTTAAAATGGATTCAATTTTTGTCTCTGTATCTTCTGCTGACAAGGACGCAGAGAAGACATTCGACGGTTTGAATAGAATGCATATGATTTGGATAGATAGAATTTAAGGTAGAAGCATAGAAGAGGTTAGGGTCCGATCACATTCACTTAGTCCAAAAGATTCAAACGAGAAGACATAGCTATAAGTGAATGATGTACAGGACAGAACACAAATATATGTATATATCTGAGTAAGACCAAATCAACAAAGTGAAGATCAACATGAAGACAAATCAATGTTGAAGATAAATCAAATGCGAAGACTTTGCAATTGTAACGCCAAGAGAAACGCTTCAAACAAAAGTTTGGTGGTGGCGTTACCCACCGTATAGGAAGTATTAGACCTAGACACGGCGCACAATTATCGTGGCGCCCCGAGGTCAAATTCCGCATTAATGTATTCACACTTAGAGTGTATGTCATCATTGATTAAAGATATTCATTACTTCGTGTGTTGCACATCTAAGTCATCAACATGCATAAGTGTTAGGATATGTGCCTAATCACAGGACATTTGAGGATTCCAAGATATTTAGCTCACACCGCAACTTGCAAAACCTTTTCTCATCCAAGGGCTTTGTGAAGATATCAGCCAATTGCTCTTCAGTGTTGACGTGAATGATATCAATATCTTCCTTCAGGACATGATCTCTGAGAAAGTGATGAAGAATTTCAATGTGCTTTGTCTTCGAGTGCTGAACTGGGCTGCTGGCAATCTTGATGGCGCTTTCATTGTCGCAGTAGAGTGGTACTTGTTTCAGATGGATGCCATAGTCCTTGAGAGTTTGCTTCATCCATAGAAGCTGAGCGCATCAAGATCCAGCAGCAATGTATTCAGATTCAGCAGTGGAGAGAGACACACAGTTCTACTTCTTTGAAGACCAACAGACAAGTGATCATCCCGGAAACTGACATGTGCCTGATGTAGACTTGGGATCCACCTTGTCACCAGCATAATCAGCATACGAGAATCCATCTAGATCAAACTCTGAGCCCTTTGGATACCATAATCCTAGTGTTGGGGTGTAAGCCAAATATCGAAGAATTTGCTTCACAGCTAAGTGATGCGATTCCTTTGGTGCCGCTTGGAATCGGGCACACATGCAAACGCTAAGCATGATATCTGGCCTAGATGCACATAAATAAAGTAAAGAACCAATCAGGGAGCGGTATACCTTTTGATCGAACTCTTTACCATTGGCGTGAGGATCCAGATGACTTTTGGTTGGCATTGGCGTCGTGTAACCTTTGCAGTCTTGCATTCCAAACTTCTTCAGGCAGTCTTTGAGGTATTTCTCTTGAGATATAAAGATGCCATTTCTTTGCTGACGAATTTGAAGACCTAGGAAGAACTTCAGCTCACCCATCATGGACATCTGATATTGCTCTTGCATCATGTGTCCAAACTCATCACTGTATTTCTGGTTAGTGCAGCCGAAGATAATGTCATCCACATATATTTGGCACACAAACAGTTCACCATCATATGTCTTCGTGAAGAGTGTGGGATCCAGGGAACCAGGTTTGAAGCCTTTGCTCTTCAGGAAGTCTTTGAGTGTGTCATACCAAGCGCGAGGGGCTTGTTTGAGGCCATACAGTGCCTTGTTGAGCTTGTATACCATATCAGGATGTTTTGGATCTTCAAAGCCAGGTGGTTGTGCAACATACACTTCTTCTTCAATATTGCCATTGAGAAAGGCACTCTTCACATCCATTTGATACAGAAGGATGTTGTGATGATTTGCATAGGCTAGCAGTATGCGAATGGCTTCAAGCCTAGCCACAGGAGCAAATGTTTCATCGAAGTCAATCCCTTCAACTTGAGTGTATCCTTGAGCAACAAGACGACCCTTGTTTCTGACAACTTGACCGTGCTCATCTTGCTTTTTGTGATATATCCATTTGGTGCCAATGATATTGTGCTTATGAGGATCAGGACGCTTGACCAATTCCCATACATTGTTCAGCTTGAACTGTTGAAGCTCTTCTTGCATAGCTTGAATCCATTCAGGTTCCATGAAGGCTTCAGCAACTTTCTTGGGTTCAGATATTGAGACAAATGCAAAGTGCCCACAGAAATTTGCCAGTTGCATTGCTCTTGAACGAGTGAGTGGACCAGGTGCATTGATATTGTCAATTATCTTCTCAATTTGCACTTTATTAGCAACACGAGGATGAACTGGACGAAGATTTTGCTCTTGTTGATCATTGTCTTCATTTTGAGCATTATCTTCAGGCTGAGCATTGTCTTCAGGTTGATTAGGTGCAGAAATGATAAGTTCTTCTTCAGCCTGAGCTTCAGACGGTATGATTTCTCCAGTTCCCATGAGCTTGATGGATTCACCAGGTGGAACTTCATCTAGCACATTTGGCAGGTGCTCTCTTTGCGAGCCGTTAGTCTCATCGAACCGCACATCTACAGTTTCAACCACTTTATAGTGAAAGAGGTTGAAGACTCTGTAGGAGTGTGAATCCTTTCCGTAACCAAGCATAAAACCTTCATGTGCTTTCGGTGCAAACTTTGAAGTGTGATGTGGATCCTTGATCCAGCACCTAGCACCAAATACTCTGAAGTAACTAACATTTGGCTTCTTACCAGTTAGGAGTTCATAGGATGTCTTCTTCAGAAGCTTGTGAGGATAAACACGGTTGATGACATGGCATGTTGTATCAATGGCTTCGGGCCAGAACTTTCTTGGAGTCTTGTATTCATCAGGCATCGTCCGAGCCATCTCAATGAGTGTTCTATTCTTGCGCTCCACGATGCCATTCCGCTGAGGTGTGTATGGAGCTGAAAACTCATGAGTGATGCCCAATGTGTCCAGGTAAAGGTCGAGGCCGGTGTTCTTGAACTCTGTGCCGTTGTCACTTCTGATATGCTTGATCTTGACGCCATAGTTCGTCATGGCACGGTTGGCGAAGCGTCTGAAGACATCCTGCACTTCAGCCTTGATTTTACCAGTGTCAGCAAATGTGATGTGGCTCTTGTCAGATGGACGTAAGGTTGAGTCCATGAGAAGACTTCGATCACCAGTCATGTGGTTAGAGGGATAGGCTTCACCAAGAGTACTGTGAAGCATAAACATTTGACGGACAAGAGGATTATCAAAACTCAGATCAAGGTTAGGATTGATAGGATGATTGGCAAGTGATTCAGGAACAAAATACATAGTAAGACCATTTGGGAATTTTATCTTGCGTCCCACAAGATGTTTTAGGTCCCCAGCATAAGCATCAGACGCCTTTGATTTCTGGCTGGAGACCTTTCCCTGCAAGAGAGAGTTAAGTTTTCTTAACCACCCACATTTTCAGGGGTGGCTTCGAAGCAATGAGTCTAAGTGCAGCATCTAAGAACTTTGGCTTTGGAGCCCTAGCAAATAGCCTTGCAGGAGGAGAATAATACTCATATGAATAAGCAGAAAAGTTCTTTGTTTTATGAACATAGCGGTTTGAAGAAAAACGCTCATATTCATACGTCTGAGTATGATTTCCCTGCAAAACATTGGCGTTAGGGTGACTCAGATGAGTCCTCCGTCTGTATGAAGCCTTTGGGCCATATGAAGCCTTTGGTCTGGTGTTTGTCTTCTTCCCTTGTGGTGTCATGATGACATTCACAGGAACATTCTCAAGACAACTTTTGGGTACCCAGATCTTCTTCATAGGCGGTCCATTCCTGCAGTTAGTACCAATATACCTGGCAAACACTTCACCAGTCTGATTCTTAAATAATTTATAGTTTGCATCAAAGGATTCATCAATGATAATTGGGTTAGCACAAGTGAAGCCAGACAAGGTGGATGGGTCCACTGAAGGTCCCTTTGCACCAACCCATGTGGTTTTGGGGCACTGGTCAGGCTTCCAGTAAGAGCCATCAACATTCATTTTCCTCTCAAACCCAACACCCTCTTTCCTAGGGTTTCGGTTCAGAATCTGCTTTTTGAGGACATCACATAGTGTCTGATGCCCTTTGAGACTTTTGTACATCCCTGTCTCAAGCAATGTCTTCAACCTAGCATTTTCATCAGCAATAGTAGTGGCATCCTCAGCAGAGGGGTTAGTTACCACATCAGCAGTTGAAGATATTGCAACAGTAGCAGCAGTAGAACATTCAGCAACAGAAGTAGCGTTATCACGCAAGGCATTTTAGACATGGTGGTTCAAATCCTTCCTGAGCGGGACTGATCTGTTGAGCGCGAAGTGACTCGTTTTCTTTTTGAAGATCTTCATGAACTGCTCTCAATTTCTCTAGTTCTTGGTTCCTTTGAAGATAATCATAGGAAAGCTTTTCATGAGTTGTTGAGAGTGATTCATGACGACTTTCAAGTTCCTCGTACTTAACATGAAGATTTTTTATGTCTTCAATTAAGGACTGAGATCGGGTCATTTCCACGTCCAACAGATCATCGCTTTTGTCTAACAGTTTTTGAATATGTTCCATAGCCTTCTGTTGTTCAGTTGCAATTTTAGCAAGTGTTTTGTAGCTGGGTTTGGATTCACAATCAGAGTCATCTTCACTTGATGTTTGAAAGTAAGCATCGCGTGAGTTTACCTTGGCACCTCGTGCCATGAAGCAGTAGGTGGGAGCAGAGTCGTCCTTGTCATTAGCATCAGCGTTGGTGACGGAGCCATTGTCTTCAGTGTTGAAGATGGACTTGGCAACGTAGGCTGTGGCTAGAGCCAGACTTGCAACACCAGAGTCGGTCTCCTCCTCAGACTCCACCTCCGCCTCCTCAGAAGCAGACTCCTCCTCTGAATCCATCTCCTTGCCAACAAAAGCACGAGCCTTGCTAGATGAGTTCTTCTTATGTGATGAAGACTTGGAGGAAGACTTGGAAGAAGACTTTGAGGATTTCTTCTTCTTCTTGTCATCAGAATCATATTCCTTGCTCTTCCTCTTCTTCTTGTTCTCATTGTCCCATTGTGTACACTCAGAGATGTAGTGACCAGGTTTCTTGCACTTGTGGCATGTTCTCTTCTTGTAGTCATGAGTGGAAGCTTCATCATTTCTCGAGCTGGATCTTGAAGACTTTCTGAAGCCTTTCTTCTTGGTGAATTTCTGGAACTTCTTCACAAGCATAGCAAGCTCCTTTCCAATGTCTTCAGGATCCCCAGAACTGCAGTCAGATTCTTCTTCAGATGAGGAAACAGCCTTTGCCTTCAAAACGCGAGTTTGGCCATAGTTGGGACCATAGATGTCTCTTTTCTCAGATAGCTGAAACTCATGTGTGTTGAGCCTCTCAAGTATGTCAGACGGATCGAGTGTCTTGAAGTCAGGGCGTTCTTGAATCATCAGGACTAGGGTGTCAAACGAGCTATCAAGTGATCTCAGGAGTGTCTTGACGATTTCATGCTTGGTGATCTCGGTGGCGCCGAGAGCATTGAGCTCATTTGTGATGTCAGTGAGGCGATCAAACGTGAGCTGGACATTCTCATTGTCATTTCGCTTGAAGCGGTTGAAGAGGTTGCGAAGGACACTGATCCTTTGATCTCTCTGGGTTGAGACGCCTTCGTTGACCTTGGAGAGCCAGTCCCAGACTAGCTTTGACGTTTCCAAAGCACTCACACGGCCATACTGTCCTTTGGTCAGATGACCACAGATGATGTTCTTGGCAGTAGAATCTAGTTGAACGAACTTCTTGACATCAGCAGGGGTGACACCTTCACCAGTCTTGGGAACGCCGTTCTTGACGACATCAATGGCTTCAAGATGCATGCGCATCTTATTCTTCGAGTAGGGGTAATCACTGCCATCGAAGACAGGGCACGCAGCGGAGACTTTGATTATCCCTGCAGTCGACATAGCTAAAACTCCAGGTGGTTAAACCGAATCACACAGAACAAGGGAGTACCTTGCTCTGATACCAATTGAAAGTGCTAGTTATCGACTAGGGGGGGTGAATAGGTGATTTTCATGAAAGTCTTCAAAACATGGGAGTTTCGAAGACAAACGATAGAAATGAATCTATTGACATGCAGCGGAAGGTAGACTACACTAGACAAGCCATAGTCAAGCAAGTAATGAGGCTAAAGCACGAAGACTATTAGCAGCTAGGTAGCATGGATGAAGATGGAAGAGAGTATGAAGCCAAACACAATAGTTGTCACACAGTGAAGTCAAACAGTTCACGCAAGCATGCAAATGACTTCACGAAGACAAACGGTAAGTAAAGAGAGGGAGAAGATAGAACCAGTTGCTTGGTGAGGACTGTGATTTGTTGGACCAGTTCCAGTTGCTGTGACAACTGTACGTCTGGTTAGGGAGGCTGAGATTCAACTCAGAAGACCGCGTCTTCACCTTATTCCCCATGAGCTAAGGACACTTAATCCTCGCCCAATCACTCTGGTAAGTCTTCAAGGTAGACTTCCAAACCTTCACAGACTTCGTTCACCGGCAATCCACAATGACTCTTGGATGCTCAGAACGCGACGCCTAACCGGCTGGAGGATTCACAGTCCTCAAGTGTAACAAGTCTTCAGGTCATGCAGACGGAAAGACTTCAGGGATGCCAAACACTCTTTAGGCTCTGGGTGTTTTGGGCTTTGTCCTCGCAAGGATCTCTCTCTCAAATGCTTCGGAGGTGGGTTGCTCTCAAACGACAAAAGCCGTGCACTAACTCTGAGCTGCCACCAATTTATGGTGTAGGGGGTGGGCTATTTATAGCCACTAGGCAACCCGACCTGATTTGTTCGAAATGACCCTGGGTCACTAAGGAACTGACATGTGTTCCAACGGTCAGATTTCAAACACACGCGGCAGCTTGACTTGGGCTACAAGTAAAGCTGACTTATCCGACTCTGGATAAGATTTGCTCTCATTGTCTTCGCCCGAAGACATAGGATTTGGTTGAGCATCACTTCAGTCACTCTGACTTTGTTCACTTGGACCCCACTTAACAGTACGGTGGTTCCTATGACTCAACAAAGAAGAAAAGGAAACTACGAAACAGCTATGTCTTCGCACTCCATAGTCTTCACGTGAATGTCTTCTTGAGTCATAATCTTCGTTGTGAATATCTTCACATACCACCATTGTCTTCAATGTCTTCACACATTTTTAGGGGTCATCTCCGGTAGGTAAACCGAATCAATGAGGGACTACTACCTGTGTTATCCTGCAATTCTCACAAACACATTAGTCCCTCAACTAGGTTTGTCGTCAATACTCCAAAACCAACTAGGGGTGGCACTAGATGCATTTACACAGGGATACATGGAGGGGTAGGTCACGGCTGGTGAGGCGCCGACCAATGGGAATTGTGGGGCGGAGTCGTCACCAGGGTGCAGCGTCGTTGGTTGAGGCCGCATTGGGGAAGAAGAGGCATTCGAGGCCGCCGCCCAGCTGAGGTAGGAGGCGCCAGAGGGGAGGAGGTGCGAGGTTAGGGATTGGGGAGGGGGTAGGTGAGCGTGCGGCTTCTCCCGTCATCGGCGGCGGCTCCTCAACGAGATCGGCGGCGTCTCCCGTAGTAGCGCAGGGATCGGCGGCGGCTTGACGTGTGAGGGCGGTGGCGAAGGGATGTGAGTCAGCGAGTGCGAGGGCGGCGGCGAAGGGATACTGGAGGCTTCGATCGCTCGTTCCTGCGTCGATTTTTTTTCGTTGGTTTTCTTTCGTCGGTTTATTTTCGTTCGATTTTCATGCCTGTGAGGGAGTACCTGGCATGACTGGCTATGTGGTTTGCTTCGTTCTTTTTTTGGCGTGCGAGGGACCTGGGATGTGGGAGGAAGGACGAAAAAACCGTCTCTGGTGGGACGAAAATTGACCGGCGGAGACTACCAACTGCTCCATTAGGAGTAGAGATGTGCGATCGTGGTGGCCGGCGGTTGGCCTCATCCTGGCTATAAATGAAGAGAGGGGCGGAGCCCTCTTTGCTCATCTCCTTCTTCCCGCCGCCTGCTCCTTCTTCTTTCTCCTTGCCTCGCCGTCTTGCCGCGATACTCATGGCGCCGATTAGGAGGTTCTCCGCCATGGAGAAAGGGAAAACCCCTCGCAAGGAGGAGGGGCCACTTCCGTCGAAGAAGAGGTTCAGCCGTCCCTGCGACGTTGGCGTGAGGCTGGGGGTGACACGGCCTTGGTACGAGCGGCCTCCGCCTGGCTTCCCGCTCCCTCTGTACGCCCAAGCGCAAGGCTCCGGAGAAGGCGGTAGCGCCCCACGCCACGCAAGCCACGGCCGTGGTGGCCAGGCTGAGATTGCACGAGCTGCCGGCCCACGAACCCACGCCGAGGGCTCCTCGCGCGAGTTCGTGGTGTGGGCGGTGATGCCACCGCGCATGTGGATCCAGCTCCCACGGTTCTTTGCCGAGGAGATGCCGCCGAGGGGCCCACTTGAGCTGTGGTTGCAGCACGCGGGGTGCTACACTCTGGCTACGGGGGCGGAGGTCGAGGTCGTCCCCCCGGGCAAGATCTCCATGAGCCGTGGATGGGGCGAGGTCGCCCGCGCCTGCCGCGCGGAGGGAGCCCTCGCGATCCACTTTGAGTACGATGGCGCCTCCATGCTATCCTTCAAGGTTTTCAACAAGGAGGGCCGCTGCCTAGAGTGCTGCCCTGGAGGTAGCGGCCTGCGTGGCGGGGCTGCGGGTGCCAAGCCCGCCTTCGCGCCTGCCGCCAGCTCCTCCAGCAGCAGCGACGACTCCTGGGAGTCGAGTGATTCTCCCGAGCCTAGCGAGTCTCCGGAGACGAGCGATGACAGCTACGCGCCACCGAGCTCTCGCCGTGCCCAGAGCGCGGCAGCGACATCTGCTCGTCGTCGTCGATGACCTGGATGGGGTTGGCGTCGGCCTCTCATGGCCCACTGTTGATGATGGCGTCAGCGACGACGTCCGTAGTCAGGGCTCCTTGAGGTCTTTCTTCTTTTGTTCCCTGCGAGGAATCGAGATGAACCCCATGGGGGTGTGTAAAGAACCTGTAATGCTTTTGCTCCAATGCTTATTATTCCTACTATAAGGTTGTGGTTGCGTATCTTGCTTCGGCATTGTCCCCCCTTTTCGTCCTCGCGGTATCTTAGCGCTCTACGCTGGCAGGTGCCAGTCCCCAGGCAAGCTTCAGTCGTCGCTGGTATGCCTGGTCACGATGCCGTGGTCAAGGCCAGGAGGTGAGCGGCCCAAGGTCTGGTAAGAGCTCCTGAGAAGCGATGCTCACGAGGTCCCCTTTGGCGTGCAAGCAGCTTCCTGAAGGCGGAAAAGGGATGCGGCATTGCCGGAGCAAGGCTGCGAGAGTTGAAAATTGCAGAATGCGGCGTCGCGCTAACAGAACATGTGACTTATCTTAACGAGCCTGAGGTGATTCCCCGCGCAGCGCCCTATTTGCCCTTTGGCGGTGGTGTTACTAGGTAAGGCTCACGCCGGCTTCCCCCTTCCTTGCTCATCTAAATGCTCTGCGTCCTCGGGTCCCGACCCTCGAGCGAGGCTCAGCCGCCGCTCGTATGCCAGGTCGCGATGCCGTGGTCAAGGCTAGGGGGTGAGGGCTGGAGAGTCAGTAGGAGCCCCTGAGGCGCGATGCTCAGGACCCCCCTTTAACGCGCAAGCGAATCACATGAAAAGGGGGCAGCTGGCGGGGCCATCCATAGCTATGCTCCGGAGATTCCTGCGGGTTAGTTCGAGAGGAGAATATAGCTCATAATCGCGTTTGCTGTCCTGCCGCTGATCTTTCCACAAGAAGATGAAGGCACTGAGGATCTGGTGAGGTGACGTGCGCGGGGCGGGCCGCGAGCCAGAGGTCGATCTCTCAGGTTTGTCAGCGTTGCAGGGACGAACCTGAGCACAAGCGTCGTGCCAGCATGTGTAGCCCCCGTTGTGGGATGAGCAGGAGGCCGGTCAGCAACGCGGGAGGCCGCGAAGGGCAACAGGCAAGAAGGCGATAATCATAAATCATCTTGGAGAAGGAGGTAACGCTAGTTTAGATAAATGCAAGAACGATACATGCCACAGGGAGGGACCCATGCGGCCTGGGGATGATGTAGCCCGAGGGGCGCCTCCAACAAAATAAATTAAAGGAAAGGAAGGCCGAAGACGCGTGTTGAAGAAGTTGCTCCTCACGAGCCGCCTGGGTCCTGAACCTCGGGACGCTCTGGGGCTCGGGAGGCTCATGAAGAACCGTCGCCATCTCCGCCAGGACCGCGTGGTGCCTGGCCTCCTGAGCCGCCAGAATGCTCCGCAGGCGACGCTGGAAGGTAACAGCCGCGTTCGGCAGGCCGAACGACATGCGAACGTAGCTGTGAGGGGGGGCCCTCACACCGACCAACGCGCGAAGGCCAGAAGCGTTCCTGGAATGCGGCTCGATTGAGCCCTGGAATGTTGATGCAGACGCGCAGCTCGTCGTCCTTGCCAGGACAAGGAACTGCGCCAGGTGGTGGGCGGCGGTCGCCGTGCATGGCTCTTGCCTCCTGAAGCTCCTCGTCGCCTTGGTGATGAACTCCTGGGCACCAGGCACCCCATGCCTTGTGCCCTCATGACGGAAGCGTGCGATGAAGCATGCCTCCATGTGGTGCCCGAGCACCTCCCTCATGACGTTGGCTAAGTCTGAGGCCCTCCAGAAGAGAGCCGTCGAGCCCAGCCTGAGGAGGGCGCCAGGCACGCCTTCCTATGCGAGGGAGGGAGGCGCCCCATCCGTGGGCGCAGGTCCTAAGGTGGCACCACTGGAGACACCGCTCTCCCGAGGCTCTTGGTGGAGCTGCTGCTTCTTCTTCTTAGGGACAGCCTCAGGAGGGTAGATGGCGCCTTCGTGGTCCGGGTCTTCGACCGCTGCAGCCTGGTAGGCGCACTCGAGAGAGCACACCGCATCCTTTTCCTCGCAGGCGATCATGATGACATCTTGGTTCCCTGGCATCTTGAGGACATTGTAGCCATGATGGTTCACTGCCATGAACTTGGCCAGGGCCGGATACCCAAGGATGGCGTTGTACTGGAGGCGGAAGTGAGCGACGTCGAAGTTGATGAGCTCGGTGCGGTAGTTGTCGTGTTGGCGGAAGGTGACAGGGAGGCGGATTTTCCCTATCGAGGTGGTGGAGCCGTCGGTCACTCCTGAGAAGGACTTGGTGGGCTGCAGCTGATCATATGCACTTGGAGGCGGTCGAACGACTCGATGGAAAGAACATTGAGCCCCGCACCGCCATTGATGAGGGTCTTTCTGACAAGGACATTACTGATGACAGGCGAGAAGAGCATCGGGAGGGTGCCGGCAGTTGCCGCGCACTTGAGCTGAACGGACGAGCTGAAGGTGATGGTGCACTTGGACCACCTGAGCGGGCGCGCGGCCTCGAGCCCGGGGAGGGCCGGTTCACCTCACGAGCGAACTGCTTGAAGATGCACTGGGAGGCTGGGGCCTGAGCGCCGCCCAAGATGCAGGCGATGGCACACAGCTCCTGGAAGCCCCCAGCCCCCTCGTCCTGGTGATGATCGTCGTTCCTCCTTGGTGGTGGTGGCAGCAGAGGGAGGCCTACTTTGCCCTAAGGACGGTCCTCGCGAGGCTGCTCCCTCCAGGGGCCCTCACGAGGCTGGCCCTACCAGCGGTCCTCACGAGGCTGATCGCGCCACGCCTGGCAGGGGCCGCGGTCGTCCCAACATCCTCCACTTCGACCTCCTCCACGGCCGTAGCCTTGATCATTACGCTCGGGGCGTCGACCGAAGCGCCCATTGCGGATGGCCCTGAGCTCTTGACAGTCATTGGTGTTGTGGTTGTGTACGTTGTGGAAGGCGCAGAACGGGCGGCTGCCCTTGGACGACTCTGGGTGGTTGCAGTCGCGCTTCATCTCCGGCTCAGCCGCGAGCACGGCCGCCCCCTTGCGCTTCACGTCCTTGGTCTTGGCCTTCTTGTCTTCTGGGTTGGCAGCTGGAAGCTCGAGGAGGGAGAGGCGGCCTTCCTCAGCTCTTGCGCACTAGGTCGCCATGTTGAACATCTCCACAGTCATGCATAGGTCCTCATGTATGGCGAGCTCCTCCTTCATCTTGACATCGCAGACACCATTAGAGAATGCTAAGATGATGGCCTCGTCCGTCACCTTGGGGATCTTGAGGCGAACACTATTGAAGCGCTGGATGTACTTCTGCAGGGTTTCCCCTGGCTGCTGCTTGATGCGCCGCAGGTCACCCGCGGCAGGCGGGTGGTCGCGAGTACCCCGGAAGTTGGCGACGAAACGCTCGCACATCTCGCCCCAAGAGGAGATTGATCCCGCGGGCAGGTTCAGGAGCCACGCGCGGCGCCGTCTTTGAGAGCCATGGGAAACCAGTTCGCCATGACCTTCTCGTCGCCGCTGGCCTAGCTCGACGAACAACCATGAGCAGCCCGCCGTGGTCACTGATGCCATACTCCCAGGAAAAGCTCGAACGACCTTCAAGAGCCCATCACGGAGGCGGAGCCTGGTCTTGGTACCCACACGCCACCACCGCAGGCATCGCGCAGTCTTAACGTGGTGGTGCCGGGAGTACAGGAGCATCCTCTTGCGGCCGTTGGACCTCCTGGCAACTTTCTTCTTCGCGCGCGGGCACCCTGCGCGGCGGGTCACGCTGCGGGGCCGCGTGTCTCGGCCCGAGGACGACATCGTGACGGGAAGGTGGTGGAGGCGCTCCATGGGCTACGTCACCCGCGGCGGGAGGCGAGTGAGGTAGCGAGAGGGACGGTGCAGGAGAGCCCCCAGCGGTGCTAACGTGCTTGGCGATGCGGTCCAGCCAGTCCTCGTAGAGGTCGTCGACGGGGCGGTAGCACAAGAGCTCACGTGCCATGAGCAGCGCAGCCTGCGCGTCCGCGGGCCCGCGACGAGCATGGGGCGATGAGCCGGCCGGAGTCAGCGACTGGGTGGTGGTGCGTCCGTCCCTTTGCACGGAGGGGTGCAGTGACGAAGCTTGCTGCTCGTTCCCTGCTGGGCCGGCGGCGGCGTTGGCAGCGGGTGATGGAGAACGACGGGGAGGCCCGCCGACGGACGCCGTCTGGGTGATGTGAGTGGCGAGAGCGGCTCGACGCTCAGCACGAGCTCAACGAGCATCAGCTATGGAAATAGTGGTGCAGTGGCGAACCGGTCGACGGAAGAGAGGCTTCGACGCACCCCTACTTGGCGCGCCAAATGTCGGATTCGGAGTTCCGCAGACCCTTGAGAGGTTCGAACTCGAGGGTGCGTACGAAGAACTCTCTCTTCCCAGTCTGCTCGCTCAACGATCCCACGGCCTAGCTCGACGAACCCAAAGAACAAGAGACACAGGGATTTATCTAGGTTCGGGCCACCTTGCGGTGTAATACCCTACTCCAGCTTTGTGGTTGATTGCCTCGAGGGGCTGATGATGAACTAGTACAGTGGTGGAACAGCCTCGGGAGGTGAGGTGTTCTTGGGCTCAATGAGCTGGTGAGGTGGTCAGGGTGGAATGGATCCCCTCCCCCACTATGGTGGTGGCTAAGTCCTATTTATAGTGGCCTTGGTCCTCTTCCCAAATGTAGGCGGGAAGGGATCCCACAACGGCCAAATTTGAAGGGAGACAACTAGTACAAGCTATCCTGACAAAAGTAGTCTTCGCCTGCAAAAGGCTCTAGTGGTGACACTACAGTGGGCTCCGCGATGACCTCCGTCCTGTCGTCCTAGCGGTCTTGGTCTCGTTGCACCGGAATGGAAACTTTTGCTTGATTCCTCGTGACTCCGCGCCTGCGCTTGCCTCCTTAGCACCAAAGAGGAAACTGGTAAACTGCGCGTGCTGGCGCCCGCCTGGCCTTGGTCGTCATGGCTCACGTCACGTGAACCTCGCGAGGTGCACCTTGCATAGATATCTCCACTCCTTGGGAGCCAGCCTAGTGAGGCTGCCCCCAGGGAGGTCTTGGTGTCGTCCGCCTCACGAGGCCTGGCCCCTCGCAAGGGTCTTGAGTCGTTGCTGCTGATGCTGGGCCGTACCGAGCCGTTGATGGAGCCACGCCACGGGCCGCAGGCAGGCAAGTCTGGGCACCCCTGTTCCCAGGACACCAACAGTACGCTTCCCGGATTCCTTGCTGATGTCCCTGCCAGCCTTCTTCTTTCGTCTGCCTTCCTTGGCGGGAACTGCGGCTTCTGCGGCCTCTGCCGCGACTGTGTCCCAGTACATCTTATCCACGCAAATAATTGCATCCTTCTCGTCTGACGGAACAGAAATGACACCCACCGGCCTTGGCATCTTCAAGGTGTTGTAGGCATAGTGGGATGCTGCCATGAATTTTGCCAGAGCTGGGCATCCAAGGATTTCGTTGTACGGCAGGGGGAGGTCGACCACATCAAACACAAGCTTATCAGTCCGGTAGTTCAACTCTCCTCCGAATGTCACTGGCAATGTGATCTTTCCCTTAGGATGACTCCTAGCGAGGTTGATTCCTTGAAACATGCCCGCGACTTTGAGTTCTTCCTCTGCTATCTGAAGTTTGCTGATGACCTTTGGGGAAATCAGATTCAACCTAGCCCCGTCGTCAACCAAACATCTTTGTGACTTTGAGGTTGCGGATCGTTGGTGAAACCAACAACGGCAAGCACCGTACCGCGGTGGTGCGGTCAGGATGGTCCTCTTTGTCAAAGATGACAGGCGTACGTGACCACATGAGCGGCTTCTGAGATTCTGCCGCTCGCTCCACGGCGTTGACCTCACGTGCCCACCGTTTAGGTTGGCAGTGAGAGGAGTGCAGAGATGCACCCCCGTCAATGCACAGGACGTCCGAGGCCTTCTGGAATTCCTGCTCACGGGTTTCCTCTTCATCCCCTCCATCACTTTCATCATTGCAATCCTCCTTCTCTCGGCCCCTAGTGGGTTTTCCTTGGTTCCGAAGAGCCTTGCCGGGGCGATTTGCTTCACCGCCTCGACCCTTCCCGCCAGCGCCATTCTGGCCTTTTTCCTTATCATGCTTCTCATATTTAGCCATCTACTTCTTGACGAGCTACTCAACCTGATGACATTCCTGGAGATCGTGGCCCTTGGTCCGATGAATCTTGTAATACGGCCCATCACCTCTCCTAGCCTTCTCGATAGCCGCAGCCTCCTGGGAGTCAGTGCACGTGGCAACTTCCTTGCCGGGGGCTTCGGCCTTGGCCTTCTTGCTAGTACTAAGCGTGCCCGATCCCTCAACGGTCAGCACAGCCTTATCCTTGCGCTTCTTGTTGCGCTTCATGTTCTTCTTCTTCTGACTGGTGGCCTCGTCGTCATCTTCTGAATCAACGTCGACGCCATCTTCTTTCCAGGGAGTTTACTCCCCTCCTCCACCCGAGCACACTTGTCCACCAAGGTGTAAAGTTCCTCCACAGTCTTGGGCAACCGGACGTTCATCTTGGAACGTATCCGATGGTTGCGTACGTTGGACTGAATGCAGCTATCACAGCTACTGGGTGAACATCTGGAATATTCCTGTGGACTCGCCTAAACCTGTGTATGTACTTCCGCAGGGTCTCTCCTTCCTTCCGAGGGAGAAGCTGCAAATCACTGGGCCGTCCTAGTTCTTGGTGGCCGCCCGTGAAGGTGCCAACAAACTCACGGCACATGTCAGCCCAAGTCGAGATGGAGTTCTCCGGCAGATGCATCAGCCAGGACCTCACGTTTGGCTCGAGCACCAAAGGGAAGTTGTTGGCAAAAACCTTCTCATCTCTTCCCCTGGTAGCTTGAATAACGATGGTGTAGATGCTCAGGAACTCTACCGGGTTCAGTCTCCCATCATACTTCTCTGGTATCTCTGGCTTGAACATGTGAGCGGACGGCCAACAGACTTGTCGTAGCTCACGGGTGAAGGCAGGACACCCAGCCTCGAAAGGCAGGTACCCGCCTCTGCCGAGCACAGGCTCGTCGACGTTGGGGCCATCGCGCCCATTGGACTGGTGGTGGTTGCCGCAGCGTCGCTCGATGGTGATGTGCGCGCCCTCCATCCGCCTGTCCTCCGGGGCTCGCCGTCGGCCTTGACGTGCTCGTGGATCGGACGAAGCCATCGAGACGTCATCAAGCTCTTGGTCTCGTGGCCCTCGCGCTGGTTGCCGTGGTGGGGATTGCACCGTGGGGGTGGCCCCTTCCACACGGCCAGCAGCGTGGGCCGCCGTCATCGTCTGGGGAGGCCGTGGCGGGCCAGCTCGCTGTGAGCCTCCAGCCTCGGCAAAGCCAATCAAACTCTGAATGGTGGCTCTCCACTCATCCATCTGATCAGCTGCGGGCGGAAACCTCAGCAGCAACTGGGCTCATGCCATGGCCTCCGAAGCGGTGCTTGGCATTGGTGATGATGATGTAGATCGCAACATAGCCCGGCTCCTGACGGTGCTGGCAGTGGCGGCGCCGGGCTCCCGTCGTCGGGAACCAGTCGCTGGGATGGCGTGGTGACGAGGTGCCGGCGCGTGGGGACCAATGACCCCGTTCGGAGCATCGGCTGGGCCAGTTTGATCCGGAGCGGTGCATGTCCTGCGACCGCGAACACGGTGGGAGCGGCCGAAGGATTGTGATTCGTCTCGAGACGCATGTCACCGCCATGACCATGCCCCTCGGCCAGGCCGGGAGGGACAGAAGGAATAATTTCTCTACCCGTACCTCACGAAGCGTGGTTGCCGGGATGTTGTTGGTGTTGTCCTTCTCCTGTGCCTCCCGCTCCTGCTTCGGCTACGGGGGAGGTGGTGACAATGCAGCCTGCGCCGACCACGTCCCCCGCAGCGCCCACATCCTCATGCGCCTCCGCATTCCCCGCGGCGTCGGCGGTCGCAGGCGGCAGGGCCTTCGAGGTAGACGGGTGAGCTGCGGCACCGGACTTCTTCTTGGGCGCCATAGTCGATGGAGTCGTGGATGATGAAAATGGCGATGAAGGTGACGCGTTGCTTACGCTCTCGGGTTCGCGCAAGTGATCCCCCTACCTGGCGCATCAAAGATGTCGCGGGAAACCACAACCACCTATGGGGCCGTGAGCCCCTTTTGGTTCGTCGGGGGATGGGCACGTTGCACAAAGAGCGAAGAAGCATACCACAGCACGACGGAGATCACACGGGCAGTTTTACCCAGGTTCAGGCCGCCGCAAGGCGTAAAACCCCACTCCCGCTTTGGTGGATTGATGGTGGAAAATGGCGTAAAACGCAGCGCTCTTGCCCGGCAGCGTTGCCTTGGGGTGAGAGTGGCTAGGCGTGTATGAATGTGTGAGGGTCCGATCATTTCTTCGGTTGCCATGGGCCTTCTTTCATAGATGAAGGGGTTACCACAGTGGCAAATCAGTCTTTACATACTGATTAGATAGCAAACAGTGCTATCATACCTAACTCTTCAGGCTAACAGAGCACATTAAACGCGCCGCTCAGTGTCACAGCACAGCGTGCCTGGCAGGACTTGCCGGGCTATTTTGCCAGCTTCGCGCCTGCTTGCTTGACATGTCTCATGACGAGTGTCGTTTGGAGGTATTTTCTGTAGGAAGTGGCTGCCATGTGGCAGGAAGCAGCCATGTGGCAGGAAGCAGCCACTTAGTCACTTAGGAGCTTGACACCGCACTGATCGACGACGTGCGTCGCTGTGAGGTGGTGCGGTGGACTGGTTTGTCTCCGCGAGCCCCGGGAGGCCTGCCGGGGCGATCTTGGAGGCTTGCTTCCGGGGTAACCCCAACCTTGCCAGGCTCGCCTGCCCGGCAAGGGAGGTTCTTCTCGTAGTGGTATCTTGTGTCTCTGGCTAGTCTTGGTCCTGTACACAGTCTGGGCAACGGACCCAGGGTTTGTTGCACCGACAACATATGACCAGTCAAATATATTTGATCATGATTTATTACTGTTGACAATTATCTCTATGATAAATGAGTTGGGAGGCAAAATATTAAGCCCCTATCTTTCTCTGTGTTCGATGGATGCCATTTTTTTCTAAGAATATGCTTTGAGTACTAGCAATCATGGAAGACCATATGATGATTGAGTGTGTGGAGCTCTTACTTAGAGTCTGTTGAATAAGTTGAATTGCAATTGTTTGGTGACTAAGAATATAGGTTCTTGAGTTTCAAGATAATTCATTGTTTGAACCTCAACATGTGAATTGGTTGCTACTTTAACATGAGACGTTTTACGAGAAAGAATTGCTGTTATGATGCTAGGAAAAGTGATTGAAATTATCATTGATCAAACTTATGCATTTGCTAGTATTCGCACTTCATAAATTATTTCTTTTATCATTTACCTACTCGAGGACGAGTAGGAATTAAGCTTGGGGATGATGATACGTCTCCAACGTATCTATATTTTATGAAGTATTCATGCCGTTATATTATCATTCTTGGATGTTTTACAATCATTTTATAGCAACTTTATATCATTTTTTGGGACTAACCTATTGACATAGTGCCCAGTGCCAGTTGTTGTTTTTTGCTTGTTTTTTACATCGCAGAAAATCAATACCAAGCGGAGTCCAAACGCAGTGACACTTTTTGGAGATTTTTTCTGGACCAGAAGACACCCGGTGGGGCAAAGAAAGAGGGAAGCTCCGAGGAGAGCACAACCCACTAGGGCGCCCCTGGGGGCCCAGGCGCGCCCAGGTGGGTTGTGCCCACCTCGGTGGCCTCCCTCACCGCCTCTTCGCCCTATAATTTGCCAAATATTCAAAAAACCCTGGGGCTAATCCTAGATCCAAAGTTCCACCGCCGCAAGCCTCTGTAGCCACAAAAAAACCAATCTAGACCCCGTTCCGGCACTCCACCGGAGGGGGAAATCATCACCGGTGGCCATCTTCATCATCTCGGCAACCACCATGATGAGGAAGGAGTAGTCCACCCTCGGGGCTGAGGGTTTGTACCAGTAGCTATGTGTTTAATCTCTCTCTCTCTCTCTCTCTCTCTCTCTCGTGTTCTTGAGATGGCATGATCTTGATGTATCGCGGGCTTTGTTAATATAGTTGGATCATATGGTGTTTCTCCCTCTCTATCTTGTTGTGATGAATTGAGTTTTCCCTTTGAGATTTTGTTTTATCGGATTGAATACTTTTATGTATTTGAGAGCACTTGATATATTTATTGCATATGAATACTCATGGTGATAATGGGGTATTATATTGATTCACTTCAGATATGTTTTGGCACTCAACTCGCGGATTCCCGAGGTGATATTAGGGTAATCTATGCATAGGGGTTGATGCACGTTCTCGTCTTTTGTTTCTCCTATAGAAATCTTGGGGCACTCTTTGAGGTTCTTTGTGTTGGATTGAGTGTTATGAATATGAATTTGCTTTGGTGTTATTTTAGTACAAACTCTTGATAGATCGATCGGAAAGAATAACTTGGTGTTATTTTAGTACGAACTCTTGATAGATCGATCGGAAAGAATAACTTGGTGTCATTTTAGTACGAACTCTTGGATAGATCGATCGAAAAGAATTGCTACAAACAATTTCTTATGTTCTCCACTAGATAAGAACTTTGGAGTGATTCTTTATCGCACTTTGAGGGATGGTTATATGATCCAATTAGATTAGCATTGTTGAGAGATTGCACTAGCGAAAGTACGGACCCTAGGCCTCATTTCCAAGCATTGCAATACCATTTGTGCTCCGTTTTATCAATTGCTACCTTGCTGTTTTTTATTGTTCCTGTTACAAAGATCAATATCTACTTTCATTACTACACTTTTATTACCATATCTTCGCCGATTAGTGCACCTATACAAATTACCATTGTATTTGGTGTGTTGGGGACACAAGAGACTTTTTATTATTTGGTTCAGGGTTGTTTGAGAGAGACCATCTTCATCCTATGCCTCCCACGGATTGATAAACCTTAGGTCATCCACTTGAGGGAAAATTGCTACTGTCCTACAAAACTCTGCGCTTGGAGGCCCAACACGAGTCTACAAGAACAAGTTGTGTAGTAGACATCAACTACCGCTGCAATTCGAACTAAATTTTAATTCTCTTCTCTATTTGAATAAGACTTAAACCATCATTCGTGTATTATCTTAACAACACACCACATGATTACTATACAGATAGATATGAACTATGTGCACTATATGAACTCGAATTAAATTTTTTGAATACACTTGATGTTGATTCCAAATAATAGTACACTTGATGTACTAACTAGATCTTCATAATCTAAACCATGTTTCATATGTACACTGTGTTTATCACACAAAGTATAGTGCCCCGCCCCCTACATTATAACATGTATTTAGCCCTGAGCTGCAAAAGCCATGCATTATCACAAATTCAAATAAATGGTCTATATATTGTATGTAGTATAACATGTTCATAACCACACCATGCGTATCACCATTATACATTCATGCATGCGTCGGTTTAAAACACTATGATATATTCTTCAAATATCCGAATCCACTTTTATACTGAATTATGATCTCTATTCATCTTTTACACCCACACAATCCTCTTATCTTTGTAGCTAGCGCTAACTTTCTCTCATGCATGCACACGCTCGCCTCCCTGTCACCCTCCCTCAGCATTCTCTAGCTCCATCGCGCACATTCATATTTTCACTTTACGTCGTTCACCCACGGTGTGTGTAGGCCCCCCAACTCCTTCTTTCCGGCACACACACTGATCGATATGCCTCTCTAGCCAGGTGTGCCTACCACAAACACAAGCTTTCCCTCTTCTCTTCTCACCGTCCATGCCTCACTCCAGCCCCTCTTTTCATCGATCTCGTACTCGCACAGTCCTCCCCCCTCGACATAGTATGCCTCTCGCACCACCTCCTAGCTGCATCCTTCTCTCTCTATCCTTCTCTTCGGGCCTTATTTGCTTCTAACACATACATGCATGTATACCGATCGATCTCCCTACATATACCTAGGTCGAGTATAACTCTTTTTCCCCACGCATCGATCGACGTACCTCACAAGTTATGTCTCTCCCTTTCTCCGACAAAGGACGATTGATCTTCCTATGTAGTTACATCTGCTTACCACAGCCATATCGCCCCCCCCTCATCATTCGTGCATGCCTCCTGACCCGTCTCTTACACGCACGTGCACAGACAGGCAGGCATCCCCCTCTGTTATTAATATTGCAGGCGTGCCCTCCGTTTGTCTAGCAGGCCTCTCCCACCATTTGTGAGAAGCAACTCCACCACCAACCCCTCCGACACTCTAGCTTTGTCTCTCTCCCAACCTTATTCCTTTCCTACACATATGCATGGATGCCGACCGATCTTCCTCAATACATAAGGTAGGTCTCTCTCCTCCTCCACACATATACTAGCCATTGTACCTCTATAGTTAGGTCTCTGCCCCCCACCCCTCCACACACACCGATAGTCGAGCGCTGTAGTTAGGTATCCATGCCACAGAGACAAACTGCACCTGTCCCCTCTCACGTTTCAGTAGGCCAGCCACCCTATATCTTTGACGCGGGCACACACAAATTCGATGACACTCTTTATCGATCGCGCGCACACACACACACAATTCACCCCTCTCTTCGGTTCTATGGATACCTCACGCCGATGATACCTCCACTCTCTTCTCAAGGATTGCCCCCTCTATATATACGATTTATCCAGGCCTCTGTTTCACACACATTGCATATGGTACGTTTTTTGTTTGGAATATCATCAACACATTTTTTGTTTGGAATATCATCAACACTCACGAACACACACACTATGTCTCTCTACGTTCGTATCTCTCTCTCGCACAAACCCACGTAGGTGGTGTACGTACACGAAGAGAATAGGTGCACATACTCACGCTACGTGCCCAGCCACACCCGGGCGGGTACACGATGGAGCTCATTTCTTTACAAAATGGCAGTCCACATGCCAATTTAAGTGCGTGTAGCGGTTCTTTACCTACGGAGGTCGTGTACCATGCGTGCACGAAACAAAGTTCGACTTGATGCGTTGGCGCACTATTTTAAAATAAAGTTATATTTCTCAATGGCACATACACAGAATATAAAATGATTTTTTATGGAGAAAAAGGTAGTCCGCTCCACTATATATAATGGAGCCTGCCTGCCGGGGTTTGTCTCTCTTTAGAGTATCTCACACAAGGCGGCCGTGGCCTCTCTCTCTCTCTCACCGTTGGTCACTGATCCGGCCGCATCTCATCTGCCGGCGGAAAGGGAGGATGTGCATCGTTTTTCCATTCGACGGCGCCGAGGCAGCACGTCCCGATCTGCGGTACCCACCGTTCTTTCTGACCAAGCTCCGGCGTGGTAGGGCGTACGCCACTTGCTCGCTGCCGTAGTATGGGCAGATCCCGCCCGCCACCACCCTCCTAGTTACATCTCGACGACCCCCAGGTATCCCCTCCGGCCTTGCTCCACTGCCCATCTTCCCACGTCGCTGCATGTGGAAAATCTTGCATGTGGATCTTCCCTAGCTCTTTGCCCAAAACGTAGCTCGTCCGGCGTACTTTCCATATTGCAATCTCGTCGTCACACCATTTTAGATAAACACAACCGTGCTATTATATTCCCTTAGGACAAGGAATATGCTTCTTTTTTGTCGCCATATGTGTCATCAACTGTTATTGGCCAGTGATTGTTCCCTTTATACCTCTTTTTTGCAAACATGGATATCCATTTCACCTCGTTGCTATTGTGACCTTTTGGTGAACTTCACAATTCACTTTTTTCTTAAGAGTGTTTTGTGCAGTTCTACTAAAATGTCACACGGGCAACGTCTCTACATTTCAGTGTGACTGCACAAAGGGAGATTGGTTTTGCTCTATCCTCCTCATCCAACTCCGAGCCTAATTCTCTCCAACTATTTGCTTAATCTTCTCCAACTAGTTAGTTTTAAGAGAGACTGCAAAGGTGACCAGCTTCTACTTGTGTGTTTATTGTTTCATCAACAGTCCTCTATGATGTAATCACACTTAATATCTTTGGAACAGGGACGTTGAGCTCTATTTAATGGAACTGCACAAAATGATCGGAATGCTCCTGACAGCTACTTTTTTTCCCAACATGCCTCGTTGATTTAGACAGAGCTGGGGGAAGTTGCGGATAATGAAAGCATCGATCAATTTTAATTTAAAACCTTCTCACAACTTTGACTTCAATTGTGATGTAAATATTAACCCTGATCCATGATACGTCTCCGACATATCTATAATTTATGAAGTATTCATGCCATATTTATAACAATTTTATATGGTTTTGGTATGATTTGATTAGAACTAACCAGGACTGATGTTGTTTTCAGCAGAACTACCGTTGTGTCATTTTTGTGTAGAAATAAAAGTTCTCAGAATGGGTTGAAAATTTACGGAGAATATTTTTGGAAAATATAAAAAATACTGGAGTGAAAAGATACTAGAGAGGAGTCTCGGGGTAACCACAAGGGTGGGGGGCGCCCCCACCCCCTAGGGCGCGCCCCCTACCTTGTCGTCGGCTCGTGGACCCCTTGACTTGTCCTCGACGCCAACACCTCCTATAAATCTCAAAAACCTCAAAAATAAACCTAGATCGGGAGTTCCGCTGCCGCAAGACTCTGTAGCCACAAAAAATAAATCTAGGCCCTCTCCGGCACCCTGCCGGAGGGGGCCATCATCACCATGGAGGCCAAGGAGGAGAGGGAGAACCTCTCCCCATGTAGGGGGAGGCCATGGAGGAGGAAGCACAAGGGGGAGACTCTCTCCCCCTCTCTTTCGGTGGCGCCGGAGTGCCACCGGGGGAACCATCGCCACGGTGATTGTCTTCATCAACATCACCATCCTCATCTCTTTTACGCGGTCCAGTCTCCCGCACACCGCCGTGATCCCCTACTTGAACATGGTGCTTTATGCCACATATTATGATCTAATGATGTGTTGCCATCCTATGTTGTTTTGAGTATATTTCTTTTGTCTTTTGGGTTGATTGATAATCTTGATTGGTTTGAGTTGTATGTTTTATTTTGGTGCTGTCCTATGGTGCCTTCCGTGCCGCGCGCACGTGAGGGATTCCTGCTGTAGGGTGTTGCAATACGTTCATGATTCGCTTATAGTGGGTTGCTAGAGTGACAGAAGCTTAAACCCGAGTAAGGGGGTTGTTGCGTATGGGATAAAGGGGTCTTGATGCTTTAATGCTATGGTTGGGTTTTACCTTAATGATCTTTAGTAGTTGCGGATGCTTGCTAGAGTTCCAATCATAAGTGCATATGATCCAAGGAGACAAAGTATGTTAGCTTATGCCTGTCCCTCATATAAAATTGCAATGACGACTACCGATCTTGTTAACAATTGCCTAGGACAATTCCGCACACCGACCCATCATTATTCCACACTCGCTATTTATAATATATAGTAATATATTCTAACTTTATGTTAACAACACCTACTTTTATATTTTAGTTCTCCGATATCATGCAAAGTTATCCTCTTCATACCCACAACGTAGTTTTATTTCTCGTTTCTAGATGGAGGTAAACGTTCAGTGTACGTAGAGTCGTATCAGTGGCTGATGGGACTTGAGAGAATATTGATCTTACCTTTAGCTCCTTCTGGGTTCAACACTCCATACTTATCACTTCCACCTTTGGAAATTGCTACAATGATTCGTTGCACTTGGGGATTATCAAGCTCTTTTCTGGCACAGTTGTCGGGAAGCAATAGCGTGGGGTTGATATTTTTGTGTATGCCTGTTTGCTTTCTTCACTAAGTAGATTTTGTTTTCCCTTTTGTTTTTCTTTAGTTGTGGGTGAAACAAACAAAAAAATTACAAAATGGAAATACAATTTTTTTACTTGCTTCTTATGCCTAGAAACTTTTTCGAAAAGAGAAGTGATTGGAAGGTTATGCATTGGAGAAGTGAGGGTCGACCTTGAACACTTGTGTTCATGCTCATGGAAACTGTCGTGGACTTAACACGGCAGATGTCCTAGCGTAAGGACTTAGTTATGGAGCCATCTCAACTTGGTTAGCTTAAAGGGGTTAAACAGGACAAAGGACACAGAGAGTTTATACTGGTTCAGCCTCTCGCGGTGGAGGTAAAGGCCTACTCCAGTTTGGGATTGTATTGCTTGGGTTTCGATTACCAGGGAGTGAATACGCTTGACCTAGTTCTCAATCTCTTCTTTCTTTTCCTTAACTCGCCGCCGGGTCACCCCTTTATATACACATGTTGATGCCCGACGGCTTACAGAGTCCCGGCCGGCTCATACACAACGTGTCCTGCTCGGTGACTAACCAAGCTTGCCTTACAATACAAGTCATACATATGGCGGTTCATCCTCTTGGGCCTTAAGTCGCCTCTGGGTCTTGGGCCGTCAATAGGCTTGCATGACCAGCGGCGAGGTCCGAGGCGGCGGAGGCGGGGCCAGCCTGTGGGCGCGGAGGAGAGGGCGCGGGGCGGCGGCGCTCGGGCCGGGAGGCGGCACGGAGCTCCTCGGCGGCGGGCACGAGGCGCGCAGGCGGGCGGCGCTCGGGCCGAGCGGCGGCGCGGTCGGGCTCGCGCGGGACGCGGCACGGTGGGGAGCGACGGCGCCACATGGCCGGATCTGGTTGGCCGGGGCGCCGGCTGGAGCTGAGGTGGCGCGCGAGGATTGGCCGGGCGACGTGGCTGGCGGCGGTGGATGCGTCCGGCGATGATGCGGACATGTCCGGCGGCGCTAGGGGAGCGGGGCTAGGGTTTGGACTGCGAATTTCGGGGAAGGGGACTTTTATAGATAGAGGGAGCTAGGAGAGTCCAAATGAGGTGCTGTTTTCGCCCACACGATCGTGACGAACGAGCATGGAGGGGTTTTGCTGGGGTAGTGGGCTGATTTGGAGGGGTGTTGGGCTGCACAAAAGAAGGGGTTTCGGGCTACGCGGTTAACCGTTGGGGCATCAAACGACCTCCAAATGGAACGAAATTTGACGGGCAGTCTGTCAGTGCTATACCAAGGCCACTAGGCAAATCTCGGCCCATTCCGAGAACGTTTTTCTCCCGCTCATGAAACAAGGTCTGAGAGGGGCGACGGGCGCGTGTGGGAGAGTCGGATCGCGAAACGGACAATGGGGAAAAAGGCCGGATGCAAGTTTTGAAAACATGAGGATGCAATGCAGATGATGACATGGCAAGATGCAACACGCGAGCAAATGACATGGCAACGACTGCGAATAACTGGATGACACCTGGCGCATCGGATCCGGAGCGTTACAAAAAGGTTAGAGGTTATCATGACAATTTGGGAGGCTTAAAAACAAGTGGTAGGTAGCGCGACATAGCGATAGCATCGAGACCACTAGCATAGCAAAGATAGTAGTGAGATCCAAGGTGACGGTCATCTTGCCTGAAATCCCGCTAGGAAGAAGAACGAGTCCATGAAGAAGACGAAGCCACGTAGTCGAACGAATCCTCACAATCGCAACGAAACAGGAACTATCGAGAAGTAGCACAACCCGAAAGAAGCAAACAACATGGTAAACACACAACACATAAACATGACATGATGCTCAAGCAAGTATGATGCATGAAAATTCTACATGATGCTACTCATGGCAAGAGATGATGCATACAAGAGCAACACACCAAAACAAGTTTAAATGAGGCCGGAAACAACATATAACAATTCTGGTAAGTCCTCATATGCAAATTTCGAAATTGGTCTAGATCTGATTAGAACACAATGTTGAAGTTGTTAAACATCAAGTTAAAGTGCACCAAGATGATCTACACGGTTTTCTAGTCAAGTTACATGTACAGTTCGTTTAATTCGGAGCTACGGCCTCGAAGATATGAGCAAAACAAATTAAACATGGCATTGATGCAAAAGCAAGCAAAACAAGATCACAACACTCCAAAACATGGATGCAACAAGGTAATATGAAAATATACGCAAAATTAAGCAAGTTTCATATAGAGCATGCTCAAAACGGAGCAACGGTTCAACACACACACTCCATACAAGTTTCAAACACAATCTGCGCAAAACAGCAACTAAGCACTTTGCAATTAAGGAAACAACATGCTACAGGAATCATATAAGCACAAACTTGACATGCAGTCAAAGTATAGATAACATGCTCCAAATAACATTTATGGTTCAGGTTCATAGGCATCAGGATTAATCCAAGATGATCAATGCAAAAAGCAACTTAATAACACAGATTATGACAGTGAAAAACAGGGCATACATGTGAGCAGGAGTAATATGTTGACATGTTGGAGGCATGAAACAGAGATGATATAGTGCAAGAACATGGCAAACAAAAGCATGGCATTAAAGTACATGTTAAACATGGCAAAACATTATTACAAAGCATCTCCAGATGAGCCCTAGATCAAAGGCAAACAACAAGGTAATATGCGACATGATACAAACTGATTCTCGGACTTGGAGGAAATCAGGGAATGCAGAACAGCAACATCAACATAGCATGTTTGCAAGCTTGGAACAGAGGTCATATGAAGTCCCAAATTAACAAACTTAGCATGTGGACTAAAATCTCATAGCATACTTCAAATCGTGTCAAAGAAGCATCACCAAAAGAGGCATAGATCAATCAATAACAAGCTCACAACATAGTATCATGAAGTTAACAGAAAACTGGAAAATCATTTAGGCATGTTCGTGACAATGAAAACATATGCTACAAGACATATGCGAGGCATCAAAAGGCATGGCATAATAAAGAACAACATGGACACCAAAACATCACAAGTAGGCATCTCCAGATTATGCGTGGAATAGATGGTAGCTTCAAACTAACATAGCAACATACTATAACAGTTACAGACTTGGCAACATCACTAAGTGTCAGAAAACAACAAACATCATGTAGCACACTTTTTAAGCTTGGTGCACTCACCACAAGGTACATAAAAATACATGGATTACTCCACTATAAAGAAGGCATGGAAACGATCCAAAAACATGTAGACATGATGCTCATAGGATACACACACAAAATGCAACGAAAATGACAAATCAGCATGTTATAACAATGTCAGCAGGTTAACATCATATAGCACTTTTGCGGCAATGATTAGGGCATCAAGATGAACTCAAAAAGGCATACAACAGTACACAACCATGAAGAGCATCACGAGGCGAACATTCCGATATATCATATGTGCAAATTGGAGCTATATGCATGGAGATATAGCATGATAAACATGAGCACATAATGTAGTAATATTTGGGACTTGGACGAAAATATCACCTCCGGATCTAGGGTTCGACCCGGGCGCGGATTACGAAGTTCGCTGGAGATGTCGCCGGAGTTGCGGAGGGTGGTCGGAGAGGGTTCAACGGGGCTGGGGACGGGCGGAGACGGGCGCCGACGGCCGGATCCGGGCGCGGCCCTCCGGATTGGAGCACGGGGCGGCGCGGGACGCTGGTGGCACGAGCTCCGAGCTCGGGCAGCCATGGTGGCGGCGCGGTGGAGGTCGACGGCGCGGGGCGACCACGGCAAGCCAGATCCGCGTGCGGGCGGCGGAGGTCGACGGCGGAGCAGGGTCCGGCGAGGTAGGAAGCAGCGACGGGATGCTCGGCGGAGCGAGGATGGCCGGCGGCGGGGTCGCGGAGCTCGGGCGGAGCGGTGGCGGAGAGCCGGGCTGCTCAGGCCTGGCGCCGGCGGGGGAACGGCCCTGTGAGGGCCCGCGATGGGCTCCGGCGGGCCCTGCGCGGTGGGAGGCACGGGAGGTGACGTGGAGGGCGCTGGTTGGTTGAGGAGGCAGCGGTGATGACGTGGCGTCCCCGGATTTCGCCGAGATTTCGAAGGAGGGGACTTATTTATAGGTAGAGGGAGCTAGGAGAGTCCAAATGAGGTGCGGTTTTCGCCCACACGATCATGATCCAACGACGGAGAGCACGTAGGGGGTTTAGATGGGCTAGTTGGTTGTTGTGGTGGGGTGCTCGGATGCAAAGAGAGAGGGGTTTCTCGGTTACATGGTTAACCGTTGGGGCATCAAATGACCTCCAAATGGAACGAAATTTGACAGGCGGTCTACTCATGATATACCAAGGCCACTCGACAAATCTCGGCCCATTCTGAGAACGTTTTTCTCCCGCTCATGAAACAAGGTCTGAGAGGTGCAGCGGGTGCATGTGAGAGTGTCGGATGCCGAAGCGGACAATGGAGAAAGAGACCGGATGCAAGAGACGAACATGAATGCAAATGAGATGCACATGATGACATGGCAAAGTTCAACACGCAAGCCAATGACATGGCAACGACGGCGAATAACTGGAAGACACCTGGCGCATCGGACTCACGGCGTTACAACTCTCCTCCACTAATAAGAGATCTCGTCCCGAAATCTTAGGAACGAGACGGATGAAAAGAGGATGAGGTGAAACAAGAACGCAAGAGAGAAGATGAACAAAGTCGAGAACACTCGAGTATAAAAGAGGAACGGCGAATATGATGAGAATCAAAAGCTCAATTAATAAGATAGACTCTGAAACTACTCTGGTTAGAAGAAGATAGAAAAGGAATAAGAACGAAAGAATTGTGATAGCATCCCGGTTGAACATGGACTGGAATAGAACATGAACTTGAGAAGATGGAACGATACTTGACGAGAGGAATAACACAATACCTCCGGAAAGAATTAAAAGAGTGGAATGAAAAGAATGAAGAAGAAATGGCATCTTCTACCATAAATGAGTTTGAAAAGCATCCTTACGAATAAGGGTTGAACGAAGTTGTTGGAAATTCAACATCGAAAAAAATAAGCTTGTTTTGGTCTTATGGAAAACATCTCAAAATTATGAGGCAATAACCGGCCACAAACGGAATTGATTGACTAGCTGAGAAGAAACGAAGAAACGCAAAACTCCACTTTAAAAGAATACGAAGAATTAATTGCACTTTGAGATGCAAGAAGAATAGATACTTGTGCTCCTCCAACAAGAATCTTGATGAACACCTGAAGAATGAATTAAGTCCTGATGGACCACCCTGAAGAACTCCGGTGCAAAAGAATGATGAGATAGGATTGGAGGATGAAAATAATAAGGTTAAAGCCTTGCGATGATTTAGATGGAGCTTCGCGATGAGACAAGCGAGAAGCTTGGAACTCCAGAAAAGAAAAGATGAACAACTTAGAACCGAGAAAGTGATATGAAGAACAAACTCCGAAAGAAGAGATTACTCCACTTTATGAAAGAAGAATAAGACCTTTGTTATGCTTATCCTTCATCAATTAAATTGATGAGAAGCAATGGATTGCATACAACTTATTCTCGTTGGAAAGGATTAGGGGGAGATATAGCACCAAATTTGGGAAGGCCTTCAGCGAACCACCGATACGATTTGGGAAGAACAAATGAATTGATATAATAAGAATGGAAGTGAAAATCTTAAACGAACCACCGTGACAATGAAAACGAACGAAGAGAAGCGAACGAACCGCGGGAAAGAATTTGAAAATGACTGAAGAAAGAAAATTCCTCGCCGGGAAGAATTAGAAAACTAACGAAGATACTTGAGTGAATCAAGATGCACGAGAACGAAGAGATCGCGAACTGATTAAAGAATGCTTGAATGAAGCATCGGTACAAATATGGGAACGAACGAAGCTGAAAACTTGGAACAAAGGAATCTTCTGAATTGAAGGCCTTCGGATAATCGAAACGGAAAAATAACTCCTGAAAAACTCCGGATGGGTAAGAGAAGAATCGAATGAGCGGAACAAAATAAGAGGATAGCAACAAGCTAGCACCATGAATCTTCGAGATAATGGACAAGACTTAGAGGAAACTCTTCTTCGGTCTTCCAATGTTGAGAATGACGACGAGAAGCATCACCTAAATTGTTGGGATACTCCAGTAGAATGAAAAGCGAAGAGGTTGAGGCAACAATGAAAATAATTTGAAATCGATCTTGGAAAAGTATCTGACTGATGAAATTCATTCTTATGTCAAACTTCGAAACAATTAAAGAATAACTCTGGAAAAATTAGAAGAGTCTGGTAAGATCCTGGGAAAAGACCTGTGGGTTAGGGCCCACTGAAAAGAAAAACCGTTGGAAAGGATTGTTGAATGAGGAATGATGCACCGGAACAACTGAAAGACTTGTATGAGGTGATATCCTCGAAATAATTGACTGCAAACATGAATCTACTGAGATGTCTTCATCCCTCCGGAAAGATAAACTGGCGAGAGGCGAACGAGCAAAGAAAGCACTTGAGTCGAGGAAAGGAATATGATCAGCAATGAAAAAGCATGAATTGAATCCACTGGAAAAGAAAATGAGACGAGCAACGATTAGCTTGATGAGAATTCATCGGTTGAGATGATTGAGGAACGAATGAAGAGGTTCCGCACGGCTGAAATTGATGCTCGAATAGAGGCTCAGACTCCGGGAATAAAAAGGGTGGGAGGGCGGGAAAACAAAGGCAACTTGGAACGGGGAACCGACAAATAACTTGAAGAGAAAAACACCGGTTGAATTAATTTAGGAAAGAATGCAAGGCTTCACACGATTAGGACGGATACTCTATTACGGACTCCGACTCCAAGAAGAAAAAGGGTGGCAGGTGGGAAAAGAAAGACAACTCCACATGGGTGAACAACGTCGTTCATAAAGAACTGAGGACCTCACAAAAGATGAAGAGGATCGAATCACCTGGACGAGAAATGCACTGGATGAAAAGAGCTGACATCGCAACGAACGAAAACTAACCGCGTGATCCTAAATAAAGTTTGGAGGGGAAGAGGAGTAATTCAAAACACCTACGTCAAGATTTTCACACCAGAGCGACGAAGGGGGCTGAGGAGGAAAAAGAATTCCTACTCTCTGATATAACTAGACTCCGAAAAAGTTTTCTTCTAGACTCAACAACGGCCAAACTACACGATCAAACAAGGGGGCTCCTATGGTCGGTCGAGGCTCTGATACCAACTTTTCATGCCCAATATGCGATACTATCCTAAAGAGACTCGAAGGTCCCACCAAGGATAGAACCGCATATTGACATGCTTTTGCAAGGTGGATATCATTACATCGATCCATTACATCATAGATGGGAATACATCCAAGGCATACAAATGCCGCAAGAATACATCATACATAGAACAACATCCGACTACGGAAGAAACACAAACAGAAACTCAACGACATCCACCCTGCTAGCCCAGGCTGCCGAACAGGAACCTAACCTATCGTGGAATTGTCACGGCAGATGTCCTCGAGCTAGGACTTAGTCGTGGAGCCATCGCAGCTAGGAAGCTTGAAGGGGTTAATGCGGGACAAAGAACACGAGGGTTTATACTGGTTCGGCCCCTTACGGTGAAGGTAAAAGCCTACGTCCAGTTTGAGGTGGTATTGATTATGGTTTCGATAACCAGGGAGCTAAACCGCTATGCCTGGCTCTCGATGAGATTGTACTTGTCCCTAAACCGCTGCCGGGTCGTCCCTTTATATAGGGAGGCTGACGCCCAGCAGCTCTCAGAGTTCCGGCCGGCTCATAAGAGTGTCCGGCTCGGACTCTCAACTATTCTTGCCTTACAATACACGTTCTACCATAATAATGATTGTAACTACGAGCCTTAAGCCATATCCGGGTCTTAAGCCCATCTCTGGCCCACCGTCTTCAAGATTGGCGCCGGGCTTCTAGTAATGACCATATGAGTAACCCGGCCCCTCCTGGCGGGTGACTCTAAGGTCTATATCCTCAACATTAGGCCCCAGATTGATTTGAGCCGGCTCATGTCAATCTTCAATTCTTTCGACAGAAAAAATCTCCGGCTTACCATTTGTGTGAAGGCCATAACCCGGCGTGACGTCATCCTCTGGACTCCGGATAATCCGCCGTGACGTCATCCTCCATTAAGCCCGTTGTTTACTCCGCCAGATCCGCAACGGATCTTTGCATTTACTGTCATCCCAAAAATCGAGGCGTTTCGTGAGGAGATAACCACGCCGTGGACTCCTTGATCCTCGCGCCCACTCATGAGCTTGCCTTATAAATAGGCCGGCCCGACGGGCCTCCAGCCACCTCTCTCTCCTTCGTCCTCTTCCTCGCGCCACTGCTCCCCTGCCCGAGCTCTGCTGCTGTCGCCGCCGCGGGTCTCCTCGTCGTCACCAGCTCAGGCCGCTGCATCACCCTGATCGGACCAGAGAAACGCGACAACCTCCGCGGCTCTCCAGCTCCTGTAAGTCCTGTAGAATAGATCTGCCGTAGGGTTCGTCCGCGTTCTTCGTGTTCGTCGCCATTGCCACAAACTCCGGTAGTTTTCTTTCTTACTGCTCCTTTTGATCTTAGATCTGCATAGAACTATTGCGGTGACTGTTTAGCACCCATTTTAAACACAAGTAGACTTCTTTTCACTGCATAAAGACCTCATTCGAGCTCAAGAACTCCCCTGCGTCTGTATTTTAGGTCTAGAAAATTTTCCTTTACCCGACCATTTTGATCCAAATTTTTTACTGCGGTGTGTGAAACCTGTTTTACCACACTTAGTAAAAAACTGCAATCATTGAATCTCAGCGGTTTACAGCTCCGGTTTAAAGAAACCACGCGCCGTAGAACCTTCCGGCTTAAAGAAAATCATGCGCCACAAAAATTTCCGGCTTAGCTGTGATAAGGCCTGTAGACAATCAAATTATTCTCAATCCCTCGGCGGCTTAAATAGCCCGATGCACTTAAGTGTATACCATTAGTCCCCTTATAAGCCGCCACCTTGATATTGAACTGTAGATTGCTTCCGGCTCATAATTAACCCGGACGTTTTTCCTTTTATCATAGACTGCCGACTTTCACCATGCCTCCCAAAGCTCCCATTACTTGCAACTGGATGAGGTCCAATGTCACCAATGAGACCCTAGCAGATTTTGTCAAGTCCGGATATCTGCCCAAGAAGGACGTCATGTCCTACCGTGCCCCTGACCCGTCAGAAGAGAGACCACAGCCAAAGGACGGGGAGGTAGTGATTTTTGCGGATCACATGAACCGGGGCTTCGCACCGCCCGGCTCAAAGTTTTTTAGGGACGTGCTAAACTTCTTCGACTTGCGGCCTCAAGATATAGGACCCAACTCAGTGTCCAACATCTGCAATTTCCAAGTCTTCCGCGAGGTTTACCTTGGAGAAGAACCTAGTCTGCTGCTCTTTAGAGAGCTTTTTTTACTTGAACCGTCAGAATGAGTGCGCCAATGGGCCAAGTCTGGAGTTAGGTGGCATCTCCATCCAGCGGCGTAGGGACTGCCTTTTCCCTTACGCAGAGCCGCCCAGCCACCCCAAGGACTGGAACCTGACGTGGTTTTACTGCCAAGACACGTCGCCGGCTGACAAGAGTCCGCTGCCCGGCTTTCGCCCATCACGTCTGGAGCCGACTCACCCACTGTCGGACAAGCTGACTCAAGCGGAGCGCCAGCCTCTGCTCCCCACTATCAACAAGATCAAGGCTCTCCTGGGCAATGGTCTGAACGGAATCGACTTGGTCCGGGTCTGGATCTCATGGCGGGTGATCCCATTGAGCCGCCGCCCCGGCTTAATGTGTGAGTACACGGGCCGAAAAGATGACCCTCAGAGACACAGCCGCAACGATCTTCCTGAAGACGTTGCAGAAGAAATGACCAAGGCTCTTTTAAACGAGAGCCTGGCAGACTGCGAAAGGACCGGGCTAGCCCCCTTCTGCAAGACCAACCCAGCCCCAGCGGTAAGCCGCTGATCTGAACATTTTATCTGTGCATGACTTTCATCTGAATTGTTTTAAGAAAACCTCATTGCATTTTTCAGGCTGATGATAAGTTCTGGCGGGTCAAATACGACCATGAGGCGGCCAAGAAGGCCAGGAAGGCGAAGAAAGCCGCCAAGAAAGCCGCCCCTCGCAAGAAAGGAAGCAGGCCTACTGCTTCAGAGCTGATGCAATTAAGCGACAGCTCCGAGTCAGAGGTAACTCCTGAGCTTTTAAATCCTTGCTGTATTTATTGTTTGTTGCTGTCCGCCTTATCAATACTTGCTCATTGACAGGATGACACCGGCGCAAGTAACCCGGTGGTTGAAGAGGTAATGTCACTTTCCTCCGACTCGGAGCCCTTGCCAAAGCTGAAAGTCCGAAGGGTAACCCGGAAAGTAAGCTTTTCACATCCTTTAGCTTATCAAGACCCTCAATTTATTTTGAAGCGACAGGTTCATGAAAGCCGGCGTCACACCCGGACCAACAAGGACACCGACCTCTCCGCCGGGTTACCTGACGCATCGAGGAAGCGCCAAACTGAGGTTATTTCCCACTTGTACTCTTTTCATCCGTTGGCGGGTGTTATCCGTCAGCCACTCAATTCTTCTGACTCAAATTATCAGGAGACCTCCCCCTCTTCGGGCGACTCCATGCAGTCGAGCCTTCCGGCTTTCAAGACCGCGCCCGAGTAATGATAACCATCTCATGTTATACTTGTCTTTACTTACCCTTTTTGTGCTTAACGTTTCTGTCCTTTCAGTGCCCAGGCAAAGCTCACCAAGAGAGCGAAGAAGACCAAGTCAGCCGGAGTGCCGGATTTGCCTGAACCGGAAGTGACGGCTCAAGAACCGCCAGCCGCCTCCGCCCCCGAAGCCATCATTCCAACCGACAAGGCACCTGAGGCCGCTGCCCCGACTACCAAGGCAACTACAGAAGCTTCTGTTAACCCGGAGGCCTCCAGCTCGGCTCCACCAGCAGACGACCCGGACGTGGTAATCACCCGGACGGAGTTCGTTGAGCCGGGGAGACCTACCGTGCTGGCCAAGTGCTCCGCTAAGGGGGAGTTGCTACAGCCCCACCGGGTGAACCTGGACCTCTCCGACTACACCAACCTGAGCATTGGAGAGCTCGTCTCTGGCTACATCAGCCAAGTGCACAAGAGCCGGGACGCAGAGGTCGCCATGGTGAACCAGATCCAGCAAAAATCTGAGGTATCATTCTGCTGTCCTCTTACTTACTGCATAGTTACCTTTACCATGCTAGCCCCCAAGTCAACGACTTATGATTGAATATGTTGTAGACTTAGGTTCCGGCTTACTCCATTGAGCCGGCAGTTTGTAGATAGATACGTTCAATATGCATTAGCCCCCAAGTGCCAAGTGTCTTTGCTTGGAAAACGCTTGGGACTTATATAGTAACTGTTCATGCCATAACCCGGAAACTTATATAGGCTGCTGGCAAGAAGCTTGAGGCTGACCTTGCTGATGTCAAGAGCCGGCTAAAGATGCAAGAGATGGAGACCCGGAAGGCAAACGCCAAGTTTGTATCCAGCATCGCCGCTCAAGAGAAGCTGAAGACAGAATTTGATGCTGAGCGGAAAGCCTGGGCCGAAGAGAAGGCCGCATTGGTGACCCGGGCTGAACAGGCGGAGAAGACTCTCTCCGAGAAGACCGCCGAGCTCTCCAGCCTAAAGCGCCAGGTTTCCCAGATGGTGGCCGCCATCTTCGGTAAGTCGCCTCACCGGCTTTCATTAAGTTTAGAATGTTTATATCTCATAATTCATCCTTGTCGCCGGCTTATCTGATTCTGTTAAACAGGTCCCAGAAGTGCCAACCTCAACCAGAGCGTGGTCACCAAGCTGAAGGCCGTGTATACCCTGGTGGAGCAGCTCTACACCGGGTCACAGCGTGCCTTAGCTGTGGTGGCCCTATCCAACGAGGTGCCGACTCACCTAGCAGAAGTCCTGCGCCGGCCCGCCGTTCTGCCTCAGCGGATCCAAGAGCTGCGACGGGCCTCTGCGAGAGCCGGAGTGATCGCCGCGCTGAGCCGGGCCAAGGCATTCCTGCCGGAGTTAGACCCGGCGGACATCGCCCTTGGCTATCCAAGCCTGAAGGAAGACGGCTCAGCTTTCGATCAGAAGGACTTCGCAGCTTGCGTGAAGGCTGTACGCCCGGTGGCCACCCTTATCGGGAACGACACAGATCTAACCAAGTACCAGCCGGGTTACAATGCGGAGAATCAGAGGATTCCAACCCCTCGCTATGAAGCCCTCAACTTGATCCCGCCGGCTCGTCAGCACACTTTCGCCCCGGAGATTGACCCGGCCGGGTTAATTGACGAGGAAGCCCAATTCGAAGCTCTCAGCGGCATCGACTGGAAGTCATCAACTTTCCAGGTCTTGGGATCAGCCGGAGGAGAGGATAGGAACGAGCCGGAGACTTCAACTCAGCAAGCATCATAACTCGGCTGGCGGTTTACCAAACAATGCTCCACCCTTTTAGACTTGATGAGTTTTGTAATAGAGTAGGTGCAACAGTTTATCTCTGCCGTGCCATCGTGCACGTATTGAATGCTAAAGTCTTTTGAAGTTGTCTCTTTGATATTTCTCCGGGTCATAATCAATCATTTGTTTTTCTTAACCTCAAAAGAGGTGCCCTTAATTATCTTGCATAGAAGGGCAAATCACAAGTCTCGAGGCGGCTTACCGCCCTGCGAATCATAAGTGTTACATATCCCGGAATATGAATCAAAAAGGACTTGTCTTCAATGATATCCTGAATACAGCCGTAAGAACATACTTAACGGCCTGCAAACATACTTCCGGTTTAGATAACCCGGATAAGAAGGTTGGTACCGCAACTCCGGTTTACCTGTCTTACAACACCCATTGTGTTCAGCAATACTGTAAACCCAAGTTGAGCCGGCAAGGTGAAACCCGGCCGTACACACTTTGAAATAATCAGAAGAAACTTGTTATAAAGCAGAGGAACGTAGGGGCTTCCGGTTCGGATACGACCAGAGACCCGGCCCAAAGGGGTTATGCTAAGATTCGTATACGATCATATAGCCCCCAGTGGGTGTGGCGATGCCAATCAAGAGGGTATCGACAGCTATGTTCTCTTTGGTTCGAATACGACCCATGTTTGAACAGGAAGCCCCCAAGTGATTTTAAGAATTGTTTAACGACGCTGATTCGAATACGATCCACGTCGGTTCTCAGAGGGGCTAAACTATGATTCAAATATGACCAAAGGTAACCTCCCAATGAGCTCGGCACTTTGCCAATCAAATGGGTATCGACAGCTATGTTCTCTTTGGTTCGAATACGACCCATGTTTGAACAGGAAGCCCCCAAGTGACCTTATTGCTCACGGCTAAATTCGAATACAATCATAAGCCGGATCCTCCGTTAAGTCATCATGTAATCTTGCAATGAAAACAACACGTGCATATTTGGAGGAGAAAAAAGGACAAAGGTCCTGCTTTATTGCTTATCATAATATATACATGGCTGAGAGAAATATGTACACCACGAGAGCCGGTGGCTCAAGTGTAGTAAGGCCGAAGCTGAGCTATGTTCCACGGCCGACGGGTCTCTTCCTCCGACTTACGTGAATCTTTATGCTCCCGAATGTCAATGAGGTAATATGACCCATTGTGCAAGTTCTTGCTGACCACAAAGGGCCCTTCCCAAGGCGGGGATAACTTGTGTGCATCTGTTTGATCCTGGATGAGCCGGAGCACGAGATCGCCTTCCTGGAAGACCCGGGATTTGACCCAGCGGCTATGATAACGGCGCAGGTCTTGTTGGTAAATCGCTGAACGGGCTGCTGCCACATCACGCTGTTCATCCAACAAGTCAAGAGCATCTTGGCGCGCCTGTTCATTATCCATCTCAACATAAGCTGCGACGCGAGGTGAGTCATGACGGATGTCACTGGGGAGGACTGCTTCTGCCCCATAAACCATGAAGAAAGGCGTGAAGCCGGTAGACCTGTTAGGAGTAGTGTTAATGCTCCATAACACGGAGGGCAGCTCTTCCACCCAACAACCCGGCGTCCGTTGCAAAGGGACCAAAAGCCGGGGCTTGATACCCTTCAGAATCTCCTGATTAGCTCTCTCAGCTTGACCATTGGATTGAGGATGAGCCACTGAGGAAACATCAAGTCGGATATGCTCTCGTTGACAAAACTCCTCCATGGCGCCTTTGGAGAGATTGGTGCCATTGTCAGTTATAATGCTATGTGGAAAACCAAAGCGAAAGATCACCTTTTTCATAAACTGAACCGCCGTGGCTGCATCACACTTCCTAACTGGCTCCGCTTCAACCCACTTGGTAAACTTGTCAACTGCCACCAAGAGGTGGGTCTTCTTATCCTTGGACCTTTTAAAAGGCCCAACCATGTCAAGCCCCCAGACCGCAAAGGGCCAAGTGATTGGGATCATCCTCAGCTCCTGAGCCGGCACATGAGCCCGTCGTGAGAACCTTTGGCAACCATCACACTTACTGACCAAGTCCTCTGCATCCGCATGAGCCGTCAACCAATAAAAACCATGACGAAAAGCCTTGGCCACAAGAGACTTTGAGCCGGCGTGATGGCCACAATCCCCTTCATGGATCTCACGTAAGATCTCTTGACCTTCCTCAGGGGAAACGCAACGCTGAAACGCCCCCGTAACACTGCGGTGATGCAACTCCCCATTGATAACAATCATTGACTTAGCCCGCCGGGTTATTTGCCTGGCCAAAGTTTCATCCTCAGGCAACTCGCCCCGGGTCATGTAAGCCAGATATGGCATTGTCCAGTCTGGTATGATATGGAGAGCCGCCACCAGTCGTGCCTCCGGGTCAGGGACAGCCAAGTCTTCCTCTGTAGGCAACTTAACAGAAGGGCTATACAGGACGTCTAGGAAAGTGTTAGGCGGCACCGGTTTTTGCTGAGAGCCCAGCCGGCTTAAAGCATCCGCCGCCTCGTTCTTCCTGCGATCGATGTGTTCCACTTGGTAACCCTTAAAGTGCCCAGCAATGGCATCAACCTCGCGGCGATAAGCCGCCATGAGAGGGTCCTTAGAGTCCCACTTGCCCGATACTTGTTGAGCCACCAAGTCTGAGTCACCGAAACTCCTTACCCGGCTCAAGCTCATCTCCTTAGCCATCCGAAGACCGTGGAGCAAGGCCTCGTACTCAGCCGCATTGTTAGTGCAAGGAAACATCAACCGTAGCACATAATGGAACTTGTCACCTTTAGGGGAAGCCAATACAACTCCAGCCCCCAAGCCCTCCAACTGCCTGGACCCGTCAAAGTGGATAGTCCAATATGTGTTATCCGGCTTCTGCTCGGGCACTTGTGACTCTGTCCAATCATTGATGAAATCCACCAAGGCCTGAGATTTAACAGCAGTGCGTGGCACGTACTTGAGACCATGAGGTCTGAGCTCGATAGCCCACTTAGCCACTCTCCCTGTGGCCTCTCTGTTTTGAATGATATCACCAAGAGGGGCAGAACTGACCACGGTTATGGGATGACCCTGGAAATAATGCTTAAGTTTCCGGCTCGCCATGAACACACCATAAACAAGCTTCTGCCAATGCAAATATCGCTGCTTGGACTCAATGAGCACTTCGTTGACATAATAAACCGGCCACTGAACCGGATGCTCCTTGCCCTCCTCCTTGCGCTCCACCACCATAGCCACACTGACGGCTCGTGTGTTTGCCGCCACGTACAGTAATAAAGGCTCCTTATCAACCGGAGCAGCGAGGACTGGGGGCTCTGCCAGCTGCTTTTTCAAATCCTCAAAGGCAGTATTAGCCGCATCATTCCAGACAAAGTTATCAGTTTTCTTCATCAACTGATATAATGGCATGGATTTCACACCCAAACGGCTTATAAACCGGCTTAAAGCAGCGATGCGACCCGCCAAGTGTTGAACGTCATTTATACACGCCGGCTTAGCCAGGGAGGTGATGGCCTTGATCTTCTCCGGGTTAGCTTCAATGCCTCTGTCAGAAACCAAAAAACCCAAGAGTTTGCCTGCAGGAACACCAAAAACACACTTGGCCGGGTTAAGCATCATCTTGTAGACCCGGAGGTTATCAAAGGTCTCCCTTAAATCATCTATCAGGGTTTCCTCTTTTATGGACTTAACCACAATATCGTCCACATAAGCGTGAACATTGCACCCAATCTGTTTATGAAGACAGTTCTGTACACAACGCTGGTAAGTCGCCTGTGCACACTTAAGTCCAAAGGGCATAGACACATAGCAGAAGGCTCCAAAGGGAGTGATGAACGCCGTCTTCTCCTGGTCCTTAACTGCCATCTTAATCTGATGATATCCAGAATAAGCATCCATGAAACTTAAGCGTGCACAACCTGCCGTAGCATCAATGATTTGATCAATACGGGGGAGGGCAAAAGGATCAGCCGGACACGCCTTGTTTAAGTCCGTGTAGTCCACACACATCCGCCAGGTGCCGTTCTTCTTGAGTACGAGCACCGGGTTAGCCAACCACTCTGGGTGAAAGACTTCAACAATAAACCCGGCCGCCAAGAGCCGGGCCACCTCTTCACCAATAGCTTTCCGCCTCTCTTCATTAAACCGTCGAAGGAACTGCCTGACCGGCTTAAATTTCGGATCAACATTGAGAGTGTGCTCAGCGAGCTCTCTAGGTACACCCGGCATGTCAGAAGGTTTCCATGCGAAGATGTCCCTATTCTCACGGATGAACTCGATGAGCGCGCCTTCCTATTTTGGATCCAGATTGGCACTGATGCTAAATTGCTGAGATGAGTCTCCTGGAATGAAATCAACAAGTTTAGTCTCATCAGCTGACTTAAATTTCATCGCCGGCTCATTCTCCGTAGTCGGCTTCTTCAGAGAGGTCATATCTGTTGGGTCAACATTGTCTTTGTAAAACTTCAACTCCTCTGTTGCACAAACAGATTCTGCATAAGCTGCATCGCCTTCCTCACACTCCAGAGCCACTTTTCGGCTGCCGTGAACCGTAATGGTCCCATTATGACCCGGCATCTTGAGCTGTAAGTATACATAACACGGCCGTGCCATGAACTTGGCGTAAGCCGGCCGTCCAAATATAGCATGGTATGGACTTCTTATCTTGACCACCTCAAAGGTCAATTTCTCCACCCTGTAGTTGTTCTCATCTCCAAAGGCCACTTCCAACTCAATCTTGCCGACTGGATAAGCCGACTTACCAGGTACCACCCCGTGGAAAATAGTGTTGGACTGGCTGAGGTTCTTATCAATCAACCCCATACGACAGAATGTCTCATAATAGAGGATGTTGATGCTGCTGCCTCCATCCATGAGCACCTTAGTGAACTTATATCCTCCCACCTGAGGAGCCACCACCAGGGCCAAGTGACCCGGATTATCCACCCGTGGAGGGTGATCCTCCCTGCTCCACACTATAGGCTGCTCAGACCACCGCAAGTAGCGTGGAACCGCCGGCTCAACAACATTCACAGCCCTCTTGTGAAGCTTCTGATCTCGCTTGCACAAACTAGTGGTAAACACATGATACTGTCCACCGCTAAGCTGCTTTGGATTGGTCTGATAACCCCCCTGCTGCTGTTGATGACCCTGGCCAGACTGTTGATTAAAGCCCCCTTGACCGTTCTGAGGACCGGAATTTGAGCCGCCGCCCAGGCCATGAAAGCCGCCGGCGCCTGAGCCGCCGCCCGGGCCATTGTAATTCTTAAAGGCCTTCATGATTGCACAATCCTTCCACAGATGAGTCGCTGGCTTCTCTCTAGAGCCATGCCTTGGACAAGGCTCATTCAACAGCTGCTCCAGCGTCGGACCTGACCCGCCGCCTCGGGGAGGGGGCCTCCCCTTACGTCGCTGGTTATTCCCTTGTGAGCTGGCGTTGGCCACAAACTCTAGGCTGCCGTCGGCCTTGCGCTTGCCTCCTCCTTGGTTCCCCGGGTTATGCTGAAGACCCTTGCCGTTGCCGTTCTTCTTCCCTGCCCTTTCATCATCTGAAGGGGGATCCTTGGTACCATCAGAATCGGCGTACTTAACAAGAGCTGCCATTAGTGTACCCATATCACTGCAGTCGCGCTTAAGCCGCCCGAGTTTCATCTTCAGGGGCACGAAACGACAATTCTGTTCCAGCATTAAGACTGCAGAGCCGGCATCCATCTTATCTGACGAATGTATGATCTCCTTGACCCGGCGAACCCAATGCGTCGTGGATTCACCCTCCTGCTGCTTACAGTTAGTCAAATCCACAATTGACATCGACTGCCTGCAGGTATCCTTGAAGTTTTGGATGAACCGGGCTTTCAGCTCAGCCCAAGACCCGATGGAGTTCGGTGGTAGCCCTTTCAACCAAGTGCGGGCAGTCCCATCCAACATCATGGTGAAGTACTTGGCCATTGCCGCCTCACTGACCTCCAGCAGCTCCATAGCCATCTCATAATTCTCGATCCAGGCTGCAGGCTGTAAGTCAGCTGTGTAATTAGGCACCTTCCTAGGGCCCTTGAAGTCCTTAGGTAGACGTTCATTACGGATAGCTGGCACTAAACAAGGGACACCCCCTGTCCTGGTAGGGATGCCCACGTCGACGGAAGTCGTCGGATAAGCCGGGGGGTCTGGTAAGCCGTCAATTGAGGCACTTGCTCCGCCTCTTGCCGCGCTCTGTCCTGGTCTGCTGCGTGAAAGGCTCCATTATGAGCCGGGCCGTGGCCAGGGGGCGGGTCATGGCGTCGGACGTTACTTGAGCCGGTTGCTGAGACCATGTGTCGGCTGTAACTCGGGCTCTGGCCTAGACGAGGGGTCGAGTGGATCCTGTCCCGGCTGTAGGAGTATGCCTCTTGCTGCGCCAGAGCTGTCTGAAGGAGTTCCCTGACCCGGCGGGTTTCAATAGCCGTCGGAGAGTCGCCGTCAACTGGGAGAGCCGCCAGCCGTGCTGCCGCAACGACCATGTTCTCCAGCGGGTTATTATAATGACCCGGTGGTATTGGCACGTACTGAGGCGGGGCAGGGGGCACCTGGGGAGGCCCCATTACTCGTGGCTGAATAGGGGCTCCAGACCCGGGCACTATGACCCCTGGCGGGTTACTAGACCCTGCACCTGGCGTGTTGAAGAGGTTGCGTGGATCGTAAACCGGAGGGAGTCGAGATTGGGTCTTTTGATGCCTCCTTCTCATGACCTCATTGGACGCGTTCTGTCCATCGTGAGTTGGAAGGACTGCGCCTGGATCAGCTGAGTTTGGGCATCGAGAGCCGCCCTCTCTGCAGCCATCCTGATCCCTTCCGCTGCAAGCTCCTCCTTAGCTTTCACTAGATCCAATTTTAACTGTGCCACCTCCGCATCATGCTGAGCTTGATCCGCCGGGTCAACCGTGGCGGTTAACAGGGCCGTCATCTTGTCCGTGAGGTCCATCAGCACCTGAGCCGGAGAAGGCACCGGGTTTCCTGCTCCAGCAGCGGGTTTCTGAACAGGCTGCGCGCCAGCCATAAAGACTCCAACCTGACTTGGCGGCTCAAACGGGTCCGGAATACTGTCACCATCGGAACAACCCATGAGCCTGCCATCTTGAAGTTGATACAACGAGTTTGACTCATCGGTGGCCGACTCGCCGTCAGAGCCGGCGGCCGCCTCATCACCAGACCCAGATAGATCAGAGGGCCCTCCATGGATACATCCCACAAACGCGCGCCTTAAGGCAGGCCGGGCCCGGGCGGGTTGTGCACGCTGAGCCGTCTCGATGAGATCGGCGTAGAGATCCGGCTTAGGGCCCGGCTCACCAATCTTGCCAATGAAAACATGAATTCCGCCGAAGGGGACCCGGTACCCGTACTCAATTGAGCCGGCGTCGGGGCCCCAGTTTGCATCGTCGATCTAGAGCTTGCCGCGACGACTCTTGGTCATCCGGCCCACAGCGTATCCCTTGAGCCCTTCGAAGCTGCCCTTCAAGAACTCAAATCCACTGTGCGCTAGCCCCACGGTGGGCGCCAACTGTCGTGGAATTGTCACGGCAGATGTCCTCGAGCTAGGACTTAGTCGTGGAGCCATCGCAGCTAGGAAGCTTGAAGGGGTTAATGCGGGACAAGGAACACGAGGGTTTATACTGGTTCGGCCCCTTACGGTGAAGGTAAAAGCCTACGTCCAGTTTGAGGTGGTATTGATTATGGTTTCGATAACCAGGGAGCTAAACCGCTATGCCTGGCTCTCGATGAGATTGTACTTGTCCCTAAACCGCTGCCGGGTCGTCCCTTTATATAGGGAGGCTGACGCCCAGCAGCTCTCAAAGTCCCGGCCGGCTCATAAGAGTGTCCGGCTCGGACTCTCAACTATTCTTGCCTTACAATACACGTTCTACCATAATAATGATTGTAACTACGGGCCTTAAGCCATATCCGGGTCTTAAGCCCATCTTTGGCCCACCGTCTTCAAGATTGGCGACGGGCTTCTGGTAATGACCATATGAGTAACCCGGCCCCTCCTGGCGGGTGACTCTAAGGTCTATATCCTCAACATAACCCAACATCGACGAAGAAGAAGAACAGCTCAAAACGTGCAAACATCTCTCTCGCGTCATGAACATCGCATTACCTGTACCTGCAACTGTTGGTGTAGTAATCTGTGAGCCACAAGGACTCAGCAATCCCATTACCATGGGTATCAAGACTAGCAAAGCTTAATGGGTATGGAAAAGGATAAGTGGTGAGGTTGCAGCAAGCGGCTAAGCAAATATGGTGGCTAACATACGAGTACAAGAATAAGATGAGAAACTACGCAAACGGTCGCAAACTAGTAATGATCAAGAAGTGATCCTGTACTACTTACGTTCAAACGTAACCCAACCGTGTTCTCCTCTCAAACTTCCGCGAAAAGAGACAATCACGGTTACGCAACGCGGTTGGTGTATTTTAATCGAGTTTACTTCAAGTCCTCTACAACCGGATATTAACAAATTCCCATCTGCCACATAACCGCGGGCACGGCTTTTGAAAGGTTAAACCCTGCAGGGGTGTCCCAACTTAGCCCATGACAAGCTCACGATCCGCGGAGACAATCCACCATGGCGGGACCCTCCAATCAGACTCGGAATCCCGGTGCACAAGACATTTCAACAATGGTAAAACTAATCCAGCAAGACCTCCCGGCGTGCCGACACCCTGATAGTAGCTGTGCGTATCTCGTCTCAGGCCACGACCGGATGAGCACTACGTACAGCAACCGAAAACTCCGGGTGAAGGGGTGGTACCGCAAGTGGCTCTCTTTGGGACCAACACCATCAGCGCTGGCCCTGCCCTGTATGTAGAAAAAAATCCTCGGGTTAGCGACGCCCTATGCGAATTAATTATTAGGTTCAAGTATTATTATGGCAAATGTTAAAACCAATGTTGGGTCTTGCTGGAAGAGTTTTATTCAAAGCGAACTGTCAAGAGGGCCCCATACCCCTCACCGTGTTAGGGACACAAAATCAAGGAACATAACAACGATATGACGGATACTAGGGCGGCAAGAGTGGAACAAAACACCAAGGCATAAGGCCGAGCCTTCCACCCTTTACCAAGTATATATGTGCATTAATTAAATAATAGATATTGTGATATCCCAAGAATATCCATGCCCCAACATGGAACAACCTGCAACTGCACCTGCAACAAGCAACGCTATAAGAGGGGCTAAGCAAAGAGGTGACATAGCCAAACAACGGTTTGCTAGGAAGGGTGAACAAGGTTAGAGGTTATCATGGCAATTTGGGAGGCATGAAAACAAGTGGTAGGTAGCGCGACATAGCGATAGCATCGAGACCACTAGCATAGCAAAGATAGTAGTGAGATCCAAGGTGACGGTCATCTTTCCTGAAATCCCGCTAGGAAGAAGAATGAGTCCATGAAGAAGAAGAAGCCACGTAGTCCAACGAATCCTCACAATCACAACAAAACAGGAACTATCGAGAAGGAGCACAACCGGAAACAACATGGTAAACACACAACACATAAACATGGCATGATGCTCAAGCAAGTATGATGCATGACAAGTATACATGATGCTACTCATGGCAAGAGATGATGCATACAAGAGCAACACACCAAAGCAAGTTTAAATGAGGCCGGAAAAAACGTATAGCAATTCCGGTAAGTCCTCATATGCAAATTTCGAAATTGGTCCAGATCTGATTAGAACACAATGTTTAAGTTGTTAAACATGAAGTTAAAGTGCACCAAGATGATCTACATGATTTTCTAGTCAAGTTACATGTAAAGTTCGTTTAATTTGGAGTTACGGCCTAGAAGATATGAGCAAAACAAGTTAAACATGGCATTGATGCAAAAGCAAGAAAAACAACATCACAACACTCCAAAACATGGATGCAACAAGGTAACATGAAACTATACGCAAAACTAAGCAAGTCTCATATAGAACATGCTCAAAACGGAGCAACGGTTCAACACACACACTCCATACAAGTTTCAAACACAATCTGCCCCAAACAGCAACTAAGCACTTTGCAATCAAGGAAACAACATGCTACAGGAATCACATAAGCACAAACTTGACAGGCACTCAAACTACAGATAACATGCTTCAAATAACATTTAAGGTTCAGGTTCATAGGCATCAGGATTAAACTAAGATGATCAATGCAAAAAGCAACTTAATAACACAGATTATGACAGCGAAAAACAGGGCATACACGTGAGCAGGAGTCATATGTTGACATGTTGGAGGCATGAAACAGAGAAAATATATTGCAAGAATATGGCAAACAAAAGCATGGCATTAAATTAAAGGTTAAACATGGCAAAACATTATTACTAAGCATCTCCAGATGAGCCCTAGATCAAAGGCAAACAACAAGGCAATATGCAACATGATACAAACTGATTCTCAGACGAGGAAATCTGGGAATGCAAAAGAGCAACATCAACGTAGGATGTTTGCAAGCTCGGAACAGAGGTCATATATAGTCCAAAATTAACAAACTTGGCATGTGTACAAAGTACTCATTTCATAATTCAAATCATGTCAACGAAGCATCACCAAAAGAGGCATAGATCAATCAATAACAAGCTCACAACATAGCATCATGAAGTTAACGGAAAACTGGAACATCATTTAGGCATGTTCATGGCAATGAAAACATATGCTATAGGACATATATGAGGCATCAAAAGGCATCGCATGATAGAGCACAACAAGGACATCAAAACATCTCAAGTAGGCATCTCCAGATTATGCGTGGTATAGATGGTAGCTTCAAACTAACATAGCAACATACTGTAACAGTTACAGACTTGGCAACATCACTAAGTCTCAGAAAACAGCAAACATCAAGTAGCACACTTTCCAAGCTTGGTGCACTCACCACAAGGCACATAAAAATACATGGATTGCTCCACTGTAAGGAAGGCATTAAAATGCTCCTAAAACATGTAGACATGATGCTCATAGGATGCACTCAAAAGATACGATGAAAATGACAAATCAGCATCTTATAACAATCTCAGAAGGTTAACATCATATAGCACTTCCGCAACGATGATTAGGGCATTAAGATGAGCTCAAACAAGCATGGAATAGTACACTAACATGAAAAGCATCACGAGGCAAACATTTTGATATATCATACGCGCAAATCATAGCTATATGAATGGAGATATGGCATGATGAACATGGGCAAATAATGTAGTAATATTGGGGACTTGGACGAAAATATCACCTTCGGATCTAGCGTTTGACCCGGGCGCGGATTACGAAGGTCGTCGGAGATGTCGCCGAATTTGTGGAGGGTGGTCGGAGAGGGTGCAACGGGGCCGGGGACGGGCGGAGACGGGCGCCGGTGGCCGGATCCGGGCGCGGCCCTCCAGATCGGAGCACGGGGCGGCGTGGGACGCTGGCGGCGCGAGCTCCGAGCTCGGGCAGCCATGGTGGCGGCGCGGTGGAGGTTGACGGCGCGGGGAGGCGAAGGAGGCGCGGGGCGATCACGGCGAGCCAGATCCGCGAGCGGGCGACGGAGGTCGACGGCGGAGCAGGGTCCGGCAAGGTAGGAAGCAGCGACGGGATGCTCGGCGGCGCGCGGAGCGAGGATGGCCGGCGGCGGGGTCGCGGGAGCTCGGGCGGAGCGGTGCCGGAGAGCCGGGCTGCTCGGCCCTGGCGGCGGCGGGGAACGGGCCCACGATGGGCTCCGGCGGGCCCTGCGCGGTGGGAGGCACGTGACGTGGAGGGCGCCGGTTGGTTGAGGAGGCGGCGGTGATGATGTGGTGTTCCCGGATTGGTCCGGGCGAAGTGGAGGCTGGACATGTCCGGCGCGGCGCGGACGTGTCCGGCGGCGCGAGGATGAAGAAGACTAGGGTTTCGCTCGAGATTTCGGAGGAGGGGACTTATTTATAGGTAGAGGGAGCTAGGACAGTCCAAATGAGGTGTGGTTTTTGCGCACATGATCGTGATCCAACGACGGAGAGCATGGAGGGGGTTTAGATGGGCTAGTGGGTTGTTGTGGAGGGTTGCTGGGCTACAAAGACAGAGGGGTTTTGCGGTTATACGGTTAACCGTTGGGGCATCAAACGACCTCCAAATGGAACGAAATTTGACAGGCGGTCTACCAGTGATATACCAAGGCCACTCGACAAATCTCGGCCCATTCCGAGAATGTTTCTCACGCTCACGAAACAATGTCTGAGAGGTGCAACGGGTGCATGTGAGAGTGTCGGATGCCGAAGCGGACAACAGAGAAAGAGACTGGATGCAAGAGGCGAACATGAATGCAAATGAGATGCACATGATGACATGGAAAATTGCAACACGCAAGCCAATGACATGGCAACGACGACGAATAACTGGATGACACCTAGCGCCTTGGACTCGGGGCGTTACACATAATTTAAACAACGCCCAACCGGCAATTAGCAAAAACGCTAGGCCTCGGCTAACTAAAACAAAAACCGACCAGTGGTTTTAAAATAAAACAACGATTAACCACGTACCGGTTCGACTAAAAAACAACCTAAACTAATATAATCTACGCGATCGATCTACGATCTAATGAAAGGGACAGGGCAGTGGCTTACAGCGGGTCAACGGCGTCGGCTACGTTGAAGACGATGGTGTGGGCGGCTCGGCGTCGTGCGGGGCGGCGGCTAGGGTGGTCTCGGGCGACGGCGAAGTGGATGGAGAGGTGCGATTCTACGAGGCGGTCCGACTGGTGTTGTTGGCGATCCTCGTTGGCGTCTGGACGGAGCAGAACAAAGGCGGCGGGGATTCGGTGAACGGTGCAAACTTCCGTGGCTTGGGGTCCATCGTGCGGATGCTCCTACGAGACCTAGGGGTAACCAATGTGTCAAAATGACGCGCATGGGAAAGGAGATTCTGAAAACGGACTTTGGAGGCAGGGGTGTGCTCACCGGCGACGTATTTCTACAGCTAAGTTGGCTCAGCTGGCAAGATGCAAATGAACGGGGCGATGGCTGTGAGCGGCGTGGGGAGAAGCGGGTCGACATAACAGGAGGGGTACTAGCCTTTATATACGCATGGCTAGGAGACCACGAGAGAGGCAATTGCGGGAGCCTGGGCGACGAGCTCTATACAAGCGGGGGGTGCTGGAGGTTGGGGACAGCTGCAGCTGGGCCCCACTGGTTAGCGAGAGCGACAAAAGGACGAAGGAAATCGGGCACGGGTGCAGGCCTTGGGCCGGCTAGTGTGCCCCTGGGTCAAACGGCGATTCGGTCCAGGCGACGTGTGTGTGTGTGTGTAGGATCGAATGTATGTCTAGAGGGGGGGTGATTAGACTACTTGACGAAATAAGAATCTATCATTTTCCCAATTTTAGTTGTGGGCAGATTTTAGCAATTAGCACAAGTCAAGCAATCAACCTAAGAGTGTAGTAGTAGCGGAAAGTAAAACATTCCATATGAAGGTAAAGCGAAGGGTTTGGAGAAGGCAAACGCAATGGAGACACGGAGATTTTTGGCGTGGTTCCAATAGGTGGTTCTATCGTACGTCCATGTTGATGAAGACTTCAACCCACGAAGGGTAACGACGGCCCGAGTCCATGGAGGGCCCCACTCACGAAGGGTCCACAAAGAAGCAACCTTGTCTATCCCACCATGGCCATCGCCCACGAAGGACTTGCCTCACTCGGGTATATCTTCACGAAGTAGTCGATCTCCTTGCCCTTACAAACTTCTTGGTTCAACTCCACATCTTGACGGAGGCTCCCAAGTGACACCTAGCCAATCTAGGAGACACCGCTCTCCAAAAGGTAATAGATGGTGTGTTGATGATGAATTCCTTGCTCTTGTGCTTAAAATGATAATCTCCCCAACACTCAACTCTCTCTCTCTCAGATTTGGCTATGGTGGAAAGATGATTTGAGTGGAAAGCAACTTGGGGAAGGTTAGAAATAATGATTCTTGTGGTAGGATTGGAATTGTCGGCGTCCTGGGAACGGGGGTGCCCAGACTTGCCTGCCTGCGGCCCGCGAGCATGGCTCCGTCAACGGCCCAGTACGGCCCAACTTCAGCAGCAGCCACTCAAGACCCTCGCGAGGGGCCAAGCCTCGCGAGGCGGACGACGCCAAGACCTCCATGGGGGCAGTCTCACTAGGTTGGCTCCCGAGGAGCGGAGATATCTATGCGAGGGGCACCTCGCGAGGTTCTTGTGACGTGAGCCAGGATGACCAAGGCCAGGCGGGTGCCAGCGGACGCAGTGTACAAATTTCCTCTTTGGAGCTAAGGAGGCAAGCGGAGGCGAGGAGTCCCGAGGCATCAGGCAAAGGTTTCCATATCGGTGAAACAAGACCAAGACCGCCAGGACGGCAGGACGGAGGTCATCGCGGAGCCCACAGCAGCGTCACCACCAGAGCCTCTGGCATGCGAAGACTACTTTTGTCAGGATAGCTTGTACTAGTTGTTCCCCTTCAAACTTGGCCATTGTGGGATCCCTTCCCGCCTAAACATTTGGGGAAGAGGACCAAGGCCACTATAAATAGGACCTCGCCACCACCGTAGGGGTGACGAATCATTCAAATCATCCTCACACCCACTAGCTCATCGAGCCCAAGAACACCTCTCCTCCTGAGGCTGTTCATCCATTGTAGTAGTTCATCCTCAGACCCTCGAGGCAATCCACCACACACTGGAGTAGGGTATTACACCGCAAGGTGGCCCGAACCAGTATAAACCCCCATGTCCCTTGTTCCTTGGGTTCATCGAGCTAGGCCGTGTGCGAGCGAGCTGGGGAGAGAGTGTTCTTCGTGCGCACCCCAGAGTTCGAACCTCTCAAGGGTGTGCGGAACCCGTGATCCGACAGGAATGTCCTGATCTCAACACATGAGTAGGTGGTTCTCTCTCAGAAAATGTATGGTGGAAGTGTAGGCACGTTCTGATGGCTTTCTCACAAATGGAGAAGGGAATGGAGCGGTATATATAGCCTCCACACAAAATCCAACTGTTACGCACATTTGACTCATCTCGGTGGGACCGAATAGTTAAACTCGGTGAGACCGATTGTTTCAAAAATGTGAACATTAGGAATCTCAGTGGGGCTGACTGGAACAACTCGGTGGGACCGATGTGCTAGGGCTTAGGGCAAACCGCGTCTCGGTGGCACAGATTGCATCAACACGGTGAGATTTCAGTGAAGCAATAAGGTAATAGAGAGTTGGTCAAGCCATCTCGGTGAGACCAATTGCTATTTTGGTGAGACCGAAATAATTGCAAGTGATATGAGGGAGTTGGCAAGGCCATCTCGGTTAGACCGAGATCCGTATCGGTGATACCGAACTGTTAGGTTTCTGGCTGTGGCTATGTCGTATGAACTCGGTGGCGCCGGATACAAAGAATTGGTGGGGCCGAGTTAGAGTTTAGGATTTTGACATATTTGGATGGAGAAATTGGCTAAGGGTTTTGGAGCAATATCACTAAGAATTTGAGCAAGCAAGCCATTAAGCAACACCTCATCCCCTTTTAATAGTATTGGCGTTCCGATGGACTCCATGTGATCTTGGATCACTAAAATGAAGATGGAGAGGGGTCCACATCTCTAGTCCATGACGTGACATTCACTGAACTTCCTGAATATTTATCTTCAATGGATATTAGTTCAATGAGCTATATGTTGTTATGAATTACCAAACCCACCCAAGGATTAGTTGCACTTTCAATCTCCCCCTTTTTGGTAAATGATGACAACATATAGATCAAAACTTCGACAAATGATAAAATGAATGAAATATATCGTCGCTTTGACAAGTATATGATAAGCAAGAGCTCCCCCTAAATTTGTGCATTATTAAAATTTCGTTTGAATGCAAATGCCCAATCGATTAGGATCATGGGCCACTCTTCCATGTCACATACATCTTGGTGGAGCGCACAAAATGATAAGAGTGAAATAACATGCACGCATCACCAAATACATAAGTGGATGACCATACACAAATAATAATATATATATAGGCATATGTCACACATCAAGCATAGTATGATCAAACACATAACCACACAAACTATCTCACGAACATCAAACAATAAGTAGCATGAACCAAACGAAGTAGCAAGCCAATAAAAACCAACAAGCAAAAGAACGAGACACACTCTCTCTCTCTCTCGAAGCCTATGATCTATACATTTTCTCCCCCTTTGGCAACAAGTTACCAAAAAGCTCCAAAAACTATAATGCAATATGACACTCTAGGCACGATCATCGGGAACTCCTGAAGGGGTCTTCCGGCTTGTTGCTCCAGTATGCGTAGACGGTGTTGAGAGAACTGCTTCTGCAAAAGCCTCGGCTGATGTCTGTTGAGCTAGTTGAGTTGACACTGGTGGTGGTACTATGGCAGTGGCGGCAGGTGCAGAGTGTGTAGTCCTGGTGTCTGCAACTGGCACAGTTGATGACGTTTGTGCCCTAGGCACTGTCTGCAATCTGCCAGTGGTATTGTTCTCATTGCCATCTTCAGCATCATCTCTCAGCTTCTCCACAATAGATTGTATCTCTGTGACCTTGACATCAAGATTATACATTTTGTCCTCAACTATTTGCTCTAGGCTCTCCTGATTCTTGGCTAAGTTGGCCAGACTTCACTCAATACTCATAGTTGCTTCTAGCAGATATGTCAGTTGGTCTTGCTTTGACTTGAGATTCACTGCTGATGCATTTGGTGGACTTGCTGCCTTTGTTGCTTTAGCTGCTTTTGCCTTTTCTGCCTTCTCTTGGGCCTCAACTGAAGTTGGATGTGAAGCATCCATCACCACTTCATTATCTTCAAATTCTGGCCGAAGAGGAAGGTACTCTCTGTTAAGCAGATATGTGTCTGTACCAACCTTGGAGTTGATAAGCATTTGGATGTGTGGTGCATATCCACATGACCTCTTTTGATCAGCAGCAGTCCGTTTGATTGTCTCTATAATCAGGCTCATGACTTTGAATTTCTGTGGTAGGTCAAATAAATGGAGCAGGTTGATGGAGTGGCCATGGATCATCCTCCCATCTCCAGACATGGGCAATAAGGTGTGCCTTAAGATGTAGTTTATGGTGGCCAAACCAGCAAGCAGAAAGTATATGGAGCCAAACTTGTGTGTGTGCGAAGAACTCAACCTCTCTAGCCAACCAACTCGTCACCCCCACGTCCTAGCTCGATGGACAAGGAAGAAGGTGGACACGGCAGTTTTACCCAGGTTCGGGCCACCTTGTAGTGTAAGACCCTACTCCTACTTTGTGGTGGATTTGCCTCACGAGGGGCTGAGGATGAACTAGTACAAGGCAAGAACAACCTCACGAGGTTGGCTCTAGTGAGGGTGGAAAGGGTGATCCCATGCTACGGTGCTGGCTAACCTATACTTATAGCGGCCTCGGTCCTCTTCCTCCAAAACGAAGGAGGGAAGGGATCCCACAATGGCTAATTCGAAAGGGGACAAGTAATACATCTTATCCTGATGAAAGGTGGTCTTCGCCTGCAAAGCTTCTGGTTGTGCCGCTCCGGTGGGCTCAGTGATGAAGTCCGTCCTGTCATCCTTGGGGTCTTGGTCTTGTTGCACACGAATGGAAACCTGTGCCTAATTTCTCGGGACCCCGCGCCTGCGCTTGCCTCCTTGGCACCAAAGAGGAAACTGACTCCTCCGTGCCCGCTGGTGCCCACCTGGCCTTGGTCATCATGTGATGAGGACATCAATACCATTGTTACACCCACAACCCCTACTGTTACATATAATGGACCAATTACTAGAGCTCGCGCACGCCAATTAAATTACTAGGTACTTCCGTTTCTTGGTAATGATTCTAATGTTCATGAGAATATGATGCTGCCTAAATTGGATACTTTTGTTTTGCTTACAAATGAAGGGCCTGGCTTGGAGAAGGATGAACATTGGAGCAAGAACAAGCATGGAGTTGATGCCATGCGCAAGGGGAACAAGAACGGAGTTACCAGTGATGATTTCAGGACTTTGAAGCCACCATAAGGAGTGAATGAAGACTTGGATGAAATATACAAGATGCCACTTCATAAATTTCGTCCAGAGGCTATTCTAGGTGCTGTGTCACCTTATTATTGGGCCAGGCCCATGTAATTTCGAAATACATAAGTATAGGCTGTTTTTAGAGTCCGTGTGTGTGGGGAAACAAGAGATAGGGTTGGTTTCGGACCCCTTCTCTAAGGGCCACGAAATTCCCCCCTCTTCCTCCATATATACAGCCCTTAGGGCACCGTTTAGAATTTGGGTTTTGTTTAGATTAAAAGTTCGCCATAGCTGCAACTTCGCGTACTTCGTTTGTGTTCAACGACCAGACAAAGGCGTCACAGAACCTCACCTTGATCAATAAAGCTTTCATCTTACATTCGCAATATCCAGATTGCAATCTCAGTTTCTTGCTTGTTCTTCGTTTGCTCGCAGGAAACAGACCCTCGTGGTCAGGTTGATCGTGCTCCGGCGTGGTCACTAACCTCTCAGAGTTGGTTTAGCGATTGCTAAGGCGCGACGTCATCGCACGTTCGTAGTCGGATCGTCAAAGTCGGCTTCCACCAAAGCGATATCCATCATCTCATCGAAAGACGGGACACCTTTGCCTCTATCAAGTGGTATCAGATTTCCAGGTTGCTCGCTGAGATTTTACAGTTTTTCGTAGTTTAGATCGAGTTTGTTCTTCATACCTATAGTCCACGAAAAAGCCAAAAAAATTAGGGTTAGTTCATCCTATCCGAACCAATCTGAGCCTTTGCATAATCTTTTTAGGGTTTTTGCTTTGTTGAATTTGCGGGTGCATTGTCGTGTCAAGTTGCTGGTCTTAGAGTCTAGTCTTTTAGAGTTTCGAGTTCTGGTCATAAGTTGTCACGCCGCCGCCGCACCATCATCGCCTTGCCATCTACCACCATTCCTTATCCGCCACCGCTCTGAATCCATATCCATATACCACCACCAATCCGTATCCATATACCACCACCGATCCGTATCCATATACCACCACCGCTACCATATACCACCACCGCTGCCATATCCTACCACCATATATCCACCACCAATCCGAGTTCTTTTCATATTCGGTTTGTTTTAGAGATCCATCTATTTTCCGTTTCGTGTTTCCTTGTCTGAGTAGGTCTCGAAAAAAAAGTCTGGAGACCCCCGGGCAGTTTTTAGGCCAAAATTTCGGCAGCCAAAAATATTTTTTCCCTATCCTATTTTTAGGTCCCGGGGAGTGTTTTGAGACACTCGCCATCATAGTGATTTTTTGTCGCACTTTTTCGTCGTCGCTGCCCTGATTTCTGAAAAAAAAATAGTCAAAAAATTTTGTGCCCATCCTGTCAGTTTGACCTTGGAAGAGTTTTGAGACACTCGCCATTATAGTGATTTTTCGCAAAAAAAAAAGAGGAGCGCAAAAAAAAAGAGCGAAAAAAAAGAGAAAAAAATTCCAGAGTGTGCTTTTCCCTTGTTTACGTGCAGCGCCGTGATTTTGTTAGTGTTCTAGGCTCGCGTCTCTAGCACGGTCTAGCCTAGGACCAACACAGTACCGTCGTTGAGCGTTTATTCAACTTTGCATCTCTGAATTGATTATTGCTGACCATTTTTGCTACCATATTATAAGCCTTCCCAGCTCCACATACATCTACATCGTGCGTTTGACTCTCCCTGGTAATCGCTCTATCCAAGCTTTGAGAGTTTTGACTACAACGGTTGCCGATCACCACCTGCTGCTGGGTAAGAACTGGTAAGAATTTGAGATTCGCTTGAAGGTTTTGTGACACACCACCATCACCACCACTTCTTAGTAGTCTGCAGGATCATATTCTTTTGTGTTTCTATTGCTGCTAACTATGGCAGGATCACAAGCCGATGAGACTGATTGGGAGAACATGACGAACAAGGAATTGCATGATAAATTTCAGCAAATGATGAGTGGCCAGGTGGGAGATGTGCTAAACAGATTTGAAGAGGCTATGGAGAAGATAGATGCCGTGGAGAAGTCGTTCGAGACAAAGCTGGATAACAAGTTTACTGAATTACTCAAGCGTCTTCCCCAACCACTACCGGCTGCACATGTCGCACCTCTACAACAACAACAACCACATCTCCAACGCCGCCTTCCAAATCAAGTGGGACGAGCACAGCGCGTTCCAATTGAGACTGGTCAAAATTCGGGTGCCGCTGCACCTACTGTTGATGCTTCTTTAGCTCCTGCTACTGCGGCGGCTGAGGAGGATGACAATTATGCGGGCGATTATGAGGATGAGGTTGATCAAAATCAGAACTACGTGCAGCCACCAGCACCACCACCAGCAGGTCGACCTCAGGTATATGTTCGCAACGGTAGGCCGGCACCACCACCTCAGGTACGAGATCATGACCATCTCCCTAAACTGAAATTGAATATTCCACCATTTGAGGGTAGATATGTTCCTAATATATATCTTACTTGGGAGTTAGAAACTGAACAACGATTTACATGTTTACAATATCCTGAGGAGAGACGTGTTCTTGCTGCTGTTTGTGCTTTCACTAGCTTTGCATGTGTTTGGTGGTCTGAACATTGTAGATTATATCCTGTTCCAGCTACTTGGGCTGCTTTGAAAACTGCTATGCGTACTCGTTGGGTTCCACCGTATTATCAACGTGAATTACTTCAAAAATTACAGCGCTTAAGACAAGGGAAAAATTCTGTAGAAGAATATTATCAGGAATACAAACTGGCATGATTAGATGTGGTATTGTTGAGGAGAATGAAGCTATGCTTGCACGTTTTATGGGTGGATTAAATAAAGAGATTCAGACCATTCTAGAGTATAAGGATTATAATAGTATCACTCGTTTATTCCATCTTGCTTGTAAAGCTGAACGTGAAGTGCAGGATCGACAGCCATTGGCGCGAACTAACTTTTCTGCAGGTCGACCTTCATCATGGACACCGCGCGCATGTTCTACTTCCACTGCACCAGCACCTCCATCAGGTTCCACCTCCAGCCGTGATACAAGAAAGCAGGCACAACCACCACTATCTGCCAAGAGCGCACCTGCCGGGCCTGCACAGAGCTCTTCTTCTTCCATGGCATCGACAGGGCACACAAGTGATATTATTTGTCATCGTTGTAAGGGAAGAGGACATTATGCGAGAGAATGCAAATCTCAGTATGTAATGATTGCTACTGAGGATGGTGGGTATGAGTCCGCTAGTGACTATGATGAGGAGACTTTGGCTCTTATTACACGTGAAGAACATGGTGGAGATGATTCTGAAAATGAGACGCAATACATGGCTCCTGAAGACGCTGTCAGGTATGAATGTTTAGTTGCTCAACGTGTTTTGAGTGTGCAGGTCACACAAGCAGAGCAAAATCAGAGGCATAATTTGTTCCATACAAAGGGAGTTGTGAAGGAACGTTCTGTTCGCGTCATCATAGATGGAGGGAGCTGTAACAACTTGGCTAGCATGGAGATGGTGGAGAAGCTATCTCTCACCACAAGACCACATCCACATCCTTACTACATCCAATGGTTCAACAACAGCGGCAAGGTTAAGGTAACACGTACTGTTCGTGTGCATTTTAGTATCTCTACATATGCTGATTATGTTGATTGTGATGTGGTACCCATGCAAGCATGTTCCTTATTTGATAAAAATTATGTACACCATGGTAGAAATAATCAATATACTCTTGTTCATAAGGATAAAAATATTACTTTGCTTCCTATGACTCCTGATTCCATTTTGAAAGATGACATTAATAGAGCTAATAAAGCAAAACAGGAGAAAAATAAGAGTGAAAATCAGATTGTGGCAAAAGAATTTGAGCAACAAATGAAAGCTACTACTAAACCATCTAGTGTTGTTTCTGAAATTAAATTGAAAAGTGCATGTTTACTTGCCACAAAATCTGATATTGATGAGCTAGATTTCAGCAAATCTGTTTGCTATGCTTTTGTGTGCAAAGAGGCATTATTTTCATTCGAGGACGTGCCTTCCTCTTTGCCCCCTGCTGTCACTAACATTTTGCAGGAGTTCGCTGACGTCTTCCCACAAGACGTAACACCGGGATTACCACCTATTCGAGGGATTGAGCATCAAATTGACATAATTCCCGGTGCATCGCTACCCAACCGTGCACCATACCGTACCAATCCAGAGGAGACGAAGGAGATTATGTGTCAAGTACAGGAGCTGCTCGACAAAGGTTATATACGCGAATCTCTTAGTCCTTGTGCTGTTCCTATTATACTAGTGCCTAAAAAGGATGGTACGTCGCGTATGTGTGTTGATTGTAGAGGCATTAATAATATTACTATTCGTTATTGTCATCCTATTCCTAGGCTAGATGATATGCTTGATGAATTGAGTGGCTCTACAATATTCTCCAAAGTTGATTTGCGTAGTGGATACCATCAAATTCGTATGAAATTGGGAGATGAATGGAAAACTGCATTTAAAACTAAGTTTGGTTTATATGAGTGGTTAGTCATGCCTTTTGGGTTAACTAATGCACCTAGTACTTTCATGAGACTAATGAACGAAGTTTTACGTGCTTTCATTGGACGATTTGTGGTAGTCTATTTTGATGATATACTGATTTATAGCAAATCTTTGGAAGAACATTTGGAACATTTACGTGCTGTTTTTATTGCTCTACGTGATGCATGTTTGTTTGGTAACCTTGGGAAGTGCACCTTTTGCACCGACCGAGTATCTTTTCTTGGCTATGTTGTTACTCCACAGGGAATTGAAGTTGATAAAGCCAAGATTGAAGCTATTGAGAGTTGGCCGCAGCCCAAAACGGTCACACAAGTGCGGAGTTTTCTTGGACTCGCTGGTTTCTATAGGCGTTTTGTGAGAGATTTTAGCACCATTGCTGCACCTCTCAACGAGCTTACAAAGAAGGATGTGCCTTTTGTTTGAGGTACAACACAGGAAGAAGCCTTCACGGTATTGAAAGATAAGTTGACACATGCTCCTTTACTCCAACTTCCTGGTTTTAATAAGACTTTTGAGCTTGAATGTGATGCTAGTGGATTTGGATTAGGAGGTGTGTTATTACAAGATGGCAAACCTGTTGCATACTTTTCTGAAAATTGAGTGGGCCTAGTCTGAATTATTCTACTTATGATAAAGAACTATATGCTCTTGTTCGGACTTTAGAAACATGGCAACATTATTTATGGCCCAAAGAATTTGTTATACATTCTGATCATGAATCTTTGAAACATATTAAAAGTCAAGCTAAACTGAATCGTAGACATGCTAAATGGGTTGAATTCATTGAAACTTTCCCTTATGTCATTAAACACAAAAAGGGTAAAGAAAATGTTATTGCTGATGCATTGTCTCGTCGCTATACTATGCTTTCACAACTTGATTTCAAAATATTTGGTTTGGAGACAATCAAAGATGAATACGTGCATGATGCTGATTTTAAAGATGTATTGCAGAATTGTAAAGAAGGAAGAACCTGGAACAAGTTTGTCGTTAATGATGGATTTGTGTTCCGTGCTAACAAGCTATGCATTCTAGCTTGCTCTCTTCGTCTTTTGTTGTTGCAGGAGGCGCATGGAGGAGGATTAATGGGACACTTTGGCGTGAAGAAGACGGAGGACGTACTTGCTACACATTTCTTTTGGCCAAAGATGAGACGGGATGTTGAGCATTTTGTTGCTCGCTGCACTACATGTCAAAAAGCTAAGTCACGACTCAATCCTCATGGTTTATATATGCCTTTGCCTGTACCTAGTGTTCCTTGGGAGGATATATCTATGGACTTTGTTTTAGGTTTACCTCGAACAAAGAAGGGGAGGGATAGCATATTTGTTGTCGTGGATAGATTCTCGAAAATGGCACACTTTATACCATGTCATAAAAGTGATGATGCTGTTAATGTTGCTGATTTGTTCGTTCGTGAAATTATTCGCTTGCATGGTGTGCCAAATACTATTGTTTCAAATCGTGATACTAAATTTCTTAGCCACTTTTGGAGATGTTTATGGGCTAAGTTGGGGACTAAACTGCTTTTTAGTACTACTTGTCACCCCCAAACTGATGGACAAACTAAAGTAGTCAATAGAACATTGTCTACTATGCTTAGGGCTGTTTTGAAGAATAATAAGAAAATGTAGGAAGAATGCTTGCCTCATATTGAATTTGCTTATAATCGTTCATTGCATTCTACTACTAAGATGTGCCCTTTTGAAATTGTGTATGCCTTCCTACCTCGTGCACCAATTGATTTGTTGCCGCTTCCATCTTCGGAGAAGGTTAATTTTGATGCTAAAGAACGTGCTGAATTGATTTTAAAAATGCATGAGTTAGTTAAGGACAACATTGAGCGTATGAATGCATAATATAAACTTGCTGGAGATAAGGGTAGAAAACATGTTGTGTTTGCACCTGGAGATCTTGTTTGGTTACATTTGCGTAAGGATAGATTTCCTAGTTTGCGCAAATCAAAGCTAATGCCACGTGCTGATGGTCCTTTTAAGGTGTTAGAGAAAATAAATGATAATGCATATAAACATGAGCTACCTGCAGATTTTGGGGTTAGTCCCACTTTTAACATTGCAGATTTGAAGCCTTATTTGGGTGAGGAACATGAGCTTCCGTCGAGGACGACTTCATTTCAAGAAGGGGAGGATGATGAGGACATCAATACCATTGTTACACCCACAACCCCTACTGTTACATATAATGGACCAATTACTAGAGCTCGCGCACGCCAATTAAATTATCAGGTACTTTCGTTTCTTGGTAATGATTCTAATGTTCATGAGAATATGATGTTGTCTAAATTGGATACTTTTGTTTTGCTTACAAATGAAGGCCTGGCTTGGAGAAGGATGAACATTGGAGCAAGAACAAGCATGGAGTTGATGGCATGCGCAAGGGGAACAAGAACGGAGTTACTAGTGATGATTTCAGGACTTTGAAGCCACCATAAGGAGTGAATGAAGCCTTGGACGAAATATACAAGATGCCACTTCATAAACTTCGTCCAGAGGCTATTCTAGGTGCTGGGTCACCTTATTATTGGGCCAGGCCCATGTAATTTCGAAATACATAAGTATAGGCTGTTTTTAGAGTCCGTGTGTGTGGGGAAACAAGAGATAGGGTTGGTTTCGGACCCCTTCTCCAAGGGCCACGAAATTCCCCCCTCTTCCTCCATATATACAGCCCTTAGGGCACCGTTTAGACTTTGGGTTTGTTTAGATTAAAAGTTCGCCATAGCTGCAACTTCGCGTACTTCGTTTGTGTTCAACGACCAGACAAAGGCGTCACAGAACCCCACCTTGATCAATAAAGCTTTCATCTTATATTCGCAATATCCAGATTGCAATCTCAGTTTCTTGCTTGTTCTTCATTTGCTCGCAGGAAACAGACCCTCGTGGTCAGGTTGATCGTGCTCCGGCGTGGTCAATAACCTCTCGGAGTTGGTTTAGCGATTGCTAAGGCGCGACGTCATCGCACGTTCGTAGTCGGATCGTCAAAGTCGACTTCCACCAAAGCGATATCCATCATCTCATCGAAAGACGGGACACCTTTGCCTCTATCATCATGGCTTGCATCATCCCAACCTCATAAGGTCAGGCACCTGCATAGAAATCTCGGCTCCTCAGGAGGCAGCGTGGGAAGGCCGCTCCCTCCAGAGGTCTTGGCGCCATCCGCCTCACGAGGGTCTTGGCTTGATGGTCGCGTAGATGGGCCGTACCAGGCCATCGATGGAGCCACGCCCTGGGCTACAGACAGTCAAGTATGGGTACCCTGGTTCCCAGAACGCCGACAGTGTGTATCCAAAGCTTCATCAGGAATGGTCTTGTATATGTGTGCCATTGTGTTGTGATCCATCCTGGGTTTTCCATATACATCTATGTCATTCTCTTCTTCTTCTTGGGCACTGATAAGAGTATCCCACTCCGAGATTGATAACTGGTATCTAGTGCCCTCAGTCATCCAGACAATTCTTCCATCCTGGTAAAAGTCTGTTGTGGAATAAAACTGCATCACCATCTCATCATTCCACTTTGTGAGCTTTTGTCCCACAAAATCATCAACATTTGTCAGCCTGAAGCTCTCATGAACATGGGGGAAGTAATCTTAATTGGCATCTATATACTTCCAATCCACCCACTTCATGTTGCTTATGATGGGCTTCTTGTCAAGAAGCACTGTCTCATACAAATCTTGTTGTTCTTTGGTATGGAAACGATAGTCACATGATGTTCTCCTCCTTGCAGAATATGGGTCAACTTTCCTCCATTCTCTCAGTCCACAATCCTTCGTGAGCTTCATGTTTTCAGCCACTGGATGTCCATCATCATGTTCTGGAATATCTGGCTTCAATTTCCTGAGCACTTGTGGCTCTTCATCCTCCTGAAGCTTTGGCACCGCGGCCTTGTTCTTTTCAGTAGCTGGGATGTTTCTTGTGGATCTCTTGGGAGCAGCAGCCTTAGTTGCAGGCTTGGGTTTGTACTTGGAGGGTGCACCTGCAGATTTCATGGCATCTGTCATTAACTTCTGAGACTTGGCAGGGGGTACAACTGGATCCTCTTCCTCCTCATCTTCTTCATCCACCATCATGGATTTGCTGCCAATCAGTCTGCCAATTGTGCTCTTCACTATCTCTTTCCTCTTCTTCTTGCCATCAGCAGCTCCTTCTTCTTCTCTTGACTCAAGAGTAAATTCCATAGTCTCTTGTGGAACTGTTGATTTCCTGGCCTGACATAGGAACTCTCTTTGCAGGAGCCTTCTTTTGGAGACCTGGCTTAGTAGCAGCAGTAGTGGCATACTCCTTCTTGAGCACTTTCTTATTTGTTGAAGTGACCTCTTGTGCAACCACAAAATCCACATCCTCGCTTTCTCAGGTTCTCTTCTTCCTTTATCTAGTGGCAGCTTTAGGCAGATTGCTTAGAGTGCTTCTTCTACCCTCATCATAGCTTCCACTAGGGCTTGTTCCCTCACTGAGATTGACGTCTTCCTCTGACTTGTTCTCGCTATCACTTGCATCAGACATCTTGCAAATAGACCCTATGAATAGATAGGTATGGGCAGAGTGGATGAGCATCACAAAAATCAGCTTGTTTTGCAAAAAGTTTGAATCAAAATTTTAGTATTAGCTTTCTACAGAAAGCATTTCGAAGCTACCGATATGAAAATCTCGGTGACACCGAAGCATGAACAGAGTCTAAACACACAACATCGGTCAGACCGAGTTGTGGTTCGGTGACTCCGAGATGATAAGGTTTCACTAAGGTTTTTCTTTCGGTCTCGCCGATCAGTACACTTTGGTGGCACGGAGTAGTACTTAGTGCAATGGCCAGGGCCAATTGGTGGGACCGAAAGATTCATTTCGGTCGGTCCGAGATGAGCTCGGCGGAAACCTAACCCTTAATTTTTTTCATCGAATCTAATCTAAAGAAGTTTTTATTTTGATAGAAAGTTCTCATTCGTGGCAAGAAGCTGGGCAATATCTTTGTGCATAGAATCGAAAAGGGGAATGGAACAAAGAGGTCGAACCGTACCCTAACTTGGTGATGATTCGCTAGGGCGACAACGGTGGTGAAGATTTCCGTTAACGGTGGCGGGGGTGCACAGGCGGAGACAGTGACGATCCGGGGACAAGGGGCAGAAGCACTGGTGCGCAAGCACGAGTGGTTTGAAGAAATTTTAAACCATACGGGTTCACCGAATATATATCCATGTGTTGTCAGTGGCACCGGATGGAATGTTTCGGTGGCGCCAAGATGCAAAACTGCGTACAGTTAGTGCGACTCGGTGGGACCGAGTCATTCTAATCGGTATCACTGAGATGAACACCTAGATCAGTATGGTGATTTCCATTGCACCGGATAGGAGTGAGTTGGCCTGATCGAAATACACAAGAAGGTTTTGGAAGGCAGCCCTTGGCGGATCACTGACTCCACGTGCTCCTCACCTGGAGGGTCCAAAAAAGACTTGTTGAATTTTTCTGATGTAGCATGAATAGAGTTTGAGAAGAGAAAAATCATAGATAGCTAGAGAAGGTTCTTAGGCATTCTTTTCCATCTATTTGGCCAATTAAACTAACACAATCGAAAACAACAAATGGATGTCCTCAGATGAAGAAATTATGCTACCAGCATGCTCACATAATAAGATAGCAAGTGAAATATGTGACAAAGCATGCACAACCAATTATAGCATCTATCAAGCAATTGGCCATGACTAGATCATCTATATATATATGAGTATATTGACTGAGGAGTCAAATGAGAACATTTGGTCATAGGTCATACTCATTGTTTAAGCACAAGTTGTCAGATTTAGGGTTCCGCAGACCCATGAGAGGTTCGAACTTTGGGGTGCATGCGAAGAATTCGTCCTCCCCAGTCTGCCTGCTTGCTAATCTCACGGCCTAGCTCGATGAACTGAACGGAAAAGAGACACAGCAGTTTACCCATGTTTGGGCCACCTTGCGGTGTAACACCCTACTCCTGCTTTGTGGTGGATTGGCCTCGAGGGGCTGAGGATGAACTAGTACAGTGGAAGAACAGTCTCAGTCGGAGAGGTGTTCTTGTGCTTGATGAGCAGGTGGGCGAGAGGATGGTCCGAATGATCCGTTCACCTACATGGTGGTGGCTAAGTCCTATTTATAGTGGCCTTGGTCCTCTTCCCAAATGTAGGCGGGAAGGGATCCCACAACGGCAAAATTCAAAGGGGGACAGCTAGTACAAGTTATCCTGACAAAAGTAGTCTTCGCCTGCAAAAGCCTCTAGTCGTGACGTCGTGGTGGGCTCGGCGATGACCTCCATCCTGCCATCTTGGCGGTCTTGGTCTTGCTGCACCGGAATGGAAACCTTTGCTTGATTCCTCGAGAAACTGGTACACTGCGTCCGCTGGCGCCCGCCTGCCCTTGGTCATCATGGCTCATGTCATCTGGACTTGGCGAGGTGAGCCTTGCATAGAGATCTCCGCTCCTCGGGAGCCAGCCTGAGGAGGCCGCTCCTTGTGGAGGTCTTGGTGTCGTTCGCCTCGCGAGGCTTGGCCCCTCGCGAGGGTCTTGAGTTGTTGATGCTGAAGTTGTGCCGTACCAGGCTGTCGATAGAGCCACGTCATGGGCCGCAGGCAGACATGTCTGGGTACCCTCGTTCCCAGAACACCGACAGTAGCCCCCGGGCCCAAGGCGCACTCGTACTTGGCTTCGAGGCGAAGCCAAAGGGCAAGTGCAAAGCGCTGCGGGCCCCAATCGCCTGCGGCCTCGGTTGACGCATGGCGCCTGACAGGACGTGGGCACCCTGATAGAGGCAAAGGTGTCCCGTCTTTCGATGAGATGATGGATATCGCTTTGATCGAAGTCGACTTTGACGATCCGACTACGAACGTGCGAGGACGTCGTGCCTTAGCAATCGCTAAACCAACTCCGGGAGGTTATTGACCACGCCGGAGCACGATCAACCTGACCACGAGGGTCTGTTTCCTGCGAGCAAACGAAGAACAAGCAAGAAACTGAGATTGCAATCTGGATATTGCGAATATAAGATGAAAGCTTTATTGATCAAGGTGGGGTTCTGTGACGCCTCTGTCTGGTCGTTGAACACAAACGAAGTACGCGAAGTTGGAGCTATGGCGAACTTTTAATCTAAACAAAACCCAAAGTCTAAACGACGCCCTAAGGGTTGTATATATGGAGGAAGAGGGGGGAATTTCGTGGCCCTTGGGGAAGGGGTCCGAAACCAGCCCTATCTCTTGTTTCCCCACACATACGGACTCTAAAAATAGCCTATACTCAAGTATTTCGAAATTACATGGGCCTGGCCCAATAATAAGGTGACGCAGCACCTAAAATAGCCTCTCGACGAAAGTTATGAAGTAGCATCTTGTATATTTCGTCCAAGGCTTCATGCACGCATTATGGTGGCTTCAACGTCCTGAAATCATCACTTGTAACTCCGTTCTTGTCCCCCGTGCGCATGCCATCATCTCCATGCTTGTTCTTGCTCCAACGTTCATCCTTCTCAAAGCTAGGCCCTTCATTTGTAAGCAAAACAAATGTATCCAATTTAGGCAGCATCATATTCTCATGAACATTAGAATCATTACCAAGAAACGAAAGTACCTGGTAATTTAATTGGCGTGCGCGAGCTCTAGTAATTGGTCCAGTATGTATAGCAGCATGGGCTGTGGGTGTAACAATGGTGATGAGGACATGATTACCTTGGATACGACCAAAAATATTGCATACATGCATATTTGTCAGGTGATTTCTAGTGCAAACTATTCAATAATCTATTTATGTTATCCAGAACAAAAATACTTCACACACTTTTGTGTTTTGTCTAATTGCAGGTGTATGGGACATTTGTACAATCCACATATGAAGATAGGGGAAAAGGAGAAGTTTAGGTTCTGTTCAAAAAGTCCTCTCACGTCACTTTTGGGCCAAGAGAAGAAAGAGTCCAAGTCTCTCACGTTCTGGATTCAGATTCGGACTGCACGGACATACCTGACTCAAAACGCCAACAACTTTTTCATACGAACTCCGAATTGGGTGATTCTTTTTTTGTTGGAAACTAGATTTCGTGCTCTTTCCAACCCAATTGGATTCACCTTTAAATTCGTCCGGAGCATTGAGTTATGGTCGAAACAATCTGACGTTGCACCAGAATCCGAGTCAAACTACAAGTCCAAAGGTGTTGCATCACCTCCACTTGGGCCCATGAGCCTTGTACGACCTAGGGTTGGTTTTAGGCTGCCTTGGGACGTCCTCCCACCTCCTTGGCCGCCACCCCTTGCTCCTATATAAGTAGATCCATCTAGTAGCTTTTTCCTTGGGATTTGTTTAGTTAAAAGTTAGCCATTACAACTTCGTGTACTTCGTTTGTGTCCAACGACCAGACCAAGACCGCTTACGGATCCCCACCACTATCAATACTTCATATATATTCGCAATATTCAGATTGCATTATCATATTCTTGCTCGTTCTTCGATTGCTTGCAGGAATAGACCTTCGTGGTCAGGCTGATCGTGCTTCCGGCATCGTCAGTAACCTCAGGAGATTGGTTTAGCGATTGATAAGGCGCAACGTCGTGCACGTTTGTAGTCGGATCGGCAAAGTCGTCTCCACCAAATCGATAGTTATCATCTCATCGAAAGATCGGGACACCCTCGCCTCTATCAAATGGTATTGATGTCCTCATCATCCTCCCCTTCTTGAAATGAAGTCGTCCTCGACCGAAGCTCATCTCCCTCACCCAAATAAGGCTTCAAATCTGCAATGTTAAAAGTGGGACTAACCCCAAAATCTGCAGGCAGCTCAAGTTTATATGCATTATCATTTATTTTCTCTAACACCTTAAAAGGACCATCAGCACGTGGCATTAGCTTTGATTTGCACAAATCAGGAAATCTATCCTTACGCAAATGTAACCAAACAAGATCTCCAGGTGCAAACACAACATGTTTTCTACCCTTATCTCCAGCAAGTTTATATTTAGCATTCATACGCTCAATGTTTTCCTTAGTTAACTCATGCATTTTTAAGATCAATTCAGCACGTTGTTTAGCATCAAAATTAACCTTCTCCGAAGATGGAAGAGGCAACAAATCAATAGGTGCACGAGGTAGGAAACCATACACAATTTCAAAAGGGCACATCTTAGTAGTAGAATGCAATGAACGATTATAAGCAAACTCAATATGAGGCAAGCATTCTTCCCACATTTTCTTATTATTCTTGAAAACAGCCCTAAGCATAGTAGACAATGTTCTATTGACTACTTCAGTTTGTCCATCAGTTTGGGGGTGACAAGTAGTACTAAAAAGCAGTTTAGTCCCCAACTTAGCCCATAAACATCTCCAAAAGTGGCTAAGAAATTTAGTATCACGATCTGAAACAATAGTATTTGGCACACCATGCAAACAAATAATTTCACGGAAGAACAAATCAGCAACATTAACAGCATCATCGCTTTTATGACATGGTATAAACTGTGCCATTTTTGAGAATCTATCCACGACAACAAATATGCTATCCCTCCCCTTCTTTGTTCGAGGTAAACCTAAAACAAAGTCCATAGATATATCCTCCCAAGGAACACTAGGTACAGGCAAAGGCATATATAAACCATGAGGATTGAGTCGTGACTTAGCTTTTTGACATGTAGTGCAGCGAGCAACAAAATGCTCAACATCCCGTCTCATCTTTGGCCAAAAGAAATGTGTAGCAAGTACGTCCTCCGTCTTCTTCACGCCAAAGTGTCCCATTAATCCTCCTCCATGCGCCTCCTGCAACAACAAAAGACGAAGAGAGCTAGCTGGAATGCATAGCTTGTTAGCACGGAACACAAATCCATCATTAATGACAAACTTGTTCCAGGTTCTTCCTTCTTTACAATTCTGCAAAACATCTTTAAAATCCGCATCATGCACATATTGATCTTTGATGGTCTCCAAACCAAATATTTTGAAGTCAAGTTGTGAAAGCACAGTATAGCGACGAGACAATGCATCAGCAATAACATTTTCTTTACCCTTCTTGTGTTTAATGACATAAGGGAAAGTTTCAATGAATTCAACCCATTTAGCATGTCTACGATTCAGTTTAGCTTGACTTTTAATATGTTTCAAAGATTCATGATCAGAATGTATAACAAATTCTTTGGCCCATAAATAATGTTGCCATGTTTCTAAAGTCCTAACAAGAGCATATAGTTCTTTATCATAAGTAGAATAATTCAGACTAGGCCCACTTAATTTTTCAGAAAAGTATGCAACAGGTTTACCATCTTGTAATAACACACCTCCTAATCCAATTCCACTAGCATCACATTCAAGCTCAAAAGTCTTATTAAAATCAGGAAGTTGGAGTAAAGGAGCATGTGTCAACTTATCTTTCAATACCGTGAAGGCTTCTTCCTGTGCGGTACCCCAAACAAAAGGCACATCCTTCTTTGTAAGCTCGTTGAGAGGTGCAGCAATGGTGCTAAAATCTCTCACAAAACGCCTATAGAAACCAGCGAGTCCAAGAAAACTCCGCGCTTGTGTGACCGTTTTGGGCTGCGGCCAACTCTCAATAGCTTCAATCTTGGCTTTATCAACTTCAATTCCCTGTGGAGTAACCACATATCCAAGAAAAGATACTCGGTCGGTGCAAAAGGTGCACTTCCCAAGGTTACCAAACAAACGTGCATCACGTAGAGCAATAAAAACAGCACGTAAATGTTCCAAATGTTCTTCCAAAGATTTGCTATAAATCGGTATATCATCAAAATAGACTACCACAAATCGTCCAATGAAAGCACGTAAAACTTCGTTCATTAGTCTCATGAAAGTACTAGGTGCATTAGTTAACCCAAAAGGCATGACTAACCACTCATATAAACCAAACTTAGTTTTAAATGCAGTTTTCCATTCATCTCCCAATTTCATACGAATTTGATGGTATCCACTATGCAAATCAACTTTGGAGAATATTGTAGAGCCACTCAATTCATCAAGCATATCATCTAGCCTAGGAATAGGATGACGATAACGAATAGTAATATTATTAATGCCTCTACAATCAACACACATACGCGACGTACCATCCTTTTTAGGCACTAGTATAATAGGAACAACACAAGGACTAAGAGATTCGCGTATATAACCTTTGTCGAGCAGCTCCTGTACTTGACGCATAATCTCCTTCGTCTCCTCTGGATTGGTACGGTATGGTGCACGGTTGGGTAGCGATGCACCGGGAATTAAGTCAATTTGATGCTCAATCCCTCGAATAGGTGGTAATCCCGGTGGCACGTCTTGTGGGAAGACGTCAGCGAACTCCTGCAAAATGTTAGTGACAGCAGGGGGCAAAGAGGAAGGCACGTCCTCGAATGAAAATAATGCCTCTTTGCACACAAAAGCATAGCAATCAGATTTGCTGAAATCTAGCTCATCAATATCAGATTTTGTGGCAAGTAAACATGCACTTTTCAATTTAATTTCAGAAACAACACTAGATGGTTTATTATTAGGTTTCATTTGTTGCTCAAATTCTTTTGCCACAATCTGATTTTCACTCTTATTTTTCTCCTGTTTTGCTTTATTAGCTCTATTAATGTCATCTTTCAAAATGGAATCAGGAGTCATAGGAAGCAAAGTAATATTTTTATCCTTATGAACAAGAGTATACTGATTGTTTCTACCATGGTGTACAGAATTTTTATCAAATTGACATGGTCTACCAAGTAATAAGGAACATGCTTGCATGGGTACCACATCACAATCAACATAATCAGCATATGTAGAGATACTAAAATGCACACGAACAGTACGTGTTACCTTAACCTTGCCGCTGTTGTTGAACCATTGGATGTAGTAAGGATGTGGATGTGGTCTTGTGGTGAGAGATAGCTTCTCCACCATCTCCATGCTAGCCAAGTTGTTACAGCTCCCTCCATCCATGATGACGCGAACAGAACGTTCCTTCACAACTCCCTTTGTATGGAACAAATTATGCCTATGATTTTGCTCTGCTTGTGTGACCTGCACACTCAAAACACGTTGAGCAACTAAACATTCATACCTGTCAGCATCTTCAGGAGCCATGTATTGCGTCTCATTTTCAGAATCATCTCCACCATGTTCTTCACGTGTAATAAGAGCCAAAGTCTCCTCATCATAGTCACTAGCGGACTCATACCCACCATCATCAGTAGCAATCATTACACGCTGAGATTTGCATTCTCTCGCATAATGTCCTCTTCCCTTACAACGACGACAAATAATATCACTTGTGTGCCCTATCGATGCCATGGAAGAAGAAGAGCTCTGTGCAGGCCCGGCAGGTGCGCTCTTGGCAGATAGTGGTGGTTGTGCCTGCTTTCTTGTATCACGGCTGGAGGTGGAACCTGATGGAGGTGCTGGTGCAGTGGAAGTAGAAGATGCACGCGGTGTCCATGATGAGGGTCGACCTGCAGAAAAGTTAGTTCGCGCCAATGGCTGTTGATCCTGCACTTCACGTTCAGCTTTACAAGCAAGATGGAATAAACGAGTGATATTATTATAATCCTTATACTCTAGAATGGTCTGAATCTCTTTATTTAATCCACCCATAAAACGTGCAAGCATAGCTTCATTCTCCTCAACAATACCACATCTAATCATGCCAGTTTGTAATTCCTGATAATATTCTTCTACAGAATTTTTCCCTTGTCTTAAGCGCTGCAATTTTTGAAGTAATTCACGTTGATAATATGGTGGAACCCAACGAGTACGCATAGCAGTTTTCAAAGCAGCCCAAGTAGCTGGAACAGGATATAATCTACAATGTTCAGACCACCAAACACATGCAAAGCTAGTGAAAGCACAAACAACAGCAGGAACACGTCTCTCCTCAGGATACTGTAAACATGTAAATCGTTGTTCAGTTTCTAACTCCCAAGTAAGATATATATTAGGAACATATCTACCCTCAAATGGTGGAATATTCAATTTCAGTTTAGGGAGATGGTCATGATCTCGTACCTGAGGTGGTGGTCCCGGCCTACCGTTGTGAATATATACCTGAGGTCGACCTGCTGGTGGTGGTGCTGGTGGCTGCACGTAGTTCTGATTTTGATCAACCTCATCCTCATAATCGCCCGCATAATCGTCATCCTCCTCAGCCGCCGCAGTAGCAGGAGCCAAAGAAACATCAACAGTAGGTGCAGCGGCACCCGAATTTTGACCAGTCTCAATTGGAACGCGCTGTGCTCGTCCCACTTGATTTGGAAGGCGGCGTTGGAGATGTGGTTGTTGTTGTTGTAGAGGTGCGACATGTGCAGCCGGTGGTGGTTGGGGAAGACGCTTGAGTAATTCAGTAAACTTGTTATCCAGCTTTGTCTCGAACGACTTCTCCACGGCATCTATCTTCTCCATAGCCTCTTCAAATCTGTTTAGCACATCTCCCACCTGGCCACTCATCATTTGCTGAAATTTATCATGCAACTCTTTGTTCGTCATGTTCTCCCAATCAGTCTCAACGGCTTGTGATCCTGCCATAGTTAGCAGCAATAGAAACACAAAAGAATATGATCCTGCAGACTACTAGGAAGTGGTGGTGATGGTGGTATGTCACAAAACCTTCATATCAAAGCTTGGATAGAGCGATTATCAGGGAGAGTCAAACGCATGATGTAGATGTATGTGGAGCTGGGAAGGCTTATAATATGGTAGCAAAAATGGTCTGCAATAATCAATTCAGAGATGCAAAGTTGAAGAAACGCTCAACGACGGTACTGTGCTGGTCCTAGGCTAGACCGTGCTAGAGACGCGAGCCTAGAACACTAACAAAATCACGGCGCTGCACGTAAACAAGGGAAAAGCACACTCTGGAATTATTTTTTGCTCTTTTTTTTCGCTCTTTTTTTTGCGAAAAATCACTATAATGGCGAGTGTCTCAAAACTCTTCCCAGGTCAAACTGACAGGATGGGCACAAAATTTTTTTGACTATTTTTTCGGAAATCAGGGCAGCGACGACGAAAAAGTGCGACAAAAAATCACTATGATGGCGAGTGTCTCAAAACACTCCCCGGGACCTAAAAATAGGATAGGGAAAAATATTTTTGGTTGCCGAAATTTTGGCTTAAAAACTGCCCGGGGGTCTCCAGACTTTTTTTTGAGACCTACTCAGGCAAGGAAACACGAAACAAAAAATAGATGGATCTCTAAAACAAACCGAATATGAAAAGAACTCGGATTGGTGGTGGATATATGGTGGTAGGATATGGCAGCGGTGGTGGTATATGGTAGCGGTGGTGGTATATGGATACGGATCGGTGGTGGTATATGGATACGGATTGGTGGTGGTATATGGATACGGATTCAGAGCGGTGGCGGATAAGCAATAGTGGTAGATGGCAAGGCGATGATGATGGTGCGGCGGCGGCGTGACAACTTATGACCAGAACTCGAAACTCTAAAAGACTAGACTCTAAGACCAGCAACTTGACACGACGATGTAACCGCAAATTCAACAAAGCAAAAACCCTAAAAAGATTATGCAAAGGCTCAAATTGGTTCGGATTTACTGAACTAACCCTAATTTTTTTGTGGCTTTTTCGTGGACTGTAGGTATGAAGAACAGACTCGATCTAAACTACGAAAAACTGTAAAATCTCACCGAGCAACCTGGAAATCTGATACCACTTGATAGAGGCAAAGGTGTCCCGTCTTTCGATGAGATGATGGATATCGCTTTGATGGAAGTCGACTTTGACGATCCGACTATGAACGTGCGAGGACGTCGCGCCTTAGCAATCGCTAAACCAACTCCGAGAGGTTATTGACCACGCCGGAGCATGATCAACCTGACCACGAGGGTCTGTTTCCTGCGAGCAAACGAAGAACAAGCAAGAAACTGAGATTGCAATCTGGATATTGCGAATATAAGATGAAAGCTTTATTGATCAAGGTGGGGTTCTGTGACGCCTTTGTCTGGTCGTTGAACACAAACGAAGTACGCGAAGTTGCAGCTATGGCGAACTTTTAATCTAAAACAAAACCCAAAGTCTAAACGACGCCCTAAGGGTTGTATATATGGAGGAAGAGGGGGGAATTTCGTGGCCCTTGGGGAAGGGGTCCGAAACCAACCCTATCTCTTGTTTCCCCACACATACGGACTCTAAAAATAGCATATACTCAAGTATTTCGAAATTACATGGGCCTGGCCCAATAATAAGGTGACGCAGCACCTAGAATAGCCTTTGGACGAAAGTTATGAAGTAGCATCTTGTATATTTCGTCCAAGGCTTCATGCACGCATTATGGTGGCTTCAACGTCCTGAAATCATCACTTGTAACTCCGTTCTTGTCCCCCATGCACATGCCATCATCTCCATGCTTGTTCTTGCTCCAATGTTCATCCTTCTCAAAGCTAGGCCCTTCATTTGTAAGCAAAACAAATGTATCCAATTTAGGCAGCATCATATTCTCATGAACATTAGAATCATTACCAAGAAACGAAAGTACCTGGTAATTTAATTGGCGTGCGCGAGCTCTAGTAATTGGTCCAGTATGTATAGCAGCAGGGGCTGTGGGTGTAACAATGGTATTGATGTCCTCATGAGCTGCGGTGGCGAAATATCCTGAGAAGCGACCTCCACCAGTCCTTGGCTCGCTCTTGATTTCGAGCCCCTTGCAGCGGACTCCCGTGCGAGGAACGGGGCCGGTCCCAGGGGCGGATGTGCCGATGGGGGGCCGTGAGCCTGTGTTTCTAGCATCCTTCCTTTGCGGCCTGGCCTGGGGTGTGGAAGGCATGCCAAGGGCTCTTCCGCTGGTCGTTGCCGACGGCTGGGTGGCCCCAGCGTCAACCTCTTCTTCGAACAGACAGACTGCGCCGCGCAGTACCTTTGCCGAGGCCCGGAGAGCGACAAGGAAGGCGCCGACCTCCAGCCCCCTACCAGGAACAGGCAAGCCACTCCAAGCCCCTCCAGCAGCCCCAGACGCGGAGGGCGGGCTTGGCCACGTGCTAGGGCTAGCGCGCGGGTGCGGCGCCGTCCGCCACCAGCTTCTCCAGGAGGCGATGGATGCACTGAGTCGGCTTGAAGAAGAGCTTGTTGATGTCGACGCCTGCCTTGAGATGGAGGACCTTCGCCTGGCGCACGAGTGGCACTGGTTGAAGGTCGCATCAACCTCGGGCATCTTCAGCATGAGCGCGATAGCGCAAGTGCCGCGGTGTCCCTCGTGACTTCTCACGAAGCTTGTGCCCATGCTCTGGAGGAGGCCAGGGCCATCGACCACCATCGTAAGGCAGCCGAGGGTGAGTGCGAGAGCTTCGAGCCTCGAATGTCGCCCTTGAGCAGCAGATTGAAGCGTGCAGGGCTGCCCTGGCTGCATCACTAAGCGGGGCACCTTCCAAACAGAAGGAGATCCAGAAACGTGAGGAGACGCTGGTGCTAGAGGCCTTGGAACGCAACCTGGAGCTTGAGTGGCTGGAGGTGCGGGAGCGTCAGGTGGCTATAGCTGAGGACACCGTCACCGCGCTGGAGACCAAGATCCAGGAGGAGGTCGATTAGAGGGTGGCGAAGGCTCGCGCAGCTCTTGTCGACGAGCACCGCCTGAAGCTGGAGCTCCTGGAAGCCGAGGTTGAGGGCAGGACTGCCGCCCTCAGGACAAACCTGGACGAGGCGGAGCAGCGCGAGAAGGCCGCCAAGGGAGTTTAGGCCTCTGCCCAGGCTGACTTGGCCTCCGGTCGCGCCGATCTGCTTTCACTTCAGCGGCAGATTGATGGCGCTGCATCTCTCGCGAAAAAGAACACGCATGAAACGTGCCACCGTCTAACGCTGCAGCGCGAGCATGCCTCGATGCTCCAGGCTCTCAGAGTGAGGGCCAACCGAGCCTTGAGCACCATATGTAAGGAGAGTGCCCCTCACCCGCATGAGGGTGACTACGCCAGCCACCTCCACTTCTTCACAAAAATCATGACCCGCCTGGAAGACCGGACTGTGAGGGCTCGCGAGCTCGTTGAAGAGAGAAGCCGCGGCCTTCTTGGGCGCGCGTTCTCGCGCGTCTTCAGCCACCTTCTCAATCTGGACCCCCACTTTGACTTCGATGCTGCCATAGCCCCCATGCCTAGGTGATGCGGAGCATCCTATGGACATCACCATGTCAAGAGTCCGTTCGGCAAGTGACACGTGCGACATCTACTTCACATATACAAAGGTGAATCATCTCCTTTACACGTGCTCACTTGACCCCTTTGAGGATGGTATACTACTTGACACTCCACTCGTGTGCATGCATAGGTATTGTCGGAACACTACGGATGACGAGGAGGAGTGCAAGCGCCAAGGAAAAACTACACCATCCGCGAGAGAAGCATGGAAGCGACGACGGAAGGAGAAGACGGAGCTGCTGAAGCTAGAGCGGCCGGACATCCGGGCCAAAGGACGGACATCCGGCGCCTGGGCAGCCGCGCAGGAGCTGCCCTACAGACGACCAAGAGCATCAGCGGCCGGACCTCCGGCGCCAGCCCCGGACATCCGGCATCTCGCCAAAGCCCGGACATCCGGCCCTTCCCCCGGAAATCCGGCATCGACGGCAGAACACACCCGAAGTTTGGCCACTTCAGCCCGGACATCCGGCCCGAGCCCCAGACATCCGGCGCCTGCCTGCGCGCAGCCACGGGCCAGAGGCCCATGTATCTCTCTTTCCCACTTACCCCTTCGTGGCTTAGACTATATATACTACTCCCCCTCCTCCTAGTTAGGGTTAGCAAAGTGATAGCTCATTTGACAGAGAGCTTTGCTCCTTGTACCACTCTACTCTTGAGAGAGAGAGACTACTACTCCTTATGGAGGCCAAGACCTCCATCTAGGAGAAGATCCTGCGGGATATATCAAGACCCCTCATGGGAAGATCCCCTCGTGGATTCAAGACCTCCTCACGGAGATGAACTTTACCTTGTATCTTTCCTTTTGTTGTTCATGTACCTTGTGGATCTTGTGTTTGATTGTTTAGTGGATGTGTGATTGGACTTGTTCTTGAGTGTTCCCCCTTGTGATTTCTCTCCGTTCTTCCCCGTGTTCATTATGTTCTTCGAGGGAACCCACTCCAATCGTGAAAGATCGGCCTACACCGGGTTAGCCCCGTATCATATGGTATCATGAGCCACGTTGATCACGTATTTGGAGTCCCTCCCACCGTTTTCTAGCCTTTTTTTGCTTGATTTCGTCCTAAATTCGAAAATCCCCACCAAAAATAGCCCAATTTTTTTTTTGTGATTTGTTGGTTTGATGATGTTCTGTTGATTTTGATCCATGGATTTCCTTGGTTTCAAGTGGATCCAGCTTTCCCCCATCTTTTCCCCCTTTCCATCCACAAAATCCATCAAATTTTGCCCCCGAAATCATCCATTTCCGCCCCAAATCGAGTTTCGAAGTCCAAATCCCGATCTGGAATCGTCGGGCCGGACATCCGGGCCTCAGGCCAGACATTCGGGCCATCGGGCTGGACATCCGGGCCCCAAGCCGGACATCCAGCTCCTGGAGGGCAAAATCGCGCAAGTTTCTGGACACTGACCCCCGGAAATCCGGACCCGACCCTGGATGTCCGACCCCTGGGATATCAGCCTCCCGTGTTTCACCGTTTTGTCCATAACTTGCACATCCGGAGTCCGATTTTCGCTTTCTTTAGATCGTTGAGTAGCTATTGACATCCTCTATCCATCTAGATAGGTTCCATCACCATTTGACTCCATCAAATTTTGACAACTTTGGCATCTTTGCCTAGGGCTTCCACCACAACATCCGCATAACCACCACCGACTTCCGCAACCTAACCCATTTCGTTCCTTATAGCATTAGTGGTTGTTTGAGTTGTGATTTGAGTCTCCTAAGGTGTTTAGGCTACTTAGGGACGGTTGCTTCTTCATCAACCACCACCATAACTTCCGCATAGACTTACCTTACCCTCCACTTCCGCATTGCGTACTCCAAAACCCATCATTGCATTTCCGCAATCCCTTTGAGCTTCCGCAACCACCACCGCATTCCCGCTACCACCATTTGACTTTTGTCCTTGAGATTTTGAGTTGTGGTTATTCCGTTTCCTAAGGTGTTTCGGCTAATTAGGAACGGGTTGACATCGACAACACCGCCTCTCATCATCGACACGGACGGTAACCTCGACGACACCATTGTATATTCCCCTTGCAATTGCATTGATAACCCCTAGCCCATTTTGCGTCACTTGCCTATCGAGACTAGCCATTTGAGTATTGCCGACAACGTTACTTGTGCACATTAGTGATCTACACCTTCCATTGCATACATACCATATCATATTGGTATCATCATACTTGTGTCACAAGATTGTTCCCGCATATACACAATTGCTATCTTGGTTTGTGCATCGTGGCCATACAAAAAAAAGAGAATAAGCTTTTAAGCAAAGAAAAAGAGTGAACAAAGAGCTTGTAAGCAATAGCCATAGCATCACAATATATCATATGGTATCATACTTGATCATCTTCGATCATCGTGTGAGAAACACCGGGAACCATACATACATAGCATACTTGGGATAGAAAGTTTATCCATTTTGCATCTTATAGGTTGTGCACAAGTGTCGTATCCGCCTATTGAGCAATCGTGCTAGCGTCTCTCTTGAGTTGTGCAACGCGAGCGTTTTCCATGGATTCCACATTTTATGCTCATTCCTTGGTTGCACGACCCCATTTATCTATCCGTGTGTGTGTTTCCGAGTGCCATTCTTTGCTATTGGTCTACTTGTTTCACTTGCGAATTTGTGAATCTCTTTCAACATTATTGACTCTTGCTAACATTTTGCATTAAATTTTTGTGCCACTATCCTCACCGAGCTACTCCATAAGCTTTAGTTTGTAGGTGTGAGTGAACAAGTCCGGTACCATCTCCACTATTATTTCATCTCACATTGAGTGAAACGGGATACATCCTCAACTTTGGGAAAAGGTAACTTGGTATTGTTTATCTCATTTCCTACTCACCTCTACTCGAGTCTTGTGATGGATAGGCAAGGTATTTCACCCTCGGTCTACAACAACAACAACGAGTTTGATGCCACGAACAACTCCAACGACGCCAAGATGAATGCTCAAATGGAGGAGATCAAAGCCCTCATCAAGTCCTACAAGCGATCTTCCTCATCTTCGAGAAGACGCTCAAGAGCACATGCCTCCGAGCTACCATCTCCGGCAAGGTCACATCGGCATCGACACCATCACCACCACGAACGTGAAGGTCAAGAGCTCAACACCAACAACCGCTCAACGACTTCACCATCTCCCTTGGCATCTTCGCCAAGCGACTTCAAGGCATCTTCGCCTATGGACATACGGCATCTTCGCCAACAAGCACCCCAAGACTACGCTCAAGAGAAGCTCCCCAAGCTCAAGTCCGCGACTTCCACGAGCTACTACGACCACGACACCGACCACGCGATTCCTTTCTATGGGACTCAAGAACCCGAGGAGTATCTCGAGTGGGAGCACCTAATGGACGACTACCTCAAGCAACATCAAGTTCCTCCCGAAGATCAAGTGAAGTGCGCCACAAGAAACTTCCACGACTACGCCTCGACATGGTGGCTTCACACACCTTCGGAGACCTACGACATGAGTTGGTCCAAGACGAAGAAAGCTTTGCGGCGAGAGTTTGTGCCTCCAACCTACATGGAACAACTTCTACGCCAATTGGAGAACACCATCCAAGGATCCAAGTCCATCGACGAGTACTTCAAGGAGATGAAGAAAGCCTTGCGACAAGCCGGCGTGGACGACCCCATGTCTATGAAGTTCCACTTCATGATGGGATTGAACAACGACATCTCCAAGACTATCTTCCTCGAGAACTACAAGTCCCTCGACGACAACTACATTGGTGCTCTCAAGGCGGAACAAGAACTCATGAAGGCCAAGGCTTCTCCACCCCAAGCACACTTCTCAAAGACCAAACTCAAAGACGACGAGCATGAGGCTAGTACCACCAAGATGTCCAAGCCCGATGAGCTCCAAGACGATGCTCCCAAGTTCGACTTCACCGCCATCCCTCTTTGTGGCATTGATGATGCCGAGTCCTCCACGCCTCTTTTTCAAGATGGTGCGGCGACGAGTATGACTACGGAGACCTTGAAGGACCACGCTTTGGAGGCGAGCGACTTGGTGACGAGCAAGGATGATGCTTCCATCTTAGGAGGCGATAGTGATGATGTGCCATCTTCGGCCTTCATCCACGGCGACGATGACGAGATGATCGAGCATGGGATTTTCCCCTCGGTCATGGAGGATAGTGATGATGTGCCATCTTCGGCCTTCATCCATGGTGACGGCGATGAGATGGTTGAGTATTTCACTTCGACCACGGCGACGTATGATGACTTGAGTGACTTGTGCCACCATATTGAGAGTGAGAGTGACTTCACCACTAGCCACATATATGATGAGTTGCCCCAATTCCCATGTGAGGAGAGACACAACCCCCACCACTTGAGTGAGATGAGTGACTCCACCATACGTGAGATTGAGTGCACCTACTTTGAGGGAGTGAGTGAACCACCACATAGAGAGAGTGAGGCCACTTCGATTTCTAACGACTTAACCTCTACCTCTATTGTGTCTTCTCATTTGGTGCTAGGTCCCATATATGATGACGCGCCGATTCGCGACGACTTCGTCCTTCCTATGGACATGACGATGGCCATGGTGGAATATGATGCACCCCCCACATGGTTCAATCAAGATGAAGATGACCACCATTTTGTCTTTGCCACCTCACCTACACCACTTGAGTGGAATGCACAAGGTAACATAGGGGAAGGTGATGCTCTTGTCCCACTAGTGGACACTCTTGACATTGATTGCTTGCATGATGTTGATCACCCTATTTCCATGCTTCATGCTAGTGCGACTTCCTCATGGCTTGACTTGCCAATTTATGATGAATATGATAATTGCCATGTGGAGTCTCTTAGTTGAGATGCCATGTTACATAGGATTTCTTGTGACAATTCTTTAGGTCACATCATGTTTGACAATCCGCTTGACTTGTCATATGCTGTGAAGGAGATCAATCATATGTCATATTTGCAATCTCATTGTAGTGACTATGCATATGCTATTAAAATTAACCCAATTTGCACATATGGCATAGATGACAAGCCCATGGTTATTGGCATTTGTTTCTCTTGTGATGATATTGATATGCTCCCTTTGCATCATTTATCTCATATGCCATGCCATGACTACCATCGGATATGCATTGTTTTGGATGTTGTCCATTTTCTCCATATGATGTTTCCAATATTGCTCATGAGGAGACCCCCATAGTTTCCTCATACATTTTAGGAGATTTTGATCCATCCCATCAATTGCATGATCCCAATACTTGTGTGCACAATATGCTCCGCATGAATAAACATGCTATTGATGTGCCATATAATTGTATGCTCAATTTGCATCCCCATCGTGTTATACATAACAACTATTCTTTCATGATGGATGACATGTTCTTATACCATGCATCAAATTTCTTCGAGCATTGCTTATCGTGTGCTAACTCACACGTGCACATACACATCATGATGGATGATGTGTACATTTACCGCACACACAATTTCTTTCGTTTGTGTCTTTGTTGTGTAGGTACCCATGAATACTTGTCAACCTCACAATCCCATGAGTTGACAAAACGAGCTTTAGAGAGCAATGATGACTTGGGATACCATGGATTGCCTTTCCCACCGCTCACTTCGCGCAAAAACTTCACGCATTTCGTCTACATGACCCTCACATGGTTATGGGTTATTGTCCATTACATATCATATGCCCATCTTGCCATGTTCACTTTGCATGATATGCTTATTCCTATGCTTTTGTCATGCATTTGTGACCCATGCTTTGCTTTACACATGATGATTGATTCTCATACTTGTATGTGTATTTGCAAGCTTGGTGGAGATAGTGCTTGTTATTGCCATGTTTGCTTTGTGACCCATGCCTATGATGATACTATGATCTTGATTTGTGTTCGTGCTTGCGATATGTCATGTACATTGCCTGTGCCTATTCTTTGTTCACATGACATGATTGCCATGATTTCCTCTAGTGTGTTGCATCTTCGCTCCACTAGTTTGCACGACTTGATTACTATTGCTTGCCTTGTTGCATCACCAATGATTTATACTTGCTCATTTCATTCGGTTGATGACAACCACCTACATGCTTTCACATGATTGTTATTGCTTCTTGTCATATATCTCCATATGTTGCCTCTATCATGATAGATGATTTGACATGTATTGAGTGCAACAATGCTTTTAGTCTTGCTAATGAGATTGCCCCCATAGCATTCTCACATATGATTGGAGATTTTGACATATTCCTTGTGCAGCATGCTTGTCTTACCTCTTTGCACCATATACCTAGTGCCATGAATATTGCCATTGTTGCATCATATTATTCTTGCACTTGTGTTTCTAATGATTATGTGCAAGAGAAGAGAACCATCATGATGGATGATGTGTTTATCTACCATGCGCATACGTTCTTTGTTTTGTTGTGTGCATGTGTAGGATACTTGGACTTTGTGTCGACTTCCGCTTCACATGAGTTGACCATTCGAGCTCTTGAGAGCGAACCACCTTCTACCACAACGATTCTACATCGCACTTGCTTGTGCTTCGGCATTGTGAAGGACGCACAAGGACACGCTTTCACGGTGATATCCTTCTCTTTTGAGAACCCCAAACCATGATCATGGATATTATGGATCATACTACTTGTGTTGCTTTCCCCATGAGACTTATTGTTCATCTTGGATCACTTGATTGCACACTTGTTAGAGATCTTGCTTCGACTTGTCATTTTAACCATTCCATGCATCATGATATATATGCCTTGTGTGTTGCATCCAATTCTTGGATTATTTGCTCCTCTCATATGTTTGGTTGCAACAATGTCATCACTTCACATATGCCATGTCCCATTGCTTGTCACATGATTGACTTGATTGCCTCACACATGATGAACAATTGCTCTTTCTATTGTGTTGAGTGCCACACTATGTTCACTACACCCTATGCACATTATGCTTGGATTGTCTTGCACTTAACCCATGTGTTTAGACATCTCATCTTCTTAGGTGTTGTGAATGATTCCTATGCCTACCATAGACCTTTCATTGAGCGCTTTGCCCATGCTTGCTATGACTTTGAGGTAGATGCTTATTCTCTTGTTACACATATTTGCATCATTACCTCACATTTACATGCTTGTCCCCATGATATCTTTGCTTGTGCTCGATTGATATGCTTACATGCCTTGTCACAATCCTTTGTCACACCATATGCTTTGCATGATGACGACACTTGTTTGGTGACTCACCTCTCGAATGCTTGGTTTTGCACTAACGCTAACCACATTTGTTTTTCCAAGTGTTTGTTGTCCTTACTCCTTTTGAAGGAATCACTACACGGTGCCACATTGGAGAGTGCCCATCGCGAGCTTGAAGATGAGGAGTACTTGGTGAACGTCCACTTCTACATGGCGAAACCATCTCTTTCCCATGGTGATTTGGTTTTCAATCCGAGGTCGGATCTTTCCCAAGGGAGGGGAGATGATGCGGAGCATCCTATGGACATCACCATGTCAAGAGTCCGTTCGGCAAGTGACACGTGCGACATCTACTTCACATATACAAAGGTGAATCATCTCCTTTACACGTGCTCACTTGACCCCTTCGAGGATGGTATACTACTTGACACTCCACTCGTGTGCATGCATAGGTATTGTCGGAACACTACGGATGACGAGGAGCAGTGCAAGCACCAAGGAACAACTACACTATCCGCGAGAGAAGCATGGAAGCAACGACGGAAGAAGAAGACGGAGCTGCTGAAGCTACAGCGGCCGGAAGCCGGGCCAAAGGCCGGACATCCGGCGCCTGGGCAGCCGCGCAGGAGCTGCCCAACAGAGGGCCAAGAGCATCAGCGGCCGGACATCCGGCGCCAGCCCCGGACATCCGGCGTCTCGCCAAAGCCCGGACATCCGGCCCTTCCCCCGGAAATCCGGCATCGACGACAGAACGCACCCGAAGTTTGGCCACTTCAGCCCGGACATCCGGCCCGAGCCCCGGACATCCGGCGGCTCGCGAAACCCCGGACATCCGGCGCCTGCCTGCGCGCAGCCACGGGCCAGAGGCCCATGTATCTCTCTTTCCCACTTACCCCTTTGTGGCTTAGACTATATATACTACTCCCCCTCCTCCTAGTTAGGGTTAGCAAAGTGATAGCTCATTTGATAGAGATCTTTGCTCCTTGTACCACTCTACTCTTGAGAGAGAGAGAGAGAGAGAGAGAGACTACTACTCCTTATGGAGGCCAAGACCTCCATCTAGGAGAAGATCCTGCGGGATATATCAAGACCCCTCACGGGAAGATCCCCTCGTGGATTCAAGACCTCCTCACGGAGATGAACTTTACCTTGTACCTTTCCTTCTGTTGTTCATGTACCTTGTGGATCTTGTGTTTGATTGTCTAGTGGATGTGTGATTGGACTTGTTCTTGTGTGTCCCCCCTTGTGATTTCTCTCCGTTCTTCCCCGTGTTCATTGTGTTCTTCGAGGGAACCCACTCCAATCGTGAATGATTGGCCTACACCGGGTTAGCCCCGTATCTCTAGGGTTATCCAAGACAACCTGGCGAACTGGGTGGACAACCACGTGGACGCCCTGGTCGTGGAGTTCGCTCCTGAGGACGACGCGGCCGTGATCGCAGTCGGAGAAGGCGATGTGGACGAGGTGATGAAGACGATGCAAGCGACAGCTCGGGTGGCGTGGATGAAGACGGCGAGGACGGCAACAAAAAACTTTCGGGCGCGGCCCTTTTAAAGACAGGGTTTGGGATGTCCCGTCGTCGGCCCGTGGGCTCCCGAGCGGGGTAGTGGTTGCAACTTATCTGGGTTCCCTAGGTCTTGAGCGAGTCACAACGTCCTGGTCGCACCTTCCCCCAAAGGCGAGCCCTCCGGGGCTCGCGAGTTTCTAAGTTCCCTGAGAAGCCTACTAGCCTGTCCAAGAGAGCCTCACGAGTAGTGAATGCCGGACTACGGCAAGGTATGCGCGTGGTGGTCGTCCGGCGGTTGCATCCTTGACCCCGGGGGGGCCTTGTCGTCGCCCGGGCTTGGCCGAATGTGCTTGACGCACACATACCACGCCCAGCCCCCGCTCACGGGGCGCTCGCAAGGGGGTAGTAGGCGTGATCCCCACCGTAAAATGCGTAACCACAAAGCAAGAGATGAACACAAATCAAGAGAAAACTCCCCCCGTTTTTGATAAACACAAGGAACGTCAAATCTTAGCCCAAAAGGCGGTGAATCAAGTTACAGAAAAGGGGACGAAAGCAAATGGGCGCATCCGGCACGTAGCTAGTCTTCTTGTCTTCTCACCAGCGCGGAGCTAAGTGCTTTCACCGAGCGTGAGCATTATCATTGGGGGACAGTGTCGACGGCCAGCGGGGAGCATGGTGCTTCCACTTGGAAGTGGGTGGGAGCTCCCGTGAGGCCGGAGGGCGGCACCCAGGAGACTCCGGGGCGTGTACAGCCCCACTCGTTATTACATGAGAGTGTCACGAGCGGAGACCTTCACAGGCATGGGCCTTGCTTCATGTCACCTGACAAGGGCCCCGCCCTGCGCCTCCCCCGACCACCGTTGGGGCGTCCGAAAACAAGGACGAGACCAAGGGGAAAGGTGGATGCTAGCGGCGCCCTCGACGACCTCAGGCCCTCCGCCGGGGGGAAGGGCACGCCGGCGCCTTCCCCGGCAGAGGACCTTCCTCCATGCAGCGCCTTGCTCCATACGGTGCGGGGGGCCTGGCTCCGGGCTCCCCCCTTGCAGCCCCAGTGTGCTTCTCCTGCCTGGAGCGGGGCCATCGCTCTGCGTCTTTGGCCGCCGCCGTGGCCTGGTTCACCTGCGGTCCATGGTTAGCGTAATCATGCTCCTGAGATATCGGCTATACCGACCGGCTGATGAGGACATCAATACCATTGTTACACCCACAGCCCCTGCTGTTATACATACTGGACCAATTACTAGAGCTCGCGCACGCCAATTAAATTACCAGGCACTTTCGTTTCTTGGTAATGATTCTAATGTTCATGAGAATATGATGCTGCCTAAATTGGATACATTTGTTTTGCTTACAAATGAAGGGCCTAGCTTTGAGAAGGATGAACATTGGAGCAAGAACAAGCATGGAGATGATGGCATGCGCATGGGGGACAAGAACGGAGTTACAAGTGATGATTTCAGGACATTGAAGCCACCATAATGCGTGCATGAAGCCTTGGACGAAATATACAAGATGCTACTTCATAACTTTCGTCCAGAGGCTATTCTAGGTGCTGCGTCACCTTATTATTGGGCCAGGCCCATGTAATTTCGAATACTTGAGTATAGGCTATTTTTAGAGTCCGTATGTGTGGGGAAACAAGAGATAGGGTTGGTTTCGGACCCCTTCCCCAAGGGCCACGAAATTCCCCCCTCTTCCTCCATATATACAGCCCTTAGGGCGTCGTTTAGACTTTGGGTTTTGTTTAGATTAAAAGTTCGCCATAGCTGCAACTTCGCGTACTTCGTTTGTGTTCAACGACCAGACAAAGGCGTCACGGAACCCCACCTTGATCAATAAAGCTTTCATCTTATATTCGCAATATCCAGAGTGCAATCTCAGTTTCTTGCTTGTTCTTCGTTTGCTCGCAGGAAACAGACCCTCGTGGTCAGGTTGATCGTGCTCCGGCGTGGTCAATAACCTCTCGGAGTTGGTTTAGCGATTGCTAAGGCGCGACGTCATCGCACGTTCGTAGTCGGATCGTCAAAGTCGACTTCCACCAAAGCGATATCCATCATCTCATCGAAAGACGGGACACCTTTGCCTCTATCACCGGCTGTCGTCGTTGAAGGGTCGGTGAAGCTTCCGGGCAGCTCGTGGAAAGCCTCAGCCTCTTGCATTCCCGCTACCCAGCCTGGCTCGAGGAACGGGCGGGGTCCTCCTCCCGGCGTGTACATTAGGTCCATCATGAGGGGCACGTAGGCGTCGGGGATTGCCGCACCGGGGCTATCGCCTGGGTGCCCCGCTTGGTTGGCCGCCAGGTCCGATGCCAGGCTCTGATGACCATGGGGCAGCGTCCCGGGGCGGCCCCGCGAGGAACCGCCTGAGCTTGCCTCGCCTAAGGCGGCGCAGTCGTGGTAGGACGAGCGGCGTTGCGGGCCATGTTGACTCTGTCGAGTCCCCCAGGCGCTCCAGGGGGTGCGCGGACACGCCGGGGTCCGGCGCGTGCCCCCGCCACAACCCGCGACATGGGCAGGGTGCAGAAAGGTGTCGCGCCCCTACAGGCGGCGTGAAGCAGCTCGGGGACCTGCTCCAGCAGGGCATCGCGGCCGCCCTCCGCCAACCTGCAACGCAGCAGCTCTTGCGCCACGATGAGCGTGGCTCGCATGTTCGCGTGCTACCAGTGAGTGTGGTGCCGTTGCCCGCGTCCGGCGGCGTTGGGCGGCGTGCGGGCTGCCTGGAGCGCGGAGTGGAGGTCTTCTTGGGCAGAAGGTACTGCCCGTGGGGGGCCAAGAAGCCCAGTCCTCGGCGTGAGCCCTCGGATCGTCAGCCATCAAAACTGTAGGGCAATGGCGGGCCGACTGGAAGAAGAGAGGCTCCGACACACCCCCTACCTGGCGCGCCAAATGTCGGATTTAGGGTTCCGCAGACACTTGAGAGGTTTGCACTCTGGGTGCGTGCGAAGAACTCGTCCTCCCCAGTCCGCCTGCTCGCTAATCTCACGGCCTAGCTCGACGAACTGAACGAAAAAGAGACATAGCAGTTTACCCAGGTTCGGGCCACCTTGCGGTGTAATACCCTACTCCTGCTTTGTGGAGGATTGTCCTCGAGGGGTTGAGGATGAACTAGTACAGTGGAAGAACAGCCTCAGGAGGAGAGGTGTTCTTGTGCTCGATGAGCAGGTTGGTGAGAGGATGGTCCAAATGATCCGTTCACCTCTATGGTGGTGGCTAAGTCCTATTTATAGTGGCCTTGGTCCTCTTCCCAAATATAGGCGGGAAGGGATCCCACAACGGCCAAATTCAAAGGGGGACAGTTAGTACAAGCTATCCTGACAAAAGTAGTCTTCGCCTACAAAAGCCTCTAGTCGTGATGCTGTGGTTGGCTCGGCGATGACCTCCGTCCTGCCATCCTGGCGATCTTGGTCTTGTTGCACCAGAATGGAAATCTTTGCTTGATTCCTCGGGACTCCGCGCCTGCGCTTGCCTCCTTAGCACCAAAGAGGAAACTGGTACACTACGCCCACCTGGCCTTGGTCGTCATGGCTCACGTCATCTGGACCTCGCGAGGTGAGCCTTGCATAGAGATCTCCGCTCCTCGGGAGCCAGCCTAAGGAGGCCGCTCCTTGTGGAGGTCTTGGTGTCGTCCGCCTCGCGAGGCTTGGCCCCTCGCGAGGGTCTTGAGTTGTTGGTGCTGAAGCTAGGTCGTACCAGGCCGTTGACGGAGCCATGTCATGGGCCGCAGGCAGGCAAGACTGGGTACCCCCGTTCCAAGAACTCCGACACAAGTGGGGTTACCACTTTTACATGAAGCATTGATGTGTGGACACCATTAGAGTTGCTTTAGCTCAATTTTTAGAGGAAAGCTCCCCCTAGATGTGATATCCCCCCTAAGAGGGATGAACTAACCTTGGGTTTTGTCAACGATGACTGCATGTAGATAGTGAAGATGTGGATGCTCAATGTTGATGTAGATCTTTTGGAGCAATCCATTGGAGTGTTGCACTTTCGATACCTACATGGATTAGTCCCACAAGGAACATACAAGGATATCCCCAGACATAGAGTGAATTGCATATATGATGATTTCCATGAAAGGAATAGGTTACCTTGTCCCTTGTCTTATGAACAAGAGGGTATGTGACTCCATGAACTAGTGCAAGATATGGAAGTTGATTGCACAAGTCCTCGCCGAAATGAATATGAGTGAAATATGTTGGCGGAGTCACCCTCAAGAACACTCTAGTTCTTCTTCATTGGGATCCACATACCCTTGATGGGAATCCTTGGACTTATAGTCGAGCTTGATGATGTTGAGGTTGACGTAGTCTTGGGAACCCACTTGACCATGGCCTTAGGAGCTTCTTCAAGTAGATAATCTCTTCTTGAAGCTTGTCCTTGTTAGGGAACGTAGTAATTCAAAAAATTCCTATGATCACGCAAGATCTATCTAGGAGATGCATAGCAACGAGACGGGAGAGTGTGTCCACGTACCCTCATAGACCGAAAGCGGAAGTGTTTAGTTAACGCGATTGATGTAGTCGAACGTCTTCACGATCCAACTGATCCAAGGACCGAACGTACGGCACCTCCGTGTTCAGCACACGTTCAGCTCGATGACGTCCCTCGAGCTCTTGATCAGTAGAGGGTCGAGGGAGAGTTCCGTTGGCACGACGGCGTGGCAACGGTGTTGGTGATGTGATCCGCGCAGGGCTTTGCCTAAGCACTACAACAATATGACCGAGGTGGTAAACTATGGAGGGGGGCACCGCACATGGCTAAGAAACAGCTGTTGTGCCTTTGGGGTGCCCCCTGCCCATGTATATAAAGGAGGGGGAGGAGCGGGCCAGACCAAGGGGGGCGCGGCAAGCGGGGGGAGTCCTACTAGGACTCCCTTCCTAGTAGGATTCATCCCCCCTTTCCTTCCAACGGAGAGGGGGAAAGGGGAAAGGAGGGAGAGGGAGAAGGAAAGAGGGGGGCGCGCCCCCTCCCCTTGTCCAATTCGGATTGGGGCAAGGGGGGTACGCGCCACCTCCCGTGGCCTGCCTCCTCTCCTCCAGTATGGCCCATTAACTTTCCCGGCGGGTTCCGGTAGCCTCCTGGTACTCCAAAATATCCCCGAACCTCATCGGAACCATTCCGGTGTCCATATATAACCTTCCAATATATCAATCTTTACCTCTCGACCATTTCCACACTCCTCGTCATGTCTGTGTCTCATCCGGGACTCTGAACGAACTTCGTTCACCAAAACACATAACTCATAATACAAATCATCATCGAATGTTAAGCGTGCAGACCCTACGGGTTCCCGAACTATGTAGACATGACCGAGACACATCTCCGGTCAATAACGAATAGTGGAACCTGGATGCTCATATTGTGATGAGGACATCAATACCATTGTTACACCCACAGCCCCTGCTGGTATACATACTGGACCAATTACTAGAGCTCGCGCACGCCAATTAAATTACCAGGTACTTTTGTTTCTTGGTAATGATTCTAATGTTCATGAGAATATGATGCTGCCTAAATTGGATACATTTGTTTTGCTTACAAATGAAGGGCCTAGCTTTGAGAAGGATGAACATTGGAGCAAGAACAAGCATGGAGATGATGGCATGCGCATGGGGGACAAGAACGGAGTTACAAGTGATGATTTCAGGACATTGAAGCCACCATAATGCGTGCATGAAGCCTTGGACGAAATATACAAGATGCTACTTCATAACTTTCGTCCAGAGGCTATTCTAGGTGCTGCGTCACCTTATTATTGGGCCAGGCCCATGTAATTTCGAAATACTTGAGTATAGGCTATTTTTAGAGTCCGTATGTGTGGGGAAACAAGAGATAGGGTTGGTTTCGGACCCCTTCCCCAAGGGCCACGAAATTCCCCCCTCTTCCTCCATATATACAGCCCTTAGGGCGTCGTTTAGACTTTGGGTTTTGTTTAGATTAAAAGTTCGCCATAGCTGCAACTTCGCGTACTTCGTTTGTGTTCAACGACCAGACAAAGGCGTCACAGAACCCCACCTTGATCAATAAAGCTTTCATCTTATATTCGCAATATCCAGATTGCAATCTCAGTTTCTTGCTTGGTCTTCGTTTGCTCGCAGGAAACAGACCCTCATGGTCAGGTTGATCGTGCTCCGGCGTGGTCAATAACCTCTCGGAGTTGGTTTAGCGATTGCTAAGGCGCGACGTCCTCGCACGTTCGTAGTCGGATCATCAAAGTCGACTTCCATCAAAGCGATATCCATCATCTCATTGAAAGACGGGACACCTTTGCCTCTATCATTCTTGAAGATCCATTTATTCTCTATGGCTTGCCGATCATCAGGCAAGTCAACCAAAGTCCATACTTTGTTCTCATACATGGATCCCATCTCAGATTTCATGGCCTCAAGCCATTTCGAGGAATTTGGGCTCATCATCGCTTCCTCATAGTTCGTAGGTTCATCATGGTCAAGTAACATGACCTCGAGAACAGGATTACCGTACCACTCTGGTGCAGACCGTACTCTGGTTGACCTACGAGGTTCGGTAGTAACTTGATCTAAAGTTTCATGATCAACATCATTAGCTTCCTCACTGATTGATGTAGGAATCACTTGAACTGATTTCTGTGATGAACTACTTTCCAATTCGGGAGAAGGTACAATTACCTCATCAGGTTCTACTTTCCTCCCACTCACTTCTTTTGAGAGAAACTCCTTCTCTAGAAAGGATCCATTCTTAGCAACGAATATCTTGCCTTCGGATCTGTGATAGAAGTCTCTTTTTGGTATCCTAGGAAGACACATTTCTCCAATTTGGGTTTGAGCTTATCAGGTTGAAGCTTTTTCACATAAGCATCACAGCCCCAAACTTTAAGAAATGATGGCTTGGGTTTCTTGCCAAACCACATTTCCTATGGTGTCGTCTCAACGGATTTAGATGGTACCCTATCTTTTAATGTGAATCCAGTCGTCTCTAAAGCATAACCCCAAAACGATAGTGGTAAATCGATAAGAGACATCATAGATCGCACCATATCAAATAAAGTACGGTTACGATGTTCGGACACACCATTACGCTATGGTGTTCCAGGTGGCGTGAGTTGCGAAACTATTCCACATTGTTTCAAATGAAGACCAAACTCATAACTCAAATATTCACCTCCACGATCAGATCATAGAAACTTTATTTTCTTGTTACGATGATTTTCCACTTCACTCTGAAATTCTTTGAACTTTTCAAATGTTTCTGACTTATGTTTCATTAAGTAGATATACCCATATCTGCTCAAATCATCTGTGAAGGTCAGAAATAACGATACCCGCCGCGAGCCTCTACACTCATCGGAACGCATACATCAGTATGTATTATTTCCAACAAGTTAGTTTCTCGCTCCATTATTCCGGAGAACGGAGTCTTAGTCATCTTGCCCATGAGGCATGGTTCGCAAGCATCAAGTGATTCATAATCAAGTGATTCCAAAAGCCCATCAGCATGGAGTTTCTTCATGCGCTTTACACCAATATGACCTAAACGGCAGTGCCACAAATAAGTTGCACTATCATTATTAACTTTGCATATTTTGGCTTCAATATTATGAATATGTGTATCACTACAATTGAGATTCAATAAAATTAGACCACTCATCGAGGGTGCATGACCATAAAAGATATTACTCATATAAATAGAACAACCATTATTCTATGATTTAAATGAATAACCATCTCGCATCAAACAAGATCCAGATATAATGTTCATGCTTAACACTGGCACCAAATAACAATTATAGATGTAGAGGTAGCGTGTCGACGGCGATCACATCGACTTTGGAACCATTTCCCACACGCATCGTCACCTCGTCCTTAGCCAATCTTCATTGAATCCATAGCCCCTCTTTCGAGTTGCAAATATGAGCAACAGAACCAGTATCCAATTCCTATGCGCTACTACAAGCATTAGTAAGGTACACATCAATAACATGTATATCAAATATACCTTTCACTTTGCCATCCTTCTTATCCGCCAAATACTTGGGGCAGTTGCGCTTCCAGTGACCAGTCCCTTTGCAGTAGAAGCACTCAGTTTCAGGCTTAGGTCCAGACTTGGGCTTCTTCACTTGAGCAGCAACTTGCTCGCCGTTCTTCTTGAAGTTCCCCTTCTTCCCTTTGCCCTTTTTCTTGAAACTAGTGGTCTTGTTAACCATCAACACTTGATGCTCCTTCTTGATTTCTACCTCCGCAGCCTTTAGCATCGCAAAGAGCTCGGGAATTGTCTTATCCATCCCTTGCATATTATAGTTCGTCACGAAGCTTTTATAGCTTGGTGGCAGTGATTGAAGAACTCTGTCAATGACACTATCAACAGGAAGATTAACTCCCAGTTGGGTCAACTGGTTGTGGTACCCAGACATTCTGAGTATATGTTCACAGACAGAACTATCCTCCTCCATCTTGCAGCTTGTCGCGGGATATCCGCGGCGACCTATGGAACCGGGTGGCCCCTTGCTGGTTTGGCAGGGGGACGTCGCATTGCACAAAGAGCAGATCAGCGCACGACAGCACGGCAAAAAGCACACGAGCAATTTACCCAGGTTCGGGCCGCCGCGAGGCGTAAGACCCTACTCCTGCTTTGGTGGATTGATGGTGGAATGGATGTGGTGGTGCATAGTACACTTGCCCGGCAAGGGCTTCCTCGGGGCTGCGGCGACTACGCGCATGTAGTGGCTTGGGCTTGTCAACTTTCTAACACTCTAGCCCCTTCTACGAGTGCCATGGGCCTCCTTTTATAGATTAAGGGGTCACCACAGTGGCAAAGTGGTCATTATCCACTGATATGGTAGCAAACAGTGCTATCATACCTAACTCTGCGGGCTGACAGGGTGCATTAAATGCACCGCTTAGCGTCACATCACTGGTTGCCCAGCAAGGCTTGTCGGGCTCTCTTGCCAGCTCCGCGCCTGTTCCCTTGACACGCCGCAGGACGGGTGTCATCTGTGGGTTTCTTCTATAGGAAATGGCTGCCATGTGGTGACTGGCTGCCACTTAATCATCTTGCGGCTTGACACCGCATTGATTGGTGACGTGGGTTGCACTTGAGTGGTTGCGGGGTGTTTTAGCCCCCGCGAGCCCCGGCAGGCTCCGCCGGGGAGTCTTGGTTGCTTGCTTCTGGTGGTGGCCTTGCCTCTTGCGGGGCTCGCCTTCCTGGCAAGGGAGGCCCTTCTTCTGCTGATATCTTGCTCTCTTGGTTTGATCGTGGCCTCTCCGGGCCGCATGTTGGTTCTTCAAGTCTCTTGGCTCTTTGACCTTCGACTTGAGCTGATGCTTTGGTCTCGACCTTGTGCCTGTCCGTGCACGAGTCAAGGGAAAATACCTGCCCCTATATATTTTCCTCGACATACACCCCCGGGCCTGAGCCATACGTGTCGCGTGGCACGTTGGGTTAGGCCCCAAACAGTGCGCGGACACGTGGCAGGAGAGGGCTGTGCGTGGCGGTTCGCCACAATGACTAGTCAATCCAACGTCCACTTTCGCGTAATTACTGTGCGTTGTGAGGTCCTGGGACTGTTGCAGTTAAGGTAAAACGGTAACTTTATGAAGCGTCACGCCTCTGCCCCACCTTCCCCCCTCTTAACAGCAGGAAAAATTGGAACAACGTGATTCATCCGTTTCTCACTCCGCTTTCCCATCTTCTTCCTCCGCAAGCCAAGCCCCAAGTTCTCATCTTGCCCCTCTCACCTTTCACTGCCACCCAACGAATCCCTTCCCCCTTCTCTGCGTTGCCGCAACAATGGGGAAGAATCCCGCGAAGAAGCCGACGACCGCGGCGAAAGAGACTCGGCAGAGCTGAACAAGAAATGGAGCGAGGGCGTTGTCTTCGTTCCGTCCAACTTGAGCGGACCCGTCCTTCAAGAGAAGTACGGGTATCTGTGGGGGCGGCCCGTCGAGAAATGGCATGGGGCGCCCGTGGTCTATGCAGCGGGCGAGGTAAATCCTCCCGATTGTTATCAGTTCTTTGCTGCCTACTTCATCTGCAGCCTCTACCCTCCCTTTTTTGAGTTCTTTGAGGCAATCATGAACATCTACGGATTCCATCTCCTTTATTTCACGCCCAATGCAATGGCGACCATGGCCATCTTCGCGCATCTGTGCGAGAATTTCATCGGAGTGATGCCCAATGTGGATCTGTTTCGGCATTACTTCATCCCGCGGGTGGAAAGCAGAGTTAACCACTCTAGGATCATCAGCTGGATACCACGGTCGAAGAAGAACTACCTCCCAGGGTTCCAACGCGAGAGGTGGGATGAATGGAGAGGAGATTGGTGTTGGATCGAGGACAAAGGAGCCCCCGAGTTTTGCGTAGCTCGGCAAGAGTGCGTCGAGCGCGGCAAGGATTGGAGCTCCGAGGGTCTCTCTGATGACAGGTTGCGCCCGGCAATCAATAGGATCGTCTGCTTAGCGGCTGCCGGGTTAACCGCTGAGCATGTGGGGGAAGACTTCCTTCTCTGCCGCATCTCACCGCTGCAGGACAGGGACAGGCCTGCGTGGCAATACGGCGGTGGCTGTTGCCAGGGCTGGCCAACAAGTTGTCAGTTTATGGCCATGCTTGGTTGTGCGACCAGTTGTTCGGCCGCTTTGAGATGTTCAAGCTCCCGGCAACCGTTGTTCCCCTGAATATCAACTCTGCCCGAGATCAAATACTGAAGTGGATGTCGGACTACAACGCTGAGGGAGTGTCGAGCACTTCGCAGCTCCCTTCTCTCGACGAAGAGCTCCAGTGGTCGAGCACTTCTGTGGAAAAGGCTACCAAGGCTGAAGGCGAAATGTATAAATGCACCTCTGCTGCGGAGGTAGTGTATATTCTGAAGAGAGTCGCGGAGGATAAGGCTGCCCACCGCGCAGAGATGGAGAAGGCCGCAAAGGCCGGGAAGGGCAAAGGGAAGGCTGGGAGTGGGAGCTCTTCCCAGGGCGGTAGCGAGGCGCAGGAGACACCGCCGGGGGAGAGCTTGCCGGAGATAGCTTTGCCGTGCTAGACGCTCTGGCCATGGCAACAAAGGAGCTCCAGCAGGGAGAGGATGTGGAGAGGGAGGGGAGCGCGGCAGCGGCTCCTGAAGAGGAGGAGTGACTTGTAGCAGGACCGCAAGCTCCTGCACCGGATCCAGACCAGCGTACCCGTTGGCGTGCTGCAGCCTGGGGAGCGGTGACCACCAACCCAGCGCCACCCGCCAAGAAGGTGAAGAAGACCTCCGCCAAGACCAACAAGGCCGAGGGGGCGTGCCACTAATCCCCCATCTAGCCCTGGCCAGGGCATCTTCTGCCAAACGGTCGGCGGCCTCGGAGGAGGAGTCCAGCTCCCGCTCTGGCTCGAGTTCCTCTCAGAGCTCGCCTTCCCCAGAGCCCTTGGAGTCGCGACAGGCACCAAAACTGCCGAGAAGCTCCACCCTTCCGTCTCTGAAGAGGGGACGGGAATCCCCTCCTCCCATGGAGTTCAATTTGACCTCCATGCTCATTGTGGAAGAGTAAGGGAGATTTCTCTTTGTGGTAGATATCTTCCTAAGTAGATTTGGATGCTTTTGCCGACTGACCTCTTGTGTTTGTTGTTGTCAGCAGGGAAATGGAGGAGGAGGAGGAGGAGACCCTTGTCCACCACTCCCGGAAGAGACTCCGGCGCCTTGGGTCGCTGAAGGGCATCGAGGGCTCGGCTTCGGCAGGGAAGGATACAGAAGATCCCGTGCCAAGCCCAAAGCTCAGCCTTCGGCCAGGGAGCGGAGATTTCACCCCGCCTGCCGGAGATGACGGAGACAGCCTTTCCGTCCCCTCACGCGGAGGAGCGGGCGAGGTAATGCAAGGCGAGCTACTCCTTAAGGAGCACGCCTCTCCTGCCGCCCAAGCGGAAGATGTTGCCATGGAATCCTCCGCGGCAGAGATGGCGCAAAAGGCTGCCGAGTCTACACCGGCAGAGGAAGAAGCTCGCGACCCAGCAACGACTGTTGCCAGGGAAACAGAGATCCCTGCCCAGTGACTTCCCCGGGTACTTGGCTTGATTTTTTTCCTTTATACTCTAGCTTCCTCCACTGGTTTATTTATTCACTTCGAGGCTTCCATACTTTCGTTTGTTCACTGGTCCCTTCCTTCTGCAGACCCCCAGGCCGAAGAACCAGATTTGTTGGAGGTGGTGGCGGACATTGGGAGGTCTACCGCTGTCGGTGTGGAACGACACCTATGGGATCACAAGAATCCCTACTACGGTTGCCAAGGCGCAGGGTTGCGAGGAGAGCAGGGCTAGTAGACAGCACAAGGATCGTTTACCCAGGTTCGGGCCGCGAGGATGCGTAAAACCCTAGTCCTGCTTTGGTGGGTGTATTTTTGAGAGTTCTTGAGCTCTCGAACTAGCTGTGGTCAGTGCGTGGTTCGAAAGAGCCGAATCCTTCTCTAGTATGCTATGGGCCTCCTTTTATAGTTGGAAGGGGCTGCCACAGTGACACACAGGAGGTGGAAAGGCGTACAGTGCTCTGAGCTTATCACTCATATTACAGGACAAGACACATTTAATGCGTAGTGTAGGTGTCCCCTTGCTTTATTGGGGACGGGGCGAGGCCCGTCCCGTCCGTCACCGCTCCTCCTCGCCTTGACACGCGCCCTGGCCAGTGAGGTGCGTGGTGCCATGTAGGCAGCCAGGCAGCTGAGGTGGCGCGGTGGTGGAGCCTTCACGAAGATCTGCATGCCGCCACACAGGCGCACGATGAGTTGGCCTAGGAGCTGCATGTTGCCACACAGCTGCCTACCCAGCTGGTTGGGCTGGCAGATTCATGTGAACGGTGGAAGCTTGGTTGGCGCGGGCCTGGCGGTGGCCCCGCTGGCGTCCTTGGCGACGGCCTTGCCGGGTGGCCCGGCAAGGGTCTTGCCGTGGCGCGTTGTCGTCCCCGGCAAGGATCTTGCCGGGGGTCTGGTGGCCTTCCTCGGCAAGGATCTTGCCGAGGATCGTCGTCTTCTAATCCTCGTCTGATCTTGAATATGTCTTCACAAAGATCTGCATGCCACCACAGAGGTGCCTTCCCGAGCCCTGGCCCCATGTTGATGACGGCGTTGGGGGCCGTGGGCTCAAGGGTGGCACGCTCTGTTGGTGTGGGGCGAGCTGTCCCGGCAAGGGTCTTGCCGGGGGAACCTGCTTCGTCCCTCTGCTCTTTGTGGTCTCGGCCTTGGCGTTGCTTTGATTGTCTTGGGCTTCGGTCTTACCTTGGCTCACCTCCCCTGCTCTGTGTGGTGCGGTCATGGGCGCGGCTCCGACTGCCCGTGCACAGGTAAAGGGGTACAAACACGTGCCCCTATTTTTGTACACCGACAGGAGCCCCCGGGCCTGGGCCACACATAAGCGCGACACGTTGTTGGGCCAGGCCCAAAACGGTGCGCGGGCAGGTGGGGCGGTTTTTACCGTGGCAAGACTCTTCGCGCGCTTCGTTTCCCACGACCCGCGCGGCGTGGAGGGGTGTGTGTGATGTGGGCAGCATGCGTGGGGCGGGTTTCACACGCATGCGTCACATCACAGTAAAGAGGCGGCTCGCGCCTTCCCCTAAAAAGAGGGAGGCGTGGAGGCGCGGCTCATTTACTGAACGGGGCCGGGGCGCGGTCTTCAAGGCGTCCACTCCCCACGATCACGGGGTGGGGAGAGGTCGCTTCGCCCGTCCCCTCGGTTCTGCACGTCCGCCACGCGTCCCCCATGCACTTGGGGTAGCAAGCGGCGGGGGCGGGAAACCGGGCCGTCGCTGGTTGGGGCAGCGGGTCGGTCCCGATTCCGCGCGCCTCTGGTGGCTGGATTGGCCAAACGGGGCGGCCGAGCCCTGACCCCGCTCGTTTATAAGGAGGAGGAAGGGGGGATGGCGTCCCACACTCTTTTGTCATCTATCTCCTCTTGCTTCTGCTTCTTCCTTTCACTCGCCATGGAGAAAGGGAATCCTGGTCCTTCGACGGTGGCAGCGAGGGTCGCCGCTCGACAACGCGTCCCTCCTCCTCCTGAGCCCGCGGTGGTGGAGCTGGCCGTGAGGGGAAGGGGGAGGGGGCGAGGCCGTGGGCGAGGCCGGGGCAGAGGCCGTGGGCGAGGCCGGGGCAGAGGCCGTAGCGCTCGGGGAAGAGGAGGACGGGGCGGCGCGCCGGCCTTGCCCCTGCCAATGATGCCCTTCCCGATGGAGGGCCACGTTGAAGACCAGCCTTGCGAGTTCTTCATCAGGCTGCGCCGGCCTCCGCGTCGTCGTCTTCGTCTCCCTGCCCCGTTTGCTCGGGTGATGGAGCGTGACCCGCCCCAGACCCTCAGGTTGCACATGAGGGGTTGTGGGAACGGGGGCACGCGGGTCGACGTCGAGTTCCCGGCTCCTCGGGTTATGTACCTCCGCCGTGGATGGAAGACGTTCGCCTCGCATCCACAGCCTGACGGTGGGGCTCGTCCTCTACTTCAAATTAATGGAGGACGGCCTGCTCTCCGTCAAGGTCTTCGGAGAGTTTGGAACTCGCCTGAAATGCTGCGTGGAGAGCTCCTCTGATGGAGATTCCGACGATGGAAGCTCTTCCTCGAGCGAAAGTGACGAGGAGGACAGCGGGGACGAGTCCGACTAGGCGTCGGACGCCCCGCGCCTGGGCGGGTGCGGCAGCAGTAGCATCTGCACCTGCCGCTCCTCCGGCAGGGTTTTACCGGGGGTGGGGCCAGCTCCTTGAACTTCTCGGGGCCGTCTCCTTGGGCGGCCGGCATCGGGAGGCCGCGAAAGAGGAAGAGGGCGGGCGGCAAGGCCGTCAACTCGGAGTACACAGGCACCGACGCCTTCATCGCGTATTGTCGGTCCTGCCACCTCGTCTTCCAGCTCCTTTCCCGGCACCGTCATCACCAGCCCGCTTGTGGGCGGCCACCGAGGTGTTCTCTTGGTGCTTTCTGCTGCTCGTAGCTCGCCTAGGCGCCCATTTTGCCCTCTCGCCTCCTTGACCTGCCTCCTGAGGAGAGGGACAAGAAAGGGATCACGGGAACCTTATCCCTTTTTTTAATCTGTAAGCCTGCGGGCCATTGTTAAATTTAAAACTTGTAATCCCCTTGCTCATGTTTTTCATCTCGCACGAACTGTACCTGTATGGGATGTTTTTAATGAAAAAGGGATGTTTGCCGGGTTTTTCGTTCGTGGGTAAATCCCGCGACAAGGAGCGAATCCTTGTTATTGTTTAAGATAAACGGTTTTCACCCGGCAATAGGCCTTGCCGTCCCCCCACTCCACTCGACCCTTCCAGCGCTCTTGGCGGAGGTAGGGATGAGGTGGGCTTTAGGCTCCTCGTTTTACCTCCTTGCCGCCGCGGCTACAACCAAATCCGGACCCAGGAAATAATCCTTAGGTATAGGAAAAAGGGGAGCACGGCAGCCTAGAGATAAAAACGAGGTTTCACATACCCCAGTCCGGCTCCGAAATGCATGACAGAGGATAAAAGATTTATCTGGATCTGCAGCCCCCGGCAATCTCATCTTGCCGCGGTTGGATCCTTGTGCTTGCAGCCCCCGGCAACTCTGGTTTGCCGGGGTCGGGACGCCGGTCCGTTTTCTTTCTTCCAAGTAGCTCAGCAGAAGTGCTCATGTGCCCTGCGAACCAAAAGAGGACAGAAGAGAAACAGATAGACGCGCACTCGACCTCTAAGCTAGGGGTTAGTCGCTGTTGAGCACTATCAACCCTAACCAAGGAAGAGACTTGACCTAGCATGCATGCTATGACTTAGGGCGCCAGCGTTTCATTTATTTATGCTCAGGGTCTGCGCCTGGCTCTGTACAAAGGGTCACATGCCTTGCCGGCAAAGCTTGTACAAAAGGTGGCTTGCCGGGAGGCCCGGCAAGCCGCGCCTTACGGGTAAAACTTGCGAAGATGCTCAATGTTCCAGGAGTTGCTCACTGGGACGGCATCCTCGGTCTCCAGGCGGACTGCGCCAGGCCTGGTGACTCGTATTACCCGATAAGGGCCTTCCCACTTCGGCGTCAACTTGTTGGAATTCTTGGCCGACTGAACGCGCCGAAGAACAAGGTCGCCTTCCTCAATGCTTCGGGCATGAACCTTGCGGCTATGGTAGCGGCGCAAGGCTTGCTGGTAGCGTGCTGCTCTCACAGCCGCCTGAAGACGATCTTCCTCAAGGAGCGTCGCGTCATCTTGGCGCAACGGCTCTTGCTCAAGCTCATCATAAGAGAGAACTCGAGGTGACCCGTATATGAGTTCCGTGGGGAGAACTGCTTCTGCCCCGTATACCAGGGCAAAAGGTGTCTGGCCGGTGGCTCGATTTGGCGTCGTCCTGATCGACCAAAGAACCGCCGGCAACTCATCAATCCAGCGCCTTCCACTCTTGTGCAGCTTGTCAAAGGTCTTCGTTATCAGGCCTCGCAACACTTTAGCATTTGCCCTCTCAGCTTGGCCGTTGCTCCGTGGATGTGCCACGGAAGCAAAACAGACCTTGCTACCGAGGTCTTGGATGTACAGCATGAAGGTGTGGCTTGTGAACTGTGTGCCGTTGTCGGTGATGACTCTGTTTGGCACACCAAAACGGCAGACCAGTCCTTTGAAGAACTTGACAGCTCACTGAGCAGTCACCTTCCTCACTGCTTCCACCTCCGGCCACTTTGTGAACTTGTCGATTGCAACGTACAAGTACTCACAGCCCCCGACAGCGCGGGGGAAAGGGCCCAGTATATCGAGCCCCCAGACCGAGAATGGCCAGGAGAGAAGGATTGTTTGAAGGGCTTGAGTTGGTTGATGAAGCTTCTTTGAATGGAACTGGCATGCTTCACACTTGGTTACTAGTGTCGTCGCATCCTGGAGGGCGGTGGGCCAGAAGAAACCTTGCCGGAACGCCTTCCCGGCAAGGGCCCTCGACCCTATGTGGGAGCCACATATGCCTCCATGTATCTCCGCCAACAGCTCCAGTCCTTCCACCCGGGGGATGCACTTGAGTTTCGCACCGTTCGGCCTTCTCCGGTACACGACGTCATCGACGAACTGGTACAGGGCGGACCGACGGGCTACTTTCTCCGCTTCTTCCTGCTCCTTAGGAAGCTCCCCTGTTTGGAGGAATTGGACGGTATGCTGTGCCCATGCCGGAGCCTGGGGCTCGACGGCAAGGACCAAAGGCATCTCTTCCTCCATGGGAGCGGCTGTCTCTACGGCCAGGGCTTGACGCCCCGCCGGAGCCAGTTGCTCTTGGGCAGGCTCCGCGTCCGCGGCAGCACCCTTGCCGGCAGCCCCAGGGGGCTTGGTAGGAAAGTACTTGCTGGGACCTGATTTCCTCCGCTTGTTCAGCCCCGCTGATGGTTCGACGGATGGTTGAGTTAACCGGAGCAAAAAGGTACCTGGTTCCACAGGTAGCTTGAATGCGGCACGCTTTGACAGGTAATCGGCAATGTCGTTCTCCGCTCGGGGGACGTGCTCCGCCTGGATACCGTCAAAGCGTTCCTCCAGCTTCCTCACCTCATCTATGTAAGCTTCCATCAATGGGCTCTGATAATCCTTGTTGACCTGCCTGACAACAAGCTGCGAGTCACCCCTGACGATGAGCTTCTTAACCCCGAGGTCTGCCGCGATCCTGAGACCGGCAAGCAATCCCTCGTACTCAGTAGTGTTGTTGGTGGACATCTCCCTGGGGAAGTGCATCTGGATCACGTACTTGAGGTGTTCTCCGGTGGGTGCGACGAGCAGCACACCGGCACCGGCGCCTTGCAGCGAGAAAGCCCCATCAAAGTACATGATCTAGTCGCCGTCTGCTTCCTTGCCGGGGAGAGTGGTCTCCTGGATTTCTTCGTCAGGCGTCGAGGTCCATTCTACGATGAACTCCGCCAAGACTCTGCTCTGAATTGTCGAGGTACTTTCAAACCTTAAACCGAAGCTTGACAGCTCCAAGGCCCATTCCACAATCCTTCCGGTTGCGTCTAGGTTGTGCAGTATCCGATGCAACGGGAGGCGGGTGACGACAGTGATCTCGTGGGCTTGGAAGTAGTGACGCAACTTCCTCGAGGTCATAAGGAGGCCGAAGAGCAATTTTTGCACGCCGGAATACCTCGACCTAGCCCCCTGCAAGAGGGAGCTGATAAAGTAAACCGGGTGCTGCATCATCTTCTTCTTCGGCACCACCTCACTCGACTGCACGGGTACTGCCTTGGTGGCATCAGACTCTGTCGGGGGCCGCGCCTTGTTGGTACCAGGCCCTGCCGGGGGAATCTTTGGCTTGCCATCCGCTGGTTCTGCCGCCATTGCTGCCTCCTCGTCGACCTCCCTCTGTGCCACCAGTGTGGCGCTGACCACTTGATTCGTCGCCGCCAGATACAGTAGCAACGACTCTTGTGGTTTAGGCGCAACCAGTATTGGCGTGGAGGAAAGGTATTTCTTCAGATCCTGCAGTGCTGCCTCGGCTTCTGGGGTGCACTCTATTGGGCCTGCCTTCTTCAAGATTTTGAAGAAGGGAAGGTGCGCTCGGTGGACTTGGAGATGAATCGGCTCATGGCGGCAACGCAGCCGGTGAGCCGACGCACATCCTTGATCCGCTTGGGCGCCTCGATCTGCTCAATAGCCTTGATCTTGTCTGGGTTTGCCTCGATCCCGCGCTGTGACACAAAGAACCCGAGAAGCTTGCCGGACGGAACGCCGAAGACACACTTCTCAGGGTTCAGCTTGAGGTTGATCTTGCGTAGGTTAGCAAATGTCTCTTCCAGATCTTGCACAAGAGTTGGCCCGTCCTTGGTTTTGACCACTATGTCATCCATGTAGGCTTCCATATTTCTATGGAGCTGAGGTTCAAAACCAATTTGGACTGCTCTTGCGAACGTTGAGCCAGCACTCTTCAACCCGAAAGGCATCCGTAAAAAGCAATACGTACCACATGGGGTGATGAATGTTGTCTTCTCTTCATCCTCTTTCGTCATGAAGATCTGGTGGTAGCCTGAGTAGGCGTCGAGGAATGATAGCAGATCGCACCCGGCCGTGAAGTCAACAATCTGGTCGATGCGCGGCAACGGGAAGGGGTCCTTAGGGCAAGCCTTATTGATATCTGTGTAATCAATACACAGTCTCCACTTCCCATTCGCCTTGCGCACCACTACCGGATTGGCCAACCACGTCGGGTGGAGCACTCCTCTCACCAAACCTGCCGCTTCCAACTTCCTGATCTCCTCTGTGATGAACTCCTGCCTCTCCAGAGCCTGCTTTCTGACCTTCTGCTTGACGGGTCACGCGTGAGGGCAGACAGCTAGGTGGTGCTCAATCACCTCCCTGGGAACACCGGGGATGTCGGATGCTTGCCATGCAAACACGTCGACATTCGCACGCAGGAAGGTGACGAGCGCGCCTTCCTATTTGCTGTCGAGGGTGGAGCCTATGGTGAAGGCCCCTCCCGTGCCATCCTCCTTGACGGGCACCTTCTTGGTCTGCGGTGGCTCGGCCTTGGGTCTCTTGCTCTTGTCGGTAGAGCTCTCTGGCACGTCCTCGACGGTAGCACAACACTCCGAGGAGGTGCACTTGCCGGAGTGGGTGCGAGAGTGATGAGGACATGACTACCTTGGATACGACCAAAAATATTGCATACATGCATATTTGCCAGGTGATTTCTAGTGCAAACTATTCAATAATCTATTTATGTTATCCAGAACAAAAATACTTCACACACTTTTGTGTTTTGTCTAATTGCAGGTGTATGGGACATTTGTACAATCCACATATGAAGATAAGGCAAAAGGAGAAGTTTAGGTTCTGTTCAAAAAGTCCTCTCACGTCACTTTTGGGCCAAGAGAAGATAGAGTCCAAGTCTCTCACGTTCTGGATTCAGATTCGGACTGCACAGACATACCTGACTCAAAACGCCAACAACTTTTTCATACGGACTCCGAATTGGGTGATTCTTTTTTTGTTGGAAACTAGATTTCGTGCTCTTTCCAACCCAATTGGATTCACCTTTAAATTCGTCCGGAGCATTGAGTTATGGTCGAAACAATCTGACGTTGCACCAGAATCCGAGTCAAACTACAAGTCCAAAGGTGTTGCATCACCTCCACTTGGGCCCATGAGCCTTGTACGACCTAGGGTTGGTTTTAGGCTGCCTTGGGACGTCCTCCCACCTCCTTGGCCGCCACCCCTTGCTCCTATATAAGTAGATCCATCTAGTAGCTTTTTCCTTGGAATTTGTTTAGTTAAAAGTTAGCCATTGCAACTTCGTGTACTTCGTTTGTGTCCAACGACCAGACCAAGACCGCTTACGGATTCCCACCATTATCAATACTTCATATATATTCGCAATATTCAGATTGCTTTATCATATTCTTGCTCGTTCTTCGATTGCTTGCAGGAATAGACCTTCGTGGTCAGGCTGATCGTGCTTCCGGCATCGTCAGTAACCTCAGGAGATTGGTTTAGCGATTGCTAAGGCGCAACGTCGTGCACGTTTGTAGTCGGATCGTCAAAGTCGACTCCACCAAATCGATAGTTATCATCTCATCGAAAGATCGGGACACCCTCGCCTCTATCAAGTGGTATCAGTTTTCAAGTTGCTCGGTGAGAATTTCCAGTTTCCCCTAGATTAGATTTATTTTCTTACCTATTGTCCAAGAAAAAGCCACAAAAAAGTTAGATCTATTCATCCTTTTGTCCAAGCCAGTCTGAGCCTTTGCAATTTTCTATTCATTGTTTGCATTATTGAATTATCGGTTGCATCGTCGTGTCGAGTTGCTGGTCTTAGGGTCTAGTTCGTTTAGAGTTTCGAGTTCTGTTCACATTAGTCACGTCGCCGCTGCATCGTTATCCCTTCTGCTGTCCACCACACCATCCATCAAATTCCACCATGTGCTACCCATAGTTCATTGTCACAATCATAGTTGAGGTCGTTCACATCTTCGCTTGATCCAATCTGCATCTTATCTAGTTTGTCTTGGAAAGAGGGAGAGAAAAAAAAGACAGAGAAAAAAAAAGAGAGAAAAAAAAGAAAAAGAAGTCAGAAAAAAAAGAGAAAGAAAAAAAGTGTGAGTAAAAAAAAGAGAGAAGAAAAAAAAACAAAATTCGGATCTATCTAGACTCAATCTCGTAGTTGAATTCGGATTGGAATCTGTTTTGTGCACTGTTTAGTAAAACAGGCATACCTTCCTTATACGAAGTCCGTTTTGACTCCGCGAGTACTCAAATGAAAGCTAGCGACGAGCCGCATCTAAATAGTTGCAGAGACTAGTTCAATATTTGACACCTCAAAATCGTCTTCTAAATAGGTCTTTTTGCCCTCCGAAGTTCGCGGACACAGCTTATTCCAGTTTTTCAAGCCAGTTTCAGAATTCTTTCACTCCTCATATCAACTCGGAATTGAGTGATTCTTTTTGCATTGGAAAGCTTGAGTTAGTAGCATTCTTTGAAAAAAATTATCAGAAAATTGGCACAAACTTTTCAAGAGGAAAGTTGGAGAGAGTTGTTGTATATCCTGCTTGGCAGTTGTTTTTCATCATTATCTTTACTGCCGTTGTGATCTTCACTTATATCTTGCTGTCCAGAGCTACTTAGTATCCTTCATTGATGCTAGTTGTGCTACGCCGTGACCTCATTAGTGTTCTAGGCTCGCGTCTCTAGTCCGGTCTAGCCTAGGACCAGCACAGTACCGTCGTTGAGCGTTTATTCAACATTGCATCTCTGAATTGATTATTGCTAATATTTTGCTACCATATATAGCCAACCCAGCTTCACATATTTCTACACCGTGTATACGTACGTTCCCCTGGCAATCGCTTTACTCAATCTTTGGAGTTATTTGACACCGCTGGTTGCCTGTCACCACCTGCTGCTTGGTAAGAACTTGTAAGATATTGATATTTGCTTTACTGTGAGCGCTTTACCACCACATCCTAGTAGTTCATAGGAACATTATTCTTGAATTTTGTTTCTTGTTTCTACTAATCATGACAGGATCTAGAGTCAATTCATGGGGTTTGTCGATCGTGGGAGATGTGCCATCACCTATGCAAATACCACAACCGTCACGAGAGGTGCACAAACATCCAAATGCACATGATCAGGTTAATGTTTCTATACCACCATTTAATGGTCGTTTTAGACCTGCTTTATATATTGAATGGGAGTTTGACCTAAATAATATATTTGCTTCCAATAATTTTGATGTACGTAAAAAAGTTAAGGTTGCGGTTGGTTCTTTCACTGGTTATGCTGTAGTTTGGTGGAGTGAATATTGTCGGTTACACCCTAATGATATACCTACTACTTGGGATGATTTGAAACTTGCCATGCGACATACATTCGTTCCCGCTTATTATACTCGTGACATGATTACAAAGTTGCAACATTTAAAACAAGGTAGTGACACCGTAACGAAATATTATGATACTTTACAAACTACCTTGCTGCATTCCTCTTTAGAAGAAAGTGAAGAAGATTTTATGGATAGATTTTGGGGAGGATTAAATCGTGACATTCAGGAGATACTAATACATGAAGAGTGTTATCCTATGGACCATTTGTTTCATCTTGCTTGCAAAGCTGAACAGGAAATAAAACGACGTGTTGCGCACAAGGAGAACAAGCGCGAGATGCACATTCCAAGAGTTGATACGGTTGTCCCTTCAACTACTAAGCATACTATGACAACCACATCCGTTGTTGTGAGGACTACATCACCTCCACCATGTGACACATCATCACCGAGAGTGCCTACCTCATCTGAGTTGATCATAAGAGGTAATGACAAAGGTACTAATCTTCCACTTCCACATGAGTATGATGAATGTCTTGTCAATTTAAGTGCACCATGCGGTGAGCTACCCACTACTTTGATCACACCAGCTACCTTAGAGGACTATGTTGATGATTTGACTTTGCCATGTGATCAAACAATTTTGAGTGAGCCCATTGAATTAACTATCGATGCAAAAGAATCAAGTGAATCAGGGAATAAATCAGATTTGGATCAAATATGTTTGAAAATAATTGTGCCAATGTTTAATCATTTTGATATGACCTCTAATCTTGGTGATGGTTCATCAATGTTGGGATGGTTTAATGATGAATATTGTCAATCTTTTCATATGAATAAGAGCTTCACTTATATGTGCAAACTGAGTTGCAATACTTTCATGCCTTCTACTTCTTGTGATAATATTTTGGCTTTATATTTTATTAACTATGAAATTTACTCATGTATACATGTGTCATATGTGCAAAATCCACGGGAAGTAAAAATGGATGACATATACATATACAACATGTACACCTTGTCTCTTTTGTTAGCCACATTTCAGATTAAGCAACGCCGAGGACGGCTTTGTTTTCAAGAAGGGGAGGATGATGAGGACATGACTACCTTGGATACGACCAAAAATATTGCATACATGCATATTTGCCAGGTGATTTCTAGTGCAAACTATTCAATAATCTATTTATGTTATCCAGAACAAAAATACTTCACACACTTTTGTGTTTTGTCTAATTGCAGGTGTATGGGACATTTGTACAATCCACATATGAAGATAAGGCAAAAGGAGAAGTTTAGGTTCTGTTCAAAAAGTCCTCTCACGTCACTTTTGGGCCAAGAGAAGATAGAGTCCAAGTCTCTCACGTTCTGGATTCAGATTCGGACTGCACAGACATACCTGACTCAAAACGCCAACAACTTTTTCATACGGACTCCGAATTGGGTGATTCTTTTTTTGTTGGAAACTAGATTTCGTGCTCTTTCCAACCCAATTGGATTCACCTTTAAATTCGTCCGGAGCATTGAGTTATGGTCGAAACAATCTGACGTTGCACCAGAATCCGAGTCAAACTACAAGTCCAAAGGTGTTGCATCACCTCCACTTGGGCCCATGAGCCTTGTACGACCTAGGGTTGGTTTTAGGCTGCCTTGGGACGTCCTCCCACCTCCTTGGCCGCCACCCCTTGCTCCTATATAAGTAGATCCATCTAGTAGCTTTTTCCTTGGAATTTGTTTAGTTAAAAGTTAGCCATTGCAACTTCGTGTACTTCGTTTGTGTCCAACGACCAGACCAAGACCGCTTACGGATTCCCACCATTATCAATACTTCATATATATTCGCAATATTCAGATTGCTTTATCATATTCTTGCTCGTTCTTCGATTGCTTGCAGGAATAGACCTTCGTGGTCAGGCTGATCGTGCTTCCGGCATCGTCAGTAACCTCAGGAGATTGGTTTAGCGATTGCTAAGGCGCAACGTCGTGCACGTTTGTAGTCGGATCGTCAAAGTTGACTCCACCAAATCGATAGTTATCATCTCATCGAAAGATCGGGACACCCTCGCCTCTATCAGAGAGGTCTTCCCGGGCTTCTTCTTCCCTCCCGGGGCTTCAGCGGCAGGAGCAGGTGCCTTGACGGCAGCCGCTGTAACTGCTTCCCGGTAGAGCTGGTCGGCGCAGATCAGCGCGTCCTTCTTGTCGGAGGGGACGGAGATGATGGTCAACGGCCCAGGCATCTTTAGCATGTTGTAGGCGTAGTGTGACGCCGCCATGAACTTGGCTAGTGCTGGGCGGCCGAGGATCCCGTTGTAGGGCAAGGGGATCTCGGCTACGTCGAAGACGATCCTCTCCGTCCTGTAGTTCAACCCTCCTCCAAACGTCACGGGCAGTGTGACCTTTCCCTTCGGCTGGCTCCTCCCGGGATTGACCCCTTGAAACGTGCCCGTTTCCTCGAGGTCTCCATTAGGAATTTGCAACTTTTTGGTCACGACAGGCGAGATCAGGTTCAGGCCGGCCCCACCGTCAACCAACATCTTGTGCACTCTGAGGTTGCGTATTGTTGGTGAGACCAACAATGGCAAACACCCGACCACGGTAGTGCGGTCAGGGTGGTCCTCGGCGTCAAAGATGAGGGGCGTGCTGGACCACTTCAGCGGCTTTTGAGCGTTGAACGACGGCTCTGTTGCTGTAATCTCACGCGCCCACTCCTTGAGCTAGCGATGAGAGGTATGCAGCGAGGCGCCGCCATCGACGCACATGGCCTTCGTAGCCTTCTGGAACCCTTGCTCACCAGATTCATCGTCCTCGTCGTGATCATCGTCTTCTTGTTTCTTGTCGCGGCCCCGGGCGGGCCTCTCTTGCTGGTTGTCCTTGCCGGGGCGGCCTCCTTGGCCGCCACGCTTCTTGCCGGACCCCTCCGCACCGTCCTGGTCCTTCTCCTTGTCCCGCCTCTCGTACTCAGCCTTCTGCTTCTCAGCAAGCAGCTCGACTTGCCGGCAGTTCTGGAGGTCGTGGCCCTTGGTGCGGTGGATCTTGCAGTATTGCTTGCCGGAGCTTCCTGGCTTGTCGGTAGCCGCCAAGGCCTAGCAGGCGGCGCACCCGGCAATCTCCTTGCCGGGGGCGTCTGCCTTGACCTTCTTGCCGGCGCCGTTGTCGTCAGATCCCTCAACGGCAAGCACGGCCTTGCCTTTGCGTTTCCTGTTGCGACGCCGGCCCTTCTTCGTCGAGGTAGCGGTGTCTTCATCGATGGATTCGGTTTCCGCGCCGGCGTCTTCGCAGGGGTACTTCCTTCCCTCTTCAGCCCGGGCGTACCTATCGGCCAAAACGTAGAGCTCGGCCACATCCTTAACTTTGGTCATCGCCAGCTCTTCGTGCATCTTGCGATTGCGCACGTTCTGGTGGAACGTGCTAATCACAGCGGCGGGATGAACGTCGGGGATGTTGTACTGCACCCGGCTGAATCTCTGGATGTACTTGCGCAGGGTCTCCCCTTCCTTCTGGGAATGATATGCAGATCACTGGCCTGGCCATGAGCCTGGTGGCCTCCCGTGAAGGCGCCAATGAACTCATGGCACATAACTGACCAGGAAGAAATGGAATCCGCCGGCAAGTGCATCAACCAAGACATCACATTGGGCTTCAGCGCCAGCGGGAAATAGTTGGCAAGCACCTTGTCGTCACGAGCTCCAGCAGCCTACATCGCGATGGTGTAGATGCTAAGGAACTCGGACGGATGGGTCTTGCCGGTGTACTTCTCGCCGACGTCGGGTTTGAACATGCGGTGGGATGACCACTGGAACTGCCGCAGCTCACGGGTAAAGGCCGGGCAGCCCACCTCGTAAGGTAGGCCGCCGGAGCCCCCCGGTGTCGGGTGGTCCATAGCGGGTCCTGCCCGCTTGTCCGACTGGCGGCGCGTTTCGCGCCGGCGCTCGACGGTGCTTCGAGCGTCTTCGTGAGCTCGTTCCCGAAGGACCTGGCGCTGGTCGCGGAGGGTCCGCGGGTCGGACGACGCTATGGAGATGTTATCGCAAGCGTCGTCACGACGGGCCAACGCCCTCGGCGGCTGGCGAGGAGGAGGAGAGTGCACTGTGGCCGCAGCTCCCCCGGTCCTCCCAGCGCCAGCATGTGGTGGCTCGGTGGAGCGCCGACCCGAGGGCCCCGCCGGTCGCGGATCGTCTTTGTTTACGACGGCGACGAGGCTTCGGATGGTGGCCCTCCACTCGTCAAGCTTCTCCGCAACAGGAGGGAAGTCGAGGAGCAGCTGCGCGCGCGCCAAAGCTTCCGCTGGCGTGGGCGGCGGTGACAGCTGCGTGGATCGCGGCGCGCTTCGACTTCTAACTACGTTAGAAGGAGCTCCGTTACGACCTAGCGGCTGCGTGCCATTTTTGCCAGCGCTTCGGCGAGCGTGCTAAACCCCTTCATCTTGCGGATGACGCACAGGGCTCTTCTCACGGCGGTGCCCAGGATCATCGACGTGGTGACGCTGCTCGGTGCACACACCATGGGAAGAGCGCGCGGTGGTCGCCGGTGTGGGCGTCCTGGTGGTCGCTGCGCCACCCAGGGGTGGCACAACAACACTCCTGGAGGGCCCCGCGCCGCCTGCAGGGGGCCCAGCTCCGTCTTTGGATCCGGCAACGTGTAACTGGTCGTCTGGCGCGCGAACGACGCCGCTCGCCAGGCTCTGACTGCCTGGGCGATGCTGGTGCTCGCGGGCTGCGGCCCGGGTCCTGTCTGCGGCCGGTCCCCTGCTCGTCCGCACCGGCGCGGGCCGTTCGACTCCCAACGAGCCGATCGCCGTGGCCGTCTTCTTCTTAGGAGCCATGGCGACGAAGAACTGCTTGGCTAACTACCAGACCAGATTCTCACAATTGCGCCCCCCTACCTGGCGCGCCAAAGATGTCGGTGTGGAACGACACCTATGGGATCACAAGAATCCCTACTACGGTTGTCGGGGCGCAAGGTTGCGAGGAGAGCAGGGCTAGTAGACAGCACACGGATCGTTTACCCAGGTTCGGGCCGCGAGGATGCGTAAAACCCTAGTCCTGCTTTGGTGGGTATATTTCTAAGAGTTCTTGAGCTCTCGAACTAGCTGTGGTCAGTGCGTAGTTCGAAAGAGCCGAATCCTTCTCTAGTATGCTATGGGCCTCCTTTTATAGTTGGAAGGGGCTTCCACAGTGACACACATGAGGTGGAAAGGCATATAGTGCTCTGAGCTTATCGCTCGTATTACAGGACAAGACGCATTTAATGCGTAGTGTAGGTGTCCCCTTGCTTTATTGGGGATGGGGGCGAGGCCCGTCCCGTCCGTCGCCGCTCCTCCTCGTCTTGACACGCGCCCTGGCCAGTGAGGTGCGTGGTGCCATGTAGGCAGCCAGGCAGCTGAGGTGGCGCGGTGGTGGAGCCTTCACGAAGATCTGCATGTCGCCACGCAGGCGCTCGATGAGTTGGCCTGGGAGCTGCATGTTGCCATGCAGGTGCCTGCCTAGCTGGTTGGGCTGGCAGCTGCATGTGAACGGTGGAAGCTTGGTTGACGCGGGCCTGGCGGTGGCCCCGCTGGCGTCCTTGGCGAGGGCCTTGCCGTGTGGCCCGGCAAGGGTCTTGCCGTGGCGCGTTGTCGTCCCCGACAAGGATCTTGCCGGGGGTCTGGTGGCCTTCCACGGCAAGGATCTTGCCGAGGATCGTCTTCTTCTAATCCTCATCTGATCTTGAATATGTCTTCACAAAGATCTGCATGCCACCACAGAGGTGCCTTCTCGAGCCCTGGCCCCATGTTGATGACGGCGTTGGGGGCCGTGGGCTCAAGGGTGGCTCGCTCTGTTGGTGTGGGGCGACCTGTCCCGGCAAGGGTCTTGCCGGGGCCGCTGAGGCCGCCCGGCAAGGGTCTTGCCAGGGAAACCTGCTTCGTCCCTCTGCTCTTTGTGGTCTTGGCCTTGGCGTTGCTTTGACTGTCTTGGGCTTCGGTCTTACCTTGGCTCACCTCTCCTGCTCTGTGTGGTGCGGTCGTGGGCGCGGCTCCGACTGCCCGTGCACAGGTAAAGGGGTACAAAAGCGTGCCCCTATTTTTGTACACCGACAGCTGCGGATGAAGCCGTGAAGGTTGCAATTGCCGAGGGGCAGGATCTCGCTGCCGGGGGAACACAAGGTTCCTTGGCAGTGACGGAGCATCCTCTGGAGGGCGCCCTGGTGGAGGAAGTGGTCATCGAGGCAAGGATTCCTCTTCAAACCCTGGGTCCACTCCCCTCCTCTGGGGGCGCTGCTGATGTCCTGCCGTCGTCCTCGAACATATTGGCTGTGGTGCCGCCGTTGCCTGATATGGGAGCCCCCGGCCCGTCCTTGACAGATGCAGAGCTTGATGAAGAGCTTCAGTGTCTTCTAGAACCGCTGCATCTAGGAGGCGGGGAGGCTGACGACACTGCTGCCATCACCATGGATTTGTCCTTCATCAAATCCATGGCGATGGGTTTGAAGGAGATGCAGGCCCAACACGATCTGAAGTGGTAGGAGCTCAAGGAGCGGCGTGAATCCGCCGGCAAGGTGGATCAGAAGTTGAAGAACAAGTGCCTGGAGCTACGTGAATGGCATGACAAGTAGTTCAAGGCGCTCATGAAGTAGCAGGAGACCCTTCAGATGATGAGGGAGGATGTTGTGACTCGGGAGAGGCATCTGGCGGATCACAAAGCATCTTTGGATGCCAGGGAGCAAGAGATATCCCTTTGGGAGGAGAATCTTGAATCCACCCTCCGTACCAAGGACGAGAGTTTGGAGACCTTGGTACAGCAATGCACCAAAGAACTGAAGGATGAGCATGGGACTGCTCTGGACACCATCTCTACTGATCATGTTGCCCAAATGAAGAAGCTTGTTGACGATCTGGATGTCGCATCCTCTGCCAAAGCTGAGCTCGAGCGGTAGGTGGCCAAACTAAATGAAGACCTTGCCGGGGGTGCCAATGAGGTGGAGGCACTCAGAGAAGAGGCATGGCAAGCAGAGCTCCAACTGGCTGACGTACAATCGCAGCTCTCCTCCAAGACTCAAAGCCTTGAAGCCACCACCAGCAACATTTCTGATATGAGGGAAAGGATTGGCTCGATGGAGCAGTCGACAGAGTCCCTTGAATCCCGGCAGCAGCTGCTATCTAAGGAGTTGGAAAACGCCAAGCGCCTCCGGCAAGATGCAGAGGATAAGCTGAAGAACCAGGTCGACATGAGCGACCTTTGGATCAAGAGCCTGATTGATGTCGCTGAACGTCTCGGGGCCCAAGCTACGGCGATGGGCATGACGGCCCAAGCTACGGCGATGGGCATGACGGCCCAGTCTACTCAGCCAGCGAGTATGAGGTCCCAAGTGTCAAGCTGGGGATCTTCTTCGACGAGTTCGTCGACAAGCTGAAGGTGCACGAAGAGGGGAGGGCCGAGCGTTTCGCGACCGAGTCACGGAGGCTCGCTCGCAACGCCCTCTCATGGTCTTGAGCAACATCGCCTGTCGCCACCCAGAGCTCGATCTTGACGACGGCTTCAGGGAGCCACCGATGGGTGCTGATGTCGCTGCCGGTGAGGAGACGGCTGCTCCCCGCGCTGACAGGGTTCTCCGTGTTTAAGTCATTCCTTCTGGTCCTGTAATGAAAACATGACACATACTTTGAGTTTAATCATTTTATCTCTAGAGCTTGTGCGAGGTCAATGTTCCTTGCTAAATCTTTAAATGCGCGTTTATCCCGTTAAGCTCTTTATGCTTGTGTTCATATGATCAATTCCTATGTATGATCTAGATGCCTGCCGATATCATATTCTCACGATTGTCGTAAGGGTCCGGCCCTTAACACTCATCTTGGCGTGGATGCGTCTCGGCAAGTTTTCCCTAGGTAGCTCTCAATGCAACCTCTCGACCTGCGAGCGTGGCTCTGGATAGGGCGATAATGCGATCAAAGAAACTAGCCGAGGTTCCATTGCATGAGGGATTTCTCGATACGAACACTAGCTACAGTTAAGGGATAAACAACTGAAAAAATCTGAAATGGATCAACAAGAAGCGATAACATGGACTTAGCTTTCGTTTCAAGCTTCTTTTCCGCCTGCCGGGCCGCGCGCATTAGACGCGCCCGCGGCGCTTGGAGGAGTAGAAGGCAATCTGGCAGCTTCTTTGTTCCCAGCAAGGGTCGGCAAGTGTTTCTAGAGACTGGTGAGCATAGGGGCATGGTGGCGAGCTTCTCTGGGCCTCCTCCCTTTTGCTTCCCACCCCTCGAGTCAGTACAGCGGCTGCCATCACACGGACCGTGCCAGTGCAGGCAGCCTCGCCGGAATGTGCTTGTCGGGGAATCAATTGACTGACTCATACCAGCGTTTTGCTCAGGATTACCCACGGTGGGGGAAATACAGGACCGAGCGTCGCGTGGTAATCGTCGACATCGACGACACCGAGGCTAAAGCAGTTCGACCGCTGCCGAGGTGGAGGGATAGAAAGAAGGGATCTTGCGCTTGCACGCCTTGTGCCCCTTTCCTCCGGATGGTGCTCAGATGGCGATAATGCCATACGAGCTGCGGGAGCTAATCTATCGCCATCGGTTGTGGCCTTGGTCATAACCGTTGCCACGACGAATCCTGGAGAGCGACAATCGCGGTGCAAGAGTGGATCTTCCCCCCGCTTCGCTTCTGCGTCGCCGTGGGCGCCACAGTCGATGGCGCCGCCGAAAATGGAGATGGTGATGAAGATGACGCTCTGCGCACGCCTTCAGGTTCTCGCAAGCGAGCCCCCTATGTGGCATGCCAAAGATGTCGCGGGATATCCGCGACCACCTATGGGACCGAGTGGCCCCTTGCTGGTTCGGCAGGGGGATGTCGCATTGCACAAAGAGCAGACCAGCGCAAGGCAGCACAGCAGAAAGCACACGAGCAATTTACCCAGGTTTGGGCCGCAACAAGGCGTAAGACCCTACTCCTGCTTTGGTGGATTGATGGTGGAATGGATGTGGTGGTGCGTAGTACACTTGCCCGGCAAGGGCTGCCTCGGGGCTGCGGTGACTACGTGCATGTAGTGGCTTGGGCTTGTCAACTTTCTAACCGTCTAACCCCTTCTATGAGTGCCATGGGCCTCCTTTTATAGATTAAGGGGTCACCATAGTGGCAAAGTGGTCATTATCCACTGATATGATAGCAAACAATGCTATCATACCTAACTCCGTGGGCTGACAGGGTGCATTAAATGCCCCGCTTAGCGTCACATCACTGGTTGCCCGGCAAGGCCTGCCGGGCTCTCGCCAGCTCCGCGCCTGTTCCCTTGACACGTCGCAGGACGGGTGTCATCTGTGGGTTTCTACTGTAGGAAATGGCTGCCATGTGGCGAATGGCTGCCACATAATCATCTTACGGCTTGACACCGCATTGATTGGTGACGTGGGTTGCACTTGAAGTGTTTGCGGGGTGTTTCAGCCCCCGCGAGCCCCGGCAGGCTCTGCCGGGGAGTCTTGGTTGCTTGCTTCTGGTGGTGGCCTTGCCTCTTACCGGGCTCGCCTGCCTTGCAAGGGAGGACCTTCTTCTGCTGATATCTTGCTCTCTTGGTTTGATCTTGGCCTCTCCGGGCCGCATGTTGGTTCTTCAAGTCTCTTAGCCCTTCGACCTTCGACTTGAGCTGGTGCTTTGGTCTCGACCTTGTGCCTGTCCGTGCACGAGTCAGGGGAAAATGCCTGCCCCTGTATATTTTCCCTCAGACAGCTATAGAACTTATTGGAGACTTCATATCGCTCAATTCGGGCCTTTGCTTAATATATTAACTTCAACTCCTGGAACATCTCATATGCTCCATTACGTTCAAAACGGCTTTGAAGTCCCGATTCTAAGCCGTAAAGCATGGCACACTAAATTATCGAGTAGTCATCAGCTTTGCTCTGCCAGACGTTCATAACGTCCGGAGTTGCTCCTGCAGCGGGTCTTGCACCTAGCGGTGCTTCCAGGACGTAATTCTTCTGTGCAGCAATGCGGATAATCCTCAAGTTATGGACCCAGTCCGTGTAGTTGCTACCATCATCTTTCAACTTAGCACTCTCTAGGAATGCATTAAAATTCAAGGGAACGGTAGCACGGGCCATTGATCTACAACAACATAGACATGCAAAAACTATCAGGTACTAAGTTCATGATAACTTAAAGTTCAATTAATCATATTACTTAAGAACTCTCACTTAGATAGACATCCCTTTAGTCATCTAAATGATCATGTGATCCATATCAACTAAACCATGTCCGATCATCACATGAGATGGAGTAGTTTTCGATGGTGAACATCACTATGTTGATCATATCTACTATATGATTCACGTTCGACCTTTCGGTCTTAGTGTTCCGAGGCCATATCTGCATATGCTAGGCCCGTCATGTTTAACCCGAGTATTCTGCACGTGCAAAACTGGCTTGCATCCGTTGTATGTGAACGTAGAGCTTATCACACCCGATCATCACGTGGTCTCTCGGCATGACGAACTGTAGCAACGGTGCATACTTAGGGAGAACACTTATACCTTGAAATTTAGTGAGGGATCATCTTATAATGCTACTGTCGTACTAAGCAAAATAAGATGCTTAAAGGATAAACATCACATGCAATCAAAATATGTGACATGATATGGCCATCATCATCTAGTGCCTTTGATCTCCATCTCCAAAGCACCGTCATGATCTCCATCGTCACCGGCTTGACACCTTGATCTCCATCGTAGCATCATTGTCGTCTTGCCAACTATTGCTTCTATGACTATTGCTACCGCTTAGTGACAAAGTAAAGCAATTACATGGCGATTGCATTTCATACAATAAAGCGACAACCATAACGCTCCTGTCAGTTGCCGATAACTTTTACAAAACATGATCATCTCATACAACAATTTATATCTCATCACATGTCGCGGGATATCCGTGGCCACCTATGGGACCGGGTGGCCCTTGCTGGTTCGGCAGGGCGATGTCGCGTTGCCCAAAGAGCAAACCAGCGCACAGCAGCATGGCAGAGAGCACACAAGCAATTTACCCAGGTTCGGGCCGCCGTGAGGCATAAGACCCTACTCCTGCTTTGGTAGATTGATGGTGGAATGAGTGTGGTCGTGCGCAGTACACTTGTCCGGCAATGTTTGCCTTGGGGCCGTAGCGACTATGCGCGTATGGTGGCTTGGGTTCATCAACTTTCCAACCTTCAAACCCCTCCTACGAGTGCCATGGGCCTCCTTTTATAGATTAAGGGGTCACCGCAATGGCAAAGTGGTCATTATCCACTGATATGGTAGAAAACAATGCTATCATACCTAACTCTGCGAGCTGACAGGGTGCATTAAATGCGCCACTTAGTGTCACATCACTTGTTGTCCGGCAAGGCCTGCCGGGCTATCTTCCCAGCTCCGCGCCTGTTCCCTTGACACATCGCAGGACGGGTGTCATATGTGGGTTTCTCCTATAGGAAATGGCTGCCATGTGGTGAATGGCTGCCACATAATCATCTTGCGGCTTCACACCGCACTGATGGACGACGTGGGTCATGCCTGAGTGGTTGGCGGGGTGGTTCAGCCCCCGCGAGCCCCGGCAGGCTCTGTCGGGGATCCTTGGTTGCTTGCTTCTGGTGGTGGCCTCGCCCCTTGCCGGGCTCGTCTGCCCGGCAAGGGAGGCCCTTCTCTTGCTGATGTCTTGCTCCTCTGGTTTGATCTTGATTCCTCTGAGCTGCATGTTGGGTTCTTCAAATCTCTTGGCTCTTCAATCTCTGTCTCGTCCTTGGCTTGTCTGTGCACAAGTCAGGGGAAAATTTCTGCCCCTGTATATTTTCCCCAGCATAAGCCCCCGGGCCTAAGCCACACGGGTCGCGTGGCATGTTGGGTTAGGTCCCAAACAGTGCACGGACACGTGGTAGGAGAGGGTTGTTCGCGACGGTTTGCCACAATGACTAGTCAATCCAACGTCATTTTTGCGCAATTACTGCGCGTTGTGGGGTCGTGGGACTGTTGCAGTTAAGGTAAAACGGTAACTTTCTGAAGTGTCGCGCTCCTGCCCCACTTTCCCCACTTTTAAGAGCAGGGTAAATTGGAGCAAACAATTCATCTGTCTCTCGCCCCGCTCCCCCATCTTCTTCCTCCACAGGCCAAGAAACAGTTCCTCATCTCGCTTTTCCTTCGGCCGCTACTCAACGAATCCTTCCCCTTTCTGTGTTACCGCAGCAATGGGAAGAAACCCGCGAAGAAGTTGACGACCGCGGCGAAGGAGACCGCCACCGTGGGGAACAAGAGGTCGGCGGAGTTGAACAAGAAGCGGAGGGAGGACGTTGTCTTTGTTCCGTCTAACTTGAGTGCCCCATCCTTCAGGCGATGTACGGGTATCTATGGGGGCGGCCCGTTCAAAAAGGGCATGGGGCGCCAGTGGTCTATGAAGCGGGCGAGGTGAATCCCCGTGATTCCTACCGGTTCTTTGCCGCTTATTTCATCTGCGGTCTGTGCCCTTTTTTTCTGAGTTCTTTGAGGCAATCATGAGCATCTATGGGTTTCACCTCCTTGATTTCACGCCGAATGCAATGGCGACCATGGCCATCTTCGCGCATTTGTGTGAGAATTTCATCGTTGTGATGCCCAATGTGGATCTATTTCGGCATTACTTCGTCCCACTGGTGGAGAGCAGAGTTAACCGTTCTGGGATCATCAGCTGGATACCACGGTCAAAGAAGAATTACCTCCCGGGGTACCACCACGAGAGATGGAATGAATGGAGAGGGGATTTGTGTTGGATCCAGGATAAAGAAGCCCCCGAGTTTTGTGCAGCACAGCAAGAGTGCGTCGAGCGCGGCAAGGATTGGAGCACCAAGGGCCTTTCTGAGGACAGGTTGCACCCGACAATTAATAGGATCATCCGCCTGGCGGCTGCCGGGTTAACATCGAGCATGTGGGGCCAGATTTCCTCCTCCGCCGCATCTCACCGCTGCAGGAAAGGGATAGGTCTGCGTGGTTGTATGGCGGCGCTGCGGATAGGATGAGACTGCTACCGGGGCTGGCCAATAACTTGTCAGTTTATGGTCCTGCTTGGTTGTGCGACCAGCTGTTTGGTCACTTTGAGATGTTCAAGCTCCTGGCAACCGTCGTTCCCCTGAACATCAACTCTACCCAGGATCAAATACTGAAGTGGATGCCGGATTGCAACGCTGAGGGAGTATCGGGCACTTGGCAGCTCCCTTCTCTTGATGAAGAGCTCCAGTTGTCGAGCACTTTGGTGGAAAAGGCCATCAGGGCTAAAGATGGAATGTATAAACGCACCTCTGCTACGGAGGTAGCGTATATTCTAAAGAGAGTCGCGGAGGACAAGGATGCCCGCCGTGCAGAAATGGAGAAGGTTGCAAAAGCCGGGAAAGGCAAAGGGAAGGTTGGGAATGGGAGCTCTTCCCAGGTCGGCAACAAGGCGGAAGCCATGGAAGATACTGCCGGGGGAGAGCTTGCCGGGGATAACTTCGCCGGGCTAGACGCTCTAGCCATGGCAGTAAAGGAGCTCCAGGAGGGAGAGGAGGCGGATGGGGATGGGAGCGCAGTAGCGGCCCCTGAAGAGGAGTGGCTTGCAGCAGGGCCGCAAGCCTCCGCACCGGACCCAGACCAGCGTACCCGTAGGTGTGCCACAGCCCGGGGAGCTGCGACCTCCAACCCAGCGGCACCCGCCAAGAAGGTGAAGAAGGGTTCCTCCAAGTCCACCAAGGCCAAGGGGGTGTGTCGCCAATCCCCTCGTCTTGCTCGAGCCAGGGCATCTTCTGCCAAACGGTCGGTGGTCTCGGAGGAGGAGTCCAGCCCCCGCTCTGTCTCGAGTTCCTCGCAGAGCTCGCGCTCCTCGAAGCTCTTGGAGTCGCGGTAGGCACCGAAGCTATCGGGGAGTTCCACCCTTCCGTCTCTGAAGAGAGGACGGGAGTCCCCTCCTCCCACGGAGTTCAATTTGAATTCCATGCCCATCGCAGAAGAGTAGGAGGATTTCTCTTTGTGGTAGATATCTTCTTAAGCAGATTTGAATGTTTTCGCCATCTAACCTTTTGTTCTTGTTGTTGCCGGCTGGGAAGTGGAGTAGGACGTGGAGACCCTTGTCCACCACTCGCGGAAGAGACTCCGGCGCGTTGGGTCGCTGAAGGGCGTAGAGGGCTTGGCTTCGGCAGGGAAGGACGCAGAGGATCTCGTGCCGAGCCCCCAGTCCAGCCCCCGGCCTAGGAGCGAAGATTTCTCCCCGCCTACCGGAGATGATGGAGACAGTCTTCCCGTCCCCCCACACGGAGGAGGGGGCGAAGTGACGCAAGGCGAGCCACTTCTTGAGGGGCATGTCTCCCCCACCACTCAAGCCGAAGATGTCGTTATGGAATCCTCCACGACAGAGACGGCGCAGAAGGCTGCCGAGCTCACCACGGCAGAGGATGAAGCTCGTGACCGGGCACTGATTATTTTCGGGGAAATAGAGACCTTTGCCCGGCAAACTTCCCTAAGTATCTAGCTCAACCCTTCTTTTCTTTTATACTCTGGCTGTCTCCACTGGCTTCTTTGTTCACTTCGAGGCTTCCATCCTTTCGTTTGTTTACTGGGCCCTTCCATCTGCAGACCCCCATGCCGAAGAACCAAACTTGTTGGAGGTGGTGGCGGACATAGGGAGGTCCGCAGCAGATGAAGCCGCAAAGGTCGCGGCTACTGAGGGGTAGGATCTCGCTGCCGGGAGAACACAATGTTCCTTGGCAGTGGTGGAACATTCTCTGGAGAGCGCCTCGGTAGAGGAAGTGGTCATCGAGGCGAAGATTCCTCTTCAATCCATGGGTCCACTCCCCTCTTCCGGGGGCGGTGCTGATGCCCCGCCGTCTTCCTCGAACACGCTGGCCGTGGTGCCATTGTTGCCTGATATCGGAGCCCCCAGGCTGTTCCTGACAGACGCAGAGCTTGATGAAGAGCTTCAACGCCTTCTGGCACCGCTGCGTCTGGGAGGTGAGGAGGTCGGCGACTCAGCTACCATCACTATGGATTTGTCTTTCATCGAGTCCATGGTGGTGGGCTTGAAGGAAATGCAGGCCCGGCACAACCAGAAGTGGTAGGAGCTCAAGGAGCGGCGTGAATCCGCCGGCAAAGTGGATCAGAAGCTGAAGGACAAGTGCCTGGAGTTGTGCGAATGGCATGACAAGCAGTTCAAGGCGCTCATGAAGCAGCAAGAGATCCTTCAGATGATGAGGGAAGATGTCGTGGCTCGGGAGGGGCGCCTAGCAGATCACAAAGCATCTTTGGATGCCAGGGAGCAAGAAATCTCCCTTCCGGAGGAGAATCTTGAAGGCACCCTCCGCGCCAGGGATGAGAGTTTGGAGACCTTGGTGCAGCAGCGCACCAAAGAACTGAAGGACGAGCATGGGGCTGCTCTAGACACCCTTGCTACTGATCATGCCGCCCAGCTGAAGAAGCTTGTTGATGATCTAGATGCCGCATCCTCTGCTAAGGCTGAGCTCGACCGGCAGGTGGCCAAACTGAATGAAGACCTTGCCGGGAGTGCCAAGGAGGTGGAGTCACTCAAAGAAGAGGCACGACAAGCAGAGCTTCACCTGGATGATGTGCAGTCGCAGATCTCCTCCAAGACCCAAAGCTTGGAGACCGCCAATGGCAATATCTCTGATATGAGGGCGAGGATCGGCTCGTTGGAACAGTCGGCAGAGTCCCTTGAATCCCGGCAGCAGCTGCTGTCCAAGGATTTGTAAGACCCCAAGCGTCTCCGGCAAGATGCAAAGAACAGGCTGAAGAATTGGGTCGATATAGCAATATCTGGAACAAGAGCTTGATTGACATTGCAGAACGTCTTAGCGCCCAGGCTGTGGCGATGGGCGTGGGCGGCCCAGTATACTCAGCCCAGTATCCCTAGTGTCAAGCCGGGGATCTTCTTCAACGAGTTGATCGACAAGCTGAAGCTGCATGAAGAGGGGAGGGTCGAGTGCTTTGCGACCGAGTCCCGGAGGCTCACTCGCGATGCCCTCTTCATGGTCTTGTGCAACATCGCCTGCCGCCACCCAGAGCTCGATCTTGATGATGGTTTCAAGAAGCCACCGACTGCTGCTGATGTCGTCGCCGCTAAAGAGAAGGCTGCTTCCCGCGCCGACAGGGTTCTTGGCGTTTAAGCTATCCCACCGGGTCCTGTAATGAAACATGACGTGTATCTTGTGTTTAGTCGTTTTACCACTAGCGTTTGTGTGAAACTGATATTCCTTGTTGAATCTTTAACTGCGCATTTATCCCGTTGAACTCTATATGTTTGTGTTCGTATGATCAATTCCTATGTATGCTATGGATGCCTGCCGATATCATATTGCCGCGATTGTCGTAAGGGTCCGGACCTTAATAGTCATCTTGGCGTGGATGCGTCTTAGCAGTATTTTCCTAGGTAGATCTCGATGCAGCCTCTCGTCCTGCGAGCATGGCTCTGGACAGGACGATGGTGCGATCAAAGAAATTAGCCAAGGTTCCATCACATGAGGGCTTTCACAATACGAACACTCACTAGAGCCAAGGGATAAACAACGGCAATAATGTAAAAATGCATCAACAAGGAGTGTCCCCGTGGACTTAGCTTTCGTTTCGACCTTCTTTTTCGTCTGCCGGCGTTCGACACGTCCGCAGCGCCTGGAAAAGTACAAGGCAATCGAGTGATTCCCTTGCTCCCGGCAGGGGTCGACATGTGTTTCTTGTAGCTAGTAGGCATGGGGGCATGGCGTCGGGCTTCTCTGGTCTCCTTCCTTTTTGCTTTCCCTCCCCCTTGAGTCAATGCAGCGGCTGCCGTCGCATGGGCTGTGCCAGTGCGGGCAGCCTCGCCGAAGTGTGCTTGCCGGGTCTCATACCAGCATTCTGCTCAGGATTACCCACGGTGTGGAAAATGCTGGACCGAGCATCGCATGGTAATCGTCGACATCGATGATGCCAAGGCTAAAGCAACTCGACTGCTGACGAGGTGGAGGGACAGGAAGGAGGGAGCTCGCGCCCGCATGCCTTGTGCCCCTTCGTCCGGACAGCGTTTGGATGGCGATGATGCCATACGAACCCCCGGGGTAAATCCAGCGTTATCAACCATGGTCTTGGTCGTGACCGTGGCTACGGAAAATCTTCGAGAGTGACAACACGACGCGAGTGTGGATCTTCACCCGCTCCGCTTCTGCGCCTCTGCGGGCGCCATGGTCGATGGCACCATCGGAGACGAGGATGGTGATGAAGATGACACGCTACACACGCTTTCAGGTTCGTGCAAGCGAGCCCCCTACCTGGTGCGCCAAAGATGTCACGGGATATCCGCGGCCACCTATGGGACCGGGTGGCCCCTTGCTGGTTTGGCAGGGGGACGTCGCGTTGCACAAAGATCAGACCAGCGCACGACAACATGGCGGAGAGCACACAAGAAATTTACCCAGGTTCGGGCCGCCGCGAGGCGTAAGACCCTACTCCTGCTTTGGTGGATTGATGGTGGAATGAGTGTGGTGGTCCACAGTACACTTGCCCGGCAAGGTTTGCCTTGGGGCCGTAGTGACTATGCGCGTATGGTGGCTTGGGTTCATCAACTTCCAACCTTCTAACCCCTCCTACGAGTGCCATGGGCCTCCTTTTATAGATTAAGGGGTCACCACAGTGGCAAAGTGGCCATTATCCACTGATATGATAGCAAACAGTGCTATCATACCTAACTCTATGGGCTGACAGGGTGCATTAAATGCGCCGCTTAGTGTCACATCACTGGTTGCCCGGCAAGGCCTGCCGGGCTATCTTGCCAGCTCCGCGCCTGTTCTCTTGACACGTTGCAGGACGAGTGTCATCTGTGGGTTTCTCCTGTAGGAAATGGCTGCCATGTGGCGAATGGCTGCCACTTAATCATCTTGCGGCTTCACACTACACTGATTGGCGACGTGGGTCGTGCCTGAGTGTTTGGCGGGGTGGTTCAGCCCCCGCGAGCCCCGGCAGGCTTTGCCGGGGATCCTTGGTTGCTTGCTTCTGGTGGTGGCCTCGCCCCTTGCCGGGCTCGTCTGCCCGGCAAGGGAGGCCCTTCTCTTGCCGATGTCTTGCTCCTCTGGTTTGATCTTGATTCCTCTTTGATGCATGTTTTTTCTTCAAATCTCTTGGCTCTTCAATCTCTGTCTCGTCCTTGGGTTGTCCGTGCACGAGTCAGGGGAAAATGTTTGCCCCTGTATATTTCCCCGACATCACATATTGACCTTATCACATCACAACATGCCCTGCAAAAACAAGTTAGACGTCCTCTACTTTGTTGTTGCAAGTTTTACGTGGCTGCTACGGGCTTCTAGCAAGAACCGTTCTTACCTACGCATCAAAACCACAATTTTTTTTCATCAAGTGTGTTGTTTTAACCTTCAACAAGGACCGGCCGTAGTCAAAGTCGATTAAACTAAAGTTGGAGAAATAGACACCCATCAGCCACCTGTGTGCGAAGCACGTCGGTAGAACCAGTCTCATGAACGCGGTCATGTAATGTTGGTCCGAGCCGCTTCATCCAACAATACTGCCGAATCAAAGTAAGACGTTGGTGGTAAGCAGTATGACTATTATCACCCACAACTCATTGTGTTCTACCCGTGCATATCATCTACGCATAGACCTGGCTCGGATGCCACTGGTTGGGAACGTAGTAATTAAAAAAAAATCCTACGATCACGCAAGATCTATCTAGGAGATGCATAGCAACGAGACGGGAGAGTGTGTCCACGTACCCTTGTAGACCGAAAGCAGAAGTGTTTAGTTAACGCGGTTGATGTAGTCGAACGTCTTCACGATCCAACCGATCCAAGTACCGAACGTACGACACCTCCGTGTTCAGCACACGTTCAGCTCGATGACATCCCTCGAGCTCTTGATCCAGTAGAGGGTCGAGGGAGAGTTCCGTCAGCACAGCGGCGTGGCGACAATGTTGGTGATGTGATCCGCGCAGGGCTTCGCCTAAGCACTACGACAATATGACCGAGGTGGTAAGTTGTGGGGGCACCGCACACGGCTAAGAAACAACTATTGTGCCTTTGGGGTGCCCCCTGCCCACGTATATAAAGGAGGGGGAGGAGGAGGCTGGCCCAAGGGGGTGCGCCAAGAGGGGGAGTCCTACTAGGACTCCGTTCCTAGTAGGATTCGCCCCCCCTTCCTTCCAACGTAGAGGGGGAATGGGAAAGGAGGGAGAGGGAGAACGAAAGAGGGAGGCCGCGCCCCCTCCCCTTCTCGAATTCGGATTGGGGCAAGGGGGGCGCGCGCCACCTCCCGTGGCCTGCCTCCTCTCCTCCACTATGGCCCATTAGGCCCATTAACTTTCCCGGGGGGTTCCGATAGCCTCCCGGTACTCCGAAAAATCCCCGAACCTTATAGGAACAATTCCGGTGTCCGTATATAACCTTCCACTAAATCAGTCTTTACCTCTCAACCATTTCAAGACTCCTCGTCATGTCCGTGATCTCATCCGAGACTCCGAACAAACTTCGGTCACCAAAACACATAACTCATAATACAAATCATCATCGAACGTTAAGCGTGCAGACCCTATGGGTTCGAGAACTATGTAGACATGACCGAGACACATCTCTGGTCAATAACCAATAGCGGAACCTGCACGCTCATATTGGCTCCTACATATTCTATGAAGATCTTTATCAGTCAAACCGCATAAGAACATACGTTATTCCCTTTGTCATCGGTGTGTTACTTGCCCGAGATTCGATTGTCGGTATCATCATACCTAGTTCAATCTCGTTACTGGCAAGTCTCTTTACTCGTTCCGTAATGTATCATCCCGCAACTAACTCACTAGTCACATTGCTTGCAAGGCTTATAGTGATGTGCATTACCGAGAGGGCCCAGAGATACCTCTCCGATACACGGAGTGACAAATCCTAATCTCGATCTATGCCAACTCAACAAACACCTACGGAGACACCTATAAAGCATCTCTATAATCACCCAGTTACGTTGTGACGTTTGATAGCACACAAAGTGTTCCTCTGGTATTTGGGAGTTGCATAATTTCATAGTCTGAGGAATATGTATAAGTCATGAAAAAAGCAATAGCAATAAAACTAAACGATCATAATGCTAAGCTAACGGATGGGTCTTGTCCATCACATCATTCTCTAATGATGTGATCCCGTTCATCAAATGACAACACATGTCTATGGTTAGGAAACTTAACCATCTTTGATTAACGAGCTAGTCAAGTAGAGGCATACTAGGGACACTTTGTTTGTGTATGTATTCACACATGTACTAAGTTTCCGGTTAATACAATTCTAGCATGAATAATAAACATTTATCATGATATAAGGAAATATAAATTGCCTCTTGGGCATATTTCCTTCAGTCCTTGCCTTTTAGCTTGTGGTCTTGTGGTGGAAGATCATATTGAGGTTTTGTTCCCATGAAAGAAGTGGGATCATACTTCCCTTGTCGAGGAACAAACTTCGTCTTGGGGTATTGATCTTCTTCCCACTGAACTCCATTGGCATTGAACTTTTGTTCTAAACCAACACCTTGATTCTTCCGGTGCCTTCCTTGCTTGCATACAATTTCATCAAATTATTTACTCCCGGCAAGGCTCTTGTAAACACCTTTCTCTATAATTCCCTTCAATAAGCTATTTTATTGCTCACGTTTAACTTGGTTAAGAGAATCATTAGTGGAATCAAGAGAACTACTAGAAGTAACAATATTGGATTTAATATGGTTATTATTACTACTAGAGGAAGAATCTTTCTTGCTCTTGTTGCTAGATTTTACTTGTGGCATATAAGTAGACAAGAGGAGACGTTTGGCAAGATAAGAAGAACTCTTCTTTATAATATAACCATTGATAGCTTTTAAGAACTCATGTTGTTGCTCTAAATTTAGCTTCTTGAAGCGTAGCTTCTCATGAGTCTTTAGGAGCTCTCTATTATCCTCTAGAGTTGTTTCATGAGCTAATTTAAGAGTGTTTAGTTCTTTAGTTAGACGCTCAATCTCCTTCTTATCATTGTCATTCATTCCATCATGATTAGCATGATTACTAGCAAGTTCATCATAGTTTTCATCAACAATGTTGTCAACAGGTAAATCATCATCCCCTAGCAAATCATCTTCATCACTATTGAAACCAACATACTCGGGGTGTGATACCTTGGGGCCTTTAGCCATGAAGCATCTTCCCATTCCTTCATTTGGTGAGCCAAATATGTCGTAGGAGTTGGATGAAACAAGTGCAGGACCGGCAACACCATCATCTTGAGCATAGTCGGAGTCGGAGTGATAGCTTCTCTCGGAGTAGTTGTCGGAATCGGAACCGGATACCCATTCACCAACATGATCTTGACGGCTTCGTCTTGTGTAGCTCTTTGATGACTTGTCCTTCCTTTTCGAATCCTTGCTTCTACGAGATGGTCTTCGTTCATGACGATCATCTCTACTCCTTCTCTCTTTTGGAGGTGATTCATTTCTTCTACTCCTCCTTTTTGGTGAATATTCTCTTTTCTTGTACGGAGTCATACGCTCATTGGAGTAGTGTGCGGGTCTTCCACAATTGTAGCAATTACGATCACGACTAGAAGATCTTTTTTCATTGTAGGACCTTGTCTTAGAGCTTCTCTCTTTGCTTCTATTCTTGTAGAACTTGTTGAAGTTGTTTACCATTAAGCTCAATTCTTCATTAGAGACTTGCTTCTCACTTGATGTTGTAGGAGCATCACTTGAAGCTTTGTAAGCACCGCTTGACTTGTTGTGGAGCTCTTACTTATCCTTGAGTGACATCTCATGAGCAATAGTTCTACCAATGACTTTCGTGGGTTTGAGATCTTTGTAATTGGGCATCATTTGGATCAAAGTGCACACGGTGTCATATTTTCCATCCAAGGCTCTTAGGATATTCTTGATGATGAATTTGTCGGTCATCTCTTCACTTCCTAAGCCAACAATCTCATTTGTGATGAGAGGGAGCCTAGAGTACATTTTGGTGACTCCTTCACCATCCTTCATCTTGAACTTGTCAAGTTGACTTTGAAGCACATCCAACTTGGATTCCTTGACGGACTCAGTACCTTCATGCATATCTACCAAAGTATCCCAAATTTCCTTTGCATTCTCAAGGCGGCTGATTTTGTTGAATTCTTCGGGGCATAATCCATTGAAGAGAATATTGTAAGCTTGAGCATTGTATTGCAACATCTTCATTTCTTATGTTGTCACTTCACGATCCAGTTCTTTTCCATCCTCGAAGAAATCACCTTGTAAGCCAATATGCACAACAGTTCAAATGGCGGGGTTATGACCAAGAATATGCATTTTCATCTTATGCTTCCAGCTAGCAAAATTTGTACCATCAAAGTAAGGAACTCTACGTTGGTAATTTCCCTCGCTAGACGCCATACTCTCCTAGGTTGTGAAACAATGGCTATGATCACCAAACCTATGGAAATCAAGGCAAATGGAGACCAAAGCTCTCATACCACTTGTAGGACCGAAAGTATGTCTAGAGGGGGGTGATTAGACTACTTGACCAAATAAAAATCTATCATTTTCCCAATTTTAGTTGTGGGCAGATTTTAAAAATTAGCAAAAGTCAAGCAATCAACCTATCCATGCAATTCTAAGAGTGTAGCAATGGAAAGTAAAACATTACATATGAAGGTAAAGGGAAGGGTTTGGAGAAGGCAAACGTAGTGGAGACGCGGATATTTTTGTTGTGGTTCCGGTAGATGGTGCTATCGTACGTCCACGTTGTTGGAGACTTCAACCCACGAAGGGTAACGGCTGCGCGAGTCCATGAAGGGTCCACGAAGAAGCAACCTTTTCTATCCCACCATGGCCGTCGCCCATGAAGGACTTGCCTCACTAGGGTAGATCTTCATGAAGTAGGCGATCTCCTTGCCCTTACAAACTTCTTGGTTCAACTCCACAGCTTGACGGAGGCTCCCAAGCGACACCAAACCAATCTAGGAGACAATACTCTCTAAAAGGTAATAGATAGTGTGTTGATAATGAACTCCTTGCCCTTGTGCTTCAAATGTGTAACGCCCACGATGCGGCTATATCTCCCACATGTCGAGGCACGACTTAGAGGCATAACCGCATCGTCGTTTTGTCGCAAGAAGGGTTATCTTCACACAATCCCATGTAATGAACAAGAAGGGATAAAGAGAGTTGGCTTACAATCGCCACTTCACACAATACTTGAATAATTCACACATCATCCAAAATACACACATAGACCGACTACGGTCAAATCCAAATGAAAAGAAGATAACCCCAAATGCTAGATCCCCGATCGTCCCGACTGGGCTCCACTACTGGTCATCGGGAAACGAAACATAGTAACGACCAAGGTCCTCGTCGAACTCCCACTTGAGTTCGGTAGCATCACCTGCACTGGTATCATCGGCACCTGCAACTGTTTGGTAGTATATGTGAGTCACGAGGACTCAGCAATCTCAAAACCCGCGAGATGAAGACTATTTAAGCTTATGGGTAGGATGGGGTAATGAGGTGGAGCTGCAGCAAACGCTAAGCAAATATGGTGGCTAACAGACAGAAATAAGAGTAAGATGAGAAGCTACGCAACGGTCGTGAAACTAGAAGTGATCAAGAAGTGATCCTGAAACTACTTACATTCAGACATAACCCAAACCGTGTTCACTTCCCGGACTCCGCCAAAAAGAGACCATCACGGCTACACACCCGGTTGATGCATTTTAATTAAGTCAAGTGTCAAGTTCTTTACAACCGGATATTAACAAATTCCCATCTGCCACATAAACGCGGGCACGGCTCTCGAAAGTTTATACCCTGCAGGGGTCTCCCAACTTAGCCCATCACAAGCTCTCATGATCAATGAAGGATATTCCTTCTCCCGGAAAGACCCGACCAGTCTCGGAATCCCGGTTACAAGACATTTCGACAATGGTAATACAAGTCCAGCAAGACCACCCGACTGTGCCGACAAATCCCGATAGGAGCTGCACATATGTCGTTCTCAAGGCACACCGGACGAGACAGGCTACGAGTAAAACCAGCCCTCGAGTTTCCCTGAGGTGGCCCCGCAGGCGGCTCGGTTCGGACCATGATAGAGGCAAAGGTGTCCCGTCTTTCGATGAGATGATGGATATCGCTTTGGTGGAAGTCGACTTTGACGATCTGACTACGAACGTGCGAGGACGTCGCGCCTTAGCAATCGCTAAACCAACTCCGAGAGGTTATCGACCACGCCGGAGCACGATCAACCTGACCATGAGGGTCTGTTTCCTGCGAGCAAACGAAGAACAAGCAAGAAACTGAGATTGCAATCTGGATATTGCGAATATAAGATGAAAGCTTTATTGATCAAGGTGGAGTTCTGTGACGCCTTTGTCTGGTCGCTGAACACAAACGAAGTACGCGAAGTTGCAGCTATGGCGAACTTTTAATCTAAACAAAACCCAAAGTCTAAACGACGCCCTAAGGGCTGTATATATGGAGGAAGAGGGGGGGAATTTCGTGGCCCTTGAGGAAGGGGTCCGAAACCAACCCTATCTCTTGTTTCCCCACATATACGGACTCTAAAAACAGCCTATACTTATGTATTTCGAAATTACATGGGCCTGGCCCAATAATAAGGTGACGCAGCACCTAGAATAGCCTCTGGACGAAAGTTATGAAGTAGCATCTTGTATATTTCGTCCAAGGCTTCATGCACGCATTATGGTGGCTTCAACGTCTTGAAATCATCACTTGTAACTCCGTTCTTGTTCCCCATGCGCATGCCATCATCTCCATGCTTGTTCTTGCTCCAATGTTCATCCTTCTCAAAGCTAGGTCCTTCATTTGTAAGCAAAACAAATGTATCCAATTTAGGCAGCATCATATTCTCATGAACATTAGAATCATTACCAAGAAACGAAAGTACCTGGTAATTTAATTGGCGTGCGCGAGCTCTAGTAATTGGTCCAGTATGTGTAGCAGCAGGGGCTCTGGGTGTAACAATGGTATTGATGTCCTCATCATCCTCCCCTTCTTGAAATGAAGTCGTCCTCGACGGAAGCTTATCTTCCTCACCCAAATAAGGCTTCAAATCTGCAATGTTAAAAGTGGGACTAACCCCAAAATCTGCAGGCAGCTCAAGTTTATATGCATTATCATTTATTTTCTCTAACACCTTAAAAGGACCATCAGCACGTGGCATTAGCTTTGATTTGCGCAAATCAGGAAATCTATCCTTACGCAAATGTAACCAAACAAGATCTCCAGGTGCAAACACAACATGTTTTCTACCCTTATCTCCAGCAAGTTTATATTTAACATTCATACGCTCAATGTTTTCCTTAGTTAACTCATGCATTTTTAAGATCAATTCAGCACGTTGTTTAGCATCAAAATTAACCTTCTCCGAAGATGGAAGAGGCAACAAATCAATAGGTGCACGAGGTAGGAAACCATACACAATTTCAAAAGGGCACATCTTAGTAGTAGAATGCAATGAACGATTATAAGCAAACTCAATATGAGGCAAGCATTCTTCCCACATTTTCTTATTATTCTTCAAAACAGCCCTAAGCATAGTAGACAATGTTCTATTGACTACTTCAGTTTGTCCATCAGTTTGGGGGTGACAAGTAGTACTAAAAAGCAGTTTAGTCCCCAACTTAGCCCATAAACATCTCCAAAAGTGGCTAAGAAATTTAGTATCACGATCGGAAACAATAGTATTTGGCACACCATGCAAGCGAATAATTTCACGAAAGAACCAATCAGCAACATTAACAGCATCATCGCTTTTTATGACATGGTATAAAGTGTGCCATTTTCGAGAATCTATCCACGACAACAAATATGCTATCCCTCCCCTTCTTTGTTTGAGGTAAACCTAAAACAAAGTCCATAGATCTATCCTCCCAAGGAACACTAGGTACAGGCAAAGGCATATATAAACCATGAGGATTGAGTCGTGACTTAGCTTTTTGACATGTAGTGCAGCGAGCAACAAAACGCTCAACATCCCGTCTCATCTTTGGCCAAAAGAAATGTGTAGCAAGTACGTCCTCTGTCTTCTTCACACCAAAGTGTCCCATTAATCCTCCTCCATGCGCCTCCTGCAACAACAAAAGATGAAGAGAGCTAGCTGGAATGCATAGCTTGTTAGCACGGAACACAAATCCATCATTAACGACAAACTTGTTCCAGGTTCTTCCTTCTTTACAATTCTGCAATACATCTTTAAAATCAGCATCATGCACATATTGATCTTTGATGGTCTCCAAACCAAATATTTTGAAGTCAAGTTGTGAAAGCATAGTATAGCGACGAGACAATGCATCAGCAATAACATTTTCTTTACCCTTCTTGTGTTTAATGACATAAGGGAAAGTTTCAATGAATTCAACCCATTTAGCATGTCTACGATTCAGTTTAGCTTGACTTTTAATATGTTTCAAAGATTCATGATCAGAATGTATAACAAATTCTTTGGGCCATAAATAATGTTGCCATGTTTCTAAAGTCCGAACAAGAGCATATAGTTCTTTATCATAAGTAGAATAATTCAGACTAGGCCCACTCAATTTTTCAGAAAAGTATGCAACAGGTTTGCCATCTTGTAATAACACACCTCCAAATCCAATTCCACTAGCATCACATTCAAGCTCAAAAGTCTTATTAAAATCAGGAAGTTGGAGTAAAGGAGCATGTGTCAACTTATCTTTCAATACCGTGAAGGCTTCTTCCTGTGCGGTACCCCAAACAAAAGGCACATCCTTCTTTGTAAGCTCGTTGAGAGGTGCAGCAATGGTGCTAAAATCTCTCACAAAACGCCTATAGAAACCAGCGAGTCCAAGAAAACTCCGCACTTGTGTGACCGTTTTGGGCTGCGGCCAACTCTCAATAGCTTCAATCTTGGCTTTATCAACTTCAATTCCCTGTGGAGTAACAACATAGCCAAGAAAAGATACTCGGTCGGTGCAAAAGGTGCACTTCCCAAGGTTACCAAACAAACGTGCATCACGGAGAGCAATAAAAACAGCACGTAAATGTTCCAAATGTTCTTCCAAAGATTTGCTATAAATCAGTATATCATCAAAGTAGACTACCACAAATCGTCCAATGAAAGCACGTAAAACTTCGTTCATTAGTCTCATGAAAGTACTAGGTGCATTAGTTAACCCAAAAGGCATGACTAACCACTCATATAAACCAAACTTAGTTTTAAATGCAGTTTTCCATTCATCTCCCAATTTCATACGAATTTGATGGTATCCACTACGCAAATCAACTTTGGAGAATATTGTAGAGCCACTCAATTCATCAAGCATATCATCTAGCCTAGGAATAGGATGACGATAACGAATAGTAATATTATTAATGCCTCTACAATCAACACACATACGCGACGTACCATCCTTTTTAGGCACGAGTATAATAGGAACAGCACAAGGACTAAGAGATTCGCGTATATAACCTTTGTCGAGCAGCTCCTGTACTTGACGCATAATCTCCTTCGTTTCCTCTGGATTGGTACGGTATGGTGCACGGTTGGGTAGCGATGCACCGGGAATTAAGTCAATTTGATGCTCAATCCCTCGAATAGGTGGTAATCCCGGTGGCACGTCTTGTGGGAAGACGTCAGCGAACTCCTGCAAAATGTTAGTGACAGCAGGGGGCAAAGAGGAAGGCACGTCCTCGAATGAAAATAATGCCTCTTTGCACACAAAAGCATAGCAAACAGATTTGCTGAAATCTAGTTCATCAATATCAGATTTTGTGGCAAGTAAACATGCACTTTTCAATTTAATTTCAGAAACAACACTAGATGGTTTATTATTAGGTTTCATTTGTTGCTCAAATTCCTTTGCCACAATCTGATTTTCACTCTTATTTTTCTCCTGTTTTGCTTTATTAGCTCTATTAATGTCATCTTTCAAAATGGAATCAGGAGTCATAGGAAGCAAAGTAATATTTTTATCCTTATGAACAAGAGTATACTGATTGTTTCTACCATGGTGTACAGAATTTTTATCAAATTGCCATGGTCTACCAAGTAATAAGGAACATGCTTGCATGGGTACCACATCACAATCAACATAATCAGCATATGTAGAGATACTAAAATGCACACGAACAGTACGTGTTACCTTAACCTTGCCGCTGTTGTTGAACCATTGGATGTAGTAAGGATGTGGATGTGGTCTTGTGGTGAGAGTTCCACCATCTCCATGCTAGCCAAGTTGTTACAGCTCCCTCCATCTATGATGACGCGAACAGAACGTTCCTTCACAACTCCCTTTGTATGGAACAAATTATGCCTCTGATTTTGCTCTGCTTGTGTGACCTGCACACTCAAAACACGTTGAGCAACTAAACATTCATACCTGTCAGCGTCTTCAGGAGCCATGTATTGCGTCTCATTTTCAGAATCATCTCCACCATGTTCTTCACGTGTAATAAGAGCCAAAGTCTCCTCATCATAGTCACTAGCGGACTCATACCCACCATCCTCAGTAGCAATCATGACACGCTGAGATTTGCATTCTCTCGGAAAATGTCCTCTTCCCTTACAACGACGACAAATAATATCACTTGTGTGCCCTGTCGATGCCATGGAAGAAGAAGAGCTCTGCGCAGGCCCGGCAGGTGTGCTCTTGGCAGAGAGTGGTGGTTGTGCCTGCTTTCTTGTATCACGGCTGGAGGTGGCACCTGATGGAGGTGATGGTGAAGTGGAAGTAGAACATGCACACGGTGTCCATGATGAAGGTCGACCTGCAGAAAAGTTAGTTCGCGCCAATGGCTGTCGATCCTGCACTTCACGTTCAGCTTTACAAGCAAGATGGAATAAACGAGTGATATTATTATAATCCTTATACTCTAGAATGGTCTGAATCTCTTTATTTAATCCACCCATAAAACGTGCAAGCATAGCTTCATTCTCCTCAACAATACCACATCTAATCATGCCAGTTTGTAATTCCTGATAATATTCTTCTACAGAATTTTTCCCTTGTCTTAAACGCTGCAATTTTTGAAGTAATTCACGTTGATAATATGGTGGAACCCAACGAGTACGCATAGCAGTTTTCAAAGCAGCCCAAGTAGCGGGAACAGGATATAATCTACAATGTTCAGACCACCAAACACATGCAAAGCTAGTGAACGCACAAACAGCAGCAGGAACACGTCTCTCCTCAGGATATTGTAAACATGTAAATCGTTGTTCAGTTTCTAACTCCCAAGTAAGATATATATCAGGAACATATCTACCCTCAAATGGTGGAATATTCAATTTCAGTTTAGGGAGATGGTCATGATCTCGTACCTGAGGTGGTGGTGCCGGCCTACCGTTGCGAATATATACCTGAGGTCGACCTGCTGGTGGTGGTGCTGGTGGCTGCACGTAGTTCTGATTTTGATCAACCTCATCCTCATAATCGCCCGCATAATCGTCATCCTCCTCAGCCGCCGCAGGAGCAGGAGCCAAAGAAGCATCAACAGTAGGTGCAGCAGCACCCGAATTTTGACCAATCTCAATTGGAACGCGCTGTGCCCATCCCACTTGATTTGGAAGGCGGCGTTGGAGATGTGGTTGTTGTTGTTGTAGAGGTGCGACATGTGCAGCCGGTGGTGGTTGGGGAAGACGCTTGAGTAATTCAGTAAACTTGTTATCCAGCTTTGTCTCAAACGACTTCTCCACGGCATCTATCTTCTCCATAGCCTCTTCAAATCTGTTTAGCACATCTCCCACCTGGCCACTCATCATTTGCTGAAATTTATCATGCAACTCCTTGTTCGCCATGTTCTCCCAATCAGTCTCATCGGCTTGTGAACCTGCCATGGTTAGCAGCAATAGAAACACAAAAGAATATGATCCTGCAGACTACTAGAAGTGGTGGTGATGGTGGTGTGTCACAAAACCTTCAAGCGAATCTCAAATTCTTACCAGTTCTTACCCAGCAGCAGGTGGTGATCGGCAACCGTTGTAGTCAAAAACTCTCAAAGCTTGGATATAGCGATTACCAGGGAGAGTCAAACGCACGATGTAGACTTATGTGGAGCTGGGAAGGCTTATAATATGGTAGCAAAATGGTAAGCAATAATCAATTCAGAGATGCAAAGTTGAATAAACGCTCAACGACGGTACTGTGCTGGTCCTAGGCTAGACCGTGCTAGAGACGCGAGCCTAGAACACTAACAAAATCACGGCGCTGCACGTAAACAAGGGAAAAGCACACTGTGGAATTTTTTTTCGCTCTTTTTTTTTGCGCTCTTTTTTTGGGCTCCTCTTTTTTTTTGCGAAAAATCACTATAATGGCGAGTGTCTCAAAACTCTTCCCAGGTCAAACTGACAGGATGGGCACAAAATTTTTTGACTATTTTTTTTCGAAAATCAGGGCAGCGACGACGAAAAAGTGCGACAAAAAATCACTATGATGGCGAGTGTCTCAAAACACTACCCGGGGCCTAAAAATAGGATAGGGAAAAATATTTTTGGTTGCCGAAATTTTGGCCTAAAAACTGCCCGGGGGTCTCCAGACTCCTTTTTTTTTTCCGAGACCTACTCAGGCAAGGAAACACGAAACGGAAAATATATGGATCTCTAAAACCAACCGAATATGAAAAGAACTCGGATTGGTGGTGGATATATGGCGGTAGGATATGGCAGCGGTGGTGGTATATGGTAGCGGTAGTGGTATATGGATACGGATCGGTGGTGGTATATGGATACGGATTGGTGGTGGTATATGGAGACGGATTCAAAGCGGTGGCAGATAAGCAATGGTGGTAGATGGCAAGGCGATGATGATGGTGCGGCGGCGGCGTGACAACGTATGACCAGAACTCGAAACTCTAAAAGACTAGACTCTAAGACCAGCAACTTGACACGACGATGCAACCGCAAATTCAACAAAGCAAAAACCCTAAAAAGATTATGCAAAGGTCCAGATTGGTTTGGATATGATGAACTAACCCTAATTTTTTTTGTGGCTTTTTCGTGGACTGTAGGTATGAAGAACAGACTTGATCTAAACTACGAAAAACTGTAAAATCTCACCGAGCAACCTGGAAATCTGATACCACTTGATAGAGGCAAAGGTGTCCCGTCTTTCGATGAGATGATGGATATCGCTTTGGTGGAAGTCGACTTTGACGATCCGACTACGAACGTGCGAGGACGTCGCGCCTTAGCAATCGCTAAACCAACTCCGAGAGGTTATCGACCACGCCGGAGCACGATCAACCTGACCACGAGGGTCTGTTTCCTGCGAGCAAACGAAGAACAAGCAAGAAACTGAGATTGCAATCTGGATATTGCGAATATAAGATGAAAGCTTTATTGATCAAGGTGGAGTTCTGTGACGCCTTTGTCTGGTCGCTGAACACAAACGAAGTACGCGAAGTTGCAGCTATGGCGAACTTTTAATCTAAACAAAACCCAAAGTCTAAACGACGCCCTAAGGGCTGTATATATGGAGGAAGAGGGGGGGAATTTCGTGGCCCTTGAGGAAGGGGTCCGAAACCAACCCTATCTCTTGTTTCCCCACACATACGGACTCTAAAAACAGCCTATACTTATGTATTTCGAAATTACATGGGCCTGGCCCAATAATAAGGTGACGCAGCACCTAGAATAGCCTCTGGACGAAAGTTATGAAGTAGCATCTTGTATATTTCGTCCAAGGCTTCATGCACGCATTATGGTGGCTTCAACGTCTTGAAATCATCACTTGTAACTCCGTTCTTGTTCCCCATGCGCATGCCATCATCTCCATGCTTGTTCTTGCTCCAATGTTCATCCTTCTCAAAGCTAGGCCCTTCATTTGTAAGCAAAACAAATGTATCCAATTTAGGCAGCATCATATTCTCATGAACATTAGAATCATTACCAAGAAACGAAAGTACCTGGTAATTTAATTGGCGTGCGCGAGCTCTAGTAATTGGTCCAGTATGTATAGCAGCAGGGGCTCTGGGTGTAACAATGGTATTGATGTCCTCATCAGACCAACATTCAGAGGAGCACTCGCCCGGGGGGCTAAAATAAAGATGACCCTTGAGTCTGCAGAACCCAAGGGAAAGGTATAGGTGGTAGGTAGGCAAATGGTAAAACCAAGGTTGGGGAGAGTTTTATTCAAAGCGAACTGTCAAGGGGGTCCCATAACCCCAACCGCGTAAGGAACGCAAAACCAAGGAACATAACACCGGTATGACGGAAACTAGGGCGGCAAGAGTGGAACAAAACACCAGGCATAAGGCCGAGCCTTCCACCCTTTACCAAGTATATAGATGCATTAATTGAATAAGAGATATTGTGATATCCCAATATAAACATGTTCCAACATGGAGCAATCTTCAACTTCACCTGCAACTAACAACGCTATAAGAGGGGCTGAGCAAAAGCGGTAACATAGCCAAACAACGGTTTGCTAGGAAGGTGGGTTAGAGGCTTGACATCGCAATATGGGAGGCATGATAAACAAGTGGTAGGTAGCGCGACATAGCGATAGAACAAACAACTAGCAAGAAAAGATAGAAGTGATATCGAGGGTAATGGTCATCTTGCCTGAAATCCCGCTAGAAGAAGGAACGAATCCATGAAGAGACAAACAGACGTAGTCGAACGAATCCTCACAACTCCGGAACGAAACCGAAGCTAACGAGAGAAGCAAACCGGAAAGAAGCAAACAACATGGTAAACACACAAGCATAAACATGGCATGATGCAAAATCAACTGTGATGCATGTCCGGTTTAATGAGGCATGGCATGGCAAAGTGCAACAAACAACACTACAAATTAAGTGGAGCTCAATATACAACGAGTTGCATATTGACGAAACACCACATTCAATTATTTAGTTCTCTCTCGGTTATGTACCCAACAATATTAAATGTTTTTAAACATGGCAGGAGGTGAAGCATAATAAAACTACATATCTAGGCAATTTAAATGGGGCCGGACATAACAAACAACAATTCCGGAAAATCCTCATGTGCATATTTTAGATTTGGTACTGTTCTGCCTAAAACCATATTTTATTGTTGTTAAAACGGAAAATAAAGTGCAACATGTTAATCTATGCATCATTCCACCCCATTTACATATAAAGTTTATTAAATTCGGAGCCACGGTTAATTAGTTATGAGTTAAACCATTTTAACATGGCATTTAAGCAAATTTAATCAAACATAATTTTAAACATTTTAAACATGGATGAAAGTTGGATATTATTAAACTAGACAAAATTCTAAACATTTTACATGTTTACATCATTTTAATCCGATGCACGGTTAGTGAGATATGAAATGCATGATCAAGAAGGACTTTTCTGTAAAACAGCGTTCTCTCGATAATTAAACAAAATCGCAGAACCCTAAAAAAATCTATACGGGCCAAATCTGGCTGGCCCAATAGTGCATCAGAGAGAGGCAGAGGCGTTGGGGCTCACCATGGGCTCTTGGTCCAGTCGGTGGAGGAGGCAGGCCGGCTGAGTAGGCGCTAACTGGGCCGGATCTGGAGGGAACGACGCGGTCAACGAGCGCGGGTGGGGCGAGCGGGACTTGGCGCTGCGGTCGACGCTGGAAGCAGAGGAACGACGCGACGACGAGGGCAGCATGCCGACGGCAGGGACTTGAGGCGCAGGGTCAGTGAGCTCGAGCAAAGGCTTGCGAGGCGCGAACGGAGGTGACCTGCATCGGGGATGGCGATGCTCACGAGTGAGAAGCACATAGAGAAAAGGGGCAAGGGGGAGAGGGACGACAACACGAGGAGCTGCTACTCCGGCAGGGCAGCGAGGCCCGCCGAGGTTCTCACTGGAGACGGGGGGACAGCGGACGGATCTGGTGGTGGCGGAGCTCGACGCGGAGGCCGGCGGTGGCTTCCATGGCGGCGGTGTGCTCCCGTGAAGAGATAAAAGAGAGAGACGAGGTGAGGGGAGAACCAGAGAGGGAAAAAATGGGGTGCAGGGAGAGAGAGAACTAGGCGGCGAGGGCTCATCTGCTGGTGGTGCTCGTCGGCGGAGGGAGCTCCGGTGGTGCTGCGGCTTGCCTCGCGCGAAGGACGGGCGAGGACTGAGGGGAACGAGGTAGGAGCTCGCTCGAGGAGATCGAGCGCTGGAGCGTGGGGCTCTCTGTTGTTGCGGAAGGTGGGAGGATGAACTGGAAGGCTACGGGTTGTTCGATCTGGATCTGACGGTCCCGACCGACGGTGGGATGGATGGATGTGGTTTGGTGGATCTGGAAAACGAGGTAGGAAGGCTGGTTGGTTCGGTGCTGGATCCGAGGAGGGTGGCGCCGCTGGAGGGGCTAGGAGCTAGGCTGGGGTTTGGTTTAGACAGATTTGGTTAGGGGGAGGTCTATATATATGGAAAGGGGGAGGGTTTGGATCATCCGTTCAAAATCAGACGGTCCGAGCTAAACAGGTTAGGTAGTCCAAATAAGAAAACGGAGATGTTTTATAGGTGTTTGGGGATGATCTGGGCCCAACGGTAACGACTGAGCGGGTCGGATCCGGGTAAGTTTTCGGACGCGCATGCGAGGGGGTGATGCACTGTGCAAGGAGGGTTAGGACGACGTGATCATGAGTGTGGTTGGAACGAGAATGGTCAATGAAGACAAAGCAGTCTGACAACATTGCCACGGAGAAGACAAGAGAGAAGAGAGCGGTCCGGTTGATCTGGGAGAAGGTCAACAGAGACAAGAAGCGGCAACTATGAGCGGATGCAAGTTTTAAGAAAACATGCGGATGCAATGCGCATGGTGCAATGAAGAATGCAACAACCAAAACAAATCACACGACGAATCTAGGAACCCATGGAAGGCATCTGGAGCGCCGGTCTTGGGGCGTCACAACTCTCCTCCACTTACAAGAGATCTCGACCAGAGATCTAAGGATGGCACAGGGGAGAAACGGAAGAGGAAGAGGTAAAACAAGTTGCTTCTTAGACAAACTAGTGAAACCACGAACCTTGCGAGGTTGAACAAAGTGAAAGAAAGAATACAATTGAGATGACGAGATTGCAAACACTCCGTTATCAAAGAGGAACAAGGAACATTAGAAGAACCTTGTAGGTTGAAAGCCGATACAAGACTTGATAAGATGAAAAGAACTTGAAGAGATGACACAACACTTCGGTTAAAATGGAATAGACAAGGAGTAAAAGCGAAAGAATTTGGGCATCACTCCGGTTGAAAATGGATAGAAATAGCATGAATTTGACAAGATGGAAAGAACTTGAATAGAACAATGCTCATGTTAAATGGATAAGCAAGGAAAAGAACATGATCTTGACAAAACGAGACGATGTGTCAAAGAGAGCAGCATCACCATGCCTCCGGAAGAAATGAAACAATGAAATGAAAAGAACGGAGAAAAGAATAACAACTTCCACCACAAATGAATTTGAAAGAGCATCCTTGCAAAGAAGGATTGAACGGAGTTGTTGGAAGATCGATACGAAAGGATATGATCCTCGTGGGCTTATGGAAACATCTCAAAATTGAGGCGAAATTCTGCCACTACGGAAACAAATAATATAATTGATAACACCAAAGGGATAAAACACTTTTTCCACCAAGATAGAGAGATAACTTGGATCATTGATAAGCACCACAATAGTAACATTCCTTAGGGAAGGCTTTAGGTGAAATATGACACAAGATAACTCCAACAAAGATATTAATGGATTTAAAATACCTCATTCTTGACAACATGTGGATCGCGAAACATGAATGGAAATTTTCAAGAATGATATAACGCCATCTCAAGAGATAAGGTAGAAAGAATTGCACTTTGGAATGCAAGATGAAGAATGCTTGATCTCCTCAAAACAAAACATGTGTAGAGCACCATGTTTATTTTTGAGTATAGCTTGGCGGATCATAACTCCGCGAGAAATCTTGACGAACAATTGAAGAATTAAAAGAAACGAACCACCATGTAGAGCCTCCATGAAGAAATCCGGTAATAAAAGGATGATAAAAAGAAAGAGAAGTTGAAAACACAAGGTGAAGCCTTGCGATGATTTAGAAGGAGCTTCGTGACGAGATAATGCGGAAAACTTGGAACTCCGGAAGAAAGATGAACAACATATAACTGAGAAATTGATGTCACGGACAAACTCCGGTAGAAAAGAATTAAAAACTTGGATGAAACAAGAATAAGAATTATGTTATGCGTATCCTTCACCAATTTAAATTGATGACAAGCAACGGATTTGGCATGCCACTTATTCTTCTAGAAAAGATTGAAGAGAGAAATAGCGCAACTTGCGAAGGTCTTCCACGAACAACCGGTAGAATTTGGAAAGCACGAATGCATTGATACGATAACAACGGAAGAGGAATGTTGGACGAACCACCGTAAGGATTAAAAGAACGAACGAAAAAATGAACGCATCACCAGGAAGAATTGGAAAATGAACGAAGATGCTTGAGAGAATTTAGATACAAGTGAACAAATAGATCACGAGCTGATTAGAGAATACTTGAACGATGCACCAGTAAGATTTGGAGAACGAGAGCTGAAAACTGGAATGAATAATTCTGAGATGATGGGCTCCGGAGAATCAAACTGAAAGACTCCTGAATTGCTCCGGATGGGTGAAAAGAATTTCCCACGATCGAAACAATTATGAGGATGGCATGAAGCTAGAACCATGAATCTTCAATAGAACGGACCAAGATTTAGGAGAAATCTCTTCTTCGGTCTTCACAATCCGGGAATGACGACGAGAAACAACACCATGAATTGTTGAGGCACTCTGTAATGAAAATTAGAAAGGTTGAACCAATGATGAAAATAATATGAAAGCGAACTTGGAGGATACATTTGATTGATGAGAAATCATTCTTATGTCAAACTTTGAAAGAATTTGGGAATAGCTCCGGGAAAATTAGAAGAGTCAGGTAAGATCCTGGAAAAAGACCTGTGGCTTATGGCCCACTCAAGACAAACACCGTTGAACGAATACTTGAAAGGGATATTGCACCGGTTGAATTAAAAGTCTTGAATGAGGTAACAACCTCGAAATAGCTTGGAAGAAATAAGAATGGAAACTTGAATCTTCTGGGATATCTTCAGCACTCCAGATAACATGAATAGCAAGAGGTGGATGATTAGGAGATGCACTGACATGAGAAAGCATTTGACACGAGGAAAGGAATATGATCAACACAGCAAGCTTGAATTGGATCCATCGGAGAAGACACAACAACGAAGGATGATGAACTTGAAACTCCTGACAATCTTCATGAGGAAACACCGGATAAGAACATTGAATGGAAAAATGAAGAGACTTCTCATGAATAAAATGGATACTGGATTAAGAAATCCGAATCCTTGAAGAAATGGGTGGGAGGGCGGGAAAAACAAATTCAACTTGGGATGGATGGAACAAACACCGTTGGGAAAACTGAGAGGTGATCTTGCGAATGGGGAGAATGATGGAATCATCTCGAAGAGAAGTGCACCAGTTGGAAATAGAATTGGGATGACAATCTCGATAAATAAGAAGGATTAGTATTCCCATAGGAATACGAGAACATCGCTTAGGAATGGTATGGAATCAACACTTGACATTGAAGCAACTCGAATACCACAACTCAAAACAAAACAAAGATTCGGCTCGTAGAATACGCCGAAACAAACATATGATAGACCCCATATCATATCATGTGTCTATTGGAAAGATATCCTACGAGATACTTGAATTCCCACCTATAAACTCCCGAAACTTTCTGTTTATGCAATCTGGTGTTGGGGATATAGGGGAAGCAATATATCTCACCCAAACTAACAATCCCTACATCCAGCTTTATCCATCCGTCAACACATAACCAAGAAAACTCCGGAAATCGTGTACCTCAACCTTCGAAAAGCATCCGTTATACAAGCTATGGCAATACTCCCGAACTCCAGCCCCAGTACTAGGTGGCGTCGAGGTAATCTCACCAACAACTGCATAAAAGAGATTTTCGATGTCAGCGAAACTCAGGTATTCCAGAACTGCAACGGTAAAATTGTGACGACAACACCTCGGAGCTCAACTCCCCGGGACACTGCCACAACCCTTAAATGTCAGGAGGCACCAAGAACAATGTTCTCGTCACAAGAATATCGGAACGATCCCAAGATACCCGCGTGATCCTAAAAAAATTCGTGAAATTTGTGGAGAGGAAAGTCAAAACATCTACGTCAGGAGACCTCACCAGAGCGATGAAGGGACTAAGGAGAAAAAAGAATCCTACTCTCCGATTTATATAATCTTAAGACTCAGAACATTTTTACTCTAGACTCAACAACGTCAGCCATTCGATCAAGCCGGGGGCTCCTAAGTCGGGGATGGCTCTGATTACCATCTTGTAACGTCCACGATGCGGCTATATCTCCCACGTGTCGAGCCACGACTTAGAGGCATAACCGCATCGTGGTTTTGTCGCAAGAAGGGTCATCTTCACACAATCCCATGTAATGAACAAGAAGGGATAAAGAGAGTTGGCTTACAATCGCCACTTCACACAGTACTTGAATAATTCATACATCATCCAAAATACACATATAGACCGACTACGGTCAAATCCAAATGAAAAGAAGATAACCCCAAATGCTAGATCCCCGATCGTCCTGACTGGGCTCCACTACTGATCACTAGGAAACAAAACATAGTAACGACCAAGGTCCTCGTCGAACTCCCACTTGAGTTCGGTAGCATCACCTGCACTGGTATCATCGGCACCTGCAACTGTTTGGTAGTATCTGTGCGTCACGAGGATTCAGCAATCTCAAAACCCGCGAGATCAAGACTATTTAAGCTTATGGGTAGGATGGGGTAATGAGGTGGAGCTGCAGCAAGCACTAAGGAAATATGGTGGCTAACATCCGCAAATAAGAGTAAGATGAGAAGCTACGCAGCGGTCATGAAACTAGAAGTAATCAAGAAGTGATCCTGAAACTACTTACGTTCAGACATAACCCAAACCGTGTTCACTTCCCGGACTCCGCCGAAAAGAGACCATCACGGCTACACACGTGGTTGATGCATTTTAATTAAGTCAAGTGTCAAGTTCTCTAAAACCGCTCAGGCTGCCCTCCTTTGCCGCCCAAGTGGTCGCGCTGCCATGACTTCCCGCCATGCCGCTCCGGCTCCGGCTCCGGCTCCGGCGCCGCTGGGGCTGCCCATGGCGGCCGGTGTCACCGCTGTGGCCGCCATCCCCCTTTCGCGGATACCAAGGCGTGCTGGGCTCCTACCCCTCCTCCCCGTGTCACAATGCCAGGCCACCACCTCAGCAGCGTTTGTCCTTCCCGCTGCTTTTGGATAAAGCAACCGTACCGCGTCAAAGCACCTGCCAGTCCACGCCATGGACTAGTTTTGAAATTCGAAACCCGGCGCTGGCTCATGCCGAGAACAGTCAGGAGATTCCCGCCCGCGCCGCCCCTGCCCAATCAGCAGGCTGCCCGGTGCCTGGGCCCGCGCACCAGGACGATCCAATGCCAGTCCATCAACTCATTGTCGATGCGCTAATCGAGGACTCCTGCGAGGATTCCACGCATGGCCCACCACCAACGCCCTCGCGCCAGTTGCTTATTGGCGACATCCCGTCCACGTCGGGTGATAGAGGCAAAGGTGTCCCGTCTTTCGATGAGATGATGGATATCGCTTTGATGGAAGTCGACTTTGATGATCCGACTACGAACATGCGAGGACGTCGCGCCTTAGCAATCGCTAAACCAACTCCGAGAGGTTACTGACCACGCCAGAGCACGATCAACCTGACCACGAGGGTCTGTTTCCTGCGAGCAAACGAAGAACAAGCAAGAAACTGAGATTGCAATCTGGATATTGCGAATATAAGATGAAATCTTTATTGATCAAGGTGGGGTTCTGTGACGCCTTTGTCTGGTCGTTGAACACAAACGAAGTACGCGAAGTTGCAGCTATGGCGAACTTTTAATCTAAACAAAACCCAAAGTCTAAACGACGCCCTAAGGGCTGTATATATGGAGGAAGAGGGGGGAATTTCGTGGCCCTTGGGGAAGGGGTCCGAAACCAGCCCTATCTCTTGTTTCCCCACACATACGTACTCTAAAATAGCCTATACTCAAGTATTTCGAAATTACATGGGCCTGGCCCAATAATAAGGTGACGCAGCACCTAAAATAGCCTCTGGACGAAAGTTATGAAGTAGCATCTTGTATATTTCGTCCAAGGCTTCACGCATTATGGTGGCTTCAACGTCCTGAAATCATCACTTGTAACTCCGTTCTTGTCCCCCATGCGCATGCCATCATCTCCATGCTTGTTCTTGCTCCAATGTTCATCCTTCTCAAAGCTAGGCCCTTCATTTGTAAGCAAAACAAATGTATCCAATTTAGGCAGCATCATATTCTCATGAACATTAGAATCATTACCAAGAAACGAAAGTACCTGCTAATTTAATTGGCGTGCGCGAGCTCTAGTAATTGGTCCAGTATGTATAGCAGCAGGGGCTGTGGGTGTAACAATGGTATTGATGTCCTCATCATCCTCCCCTTCTTGAAATGAAGTCGTCCTCGACGGAAGCTCATCTCCCTCACCCAAATAAGGCTTCAAATCTGCAATGTTAAAAGTGGGACTAACCCCAAAATCTGCAGGCAGCTCAAGTTTATATGCATTATCATTTATTTTCTCTAACACCTTAAAAGGACCATCAGCACGTGGCATTAGCTTTGATTTGCGCAAATCAGGAAATCTATCCTTACGCAAATGTAACCAAACAAGATCTCCAAGTGCAAACACAACATGTTTTCTACCCTTATCTCCAGCAAGTTTATATTTAGCATTCATACGCTCAATGTTTGCTTTAGTTAACTCATGCATTTTTAAGATCAATTCAGCACGTTGTTTAGCATCAAAATTAACCTTCTCCGAAGATGGAAGAGGCAACATATCAATAGGTGCACGAGGTAGGAAACCATACACAATTTCAAAAGGGCACATCTTAGTAGTAGAATGCAATGAACGATTATAAGCAAACTCAATATGAGGCAAGCATTCTTCCCACATTTTCTTATTATTCTTCAAAACAGCCCTAAGCATAGTAGACAATGTTCTATTGACTACTTCAGTTTGTCCATCAGTTTGGGGGTGACAAGTAGTACTAAAAAGCAGTTTAGTCCCCAACTTAGCCCATAAACATCTCCAAAAGTGGCTAAGAAATTTAGTATCACGATCTGAAACAATAGTATTTGCACACCATGCAAACGAATAATTTCACGGAAGAACAAATCAGCAACATTAACAGCATCATCGCTTTTATGACATGGTATAAAGTGTGCCATTTTTGAGAATCTATCCACGACAACAAATATGCTATCCCTCCCCTTCTTTGTTCGAGGTAAACCTAAAACAAAGTCCATAGATATATCCTCCCAAGGAACACTAGGTACAGGCAAAGGCATATATAAACCATGAGGATTGAGTCGTGACTTAGCTTTTTGACATGTAGTGCAGCGAGCAACAAAACGCTCAACATCCCGTCTCATCTTTGGCCAAAAGAAATGTGTAGCAAGTACGTCCTCCGTCTTCTTCACGCCAAAGTGTCCCATTAATCCTCCTCCATGCGCCTCCTGCAACAACAAAAGACGAAGAGAGCTAGCTGGAATGCATAGCTTGTTAGCACGGAACAAAAATCCATCATTAACGACAAACTTGTTCCAGGTTCTTCCTTCTTTACAATTCTGCAAAACATCTTTAAAATCAGCATCATGCACATATTGATCTTTGATGGTCTCCAAACCAAATATTTTGAAGTCAAGTTGTGAAAGCATAGTATAGCGACGAGACAATGCATCAGCAGTAACATTTTCTTTACCCTTCTTGTGTTTAATGACATAAGGGAAAGTTTCAATGAATTCAACCCATTTACCATGTCTACAATTCAGTTTAGCTTGACTTTTAATATGTTTCAAACATTCATGATCAGAATGTATAACAAATTCTTTGGGCCATAAATAATGTTGCCATGTTTCTAAAGTCCGAACAAGAGCATATAGTTCTTTATCATAAGTAGAATAATTCAGATTAGGCCCACTCAATTTTTCAGAAAAGTATGCAACAGGTTTGCCATCTTGTAATAACACATCTCCTAATCCAATTCCACTAGCATCACATTCAAGCTCAAAAGTCTTATTAAAACCAGGAAGTTGGAGTAAAGGAGCATGTGTCAACTTATCTTTCAATACCGTGAAGGCTTCTTCCTGTGCGGTACCCCAAACAAAGGCACATCCTTCTTTGTAAGCTCGTTGAGAGGTGCAGCAATGGTGCTAAAATCTCTCACAAAACGCCTATAGAAACCAGCGAGTCCAAGAAAACTCCGCACTTGTGTGACCGTTTTGGGCTGCGGCCAACTCTCAATAGCTTCAATCTTGGCTTTATCAACTTCAATTCCCTGTGGAGTAACAACATAGCCAAGAAAAGATACTCGGTCCGTGCAAAAGGTGCACTTCCCAAGGTTACCAAACAAACGTGCATCACATAGAGCAATAAAAACAGCACGTAAATGTTCCAAATGTTCTTCCAAAGATTTGCTATAAATCAGTATATCATCAAAATAGACTACAACAAATCGTCCAATGAAAGCACGTAAAACTTCGTTCATTAGTCTCATGAAAGTACTAGGTGCATTAGTTAACCCAAAAGGCATGACTAACCACTCATATAAACCAAACTTAGTTTTAAATGCAGTTTTCCATTCATCTCCCAATTTCATACGAATTTGATGGTATCCATTACGCAAATCAACTTTGGAGAATATTGTAGAGCCACTCAATTCATCAAGCATATCATCTAGCCTAGGAATAGGATGACGATAACGAATAGTAATATTATTAATGCCTCTACAATCAACACACATACGCGACGTACCATCCTTTTTAGGCACTAGTATAATAGGAACAGCACAAGGACTAAGAGATTCGCGTATATAACCTTTGTCGAGCAGCTCCTGTACTTGACGCATAATCTCCTTCGTCTCCTCTGGATTGGTACGGTATGGTGCACGGTTGGGTAGCGATGCACCGGGAATTAAGTCAATTTGATGCTCAATCCCTCGGATAGGTGGTAATCCCGGTGGCACGTCTTGTGGGAAGACGTCAGCGAACTCCTGCAAAATGTTAGTGACAGCAGGGGGCAAAGAGGAAGGCACGTCCTCGAATGAAAATAATGCCTCTTTGCACACAAAAGCATAGCAAACACATTTGTTGAAATCTAGCTCATCAATATCAGATTTTGTGGCAAGTAAACATGCACTTTTCAATTTAATTTCAGAAACAACACTAGATGGTTTATTATTAGGTTTCATTTGTTGCTCAAATTCTTTTGCCACAATCTGATTTTCACTCTTATTTTTCTCCTGTTTTGCTTTATTAGCTCTATTAATGTCATCTTTCAAAATGGAATCAGGAGTCATAGGAAGCAAAGTAATATTTTTATCCTTATGAACAAGAGTATACTGATTGTTTCTACCATGGTGTACATAATTTTTATCAAATTGCCATGGTCTACCAAGTAATAAGGAACATGCTTGCATGGGTACCACATCACAATCAACATAATCAGCATATGTAGAGATACTAAAATGCACACGAACAGTACGTGTTACCTTAACCTTGCCGCTATTGTTGAACCATTGGATGTAGTAAGGATGTGGATGTGGTCTTGTGGTGAGAGATAGCTTCTCCACCATCTCCATGCTAGCCAAGTTGTTACAGCTCCCTCCATCTATGATGACGCGAACAGAACGTTCCTTCACAACTCCCTTTGTATGGAACAAATTATGCCTCTGATTTTGCTCTGCTTGTGTGACCTGCACACTCAAAACACGTTGAGCAACTAAACATTCATACCTGTCAGCGTCTTCAGGAGCCATGTATTGCGTCTCATTTTTAGAATCATCTCCACCATGTTCCTCACGTGTAATAAGAGCCAAAGTCTCCTCATCATAGTCACTAGCGGACTCATACCCACCATCCTCAGTAGCAATCATTACACGCTGAGATTTGCATTCTCTCGCATAATGTCCTCTTCCCTTACAACAACGACAAATAATATCACTTGTGTGCCCTGTCGATGCCATGGAAGAAGAAGAGCTCTGTGCAGGCCCGGCAGGTGCGCTCTTGTCAGATAGTGGTGGTTGTGCCTGCTTTCTTGTATCACGGCTGGAGGTGGAACCTGATGGAGGTGCTGGTGCAGTGGAAGTAGAAGATGCACGCGGTGTCCATGATGAAGGTCGACCTGCAGAAAAGTTAGTTCGCGCCATTGGCTGTCGATCCTGCACTTCACGTTCAGCTTTACAAGCAAGATGGAATAAACGAGTGATATTATTATAATCCATATACTCTAGAATGGTCTGAATCTCTTTATTTAATCCACCCATAAAACGTGCAAGCATAGCTTCATTCTCCTCAACAATACCACATCTAATCATGCCAGTTTTTAATTCCTGATAATATTCTTCTACAGAATTTTTCCCTTGTCTTAAGCGCTGCAATTTTTGAAGTAATTCATGTTGATAATATGGTGGAACCCAATGAGTACGCATAGCAGTTTTCAAAGCAGCCCAAGTAGCTGGAACAGGATATAATCTACAATGTTCAGACCACCAAGCACATGCAAAGCTAGTGAAAGCACAAACAGCAGCAGGAACACGTCTCTCCTCGGGATATTGTAAACAAGTAAATCGTTGTTCAGTTTCTAACTCCCAAGTAAGATATATATCAGGAACATATCTACCCTCAAATGGTGGAATATTCAATTTCAGTTTAGGGAGATGGTCATGATCTCGTACCTGAGGTGGTGGTGGCGGCCTACCGTTGCGAATATATACCTGAGGTCGACCTGCTGGTGGTGGTGCTGGTGGCTGCACGTAGTTCTGATTTTGATCAACCTCATCCTCGTAATCGCCCACATAATCGTCATCCTCCTCAGCCGCCGCAGTAGCAGGAGCCAAAGAAGCATCAATAGTAGGTGCAGCGGCACCCGAATTTTGACCAGTCTCAATTGGAACGCGCTGTGCTCGTCCCACTTGATTTGGAAGGCGGCGTTGGAGATGTGGTTGTTGTTGTTGTAGAGGTGCACATGTGCAGCCGGTGGTGGTTGGGAAGACGCTTGAGTAATTCAGTAAACTTGTTATCCAACTTTGTCTCGAACGACTTCTCCACGACATCTATCTTCTCCATAGGCTCTTCAAATCTGTTTAGCACATCTCCCACCTGGCCACTCATCATTTGCTGAAATTTATCATGCAACTCCTTGTTCGTCATGTTCTCCCAATCAGTCTCATCGGCTTGTGATCCTGCCATAGTTAGCAGCAATAGAAACACAAAAGAATATGATCCTGCAGACTACTAGGAAGTGGTGGTGATGGTGGTGTGTCACAAAACCTTCAAGCGAATCTCAAATTCTTACCAGTTCTTACCCAGCAGCAGGTGGTGATCGGCAACCGTTGTAGTCAAAACTCTCAAAGCTTGGATAGAGCGATTACCAGGGAGAGTCAAACGCACGATGTAGATGTATGTGGAGCTGGGAAGGCTTATAATATGGTAGCAAAAAGGGTCAGCAATAATCAATTCAGAGATGCAAAGTTGAAGAAATGCTCAACGACGGTACTGTGCTGGTCCTAGGCTAGACCGTGCTAGAGACGCGAGCCTACAACACTAACAAAATCACGGCGCTGCACGTAAAGAAGGGAAAAGCACACTCTGGAATTTTTTTTGCTCTTTTTTTTCGCTCTCTTTTTTTCGCTCCTTTTTTTTGCGAAAAATCACTATAATGGCGAGTGTCTCAAAACTCTTCCCAGGTCAAACTGACAGGATGGGCACAAAAAATTTTTGACTATTTTTTTTTGGAAATCAGGGCAGCGACGACAAAAAAGTGCGACAAAAAATCACTATGATGGCGAGTGTCTCAAAACACTCCCCGGGACCTAAAAATAGGATAGGGAAAAAATATTTTTCGTTGCCGAAATTTTGGCCTAGAAACTGCCCGGGGGTCTCCAGACTCGGTTTTTTTCGAGACCTACTCAGGCAAGGAAACATGAAACGGAAAATAGATGGATCTCTAAAACAAACCGAATATGAAAAGAACTCGGATTGGTGGTGGATATATGGTGGCAGGATATGGCAGCGGTGGTGGTATATGGTAGCGGTGGTGGTATATGGATACGGATCGGTGGTGGTATATGGATACGGATTGGTGGTGGTATATGGATACGGATTCAGAGCGGTGGCGGATAAGCAATAGTGGTAGATGGCAAGGCGATGATGGTGGTGCGGCGGCGGCGTGACAACTTATTACCAGAACTCGAAACTCTAAAAGACTAGACTCTAAGACCAGCAACTTGACACGACGATGCAACCGCAAATTCAACAAAGCAAAAACCCTAAAAAGATTATGCAAAGGCTCAGATTGGTTCGGATATACTCAACTAACCCTAATTTTTTTGTGTCTTTTTCGTGGTCTGTAGGTATGAAGAACAGACTCGATCTAAACTACGAAAAACTGTAAAATCTCACCGAGCAACCTGGAAATCTGATACCACTTGATAGAGGCAAAGGTGTCCCGTCTTTCGATGAGATGATGGATATCGCTTTGATGGAAGTCGACTTTGACGATCCGACTACGAACGTGCGAGGACGTCGCGCCTTAGCAATCGCTAAACCAACTCCGAGAGGTTATTGACCACGCCGGAGCACGATCAACCTGACCACGAGGGTCTGTTTCCTGCGAGCAAACGAAGAACAAGCAAGAAACTGAGATTGCAATCTGGATATTGCGAATATAAGATGAAAGCTTTATTGATCAAGGTGGGGTTCTGTGACGCCTTTGTCTGGTCGTTGAACACAAACGAAGTACGCGAAGTTGCAGCTATGGCGAACTTTTAATCTAAACAAAACCCAAAGTCTAAACGACGCCCTAAGGGCTGTATATATGGAGGAAGACGGGGGAATTTCGTGGCCCTTGGGGAAGGGGTCCGAAACCAGCCCTATCTCTTGTTTCCCCACACATACGGACTCTAAAAATAGCCTATACTCAAGTATTTCGAACTTACATGGGCCTGGCCCAATAATAAGGTGACGCAGCACCTAAAATAGCCTCTGGACGAAAGTTATGAAGTAGCGTCTTGTATATTTCGTCCAAGGCTTCATGCACGCATTATGGTGGCTTCAACGTCCTGAAATCATCACTTGTTACTCCGTTCTTGTCCCCCATGCGCATGCCATCATCTCCATGCTTGTTCTTTCTCCAATGTTCATCCTTCTCAAAGCTAGGCCCTTCATTTGTAAGCAAAACAAATGTATCCAATTTAGGCAGCATCATATTCTCATGAACATTAGAATCATTACCAAGAAACGAAAGTACCTGGTAATTTAATTGGCGTGCGCGAGCTCTAGTAATTGGTCCAGTATGTATAGCAGCAGAGGCTGTGGGTGTAACAATGGTATTGATGTCCAAAATTTTTAGGCCAAAATTTCGACAACCAAAAATATTTTAGTCTGGAGACCCCCGGGCAGTTTTTAGGCCAAAATTTCGACAACCAAAAATATTTTTTTCCCTATCCTATTTTTAGGCCCCGGGTAGTGTTTTGAGACACTCGCCATCATAGTGATTTTCTGTCGCACTTTTTCGTCGTCGCTGCCCTGATTTCCGAAAAAAAAAATAGTCAAAAAATTTTGTGCCCATCCTGTCAGTTTGACCTGGGAAGAGTTTTGAGACACTCGCCATTATAGTGATTTTTCGCAAAAAAAAAAAAAAGAGGAGCGCAAAAAAAAAAAGAGCGCAAAAAAAAAAAAGAGCGAAAAAAAAATTCCAGAGTGTGCTTTTCCCTTGTTTACGTGCAGCGCCGTGATTTTGTTAGTGTTCTAGGCTCGCGTCTCTAGCACGGTCTAGCCTAGGACCAGCACAGTACCGTCGTTGAGCGTTTATTCAACTTTGCATCTCTGAAGTGATTATTGCTTACCATTTTCCTACCATATTATAAGCCTTCCCAGCTCCACATAAGTCTACATCGTGCGTTTGACTCTTCCTGGTAATCGCTATATCCAAGCTTTGAGAGTTTTTGACTACAACGGTTGCCGATCACCACCTGCTGCTGGGTAAGAACTGGTAAGAATTTGAGATTCGCTTGAAGGTTTTGTGACACACCACCATCACCACCACTTCTAGTAGTCTGCAGGATCATATTCTTTTGTGTTTCTTTTGCTGCTAACCATGGCAGGTTCACAAGCCGATGAGACTGATTGGGAGAACATGACAAACAAGGAGTTGCATGATAAATTTCAGCAAATGATGAGTGGCCAGGTGGGAGATGTGCTAAACAGATTTGAAGAGGCTATGGAGAAGATAGATGCCGTGGAGAAGTCGTTTGAGACAAAGCTGGATAACAAGTTTACTGAATTACTCAAGCGTCTTCCCCAACCACCACCGGCTGCACATGTCGCACCTCTACAACAACAACAACCACATCTCCAACGCCGCCTTCCAAATCAAGTGGGACGGGCACAGCGCGTTCCAATTGAGATTGGTCAAAATTCGGGTGCTGCTGCACCTACTGTTGATGCTTCTTTGGCTCCTGCTCCTGCGGCGGCTGAGGAGGATGACGATTATGCGGGCGATTATGAGGATGAGGTTGATCAAAATCAGAACTACGTGCAGCCACCAGCACCACCACCAGCAGGTCGACCTCAGGTATATATTCGCAACGGTAGGCCGGCACCACCACCTCAGGTACGAGATCATGACCATCTCCCTAAACTGAAATTGAATATTCCACCATTTGAGGGTAGATATGTTCCTGATATATATCTTACTTGGGAGTTAGAAACTGAACAACGATTTACATGTTTACAATATCCTGAGGAGAGACGTGTTCCTGCTGCTGTTTGTGCTTTCACTAGCTTTGCATGTGTTTGGTGGTCTGAACATTGTAGATTATATCCTGTTCCAACTACTTGGGCTGCTTTGAAAACTGCTATGCGTACTCGTTGGGTTCCACCATATTATCAACGTGAATTACTTCAAAAATTGCAGCGTTTAAGACAAGGGAAAAATTCTGTAGAAGAATATTATCAGGAATTACAAACTGGCATGATTAGATGTGGTATTGTTGAGGAGAATGAAGCTATGCTTGCACGTTTTATGGGTGGATTAAATAAAGAGATTCAGACCATTCTAGAGTATAAGGATTATAATAATATCACTCGTTTATTCCATCTTGCTTGTAAAGCTGAACGTGAAGTGCAGGATCGACAGCCATTGGCGCGAACTAACTTTTCTGCAGGTCGACCTTCATCATGGACACCGCGTGCATCTTCTACTTCCACTTCACCATCACCTCCATCAGGTGCCACCTCCAGCCGTGATACAAGAAAGCAGGCACAACCACCACTCTCTGCCAAGAGCACGCCTGCCGGGCCTGCGCAGAGCTCTTCTTCTTCCATGGCATCGACAGGGCACACAAGTGATATTATTTGTCGTCGTTGTAAGGGAAGAGGACATTTTGCGAGAGAATGCAAATCTCAGCGTGTCATGATTGCTACTGAGGATGGTGGGTATGAGTCCGCTAGTGACTATGATGAGGAGACTTTGGCTCTTATTACACGTGAAGAACATGGTGGAGATGATTCTGAAAATGAGACGCAATACATGGCTCCTGAAGACGCTGACAGGTATGAATGTTTAGTTGCTCAACGTGTTTTGAGTGTGCAGGTCACACAAGCAGAGCAAAATCAGAGGCATAATTTGTTCCATACAAAGGGAGTTGTGAAGGAACGTTCTGTTCGCGTCATCATCGATGGAGGGAGCTGTAACAACTTGGCTAGCATGGAGATGGTGGAGAAGCTATCTCTCACCACAAGACCACATCCACATCCTTACTACATCCAATGGTTCAACAACAGCGGCAAGGTTAAGGTAACACGTACCGTTCGTGTGCATTTTAGTATCTCTACATATGCTGATTATGTTGATTGTGATGTGGTACCCATGCAAGCATGTTCCTTATTACTAGGTAGACCATGGCAATTTGATAAAAATTCTGTACACCATGGTAGAAACAATCAGTATACTCTTGTTCATAAGGATAAAAATATTACTTTGCTTCCTATGACTCCTGATTCCATTTTGAAAGATGACATTAATAGAGCTAATAAAGCAAAACAGGAGAAAAATAAGAGTGAAAATCAGATTGTGGCAAAGGAATTTGAGCAACAAATGAAACCTAATAATAAACCATCTAGTGTTGTTTCTGAAATTAAATTGAAAAGTGCATGTTTACTTGCCACAAAATCTGATATTGATGAACCAGATTTCCACAAATCTGTTTGCTATGCTTTTGTGTGCAAAGAGGCATTATTTTCATTCGAGGACGTGCCTTCCTCTTTGCCCCCTGCTGTCACTAACATTTTGCAGGAGTTCGCTGACGTCTTCCCACAAGACGTGCCACCGGGATTACCACCTATTCGAGGGATTGAGCATCAAATTGACTTAATTCCCGGTGCATCGCTACCCAACCGTGCACCATACCGTACCAATCCAGAGGAGACGAAGGAGATTATGCGTCAAGTACAGGAGCTGCTTGACAAAGGTTATATACGCGAATCTCTTAGTCCTTGTGCTGTTCCTATTATACTCGTGCCTAAAAAGGATGGTACATCGCGTATGTGTGTTGATTGTAGAGGCATTAATAATATTACTATTCGTTATCGTCATCCTATTCCTAGGCTAGATGATATGCTTGATGAATTGAGTGGCTCTACAATATTCTCCAAAGTTGATTTGCGTAGTGGATACCATCAAATTCGTATGAAATTGGGAGATGAATGGAAAACTGCATTTAAAACTAAGTTTGGTTTATATGAGTGGTTAGTCATGCCTTTTGGGTTAACTAATGCACCTAGTACTTTCATGAGACTAATGAACGAAGTTTTACGTGCTTTCATTGGACGATTTGTGGTAGTCTATTTTGATGATATACTGATTTATAGCAAATCTTTGGAAGAACATTTGGAACATTTACGTGCTGTTTTTATTGCTCTACGTGATGCACGTTTGTTTGGTAACCTTGGGAAGTGCACCTTTTGCACCGACCGAGTATCTTTTCTTGGCTATGTTGTTACTCCACAGGGAATTGAAGTTGATAAAGCCAAGATTGAAGCTATTGAGAGTTGGCCGCAGCCCAAAACGGTCACACAAGTGCGGAGTTTTCTTGGACTCGCTGGTTTCTATAGGCGTTTTGTGAGAGATTTTAGCACCATTGCTGCACCTCTCAACGAGCTTACAAAGAAGGATGTGCCTTTTGTTTGGGGTACCGCACAGGAAGAAGCCTTCACGGTATTGAAAGATAAGTTGACACATGCTCCTTTACTCCAACTTCCTAATTTTAATAAGACTTTTGAGCTTGAATGTGATGCTAGTGGCATTGGATTAGGAGGTGTGTTATTACAAGATGGCAAACCTGTTGCATACTTTTCTGAAAAATTGAGTGGGCCTAGTCTGAATTATTCTACTTATGATAAAGAACTATATGCTCTTGTTCGGACTTTAGAAACATGGCAACATTATTTATGGCCCAAAGAATTTGTTATACATTCTGATCATGAATCTTTGAAACATATTAAAAGTCAAGCTAAACTGAATCGTAGACATGCTAAATGGGTTGAATTCATTGAAACTTTCCCTTATGTCATTAAACACAAGAAGGGTAAAGAAAATGTTATTGCTGATGCATTGTCTCGTCGCTATACTATGCTTTCACAGCTTGACTTCAAAATATTTGGTTTGGAGACCATCAAAGATCAATATGTGCATGATGCTGATTTTAAAGATGTATTGCAGAATTGTAAAGAAGGAAGAACCTGGAACAAGTTTGTCGTTAATGATGGATTGTGTTCCGTGCTAACAAGCTATGCATTCCAGCTAGCTCTCTTCGTCTTTTGTTGTTGCAGGAGGCGCATGGCGGAGGATTAATGGGACACTTTGGCGTGAAGAAGACAGAGGACGTACTTGCTACACATTTCTTTTGGCCAAAGATGAGACGGGATGTTGAGCGTTTTGTTGCTCGCTGCACTACATGTCAAAAAGCTAAGTCACGACTCAATCCTCATGGTTTATATATGCCTTTGCCTGTACCTAGTGTTCCTTGGGAGGATATATCTATGGACTTTGTTTTAGGTTTACCTCGAACAAAGAAGGGGAGGGATAGCATATTTGTTGTCGTGGATAGATTCTCAAAAATGGCACACTTTATACCATGTCATAAAAGCGATGATGCTGTTAATGTTGCTGATTTGTTCTTTCGTGAAATTATTCGCTTGCATGGTGTGCCAAATACTATTGTTTCCGATCGTGATACTAAATTTCTTAGCCACTTTTGGAGATGTTTATGGGCTAAGTTGGGGACTAAACTGCTTTTTAGTACTACTTGTCACCCCCAAACTGATGGACAAACTGAAGTAGTCAATAGAACATTGTCTACTATGCTTAGGGCTGTTTTGAAGAATAATAAGAAAATGTGGGAAGAATGCTTGCCTCATATTGAGTTTGCTTATAATCGTTCATTGCATTCTACTACTAAGATGTGCCCTTTTGAAATTGTGTATGGTTTCCTACCTCGTGCACCTATTGATTTGTTGCCTCTTCCATCTTCGGAGAAGGTTAATTTTGATGCTAAACAACGTGCTGAATTGATCTTAAAAATGCATGAGTTAACTAAGGAAAACATTGAGCGTATGAATGCTAAATATAAACTTGCTGGAGATAAGGGTAGAAAACATGTTGTGTTTGCACCTGGAGATCTTGTTTGGTTACATTCGCGTAAGGATAGATTTCCTGATTTGCGCAAATCAAAGCTAATGCCACGTGCTGATGGTCCTTTTAAGGTGTTAGAGAAAATAAATGATAATGCATATAAACTTGAGCTGCCTGCAGATTTTGGGGTTAGTCCCACTTTTAACATTGCAGATTTGAAGCCTTATTTGGGTGAGGAAGATGAGCTTCCGTCGAGGACGACTTCATTTCAAGAAGGGGAGGATGATGAGGACATCAATACCATTGTTACACCCACAACCCCTGCTGCTATACATACTGGACCAATTACTAGAGCTCGCGCACGCCAATTAAATTACCAGGTACTTTCGTTTCTTGGTAATGATTCTAATATTCATGAGAATATGATGCTGCCTAAATTGGATACATTTGTTTTGCTTACAAATGAAGGGCCTAGCTTTGAGAAGGATGAACATTGGAGCAAGAACAAGCATGGAGATGATGGCATGCGCATGGGGAACAAGAACGGAGTTACAAGTGATGATTTCAAGACGTTGAAGCCACCATAATGCGTGCATGAAACCTTGGACGAAATATACAAGATGCTACTTCATAACTTTCGTCCAGAGGCTATTCTAGGTGCTGCGTCACCTTATTATTGGGCCAGGCCCATGTAATTTCGAAATACATCAGTATAGGTTGTTTTTAGAGTCCGTATGTGTGGGGAAACAAGAGATAGGGTTGGTTTCGGACCCCTTCCTCAAGGGCCACGAAATTCCCCCCCTCTTCCTCCATATATACAGCCCTTAGGGCGTCGTTTAGACGTTGGGTTTTGTTTAGATTAAAAGTTCGCCATAGCTGCAACTTCGCGTACTTCGTTTGTGTTCAGCGACCAGACAAAGGCGTCACAGAACTCCACCTTGATCAATAAAGCTTTCATCTTATATTCGCAATATCCAGATTGAAATCTCAGTTTCTTGCTTGTTCTTCGTTTGCTCGCAGGAAACAGACCCTCGTGGTCAGGTTGATCGTGCTCCGGCGTGGTCGATAACCTCTCGGAGTTGGTTTAGCGATTGCTAAGGCGCGACGTCCTCGCACGTTCGTAGTCGGATCGTCAAAGTCGACTTCCACCAAAGCGATATCCATCATCTCATCGAAAGACGGGACACCTTTGCCTCTATCAGTATACATGGTCGAACGAACAGGACTCCCCTATGCTTGTACGTAATGACAGAGTGCTTTGCACCCCTTCCTGGGAGACGGTACACCCCGCTTGCATGCTACATTGCTTGGCCTCCACCACTTCCTATCACTGCCCCCTCGTGGTCGGCTGCACCCCGCGCTCACGGGCCCCTAGGCGCTTCCACTTCGAGCGTTTCTGGCCCAAACTTGAGGGCTTCCAGACCGTGGTGACTGGGGCTTGGGCCTCGGTGCCCCCGGATCCTGACCCGTTCCGGCGCATCTACGCTCGTCTCAAAGCTACTGCCAAGCATCTTCAGAGTTGGAGCGCTAAGAAGCTTGGCCACATTATGATCCAGCTGATGATTGCTCGCGAGCTCATCGCGCACCTGGATGCCGCACAAGACATTCGACCCCTCTCCCCGGCGGAAACCTGGCTTCGCCGGGAGCTTAAGCGGGCCTACGTGGGTCTCGCTTCCTTGGAGTGTTCTATTCAACGACATCGTACTAGATTTGCCTGGCTACGGGATGGGGAAACTAATTCTGCCTTCCACAAGATCCATGCCGCGCATAGGCAGCAAAAGAACTTCATCGCCAAGCTGCGTGTTGGACATGATGTGACCCGCAGCGAGGAGGGCCTTGCTCGCGCGGCCTTTGAGCACTTCTCGGGCATCCTTGGTGCTACCGATGAGCGTCCTTTCACCCTGAACCTTGGCATCATGGATACGCGCAGCTTCAACCTCTCCGAGCTTGAGAGACCTTTTTCCGAGGACGAGCTATGGAATGCCGTCAAGCAGCTCCCCACGGGCAAATCGTCGGGCCCGGACGGATTCTCCTCAGAGTTCCTACACTCATGTTGGCCAATCATCAAAGACGACTTCTGCGAGGCCTTTGATAAGCTATTCACTGGCAATGGGTGAGGCTTCCAGAAGGTCAATGAAGCCCTAATTGTTCTCCTGCCGAAAAAAGTTGACGCTTCCACACTCTTCGACTACCGGCCGATCAGCCTTATTCACCTCGTGGCCAAGCTTTTCGCACAGGTGCTTTCGCTTCGCCTCGCTCCTAGGCTCGGTGAGCTTGTCTCCACGAACTAGAGCGCGTTTGTGGCTGGACGCTCGGTTCATGACAACTTCCTGCTGGTGCAACAGACAGCTCGATACCTGCATCAGATTCGCGCCCTACGAGCTATGCTCAAGTTGGACATTGCTAGAGCTTTCGACTCCGTCTCTTGGGCCTACCTGCTCGAGACCATGCAACACCTCGGATTTGGGCCATGTTGGTGTGAGTGGATCTCCATCCTTCTCTCTACAGCCAAGACTCGAGTCCTCATCAATGGGAAACCAGGCCCACCGGTCCTCCACGAGGGGTTGCGCCAGGACGATCCCGTCTCCCCCATGCTGTTCGTCTTGGTCATTGACGCGCTAAACACCCTCATGCAGCACGCGGTCAGTATGGGAGTTCTTCGTCGGCTTACCTCCAGGCAGATTGCCTCGAGCATTTCCCTATTCGCAGATGATGTTGTCTTGTTCTGCCACCCGGACGAGGACGAGCTAACCTCCGTCAAGGCCATCCTGCACACCTTTGGGGCGGCACCCGGCCTACACACCAACTACGCCAAATGCTCGGTCATCCCCATTAAGTGCTCTATTGAGGCTACGTCTGCGATGGGCGCAACTCTTACATGCCAAGTGTCCTCCTTCCCGGTCAAATACCTTGGACTGCCGCTCTCGATTCGCAAGATCCATTCTTCGGCTCTCATGCCCTTGATTGACAACCTTGCTAGGAAGCTTTCCTCCTGGTGGGCCTCACTTCTTTCTCGTGGCGAGAGACTAGCACTAGTTCGGCACGTCCTCACGGCGATGCCTGTGCACATCATGCTCGCCATGCCACTCTGCCCCACCATCTTGAAGTTGGCGAACCGCATCATTTGGGATTTCTTCTGGAACGATAGAAAGGACGCTAGGTTGGGCAACTGCCCCGTCAACTGGCAAAAGGTGTGCCGGCCGCGGCAGCTTGGGGGCCTCGGCATTCGTGATTTACAACGCGTTGGCACCGCATTGCGTGCATGATGGCTATGGCTACAGGCCACCGACCCGATGATGGCAACAAGTGTCGTTTTTGGATTGACCCCTGGCTCAACGGCTCCTGCATCGACGAGATTGCCCCCGCCCTGGTTGCCCTTGTTCCTAAGCGACGCCACTCCCGCCGGCTGGTTTCCGAGGCAATCCCTGGCAGGGCCTGGATGGCGACATCCAAGGGGCCCTGGGGATGGAATCTACCGTCCAGTACGTGGATATCTGGCGGCGCCTCTCTGGCATATCGCTACAAAACTCACCGGACTCCATCCACTGGAAATGGACCGAGAGCGGCACTTACACCGCCAACGCTTGCTACCTCGCGCTCTTCCATGGTTCCATTGCTTCCCCGACTTGGAGCCTCACCTGGAAGCCCTGGGCGCCGGAGGGAATCAAGATCTTCCTCTGGCTTGCCGTCATCGACCGTTGTTGGACCTCTACTCGCCTTGCCCGCCATGGTTTACCCCACAACGCCGCCTGCGCACTCTGTGACCAGGACGAAGAGACGATGCATCACCTTCTCATGGGGTGCGTCCTGGCCCGCAAGGTGTGGTATGATATCTTCTCCTGGTGCCGCGTCACCACGCCTCCTCCGGCCGGCACCATGGACTTCTATGAATAGTGGGCTATGGCCCTCCATGACTCCTCGACAGGCCAGCGCAAAGGCCTTGCCTCCCTCGTCGCCCTAACTGCATGGAACATCTGGAGACATCGCAATGCGTGCATCTTCGACGGCGCAACCCCTTCCACCACCCTCCTGACTCATGACATTAAGGAGGAAGCTCGCATTTGGGCTAACGCCGGTGCTCGAGGGCTTAGTTCGATCATTGGTGTAACCTGACCTTGTTGTATGCGGGCTGAGCAAACCCCTTCCCTGCTCATTGCGGCCTCATAAGCGCCTTTCAGTGTACGCTTACTGAGGTTCGCCACTGTTAGTTCTCCCCTTCTATCAATGGAATGTTACGCTCCGCGCGTATTCGCGAAAAAAAGTTCTCTACAACCGGATATTAACAAATTCCCATCTGCCACATAACCGCGGGCATGGCTCTCGAAAGTTTATACCCTCCAGGGGTGTCCCAACTTAGCCCATCACAAGCTCTCACGATCAACGAAGGATATTCCTTCTCCCGGAAAGACCCAATCAGTCTCGGAATCCCAGTTACAAGACATTTCGATAATGGTAAAACGAGTCCAGCAAGACCACCCGACTGTGCCGACAAATGCCGATAGGAGCTGCACATATCTAGTTCTCAGGGCACACCGGATGAGACAGGCTACGAGTAAAACCAGCCCTCAGTTTCCCCGAGGTGGCCCCGCAGGTGGCTCGGTTCGGACCAACACTCAGAGGAGCACTAGCCCGGGGGGTAAAATAAAGATGACCCTTGAGTCTGCAGAACCCAAGGGAAAGGTATAGGTGGTAGGTAGGCAAATGGTAAAACCAAGGTTGGGCCTTGCTGGAGGAGTTTTATTCAAAGCGAACTGTCAAGGGGGTCCCATAACCCCAACCGCGTAAGCAACGCAAAATCAAGGAACATAACACCGGTATGACGGAAACTAGGGCGGCAAGAGTGGAACAAAACACCAGGCATAAGGCCGAGCCTTCCACCCTTTACCAAGTATATAGATGCATTAATTGAATAAGCGATATTGTGATATCCCAACATAAACATGTTCCAACATGGAGCAATCTTCAACTTCACCTCCAACTAACAACACTATCAGAGGGGCTGAGCAAAAGCAGTAACATGGCCAAACAACGGTTTGCTAGGAAGGTGGGTTAGAGGCTTGACATGGCAATATGGGAGGCATGATAAACAAGTGGTAGGTAACGCGACATGGCGATAGAACGAACACCTAGCAAGCAAAGATAGAAGTGATATCGAGGGTAATGGTCATCTTGCCTGAAATCCCGCTAGGAAGAAGAACGAATCCATGAAGAGGCAAACGGACGTAGTCGAACGAATCCTCACAACTCCGGAACGAAACCGAAGCTAACGAGAGAAGCAAACCAGAAAGAAGCAAACAACATGGTAAACACACAAGCATAAACATGGCATGGTGCACATTCAACTATGATGCATGTCTGGTTTAATGAGCATGGCATGGCAAAGTGCAATAAACAACACTACAAATTAAGTGGAGCTCAATATGCAACGAGTTGGATATTGACGAAACACCACATTCAATTATTTAGTTCTTTCTCGGTTATGTACCCAACAATATTTAATGTTGTTAAACATGGCAAGAGGTGAAGCATAATAAAGCTACCTATCTAGGCAATTTAAATGGGGCCGGACAAAACAAGCAACAATTCTGGAAAATCCTCATGTGCATATTTTAGATTTGGTACTGTTCTGCCTAAAACCATATTTTATTGTTGTTAAACAGGAAAATAAAGTGCAACATGTTAATCTATGCATTATTTCACCCCATTTACATATAAAGTTTATTAAATTCGGAGCTACGGTTAATTAGTTATGAGTTAAACCATTTTAACATGGCATTTAAGCAAATTTAATCAAACATCATTTTAAACATTTTAAAAATGGATGAAAGTTGGATATTATGAAACTAGACAAAATTCTAAGCATTTTACATGTTTACATCATTTTAATCCGATGCACGGTTAGTGAGATATGAAATGCATGATCAAGGACTTTTCTGTAAAACAGCATTCTGTGGATAATTAGACAAAATGTAGAACCCTAAAAAAATCTATACGGGCCGAATCTGGCTGGCCCAATAGTGCATCAGAGAGAGGCAGAGGCGTTGGGGCTGACCATGGGCTCTTGGCCCGGTCGGTGGAGGAGGCAGGCCGGCTGCGGAGGCGCTGACTGGGCCAGATCTGGAGGGAACGACGCAATCAACGGGCGCGGGTGGGGCGAGCGGGACTTGGCGCTGCGGTCGATGCTGGAAGCAGAGGAATGACGCGACGATGAGGGCAGCGCGCCGACGGCAGGGACTTGAGGCGCAGGGTCAGCGAGCTCGAGCAGAGGCTTGCGAGGTGCGAACAGAGGTGACCTGCATCGGGGATGGCGATGCTCACGGGTGAGAAGCACAGAGAGAAAAGGGGCAAGGAGGAGAGGGACGGCAACACGAGGAGCTGCTGCTCCGGCAGGGCAGCGAGGCCCGCCGGGGTTCTCACCGGAGACGGGGGGACAGCGGACGGATCTAGTGGTGGCGGAGCTCGACGCGGAGGCCGGCGGTGGCTTTTATGGTGCCGGTGTGCTCCTGTGAAGAGATCAAAGAGAGAGACGAGGCGAGGGGAGAACTAGAGAGGGAAAAAAGGGGGTGCAGGGAGAGAGAGAGAACCAGGCGGCGAGGGCTCATCTGCTGGTGGTGCTCGTCGGCGGAGAGAGCTCCGGTGGTGATGGGGCTTGCCGCGCGCGAAGGACGGGCGAGGACGGAGGGGAACGAGGTAGGAGCTCGCTCGAGGAGATCGAGCGCTGGAGCGTGGGGCTCTCTGTTGTTGCGGTAGGTGGGAGGATGAACTGGAAGGCTACAGGCTGTTCGATCTGAATCTGACGGTCCAGACCGACGGTAGGATGGATGGATGTGGTTGGGTGGATCTAGAAAACGAGGTAGGAAGGCTGGTTGGTTCGGTGCTAGATCCGAGGAGGGTGGTGGCGCAGGAGGGGCTAGGAGCTAGGCTAGGGTTTGGTTTAGACAGATTTGTTTAGGGGGAGGTCTATATATATGGAAAGGGGGAGGGTTTGGATCATCCGTTCAAAATCGGACGGTCCGAGATAAATAGGTTAGGTAGTCCAAATAAGAAAACGAAGATGTTTTATAGATGTTTGGGGATGATCTGGACCCAACGGTAACGACTGAGCAGGTCGGGTCCGGGTAAGTTTTCAGACGCGCAAGCGAGGGGGTGATGCACTGTGCAAGGAGGGGTTAGGCGGACGTGATCGAGAGTGTGGTTGGACCAAGAATGGTCAATGAAGACAAAGCAGTCTGACAACATTGCCACGGAGAAGACAAGAGAGAAGAGAGCGGTCCGGTTGATCTGAGAGAAGGTCAACAGAGACAAGAAGCGGCAACTACGAGCGGATGCAAGTTTTAAGAAAACATGCGGATGCAATGCGCATGATGCAATGAAGAATGCAACAACCAAAACAAATCACACGACGAATCTAGGAACCCATGGAAGGCATCTGGAGCGGCGGTCTTGGGGCGTCACAAAATGATAGTCTCCCCAACACTCAACTCTCTCTCTCAGATCTGGCTATGGTGGAAAGATGATTTGAGTGGAAAGCAAATTGGGGAAGGCTGGAAATCAAGATTCTTGTGCTAGGATTGGTATGTCTTGATCTCAACACATGAGTAGGTGGTTCCCTCTCAAAAAATGTATGGTGGAAGTGTAGGCACGTTCTGATGGCTCTCCCAGCAATGGAGAAGGGGGTGGGGGTATATATAGCCTCCACACAAAATCTAACTGTTACACACATTTGACTCATCTCGGTGGGAACGAATACTTAAACTCGGTGAGATTGATATGTTCAAAAATGTGAACGTTAGGAATCTCGGTGGGACCGATTGGAACAACTTGGTGGGACCGATGTGCTAGGGCTTAGGGCAAACCGCGTCTCGATGGCACCGATTGCATCAACTCGGTGAGACCGAAGGGAAGCAATAAGGCAAGAGAGAGTTGGTCAAGCCATGTCGGTGAGACCGATTGCTATTTCGGTGAGACCGAAATTATTGCAACTGATTTCAAGGAGTTGGCAAGGACGTCTCGGTGAGACCGAACTGCTAGGGTTTCTGGCAGTGGCTATGTCATATGAACACAGTGGTGCTGGATAGAAAGAATTGATGGGGCTGAGTTGGAGTTTAGGATTTTGACATATTTGGATGGAGAAAGTGGTTGGGGCTTTTGGAGCAATATCACTAAGCATTTGAGCAAGCAAGCCACTAAGCAACACCTCATCCCCTTTTAATAGTATTGGCTTTCCTATGGGCTCAGTGTGATCTGGCACTAAAATAAAGATGGAGAGTCTTGAGCTTTTGCCAATATATGTCCTTAGCATTTTGAGGGGTCCATGTCTCTAGTCCTTGCCATGCCATTCATTGAACTTCCTGAAATATTTGTCTTGAATGGATATTAGTTCAATGAGCAATATGTTGTTATGAATTACCAAAACCACCCGGGGATTATTTGCACTTTCAGTGTGTGTGTGTGTGTGTTTACAGAAAACGACTTCAGGCCCAAAACACAACCAAACGAATTTCTAATATAATTTCGAAAATATCTTCCTAATGCAATTAATGCACTTTTTGCCTATAAAATAAGTACCTTAAAAACTTGTAAAAGAATCCAAATAGTATTCTAATAATTTTTCCAACTCTTTTATAATTGAGGAAGTCATATTATCCTCTCTCTTTTATTTTTCTTGAGTGGAAAAATATTTGAATAATTCAAAAAAAAACCCAAAATGCAATAAATCATGGTATGCAATGATGATTCTATTAACATGCAAATTTAATAAAATTGGGATGTTACACATGTAGGGCATCAGGGTTACATGGTCGGTATCCTGAGGATCGCATGGAGGCGGTTGGGGATATCTTGGAGTATACGTCAAGTCTTTAGCAGATACGGTCTTGACCTCATCTAGGCGTACAGCTTCCAAAGTCTTCCTTAATGAGAATGCGGGCCCGCTAGTCCAGCCCAAAGACTATAGGCCGACTATTTTAGTACCCCTAGTCCTGGACACTGTCACTATCGCAGACGGTTTCTAGATCGTGTGGGAAGGACCCCCCTATCGCACAGACAGGCAAGGCGACGGTTTAAAACTCTGTCGTGGAAAGGGGGTAAAACCATTTTATAGCAAGTCGTTGCACCAGTGTGTGTATTGTGTCTCAAGATGATGTGTGATGTAGGGTGGAACCCTAATGGCCGTTCTTTCATGAAATGGAGGGGATTTCCACAAGAACATGAAGAACACAAGAGAGGAAAACACACAAACCAACTAGATCCAATCACAGATGTGCTAAATCCACAAACACAAAGGGGAGATACAAGATCCAAAGTAAAGAAAGGGGGATACAAAAGGGGAACTGGTTCATCCCAATCCTTGAAGGAAAGAGGTCTTGAATCCTTGGAGGATCTTTCCAGAAGGGGGTCTTGAATCCACTTGGGGGATCTTCTACTAGGATGTCTTGGTCTCCATAGGAGTAGGGATAAATGGATGAGAAAAGCTCTATCTCAATCTTGAGCTATCACAATGCTAACCCTAAAACATGGGCGGAGTTGGAGTATATATAGTCTAGGGGTAGGTAGAGTTACATGGGCTTCGGTCCAAGTCACACATACAGGTGTGGTTTAGATGATCCAGATTGAGGTCCGGATGATCTAGGCTTCGGGGGTCCGGATGATTTGGGCGACCGTCGAGATCATCCGGATCCGTCGTAGCTGCTGCAGGGGATCCGGATGTCTGGGACCTGGTCTGGATGTCTGGGACCTAGTCCGGATGATCTAGGAGATGGCCCTGATGTACTCTGGGTGCGCGTAGCTAGATCACCCGGGGGTAGGTCTGGATCATCCATGCTTGGTCCGTATCATTAGGGACTTGGTCCGGATCATCCGGGAAGCTTCTGACTTGCTCGTTTTCTTCTTCGTCTTCACTTTCTTCTTCCTCCTTCATCTTGCCTTGCTCCTTAGCTTCTCCATGGCTAGTTCCTTGGTACCTGAGTATGCAAAGTGTATCCACTTGAGGTAGTAGCCATGTCTTGTGTGATTTGAAAGGGACTTGCGAGAGGCGAGATGTCACCTCGGTCTCGAGAGCTCTTGCACATGCACGTGTCATGGGTCCACTTGGCATTTGGGGAGACGAAGGTAGGCCCATGGGGATGACCTTGGGATGCACCACATCATCTCCCCCTGGAAAGATCTGACCTTGGATCGAAATCCTCATCACCATGGAAGGGAGATAAGTCCGTGATGTTGACGATGTCACTCACGTTGTACTTGTCGCGTGGGATGTCGATCTTGTAGGCATTGTTGTTGTTGTTGTATCGTGCTAGCACCATGAAGGGTCCATCTGCTCTAGGAAGTCGCTTGGACTTGCGTTCATTGGGGAAGTGGTCCTTGCGAATGTGTAGCCGCACAAGATCTCCAATGTTGGATATCATGGGTTGCTTGTTGATGTTGAGATTGGTCGCGAGTCGTTGTACTTGGCTCTTGATTGTTTGTCTTGTGTCTTCATGCACCTTCTTGAGATAGCTTGCTCGCACACTCGCGTACATGTTGATTCGCTCTTATAGAGGTAGCTGTATAATATCCAATGGGGACAATGGATTCAATCCATAGACAACCTCGAAGGGGGATTTGCCGGTAGTAGAGTGTCTTGCAAGATTGTAGGCGTACTCGGCGATTGGCAAGCATTCCTCCCACTCCTTGATGTTCTTATTGATCAAGACTCAAAGAAGTGTAGATAGCGTCTGGTTGGTGACCTCCATTTGGCCGTCTGTTTTGTGGATGGTATGCCGATGGGAAGAGTAGCTTGATTCCGAGCTTGGCGCATAGGGTCTTCCAAAAGTAGTTAAGGAACTTGACGTCGTGGTTCGACAGAATAGTCCTGGGCACGCCATGTAGACGCAATATTTCCTTACAAAAGAGATTTGCAACATGTGAAGCATCATCTATCTTGTTGCATGGAATAAAGTGTGCCATCTTAGAGAAACGGTCCACAACCACAACTACCAAATCTTTTCCTTTTTGAGTTCTTAGAAAACCAAGCACAAAGTCCATACTAATATATATCTTCCCATGGGTGACACGGAATAGGAGGTGGCATATAGAGACCATGTGATTGAGCTTTAGACATAGCTTTGCGTCATGTAGAGTACCGGTTGGTGTAGCGAGAGACATCCCGAAACAACTGGGGCCAAAAGTAGTTCTTGGATAGGATAGCAAATGTCTTGTCACGTCCAAAGTGTCCCATAAGTCCTCCGCCGTGAGCCTCTTGCAAAAGCAACAAACAAAGATAAGAATCGGGTATGCAAAGCTTGTTAGCTCTCATTAGATAACCATCCTTGATATAATATCTCTCCCAAGTGTTATGCATTAGACATTTTGCATAAGGAATGTCAAATGAAACATCATGCGCATATAAATCTTTGATGTGCTCAAATCCTATGACATTCAATTCAAATTGAGTCACAAGCATGCATTTGCGAGAAAGAGCGTCCACCATGAAATTTTCCTTACCTTTGATGTACTTCATCACATAAGCAAAAGACTCAATGAACTCCCTCCATTTGGCATGTCACTTATTCAATTTTGTTTGACCCTTAAGATATTTAAGCGCTTCATGATCCGTATGAAGAACAAATTCATGAGGGTGTAGATAATGTTCCCTAACATGCAAGACTCTTACCAAAGCATACAATTCTTTGTCATATATGGGGTAGTTAAGTTGCGCTCCGGAAATGTTTTTGCTAAAGTAAGCAATGTGTCCCTTCTCTTGCATCAACACGCCACCTATGCCTTACCACTAGCGTCGCAATGCACTTCAAAAGGTTTATCAAAAATTGGTAAGGCAAGTAATGGAGCATGTGCAAGCCAGTTCTTAAGCTCCTCAAATGAGGTAGCTTGAGAGGGTCCTCAAAGAAAGGGTCCATTTTTTTTCTCAAATCATGTAATGGCGATGTGATGGTGCTAAAGTCCTTAACAAAGCAACCATAGAAACTAGATAAGCCAAGGAAGCTACGCACTTGTTGCAAGTTGGTTGGTTGTGGCCAAGTTTTAATAGCATCAATTTTTGCTTCATCTACATGAACACCCTTAGAAGACACAACAAAGCCCAAGAAAACAAGCTTGTCAACACCAAAAGTGCATTTCTCCATGTTAGCATAAAGGCGCTCATTTCTAAGGGTTTGCAAAACGTCCCTAAGATGGGTGACATGGTATTCTAGAGATTCGCTAAACACAAGTATATCATCAAAGTAGACCACGACACATATGCCAATGTATTTGCGAAGAACATCATGCATCACACGCAAGGAAGTGTTAGGTGCTTCGGATAAGCCCATAGGCATGACTAACCACTCATACAAGCCTAATTTGGTTTTAAAAGTGGTTTTCCATTTGGTAATAGCCACTTTTAAGATCAATTTTTGAGAATATGGTGGCTCCGCTAAGCTCATCTAACATATTATCAAGGCATGGAATGGGATGCCTATAGCGAACTGTGCTAGAATTTATGGGACGACAATCGGAACACATGGAAAAACTACCATCCGTTTAGGCACAAGAATAACCGGAATGATACAAGGACTTAAGCTTTCCCGTAGATGCCTATTGTCAATGAGGTGTTGTACTTGCCTTTATATTTCCTTGGTTTCTCTGGGGTTGATGTGGTATGGTGCCTTGTTCGGTAGTGGTGCGCCGGGGATGAGGTCAATGCGGTGTTCGATGCCACAAAGTGGAGGTAGTCCGGGAGGTAGTTCATTGGGAAACAAGTTCGCGAATCTTGCAATAGATTAGACAACACTAAAGATAGATGGTGAGAGGTGTTACTTCTTGGTGCTTCATCTTTGCACACTAGGACATAGTGTATAACACTCGATGGGCTCTCACACACATCTCTCATATCTCTTTTGGTGGCGAAAAGCACTATGTTTTTCTTGTCGCTCATCGTGGAGGCACTAAATTTTGGCTTGTGGTGCTCACTTTCTTTTTGGTGGCTCACTCTCTCACTATTCTCGCCATGATGGGTGAATGCTTTCTTGTTGGCGATCACTTGACTTGGAGACATAGGTCGTAGAATGTACTCCTTTCCCTTCATCTTGAAGCTATAGTGATTGGTTCGCCCATTGTGGATGATGTCGCGGCTAATTGATAAGGTCGTCCAAGTAGGATGTGGCAAACGGACATGGGAACCACATCACACTCCAATGTGTCTTCATATGCTCCAATCTCGAAGGAGACTTGAACGTTCTGCTCCACTTGAGTGGTGCCGGAGTCGCTAAGCCATTGGACCTTGTAAGCACGAGGATGCTTCATCTTGACCAATTGTAGCTTCAAACATCGTAACTTATTGATGATGACCTTCACGGAACGTCCATTGATGCCCGCTTTGGTGTGGAAGATGCGGCAACATTGATGACGGTGTCCTGGATTACGGGGTATTAACCTAGTCTTCCGACGCTCCTCGGATTGGGCTGATGGACCCTCATTCTTATCAAGATGGTCTCCGGAAGCTGCATGATAAGGCATGATTAGGACTGCATATGTCGAAGACTCCAAGACTTGTCCTACCTCCTCCACGCCAAGATACTGACCTTGTAACCCTAGATACCCTACCTGGCATGTATATATGATAGAGGCGAGGGTGTCCCGATCTTTCGATGAGATGATAACTATCGATTTGGTGGAGACGACTTTGACGATCCGACTACAAACGTGCACGACGTTGCGCCTTATCAATCGCTAAACCAATCTCCTGAGGTTACTGACGATGCCGGAAGCACGATCAGCCTGACCACGAAGGTCTATTCCTGCAAGCAATCGAAGAACGAGCAAGAATATGATAATGCAATCTGAATATTGCGAATATATATGAAGTATTGATAGTGGTGGGGATCCGTAAGCGGTCTTGGTCTGGTCGTTGGACACAAACGAAGTACACGAAGTTGCAATGGCTAACTTTTAACTAAACAAATCCCAAGGAAAAAGCTACTAGATGGATCTACTTATATAGGAGCAAGGGGTGGCGGCCAAGGAGGTGGGAGGACGTCCCAAGGCAGCCTAAAACCAACCCTAGGTCGTACAAGGCTCATGGGCCCAAGTGGAGGTGATGCAACACCTTTGGACTTGTAGTTTGACTCGGATTCTGGTGCAACGTCAGATTGTTTTGACCATAACTCAATGCTCCGGACGAATTTAAAGGTGAATCCAATTGGGTTGGAAAGAGCACGAAATCTAGTTTCCAACAAAAAAAAGAATCACCCAATTCGGAGTCCGTATGAAAAAGTTGTTGGCGTTTTGAGTCAGGTATGTCTGTGCAGTCCGAATCTGAATCCAGAACGTGAGAGACTTGGACTCTATCTTCTCTTGGCCCAAAAGTGACGTGAGAGGACTTTCTGAACAGAACCTAAACTTCTCCTTTTGCCTTATCTTCATATGTGGATTGTACAAATGTCCCATACACCTGCAATTAGACAAAACACAAAAGTGTGTGAAGTATTTTTGTTCTGGATAACATAAATAGATTATTGAATAGTTTGCACTAGAAATCACCTGACAAATATGCATGTATGCAATATTTTTGGTCGTATCCAAGGTAGTCATGTCCTCATCAATATAAGCCACATGGTTTAGCCCATAGAGGGGACATCAATGCAATATCATTCATCTAGCTCTAGAGTTAGACCACATTTGATGATCTCAATGTAGATCAACTCTGTACTCGATACATCCATATCAAGATAAACAAGACCAGGAAATAGGGTTTTACCTCCATCGAGAGGGTCCGAACCTGGGTAAACATCGTCTCCTTGTTCCTGTTACCATCTGTCCAAGACCACAGCTCGGGAATCCGAGCCCTGACATCTACCGGATTTCACACCGACACTAGTGCTTTCACTAAGAGTTCGGCTGTGAGATTGACAGAAGGATCGATGGCTCATATGCAGATCAACTGCGGCAACGACAATGGGAGTGTTTACGCCCCCAACTTTTTTTGTTTGGCAGTATGATCTTCTGTGTCGACTCGGTCGGCCATCTGGCCTGCGTCGAGAACTACTCCCCGGGACAGATCATGACCTTTGGAGGACTGGAGTACATCGCGGATTCCCATAGAGAGCTCATCCTGTCAGGCTGGATGCCTGGCCGGGTGTTGGGCCAGGATCCGTGGCATCGCCGAAGAGCCCCAACGTAATGACTCCGACTGATGTCACCTCGACCCCCGGCCCAGACTTAGGTCTGATCCCTGTCTTTGAAGTTACGGCGGATCCATCACAGACCACTCTCAGATCCTCTCCATGTCGAAAACACGCCGAACTACACACCGGACATACCTTGAGTCTGCCCCGCTTATAGCCAGGCCATGAACTTCGAAGAATTATCTCGCCTGAACGAGATGCTCGATCGTATCCAGAGCATGTTCATCTCAGACGGCAAAACTTCGATTTACGACAAGATCGGATTTAAAGCCAACGACCGAGAAATTTACATCACACCCACCACCCACCTATGCAATGGTCGATGATTTAACCGACGTGTTGGACTATGACGAGACCACATACATGGATGAAGATGCCGATGGCCCCATAGAACTTGCTTCACTATTTGTAAACACTAGCAAGTGGACTGCGACATCGACCTATGATGTCTACATGGTTGACACTCCTAGATCCCCTCCAAGGCGTCACTGCAGACATGGAAGGGGCAATAACGGGGAAGCCAGCGCCAACAACGTCACTGCTAATAATGGCGACGTAGCAGCCAGTGAAGTCGATAACCCTGAAGAGGACTTTCAAGCATCACCGGTGCAAAGCAGAAGTCACGAAGGAACCGCCGAGGACTTAGATCCCGATGACCACTTTGAAGGGTCCGACGATAGTTACATGCCAGAGTTCGAGGAAGACAAGAGCCTCAGCATCGAGGAGTACATCATCCCCGAAGACCCTTTAGAACAAGAGCGCTTCCAATGGCGCCTCGTCGCCACTGCTCGAAGCATGAAACGCAAGAAACACCAGCTGCAAGCAAACATAGACGCGCTGAATGAAAAAGTTGATCGAAGTACTCTCGACCGAACAAGAGCTCGAATACCAACGTTGTAGCGTGCCGAAATCATACCCACGCAGGCGTCTGCTATCGGAGTTTGATGAAGAACAAGCCGCCGATGCGCCAGACCGACCCCCTAGAGGTTGGGATAGGCCAGTGCGGGAAAACCTCGACACTCGACCGACTTTGCGCCGTTATGGCAAGGACCGCATGGACTACCTGACCATGACGACGTTCAACGTCATATTGAGGCAAACCGAGCGCCTCCTTAGTCCATCTACGGATCAAGAGGACGCGTGCCCATCGTGTCTGACGGCTATGACGCCTGGTTAGACACGAATGACCGTGCCCGTGATCAAGCCTACACACGGCTCTCTCCCGACCTCCGATGAGATACTACCCTGTTCCGAGGTCCAGCCCACCCGATCTGCTTTACAGATAGGGTAATGGAACATCAGTGTCCAGAAGGGTTTAAACCCATCAATATAGAATCATACGATGGCACTACAGACCAAGTAGTATGGATTGGAGATTTCCTTCTCCATATAAACATGTCTAACGGAGACGACCTCCACGGCATCAAATACTTGCCGCCCAAGTTAAAGGGGCTAGCCAGGCATTGGCTTGACAACCTGCCTCCTCATTCTATCAGCAGCTGGGAAACCCTTGAAGATGCCTTTCATGCAAATTTCCAAGGCACTTACGTCCGACCTCCAGCCGCTGATGATCTCAGCCGCGTAACCCAACAGCCAGGCGAATCAGCTCGGAAGTTCCAAAACAGGTTCCTAACCAAAAGAACCAGATCATAGACTTCTCCGACGCCGAAGCCATCGCCGCATTCAAAAAAATATCCGAGATGAATGGCTTGCCCGTCAGCTCAGCCAAGATAAGTCGAGGACCATGGCAGCCCTTACTTCACTAATGACCCGCCTTTTGCGCGGGAAAGGACAACTGGCTTACCCATAGTACCCACAATAGTGAGGCTGGCACCTCGAAAACACACGGCGCCAATGGAAAGCCTCGACGAAATAAAAACAAGCGCATGCATAAAAATGGCGGGAGTGAGACAACAGATGCCATAGTCAATGCAGGGTTCGACGGACCTAGATCTGGACAGGAAAGAAAACCTTTAAAGGGAGTAAGGATGGACCTAGCTAGCTAGACAAGATCCTGGATCGACCGTGCCCAATTCATGGCTGATGCGATCACCCTAGGTAATATTGTTGTTTCACCATTGGTGCTAAATAAGATACCTTCGAAACGAGACTCTGATAGTGAGGAAAATACATCAAAATATATTGTGCCTACTCTACGTCATAAGAAGTCATGTGTGCAACAGAACAGAGAGGCATCTTAGGTGTGAAGCCTGTTCTATATGCTACTGAAGGGAGATGGTCATATGCTCTACCGATTGAACGCAATAACATCATTGCAAATAATTCTTTTGTTTGTTCAGTTGCTCCACAGATTGTGCCTCAGGGGAAAGTGAAGCCCACGTTCAGAACACCTTGCCATGCAAGTATACGTACGTGATGAATCCCAGAATCAATCATCCTACAAGAGTGCAAACCGAGTATTATTTTGCCGTAGGGAAGGATACGTGTGTCCTTTTTATATATTTCCATAGTTTGATCAGATTTGGTAGTCCTTTTTTTTCTGTTGCGTACAACTTGTAACCGATGCGGAGTCCTCATGTTTTTCTTAGTCCAGATCGGGCCTAGCTCAAGTATTAGGCGCCACCTATATAAGCAAGGGGTGCAACGCTTTGTAAAGGTTAGGTTTTAGTTTTGGCAAAAATACTCAGAACATGCATCTAGCGATGCCTGCGTATCTGTGCTCATGCGTTCCTTAATCTGGGTTTGATCATTGCATGTGTTTGGGCGACGTCGATCGTCAAGGCGCAAGTCTCGGTTTGATTCTTTATCTACAAGGGTCGATCTAGCTTCCTGTTCTTCTCCATATACTTCTACTAGTGCTTATTATCCATCTACTAATTACTCCGTCACCGCCGCTAATCGCCATTAGCTTAATCCCCTGCATATATACTAGTACTACTACTACCACGTAAATCTTCCAGCCGCTGTTCATCTCTACAATCCATCCATCCATCTAGTCTGCTACTAGTCTCCTCCACGTACACATCCACAATCTCTTCCGATTCCAACAAGATCCATTGCGTTTTCTTTTTTCCTGCAAGATTGCTTCTGCCAGTACAACCGTTGGCGTGTGGTGAAAGATCAGGGCAACCCAAAAATCATCTCAACGCCACTTGAGCCGTATAAGTTGGTATCAGAGAGCGCCAGGTTTATCACTGCGTGCGATGTCAACCGCAAGCAAGCGTGACGAGGATGAGGTGCGGGAGGATGACGGGCCGCTGCAATATGGTCCCGATCTGGACCGAGGTGTCCGTGCTATGTTCAAGGCTACACACCAGCACTTCGACAAACGCATGAAGGCCCTCGACGAGACGGTGACCGACGGGTTCCAGGCCATGCAGGCAGCCCTCTGTCGCCTAGAGGCAAGGGCAACCGGCACGGCTGCTCCAGCGAGGACACAACATGCCCTGCAGCAGCGAGCACCTCGACATGTCCGTGACGTGGACGTTGCCAATGACGACAATGATGCTGAGTCTGAGGATGGTTCTGAAGCTCGCGGCGACTTGCCTCGCCGACCACGACAGGATGCTCGTCCCCGTGATGATGGACCAAGGCGGCGCCGCGATGAGGACGAGGACGGGGCTATTGGTAGAATAAAAATTACTATACCTTCGTTCACAGGCAAGGCCGGTCCTGAGGAGTATCTTGAGTGGGAGATGCATGTGGAGCAGATTTTTGATAACCACCATTACTCCGAAGAGCGGAAGATTTGATTTGCTTCTCTTGAATTTTCAAGTTATGCATTAATTTGGTGGGATCAACTCAACCGCAATGATGCACGACCAGAATCGTGGCGTGAGATGTAGCGTACAATGCGTGCTCGCTTTGTGCCAGCTTATTTCCAAATGGATCAACACACAAAGCTTCGATGTCTTGTTCAAGGAGCCATGACGGTGGATGAGTATTACCAACGGATGCAAGTTCTGATGATCAGAACTAATGTGCATAGTCTGATGATGCAACAATGACACGTTTCTTTGAGGGGCTGAATGAGGATATACGCGACCGTGTTGATTTGATGCAGTATAATGATATGCAAGAGCTTCTTCATCAAGCGGAGCGTGCCGAACAGTGGGTCAAAGCCAAGCAAGTTTCCAAAGGCCGCACCAATTTCAGCATGGGGCGACGTTCCTATTCGCATGATGAAGATAATGTCAAGTCAGCTTCATCCTATAGGTCAGCTGCTACCGATCACAAGGAGATGAGCAAAGAATCTATGGTCGCGAGCAAAGTGGCTTCAAGGCCTGATTCAAGTGCGCAATCTGCTATGCGTACTAGTGAGATTGTTTGTTACACATGTGGAGGTAGGGGACACAAACGCATTGATTGTCCGAACAAGAAGAGAGCGCTCCTTGTTAATGATGGATATGTTTCCGAAGACAAAACTGACTCAGAGTCTGATGAGCCCAAGGCAGGGGAAAGTGAATCTAATCCTATCATGTGCTATCCTTAGATTATGATGATCTACCATGCATCATGGTGCAGCGAGCTAAAGAGGATCAAATTCCAAGTTCGGGGCAGCGGTGGAAAAAATTTCAGTCACAATGCAAGATCAAAAACAAGTGTTGCAAGTTGATTATTGATGGAGGGAGCTACACCAGCATCATAAGCAAGCGTGTGGTGGATGCTTTAGGACTGAAGGCATGGCCACATCCGCAGCCACATTGCATTGAGTGGTTGTACAACTCCGGACGTTTGAAGGTGACTCGCAAGGTACGCGTAAAGGTCAATATTGGCACGTATTACGATGAGGTGATTTGCGATGTTGTGCCAATGGATGTGTGTCAGTTGCTATTGGGCCGTCTGTGGCAATATGATCGCAATGCTATACATGAGGGGAGGTCTAACACTTATGTATTCCGAGATGTTGGCATCAAACGGGTGCTGCAACCTATGGGTAACAATGCTATCAAGATTGATCATGTGTTTGTTGTACGCAAGGAGCCTTTGAAGACCGCGTCGAAACCGAGGACGGTTTCGCTTGAAGGGGGAGAGGATGATGCGATCACCCTAGGTAATATTGTTGTTTCACCATTGGTGCTAAATAAGATACCTTCGAAACGAGACTCTGATAGTGAGGAAAATACATCAAAATATATTGTGCCTGCTCTACGTCATATGAAGATCATGTGTGCAATAGAACAGAGAGGCATCTTAGGTGTGAAGCCTGTTCTATATGCTACTGAAGGGAGATGGTCATATGCTCTACCGATTGAATGCAATAACATCATTGCAAATAATTATTTTGTTTGTTCAGTTGCTCCACGGATTGTGCCTCAGGAGAAAGTGAAGCCCACGTTCAGAACACCTTGCCATGCAAGTATACGTACGTGATGAATCCCAGAATCAATCATCCTACAAGAGTGCAAGCCGAGTATTATTTTGCCGTAGGGAAGGATACGTGTGTCCTTTTTATTTATTTCTATAGTTTGATCAGATTTGGTAGTCCTTTTTTTCTGTTGCGTACAACTTGTAATCGATGAGGAGTCCTCATGTTTTTCTTAGTCCAGGTCGAGCCTAGCTCAAGTATTAGGCGCCACCTATATAAGCAAGGGGTGCAACGCTTTGTAAAGTTTAGGTTTTAGTTTTGGCAAAAATACTCAGAACATGCATCTAGCGATGCCCGCGTATCTGTGCTCTTGCGTTCCCTAATCAGGGTTTGATCATTGCATGTGTTTGGGCGACGTCGATCGTCAAGGCGCAAGTCTCGGTTTGATTCTTGATCTACAAGGGTCGATCTAGCTTCCTGTTCTTCTCCATATACTTCTACTAGTTCTTATTATCCATCTGCTAATTACTTCGTCGTCGTCGCCGCCGCTAATCACCATTAGCTTAATCCCCTGCATATAAACTAGTACTACTACTACTACCACGTACATCTTCCAGCCGCTGTTCATCTCTACAATCCATCCATCTAGTCTGCTACTAGTCTCCTCCACGTACACATCCACAATCTCTTCCGATTCCAACAAGATCCATTGCGTTTTCTTCTTTCCTGCAAGATTGCTTCTGCTAGTACAACTGTTGGCGCGTGGTGAAAGATCAGGGCAACCCAAAAATTGTCTCAATGCACTTGAGCCATATCAACGGCACTCAGGACAAACCAACAACCCACACTAACAGGAACTGCTGGCTCTTCAAGCAGGCTGGCAAGGTAGCGACGGAGGGTCAAAGTAAAACCCAAAATCATAGTGAAGACGAGGATGAACCTTGGGGGACCAATAGAAGTAAACATGATCTACGTTATCCACATCCCTAAGAGGGAGAGGAAGCACGTACTTTGGGACATCTATGCGCTAGAGCCAGTCGCCCCGAAGTTCAACCCTTGGTCAGCTTGCCCGACCACATTTTACAAGCATGACCATCCGACCAACATCAGCTGCACTCGTCCTGGACCCAATCGTTGATGGTTTCCATCTAACACGTGTCCTTATGGATGGAGGGAGCAGTCTCAACTTAATCTATGAGGATACGGTTTGGAAGATGGGCATCGACTCATCTCGGATCACGCCGAGCAGCACCACCTTTAAAGGTGTCATACCAGGCGTTGAGGCCCGCTGCACCGGAACTATGACTTTGGAGGTAGTCTTCGGGTCAGTCGAGAACTTCACAAGCGAGGAGTTAATCTTCGACATCGTCCCTCTCTGAAGTGGATACCATGCGCTCATAGGGTGCATAGCATTTGCTCGCTTTAACGCGGTTCCGCATTACACTTATCTTAAGCTTAAAATGCGAGGACCTAACAGTGTTATCACAGTTAATCATAACACGAAACGCTCACTCCAGACGGAGGAGCAGACCACAGCCTTCGTGGCCGAGGTGCAGGCATCCGAGGAGGCAACCCATGGCGGTAAATACACCCCAGCTCCTCAAAGTGTACGCGGGCCACAGGAGTCGACCGCAGACACATACCCCCACACCCAGATAGGTTTACGGGCTCCTCGTGCGCTCCCCTTGGAAAGGGCACTACATCCCCAGGGTGCACAATTTCACACTGAAAATTCCTTGGGCCGCCGAGGAGCCAAATTTAAGGAAATGTCGGATCGGCTGGACTGAGGAATGACGAAGCTTCGAGCTTACACATCAGCAAGGTTCTGTCAAAGAGCTAGCCAGCAAAACCATATTATAATTGCCTCAACCACACAATGGACATCTGCAGACCTCTTTCAAAGGACTGGGCCAGTGAACACTTTAAGCGCATACAGGGCCGAGGTCGCATTCAGTCCACTTTAATCCTCGCCATCAACGATGACAAGCTGGTCAACAACATGGAGACGCAGACATGCGACAGGAAGCGACCCGGGCTCGTAAACCCGATGACAATATCCACCCTGTTTTTTATTTGCTCCTCTTTTTCCTTTTTGATTGTATTCTTTCAGTTTCTCTCGTTACAGCTCGGCATGTAAAGCTCGGAGTTATAAAATAAAGAAATCATGCCCTTTAAGGTCCTTACTGTATTTTTGTACAAGCACTGCCTTTGAGCTACAAGAGCGTGTCTAAGATACAACTTCTATAGGGCTTTGTTTCCTTGTCTTGAAATACAAGTCCGAAGTACTCGGCGTCCTAGATGTTGTGTTATATGCATCAGTTTCAAACCTGGATTTTCGTCAATAGTTGGGTTTCTCGCCTCCTATATGTACCCCATACGTTCCTAACAAACTCGGCAACGGGTGTAACATGAGCACCACTATGATAGTCCTGCCAGTTTAATTGGCAAAGCACCTCAGTGGAGAGCCGAAAACGGACTATTTGGGTAAGCAAAAACTGGTCAGCAATCCAAAGACCGCGTTAAGCAATGTGATGATAGAGATTACCCATGTTAAACGAATGGCTTCATTTTCACATTAGCCAAAGTGTGCGATGGCCTAGACGTTGGCTAACTAAGCTGACAACTTCACACGCCGGGGCTCGTCATCAGCCCCCACAGCCAAACTCCTATGGCTAAGTGAAAGTTATAAAGCTATTATACTCTGATTGCCTCATTCCTATGAGCACAGACCGCCTTCGGGTACCGAGACATCCGCTAAGGGTCATAGCTGCCTCAAGGAACACCCTCCGTATATTGTACATTGGGGCACAAGCCAACGGTTGGCCACTTTAAGTTTAACATGGTCGAACAGGAGGGAATTTAATGCCCTACTCATTTAAATAAAAGATTGTTTGTATACATCCCATTTACTTTGGCATTCCAATGTACTAAAACTGATACAAAGCGTCTTTCACACACATGGCCTCGGTTGCCCGGGCACCTTTCTCCACCTCGGCGAAGAACTGCTCTGCGGTGCGCTTCTTCTTCTCGGGGGTGATACGTCTCCAATGTATCTATAATTTTTGATTGTTCCATGCTATTATATTATCTGTTTTGGATTTTTAGTGGGCTTTACTAAGCACTTTTATATTAATTTTTGGGACTAACCTATTAACCGAAGGCCCAGTGCAAATTGCTATTTTTTTTGCCTATTTCAGTGTTTTGCAGAAAAGGAATATCAAACGGAGTCCAAACGGAATGAAACCTTCGGGAGAGTTCTTTTTGGAACAAACGTGATCCAGAGGACTTGGAGTGGACGTCAAGAAAGAAGTGAGGAGGCCATGAGGCAGGGAGGCGCGCCTACCCCCCTGGGCGCGCCCCCACCCTCGTGGGCCCTTTGCAGCTCCACCGACCTACTTCTTCCTCCTATATATACCCATATACCCCAAAAACATCCAGGAGCACCACGAAACCCTATTTCCACCGCCGCAAGCTTTTGTACCCGTGAGATCCCATCTTGGGGCCTTTTCCGGCGCTCCGCCGGAGCGGGAATCAATCATGGAGGGCTTCTACATCAACACCATAGCCTCTCTGATGATGTCTGAGTAGTTTACCACAGACCTTCGGGTCCATAGTTATTAGCTAGATGGCTTCTTCTCTCTCTTTGGATCTCAATACAAAGTTCTCCTCGATCTTCTTGGAGATCTATTCGATGTAATTCTTTTTGTGGTGTGTTTGTCGAGATCCGATGAATTGTGGGTTTATGATCAAGATTATCTATGAACAATATTTGAATCTCCTCTGAATTCTTTTATGTATGATTTGTTATCTTTGCAGGTCTCTTCGAATTATCAGTTTGGTTTGGCCTACTAGATTGATCTTTCTTGCAATGGGAGAAGTGCTTAGCTTTGGGTTCAATCTTGCGGTGTCCTTTCCAAGTGACAGCAGGGGCAGCAAGGCACGTATTGTATTGTTGCCATCGAGGATAAAAAGATGGGGTTTATATCATATTGCTTGAGTTTATCCCTCTACATCATGTCATCTTGCCTAATGCGTTACTCTGTTCTTATGAACTTAATACTCTAGATGCATGCTGGATAGCGGTCGATGTGTGGAGTAATAGTAGTAGATGCAGAATCGTTTCGGTCTACTTGTCGCGGACGTGATGCCTATATACATGATCATGCCTACATATTCTCATAACTATGCACTTTTCTATCAATTGCTCGATAATAATTTGTTCACCCACCGTAATACTTATGCTATCTTGAGAGAAGCCTCTAGTGAAACCTATGGCCCCCGGGTTTATCTTCCATCATATTAATCTCCCGCCAATGTGTTATTTCTGTCGCCGTTTATTTTTGCAATCTTTACTTTCCAATCTATATCATAAAAATACCAAAAATATTTATCTTATTATCTCTATCAGATCTCACTTTTGCAAGTGGCCGTGAAGGGATTGACAACCCATTTACCGCGTTGGTTGCAAGGTTCTTATTCATTTGTGTAGGTACGAGGTGACTTGTGTGTAGTCTCCTACTGGATTGATACCTTGGTTCTCATAAACTGAGGGAAATACTTACGCTACTTTGCTGCATCACCCTTTCCTCTTCAAGGAAAAACGAACGCAGTGCTCAAGAGGTAGCAAGAAGGATTTCTGGCGCCGTTGCCGGGGAGGTTTACGCCAAGTCAAGTCAAGATTTGATCCCCCGTCAACTTGCCAATTTCTGGCGCCGTTGCCGGGGATATCTACGCCAAGTCAAGTCAAGACAAGACATACCAAGTACCCATCACAACTCTTATCCCTCGCATTACATTATTTGCCATTTGCCTCTCGTTTTCCTCTCCCCCACTTCACCTTTGTCTTTTCTTCGCCCTTCTTCCTGTATGTCTTTTTGTTTGTGTTTCCACGTGCCTTCTATTTGCTTGCATCTTTGCTTTCTAAAAATCTATTGATATGGATCCACTTAAAGTGTTCTACTTGGATCATCTTTGATCCTTATGCGCTCGTGCTGAAACCCCAACTAGCCTAGTTGATGGGAAATCTTTAGATGAGCATGCTCATTTTGTGCGTCGCTGTTTGTCTGAAAAGGGGAGACTCTTATGGGATCAAATAAACAGACTGCTATGTTATGCTTGGAATATTTGTGAAATTTGTGATTTTACTTGTTGCTCTAAGAACCCTAAAAACACCTTCCCTACCTATGTGAGTTTATTGATAATGAAATCTTATCTTCTTATGCAAAGGGTGTTTATAGCTACTATGATATCGAACAAATTGAAGAATTTGTTGCTTTTAAGGGTGCTTATGAAGTTGCTTCTTTGATTGAAAAGTATGATATTACTCTCTACGAATCTGAAAATTTTGACATACTTAAATATTGCTATGAAAACTATGCTCATAATGTCTATATCAAAGAATTGATGGAGATAATGACCGTTGCTTTGGAACAAAATAATGATATGCATGAATCTATAGATCATGATGATTCTGATGATTTGATTGAAATATCCCTTGATGAACATGATGCTTGCTATTCTTGTAGCCATGATGCCAATATTTATAAAGATGAATTTGCTATAGTTCCTTATGTTAAACATGAGATCGTTGCTATTGCACCCATACTTGATAATTCCTTCGATGAAAAGCATGATTGCAATGATTTTACTATAAATTCTCTTGTTGTCAATTGTGCTAATAATATGCAAAACCCTAAGCTTGGGGATGCTAGTTTTGCTATGTCTACTACTTGTTGCAATGATCATGATTGGGGTGATTCTTCCTATGATCTTGAAAATTTATTTAAGCCTCATGATGAATATGAGATTGATAATAATGTTTGCAATAATATTGAAAGTGGGTTTGGAAGAGTGTCAACTTTAGATCCCACATATTTGGAGAATGTTCAATCTTATGAAGTTTTTGATAAAAGTGGGTTTGGAGAGGTCATGACTTTAGTTAATGTTAATCCCACTATTTTGGAAGAGTGTCAACTTTGCATGCATGTGGATCGTGTTTTTTGTGATAGCTATTTTGTTGAATTTGCTTATGATCCCACATGTAATTATTATGAGAGAGGAAAATATGATTGTAGAAATTTTTATGTTACTAAATTACCTCTCGTTATTTTGAGATTGCTATTGTTTCTTTCCGCTTCCTTGCATATGCTAGTTTTTGCTTGTCTTGATAATTTGTTTGCTTATAAAATGCCTATGCATAGGAAGTATGTTAGACTTAGATGTGTTTTTCACGTGCTATATGATGCTCTCTTTGTGCTTCAATTCTTGTCTTCGTGTGAGCATCATTGAAATCTTTATGCCTAGCTAGGGGCGTTAAACGATAGCGCTTGTTGGGAGGCAACCCAATTTTATTTTTGTTTCTTGCTTTTGGTTCTGTTTAGTAATAAATAATTCATCTAGCCTCTATTTAGATGTGTTTTTATGTTTTAATTAATATTTGTGCCAAATAGAACCAATATGATCTTCTTGGGTGATAGGTGTTTGATCTTGCTGAAAAAGACTGAAACTTTGCGCTCACGAACATAATTGTTAAAATTCACCAGAACGTGATAAAATACCAATTCTTTTTGCAGTAGATCAATATACAAATTGTCCAGGTTGTCCTAGTTTTTTAGAATTTTTGGAGTTCCAGAAGTATTCGAACAAATCTGATTGCTACAGACTGTTCTGTTTTTGACAGATTCTGTTTTTCGTGTGTTGTTTGCTTATTTTGATGAGTCTATGGCTAGTATTGGAGGGTATGAACCATAGAGAAGTCGGAATACAGTAGGGTTAACACCAATATAAATAAAGAATGAGTTCATTACAGTACCTTATGGTGGTGATTTGTTTTCTTATACTAACGGAGCTCATTAGATTTTCTGTTGAGTTTTGTGCTGTGAAGTTTTGAAGTTTTGGGTAAAGATTTGATGGATTATGGAATAAGGAGTGGCAAGAGCCTAAGCTTGGGGATGCCCAAGGCACCCCAAGGTAAAATTCAAGGACAACCAACAGCCTAAGCTTGGGGATGCCCGGAAGGCATCCCCTCTTTCGTCTTCGTCTATCGGTAACTTCACTTGAGGCTATATTTTTATTCACCACATGATATGTGTTTTGCTTGGAGCGTCTTGTATGATTTGAGTCTTTGCTTTTTAGTTTACCACAATCATCCTTGCTGTACACACCTTTTGGGAGAGACACAAATGAATCGGAATTTATTAGAATACTCTATGTGCTTCACTTATATCTTTTAAGCTAGATAATTTTGCTCTAGTGCTTCACTTATATCTTTTAAGAGCACGGTGGTGGTTTTATTTTATAGAAATTATTGATCTCTCATGCTTCACTTATATTATTTTGAGAGTCTTTTAGAACAGCATGGTTGTTTGCTTTGGCTATAAAATTAGTCCTAATATGATGAACATCCAAAATGGGTATAATAAAAACTATAATATAAAGTGCATTGAATACTATGAGAAGTTTGATACTTGATGATTGTTTTGAGATATGAAGATGGTGATATTAGAGTCATGCTAGTTGAGTAGTTGTGAATTTGAGAAATACTTGTTCTAAAGTTTGTGATTCTCGTAGCATGCATGTATGGTGAACCGTTATGTGATGAAGTCGGAGTATGATTTATTTATTGATTGTCTTCCTTATGAGTGGCGGTCGGGGACGAGTGATGGTCTTTTCCTACCAATCTATCCCCCTAGGAGCATGCGCGTAGTACTTCGTTTCGATAACTAATAGATTTTTGCAATAAGTATGTGAGTTCTTTATGACTAATGTTGAGTCCATGGATTATACGCACTCTCATCCTTCCACCATTGCTAGCCTCTCTAATACCGCGCACCTTTCGCCGGTATTATACACCCACCATATACCTTCCTCAAATGATAGAGGCAAAGGTGTCCCGTCTTTCGATGAGATGATGAATATCGCTTTGATGGAAGTCGACTTTGACGATCCGACTACGAACGTGCGAGGACGTCGCGCCTTAGCAATCGCTAAACCAACTCCGAGAGGTTATCGACCACGCCGGAGCACGATCAACCTGACCACGAGGGTCTGTTTCCTGCGAGCAAACGAAGAACAAGCAAGAAACTGAGATTGCAATCTGGATATTGCGAATATAAGATGAAAGCTTTATTGATCAAGGTGGAGTTCTGTGACGCCTTTGTCTGGTCGCTGAACACAAACGAAGTACGCGAAGTTGCAGCTATGGCGAACTTTTAATCTAAACAAAACCCAAAGTCTAAACGACGCCCTAAGGGCTGTATATATGGAGGAAGAGGGGGGAATTTCGTGGCCCTTGAGGAAGGGGTCCGAAACCAACCCTATCTCTTGTTTCCCCACACATACGGACTCTAAAAACAGCCTATACTTATGTATTTCGAAATTACATGGGCCTGACCCAATAATAAGGTGACGCAGCACCTAGAATAGCCTCTGGACGAAAGTTATGAAGTAGCATCTTGTATATTTCGTCCAAGGCTTCATGCACGCATTATGGTGGCTTCAACGTCCTGAAATCATCACTTGTAACTCCGTTCTTGTTCCCCATGCGCATGCCATCATCTCCATGCTTGTTCTTGCTCCAATGTTCATCCTTCTCAAAGCTAGGCCCTTCATTTGTAAGCAAAACAAATGTATCCAATTTAGGCAGCATCATATTCTCATGAACATTAGAATCATTACCAAGAAACGAAAGTACCTGGTAATTTAATTGGCGTGCGCGAGCTCTAGTAATTGGTCCAGTATGTATAGCAGCAGGGGCTGTGGGTGTAACAATGGTATTGATGTCCTCATCATCAAAACAGCCACCATACCTACCTATTATGGCATTTCCATAGCCATTCCAAGATATATTGCCATGCAACTTACCACCGTTCCATTTATTATGACACGCTTCATCATTGTCATATTGCTTTACATGATCATGTAGTTGACATTGTATTTGTGGCAAAGCCACCATTCATAATTCTTTCATACATGTCACTCTTGATTCATTGCATATCTTGGTACATCGCTGGAGGCATTCACATAGAGTCGTATTTTGTTCCAGGTATTGAGTTGTAATTTTTGAGTTGTAAGTAAATAAAAGTGTGATGATCATCATTATTAGAGCATTGTCCCAAGTGAGGAAAGGATGATGGAGACTATGATTCCCCCACAAGTCAGGATGAGACTCCGGACGAAAAAAAAGGAGAAAAAAGAGCCATAAAAAAATAAAAAGGCCCAAATAAAAAATATAAAAAATGAGAGAAAAAGAGAGAAGGGACAATGTTACTATCCTTTTGCCACACTTGTGCTTCAAAGTAGCACCATGATCTTCATAATAGAGAGTCTCCTATGTTGTCACTTTCATATACTAGTGGGAATTTTACATTATAGAACTTGGCGTGTATATTCCAATGATGGGCTTCCTCAAAATGCCCTAGGTCTTCGTGAGCAAGCAAGTTGGATGCACACCCACTTAGTTTCTTTTGTTGAGCTTTCATACACTTATAGCTCTAGTGCATCCGTTGCATGGCAATCCCTACTCACTCACATTGATATCTATTGATGGGCATCTCCATAGCCCGTTGATACGCCTAGTTGATGTGAGATTATCTTCTCCTTTTTGTCTTCTCCACGACCACCATTCTATTCCACATATAGTGCTATGTCCATGGCTCAAGCTCATGTATTGCGTGAAGATTGAAAAAGTTTGAGAACATCAAAAGTATGAAACAATTGCTTGGCTTGTCATCGGGGTTGTGCATGATTAAATACTTTGTGTGATGAAGATAGAGCGTAGCCAAACTATATGATTTTGTGGGGATAACTTTCTTTGGCCATGTTATTTTGAGAAGACATGATTGCTTTGTTAGTATGCTTGAAGTATTATTATTTTCATGTCAATATTAAACTTTTGTCTTGAATCTTTCGGATCTGAACATTCATGCCACAATAAAAGAGAATTACTTAGAGAAATATGCTAGGTAGCATTACACATCAAAATTCTGTTTTTATCATTTACCTACTCGAGGACGAGCATGAATTAAGCTTGGGGATGCTTGATACGTCTCCAACGTATCTATAATTTTTTATTCTTCCATGCTATTATATTATCTGTTTTGGATGTTTAATGGGCTTTACTAAGCACTTTTATATTATTTTTGGGACTAACCTATTAACCGAAGGCCCAGTGCAAATTGCTTTTTTTGCCTATTTCAGTGTTTCGCAGAAAAGGAATATCAAACGGAGTCCAAACGGAATGAAACCTTTGGGAGAGTTATTTTTGGAACAAACGTGATCCAGAGGACTTGGAGTGGACGTCAAGAAAGAAGCAAGGAGGCCACGAGGCAGGGAAGCGCGCCTCCCCCCCTCGTGGGCCCCTCGCAGCTCCACCGACCTACTTCTTCCTCCTATATATACCCATATACCCCAAAAACATCCAGGAGCACCACGAAACCCTATTTCCACCGCCGCAACCTTCTGTACCCATGAGATCCCATCTTGGGGCCTTTTCCGACGCTCCGCTGAAGGGGGAATCAATCACGGAGGGCTTCTACATCAACACCATAGCCTCTCCGATGATGTCTGAGTAGTTTACCACAGACCTTCGGGTCCATAGTTATTAGCTAGATGGCTTCTTCTCTCTTTGGATCTCAATACAAAGTTCTCCTCGATCCTCCTGGAGATCTATTCGATGTAATTCTTTTTGCGGCGTGTTTGTCGAGATCCGATGAATTGTGGGTTTATGATCAAGATTATCTATGAACAATATTTGAATCTCCTCTGAATTCTTTTATGTATGATTTGTTATCTTTGCAAGTCTCTTCGAATTATCAGTTTGGTTTGGCCTACTAGATTGATCTTTCTTGCAATGGGAGAAGTGCTTAGCTTTGGGTTCAATCTTGCGGTGTCCTTTCCCGGTGACAGCAGGGGCAGCAAGGCACGTATTGTATTGTTGCCATCAAGGATAAAAAGATGGGGTTTATATCATATTTCTTGAGTTTATCCCTCTACATCATGTCATCTTGCCTAATGCGTTACTCTGTTCTTATGAACTTAATACTCTAGATCCATGCTGGATAGCGGTCAATGTGTGGAGTAATTGTAGTAGATGCAGAATCGTTTCGGTCTACTTGTCGCGGACGTGATGCCTATATACATGATCATGCCTAGATATTCGCATAACTATGCACTTTTTTATCAATTGCTCGACAGTAATTTGTTCACCCACCGTAATACTTATGCTATCTTGAGAGAAGCCACTAGTGAAACCTATGGCCGCCGGGTTTATCTTCCATCATATTAATCTCCCGCCAACGTGCTATTTCTATCGCCGTTTATTTTTTGCAATCTTTACTTTCCAATCTATATCATAAAAATACCAAAAGTATTTATCTTATTATCTCTATCAGATCTCACTTTTGCAAGTGCCCGTGAAGGGATTGACAACCCCTTTATCGCGTTGGTTGCAAGGTTCTTATTTGTTTGTGTAGGTACGAGGCGACTTGCGTGTAGTCTCCTACTCGATTGATACCTTGGTTCTCAAAACCTGAGGGGAATATTTACGCTACTTTGCTGCATCACCCTTTCCTCTTCAAGGGAAAACCAACGCGGTGCTCAAGAGGTAGCAGGGGGGCAGCAACCATCAATGCATCAACCTTCTGGAAGTGCATCTTCACGCAGGCGTATGCCTGCCGTACTCCCTCGAGGCACATAAACTGCCTCAAGCAACTGACTTGCAAGGCAACATCTCACAGCCGAGCCAGCAGGCCGAAGAAGCTGGTCGATAGGGCTTCGGTGGGCCACAACTTGATGTAGAGGTCTTACAGCACCGACCCTGCCACACAGAATAGTTCCGTCAACTTCTTCATTCGATGGTTCAGCAGCTGTGACAACGGCGACTTCGACAACTGTCGCCAGAATGCCTTCTCTGCCTCACGGCCCTCCAATTGGTAGAAGTGCTGGACAGCGTCTGTGACACTCTTCGGGAGATCCGCGAAGACCTCTACAGAACGCCACAGCTGGGTGTCCTTGATGCACCTTTTTCTGCGAAACACACACTGCAATAAATATGGCTTACCCGTGGCTATTTGCTCCACTTGCTGGAGCACCTCGCGGTCGATCCGGGCCATGATCTGGAGCTCGAGTGCGCAAGCTAGAGTCTCTTGAGTTCTTATTTCGCCTGCTTCTCCTCGGCCTGAAGTTTATCGCGTGTTTCGAACATGCCCTTCAGGGTCTCCTCGATTTCCAGGACCCGCGCCTGGTCCTTCTCCCTAGTCACCTTCTCGGTAGCTTGAACCTTCTCCGCCTTCGCGGTCACAGCCTTTTGCTGCTCCACCTCATGCCGAGCCTTCTTGAGCTCGGCCTTAAGCCCCTTAAGCTTGGCCATGACTGCCTTTGAGGGGGAGGTAGGGGTGACAAGACCTTAGACCCGAACACCTGGGTGCTGGGCATGGGAGTCTCCAGCTACGGTGATGGAGCCGGAGCGGGTGTCGGTTGGGCCGATAATTGGCCCAGTCCGTCTTTGACGACCTCGGGGATCTTGTCCCCTTTGTCATGCGGGACCGAGGTCTCAACCTCATCCATGACGGTCGACTCTCTGGCCCCCGCTGTGTTGACTTGGGGACTGGAGTGGATGTTGCCTCCCCTAGTTCGTCATGAGCTGGCAGAGGAGTAGCAGGATCCAGGGTTCCGCTAGAAGACGGCAACCCGATTGAGTAATCATTGGGGGCGCACCTTCGGTGGACTGCATAGAAGACACCATGTAAGCTCGCTCATGCTAAAAGGACTTGTTAAAACATGAAGTATAAAATAATGACGTACCCTTGGGTGCGGGTCACTTCCTCCCCATGGAAAGGGGGTCATCCTCTGACTTCTCGGAGTGAGCTTGACCTTCTCCAACGACTTGCCGACGGCCTCGGCCGAGGTCCTTCTTAACCACTTTTGGCCCTTGGGCCGCATTCCGTCTTTGGCACCCTCTGATGCCGCCCTCTTCCCTTTGAGGGGAGAGTTCTCCTCCTCCTCGTCCTCCTCCATGTCATCTTCATGGATGGAGGATGCATGGGCCTCCTTGGACCGGGTGACCGATGTCTCCCTGGTCTGAGCACTTACCTTGCCCTTCTAAGACTTTGTTCTCTTGGGGACCACCACATGTGGCTCCTCTACTAGGACCACCGTGAGCATAGGGGTTCTCGACTCCTCTAGCAGTGGGGCCGGGCACTACACTTGCTGCATCGAGGCTGACCACTTCTGCAAATAACAAGGCGGTTCATTAAAGTCTATCCCATCATGCAAGAAAGACATATACATGAAGCCGAGGTCCTCCCCCTCCTTAGGGATCTTGTCCTTGGCCAACTTGAATAGCCACGTACACATGCTGGCCAAGGTGTTATGGAAAAAGTGGAGGGTGGGCCCCACGTCCCTAGATTTGTGCTCCCACATCAAGTTGGCCCGGAGTTGGAACAAGAGAATGTGACGGTGGAGCATGACGTTGACGATGTCGATGAGTTGGAGGTTTCTCTTTTTAAACCACCATTTGACCTTCTTGATCATTGCCTCCACCTCGTCTAGTTTCCCCCAGACGACGCCCTTCTCCCTCCAGGACTTGAGCTTCCTTGGAGGTCGGGCCAAAAAGGCCGGGACTTTGGTTTGGCCAGGGGCGAGCGACTTAGTTATACAAAACCATTCGCGCTGCCATTCCTTGACCTTCTTGATGAAAGTGCCCTTGAACTAGTCTGCGTTTGGTTCTTGCTGACCATGGCCCCTCCACACTTTGCCAAATCGGAGCTGCTGGACTTCTGCTTGATTATGAAGATCTTCAGCCACAGGCCGAAGTGTGGTTCATAGTGGAGGAAGGCCTCACAGACCGCGATGAAGGAGTCGAGGTGGAGGATGGGGTTAGGGGTCATGTGGTGGAAGTCGAGCCCATAGTAGAACATCATCTTGCACACGAATGGGTGAAGCGGGAACCTCAAGCCTCAGATGAGGTGGGGAACAAAGACTACCCGCTCCCCTGGGTTGGGAGCGGGCACATGCTGGTCGGCGCCGGGAGAGCGGGTGGCGATGTTGGCAAAGAGGTATTCTGCACCCCGTAGCTCTAGGATGGTGTTGCCCGTCACAGTGGAACCACCCCAATGCGCTTTGAGGGTGTCGGCCATGGATGGATGGGGGAGCTTGGATATGCTAAGGAAGAGGATGCGAGATTAGATCTGGGCGCTGGAGCTAGACGAAGAAGCAAGTGGGGGAAATGAGAGTGTGGTTGCTTACGCTGTTCACTTTTTGCTATTATAGGTTGTTAAAAGGCCAAGAGTCCCCCTTGCCGCACCGATAAAAATGTCACTCCCCCACGAAAGATGTCGTTAAGCGCATAGGAAGAAAGAAAATCTTGATTATATCCCTTAGAAAACGGGCACGATCTCCACCTCTATGGGACGTGCTAGTAAAAAGCCTACCCCGAGCCACGATTTAGGGGAAGCAGTAACTGCCCGACTCGTCGTGGAGTGCGCCGCTTCAATAAAGTTGTAAGACTAGGTGGTACTGTTCACACCTATGTGGTCGGCCTTCGAGGTTAATTTACCCCGTCTCTTCGGGCAGGGTAGTATGAGCTCGGCTAGGTCTTGTTTGACACCGCTCCTTTAAAGAGTGGTATAGGAATCTTGAAATACCAAAGGGGAAATGTCTATCGAGCCAAGGACTTCGAATCTGAGGTTGTCCTACTCAAGGGAATCATCCTCGGCATAGAAGACCAGTTCGGGGGCTACTAACGGTGTCCTGGATTAGGGAGTACTAACCTCGTCGGCCCATGCTCCTCGGATTGGGCTCATGGGCCCTCATTCTTATCCAGATGGACTCCGGAAGCTGCACAATGAGGGGTGATGAGGACTGCATCTACCAAAGACTTGTTGTATACTCGAAGACTTCTCCTACTGCCTCCATGCTAAGATACCAGCCTTGTAACCCTAGATACCCTATCTGGTGTATATAAGCCATAGGGTCTAGCCCATAAAGGGGACATCAAAACAATGTCATTCATCTAGCCCTAGAGTTAGACCACATTTGACAATCTCGAGGTAGATCAACTCTATACTCGATACATCCATATCAATATAAACAAGAGCATGACGTAGGGTTTTACCTCCATTGAGAGGGCCCGAACCTGGGTAAACATCGTCTCCTTGTTCCTTTTACCATCTGTTTGAGATCCATAGCTCGGGACCTCCTACCTCGAGGTCTGCCGGTATTCACACTAACAGTTGGTCTTTGTCTTGTTGGTGTTGAAGTGTCAAGACCTTGGAGACAATAAGAGTGGGGCTCGAATCATTATAACAAAAGACTTGATCATCTTCCTATTCATTCACTCGTTGGTGCATGGCCACATGCTCAAGTGCTTCCATTTCTTCCTCACTCATGGGGTCATAGGTGCCTTCGTCGTTGGCGATCATGGTGCGCCGAGTGGGGCACTCAAATATCTTGTGGCCCCGGCCTTGACATGTGAAGCATTTGATGGAACTCGTCTTGATGGTCTCATCCGTTGGATTAGATGATGATGAAGCTCTCGGCTTGAAGTTGCTTGTAGTAGGAGGATGACTTGAAGATGTCAAGGTTTTCTTGCAAGTTGACTTGTCGCGTTGCTTGGTGTAGGTTTTGTTGAGGTAGAAGGCGCCGTAGTTATGGAAGCTTGATTGTATGAACCGTAGGTCTTGGAAGATTACTTGGTGTACTTGTAATCATCTTGCACTTGTCGCTCCGCCTTGGTAACTTGGTGCACTAGATCGAGGAGGTTTGTGTATGGTTGGAAATCCACAATTTTCTTGATTGGATGGTTGAGTCCATTCAAGAATCCTGCCATAGTTTGTTCCTCATCTTTCGTGACATTAGCACAAATCATTGCAATCTCCATTTCCTTGTAATACTCTTCAACGAACTTGGTGCCTTGCTTCAGTAGTTGTAACTTCTTCAAGAGATCTCGACTATAGTGTGTAGGCACAAAGCATGCCCTCATGACCTCCTTCATTTGATTCCATGTAGTGATCAGTGGGTCGCCCTTGGCTTGGCGCCGCTCAATGACTTGCTCCCACAAAATGAGGAGATAGTCTTGGAACTCGAGTGAGGCTATAGCAATTTTCTTCTCTTCGTCATAATTGTGAAGACGAAATATCTTGTCAACCTTCAATGCCCATGAAAGGTAGTCTTCCGGATCATTGCTTCTGGAGAACTTAGGCATGGTGAACTTGAGATTGTTGTAGCGTCGTTCTTCAATGCATGCGGGCTGATGGTGATGACACTCTTGCCGTGGTGGAGGGTCTTCAACCGTTTGTTCCTTGTGCTCCGCTTGATTGGCTTGATGGTGAGGGCGTGGAATTCTTGCACGGGTCGTCACCTTGTGACGGTCCTCAAGGTGTGTGGCTTCTTCTTGTCGCTCTCGTCGGAGGGCTTCTTATTGTAGACGTACTTGGAACTTGCTCTCCCATACATTATTAGTTACTTCACGTAGAGCATGTTGGGCTTCAAGGGCTTGTTCGTCATGACTTTGTTGCTCTTGTCGAAGGGTGTCGCCATCTTTGTTTGCTTGCTGATCTTGGCGTATATGAGCTTGCTCTTGTTCCATGGGATCTGTGCTTGGCGATGATGTCGTTCGCGTTCCCGAAGGCGGTCTTGTAAACCATTGCCACGAAATGGGTTTTGTGGAGCTTGATGATCTTTATGGTCTTGGCGACGATGCGGAAGAGCTCGAGGAAGACTTGCATCCGAAGAAGTGTCCAAAGAGTGTCGAAATCACTTGCGTCGTCTTGATGATGATGACGATGTTGTCAAGGAACGATTGATGATCAAGGCATGTAACTCTTCCATTTGTGATGATAGCTTGTCGTCAAAGTAGTCCCTTGTATGTTGTTCGGATTGTCGCAAGTTGGTGGCGAGTTGATCGATGCGGTCGCCCAATGCTTCATTCTCTTGGTGCAAAGCTCTATCCGCGCCGAATAGTTGATTCTTGGTGACGTAGTTGTTCACGTCCTCTTCTTGATCGACGAAGAGTGGGTTGGTAGAAGTACTTGGCCTATACATCATCTCAAGAAAATCTGTGAGTGGAAGAAAGGAAATACCTAGACAAAATGTACCTTATCTGATGTTCAAGATGGATCAAAGATCACCCAATGTAGTATTATGGAAGTAGCACAATTGGTACAGGATCTTGTCGTTGCTCACACCTACACAAGGAAGGCTTTTGGAGTAGCTTGGTGAGGCTGGTGTCACAAAATTTATGCAATTGCTAGCAAGATTCAATAATGTTGAAAGAGATTCTCAAATTTGCAAGTGAAACAAGTAGACCGATAGAAAATGTGGCACACGGAAACACACACATAGATAGATAAATGGGATTGTGCAACCAATGAACTAGCTCAAAATGTGGAATCCACGGAAAATGCTCTTGTTGGACAACTCTAGAGAGACGCTGTCGGTGTACTAAGATTTGGGTCCTTAGTACCCCAAACTTATGTACAGGTAGTGGAAGCCTTCCCGACGGCAAGCCTTTCCGAAGGGAAACTAAGAACAAGATCAAGACCAGATGGCAAGATGCGAAGAAGACACCTGAGGAAGAGATCAGAAGTACAGAAGATCAAGCTTAAGGTTGCCGGCAAGTTCCTTGCTGGCAAGCTAGCGAAGACCCGACAAGTTTCCACTTCCGGGCCACCGCTCCACCTCAGTGACAAGTTTGTCAATTATCGGTATCCATACCATTACTCCGCCCGATTAACTTGCACGCGAGCCAACCATCTGTCCTTTGAGAAAAAGAAAGAAGAGAAAAGAGAGATATAGAACCTTGACGGTTCATTAACATTCATACAAGGCAAATGTAACACAACATCACATACAAGCACATATATTTGAACATGTGAATTGACAAGAGTTGTGAAACACTTAGCTTTATTTCACTATGCAGAGGATCTGCGTCTGGCTTTGTACAAGGGATTATATGCCTTGTCGGCAGACTTGTACGAAAGGTGGTTGCCGGGCAGCTCGGCAACCCGCACCTTATGGATAGAACTTACGAAGATGCTCAATATTCCATGAGTTGTGCAGAGGTGTGACATCTTCGGTCTCTAGGTAGACTGCGCCAAGCCTAGTGTCTCCTACTACCCGATAAGGGCCTTACCAATTTGGTGACAACTCATTTGATTTCTTGGCGGATTGAACTCGCCGAAGAACAAGGTCGCCTTCCTCAAGGCTTCACGCATGAACTTGGCGGCTGTGGTAGCGGTGCAAAGCTTGATGGTAGCATGCAACATGTACAACATCCCGAAGAAGATCTTTATCAAGAAGCTTGTCATCATCTTGACGCAGCTGCTCTTGCTCAAGCTCATCATAAGCGAGCACTTGAGGTGACCCATACATGAGTTCTGTGGGGAGCACTGCTTCTGCACCATAGACTAGGGAGAAGGGCGTCTGACCAGTGGCCTGATTTGGTGTCGTCCAGAGTGACCAACCACCTGCAACTCATCAATCCAGCGTCTTCCGCACTTGTGTAGCTTGTTGAAAGTTATAGTCTTGATGCCTCGCATCACTTCAACATTAGCCTTTTCTGCCTTGCCGTGGCTCCTTGGATGAGCAACTGATGCAAAACAAATCTTGCTGCCAAGGTGTTGGATGTACTGCATGAAGGTGCTGCTTGGGAACTATGTGTCATTGTCGGTGATGACCCTATTGGGCATTCCAAAATGGCAAACAAGACCTTGAAAGAACTTGACGGCTGACTGTGCTGTCATCTTGATAGAGGCAAAGGTGTCCCGTCTTTCGATGAGATGATGGATATCGCTTTGATGGAAATCGACTTTGACGATCCGACTACGAACGTGCGAGGACGTCGCGCCTTAGCAATCGCTAAACCAACTCCGAGAGGTTATTGACCACGCCGGAGCATGATCAACCTGACCACGAGGGTCTGTTTCCTGCGAGCAAACGAAGAACAAGCAAGAAACTGAGATTGCAATCTGGATATTGCGAATATAAGATGAAAGCTTTATTGATCAAGGTGGGGTTCTGTGACGCCTTTGTCTGGTCGTTGAACACCAACGAAGTACGCGAAGCTGCAGCTATGGCGAACTTTTAATCTAAACAAAACCCAAAGTCTAAACGACGCCCTAAGGGCTGTATATATGGAGGAAGAGGGGGAATTTCGTGGCCCTTGGGGAAGGGGTCCGAAACCAACCCTATCTCTTGTTTCCCCACACATACGGACTCTAAAAATAGCCTATACTCAAGTATTTCGAAATTACATGGGCCTGGCCCAATAATAAGGTGACGCAGCACCTAGAATAGCCTCTGGACGAAATTTATGAAGTAGCATCTTGTATATTTCGTCCAAGGCTTCATGCACGCATTATGGTGGCTTCAACGTCCTGAAATCATCACTTGTAACTCCGTTCTTGTCCCCCATGCGCATGCCATCATCTCCATGCTTGTTCTTGCTCCAATGTTCATCCTTCTCAAAGCTAGGCCCTTCATTTGTAAGCAAAACAAATGTATCCAATTTAGGCAGCATCATATTCTCATGAACATTAGAATCATTACCAAGAAACGAAAGTACCTGGTAATTTTATTGGCGTGCGCGAGCTCTAGTAATTGGTCCAATATGTATAGCAGCAGGGGCTGTGGGTGTAACAATGGTATAGATGTCATCATCCTCCCCTTCGTGAAATGAAGTCGTCCTCGACGGAAGCTCATCTCCCTCACCCAAATAAGGCTTCAAATCTGCAATGTTAAAAGTGGGACTAACCCCAAAATCTGCAGGCAGCTCAAGTTTATATGCATTATCATTTATTTTCTCTAACACCTTAAAAGGACCATCAGCACGTGGCATTAGCTTTGATTTGCGCAAATCAGGAAATCTATCCTTACGCAAATGTAACCAAACAAGATCTCCAGGTGCAAACACAACAAGTTTTCTACCCTTATCTCCAGCAAGTTTATATTTAGCATTCATACGCTCAATGTTTTCCTTAGTAAACTCATGCATTTTTAAGATCAATTCAGCACGTTGTTTAGCATCAAAATTAACCTTCTCCGAAGATGGAAGAGGCAACAAATCAATAGGTGCACGAGGTAGGAAACCATACACAATTTCAAAAGGGCACATCTTAGTAGTAGAATGCAATGAACGATTATAAGCAAACTCAATATGAGGCAAGCATTCTTCCCACATTTTCTTATTATTCTTCAAAACAGCCCTAAGCATAGTAGACAATGTTCTATTGACTACTTCAGTTTGTCCGTCAGTTTGGGGGTGACAAGTAGTACTAAAAAGAAGTTTAGTCCCCAACTTAGCCCATAAACATCTCCAAAAGTGGCTAAGAAATTTAGTATCACGATCTGAAACAATAGTATTTGGCACACCATGCAAACGAATAATTTCACGGAAGAACAAATCAGCAACATTAACAGCATCATCGCTTTTATGACATGGTATAAAGTGTGCCGTTTTTGAGAATCTATCCACGACAACAAATATGCTATCCCTCCCCTTCTTTGTTCGAGGTAAACCTAAAACAAAATCCATAGATATATCCTCCCAAGGAACACTAGGTACAGGCAAAGGCATATATAAACCATGAGGATTGATACGCGACTTAGCTTTTTGACATGTAGTGCAGCGAGCAACAAAACGCTCAACATCCCGTCTCATCTTTGGCCAAAAGAAATGTGTAGCAAGTACGTCCTCCGTCTTCTTCACGCCAAAGTGACCCATTAATCCTCCTCCATGCGCCTCCTGCAACAACAAAAGACGAAGAGAGCTAGCTGGAATGCATAGCTTGTTAGCACGGAACACAAATCCATCATTAACGACAAACTTGTTCCAGGTTCTTCCTTCTTTACAATTCTGCAAAACATCTTTAAAATCAGCATCATGCACATATTGATCTTTGATGGTCTCCAAACCAAATATTTTGAAGTCAAGTTGTGAAAGCATAGTATAGCGACGAGAAAATGCATCAGCTATAACATTTTCTTTACCCTTCTTGTGTTTAATGACATAAGGGAAAGTTTCAATGAATTCAACCCATTTAGCATGTCTACGATTCAGTTTAGCTTGACTTTTAATATGTTTCAAAGATTCATGATCAGAATGTATAACAAATTCTTTGGGCCATAAATAATGTTGCCATGTTTCTAAAGTCCGAACAAGAGCATATAGTTCTTTATCATAAGTAGAATAATTCAGACTAGGCCCACTCAATTTTTCAGAAAAGTATGCAAGAGGTTTACCATCTTGTAATAACACACCTCCTAATCCAATTCCACTAGCATCACATTCAAGCTCAAAAGTCTTATTAAAATCAGGAAGTTGGAGTAAAGGAGCATGTGTCAACTTATCTTTCAATACCGTGAAGGCTTCTTCCTGTGCGGTACCCCAAACAAAAGGCACATCCTTCTTTGTAAGCTCGTTGAGAGGTGCAGCAATGGTGCTAAAATCTCTCACAAAACGCCTATAGAAACCAGCGAGTCCAAGAAAACTCCGCACTTATGTGACCGTTTTGGGCTGCGGCCAACTCTCAATAGCTTCAATCTTGGCTTTATCAACTTCAATTCCCTGTGGAGTAACAACATAGCCAAGAAAAGATACTCGGTCGGTGCAAAAGGTGCACTTCCCAAGGTTACCAAACAAACGTGCATCACGTAGAGCAATAAAAACAGCACGTAAATGTTCCAAATGTTCTTCCAAAGATTTGCTATAAATCAGTATATCATCAAAATAGACTACCACAAATCGTCCAATGAAAGCACGTAAAACTTCGTTCATTAGTCTCATGAAAGTACTAGGTGCATTAGTTAACCCAAAAGGCATGACTAACCACTCATATAAACCAAACTTAGTTTTAAATGCAATTTTCCATTCATCTCCCAATTTCATACGAATTTGATGGTATCCACTACGCAAATCAACTTTGGAGAATATTGTAGAGCCACTCAATTCATCAAGCATATCATCTAGCCTAGGAATAGGATGACGATAACGAATAGTAATATTATTAATGCCTCTACAATCAACACACATACGCGACGTACCATCCTTTTTAGGCACTAGTATAATAGGAACAGCACAAGGACTAAGAGATTCGCGTATATAACCTTTGTCGAGCAGCTCCTGTACTTGACGCATAATCTCCTTCGTCTCCTCTGGATTGGTACGGTATGGTGCACGGTTGGGTAGCGATGCACCGGGAATTAAGTCAATTTGATGCTCAATCCCTCGAATAGGTGGTAATCCCGGTGGCACGTCTTGTGGGAAGACGTCAGCGAACTCCTGCAAAATGTTAGTGACAGCAGGGGGCAAAGAGGAAGGCACGTCCTCGAATGAAAATAATGCCTCTTTGCACACAAAAGCATAGCAAACATATTTGCTGAAATCTAGCTCATCAATATTAGATTTTGTGGCAAGTAAACATGCACTTTTCAATTTAATTTCAGAAACAACACTAGATGGTTTATTATTAGGTTTCATTTGTTGCTCAAATTCTTTTGCCACAATCTGATTTTCACTCTTATTTTTCTCCTGTTTTGCTTTATTAGCTCTATTAATGTCATCTTTCAAAATGGAATCAGGAGTCATAGGAAGCAAAGTAATATTTTTATCCTTATGAACAAGAGTATACTGATTGTTTCTACCATGGTGTACAGAATTTTTATCAAATTGCCATGGTCTACCAAGTAATAAGGAACATGCTTGCATGGGTACCACATCACAATCTACATAATCAGCATATGTAGAGATACTAAAATGCACACGAACAGTACGTGTTACCTTAACCTTGCCGCTGTTTTTGAACCATTGGATGTAGTAAGGATGTGGATGTGGTCTTGTGGTGAGAGATAGCTTCTCCACCATCTCCATGCTAGCCAAGTTGTTACAGCTCCCTCCATCTATGATGACGCGAACAGAACGTTCCTTCACAACTCCCTTTGTATGGAACAAATTATGCCTCTGATTTTGCTCTGCTTGTGTGACCTGCACACTCAAAACACGTTGAGCAACTAAACATTCATACCTGTCAGCGTCATTAGGAGCCATGTATTGCGTCTCATTTTCAGAATCATCTCCACCATGTTCTTCACGTGTAATAAGAGCCAAAGTCTCCTCATCATAGTCACTAGCGGACTCATACCCACCATCCTCAGTAGCAATCATCACACGCTGAGATTTGCATTCTCTCGCATAATGTCCTCTTCCCTTACAACGACGACAAATAATATCACTTGTGTGCCCTGTTCACGCCATGGAAGAAGAAGAGCTCTGCGCGGGCCCGGCAGGCGTGCTCTTGGCAGAGAGTGGTGGTTGTGCCTACTTTCTTGTATCACGGCTGGAGGTGGCACCTGGTGGAGGTGATGGTGAAGTGGAAGTAGAGGATGCACGCGGTGTCCTTGATGAAGGTCGACCTGCAGAAAAGTTAGTTCGCGCCAATGCCTGTCTATCCTGCACTTCACGTTCAGCTTTACAAGCTAGATGGAATAAACGAGTGATATTATTATAATCCTTATACTCTAGAACGGTCTGAATATCTTTATTTAATCCACGCATAAAACGTGCAAGCATAGCTTCATTCTCCTCAACAATACCACATCTAATCATGCCAGTTTGTAATTCCTGATAATATTCTTCTACAGAATTTTTCCCTTGTCTTAAGCGCTGCAATTTTTGAAGTAACTCACGTTGATAATATGGTGGAACCCAACGACTACGCATAGCAGTTTTCAAAGCAGCCCAAGTAGCTGGAACAGGATATAATCTACAATGTTCAGACCACCAAACACATGCAAAGCTAGTGAAAGCACAAACAGTAGCAGGAACACGTCTCTCCTCAGGATATTGTAAACATGTAAATCGTTGTTCAGTTTCTAACTACCAAGTAAGATATATATCAGGAACATATCTACCCTCAAATGGTGGAATATTCAATTTCAGTTTAGGGAGATGGTCATGATCTCGTACCTGAGGTGGTGGTGCCGGCCTACCGTTGCGAATATATATCTGAGGTCGACCTGCTGGTGGTGGTGCTGGTGGCTGCACGTAGTTCTGATTTTGATCAACCTCATCCTCATAATCGCCCGCATAATCGTCATCCTCCTCAGCCGCCGCAGTAGCAGGAGCCAAAGAAGCATCAACAGTAGGTGCAGCGGCACCCGAATTTTGACCAGTCTCAATTGGAACGCGCTGTGCTCGTCCCACTTGATTTGGAACGCGGCGTTGGAGATGTGGTTGTTGTTGTTGTAGAGGTGCGACATGTGCAGCCGGTGGTGGTTGGGGAAGACGCTTGAGTAATTCAGTAAACTCGTTATCCAGCTTTGTCTCGAACGACTTCTCCACGGCATCTATCTTCTCCATAGCCTCTTCAAATCTGTTTAGCACATCTCCCACCTGGCCACTCATCAGTTGCTGAAATTTATCATGCAACTCCTTGTTCGTCATGTTCTCCCAATCAGTCTCATCGGCTTATGATCCTGCCATAGTTAGCAGCAATAGAAACACAAAAGAATATGATCTTGCAGACTACTAGGAAGTGGTGGTGATGGTGGTGTGTCACAAAACCTTCAAGCGAATCTCAAATTCTTACCAATTCTTACCCAGCAGCAGGTGGTGATCGGCAACCGTTGTAGTCAAAACTCTCAAAGTTTGGATAGAGCGATTACCAGGGAGAGTCAAACGCACGATGTATATGTATGTGGAGCTAGGAAGGCTTATAATATGGTAGCAAAAATGGTCTGCAATAATCAATTCAGAGATGCAAAGTTGAAGAAACGCTCAACGACGGTACTGTGCTGGTCCTAGGCTAGACCGTGCTAGAGACGCAAGCCTAGAACACTAACAAAATCACGGCGCTGCACGTAAACAAGGGAAAAGCACACTCTGGAATTTTTTTTCCTCTTTTTTTCGCTCTTTTTTTTTTTGCGCTCCTTTTTTTTGCGAAAAATCACTATAATGGCGAGTGTCTCAAAACTCTTCCCAGGTCAAACTGATAGGATGGGCACAAAAAAATTTTGACTATTTTTTTTCGGAAATCAGGGCAGCGACGACGAAAAAGTGCGACAAAAAATCACTATGATGGCGAGTGCCTCAAAACACTCCCCGGGACCTAAAAATAGGATAGGGAAAAAATATTTTTGGTTGCCGAAATTTTGGCCTAAAAACTGCCCGGGGGTTCCAGACTCTTTTTTTTTCCGAGACCTACTCAAGGAAACACGAAACAGAAAATAGATGGATCTCTAAAACAAACCGAATATGAAAACAACTCGGATTGGTGGTGGATATATGGTGGTAGGATATGGCAGCGGTGGTGGTATATGGTAGCGGTGGTGGTATATGGATACGGATCGATGGTGGTATATGGATACGGATTGGTGGTGGTATATGGATACGGATTCAGAGCGGTGGCGGATAAGCAATAGTGGTAGATGGCAAGGCGATGATGATGGTGCGGCGGCGGCGTGACAACTTATGACCAGAACTCGAAACTCTAAAAGACTAGACTCTAAGACCAGCAACTTGACACGACGATGCAACCGCAAATTCAACAAAGCAAAAACCCTAAAAAGATTATGCAAAGGCTCAGATTGGTTCGGATATACTGAACTAACCCTAATTTTTTTTGTGGCTTTTTCATGGACTGTAGGTATGAAGAACAGACTCGATCTAAACTACGAAAAACTGTAAAATCTCACCGAGCAACCTGGAAATCTGATACCACTTGATAGAGGCAAGGTGTCCTGTCTTTCGATGAGATGATGGATATCGCTTTGATGGAAGTCGACTTTGACGATCCGACTACGAACGTGCGAGGACGAAGCGCCTTAGCAATTGCTAAACAACTCCGAGAGGTTATTGACCACGCCGGAGCACGATCAACCTGACCACGAGGGTCTGTTTCCTGCGAGCAAACGAAGAACAAGCAAGAAACTGAGATTGCAATCTGGATATTGCGAATATAAGATGAAAGCTTTATTGATCAAGGTGGGGTTCTGTGACGCCTTTGTCTGGTCGTTGAACACAAACGAAGTACGCGAAGTTGCAGCTATGGTGAACTTTTAATCTAAACAAAACCCAAAGTCTAAACGACGCCCTAAGGGCTGTATATATGGAGGAAGAGGGCGAATTTCGTGGCCCTTGGGGAAGGGGTCCGAAACCAACCCTATCTCTTGTTTCCCCACACATACGGACTCTAAAAATAGCCTATACTCAAGTATTTCGAAATTACATGGGCCTGGCCCAATAATAAGGTGACGCATCACCTAGAATAGCCTCTGGACGAAAGTTATGAAGTAGCATCTTGTATATTTCGTCCAAGGCTTCATGCACGCATTATGGTGGCTTCAACGTCCTGAAATCATCACTTGTAACTCCGTTCTTGTCCCCCATGCGCATGCCATCATCTCCATGCTTGTTCTTGCTCCAATGTTCATCCTTCTCAAAGCTAGGCCTTTCATTTGTAAGCAAAACAAATGTATCCAATTTAGGCAGCATCATATTCTCATGAACATTAGAATCATTACCAAGAAACGAAAGTACCTGGTAATTTAATTGGCGTGCGCGAGCTCTAGTAATTGGTCCAGTATGTATAGCAGCAGGGGCTGTGGGTGTAACAATGGTATTGATGTCCTCATCACATCTTCATCACTCATGTCGTGCATACGACGATCTATGGGACTAGCAAATGCCCCTTTGCAGTTCGACTGGGAAGATCGACAAGCACAAAGATCAGAACTAGCAGAACGCACAAAGTTTACCCAGGTTCAAGCTGCTATGAAGCGTAAAACCCCACTCCTGCACTACTGGAATTAGCTTATTTGTCGTCTGTCAGTTCTTTGCCGTCCGCTTACGAAAAACGGACGACAAAGAACTGGCTGATGGCAAAGAAGGATTTTTCCATCAGCCAGTTCTTTGCCGTCCGGTAGCTGACGGCAAAGAGATAGGTGGCCCCACTTACGAGCTGATTAGATAAAACTTAACGGCTCCCCCTCTTTGCCGTCCACTAGCGGATGGCAAAGAGAGAAAAATAGCAGACGGCAAAGCACTTCGGACGGCAAAGATCTAACTTCACTAACCTAACTAACGGCCGAGCCCCCCACCCCCTTTCCTCTCTATTTCTCTCCACGACCAGATCGACCCCCCGCCACCCCCCGCCGCCCCCCACCCGGCGCCGCCCCCAGCACCCGCCGCCGCCCCCGCCACCGCCCCCGCTACCCGCCGCAGCCTGCCCCGTCGCCCCACCACCCCGCCGCCCCCCACCCGCCGACGCCCCATCGCCCCACCATCCCGCCGCCCCGGCGCCCCACCACGTCGCCGCCCGACCGTCCCTGTAACGCCCGGGTAATTAAGCTACACTAATCCCACGCTAATGGTGCCACGTTACCTCCATCACTGTTGCTAATCTATCGTTAGATCAAAACCGGTCCAAAATTCGAATTCAAAATTTGGTAAATAATAAAAGTTTTCAAACATTAAAATAAAAATGTTCGGTTTGTACTAAATATTACATAGTTAATTATGGTGTAGAAGACACAGTTTTATAAAATGCATAAATATTTTAAATTGAATTAAAACAGAAGAGAAAATAAATAAAAGAAAGAAAATACAAAAGAGAAAAACAAAAGACCAAAAATAAATATAAGAGAAACCCCCACGGGCCTTAGTCATATGGGCGGCCCAACCCAGCAGCCCACCTCCCCCGGTCGCCTCCCTCCTCTCTGTTCACCCGACCCAGCGACCGCGCTCACCGGTCGCCACCGAACCCTGTCGCCGTCCCCGTCGGGGAAGGGATAAGGGCGACGTCCCCTCCACCCCTCAGGCTCCCCGCACCCATTCACTCCCCCTGGACGCCCCCTCTCCCCTCTCTCCCTCTGGCCTCGCCCCCTTCTCCAGACCCACCTCACCCCGACTCGTTGTCGCCGCCGCGTTGCTGCACCACCGCGGTCACCGTGCCCTCCTCGCCGCCCCGATGTGTCCACAAGCCCCACGACCGTCTTCTGCTTCATCTGCACCAACAACCTCAAGGCGGGAGCCACCCCAGCGCCGGATCCCCTTCGTCTTCCTCCTCGACGGCCACCACACGACCTCGCGGCCGATCTGCTGCACCGGACCTCCCCGAGCCCTCTGCCTAGACCCCACGCTCCCGCGGTGAGCTCCTGCGCCGAACGCGCCGTCCCCTGCCCTCTCTAGCCGCCCGTAGCCACTACCCCGACGAAGCCCGAACCACCGCCGCCTCGTTTGGTCGCCGGCGCGTCTCCGGTAACCTTTTGGTCACGGGCTAGTGCCCAACGTGCTCGCCGCGCTGCTTAGAGAATGCCTAGCCCTTTCGTTCAAGCTGCTACACGCCGTAGCGCCGTCTCCGTCGAGCACCCGTACGCGCCGCCGCCTCTGCTCGTCGCCAGCGCCGATTCCGGCCAAGTCTGGCTGCGCTACCGCCACCACTCGACGCGCGGCACCGTCAGCGTTTGAACGCAAGCAAAACCGCGCAAAACGGTGCCTCGTAGCGAATTTCCGAGCGTCTCCGGCGAACTCGCCGCCGCGGAGAGCTCGCCGGCGCAACTCCGGCGCCGGCCGCCGACGTGGCCAACCTGGGGCCACCACCAGGGTCACTGGCAGCTAGGTCCCGCGGGCCCAGTTGGCTGGTTGACCGGGTCAATTGTGCTGACTGTGCACGGTTGACCTGACATATGGGCCCCCCTACTGTTAATTAGTCTAATAACATTTTACAAATAAAAGTAATTAGTTTAACCTAAAACACTCACTGATACCCGGGGCCCACACCCCTAATTGACCCTGCTAGATTAGTTAATCCACTATTAAGCCAACAGAGGCTGACATGTGGGTCCCAGTGGCCCCACTGGGCAGTTTGACCTGGTCAGCCATCCTGTTGACTGCTGACGTCACAGTGATGTCATGCTGACGTAGTAATTCCTTTCTATTAATTTAATTAATTCCAGAATTTGTTTAAAACTTTCAAAATTAATATAAAATAAACCGTAGCTCAGATCAAAAAACTTTGTACATGAAAGTTGCTCAGAATGACGAGACGAATCCGGATACGTAGCCCGTTCGTCCGCCACATGTCCCTAGCATAGTGAACCTGCAACATTTCACCTCCGGTTCATCTGTTCAAAAACGCGAAACACCGGGGATACTTTCCCGGATGTTTCCCCCTTTCGCCGGTATCACCTAGTACCGCGTTTGGGCACACCTAGCATCACGCTTTCTCATGTCATGCATCGTTATGCATCTGTTTGCATTGTATTCATTGTTTCTTCCCCCTCTTCTCTCCGGTAGACTACGAGACCGACGCCGCTGCTGGTGCCCCGACCGACTACGCTGTTGACGACCCCTCCTTCTTGCCAGAGCAACCATGCAAGCCCCCCCATGATCATCAGATATCGCCTATTCTTCTCTATACTTCTTGCATTAGAGTAGTGTAGCATGTTACTGCTTTCGGTTAATCCTATTCTGCTGCATAGCCTGTCATTGTTGCTACAGTTGTTACCCTTACCTGCTATCCTACTGCTTAGTATAGGATGCTAGTGTTCCATCAGTGGCCCTACATTCTTGTCCGTCTGCCATGCTATACTACTGGGCCGTGATCACTTCGAGAGGTGATCACGGGTATATACTATATACTTTATATACATGACACATGTGGTGACTAAAGTCGGGTCAGCTCGTTGAGTACCCGCAAGTGATTCTAATGAGGGGGCTGAAAGGACAGGTGGCTCCATCCCGGTAGAGGTGGGCCTGGGTTCCTGACGGCCCCCGACTGTTACTTTGTGGCGGAGCGATAGGGCAGGTTGAGACCACCTAGGAGAGAGGTGGGCCTGGCCCTGGTCGGCGTCCGCGGATACTTAAAAATAACACGCTTAACGAGTTCTTGGTATTTGATCTGAGTCTGGCCATTTGGTCTATACGCACTAACCAACTACGCGGGAACAGTTATGGGCACTCGACGTCGTGGTATCAGCCGAAGCCTTCATGACGTCAGCGACCGAGCGCCGCGCGCCGCATTGGACCGTAAGTTCGCACTTGTATTAAGGGGGCTAAGTCTGCTTTCGGCCGCTTACGCAACGTGCAGGTGTGCAATGGGCGATGGGCCCAGACCCCTGCGCGCATAGGATTTAGGCCGGCATGCTGACCTCTCTGTTGTGCCTAGGTAGGGCTGCGACGTGTTGATCTTCCGCGGCCGGGCATGACCCAGAAAAGTGTGTCCGGCCAAATGGGATCGAGCGTGTTGGGTTATGTGGTGCACCCCTGCAGGGAAGTTTATCTATTCGAATAGCCGTGTCCCTCGGTAAAAGGACGACCCGGAGTTGTACCTTGACCTTATGACAACTAGAACCGGATACTTAATAAAACACACCCTTCCAAGTGCCAGATACAACCCGGTGATCGCTCTCTAACAGGGCGAGGAGGAGGGGATCGCCGGGTAGGATTATGCTATGCGATGCTACTTGGTGAACTTACCATCTACTCCTCCTACATGCTGCAAGATGGAGGTGGCCAGAAGCGTAGTCTTCGACAGGATTCGCTATCCCCCTCTTATTCTGGCATTCTGCAGTTCAGTCCACCGATATGGCCCTTTACACATATACCCATGCATATGTAGTGTAGCTCCTTGCTTGCGAGTACTTTGGATGAGTACTCACGGATGCTTTTCTCCCTCTTTTCCCCTTTCTATACCTGGTTGTCGCAACCAGATGCTGGAGTCCAGGAGCTAGAGATCCCGAGGATGATTCTACATGGAGTTCGGCTTCGAGGAGTAGTTAGGAGGTCCCAGGCAGGAGGCCTTGCCTTTTCGATCGTTGCTACTTTTGTGCTAGCCTTCTTAAGGCAAACTTGTTGAACTTATGTCTGTACTCAGATATTGTTGCTTCCGCTGACTCGTCTATGATCGAGCACTTGTATTCGAGCCCTCGAGGCCCCTGGCTTGTATTATGATGCTTGTATGACTTATTTATGTTGTAGAGTTGTGTTGTGATATCTTCCGTGAGTCCCTGATCTTGATCGTACACATTTGCGTGCATGATTAGTGTATGATTGAATCGGGGGCGTCACAAGTTGGTATCAGAGCCAACTGCCTGTAGGAATCCCCCTTTCCAACTCCTTGGCCGAAGTCGAGTCTAGTCATTGAAATACTTTTACTAACATGGTTGTGTGGCTTACGGGCCCACGTCGCCATTGGGTGGTATTAGGATCTTTTATTTCTCATCTATACTCTAGGACTCTGATCTCTCTTCTATTCGGGTTAAATGATTTTTCTAAAATCTAACCTTAGGTTCTCGAGAATACTTCTCCCGGAGAGCCCCTTCAGTCCAGATGACCGCCTGCTGCACCAGAAAATTTTGAAGATACTCTCCGATGTTTCCCCGAGACCCTGGTGCTCTTCGCCATTGCAAATCCATGCCACCGATAAATCCCTATGGATAGCTACATACACTTGTCGTCCATAACTTCATTTCCAATTGTTCTTGTTATTACAAGATACCCTGAAATACTTCGGATATTCCGAGAATCCTTTGGGTCTGCTGCCTTGCAGCTTCTTTTCCTCATGAATACATGTATGAACAATTCCTCACACTTACCGGGGATTCGTTCATCCCTAGTTGTTCAGGTGTTTCGCAAAATTCTTCGAAATGCCATTCGATCTTCCGAAATCCGTAGTAGCCTATTGCTCTTGATCTTCTTTACCTGCTTGCATAATGGTTACTTCCATATGTCTAGCAATATTCATTAAAATACTTTGTGATCGACATTCTGACCATGCTGGATCAACATGTGTGTGAATGCACACAATCATCAGTTATTCCCTGAAAATTATCCTTCCGGCTCGGACGTCATTTTGAACATGAGCTGGTTGTCGACCAATCAAATTGCCACCAGTTGTGCCTCTAAGTCTATTCAACTTACTTGTCTTTTGATCAGAGCATCTGCTTTTGATCCTCCAATTTGGAAATAATAATTCCTTGCATTTAAGGTCTCGAATTATCCAGATTTTTCTATAATCCGATGCCTTGGCATTATTTCTTCTTCTGGCTGAACATATATACTCAAATCAGTTTCTTTGCGGTCCGCCAGATCCTTTGGTGGATTATTATTCGACCGTTCCTGCATATTCTCAAAACCTTGAGTTCTTCCCCTGATACACAATGCCTTTGGTAAATTGTATCCTCTGTTTTCTCAACCATGCTCTATTTTCGAGCTGGTGGTATTTACTATTGAAGCTTGTGGTATATGTTTCCACTATGCCCCGATGGGTTGAACCTATGCCTTCCATAATATGTGTGAACTCGAAAGTTTTCATGAGTCATACTCTTCTGGTATTTTGCCAGATAAAATTTTCAACACTGCAACTTCATCAAACGCGAGAAGTGAATGAAAGGTTATGCATTGAAGAAGTGGGAGCCGACCTTGAACTTTGCATTCATGCCCATGGACACGATGTAGATCTTATCATGGAAGCTTCTCGCAAAATAGTTACCCCCCTTGTTATAAGTGCCTGTATCTGTGGTTTGATCATTTACAAATGTGGTTCTGACCATATTGTTCCCCTTTGAATCAATTTCTCAGACAAGTTAAAATCACTTGTCCTCTACAGATCAATGCACCAGTCCAACCTTTACTTTGATCTTTCATCGAGTATTACACCCTGGTATCTCGAGATTATCACGGAACTGCATAACTTCTTATGAGTTCTCCATCAAGTTCTATATTCTCACTGATTCCAATTTTTCACGGGCTCTGAGTCATTAAACACTCAAGAAACACTGATAAACTAAATCGAGTCCGCATCGCGATTAAACAACTGTTAGTAGTCTTCTTTGCTTTACGAGTTTGTACCCGATCACGCCATTCCTAGCCTGATTGGCTATATCATTATCGTGCTAAATTTTAACTGTGCTACCGGGTCCTTCTTCCCAGAGCACAAATTTCGATGGTGAGCTAATCTTACAATCGATCTTCCTCGTCATATCGTTTGTCCTTGAACAACAAGCTTGATTTCGAGTTTGCAACGTACTCGTGGTTCCAATAACTTTTCTCTTCATCATTCCTTTGACTTGATGTCATCGCCGATCGATTACACCTTCATGAAATCTCTCGACAATTCTGTCGTGACGATCATCAACATTTTGAGCTCTTCCAGAATATCAATCGAATTCATGATGACAAATATCTTCCTTGCCCCTCGATGATTGGTGTTATCATCGACCACCTTATTGCCTTCCGTCCAACACAAACTTGTTCGTGTTTTGTGTATACCTTGAGATCCTTGCTATCCAGCATTTGTTCTCCTTTACCTTGGAGTATTACCATCTTTTTATGTCAAGAATGTCGTGGGAATTTCACCACCTCTTAAGAATTCTTGATATAGTAATACTTCTCGCCATCTCCGTTCATATTTTGGTCCCCGTGTTGTTTTTAACTAGGATACCAATATGCTAACGATGTTGTTTGAGTTATGTACTTCTAGCAACCCTATTGCTTTGAAGTTAACGATCGACAGTTCGTTCTTAGACTGTTGGTTATTGAATCGTCACTCTAACATTGATCTTGCTGCCTAAGGTCATATTCCGGGCACACCTTTCGACTAATGATTGATGGTGTATGTTTTCCTAGAGCATACAACATTATATCATTTGAATTGACAAGTGTTATCTCCTTGTTCACATAATTGTGGAAATCCATCTTTTGGAAATCTCGATGAATTGTCCTTAGCCCATCAGCCACCTCCTTGCCCTCTCCTTGGGTTAATGATGAACTCTTGTTAACGGAAATCACTTCATAGTTCATTTCCTGAGAATCTTACAGTGTCATCCCGTCAATTTGTCTGGCACCTTTTCTTCTCAGGCATCCTGAGTCTGAGGTTTCCTAACACCGATCAGATCTGAATCTCGGTCAGCTATGATGGTTGGAGCATATTTTCAAGAGTTATAACATTGGTCTTTATATGACCCGGTAAGGTGATGTCATGCCTAGCACACTTGACCGGAGGACCTATTGTTATAGTTCTTCCTTTCAGCAAGGTTATCCATTCTTCCATGAGGAAATTGTAAGACTTATTCTACAAGTTATTCCTGATGCATCCATTGAGTATCCAAAGTCTGACCCTTGCTTGAAGACCATGTCAATGCTATCCCGAAGCATGTCTGTGGTACTCCGAATTTCGACAAGAACATTTGAAGTCCAATGCTAAATGTTTTCTTGCTCAATTATCCAAACACCGTTGTATGGGTAATGTCATGAAATTTCTCTCCCCTTACCTAAAGAGTTTTCTACATTATATCCTGTCATGAATATCATGCTCTGCTTATCTTTGGGAAGGATATACCCCTGAAATATCTGATAATCATATTTTCCTTTCCATTGTTTGGTCTAACCTTCTTGTGATCTATATGATTTAAGAAGTAATATTCTCCTGCTTATGTAAACACCTCGGTGTACAATTCTGTCAGCAAGACCCTGTTACTTTTGTTGATGACATTCCGGTAACCACCGATGGACGAGAACTTTGCCTACTGGTCCGCCTCGTTTCAATGAGCAGGAAAATGGTTCTCTTCGTCCCTCGCCCTTGGTACCGATGTTGTTGCCGACATAACTAATAGTCAATTCTCTGACATGCCTTGCTATCATGATCGTGCATGATGAAAGCGCCCTCCCTACTTTGTAAACCATATGGTGGGCCCATAACCCACAGTTCCATAGGATCGAAACCTGACTCTCCTATACACCCCCTGTTTCCAAGGTTGTTCCTCGCGCTTGACTTCGTATGTAATTCACGGACCACCTTCCTAGTGATCTAATCTGGTATCAGACGCAATACTTATTCCCATTGCTCTGAACCCCTTTCACACTTCGTTTCAGGCAATGAACGATTGCCTATGCGCTTGAAACTTCTATTTTGCACCTTACTTTGCTCTCGATATTTTTTAAGATTAGGTTCGAGAGTTACTTTCTGCCACCTTCCCTGATGTTATCTACTAGATAAGCAAACATTATAGCGGTCCGTTCTCCCCGAATACTCCCCCTTTATCCTTTGGTAAGTACGATGGAGTTTCCGAAGAAAGGATACCGACTTCATCATGATGACATGAAGCAGAGAAATGGAGACATCAACGTAATGGATCGACCTCTTCGAGAAGGACAACCAAGACCGAGAAGATTTGTTAGAATTTTGTAACCAAATCATTTCCCCCTTACTTCCCCTCTTAAATCTCGGGACGAGATTCCTTGTAGTGGAGGAGCATTGTGACGCCCGGGTAATTAAGCTACAGTAATCCCACGCTAATGGTGCCACGTTACCTTCGTTACTGTTGCTAATCTATCGTTAGATCAAAATCGGTCCAAAATTCAAATTCAAAATTTGGTAAATAATAAAAGTCTTCAAACATTAAAATAAAAATGTTCAGTTTGTACTAAATATTACATAGATAATTATGGTGTAGAAGACACAGTTTTATAAAATGCATAAATATTTTAAATTGAATTAAAACAGAAGAGAAAATAAATAAAAGAAAGAAAATACAAAAGAGAAAAACAAAAGACCAAAAATATATATATAAGAGAAACCCCCCGGGCCTTAGTCATCTGGGCGGCCCAACCCAGCAGCCCACCTCCCCCGGCTGCCTCCCTCCTCTCTGTTCACCCGACCCAGCGACCGCGCTCGCCGGTCGCCACCGAACCCTGTCGCCGTCCCCGTCGGGGAAGGGATAAGGGCGACGTCCCCTCGACCCCTCGGGCTCCCCGCACCCACTCACTCCCCCTGGACGCCCCCTCTCCCCTCTCTCCCTCTGGCCTCGCCCCCTTCTCCAGATCCACCTCGCCCCGACTCGCTGTCGCCGCCGCGTTGCTGCGCCACCGCGGCCACCGTGCCCTCCTCGCCGCCCCGATGTGTCCACGAGCCCCACGACCGTCTTCTGCTTCGTCTGCACCAACGACCTCAAGGCGGGAGCCACCCCAGCGCCGGATCCCCTTCGTCTTCCTCCTCGACGGCCACCACACGACCTCACGGCCGATCTGCTGCACCGGACCTCTTCGAGCCCTCTGCCTAGACCCCACGCTCCCGCAGTGAGCTCCTGCGCCGAACGCGTCGTCCCCTGCCCTCTCTAGCCGCCCGTAGCCACTACCCCGACGAAGCCCGAACCACCGCCGCCTCGTTTGGTCGTCGGCGCGTCTCCGGTGACCTTTTGGTCATGGGCTAGTGCCCAACGTGCTCGCCGCCCTGCTTAGAGAACGCCTAGCCCTTCTGTTCAAGCTGCTACACGCCGTAGCGCCGTCTCCGTCAAGCACCCGTACGCGCCGCCGCGTCTGCTCGTCGCCGGCGCCGATTCCGGCGAAGTCCGGCTGCGCTACCGCCACCACTCGACATGCGGCACCGTCGGCGTTCGAACGCAAGCAAAACCGCGCAAAACGGTGCCCCGTAGCGAATTTCCGAGCGTCTCCGGCGAACTCGCCGTAGCGGAGAGTTCGCCGGCGCAACTCCGGCGCCGGCCGTCGACGTGGCCAACCTGGGGCCACCACCAGGGTCACTGGCAGCTGGGTCCCGCGGGCCCAGTTGGCTGGTTGACCGGGTCAATTGTGCTGACTGTGCACGGTTGACCTGACATGTGGGCCCCCCTACTGTTAATTAGTCTAATAACGTTTTACAAATAAAAGTAATTAGTTTAACCTAAAACACTCACTGACACCCGGGGCCCACACCCCTAATTAACCCTGCTAGATTAGTTAATCCACTGTTAAGCCAACAAAGGCTAACATGTGGGTCCCAGTGGCCCCACTGGGCAGTTTGACCTGGTCAGCCGTCCTGTTGACTGCTGACGTCACAGTGATGTCATGCTGACGTAGTAATTCCTTTCTGTTAATTTAATTAATTCCAGAATTTCTTTAAAACTTTCAAAATTAATATAAAATAAACCGTAGCTCGGATGAAAAAACTTTGTACATGAAAGTTGCTCAAAACGATGAGACGAATCTGGATATGTAGCCCGTTCGTCCGCCACATGTCTCTAGCATAGTGAACCTGCAACATTTCGCCTCCGGTTCATTTGTTCGAAAACGCGAAACACCGGGGATACTTTCCTGGATGTTTCCCCCTTTCGCCGGTATCACCTACTACCGCGTTTGGGCACACCTAGCATCACGCTTTGTCATGTCATGCATCGTTATGCATCTGTTTTCATTGTATTCATTGTTTCTTCCCCCTCTTCTCTCCGGTAGACTACGAGACCGACGACGCTGCTAGTGCCCCGACCGACTACGATGTTCACGACCCCTCCTTGTTGCCAGAGCAACCAGGCAAGCCCCCCCTTGATCACCAGATATCGCCTATTCTTCTCTATACTGCTTGCATTCGAGTAGTGTAGCATGTTACTGCTTTCGGTTAATCCTATTCTGCTGCATAGCCTGTCATTGTTGCTAGAGTTGTTACCCTTACCTGCTATCCTACTGCTTAGTATTGGATGCTAGTGTTCCATCAGTGGCCCTACACTCTTGGCCCTCTGCCATGCTATACCACTGGGCCGTGATCACTTTGGGAGGTGATCACGGGTATATACTATATACTTTATATACATGACACATGTGGTGACTAAAGTCGGGTCAGCTCGTTGAGTATCCGCATGTGATTCTGATGTGGGGGCTAAAAGGACACGTGGCTCTATCCCGGTAGAGGTGGGCCTGGTTCCTGACGGCCCCCGACTGTTACTTTGTGGCGGAGCGACAGGGCAGGTTGAGACCACCTAGGAGAGAGGTGGGCCTGGCCCTGGTCGGCGTCCGTGGATACTTAAAAATAACACGCTTAACGAGTTCTGTGTATTTGATCTGAGTCTGGCCATTTGGTCTATACGCACTAACCAACTACGCGGCAACAATTATGGGCACTCGACGTCGTGGTATCAGCCGAAGCCTTCGTGACGTCAGCGACCGAGCGGCGCGCGCCGCATTGGACCGTAAGCTCGCACTTGTATTAAGGGGGCTAGGTCTGCTTCCGGCCGCGTACGCAACGTGCAGGTGTGCAATGGGCGATGGGCCCAGACCCCTGCGTGCATAGGATTTAGGCCGGCATGCTGACCTCTCTGTTGTGCGTAGGTAGGGCTGCGACGTGTTGATCTTCCGCGGCCGGGCATGACCTTGAAAAGTGTGTCCGGCCAAATGGGATCGAGCGTGTTGGGTTATGTGGTGCACCTCTGTAGGGAAGTTTATCTATTCGAATAGCCGTGTCCCTCGGTAAAAGGACGACCCGGAGTTGTACCTTGACCTTATGACAACTAGAACCGGATACTTAATAAAACACACCCTTCCAAGTGCCAGATACAACCCGGTGATCGCTCTCTAACAGGGCGACGAGGAGGGGATCGCCGGGTAGGATTATGCTATGCGATGCTACTTGGTGAACTTACCATCTACTCTCTCCTACATGCTGCAAGATGGAGGTGGCCAGAAGCGTAGTCTTCGACAGGATTAGCTATCCCCCCTCTTATTCTGGCATTCTGCAGTTCAGTCCACCGATATGGCCCTTTACACATATACCCATGCATATGTAGTGTAGCTCCTTGCTTGCGAGTACTTTGGATGAGTACTCACGGTTGCTTTTCTCCCTCTTTTCCCCTTTCTATACCTGGTTGTCGCAACCAGATGCTGGAGTCCAGGAGCTAGAGATCCCGAGGATGATTCTACATGGAGTTCGGCTTCGAGGAGTAGTTAGGAGGTCCCAGGCAGGAGGCCTTGCCTTTTCGATCGTTGCTACTTTTGTGCTAGCATTCTTAAGGCAGACTTGTTTAACTTATGTCTGTACTCAGATATTGTTGTTTCCGCTGACTCGTCTATGATCGAGCACTTGTATTCGAGCCCTCGAGGCCCCTGGCTTGTATTATGATGCTTGTATGACTTATTTATGTTGTAGAGTTGTGTTGTGATATCTTCCCGTGAGTCCCTGATCTTGATCGTACACATTTGCGTTCATGATTAGTGTACGATTGAATTGGGGGCGTCACAGTCCCACTGCCCCGGCGCCCCGTCGCCCCCACCACCCGCCCACCACCCCGGCGCCACCGCGGCCCATCGGCCCCGCCTCCCTGCCGGCTCCCCCTGAGCTCCACCGCCCCGGAGCTCCACCGCCCCCGGAGCCCTGCCACCCCCGTCGCCATCGCCACCCTGCCGCCCGCCGCCCCCGTCGCCACCGGCACCCCCGGGCTCCGATGAGTTATTTTTTTCTTTTTTTTCTTTTTTTGCTGTTTAATTGTTTGTGTTAGATTTAGGTCTAGATATGTGTTAGTGTTAGTGTTAGATTTAGTGCTAGTGTTAGATTTAGGTCTAGATATGTGTTAGTGTTAGTGTTAGTGTATGTGTTAGTGTTAGGTTTTAGATAATTAGTTATATTATTAAAAGAAGTAGAAAAAAGATGAAAAAAGAAGAAGAAGAAGAAAAGAAGAATATGTAGAAGGGGAAGAAGAAGAGAAGGAAAGAAGAAGAAGAAGAAGAAGAAGAAGAAGAAGAAGAAGAAGAAGAAGAAAGGAAAGAAGAAGAAGGATTGAAGAAAACACCCCGACCCCCTGACCCCGACACGACACCCCGACCCCCTGACCCCTGACCCCGACACCCTGACCCCGACACCACACCCCAACACCCCGACCCCCTGACCCCAACACCCCGGCCCCGACACGACACCCCGACACCCCGACCCCCTGACCCCGACACCACAACCCAACACCCCGACCCCCTGACCCCGACACCCCGACCCCGACACCACACCCCGACACCCCGACCCCGACACGACACCCCGACCCCGAAACAGCACCCCGACCCCCTGACCCCGGCACCCTGACCCCGAAACCACACCCCGACACCCCGACCCCCTGACCCCGTGACCCCGACACCCCGACCCCGACACCACACCCCGACACCCCGATCGACCCCGACACGACACCCCGACCCCGAAACAGCACCCGACCCCGACACGACACCCCGACCCCGAAACAGCACCCGACCCCGACACGGCACCCCGACACCGACACGACACCCCGACCCCCGACACCTCCCGAAAAGGTGCTCTTTGGCCTTCCAGAGGCCGACGGGGTCATATATTTGTGAATTATGAGTTAGGTCATATATTTTTCGATTTTGTTATGAAAAACATCATATATAATTGTGTTGATCAGGTAGATTTAAATGTGCAGTTGTTTCATCGCTGCGAGGTTTGGTGTTCGGCTCCCGTCCGTGCCGGCGACCCGCGAGCAGAGGTGGTTGATTTTCCCTGATGGGGAGAGGTAAGTGCATTTAATCTTTTTGTACCTTCTGCATTCACGTTTCTTCAAATATCTAATGTGTTGGCCTTGTCATGCTGTAGAGGTTGGGACCACCATCATAGTGTCCGCCGGCCCAACTCCGTCCTTGGAGTGCTTTGCCGACAAAACTTCCCGGGGTTTGTCACGTTGCCTGGTGAGGGTCGGCTTCCAGAGCTTGGATTGAGCTGGGAGCACTACTTGGCTGCCCCGGCCCCGCCGGGTGAGATTATCGACGGTGTCTTGTGCGACACGAGGGCAGACGTGGTGATCAGAAAGTTCTGGGTAATTTCTCCTTTACTCATTTAAAAATCTTCAACTAGCTAGTTATTAATTGTACTAATCAATATTGTCTCATTTGATTGCAGACATTCTATAGGTGTGAGGAGGGATACGAGGAGGAGGCCGCAAATGTTATCGAGAACGTCTGCAAGCGCCTACTACAGAACTTACGGCACGAGGCTCGGGTGCAGGCTGTTCGAGACTACTACGCCTTGCGTGGTATCAAGAAGCCCAAGCCGGCGTGCCGCGATAAGTTCCTGAGTAAGGAGCAGTACATGAAGGTAATTCTTAAGGCCTTGTACTTACTTCATTTTGTAATTCATAGCCGTAGCGCTCAAGTTTCTATTTGCTAACTTAGGCGCCTCCGAGATGGTGTGCGGATCGGATGGATTGTTGGGAGGTGTTGGTCAATGAGTGGTGCTCAAAAGAATGGCTAGCCGTCCACAACGCGGCCAAGGACAAACGTGCCCAAATGGAAGGTGTGCCACACCATCAAGGCAGCTCCAACTTATATCAGTTCGGGCAGAACTGGGTATGTGGTTTGCTTCATGATTCATGCAATTCATTCATCATGCTAGCTTGAGCCCTTTAATTACTAATTTACTTTGTTTCTCTCTTTCAGGCACGCTGCAATAAGGCGGATAAGGTGTCAGAGGTGTACCACCTGTATGCCATGGCCCACACTGCCTCTTTTAAGAAAGTCAAGGCATTCTCTCCGTCTGACCTCGATGATGCAAACAACTTCACCAACATCTCCTCCCACGACAAGCTCGTGAAATATAGAGGAGGGGAAGGCGAGGAAAGGGGAGGACTTTAACCCGAGCCAGGGTCCCATTGATCCAGAGCTGGTGATGATATCTGGTGGCGGGAGGTCCCATGGCTCCATAGCCATTGGAGATGAACTTATCCGTTGTCCTAGCACTCTCCCGGAGATCAAGGCGCGCCAGTCGAGCTCCACTCCTGAGATAAGGCCTCGTGAACGGCCAGTCCAACTCGCCATCAAGGTTAGTTATACGTACTCAGCTATCTTTCTCCATTACATTGTGTGTGCTTCCATCAATGATTACAAATGGTAACGAGGAGTGGTGTTGCAGGCTGCTATACAGAGTGAGAGAGATAGAACGGAGAAACTTCTGGCGGAGGCGGCGGAGAGGCAGTGGGAGTTGGAGGAGAGGACGACAAAGATGTTGGAGGAGGAGAGGGCACGGAATGACATGCAGGCAAGGGCCATGTATGAGCTCCTTGTGGTAAGTTTCTTCTGCAGATTAGCCAAAACATTCATGTAGTGTTTGTCTCATTACTAACTAGTATGACTGAGTCGTCAAAACCAAATGTGCAGTCTGTGTGCGAGAAGACTGGTCAGACCGCTCCGCCGATGCCAGTGATTGCTCCTGGGACCACGGTGAGTTTACTTTGAATGGACATTACTTGCTAGTCCTAACATTTGAGTGTTATCATGCTAACGAGACATTGAAATGATCTTTGGTGCAGCGTAACTCCAGACAAGCATCGCACGATCCTTCTCCAGCTACCGGCACAAGCCAGCCCGTCCTACACCTCCATGATCATGGTAAGTTTCTCTAGTGTTTTGCTTAACAAATGCATAAAGACCTAGACTTAGCCTTATTTCCTCCAATATGCTTACCACAATGACCTAGAGTTAGCTTCTTTTCCTCCAAAATGACTTAATAAGCTTACTGACCTCCAAAACCATCCATTTTATCTAAGTTAGCTCTAAAACGATCTATACTTAGCTTTGTTTCCTCCAAAATGACCTAAGTTAGCTCTAATATGCTTAGTTAACTAGGTTTGCTCAATAATGACATGTACTTAGCTTACTTATGTCAAAAATGGCATAATTAGCTTAGTTAGCTCATAAACAATCCATTTTACCTAAGTTAGCTCTAAAATGACCCATTTTACCTTAGTTAGCTCATAAATGATCCATTTTACTCAAGTTAGCTCTAAAATGACCCATTTTACCTAGACTAGCTCCAAAATGATCCATTTTACCTATGTTAGCTCTAAAATGACCCATTTTACCTAGGTTAGCTCCAAAATGACCCATCTAACCTAGGTTAGCTCCAAAATGATGCATTTTACCCAAGTTAGCTCTAAAATGACCCATTTTACCTAGATTAGCTCATAAACGATCCATTTCACCTAGGTTAGCTCACAAACGATCCATTTTACCTAGTTTAGCTCCAAAATGACCCATCACACCTAGGTTAGCTCTAAAATGATGCATTTTACCTAAGTTAGCTCATAAACGATCTATTTCACCTAGGTTAGCTCATGAACGATCCATTTCACCTAACTTAGCTCAAAAACGATCCATTTCACCTAGGTTAGCTCCGAAATGGCCCATCTTACCTAGGTTAGCTCTAAAATGATGCATTATACCTAAGTTAGCTCATAAATGATCTATTTCACCTAGGTTAGCTCATAAACGATCCATTTCAACTAAGTTAGCTCATAAATGATCCATTTCACCTAAGTTAGCTCATAAATGGCATATACTTCTTCTTCTAGTCACCTTTTTCTAACTTTCTTATTTGCCATTTTGCAGATTTCATTCACTTCACGGAAGCTAGCTTGCTATGATGGAGTGCTTGTTTTTTCTTTCATTCTCCTCTAGTATTCTTCTAGCTTGCTATGATGGAACTTGCTATCTTGATGAAACTTTGCATTGTAATATGTATGGATGGAACAATGTGTATGTGCAACTTGCTATGTATGAATGGATGGAACTATATATGTATGCACGATGAAACTTATGTGCTGGATATGTCATATGTATGCTGTTAAATAGCCCTGTGAAATATATATATATATATATGTGTCATATATTTGCTGTGAAAATTGCTGGATTAAAAAAAACTGAAAAAAAGAGGCACCTTTGCCGTCAGCCGCTGATGGCAAAGGCTCCTTTGCCGTCTGCCGCGGACGGCAAAGAAGCCACGTGGCGGCCACCTGTGCTCCCTGGGAGCTGATCCATTTGGTCAGTTTGCCTACAGTGGCGGACGGCAAAGGCTTTGCCTACAGTGGCAGACGGCAAAGAATGCCCACATTGCCTACAACAGCAGACGGCAAAGGCTTGTCCCGCAGTGACGTCCAGCTGACGTCATTCGGCGGATGGCAAAGCCCGGATGCTCTTTGCCGTCAGCGGCGGACGGCAAAGGCTGCCGTTAGCCGCCTAACGGACTAACAGCGCATTTATTGCCATCGGCTTTCTTTGCCGTCAACCGCTGATAGCAAAGGCCCCTTTGCCGTCCGCTTCAAAAAGCAGACGGCAAAGTAGCTGATTCCTGTAGTGCTGGTTTGATTGTATTTTGTGAGTGTGCACAAGTACAAGGAACGCTACTTGCCGGCAAGGTTGCGCGGGAAGTGCATTTACAGGAGTAATTGGGCAAAGTGTCGACCTTTGTAAAGGTGGCCATGGGCCTCCTTTTATAGGGAAAGGGGCCACCATAGTGTCAAAATGGTAATTATACACTATAAATAGTGGCCACAGTGCTGTGAGGTGTCTCATTGATGGAGCTCCCCGGCAAGAGTTGTCTCCTTCTGTGCCATTCGCCCATTCTCGGTGCAACAAACATGGGCGTTTGCTGCACTGACTTATGCACAGACGTATTGTAGTTCCCCTAGCGTGCATCAAGTTCCATACACAACCAAACCAGAGAACCCGCTCTTCGTGAGATCAAGAAGCGCATTAAGAAGACCAAGGCTTGGAGCAAGCCACGGGATTCACAACAGAAGCGACCAACCCTGGCAAAGGCAGGCCTGCCTATCGTGGCGCGGCAAGCCCCTTGAGCACGGACTTCTCGTCGAACACCAGCGCTCCACCTCTCTGGCTAGCTGGTCGTTGATCAGCGAGGTGTCGAGCCCGTAGGTGATTAGGTGGAGACAACCCATGCGTGTCAGCTTGCTGGGGAGGATGATTACCTTTATTGACACGGTGTGTCTAGCTAATAAGAGGTAGGTGGATAAGCGGTGCATCACCCTTGCCGGGGTTCACCCTCCACACGACACCTAGGAGTGCATTTAATGCATTTTTTCCTAACTAGCAGAGTTAGGTACTGCATCAGTCTAATCACCCGTAATAACCTTTTGCCACTTTTGTAACCCCTTTAGCTATAAACGGAGGGCCAAGGCAACCTTTACAGGGTTCGAAACCTCCCAACGCTCACACATAGATATCCGTGCAGCTGTCCTCTCCTAGCGACTTGCCAGGGGTAGAGGGCTCCGTGTATTTTCTTCCACATTAACCCAATAAATCAAAGCAGGAGTAGGTTTTTATGCTTCTCAGCAGCCCGAAGCAGGGTAAAAACATTGGAGTCTGCTGATGTGCTTGCTCCTCGTGCCAACCGATCCCTAGCTGAACCAGCAAAGGGGCAGACCTACCCTATATATCGCCGGCTCCACACCGACATCTTTGGCACGCCAGGTAGGGGGGCGTTGGCGAGAACCAAGGCAGCAGGCGCCGTGTTGGTTCCTTCGAGTTCATCATCATCATCACCACACATGGTGCCCAAGAAGAAGGGCTCCATGGTTATCAAGCCTTCTCCATCCTAGCACCCATCGCCTTTGTCTGCTCGCGGCGCAGGCGCCGCCGCCCCCGTGGATGGAGCGAACACCATGGCAGGCACGATCGGGGCAGGCGGCACGGTCACCAAGCCCGCCATGACAGGAGCAGGCGGTGGAGATGCTAGAGGTAGACGCTTACCTCAACGCTTAGGTGAAGATGACGTTCATGGCACGGGCGACGAGGGTGCTCTATCCCCGCCCCCTCCTCGTGCCGACGAACGCAGCCACCAGAGTGACCCCGCTCGATCGGGCGCAAACCGCGACCCTCCCGTTGCGGCAGCACTGGCGGTGGCCAGGGGAGTGACCTCGGGACGCACGCCGCGCCCGTCGCAAGATGAGCGCGACGTGATGCCAAGTTGTGTTGTTGTGCCTCCATAGTAACTCCCGCATGGCAAATTGCTCGTCGACCAAGTTCAAGACCCACGGGCGCAGCTTCCTCCACACCGACTCACTCTTGCCCTCACAGCGCGGCGACAAGAACACAACGACGCTCCTGCTGGCTCTGCCAGGAGTCGAGCGACGTCGCGCTCTTCGCGTTCCAGCATGCCTTCAACGGTGGTGGAGGAGATGGCACGAGCGCATATGTTGCTGGATTTTCCTCCAGTAGCTCACAAGATGGATGAGTGGAGAGCCACCATCCGGAGTTTGATGATGCGAACATGTCCCAGTTCACCGAGCCTTCGCGGCGGCTGCCAGCTTCGCCCACGCCTCAAACCCAAGGCCGTGTGGCAGGCGGCTCACCCACTGTGCAATCACCTCCTCGGCAACAATCTCAACGGGAGCACTGGCACTCGTAGCGGGCCCGGGAAGATGCACATCCCGATGACGCATTGATGGCTTCCTCAGACCAGCAGATGCAGCGAGACCAAGGGCAAGTGTTTCTTAACAAATGAGCGGAAGACTCTCGCACCACCATCCAGCGGCGCTGGGAGGCGCGCCTTCAGTCAGACGAGCGTAACGGTTCAGTCGTTGATGAGCAACCACCCGTTGTTGGCGGGTACTTACCTTACGTGGTTGGTGCCTGCTGTCAGGGTTCTGGGACCGGGGGTACCCAGACCCGTCAGCCTACGACCCAGGACGTGGCTTCACCGACGGTCTGGTGCGGCACAGCACCAGGACTTCACGAGCAAGACCCTCGCGAGGGCCCATGCCTCGCAAGGCGAAGTACATCATGGCCTCCCGAGGAGTGGACATCTCTAAGCTTGCACCCACCGAAGCAAGGTGCGCGATGACGTGAGCCATGACGACCAGAAGCAGGAGGGTGTCAGCAGGCGCATGCAAGGACAGTTTCCCCTTTGGTGCTAAGGAGGCAAGGACGTACGCGGGTTCCCAAGGAATCCCCCAAAGGTTGCCAATCTGGTGCAATGAGACCAGGACCGCGGGCTCGGCAGGATGGAGGTCATCACCGAGCCCACTAGGGCATCACGACCAGAAGCTTTGCAGGCAAAGACCACCTTTTGCCAGGATAGGGTGTACTCGTGTCCCCCTTCGAATTTGGTTGATGTGGTATTCCTTCCCGCCTAAGCGATGAGGGAAGAGGACTGGGGCCCTGGATATATATAGGCTAGACTCCATCGTAGAGGAGGATCGATCAACTCCAATCCCAACTGATCCAGCGCTTGAGACCCTCAGAGGCAGCTCACCCTTGTACTAGTTCATCTTCATCCTCCTCGCGAGGCACTCCACCACAAAGTAGTAGTAGCGTATTACACCGCAAGGTGGACCGAACCTGGTTAAATCTCCATGTTCCATTCCTCTACCACCTCGCTCGAGGACGACGGAGCATCGTCGTGAGATAGTGAGCGGCAAGAAGTAGCATAGCAAAATTCTTCGTGCGCACCCTAGAGTTTGAACCTTTTCCTTTGGTCCGCAGAGCCCCGATTCCGACACCTGCCTTCACGGGTGAGCTGCGACAAGTCTACTCGTCGTCAGTCCGCGTGTTCAAACCTGAGCTCCCGGAAAAATACCACCGCAATCAAAACCCGGCTGAGTTCTTGGGCATCTATACAATTGCCGTGCAGGCTGCCGGGGGAAGGGATGAGAAAATCCTAGCCAACTTCTTCTCGTTGGTATTCAAGCCCAGCGTGAGGTCTTGGCTAATGAACTTGCCAGAAAACTTGATTTCCTCTTGGTCAGATCTTTGCAATGAGTTTGTTGGTGCTTCTACAGTGGGATAGAAAGTTCTGGGGTTGCCCAGCGATTTGCAAGTGATCCCACAGAAGGAAGGAGAGAACCTCCACAAGTACATCTAGAGGTTCAGCCACGTGCATCGCAGCATACCGGATATTCACCCCGCGACAATGGTTGCCACATTCCACATGAATGTGCACAATCACAAGATGCGGGAGAAGATGCATATTCGCTTGCCGAAGATCATCAACAAACTTTATACGTTGGCAGACAAGTGTGTGCGCAGTGAAGAAGGGAAAAGGCTTCCCGGGGAGGATGATGCCGCCGAAGTCGATTTCGATGATGAAGATGCAACTTCCCCGCGAAAGAAGGGTCGAAGATGTAACCAAAAGCGCAGAGGAAAGTCTGTTATGGCTGTGGAAGGATCCGGCAACTCCAACCCCGCCAAAAACCCAAAAACGGAGAGTACCGGCAAGCAAGCGGTTACATGCACTGATTGCCAGGTCACCGACGAGCCATATTTCAAGATCCATTGTACCAAAGGCCACGACCTCTAGGAGTGCCGTCAAGTCGAGCAGCTGGTTGAGAAACAGAAAGCTAATTATGAGAAGCTAGATAAAGAAAAAGGCCAGGACAGTACGGGTGGAAACGGCAAGAAGGACCATGGTGGTCGAGGCGGACAATGCAACAATGCTAGCCAGAAGAAAGAAAACTCCGCGAGGGTCTGAGAGAAGAAATAAGAAGATGAAGAGAGTGAGGATGAGGATGATGAGTCTAGCGAACAAGAATTCCAGAAAGCGACAGAAGCCATGTGCATTGACGGGGGTGCATCTTTGCACTGCTCCCATCGCCAGCTCAAGCAATGGGCACGCGAAGTTAATGCAGCAGAGCCAACAACAGATGCACGAAAGCCCCTCAAGTGGTCTCGCATGCCTATCATTTTCGATGTCGAGGATCACCCTGATCGCACGTCTGCTGTCGGGTGTTTGCCGTTGTTGGTGTCACCAACGATATGCAACCTCAATGTCACGAAAATTTTAGTTGACGGTGGGGCTGGCTTGAACCTGATCTCCCCAAAGGTGATCAAGAGGCTGCAGATACCTGAGGAAGAGCTCAAGAAAACTGGGATATTCCAGGGAATCAACTGGGGAAGGATCCAGCCAAAAGGAAAGATCATGCTACCAGTGACATTCGGCGGAGACCTAAGTTACCGAACCGAGAAGATCGTGTTTGACGTGGTTAACATCCCCTTGCCATTCAATGGAATTCTTGGTCGCCCTGCCTTGGCCAAGTTCATGGCGGCGTCTCACGATGCCTACAATACATTGAAGATGCCGGGGCCCATGGGGGTCATCTCCATCAACTCCAACCAGAGAGATGCAATCATCTGTATGGACAAGCTCTATAGGGACACGGTTGTAGCAGAACCCGACAAGGCAACAACTCACGCCAAGCCAAAGAATAGCAAAAAGCCCGGCAAGACATCCAGTGAGACTTATCGGAAGCGCACCTCCTCGGAGTTCTACGCACCCGTTGAGGACTTGCCGGCAAGCTCTGCCGGCAAGAGATCCAAGGCCGCTCCACCTCCGACAAAGAATACGCCGGCAAGGGAGGATGGCACTGGCGCTACTTTCACCATCACCGCAACCCTAGACAGCAAATAGTAAAGCGCACTCATTACCTTCCCGTGGGCGAATGTAGATGTGTTTGCGTGGCAACCATCTGACATCCCTGGTGTTCCTAGCGAGGTAATTGAGCACCACCTGCCTGTCTACCCTAATGCTCGGCCCGTCAAGCAGAAGGTCAGGAAGAAAGCTTTGGAACGACAGCAATTCATAGTAGAAGAGATCAAGAAATTCAAGGAAACTGGCCTGGTCCAAGGAGTGCTACATCCAACATCATTGGCGAATCCGATCGTCGTGCGCAAGGCAAAGGGGAAACGGAGACTTTGTTTTGATTACACTAATGTGAAGAAAGCATGCCCAAAGGATTCTTTCCCCTTGCGGTGCACCGACCAGATAGTGGACTCTACTGCCGGGTGTGACTTGCTTTCATTTCTTGATGCCTACTCCAGATATCACCAGATATTCATGCCCAAGGAAGATAAAGAGTAACCCGCATTCATTACTCCATATGGCACGTATTGCTTTGTGCGGATGCCTTTCAGACTGAAGAGCGCGGGTTCGACGTTCGCAAGGTCAGTCCAGATCGGGCTTGAGCCATAGTTACACCGGAACATAGAAGCTTACATGGATGATATTGTGGTCAAGACCAAGGACAAGTCCACCCTGATTCAAGATTTGGAGGAAACCCCTTCTCCAACTTGCAGAAGATCAACATGAAGCTCAACCTCGAGAAGTGTCTGTTCGGTGTTCCCTCCGGCAAGCTCCTTGGGTTCTTTATGTCTCAGTGTGGATTCGAAGTGAACCCCGACAAGATTAAGGCTATTGAGTAGATCCAAGCACCCAGGACCGTCAAGGATGCTCGACGCCTTGCCGGTTGTGTCGCAGCTCTAAGTAGGTTTATTTCAAGGTCTGCTGAGCGCGCCCTGCCTTTCTTCAAGATATTGAAAAAGGTGAGTCTGGTAAAATGGACTCCGGAACGGAGGCTGCGCTACATGATCTGAAAAAGTACATGTCTTCTGCGCCACCTCTAGTTGCGCCCAAACCACAAGAACCGTTGCTGCTATACTTGGTAACGACGAATCAAGTGGTTAGTGCTGCACTAGTTGCACAGAGGGAAGCTAGCGATGAGGAAACAATAGTGGCAGAGCCATCCTTTGACGAAACGACATCTTCTCCGGCAAGGCTAGATGCCGGGAACAAAAAAGTGGTGCAAGGGAAAAGAGCTAAGAAGCAAGACACATCTAAGAAGAAAGTGGTGCAGTAGCCAGTATATTTTGATAGCTCCCTACTGCACGGGGCTAGGTCAAGGTATTCAGGCATGCAAAAGTTGCTCTTTGGCCTACTCATGGCCTCAAGTATGTTGTGCCACTATTTCCAAGCACATGAGATCATGGTGGTCACCCGCTTTCCATTGCAATGTATTCTGAGGAATCCAGAAGCAACCGGCAGAATAGTAGAGTGGGCATTGGAACTGTCAAGCTTTGCACTCAAGTTTGAGAGTACGTCAACTATTCAAAGCAGAGCATTAGCAAAATTCATCGCGGAGTGGACACCAACACTAGATGACGAGATTCAGGAATCAGCCCTCCCCGGCAGTGAAACTCAAAGGAATTGGATCATGTACTTTGGCGGTGCTTTCTTGCTGCAAGGCGCCGCTGCCGGGTACTTCTTATCGCACCCACCAGGGAGCATCTCAAGTATGTGGTTCAAATGCATTTCACCGTGAGGAAGCTACCAACAATACTGCAAAGTATGAGGGGCTGCTTGGCGGCCTCAGAATTGCGGTAGAGTTGGGAATCAAGAAGCCGATCATTCGCATAGATTCGCAGCTTGTAGTAAAGCAACTAAATAAGGATTACCAGACTCCATTGATCGAAGCGTACGTGGATGAAGTGAGAATGTTGGAAGAATACTTTGATGGCTTGGAAACAGAGCATGTTCGTCGTGCGGAAAATAGCATCGCTGATTAACTGTCCAAGTGCGCTATGCAGAAGCTACCTGTGGAACCAGGGACTTTTGTGCTCCACTTGACTCGACCAACAGTTACCCCGCCAATGAGAGCCAAGAAGAGAAGGAAGATAAGCATTGGCAAAAACTTTCCGGCAGAGCTCCCAGAAGCCGTCGGCATAGCAGTTGCCGGAAGCAGTGATGCGCCTAGCAGTGAGCAGCGACCTCAGGCAGAATCTCCCAGATTCTTGCTAATGAGATCAGCGCTCCCGCGGTCGAAGAAATGCCTTTAGTCCCTGTTGTCGAGCCCCAAGCTCCAACATGGGCACAATAGATAGTTCATTTCCTCCAAACAGGAGAACTTCCCAAGGAGCAAGAGCAAGCTGAGAAAGTAGCCCGTCAGTCAATTATGTACCAGTTTGTGGATAACATCCTGTGCAGAAAGAAACCAAACAGAGTGAAATTGAAGTGCATTACCCGGGACGATGGACTTAAGTTGTTGGCGGAGATACATGGAGGCATATGTGGTTCTCACACAGGAGCAAGAACCCTTGTCGGGAAGGCCTTCCGGCAAGGCTTTTATTGGCCCACTGCCCTCCAGGATGCTACTGAGCTAGTAACAAGATGTGAAGCATGCTAGTTTCATTCAAAGAGCATTCACCAACTAGCACAAGCCCTCCAAATGATTCCTCTACCCTGGCCCTTTTTGGTCTGGGGGCTCGATAATTTGGGCCCCCTCCCCATGCTACCAGGGCTTTAAGTTCTTGTACGTCACCATTGACATGTTCACAAAGTGGCTTGAAGTAGAGCCAGCGAGAAAGGTAACTGCATAATTGGCCGTCAAGTTCTCTAAAGGATTAGTTTGCCGGTTCGGAGTCCTGAACAGGATCATCACTGACAATGACACACAATTCATGAGCCACGCCTTCATGCAATACACACGGAGCCTTGGAAGCAAGGTATGCTTTTCATTCGTTGCTCACCCAAGGAGTAATGGGCAAGCAGAAAGAACAAGTGCTGAAGTATTGCACGGGCTCAAGACAAGGTCTTTTGATAGGCTGCACAAGTGCGGTAGGCGTTGGATTGACGAGTTACCGATGGTTCTTTGGTCACTCAGAACGACACCAAATCGAGCTACTGGCCAGACACCCTTCTCCCTCGTCTATGGTGTAGAAGCGGTGCTCCCCACGGAGCTCATATACGGGCAACTTGAGTACTTGCCTACAACAAAGTAGAGCAAGAGAAGCTACGGCATGACGATGTCGTGCTCCTTGAGGAAGATCGTCTTCGGGCAACTATGTGTGATGCATGCTACCAGCATGCCTTGGGCCGCTATCATAGCCACAAGGTTCATGCCCAGACCCTTGAGGAAGGCGACCTTGTCCTTCGGCGCTTTCAATCCGCCAAGGGTGCAAATAAGTTGACGCCAAAGCGGGAAGGCCCTTACAGGGTAGTACGAGTCACCAGACCTGGCGCAGTCCGTCTGGATACCAAAGATGGCATTCACGGGAAAAACTCATGGAATATTGAGCATCTACGCAAGTTCTACCTGTAAAGCGCGGTTGTCGGGCTTTGCCTCAGCAATCCATTTTATACAAGCATGGCCTCAGAGGCTTGTAACCCTTTGTACAAAGCCAGGCGCAGACCCTGTGCATATCTGAATAAAACCAAGTGTTTTACAAACTTGCATACATGTTTATCTATGTACTATAGCATGGTTTTCATGTAGCTACACTTGTTTAGATAAGACAATTAACATGCCGCCAAAGGCCCCATGCTATTCTTTCTCTTCATTATTTTTCTATCAAAGACAAAAGGATTCCTCGCAACCAACTCTCCCGGGGGGAGGATGGAATCACTCACTTGGACCTGTGGCAGACTCTCCATATCCAAGCGAAAAGAAGTACATCAAAGAAAGATAAGTTGAAACTTTGCTTCATTTGAAATTTCCCGTCATTCTATATTACGTCTAGGTATGATAAACTTGCACGCGAGGAGACCTTGCCACACCTTTCATTCACGCTCTTATCCTTGCCTCAAGTCTACTCGATGGGATTAGTTGCAGCTACGTTTAAAGCCGGCAAGAGTCCAGCCTCCATCCGCGCTCCTAAACTTGCCTCGAGTTTGCTCGGCAAGGGTTAGTAGTAGCCGCATTTGAGGCCAGCAAGAAGCTTTGCCGGATATATTACTCGCAAAAGACTACTAAGGGCTAGCCCTTCTAAACGTCTAAGCCAAGTATGCATCTTCAGCAAGTTTCTTCTCATTGCATGGGACAACAAATATAAATCATACGAATGAGAATATAAATAGGAAATCTTTATATTTGATTCAAACACTTCAACAGCCTACATCATTTTTGTGAAAAAAGAGAAGTGCTCCATAATGCCTTTCTTGTCCTTCTCCTCGTAGGGTTTACATCGAGTGCAAGGATGGAAAAAGGAGCGCCTGGTCGATGCCCTGGTCACCCGCACCAGGACTAGAGGGACGCAGCCCGACAAGATTGGGAGAGCGCCTTCCTGGCAGGAAAGACGAAGCCAGAGTCCACAAGCCTGCCGGGGTCTAGCTAGAGGTGGCGGTGGCGCCTAGGCGAAGCACGCCTAGCAAAGCGCTCTGTCGGGGTCCATCTGCAGATGATGGTGCTACAGGCACCTAGCTAGTGATGACGGTGCTGCCGGCGTTCAGTCGGAGTCCGAGTCGCCATCTTCGGACTTGACGACTGATACGTCTCCGACGTATCTATAATTTTTTATTGTTCCATGCTGTTATATTATCAGTCCTGGATGTTTTATAATCATTTTATAGTCATTTTATATCATTTTTTGGTACTAACCTATTGACATAGTGCCAAGTGTCAGTTGTTGTTTTTTACATCGCAGGAAATCAATATCAGACGGAGTGCAAACGCAACGAAACTCCACGGAGATTTTTTTGGACTAGAAGGAAAGTAATGGGCCCTCGCTGCACCTGGGGGGTGCCTCGAGGAGGGCACAACCCATCAGGGCGCGCCAGGAGGCCCAGGCGCGCCCTGGTGGGTTGTGCCCACCTCGGGTGCCCCCCGGACCGCCTCTTTGCTCTATAACTACCCCAATATTCCCAAAACCCTAGGGGGGTCGACGAAATATTCATCCAGCCGCCGCAGAGTCCAGAACCACCAGATCCAATCTAGACACCATCTCGGATGGGGTTCACCACCTCCATTGGTGCCTCTCCGATGATGCATGAGTAGTTCTTTGTAGACCCTCGAGTCTGTAGTTAGTAGCTAGATGGCTTCATCTCTCTCTCTGAATTCTCAATACAATGGTCTCTTGGAGATCCATATGATGTAACTCTTTTGCGTTGTGTTTGTTGGGATCGATGAACTTTGAGTTTATGGTCAGATCTATCTTTTTATATCCAAGAAAGTATTTGAGTTTCTTTGATCTCTTTTATGCATGATCTCTTATAGCCTCGTATTTCTTCTCCGATATTTGTGTTTTGTTTGGCCAACTTGATCTATTTATCTTGCAATGGGAAAAGGTGCTTTGTAGTGGGTTCGATCTTACGGTGCTTGATCCCAGTGACAGAAGGGGAACCGACACGTATGTATCGTTGTTACTAAAGATAAAACGATGCGATCTATCTCTACATAGATAGATCTTGTCTACATCAAGTCATCGTTCGTATTGCATTACTCCGTTTCTCCATGAACTGATGCATGCTGGATAGCGGTCGATGTGTGGAGTAATAGTAGAAGATGCAGGTAGGAGTCAGTCTACTAATCTTGAACGTGATGCCTATATAATGATCATTGCCTGGATATCGTCATGAGTATTTGAAGTTCTATCAATTGCCTAACAGTAATTTGTTCACCCACCGTTTGCTATTTTTCTCGAGAGAAGGCACTAGCGAAATCTACGGCCCCCGGGTCCCTTTCTCATATATTTGGCTTTGCGATCTACTTTTTCCTTGCATTTATCTTCAGATCTATGAAACTAAAAATACAAAAATACCTTGCTACGTTTTATTTCTATTTAGTTTGTTTGGCGTTCGATCTATCAATCTACTACAAATTTATCTCATGTCTATTTGCCTACCTTGAGGCGCCGTACCCCGGAAGTGATTGACAACCTCTTTAACACGTTGGGTTGCGAGGATTTTTTATCTGTGTGTAGGGGTTGTTTACGTTGTGTTGCTTGGTTCTCCTACTGGTTCGATAACCTTGGTTTCATATCTGAGGGAAATACCTACCGCTGTTGTGCTGCATCATCCCTTCCTCTTTGGGGAAATACTGACGTAGCTTCAAGCGACATCAAAAGGAATTTCTAGCGCCATTGCCGGGGAGGATCTTCAACATATACCAGGTTCTTAATCACAAATCTCATCTCCTCGCAATTTACATTATTTTTCATTTGCCTCTCGTTTTCCTCTCCCCCACTTCACAAAAATTTATCGTTTTATTTACCTCTCTTTTTTGTTTGCTGTTTTCTTGCCGGATCTATTTTTGAGTGCAATATTGTTGTGTGGTCATCATGACTCAAGAGAACACCAAGTTATGTGATTTCTCAAATACCAACAACAATGATTTTATCGGCACTCCGATTGCTCCTCCTGCCACTAGTGTGGAGTCTTCTGATATTAATACTGCCTTGCAGAATCTTGTTATGAAAGATCAATTTTCTGGTACTCCTAATGAGGATACCGCGTCCCATCTTAATACCTTCGTGGAATTATGCGATATGCAAAAGAAAAAATATGTGGACAATGATGTGTTAAAGATGAAATTATTTTTGTTTTCTTCGTGATTTTGGAAAAAATTGGTTCTCTTCTTTGCCTCGCAATAGTATCGATTCTTGGAATAAGTGCAAAGATGCTTTAATCACTAAGTATTTTCCTCCCACAAAAACTATTTCCCTTAGAACCCAAATCATGAATTTCAAGCAACTTGAACATGAGCATGTTGCACAATCTTGGGAAAGGATGAAAATGATGCTAAGGAATTGCCCAACTCATGGGTTAAATCTTTGGATGATCATACAAATTTTTTATGCGGGACTGAATTTTGTTTCTCGGATCTTTTAGATTCCCGGGCGGGTGGTACTTTTATGGAAATTACTTTGGGTGAAGCCACCAAATTGCTTGATAATATCATGGCAAATTATTCACAATGGCATAATGAAAGAGCTCCTACTAGTAAAAAAGTTAATTCGCTTGAAGAAATTTCTTTGAGTGAAAAAGTTGATGCTCTTATGAAATTGGTTGCTAGTAACAGTGCTCCTATTGATTTCAATTATATGCCTTTGTCTACTTTGATTGAGCAAAATAGTCATGCCATAGATGTGAATTTTATCTCTCGAAATAATTTCAATAACAATGCTTATAGAGGTAATTTTAATCCTAGGCCTTTTCCTAGTAATTCCTCTAATAACTATGGTAATTCCTATGGAAATCAATCTTATAATAATAATAGGAACACCTCTGATCTTGAGAATAATATTAAAGAATTTATCAACACACAAAAAGTTTTCAACACTTCCATAGAAGAAAAGTTGAGTAAGATTGATGATTTGTCTAGAAGTGTTGATAGAATTGCTCATGATGTGGAAAATCTCAAGATGACAATTTTTGTGCCTAAATTAGATGAATCAATTAAAGCTCTTTACCTTTCTATGGATGAAAGTAAGAAAAGAACCGCTATGCTTAGAGCTAAAAGAGAATTCTTAGAAAAAGCATTTTCTAGTGATTTCTTTCGCAAAAGTGATGAAGATTTTAAAATGATTGGTGTTTCTTCTATTGATTCCTTGTTTAGTAAAGTTAACATTTATGAAAAAGGAACTGGCGAAGAGTCAATTTTAGGTAGAAGGTGTCCCCATATTTCAGAGGCAGAAAATCTTGTTGAGAAAATTGATGAAAGTGGGTTTGGAGAGGTCAAAACTTTAACTACTGATGTGCCCACTCTTTTGGATTACAAAGAATTTAATTATGATAGTTGATATTTGATTGATTGTATTTCTTTGTTGCAATCCATGATTAATTCACCCCATGCCTATGAACAAAATAAAGCTTTTACTAAACATATTGTTGATGCTATGATGAAAGCTTTTGAAGAAAAATTGGAATTAGAAGTTTCAATTCCTAGAAATTTCATGATGAATGGGAACCTACTATAAAAGTGAAGATTAAAAATTATGAGTGTTTTGCTTTGTGTGACTTGGGTGGTAGTGTTTCTACAATTCCGAAATCTTTATGTGATGTGCTTGGTCTTATCGATATTGAATCGTGTTCTTTGAATTTGCACTTGGTGGATTCTACTATTAAAAAGCCTATGGGAAGAATTAACGATGTTCTTATTCTTGAAAATAGGAATTACATGCCCATAGATTTTATTGTTCTTGATATTGATTGCAATCTGTCTTGTCCAATTATTCTTGGTAGACCGTTTTTACGCACCATCGGTGCCGTGATTTCCAATTTTCTTTAAGGAAGGGTATGGAACACTTCCCTAGACCAAGAATTAAGCCACCTTATGAATCAATCATGAGGGCATATTATGGATCTCGAACCAAAGATGAGAAAACTTAGATCCTTGCTTTGTGCCTAGCTAAGGACGTAAAACTATAGCGCTTGTTGGGAGGCAACCCATTAAATAAATTTTATTTTTCCTTGTTGCTTTATGTTCTTGAGTGTTAGAAAAATTATGCTACTGTTATGATTGTTTTTTGTGTGTTTTAATTAGTGTTTGTGCCAAGTGAAACCAATAGGATCTTCTTTGGTGATAGTTGTTTGATCTTGCTGAAAAACATAAACTTTTGCGCTCACAAAAATAATTGTTAAAAATCACCAGAACGTGATAAAATGCCAATTCTTTTTGCAGAAGATTAATATGCAAATTACCCGGGTCTTCCTAGTTTCTCAGAATTTTTGGAGTTACAGAAGTATTCGAAAAAGCCAGATTGCTACAGACTGTTCTGTTTTGACAGATTTTGTTTTCTTTGCGTTGTGTGCTTATTTTGATGGCTCTATGGTTTTCTTTGATAAGTTTTTGCCATAGAAAAGTTGGAATACAGTAGATATAATGCAAAAACAAAATATGAATTGTTTTGATACAGTACTTATAGTAGTGGTTTGCTTTCTTATACTAATAGATCTCACGAAGGTTTTGTTGAGTTTTGTGTGATTGAAGTTTTCAAGTTGTGGGTTATCTTACGATGGATGAAGGAATAAAGGATAGAAGAGCCTAAGCTTGGGGATGCCCCGGCATCCCAAGCTATTATCGAAAAATGAGCAACCAACTAAGCTTGGGGATGCCCCCCGAGTGGCATCCCCTCTTTCTTCTAACGACCATCGGTATTTTACTCGAAGCTATATTTTTATTCGTCACATGATACGTGTTTTGCTTGGAGCGTCTTGTATGATATGAGTCTTTGCTTGTTTTATTTTGTGTTTTAAGTCTTGATCCCTTGCTGGACACACCTATTTGGGAGAGCCAAAAATTATGTCATGACTTGTTAGAATTGCTCTCTATGCTTCACTTAATTTTTTTATGAGCTATGGACTTGCTCTAGTGCTTCACTTATATCTTTTTTGAGCATGGTGTGCTTAGTATTTTTGAAGAAATGCTCTCTTGCTTCACTTAGATTTATTTGAGAGTTAGTAAAATTTTGAAGAAATTCTCTCTTGCTTCACTTAAATTATTTTGAGAGAAAGAAAAATTATGCTCATGATCTTCACTTATATTTGTTTGAGCTTATGAAAAGCAACACATGAAAATTAGTCCCAAAGTGATAGATATCCAAGAAGGATATAATAAAAACTTTCATGAAGAACATTGGACAAAATAAACTTGATTCTTAGTAATAGTTTTGAGATATGATGATGTGATATGTGAGTTATGTTGATGAGTAATTATGCTTTAGTAAGAATATTGGTGTTATGGTTTGTGATTCCCTATGCAAGCACGAAGTCAATAGTCATGCAATGAGATTATATCCTACTTGTGGTGCATTATTTGGTGTTATTTATGCTTAATGCTTGCTTATGAGATTATCCATTTCTTGGTTGGTCGCTTCTCAATCTTTTGCTAGCAATCATTTTGCACTAAGTATGATCTCTACTTGTGCATTCAAAATCCTTTAAACCAGTTTTGCCACATGAGTCCACTATATCTACCTACATGCGGTATTCTTTTTGCCGTTCTAAGCAAATTTGCATGTGCCATCTCTAATTTTCAAAATCAACTTATCTTTTGTGTGTTCATTTTGCTCGCGGAGCGGTGAGGGGTGGCTAATATTTTCCATGCTGGATGTGTTATTCTCACGATGAGTGTTTATTCACTTGTCATTGCACAGGAGTAAGGCAAAGGTTTTAGGGATGCCTAGTCCCGAAATAAAAAAAATGAATTTACTTTATGTTGTCAAACAATAAATTCCTTGGAAAGTGTTGGTATGGAGGGCAACCGTGGATATGGCTAGCCATGGAAAGTGAAAGTATGGTGGAAAAAGGAATAAACTTTCTTTACTGTTTGGGAACCGCCTATGATATATCTAGCATGGAAAGTGTTGGGAACTCTAAGTCGTTTTCGTTGGTGGGATGGATACACCTCCCAAAATGTTTTTATCTCTAATTTTTTGTTTTGAGATCTGGCACCTCTACAAATCCCTACTTACCTCTGCGAAGGGCCTTTCTTTTACTTTATGCAATTTTTATTTTGAATTTGAGTCTCCATCTTCTCTTATAAAAGCACCAACTAGGAGGCAATATGATCGTACTTAAGTATTGGGTGTAACTAATATGCGAGTGTGTTTCATGAATGGATCAATGGTTGAGCATGATGGGCTAGGGATAACTTATTTTAGCGTTGATATTTCCTATCTATAATTTTTTATTGTTCCATGCTGTTATATTATCAATCTTGGATGTTTTATAATCATTTTATAGTCATTTTATATCATTTTTTGGTACTCACCTATTGAGATAGTGCCAAGTGCCAGTTGCTGTTTTCTGGATGTTTTTTACATCGCAAGAAATCAATATCAGACGGAGTGCAAACGCAACGAAACTCCACGGAGATTTTTTTTTGGACCAGAAGGAACGCAATGGGCCCTAGTTGCGCCTGGGGGTGCCTCGAGGAGGGCACAACCCACCAGGGCACGCTAGGAGGCTCAGGCGCGCCCTGGTGGGTTGTGCCCACCTCGGGTGCCCCCAGACCGCCTATTTGCTCTGTAAATATGATAGAGGCAAAGGTGTCCCGTCTTTCGATGAGATGATGGATATCGCTTTGGTGGAAGTCGACTTTGACGATCCGACTACGAACGTGCGATGACGTCGCGCCTTAGCAATCGCTAAACCAACTCCGAGAGGTTATTGACCACGCCGGAGCACGATCAACCTAACCACGAGGGTCTGTTTCCTGCGAGCAAACGAAGAACAAGCAAGAAACTGAGATTGCAATCTGGATATTGCGAATATAAGATGAAAGCTTTATTGATCAAGGTGGGGTTCTGTGACGCCTTTGTCTGGTCGTTGAACACAAACGAAGTACGCGAAGTTGCAGCTATGGCGAACTTTTAATCTAAACAAAACCCAAAATCTAAGCGACGCCCTAAGGGCTGTATATATGGAGGAAGAGGGGGGAATTTTGTGGCCCTTGGGGAAGGGGTCCGAAACCAACCCTATCTCTTGTTTCCCCACACATACGGACTCTAAAAACAGCCTATACTCAAGTATTTCAAAATTACATGGGCCTGGCCCAATAATAAGGTGACGCAGCACCTAGAATAGCCTCTGGACGAAAGTTATGAAGTAGCATCTTGTATATTTCGTCCAAGGCTTCATGCACGCATTATGGTGGCTTCAACGTCCTGAAATCATCACTTGTAACTCCGTTCTTGTTCCCCATGCGCATGCCATCATCTCCATGCTTGTTCTTGCTCCAATGTTCATCCTTCTCAAAGCTAGGCCCTTCATTTGTAAGCAAAACAAATGTATCCAATTTAGGCAGCATCATATTCTCATGAACATTAGAATCATTACCAAGAAACGAAAGTACCTGGTAATTTAATTGGCGTGCGCGAGCTCTAGTAATTGGTCCAGTATGTATAGCAGCAGGGGCTGTGGGTGTAACAATGGTATTGATGTCCTCATCATCCTCCCCTTCTTGAAATGAAGTCGTCCTCGACGGAAGCTCATCTCCCTCACCCAAATAAGGCTTCAAATCTGCAATGTTAAAAGTGGGACTAACCCCAAAATCTGCAGGCAGCTCAAGTTTATATGCATTATCATTTATTTTCTCTAACACCTTAAAAGGACCATCAGCACGTGGCATTAGCTTTGATTTGCGCAAATAAGGAAATCTATCCTTACGCAAATGTAACCAAACAAGATCTCCAGGTGCAAACACAACATGTTTTCTACCCTTATCTCCAGCAAGTTTATATTTAGCATTCATACGCTCAATTTTTTCCTTAGTTAACTCATGCATTTTTATGATCAATTCAGCACGTTGTTTAGCATCAAAATTAACCTTCTCCGAAGATGGAAGAGGCAACAAATCAATAGGTGCACGAGGTAGGAAACCATACACAATTTCAAAAGGGCACATCTTAGTAGTAGAATGCAATGAACGATTATAAGCAAACTCAATATGAGGCAAGCATTCTTCCCACATTTTCTTATTATTCTTCAAAACAGCCCGAAGCATAGTAGACAATGTTCTATTGACTACTTCAGTTTGTCCATCAGTTTGGGGGTGACAAGTAGTACTAAAAAGAAGTTTAGTCCCCAACTTAGCCCATAAACATCTCCAAAAGTGGCTGAGAAATTTAGTATCATGATCTGAAACAATAGTATTTGGCACACCATGCAAACGAATAATTTCATGGAAGAACAAATCAGCAACATTAACAGCATCATCGCTTTTATGACATGGTATAAAGTGTGCCATTTTGAGAATCTATCCACGACAACAAATATGCTATCCCTCCCCTTCTTTGTTCGAGGTAAACCTAAAACAAAGTCCATAGATATATCCTCCCAAGGAACACTAGGTATAGGCAAAGGCATATATAAACCATGAGGATTGAGTCGTGACTTAGCTTTTTGACATGTAGTGCAGCGAGCAACAAAACGCTCAACATCCCGTCTCATCTTTGGCCAAAAGAAATGTGTAGCAAGTACGTCCTCCGTCTTCTTCACGCCAAAGTGTCCCATTAATCCTCCTCCATGCGCCTCCTGCAACAACAAAAGACGAAGAGAGCTAGCTGGAATGCATAGCTTGTTAGCACGGAACACAAATCCATCATTAACGGCAAACTTGTTCCAGGTTCTTCCTTCTTTACAATTCTGCAAAACATCTTTAAAATCAGCATCATGCACATATTGATCTTTGATGGTCTCCAAACCAAATATTTGAAGTCAAGTTGTGACAGCATAGTATAGCGACGAGACAATGCATGAGCAATAACATTTTCTTTACCCTTCTTGTGTTTAATGACATAAGGGAAAGTTTCAATGAATTCAACCCATTTAGCATGTCTACGATTCAGTTTAGCTTGACTTTTAATATGTTTCAAAGATTCATGATCAGAATGTATAACAAATTCTTTGGGCCATAAATAATGTTGCCATGTTTCTAAAGTCCGAACAAGACCATATAGTTCATTATCATAAGCAGAATAAGTCACACTAGGCCCACTCAATTTTTCAGAAAAGTATGCAACAGGTTTACCATCTTGTAATAACACACCTCCTAATCCAATTCCACTAGCATCACATTCAAGCTCAAAAGTCTTATTAAAATCAGGAAGTTGGAGTAAAGGAGCATGTGTCAACTTATCTTTCAATACCGTGAAGGCTTCTTCCTGTGCGGTACCCCAAACAAAAGGCACATCCTTCTTTGTAAGCTCGTTGAGAGGTGCAACAATGGTGCTGAAATCTCGCACAAAACGCCAATAGAAACCAGCGAGGCCAAGGAAACTCCTCACTTGTTTGACCGTTTTGGGCTGCGGCCAACTCTCAATAACTTCAATCTTGGCTTTATCAACTTCAATTCCCTGTGGAGTAACAACATAGCCAAGAAAAGATACTCGGTCGGTGCAAAAGGTGCACTTCCCAAGGTTACCAAACAAACGTGCATCACGTAGAGCAATAAAAACAGCACGTAAATGTTCCAAATGTTCTTCCAAAGATTTGCTATAAATCAGTATATCATCAAAATAGACTACCACAAATCGTCCAACAAAAACACGTAAAACTTCATTCATTAGTCTCATGAAAGTACTAGGTGCATTAGTTAACCCAAAAGGCATGACTAACCACTCATATAAACCAAACTTAGTTTTAAATGCTGTTTTCCATTCATCTCCCAAATTCATACGAATTTGATGGTATCCACTACGCAAATCAACTTTGGAAAATATTGTAGAGCCACTCAATTCATCAAGCATATCATCTAGCCTAGGAATAGGATGACGGTAACGAATAGTAATGTTATTAATGCCTCTACAATCAACACATATACGCGATGTACCATCCTTTTTAGGCACAAGTATAATCGGAACAGCACAAGGACTAAGAGATTCGCGTATATAACCTTTGTCGAGCAGCTCCTGTACTTGACGCATAATCTCCTTCGTCTCCTCTGGATTGGTACGGTATGGTGCACGGTTGGGTAGCGATGCACCGGGAATTAAGTCAATTTGATGCTCAATCCCTCGAATAGGTGGTAATCCCGGTGGCACGACTTGTGGAAAGACGTCAGCGAACTCCTGCAAAATGTTAGTGAAAGCAGGGGGCAAAGAGGAAGGTACGTCCTCGAATGAAAATAATGCCTCTTTGCACACAAAAGCATAGCAAATAGATTTGTTGAAATCTAGCTCATCAATATCAGATTTTGTGGCAAGTAAACATGCACTTTTCAATTTAATTTCAGAAACAACACTAGATGGTTTATTATTAGGTTTCATTTGTTGCTCAACTTCTTTTGCCACAATCTGATTTTCACTCTTATTTTTCTCCTATTTTGCTTTATTAGCTCTATTAATGTCATCTTTCAAAATGGAATCAGGAGTCATAGGAAGCAAAGTAATAATTTTATCCTTATGAACAAGAGTATACTGATTGTTTCTACCATGGTGTACAGAATTTTTATCAAATTGCCATGGTCTACCATGTAATAATGAACATGCTTGCATGGGTACCACATCACAATCAACATAATCAGCATATGTAGAGATACTAAAATGCACACGAACAGTACGTGTTACCTTAACCTTGCCGCTGTTGTTGAACCATTGGAAGTAGTAAGGATGTGGATGTGGTCTTGTGTTGAGAGATAGTTTCTCCACCATCTCCATGCTAGCCAAGTTGTTACAGCTCCCTCCATCTATGATGACGCGAACAGAACGTTCCTTCACAACTCCCTTTGTATGGAACAAATTATGCCTCTGATTTTGCTCTGCTTGTGTGACCTGCACACTCAAAACACGTTGAGCAACTAAACATTCATACATGTCAGCGTCTTCAGGAGCCATGTATTGCGTCTCATTTTCAGAATCATCTCCACCATGTTCTTCACGTGTAATAAGAGCCAAAGTCTCCTCATCATAGTCACTAGCGGACTCATACCCACCATCCTCAGTAGCAATCATTACATGCTGAGATTTGCATTCTCGCGCATAATGTCCTCTTCCCTTACAACGACGACAAATAATATCACTTGTGTGCCCTGTTGATGCCATGGAAGAAGAAGAGCTCTGTGCAGGCCCGGCAGGTGCGCTCTTGGCAGATAGTGGTGGTTGTGCCTGCTTTCTTGTATCACGGCTGGAGGTGGAACCTGATGGAGGTGCTGGTGCAGTGGAAGTAGAAGATGCACGCGGTGTCCATGATGAAGGTCGACCTGCAGAAAAGTTAGTGCGCGCCAATGCTTGTCGATCCTGCACTTCACGTTCAGCTTTACAAGCAAGATGGAATAAACGAGTGATATTAGTATACTCCTTATACTCTAGAATGGTCTGAATCTCTCTATTTAAACCACCCATAAAACGTGCAAGCATAGCTTCATTCTCCTCAACAATACCATATCTAATCATGCCAGTTTGTAATTCCTGATAATATTCTTCTACAGAATTTTTCCCTTGTCGTAAACGCTGCAGCTTTTGAAGCAATTCACGTTGATAATATGGTGGAACCCAACGAGTACACATAGCAGTTTTCAAAGCAGCCCAAGTAGCTGGAATAGGATATAATCTACAATGTTCAGACCACCATACACATGCAAAACTAGTGAAAGCACAAACAGCAGCAGCAACCCGTCTCTCCTCGGGATATTGTAAACATGTAAAACGTTGTTCAGTTTCTAACTCCCAAGTAAGATATACATCAGGAATGTATCTACCCTCAAACGGTGGAATATTCAATTTCAGTTTAGGAACATGGTCATGATCTCGTACCTGAGGTGGTGGTGCAGGCCTACCGTTGCGAATATATACCTGAGACCTGCGAATATATACCGTTGCGAATATATACCTGTACAAGTGATGATTTCAGGACGTTGAAGCCACCATAATGCGTGCATGAAGCCTTGGACGAAATATACAAGATGCTACTTCATAACTTTCGTCCAGAGGCTATTCTAGGTGCTGCGTCACCTTATTATTGGGCCAGGCCCATGTAATTTCGAAATACTTGAGTATAGGCTGTTTTTAGAGTCCGTATGTTTGGGGAAACAAGAGATAGGGTTGGTTTCGGACCCCTTCCCCAAGGGCCACAAAATTCCCCCCCTCTTCCTCCATATATACAGCCCTTAGGGCGTCGTTTAGACTTTGGGTTTTGTTTAGATTAAAAGTTCATCATAGCTGCAACTTCGCGTACTTCGTTTGTGTTCAACGACCAGAGAAAGGCGTCACAGAACCCCACCTTGATCAATAAAGCTTTCATCTTATATTCGCAATATCCAGATTGCAATCTCAGTTTCTTGCTTGTTCTTCGTTTGCTCGCAGGAAACAGACCCTCGTGGTCAGGTTGATCGTGCTCCGGCGTGGTCAATAACCTCTCGGAGTTGGTTTAGCGATTGCTAAGGCGCGACGTCATCGCACGTTCGTAGTCGGATCGTCAAAGTCGACTTCCACCAAAGCGATATCCATCATCTCATCGAAAGACGGGACACCTTTGCCTCTATCAAGTGGTATCAGATTTCCAGGTTGCTCGGTGAGATTTTACAGTTTTTCGTAGTTTAGATCGAGTTTGTTCTTCATACCTATAGTCCACGAAAAAGCCAAAAAAAATTAGGGTTAGTTCATCCTATCCGAACCAATCTGAGCCTTTGCATTATCTTTTCAGTGTTTGCTTTGTTGAATTTGCGGTTGCATCGTCGTGTCAAGTTGCTGGTCTTAGCGTCTAGTCCTTTAGAGTTTCGAGTTCTGTTCACAGGTTGTTACGTCGCCGCTGCCATATATCGCCACCGCATCATCATCATCACTGCTGCCATATACCACCACCGCACCAACTTCATCGCCGCTGCCATATACCACCACCACATATTCACCGCCAATCCGAGTCCATATACGCCACCACATATCCGCCGCCATCACGCCAATCCGAGTACACCTGCAACATATATCCGCCACCAGTTCGAGTTCCACCAGATTCATCTCCGCCACCAGTCCGAGTTCCACCAGATTCATCTCCGCCACCAGTAGCACCACCTCCAGCAGGTCGACCTCAGGTATATATTCGCAACGGTAGGCCTGCACCACCACCTCAGGTACGAGATCATGACCATGTTCCTAAACTGAAATTGAATATTCCACCGTTTGAGGGTAGATACATTCCTGATGTATATCTTACTTGGGAGTTAGAAACTGAACAACGTTTTACACGTTTACAATATCCCGAGGAGAGACGGGTTGCTGCTGCTGTTTGTGCTTTCACTAGTTTTGCATGTGTATGGTGGTCTGAACATTGTAGATTATATCCTATTCCAGCTACTTGGGCTGCTTTGAAAACTGCTATGCGTACTCGTTGGGTTCCACCATATTATCAACGTGAATTGCTTCAAAAGCTGCAGCGTTTACGACAAGGGAAAAATTCTGTAGAAGAATATTATCAGGAATTACAAACTGGCATGATTAGATGTGGTATTGTTGAGGAGAATGAAGCTATGCTTGCACGTTTTATGGGTGGTTTAAATAGAGAGATTCAGACCATTCTAGAGTATAAGGAGTATACTAATATCACTCGTTTATTCCATCTTGCTTGTAAAGCTGAACGTGAAGTGCAGGATCGACAAGCATTGGCGCGAACTAACTTTTCTGTAGGTCGACCTTCATCATGGACACCGCGTGCATCTTCTACTTCCACTGCACCAGCACCTCCATCAGGTTCCACCTCCAGCCGTGATACAAGAAAGCAGGCACAACCACCACTATCTGCCAAGAGTGCACCTGCCGGGCCTGCACAGAGCTCTTCTTCTTCCATGGCATCAACAGGGCACACAAGTGATATTATTTGTCGTCGTTGTAAGGGAAGAGGACATTATGCGCGAGAATGCAAATCTCAGCGTGTAATGATTGCTACTGAGGATGGTGGGTATGAGTCCGCTAGTGACTATGATGAGGAGACTTTGGCTCTTATTACACGTGAAGAACATGGTGGAGATGATTCTGAAAATGAGACGCAATACATGGCTCCTGAAGATGCTGACAGGTATGAATGTTTAGTTGCTCAACGTGTTTTGAGTGTGCAGGTCACACAAGCAGAGCAAAATCAGAGGCATAATTTGTTCCATACAAAGGGAGTTGTGAAGGAACGTTCTGTTCGCGTCATCATAGATGGAGGGAGCTGTAACAACTTGGCTAGCATGGAGATGGTGGAGAAACTATCTCTCACCACAAGACCACATCCACATCCTTACTACTTCCAATGGTTCAACAACAGGGGCAAGGTTAAGGTAACACGTACTGTTCGTGTGCATTTTAGTATCTCTACATATGCTGATTATGTTGATTGTGATGTGGTACCCATGCAAGCATGTTCCTTATTACTTGGTAGACCATGGCAATTTGATAAAAAAATCTGTACACCATGGTAGAAACAATCAGTATACTCTTGTTCATAAGGATAAAAATATTACTTTGCTTCCTATGACTCCTGATTCCATTTTGAAAGATGACATTAATAGAGCTAATAAAGCAAAATAGGAGAAAAATAAGAGTGAAAATCAGATTGTGGCAAAACAATTTGAGCAACAAATGAAACCTAATAATAAACCATCTAGTGTTGTTTCTGAAATTAAATTGAAAAGTGCATGTTTACTTGCCACAAAATCTGATATTGATGAGCTAGATTTCAACAAATCTGTTTGCTATGCTTTTGTGTGCGAGGCATTATTTTCATTCGAGGACGTGCCTTCCTCTTTGCCCCCTGCTTTCACTAACATTTTGCAGGAGTTCGCTGACGTCTTTCCACAAGACGTGCCACCGGGATTACCACCTATTCGAGGGATTGAGCATCAAATTGACTTAATTCCCGGTGTATCGCTACCCAACCGTGCACCATACCGTACCAATCCAGAGGAGACGAAGGAGATTATGCGTCAAGTACAGGAGCTGCTCGACAAAGGTTATATACGCGAATCTCTTAGTCCTTGTGCTGTTCCCATTATACTTGTGCCTAAAAAGGATGGTACATCGCGTATGTGTGTTGATTGCAGAGGCATTAATAACATTACTATTCGTTATCGTCATCCTATTCCTAGGCTAGATATATGCTTGATGAATTGAGTGGCTCTACAATATTTTCCAAAGTTGATTTGCGTAGTGGATACCATCAAATTCGTATGAAACTGGGAGATGAATGGAAAACAACATTTAAAACTAAGTTTGGTTTATATGAGTGGTTAGTCATGCCTTTTGGGTTAACTAATGCACCTAGTACTTTCATGAGACTAATGAACGAAGTTTTTCGTGCTTTTATTGGACGATTTGTGGTAGTCTATTTTGATGATATACTGATTTATAGCAAATCTTTGGAAGAACATTTGGAACATTTACGTGCTGTTTTTATTACTCTACGTGATGCACGTTTGTTTGGTAACCTTGGGAAGTGCACCTTTTGCACCGACCGAGTATCTTTTCTTGGCTATGTTGTTACTCCACAGGGAATTGAAGTTGATAAAGCCAAGATTGAAGCTATTGAGAGTTGGCCGCAGCCCAAAACGGTCACACAAGTGAGGAGTTTCCTTGGCCTCGCTGGTTTCTATAGGCGTTTTGTGACAGATTTCAGCACCATTGCTGCACCTCTCAACGAGCTTACAAAGAAGGATGTGCCTTTTGTTTGGGGTACCGCACAGGAAGAAGACTTCACGGTATTGAAAGATAAGTTGACACATGCTGCTTTACTCCAACTTCCTGATTTTAATAAGACTTTTGAGCTTGAATGTGATGCTAGTGGAATTGGATTAGGAGGTGTGTTATTACAAGATGGTAAACCTGTTGCATACTTTTTTGAAAAATTGAGTGGGCCTAGTCTGAATTATTCTACTTATGATAATGAACTATATGCTCTTGTTTGGACTTTAGAAACATGGCAACATTATTTATGGCCCAAAGAATTTGTTATACATTCTGATCATGAATCTTTGAAACATATTAAAAGTCAAGCTAAACTGAATCGTAGACATGCTAAATGGGTTGAATTCATTGAAACTTTCCCTTATGTCATTAAACACAAGAAGGGTAAAGAAAATGTTATTGCTGATGCATTGTCTCGTCGCTATACTATGCTGTCACAACTTGACTTCAAAATATTTGGTTTGGAGACCATCAAAGATCAATATGTGCATGATGCTGATTTTGAAGATGTTTTGCAGAATGGTAAAGAAGGAAGAACCTGGAACAAGTTTGTCGTTGATGATGGATTTGTGTTCCGTGCTAACAAGCTATGCATTCCAGCTAGCTCTCTTCGTCTTTTGTTGTTGCAGGAGGCGCATGGAGGAGGATTAATGGGACACTTTGGCGTGAAGAAGACGGAGGACGTACTTGCTACACATTTCTTTTGGCCAAAGATGAGACGGGATGTTGAGCGTTTTCTTGCTCGCTGCACTACATGTCAAAAAGCTAAGTCACGACTCAATCCTCATGGTTTATATATGCCTTTGCCTGTACCTAGTGTTCCTTGGGAGGATATATCTATGGACTTTGTTTTAGGTTTACCTCGAACAAAGAAGGGGAGGGATAGCATATTTGTTGTCGTGGATCGATTCTCAAAAATGGCACACTTTATACCATGTCATAAAAGCGATGATGCTGTTAATGTTGCTGATTTGTTCCTCCGTGAAATTATTCGTTTGCATGGTGTGCCAAATACTATTGTTTTAGATCATGATACTAAATTTCTTAGCCACTTTTGGAGATGTTTATGGGCTAAGTTGGGGACTAAACTGCTTTTTAGTACTACTTGTCACCCCCAAACTGATGGACAAACTGAAGTAGTCAATAGAACATTGTCTACTATGCTTAGGGCTGTTTTGAAGAATAATAAGAAAATGTGGGAAAATGCTTGCCTCATATTGAGTTTGCTTATAATCGTTCATTGCATTCTACTACTAAGATGTGCCCTTTTGAAATTGTGTATGGTTTCCTACCTCGTGCACCTATTGATTTGTTGCCTCTTCCATCTTCGGAGAAGGTTAATTTTGATGCTAAACAACGTGCTGAATTGATCTTAAAAATGCATGAGTTAACTAAGGAAAACATTGAGCGTATGAATGCTAAATATAAACTTGCTAAAGATAAGGGTAGAAAACATGTTGTGTTTGCACCTGGAGATCTTGTTTGGTTACATTTGCGTAAGGATAGATTTCCTGATTTGCGCAAATCAAAGCTAATACCACGTGCTGATGGTCCTTTTAAGGTGTTAGAGAAAATAAATGATAATGCATATAAACTAGAGCTGCCTGCAGATTTTGGGGTTAGTCCCACTTTTAACATTGCAGATTTGAAGCCTTATTTGGGTGAGGGAGATGAGCTTCCGTCGAGGACGACTTCATTTCAAGAAGGGGAGGATGATGAGGACATCAATACCATTGTTACACCCACAGCCCCTGCTGCTATACATACTGGACCAATTACTAGAGCTCGCGCATGCCAATTAAATTACCAGGTACTTTCGTTTCTTGGTAATGATTCTAATGTTCATGAGAATATGATGCTGCCTAAATTGGATACATTTGTTTTGCTTACAAATGAAGGGCCTAGCTTTGAGAAGGATGAACATTGGAGCAAGAACAAGCATGGAGATGATGGCATGCGCATGGGGAACAAGAACGGAGTTACAAGTGATGATTTTAGGACGTTGAAGCCACCATAATGCGTGCATGAAGCCTTGGACGAAATATACAAGATGCTACTTCATAACTTTCGTCCAGAGGCTATTCTAGGTGCTGCGTCACCTTATTATTGGGCCAGGCCCATGTAATTTCGAAATACTTGAGTATAGGCTGTTTTTAGAGTCCGTATGTGTGGGGAAACAAGAGATAGGGTTGGTTTCGGACCCCTTCCCCAAGGGCCACAAAATTCCCCCCCTCTTCCTCCATATATACAGCCCTTAGGGCGTCGTTTAGACTTTGGGTTTTGTTTAGATTAAAAGTTCGCCATAGCTGCAACTTCGCGTACTTCGTTTGTGTTCAACGACCAGACAAAGGCGTCACAGAACCCCACCTTGATCAATAAAGCTTTCATCTTATATTCGCAATATCCAGATTGCAATCTCAGTTTCTTGCTTGTTCTTCGTTTGCTCACAGGAAACAGACCCTCGTGGTTAGGTTGATCGTGCTCCGGCGTGGTCAATAACCTCTCGGAGTTGGTTTAGCGATTGCTAAGGCGCGACGTCATCGCACGTTCGTAGTCGGATCGTCAAAGTCGACTTCCACCAAAGCGAAATCCATCATCTCATCGAAAGACGGGACACCTTTGCCTCTATCATAAAGTTTTATTCCGTTTGGACTCCGTTTGATATTCCTTTTCTATAAAAGTCAAAAACAAGGAAAAAAACAGAAACTAGCACTGGGCTCTAGGTTAATAGGTTAGTCCCAAAAATAATATAAAATAGCATATTAATGCATATTAAACATCCAAAACAGATAATATAATAGCATGGAACAATCACAATGTATACATACGTTGGAGACGTATCAATCATCCCCAAGCTTAATTTCTTCTCGTCCTCGAGTAGGTAAATGATAAAAACAGAATTGTTGATGTGGAATGCTACCTAACAAATTTATCTATGCAATCTTCTTTATTGTAGCGAGAATATTCAGATCCATAAGATTCAAAACAAAATTTTAATATTGACATAAAAACAATAATACTTCAAGCATATCAATAAAGCAATCATGTCTTCTCAAAATAACATGGCCAAAGAAAGTTATCCCTACAAAATCATATAGTCTGGCTATGCTCGATCTTCATCACACAAAGTATTTCATCATGGACAACCCCGATGACAAGCCAAGCAATTGTTTCATACTTTTGATGTTCTCAAACTTTTTCAACTTTCACGCAATACATGAGCGTGAGCCATGGATATAACTCTATAGGTGGAATAGAATATGGTGGTTGTGGAGAAGACAAAAAGAAGGAGAAAGTCTCACATGAACTAGGCAAATTAATGGGCTATGGATATGCCCATCAATCGATATTGATGGAAGTGAGTAGGGATTGCCATGCAACGGATGCACTAGAGCTATAAGTGTATGAAAGCTCAAAAAGAAACTAAGTGGGTGTGCATCCAACTTGCTTGCTCATGAAGACCAAGGGCAATTTGTGGAGGTCCATCATTGGAATATACAAGCCAAGTTCTATAATGAAAAATTCCCATTAGTATATGAAAGTGAAAAAATAGGAGACTCTCTATCATGAAGAACATGGTGCTATTTCAAAGCACAAGTGTGGAAAAAGGATAGTAACATTGTCCCTTCTCTCTTTTTCACTCATTTTTTCCTTTTTTTTGTTTGGGCTTCTTTGGCCTCTTTTTTTATTTGGGATTCTTTAACCTCTTTTATTTTTATTTAAGTCAAAAACAAGGGAAAATAGAAACTGGCACTGGGCTCTAGGTTAATAGGTTAGTCCCTAAAATAATATAAAATAGCATATTAATGCATATAAAACATCCAAAACAGATAATATAATAGCATGGAACAATAAAAAATTATAGATATGTTGGAGACGTATCACGGCGTCGACCCCGACCACGCCCCGCGGCCCCGCCTCGTGTGCTGGAGCCAGCCTCTACAAGCGCGACCGAAGCCGAAGCATGGTGTCGAGGAGAAGCTCTAACCGCCGTGGCCGAAGCACGAGCCCGGCCTCTTCCTCTCGCCATGGTGAAAGCAGAAGTAAGGAAGGGAAGAAGAATGTCGATGAGCATCGTTGCACTTGTACCCCTCCTTTTATTGTAGGGGCGTGGGGGCTGGCTCTCCACTACCTAGGGGCAACCGCCCCGCTCCACCAATCCAACCCCCTGCATCCCTGGCTGGCGTCTTGTTCCGACGAGCGTCCAGCTTCGCCAATCCAGCGCGCTAACTCCTCTGATCAAAGCACTACTACCACGACCGCCCTTCTGCACCAATCCCACACCCCGCGCATAATCCACGTCATGGGAAAGAGGGGAAGGCTGTGTTAAAGGGGGAAGTGATGGCAGAAATGGTAGTTACCCCAAATCACGGGTGGGCACACTAACGGCCTCCTGCGTGCGCTTGTGCCCCTAGTTTTCGATGCAAACGGCCTATGTCGACCAAACTCCAAAGATACCCGGATGAAGCTGGGGGCTGGCACAAACCCAGATTAGTGAAGAAGCAAAAACATCTCAAGGCACAATGTCATTCCTAGCAAGATCAATACATGAGTCTGTGCGTTATTTGGGCCTAGCCCAATGATGCCTGGCAACACGTGTCGTCTAGGCTCGGGGGATCCTGTCGGTGCAACAAACATGGGCTTTTGCTGCCTTGACTTATGCACAGATGTATTGCAGTTCCCCCGGTGTGCAGTAAGTTCCATACACAACCAAACCAGATAAGCCGCTCTTCGTGAGATCAAGAAGCGCATTAAGAAGACCAAGGCTTGGAGCAAGCCACGGGATTCCCAACAGAAGCAGCCAACCTTGGCAAAGGCGAGCCGGCAAGTCGCGGCCTGGCAAGCCCCTCGAGCACGGACTTCCCGCTGAACGCCAGCGCTCCACCTCTCTAACCAGCTGGTCGCTGATCAGCGAGGTGTCGAGCCGGAGGTGATTAGGTGGAGGCAACCCATGCGTGTTAGCTTGTTGGGGAGGATGTTTACCTTTATTTACACCCGTCCTAATGGCGTGTCAACCTAATAAGAGGTAGGTGGACAAGCGGTGCATCACCCTTGCCGGGGTTCACCCTCCACATGACACCTAGCAGTGCATTTAATGCACTTTTGTCCTAACTAGCAGAGTTAGGTATGATAGATTTGCATCAGTCTAATCACCCTATAATGACCTTTTCGCCACTATGGTAACCCCTTTAGCTATAAAAGGAGGGCCAACGCAACCTTTACAGGGGTTCAGAACCTCGCAACGCTCACGCATTGATATTCGTGCAGCTGCCATGTCCTAGCGAATTGCCGAGGGAGAGCGCTCCGTATATTTTCATCAACATTTACCCAATACATCAAAGAAGGAGTAGGGTTTTACGCTTCTCAGCAGCCTGAACCTGGGTACAAACCATGGCATATCCTGTTCTGCTTGCTCTTCGCGCCAACTAATCCCCGGCCGAACAAGCAAAGGGGCAGTCTTTCCCCATAGATCGCCGGATCCACGTCGACACCCATCTACCTCGTATTTCCTTGACACGATCCTAGGCCAGGTGTCATTAAAGTTGAGTCTTCGGTGGTGAGCTGCCATGTGCGTAGAGAAAGTTCAAATAACTGCCTGCCCGCTCGACACCTATACAACAAGTGACAAGCTGGTCGTTGAGGTGGAGCGTTGGCACGGAAGGTGAAACTTGGCGGCTCTTCGCTAGCTTGCCGACAACCCCAAGCTTGATCTTCAGTACTTCCAATCTTTGGATTGGGTGTCTTCTTCGCATCTTGTCATCCGGTCTTGATCTTGTTCTTAGTTATCCTTCGGCAAGGCTTGCCGTCGGGAAGGATGCCACTGCCTGTGCATAAGTCTGGGGGTACTAAGGACCCAAATCATAGTACACGACAAGAGCCACGGGTCTGGGCCACAAACGCATGGGAGGCGTCAATGGGCTAGGCCCAAACCGTGCACATGCATGCATGGCAGAGGATAATTGTCATAATCTTCTCTTTAACCACGCACACCATGATGCGCATTAAGTGTGGACCGTGGGACAGGTGGGAAGAAATAGCTTCATTGGTAGTGCGCCTGCAAAAGTGCATCCACGTCAGAAAGTAAATTAAGACCCAGCCCCACGCCTTCCCCATAAAAAGGACTACACAGAAACTGTTGCTGATTTACCTCCCCTCTTTCCAATCTCCAAAACCGCCATCTTCTTCCTCCTTGCGCCCAAAATAGAGCATAGTTCATCCATCCGCCACTCCCACGCACCCACTCCTCCTCATCCCCCACTCCCTCAGCCGCCATGGCCCCAAAAGCAAGCAAGGACAAGGCGGAGAAGGTCATTAACCTACATGCGGAGGCGAGGAAACAAGCTCTGGCGAAGGTGCAGAGACAACATGTCGTCTTCAAGCTGGTGCTTGACAAGAATGACCTCGTGGAGCGGTACTCCAACACATGGGGGAGGGAGAAGAGAGCTCACACTACGCCATGTGCTTCCTGGCTCCGTCAGGTGCAGCGTAGATAAATTCCCCTTCTTTGTTGCTTACTTTTACTGCAGACTCTTCCCCCAATTTTCTAATTTCTTCAGTGACATCATGTACACATATGGCTTCCATCTCCTTGATTTCACACGAAATGTCGTAACATAGGTGTGAGTCTTTGATGAGGACATCAATACCATTGTTACACCCACAGCCCCTGCTGCTATACATACTGGACCAATTACTAGAGCTCGCGCACGCCAATTAAATTACCAGGTACTTTCATTTCTTGGTAATGATTCTAATGTTCATGAGAATATGATGCTGCCTAAATTGGATACATTTGTTTTGCTTACAAATGAAGGGCCTAGCTTTGAGAAGGATGAACATTGGAGCAAGAACAAGCATGGAGATGATGGCATGCGCATGGGGAACAAGAACGGAGTTACAAGTGATGATTTCAGGACGTTGAAGCCACCATAATGCGTGCATGAAGCCTTGGACGAAATATACAAGATGCTACTTCATAACTTTCGTCCAGAGGCTATTCTAGGTGCTGCGTCACCTTATTATTGGGCCAGGCCCATGTAATTTTGAAATACTTGAGTATAGGCTGTTTTTAGAGTCCGTATGTGTGGGGAAACAAGAGATAGGGTTGGTTTCGGACCCCTTCCCCAAGGGCCACGAAATTGCCCCCTCTTCCTCCATATATACAGCCCTTAGGGCGTCGTTTAGACTTTGGGTTTTGTTTAGATTAAAAGTTCGTCATAGCTGCAACTTCGCGTACTTCGTTTGTGTTCAACGACCAGACAAAGGCGTCACAGAACCCCACCTTGATCAATAAAGCTTTCATCTTATATTCGCAATATCCAGATTGCAATCTCAGTTTCTTGCTTGTTCTTCGTTTGCTCGCAGGAAACAGACCCTCGTGGTCAGGTTGATCGTGCTCCGGCGTGGTCAATAACCTCTCGGAGTTGGTTTAGCGATTGCTAAGGCGCGACGTCATCGCACGTTCGTAGTCGGATCGTCAAAGTCGACTTCCACCAAAGCGATATCCATCATCTCATCAAAAGACGGGACACCTTTGCCTCTATCAAGTGGTATCAGATTTCCAGGTTGCTCGGTGAGATTTTACAGTTTTTCGTAGTTTAGATCGAGTTTGTTCTTCATACCTATAGTGCACGAAAAAGCCAAAAAAAATTTAGGGTTAGTTCATCCTATCCGAACCAATCTGAGCCTTTGCATAATCTTTTCTGTGTTTGCTTTGTTGAATTTGCGGTTGCATCGTCGTGTCAAGTTGCTGGTCTTAGCGTCTAGTCCTTTAGAGTTTCGAGTTCTGTTCACAGGTTGTCACGTCGCCGCTGCCATATATCACCACCGCATCAACTTCATCGCCGCTGCCATATACCACCACCACATATTCACCGCCAATCCGAGTCCATATACGCCACCACATATCCGCCGCCATCACGCCAATCCGAGTACACCTTCAACATATATCCGCCACCAGTCCGAGTTCCACCAGATTCATCTCCGCCACCAGTCCGAGTTCCACCAGATTCATCTCCACCACCAGTCCTAGTCCAAGTCCAGTATTTTGTTACTCTGTTTTGGATTTCCAGATCACGCCATACTCCGAGTCGTGACAGAGAAGGACTCCCAAACTTTTGTGTTACCCGCAGTAGAAAAATAGTTCCAGTTTCAAAAAAAAAACTAAGTCTGGAAAATTCTGGCTAGGCAGTTTTTAGACCATTTGTAGACTTTTTCGAAAAAAATTTGTTGCGGAGCAAAAAAAAAGAGGAAAAAAAGTGCAAAAAAAAGAAGTGAATTTTTTTTCAGAGTGTGCTCCTCCCTTGTTTACGTGCAGCGCCGTGATTTTGTTAGTGTTCTAGGCTCGCGTCTCTAGCACGGTCTAGCCTAGGACCAGCACAGTACCGTCGTTGAGCGTTTATTCAACTTTGCATATCTGAATTGATTATTGCTGACCCTTTTTGCTACCATATTATAAGCCTTCCCAGCTCCACATACATCTACGTCGTGCGTTTGACTATCCCTAGTAATCGCTCTATCCAAGCTTTGAGAGTTTTGACTACAACGGTTGCCGATCACCACCTGCTGCTGGGTAAGAACTGGTAAGAATTTGAGATTCGCTTGCAGGATTTGTGACACACCACCATCACCACCACTTCCTAGTAGTCAGTAGGATCATATTCTTTTGTGTTTCTATTGCTGCTAACCATGGCAGGATCACAAGTCGATGAGACTGATTGGGAGAACATGACGAACAAGGGGTTGCATGATAAATTTCAGCAAATGATGAGTGGCCAGGTGGGAGATGTGCTAAACAGATTTGATGAGGCTATGGAGAAGATAGATGCCGTGGAGAAGTCGTTTGAGACAAAGCTGGATAACAGGTTTAATGAATTGCTCAAGCGTCTTCCCCAACCACCACCGGCTGCACCTGTCGCACCTCTACAACAACAACAACCACATCTCCAACGCCGCCTTCCAAATCAAGTGGGACGAGCACAGCGCGTTGCAATTGAGACTGGTCAAAATTCGGGTGCCGCTGCACCTACTGTTGATGCTTCTTTGGCTCCTGCTACTGCGGCGGCTGAGGAGGATGACGATTATGCGGGCGATTATGAGGATGAGGTAGATCAAAATCAGAACTACGTGCAGCCACCAGCACCACCTCCAGCAGGTCGACCTCAGGTATATATTCGCAACGGTAGGCCTGCACCACCACCTCAGGTACGAGATCATGACCATGTTCCTAAACTGAAATTGAATATTCCACCGTTTGAGGGTAGATACATTCCTGATGTATATCTTACTTGGGAGTTAGAAACTGAACAACGTTTTACACGTTTACAATATCCCGAGGAGAGACGGGTTGCTGCTGCTGTTTGTGCTTTCACTAGTTTTGCATGTGTATGGTGGTCTGAACATTGTAGATTATATCCTATTCCAGCTACTTGGGCTGCTTTGAAAACTGCTATGCGTACTCGTTGGGTTCCACCATATTATCAACGTGAATTGCTTCAAAAGCTGCAGCGTTTACGACAAGGGAAAAATTCTGTAGAAGAATATTATCAGGAATTACAAACTGCCATGATTAGATGTGGTATTGTTGAGGAGAATGAAGCTATGCTTGCACGTTTTATGGGTGGTTTAAATAGAGAGATTCAGACCATTCTAGAGTATAAGGAGTATACTAATATCACTCGTTTATTCCATCTTGCTTGTAAAGCTGAACGTGAAGTGCAGGATCGACAAGCATTGGCGCGAACTAACTTTTCTGCAGGTCGACCTTCATCATGGACACGGCGTGCATCTTCTACTTCCACTGCACCAGCACCTCCATCAGGTTCCACCTCCAGCCGTGATACAAGAAAGCAGGCACAACCACCACTATCTGCCAAGAGCGCACCTGTCGGGCCTGCACAGAGCTCTTCTTCTTCCATGGCATCAACAGGGCACACAAGTGATATTATTTGTCGTCGTTGTAAGGGAAGAGGACATTATGCGCGAGAATGCAAATCTCAGTGTGTAATGATTGCTACTGAGGATGGTGGGTATGAGTCCGCTAGTGACTATGATGAGGAGACTTTGGCTCTTATTACACGTGAAGAACATGGTGGAGATGATTCTGAAAATGAGACGCAATACATGGCTCCTGAAGAGGCTGACAGGTATGAATGTTTAGTTGCTCAACGTGTTTTGAGTGTGCAGGTCACACAAGCAGAGCAAAATCAGAGGCATAATTTGTTCCATACAAAGGGAATTGTGAAGGAACGTTCTATTCGCGTCATCATAGATGGAGGGAGCTGTAACAACTTGGCTAGCATGGAGATGGTGGAGAAACTATCTCTCACCACAAGACCACATCCACATCCTTACTACTTCCAATGGTTCAACAACAGGGGCAAGGTTAAGGTAACACGTACTGTTCGTGTGCATTTTAGTATCTCTACATATGCTGATTATGTTGATTGTGATGTGGTACCCATGCAAGCATGTTCCTTATTACTTGGTAGACCATGGCAATTTGATAAAAATTCTGTACACCATGGTAGAAACAATCAGTATACTCTTGTTCATAAGGATAAAAATATTACTTTGCTTCCTATGACTCCTGATTCCATTTGGAAGATGACATTAATAGAGCTAATAAAGCAAAACAGGAGAAAAATAAGAGTGAAAATCAGATTGTGGCAAAAGAATTTGAGCAACAAATGAAACCTAATAATAAACCATCTAGTGTTGTTTCTGAAATTAAATTGAAAAGTGCATGTTTACTTGCCACAAAATCTGATATTGATGAGCTAGATTTCAACAAATCTGTTTGCTATGCTTTTGTGTGCAAAGAGGCATTATTTTCATTCGAGGACGTGCCTTCCTCTTTGCCCCCTGCTTTCACTAACATTTTGCAGGAGTTCGCTGACGTCTTTCCACAAGACGTGCCACCGGAATTACCACCTATTCGAGGGATTGAGCATCAAATTGACTTAATTCCCAGTGCATCGCTACCCAACCTGGCACCATACCGTACCAATCCAGAGGAGACGAAGGAGATTATGCGTCAGGTACAGGAGCTGCTCGACAAAGGTTATATACGCGAATCTCTTAGTCCTTGTGCTGTTCCTATTATACTTGTGCCTGAAAAGGATAGTACATCGCGTATGTGTGTTGATTGTAGAGGCATTAATAACATTACTATTCGTTATCGTCATCCTATTCCTAGGCTAGATGATATGATTGATGAATTGAGTGGCTCTACAATATTTTCCAAAGTTGATTTGCGTAGTGGATACCATCAAATTCGTATGAAACTGGGAGATGAATGGAAAACAACATTTAAAACTAAGTTTGGTTTATATGAGTGGTTAGTCATGCCTTTTGGGTTAACTAATGCACCTAGTACTTTCATGAGACTAATGAACGAAGTTTTACGTGCTTTTATTGGACGATTTGTGGTAGTCTATTTTGATGATATACTGATTTATAGCAAATCTTTGGAATAACATTTGGAACATTTACGTGCTGTTTTTATTGCTCTACGTGATGCACGTTTGTTTGGTAACCTTGGGAAGTGCACCTTTTGCACCGACCGAGTATCTTTTCTTGGCTATGTTGTTACTCCACAGGGAATTGAAGTTGATAAAGCCAAGATTGAAGCTATTGAGAGTTGGCCGCAGCCCAAAACGGTCACACAAGTGAGGAGTTTCCTTGGCCTCGCTGGTTTCTATAGGCGTTTTGTGAGAGATTTCAACACCATTGCTGCACCTCTCAACGAGCTTACAAAGAAGGATGTGCCTTTTGTTTGGGGTACCGCACAGGAAGAAGCCTTCACGGTATTGAAAGATAAGTTGACACATGCTCCTTTACTCCAACTTCCTGATTTTAATAAGACTTTTGAGCTTGAATGTGATGCTAGTGGAATTGGATTAGGAGGTGTGTTATTACAAGATGGTAAACCTGTTGCATACTTTTCTGAAAAATTGAGTGGGCCTAGTCTGAATTATTCTACTTATGATAAAGAACTATATGCTCTTGTTCGGACTTTAGAAACATGGCAACATTATTTATGGCCCAAAGAATTTGTTATACATTCTGATCATGAATCTTTGAAACATATTAAAAGTCAAGCTAAACTGAATTGTAGACATGCTAAATGGGTTGAATTCATTGAAACTTTCCCTTATGTCATTAAACACAAGAAGGGTAAAGAAAATGTTATTGCTGATGCATTGTCTCGTCGCTATACTATGCTGTCACAACTTGACTTCAAAATATTTGGTTTGGAGACCATCAAAGATCAATATGTGCATGATGCTGATTTTAAAGATGTTTTGCAGAATTGTAAAGAAGGAAGAACCTGGAACAAGTTTGTCGTTAATGATGGATTTGTGTTCCGTGCTAACAAGCTATGCATTCCAGCTAGCTCTCTTCGTCTTTTGTTGTTGCAGGAGGCGCATGGAGGAGGATTAATGGGACACTTTGGCGTGAAGAAGACGGAGGACGTCCTTGCTACACATTTCTTTTGGCCAAAGATGAGACGGGATGTTGCTCGCTGCATTACATGTCAAAAAGCTAAGTCACGACTCAATCCTCGTGGTTTATATATGCCTTTGCCTGTACCTAGTGTTCCTTGGGAGGATATATCTATGGACTTTGTTTTAGGTTTACCTCGAACAAAGAAGGGGAGGGATAGCATATTTCTTGTCGTGGATAGATTCTCAAAAATGGCACACTTTATACCATGTCATAAAAGCGATGATGATGTTAATGTTGGTGATTTGTTCTTCCGTGAAATTATTCGTTTGCATGGTGTGCCAAATACTATTGTTTCAGATCGTGATACTAAATTTCTTAGCCACTTTTGGAGATGTTTATGGGCTAAGTTGGGGACTAAACTGCTTTTTAGTACTACTTGTCACCCCCAAACTGATGGACAAACTGAAGTAGTCAATAGAACATTGTCTACTATGCTTAGGGCTGTTTTGAAGAATAATAAGAAAATGTGGGAAGAATGCTTGCCTCATATTGAGTTTGCTTATAATCGTTCATTGCATTCTACTACTAAGATGTGCCCTTTTGAAATTGTGTATGGTTTCCTACCTCGTGCACCTATTGATTTGTTGCCTCTTCCATCTTCGGAGAAGGTTAATTTTGATGCTAAACAACGTGCTGAATTGATCTTAAAAATGCATGAGTTAACTAAGGAAAACATTGAGCGTATGAATGCTAAATATAAACTTGCTGGAGATAAGGGTAGAAAACATGTTGTGTTTGCACCTGGAGATCTTGTTTGGTTACATTTGCGTAAGGATAGATTTCCTGATTTGCGCAAATCAAAGCTAATGCCACGTGCTGATGATCCTTTTAAGGTGTTAGAGAAAATAAATGATAATGCATATAAACTTGAGCTACCTGCAGATTTTGGGGTTAGTCCCACTTTTAACATTGCAGATTTGAAGCCTTATTTGGGTGAGAGAGATGAGCTTCCGTCGAGGATGACTTCATTTCAACAAGGGGATGATGATGAGGACATCAATACCATTGTTCCACCCACAGCCCCTGCTGCTATACATACTGGACCAATTACTAGAGCTCGCGCACGCCAATTAAATTGCCAGGTACTTTCGTTTCTTGGTAATGATTCTAATGTTCATGAGAATATGATGCTGCCTAAATTGGATACATTTGTTTTGCTTACAAATGAAGGGCCTAGCTTTGAGAAGGATGAACATTGGAGCAAGAACAAGCATGGAGATGATGGCATGCGCATGGGGAACAAGAACGGAGTTACAAGTGATGATTTCAGGACGTTGAAGCCACCATAATGCGTGCATGAAGCCTTGGACGAAATATACAAGATGCTACTTCATAACTTTCGTCCAGAGGCATTCTAGGTGCTGCGTCACCTTATTATTGGGCCAGGCCCATGTAATTTCGAAATACTTGAGTATAGGCTGTTTTTAGAGTCCGTATGTGTGGGGAAACAAGAGATAGGGTTGGTTTCGGACCCGTTCCCCAAGGGCCACGAAATTCCCCCCTCTTCCTCCATATATACAGCCCTTAGGGCGTCGTTTAGACTTTGGGTTTTGTTTAGATTAAAAGTTCGCCATAGCTACAACTTCGCGTACATCGTTTGTGTTCAACGACCAGACAAAGGCGTCACAGAACCCCACCTTGATCAATAAAGCTTTCATCTTATATTCGCAATATCCAGATTGCAATCTCAGTTTCTTGCTTGTTCTTCGTTTGCTCGCAGGAAACAGACCCTCGTGGTCAGGTTGATCGTGCTCCGGCGTGGTCAATAACCTCTCGGAGTTGGTTTAGCGATTGCTAAGGCGCGACGTCATCGCACGTTCGTAGTCGGATCGTCAAAGTCGACTTCCACCAAAGCGATATCCATCATCTCATCGAAAGACGGGACACCTTTGCCTCTATCAGTTTGCACATCTTTGCGAAAACTTTGCCGGATTTGTCCCCAACATAGCCCTCTTCCGCCATTATTTTGTACCATGCGGCAAAACAGGAGACACCATTTCTGGGGCCATCACTTGGATTCCAAGGTGTTGCGACAAGGACATCTACCTAAAAGGAAACCTTCATCGGAAGTGGGATGAATGGCGAGGGAAGTGGTGCTGGATCAAGGAGGCAGATTTCCCGCCATTCTGCTTGCCCCGGAAGACGAAGGTAGTCCACAACAAGGATTGGAGCGACCTTGACAAGGATGACGAGAAGCTCACTGTTGCCGTGACAAGAATCCATCACCTCAAGGCTACCGGGATTACAATTGAGATGGTTGGCGCAGATTTACTTCGCTAGCGAATTGCCCCTGTGTGGAACATGGGAAGACCTGCTTGGGAGTTCAAGAGCACCGCAGACATCCTGAGATTGCACCTAGGGTTGAACAACACCTTAACAATACTGCAACATACTTCTCTTTGCCATGCATTGTTCAGGCCGAACGACTTGTACAAGTTACCAGCAAACATAGTCCATGTGTGCAACAACTCAGCACTGAGCTCAATCATAGCTATGATGCTAGAGTTTAATTCACATGGCATTGTCAGAACTTGGGTTCAACCATCCGTAGAGCATGCGGGAATTTTTTGATAACTTGATGGAGAGGGCCATCACAGAAGAGCCAGAACTTATCCGCCCACCACCAATGAGGAAGTGGCCTATATTGCCATCTGGGTGGAGGAGGCAAGATTAGCCGAAGAGGCCAGCAACTTTGGATTATTGGACACAGTCAAAAATACTTTGGTTTCTTGGAGGCCAATGCCGCAGTGAAGAAGGAATGGTGTCGTAGGAGACCCTTGCCAAGGAAGGTTAGGCTACCAAGGAACAGGACAACGAGGCTGCCGGAAACTCTGTTGGCAAGGACACAACTAAGGAGCGGCTGTACGAGGAGCCCCCTGCTCCATCCAAGAAGCAATGTGTCCTTTGAAAAGTCGCCTCTGGCGACCCAGTGCATCTGTCTTCTTCAAGCGACAAGGTTACCGACAATAAGGCGACCGGCAAGGCCTCGCAGCAGCAAGAAGCCCAACAACAACCCATGTGGTGCATGAGACACACAACCGCGTCAACAACTGGTGCGACGGGGACATCACGCACACCCGCGCCAGCAACTGGAGCGGCAGGGTCATCTCAACCTGTAGCTGCTGCTACACCCAAGTGCGCGTGGACTCCTACTCCACCTCCTCCCACCAACACTAGATTAGAGGTCAATTTTGATCTTTCCACCATGAGTGAAGGCAAAGCAGAAGAAGAGTAAGAGCTCTTGCCGAATCCTTCAGTCTTTGATTTTCTTGAGTTGCTGATCCTGACTTGCTTTGGTTTGACTAGTTTTTTGCAGAGATGCTGAAATGTTGGCGCAGAGGTAGGCAAAGAGAGCAAAGACCTCGACGAGCGACGAGCCATCGGCAAGTACCGTGGCCGATCCAGAGATCGTCGTCATCAGCCCGGAACTCAGTCCTCGACGCGACCCCCAGCATGAGTCCATCACTCATTTCCCATTGGCAAGCATTGGTATGGAGATGCTCACTGCTGACATCAACGAGCTTGTAGGAGAAGAGCGGCACCAAGGAGAACAGCCAGAGGTGAATCTTGACGTGTCGTCCTCGTCAACCACACTGCCCGGAGATGGCTCTCTGGCAAGGGCATCCACTGATGATCCCATTCGCATAGAGGAGGAGCCGGCAAGCACGGGTGCCGGCAGCCACCTGATGACAACTAATGTTGCCAGAGGAGAAGAAGTCACTCCTCAACGGTCCCATATAGATAATCCACTTGCGTTTGAGCATTTATTTTTCCTACATTGTTTTTGATCTCTTGAACCTGGCCTTGAATCATGATTTGCTTTTCTCCTCCATCTTCAGATCCGCCCAGCGGACGACATGAACGTTGATGTTGACATCGGGGGGATCGCGAAGGCCGCAACAGCTAAGGCTGACAAGATTGCTGCCGACGAGGCCGCTAGAGTTGCGCGCGAGGAAACCGCCAAGAAAGCTGTTGAGGAGGCCGGTAACGAGTCCACAGGGGGCATTGACGACATTCCCGCCGCTATAGCGCTTGGTGCTGACCCAGCCATGAGGGCGTCAATTGCCGGCAAAGCTGTTGTCGGGGATCAACCTTCAATATGTGAAGATCCTCCAGCAAGCAGATACCTCAAGGTTGGCGACAACCTGCTCGTGAGCATCCTAGGCACAACAAGCATTGGGACGCCAATCGAAGAAGAGAGCTTTGGTGAAGATATCATAGCTTCTGTAGGGCTGAAGATCGTTGATGAACCACGCGCCAGCAGCAGCGGGACCAAAGAAGAGCAGTTCCTCAAGACCATGAGCAACAATTTTTAGCAGCTCGAAGTACTTCACCGCAGTCGCACTGAAAGTTTGGACTCCAGAGCAGCAGCCATAGGAGTGGCAGAAACAGATTTCTAGAAGTGTCTAGAAGAGACACACCTCTGGTATGTTGAAGCCCTCAAAGAAGTGACCTACTACCGGGACAAATTGACTAAAGACTGGGAGAAGTTTGTGCTGGAGAAGTCTAATGCTGAGAAGGCACAAGTGGACACCAAGCAAAGGATGGCAGCAGAGGATGCTGAGTTGAATAAGCGCAAGAAAGACCTTGCCACTCGCGAGGAGGTGCTTGCCGCCAATCTTCGCGGCAAGGATGAAGAAATTGAAAAACTTGTTATGCGGTAGACCTAGGAGCTGGAGCAGAAGCACAAGGAGGCGCTGGAAGCCTAGGTGATGACCGACAAGTATAGGGGATCAATCTTAGTCCTTTTGATAAGTAAGAGTGTCAAACCCAACAAGGAGCAGAAGGACATGACAAGCGGTTTTCAGCAAGGTATTCTCTGCAAGCACTGAAATTTCGTTGACAAATAGTTTGGTCGCGAGGTAATTCATAACGGGTAATAAGTAACAAGTGTAACGAATGTGCAGAAAGGTGGACCAATCCTTTTTATAGCAAAGCACAAGCCTGGGCAAACTCTTATAAAGCAAAGCGCTCCCGATGGCACATGGGAATTATCATCAAGTTAGTTTCCATCATGCTCATATGATTTGCGTTCACTACTTTGATAATTTGGGATGTGGGTGGGCCGGTGCTTGGGTGTTGTCCTTACTTGGACAAGCGTCCCACTTATGATTAATCTCTCTCGCAAGCATCCACAACTAAGAAATAAGAATTAAGATAAATCAAACCATAGCATTAAACATGGGGATCCAAATCAGCACCTTACGAAGCAACACATAAACTAGGGTTTAAGCTTCTGTCACTCTACCAACCCACCAGCTTTTGTCCCCTAGGCCCAAATCATGTTGAAGTGTGATGTAGTTGACGTTCACATAACACCACTAGAGGAAAGACAACATACATCTCATCAAAATATTGAACGAATACCAAATTCACATGGTTACTTATAACAAGACTTCTCCCATGTCCTCAGGAACAAAAAAGACTCACAGAGGATGTTCATGTTCATGATCAGAGGGTCATTAAATATCATTAAGGATCTTAACATACTATCTTCCGCCAAGTAAACCAAATAGCATCAACTACAAGGAGTAATCAACACTACTAGCATCCGACAGGTACCAATATGAGGTTTTGAGACAAAGATTGAATATAAGAGATGAACTAGGGTTTGATATGAGATGGTTCTAGTGAAGATATTGATGAAGATTGGTCCTCCCATGATGAGAGGATCGTTGATGATGACGATGGCTTCGATTTTCCTCCTCCCGGAGGGAAGTTACCTTGGTGGAATCACTCCGCTGGAGACCTAGATTGCTTCTGCGCAGGTTCCGCCTCGAGACAGTGGTGCTTCATCCCGAAAGCCTTCCTCTTAATCTTTTTCTAGGTCAAAACACTTCATATAGCAGAGGATGGGCACCAGAGGTTGGCCAAGGGGCCCACAAGCTTAGGGGGTGTGCCCTGGGGGTAGGGTGCGAGCCCAGGCTTGTGGCCACCTAGTGGCTCCCCTCATGGTATTTCTTAGCCCAATATTTTTTATATATTCCAAAATAATTCTCCGTAAAGTTTCAGGCCATTTGGAGTTGTGCAGAATAGGGATCTCATATTTGCTCCTTTCCGATCCAGAATTCCAGGTGCCGGCATTCTCCCTCTTCATGTGAATCTTGCAAAATAAGAGAGAAAAGGCATGAGAATTGCATCATAAAGTGTAATAACATTCCATAATGCAAGAAATATCAACATAAAAATATGATGCAAAATGGACGTATCACCAGGCCACAGATCACCCCGACAAGTTCAAGGAGGCCGTCGATGCTGCCAAAGTTGCAGAAGTCGCTAAGAAAGAACTAGAGGGCAAGGTCAAGAAGCTGGAGGAAGATCTCGAGGTCAGCAACAAGGAGGTCTCTACACTCAAGGTCGCCAGACAGAAAATACTCTATGACTTGGCGGAGATGCAAACTTCCGTATGTGCCAAAACCAAAGATCTTGCTGCAGCCAACGAGTCCTTTACCGATTTGAAGTTGAAGGTGGAGACAGATGAGAAGAACCTTGAGGAGAGTAGA